>NC_134416.1:60185658-61610705 GCF_030867145.1 Opisthocomus hoazin | reverse complement strand
ATTAATTTCGATGACCCAAGTACAGAAGTCACAAAACAATTCAGACTCCTTCAGAATAAATAGTTGCCAGATGTTAAATATCAACAACCACTGTCTCTGTTCAATTACTAATTGAAGCATACCTTACCAACTAGAAATATATTAGATCAGCATGTGAAAGATGTTGGATTATGCAGTAAACCACCTTGGTGTTAGAGTAGTGGAATCTGGTACCCTCAAAGAGGCAACGCTGCCACCAGCCCAACCAGTAGCCAGGTTGAGCATGTGTTCCCAGCTATCACACACACACCCCCACACGCAGAGAGCCAGCCACGCAGACCAACCCAGACAGAAACACTCAGCACTCACGCAAACACAAACAGCACCAATGGCCTCATCCTGTTCCCTCCCTGGCTGACCGGCATGGAGGCTCATTACTGGGAACACCCACACGTACAGCGCGGATCCCCCCAGCTGCTGGCCCTGAACCACACCACACTGATGCATCAAGCGGGCAGACTGGTGAAAAACTGACACCACACTATTTCAAACACTAACATTAGTATGGAATTTCTTCATAAGTTTTTCAAATACATCTGTGGGTTAAGGCAATGAGGAATGGAGACACCAGAACAGTCTAAGGATCCAACTTTACATTAAAAGCAATCCTTATAGCCAAGTCATTCTATTCTTTGAGCTTTTTTACAGCATCACCTCTAACAGCCTTCCATTGAAAAGGCCAAAAAGTAAAAATAAGCATTTAGATGTTGAAAAAATAACTTTCACCTAAAAGATAGCATCTTACATAAAACATGAAAAAAAAAAATCCAATTTCTTAATTCTAGGTACTACTATTAGTTCCTGCAAGGTATTTGACTTAGAAGCACATGTAACAAAAAAAAAAAAAACAAAACAACTCATGGACATTCCCATTGAAAAGTGAGTGAACTCTAATGTGTGTAAAATAAGATTGCGCCATGCTCACTGGACATCACTGTGTGATAAGAAGGAAAGGAAGGGCTTGAAGTTTGTATAGTTGTTAAAATGAGTAAGAGTAACCTAATTCACTTTTCCAAGAGCTACTCTTCCAGCACCCCTTCTGGAAGGGATATTTGCAGTGTTATACAAGTCTGTCTCCTTTTTATTTGTGACAGCGGTCTTCACCTCAAATTTATAGATTGAGTTCAGAAAGTAGTACATAGGAGAGCAAGGATCTTTTATGTCCAAGATAAATAAGTTTGATTAAATAAAACAATTGTGACCAAATAGGGAACAATCAGCTATATTTCACAAACTCAGGAAAGTATGCTCTCAGAAAGAGACAGAAAAACATAAAGATGCAAGACGTAGGCATTGTTTTCTGCAGAAAGAAAAAAATTAAGCTACCATTAGCACAACTCTAGATAAGGCAATAAGAGATAATCAAGGATGTCTAGGCTCTAATACTGGTTTAACAACCTCAGAGCATAATCCAGAACCCAAATATCCTATCTTCACTAGAATTTCACCTCAACCAAGATGAACGATCAATCTTTACTCTTTCTAATAAAGACAACACACGATCTCTAGGGAAAGAATTGGGCTACAACATTCATTCAGGTGTAGCCTTAGAACAGTAGAATCTTTCCATATGGGAACAGAACTAGTTCAAGAAATAGGGTTTGACATGAAACTTGTGCATGACACTTATGGGATTCAACAGTTGGGGGACGGGGTTGGTTTGGAGGGGGGGGGACTTGGGGGGTGTTTGTTTTTTTTAAGGACACCTTTAGAATATGCGGCATTCTTTTTTAATAAATTCCTTGCTAACGCAAGCAGAAGTACCAAAAAAAACAAAAAAAGGGAAATATTTCAATGTCAGCGAAGTTCTCTGCCTCTCAACCTTCAAATATATCTGTGTGCGAGAAACTGGATCTTTCCCAATTATTACAGCAAATATTCTCCAAATAAACTGAGCATTTTTAATGTTACAACATTCATAGACTAGGCTTACATTTTGCTTGGAGAAAAGTACAGTAAATTGTTTAAGTAGACAGACATTACATGAAAGAAATGAAGTTCCATTGTAGTGGGTTGGCCCTGGCTGGACACCAGGTGCCCACCAAAGCTGCTCTGTCATTCCCCTGCTCAGCTGGACAGGGGAGAGAAAATACAACGAAAGGCTCATGGGTCAAGTTAAGGGCAGGGGGAGATCACTCACCAATTACTGCCACAGGCAAAACAGGCTCGACTTGGAGAAAATTAATTTAATTTATTACCAGTAAAATCAGAGTAGGGTAATGAGAAACAGAAACTAAAACACCCTCCCCCTCCTCCTTCACTCGTGTCTGCAGAGCTATTTCTCTCACATATTCTCACTCCTATCTCTGGCTGCTGTTGCACAGCAGCTTTTTTCCCCCCCTTCTTAAATATGTCATCACAGAGGCGCGACCACCATTGCTGATGGGCTCAGCCTCGGCCAGCAGCGGGTCTGTCTTGGAGCTGGCTGGTATTGGCTCTATCAGACACAGGGGCAGCTTCTGGCAGCTTCTCACAGACGCCACCCCTGTAGCTGCCCTGCTACCAAAACATTGCCACACAAACCCAGTACATATGTCCAAATTGAGAATTTTGCTTCTATGTTTATAAAAAAAGAAATAGTGGAAAAATAACCAAGATTCAAGTCTAAAAGCACATTTTTCCACCCAAAAACAAATACTACATTTTTCTTTTAACAAGTCCTAGGCTCACCTTCTGTCACAAGCTGCTCCCCTTGAAATTCTTCATCAAATACAATGTTCCTCAATAAGCTGTTTTCTGGGATTATGTGTTTTTCTACCTCAAGTTTATACATCATAGCTCTGTAAAAGAGATAAGAAACAAGAGTCATTAAATTACACAAAGTATTGGAAACAACAATTTGACAAGATTGTTAAGAATCCAGCATCATTTTATCATTTCTCAAATACACCAAGCTCCAATCTGCAAGCATTTGTTTAAAACTGAAATCTTTACATAATCTTAAAATGGCTAAAGAAAAACCTGCTCTATTGCTGCACCATAAAAGGAACTACTGAAATAATGGCTACCATAAACTTGTCTTTCCAAGACACTTGTTCTCTGCTGTCAGTCACACCTACCTAGATTTCTGATATATATATATATATATCAGGCTTCTGAGTGATTTTTTCAATCACCACAGGAAGCAGCAGAATGCTATTTTGGTCACCAGCGAAAGCCTTTTGAGGGGAAAAATTGACTAGTCAATGGCAGAGTGGCAGCAAGTGCCAGCCAAAGGCAGGAACATGGAGCCAAGGAGCATGACTGCCAACAGGACAGAAAAGACTGGGAGGCATAGAGATGTAAGTAGTCCTAGGAAAAATGGGAAGGTACAGGTCAGTAAGGGGAAAGCTGGCACTCAGACATGGTCAGAGCTGTGGAAGTAGAAAGAATACCTCAGCACTACTAACTCTCAGGTCTAAGCTACTTAACAGGCTGCTGACTATGTGTATTTTTGGACTGAAGAACTTGAGCCACGAGTTGGCAGACTAGGCAGATTACTCATTTCATATTCCTGCCCCTAAGTCCCAAATCACATTCTCGTTCTAGTACACAATTACAGAAGAGGGCTTGACTGGCTTACAGTACTCAATCACTCTGAGAAATAAGCATCTCTTTCAAATTAGCAAGGGAGACTTCAGAGGAGCTCCCAGTAAGAAACAACCAACCAGACCACCATGTTCAAGAACAAAATGCCATACCTGCTCACTATTAAAATCACCAGCAAATAATTTTACTCATGTACCAATGTCCAGAGTCTGAATAAAAAAAAAAAAAAGCTTCCAACACTACCTATAGAGGTGCATCAAGCTTCTCAATGGGTTTTCTGTTGATTCGTAGATCAAAGCTTTTACCTAGGTATTTTTGCCCTTTCAGAAGGATTCAATGATAGTGAGCATTGCCTCAGACAAGAGAGTTCACACAGAAAAACCAGTAACGAGCATCATCTTAAGTATTTAAGATAAGCCAGTTTTCTGTCAAGCAGGTCAAACACGCAGCTATTCCATTAGCTTTTTACTGAAAGTCATACAGTTAAATTCAACTATGTTTAATACTTTATTTGGATAATAATACATACAATGACTTTCATAAAGTTTCAGGCAATCATATTTAAAAGCAATAGTGAAATAATGCCATTCTGAAATTTTGCACTGAATGATGACCACCAGCACCTTCGTGCTTTACCTATTCTTAACATTTTGCATTATGTCTATACACCATACACAGCACAGGTCAGAAGTGCCACTTAGGTTATTAGAAGCAGAGTATGCCATTTTTGCGCATTTCAGTTATGCAAACTGAAATGGAGAGTAACATAGCCTCTAGTTAAGCTCAGTAAGATATATTCCACAAATTTAGTGTGTTACAAGTACACGTGGATGTTATTTCTCTCACATACACATCTACTCAAACAGTGTCTTCCTTAACAGAATTCAGCAGACCAAGACGCATATCTTGTTCAAAACTTAATACTACTCCTTTTACAAGCCTTTTCTTTAAAAATTAAAGCTACATACATAATGGAAAGAGATACACCAATATAGAACACAACTCTCTCCTGATTAAAAAAAAGGAAGTTTTCCCTAAAACCCAACCCACTCAAATTCAAGAATGTAAAAAGAAAATAAAACGCTTAACCAGGATTGTAGCTAAGTATGCAAACAAAACCACAAATAAACAAAGCAGACCCCCACCAAACAACCTACCAGATGTAAGACTTACTAGATCTCTCCATACCATCAATGTCTTTTGGTTTGTTCTTGCTATTTTTGGAAGCATGTTAAAACCACGCTCATGGTAGCATATATTTCTAGTTTTAACTTTTTATTAAACATCTGTCTCTGTTACAATAGCAAAGTACATCTTACCCACGATACTGCTGCCTAGAAACTTCATCTCCACAAAAAAAACATACTGTTGATACCAATGGGTTTGTTTTATGGAAGTTCTTTTCCTTTTCCATTAGATTCCATGTTATAGTAATCACCTGATAAAATAGACAAGACACTCAGAAAAAAATCTTATTGTTAGTACTAACGTTTGGAATATGAGTCAATAAATTACTGCATTACAAGTGAAACAGGATTTAACACAAGCTAATGAGATTTTAAAACAGAACAAGTCAGACACATTCTCCCTTTTATTTTAATTTAACTTAATAAAACTTGCTGAGAATCAGGTATTATACTTACTTCACATGTTCCTTCTCTTAGTACAAACTTCTCTGGAGATACCATCATCACCTGAGGATCCATAACTGTTTCTGTCCGTAGGTTTTCAAAGCACAGTGCTTTAACATAGGCAGCCCGAGAACCTGTATTTCTTATGTGGAAGGAACCCTTCCTTAATCTTGCAGGCAATAATCCATTCAATGTTACCACGTAACTATCTGACAGTTTTGTAACATTTTCTAAAGTTATATTGCTTGTTCCTCCATATCCAGATAATGGTATCTGGTGGGGGTGGGGGGAGGGACAAGGAAAGAAAAAAAAAAAATATCACCAAAAAAATAGTACTTCAAATGAAAAAGCTTCTTACTAAAATTTCTATACAACTATGGTAAACTATATAAAGAGTTAAAGAAAGACAAATGAAAATGCTTAAAATCTGAACTGAAAAGACCGCAAGAAATAAAAAGGCCTAAGTTTATTCAGCCTGTTTCAAGTTTTACTGAAAATTCATTTAAGGCCTACCTATAAAAGAAGAAAAGTTCAGCCTTTTTTTTTTTGACAGTTAAGGTTAAAATTGAGTTGAAGTCTTGGGCTACTTTTTAACACAGGACATAAAAATCTTTATTTCTTTACAAGGGGAAAAAGTGCATGCAAAATTAAGGCTAATGTTCAAACTGAAAAATTTAGTGCCCTCACAATCTTTATCAAGTATACAGATATGCACAGTGTCTATGGAAGAGTTTCAACTTTTTGATAGAAACAGCTATTCAGTACTAGATTTAAAATAATTATGAAAAATGTATGTTTAAAATTATTAGAAGTTAGGTTGGGACTCTTACAGTAAACTTAATTCCTGGCTTTGATCGAATCCCCAGCTGTTTGATTTCCAGCTTTGCAAAGAAGCAAGTTATTCGAGTAGGTGTAAACATCAAGTATATGTTAGTATCTTCTTTGGGATGGATTTTGAGTTCCCAATTACTAGTTAAGCGTTCTTCTGATCCAAAGATACTCTGCAGCTATAAAAACAAAGACATCGCAAGTGAGTGACTACAACAGGAAAAAACATATAGTAGTAAGACTTACTTCACTACTAACTCAAAATTAACTTCTTCAAAACCTGGATTAACCCAGCTGACAACGGCACATATATAAGGTTGCAACGCTTAACATGCAACAGAAAAGACCAAGTTCAAGATACTTTATATTCCCACAACGAGTATATCAATGCCTCCCAGTTTAGACCGCAGTGATTTTGCTTTCAATGCACAATATGGTAAGGATGAACTTCACCAGCACTACATTAATTCCCTCTCAGCTGAAGATTTTAGATATCAGATCTGAACATCTAAGGAAAAAAGAGGACATGAATTATGTGGACTAAGTAACAAAAAAAAAAAAAAACCCTCTAGTTACAGTAATCCCCCAAAGCTAATTCCAGTTTTTCTTTCCTCCCTCCCTCATGTACACTGAGTCCCTTGGAGTGAGGTCTGGAATCCCTCCTACAAGAAATGCCACTGACTGTTTACTCTGCCAGTGCTACGGCAGCTTACAGAGCTGTAAACTGAGCTCCAATTTGCTGCAGCACTGTAATAGTTTCAGCTCTTCCTAAGGCTGCCAGCGCAGCTTAAGCTCTGCTGCCATGTCCATCTTGGCAATGTCAGCACAAATACTCACACAGCCTGCTAGTGGCTGACATTTATAAAGGAATAACCCTTCAGGGTAAAGACATTTTTATTACAAACATATCCTGATAGTTGCCCTAAACACTGAAGAGAAATTTTCATGACAGTTACCTGAAAGCAGTCTTGATCCTGGCCTCTTATCAACAGTCTTAAATGCTGGGTCACAGATGGAGAGTCATTTCTTAGAGTTAACTTCTGCTGGCTGAAACATAGGAAGTTATGTGTTACAGCAATTGTAAATTAACTGCACATGTGTATTTATGGAAACAATCAAAATGGGATAGTCAATTTTAAAGTCATTCCACGGGAAAAAAAAAATCACCTCTTCATAAAAGAGAATATGTTACCTAGAAAGTTACTTCTGTATTCTCCAACTTACAAACCTTACAATATTACACACAATTACACATCAATCCTCATACAGCAAACCAACCTCAAAGTACATATAAATACAGCTTTTCTGAAGTTCAAGTATTGTACTTAACAGCTTGAACTTTTAAAGCAAGCAGCAGTTGTGTCAATATAAAAATTCGTTACACTTAGTTATGCAGAAACAGACTCTTGTGAGTAATATTGCCCATATGCACTGGAACAGTTGTAAAGAACTAAGTTAAGGATAACTTTTACTTTTCCTGTACTTTTCAACATGATAGTGCCACAGAAAGTCATGGCCACTTCGTAGCATCGGGCTGACCAAAAAGTAAACTTTTTTCTCTCTGATATATCCTGGCATTGAGCAGGCTTCTAGTACTCAGATCCTTCCTTGACCGAGGAAGAAAACCCCTCCAGCAAGAAGAATGAGTGTCTTTGTCATTTTCACAAGTCAAAAAACAATCACGGAAGAATGTGACAAGCTGTAAAACCGGAAAAAACATAAAGAAAGAGGAAGGATCATGCAGTTAGAATTGAAGAGGAGGATGGAGAGAGCGCGAGAGAGCGCTAGCAAGAGCGCACGCACGCAAAGCCTCTCTGCAGTTTTCAGTGGCAGACACTGGTTTATACTCTGAAAAAAAATTTTTAAAATAATTTCAGCTTCCTAAAACCAATGGTGAATCAAAACTATTTATCAGCAGGAACAGAAAAGAAAAAAGTAGCAGCATACATGGAAAAGAAAATTATTTCCAAACACCAAACGGCCAAAACTACCATGTTAGAAATACACTATCTTAACAAAACAGAAAAATACAAGTATAGCTGTCAGAAACAGTTCTTGGTTATAAACACAGATCACTTTTAAACAATCGGGAATTTTATTAGATTGCTCATAAAGTTCAGTACCAAAACAACAGTGGATTAGTCCCTAAAGTAATACTTACTACAAGTCCAGAGATCTGCAAAACTTACAGCTTTTGCATACAAAGGAAGCAAAGTATATCTAGACAATTACAAACAGTTTCACTAAATCATGGAATACTGAAGCTGTGAATTTAAAACTATAAAAGTTCAGACAAGAACTAGTCTGAAGGATAAAGTAATCATAATTAGGAATGCAATGCATTCTCCATCACTAAAAGTTTTAGCACTGAAACACATTCAAATTCAAATAAATTAATTCAGGGAAGTTCAACAGCCTGTGCTATTCAGATGGTCAAATTACACTACCAGACTGGATTCTTCTAGTGTTAATGGATGAATTGAAGAAAAACAAGCATAGTAATTTATTTCAGGTAGGTGTCAAAAGAACAAACAGATTTTTTTCCATCAACTTGCTTGTATAATATTTGCCAGTACACTTCTACTTACACAACACACTATCTCACAGAATCAGATGTTATTCTAGCGATAGCTAAAGAGTCCCGAAGAATACAAAAAGCTCAAACAAGATCACAGTTCGCTTCCAAAAATTTCTTGCACACAAAAAAATTGTAACATACTGCTTCTCTCACTACAGTCACAAAACAGCTTAGTTTTTCACCTGTAGATTATTAATGTGAATAGGGACAGTAAGGAAGTTTTACTTCAAATAAGTGCAATATAACACTTAACAATAAAACTTAACATGATACTCTATATGAACGGCTATCCAGCTTATACTTACACTGATGCTCCAAGCCTTACTCCTCCCCAGGCAATGAACTGCTTGTTGGAGAGAATGGGTGGGATGTCTGAGCAGCCAGCAGCTGTAGACACACGCCTGTTTTCCTCGGATTCCACCTCACCTTTTATTACCACTTCATACTGAGGCCCAGATGGCAGCACAAGGATTTTCAAAGTACTTTAAAAATAAATAAATTTAAATCCCACCACATAACCAGATTAGTTGACAAATACAAAACATAACGGAAAAAAATAAATTATAGATAGGCATTTTTAAACTACCCTCTTAAGGTGAAAGTACAAATACTTTTTAATGACAAAGGTCAGCTTTAGGCATAGCAGAATCTAAATCCTTTGGGCTGTAAATATGCATGGCTCATGTACCCCAAGCAATCTCCTGAAGTATTGAATCTGGAAATTGTTCAGGTAAGTATTTCAGAGACTACAGCTAGGCAAATTGCTTTTTGCCCATGCTAACTTCTGATTATTGTGACAGACTGATTTAAGAGAGAAACAAAGTCTGGTTGTCTCTACGTAGTCAAAAGAGGTGCCTCTTGAAATACCTGTGAAACTTCAACGAAGTTTTACAAGTGTGAGATACCGAGAAGCATCAAAATTAAACTGAGTCCTGTTAACAACGCAGCATTCTAAGCCACAAACCCAACATTTTTTTTTCCTCACTTTGGTTCCTGGGATTGGTGCGAGAAAGCACACTGAGCCCACAGACAGGGAAGCAGCCACCTACAGCTGACTGTTCATGATACAGCCACTGCCCTGCAGGACACAAGCACAGTGCAGATGACTACTGCCTTCTTCAGGCAGAGCAGAGAAACAGATGAATGAGAGCATCAGGAGTACAGATTCAAATAACAAAGAAATGGGGTAATACTGAATAGGAAAGCTGATTGTAACTAGCAAGAAAAACCAGAAGAAACTAGACACACAAGAAAAAAACAACCAGAAGAGGAACTAGAAAAAAGAAAGTCCTGCCTAATTAAGGGGGACAAAAGCCAACAGAGAAACAAAACAAAACGCTAAAGTATATATGGAAGGAAGTGGAGACTGGAAGTATCTAACCAATGATATAGGGAATGAGAGGAAAAAAGTCAGAAAAACAGAACTGAAAAAAAAAATAGAAAAAAGGCACAGAGCAAGAAGGAAATAAAGCTTTTACAGAATAGGCTGAAGCATTTGCTATAGCGCAGACCCACTTGGAGCTAAAATGAAACTCTAGAAACTCCACTTTAGCTATCATTGAATTCCTACGATGCGTACTGACACAGCCCTGCATCCCATCAGTAGGGACATGAACTCTTGTTACTGCTTTCATTAATTTATTAGTCTTTTGGCAGCATTTGGAAGTGGACTGCAGGTTTCTAACCCTGCTGAGTACCTTGAGCCTGTAAAGCAAAGCAGTTCTGCATAAAGCCACAGGAAAGCAAAGACTAATCACATTGCTTCCTATCCACTAGGATCACACTGTCATTAGCACAGAACTTCTCATTGTTTGATTCAATGCACTAGGTAGGCCCAGTTAAGCTAGACAGTGAAGCTCAACATATTTTGGACAGATTCCTTTGTCCATCCTTTGCATTTTCTTGCTCTGTTATAGCAGAAACTGGAAAACATGTAACAAAAGAGGAAAAGCTGCTCTGGAGAAATCAGTCTGACCCCTGCCATTGCCAAAAAGCTTTTACATGACACTAGAACGGTCAGTTGAACCAATCAAGTCTATTTCACAGAATGAAGTTCCACAGGTGCTAACTGCAAAAATATGAATGCTTACATCTACAAACGGAACACGTGTATTAGTGTTGTACAGAATTTACAGTCAAACTTTCATTTGATTATGGCAGCCAAAATTAATGAATACTTCTCATCCTGACCTGTGCTTAGAAGTAACACTTTCCTTGTCTCAGCAGAGTGAAGAAGACGGAAGCAACTGACAGGGCTGCTGAAGGTTAAGTATTTTAAAGCTTTGCTGTACTTTTGAAACAAGAACCATATAAAGGACTTCAGGGACTTACTCCATTTATTTACGCTAAACAAGTCTCAGGACATCTGTTGATCTGTGATGGGAAATACTAGCTACTCATTAAGCTATGTACAGCAGAAGAGGCAGAGAATCTATGGAACAGGTGAACCCTAGCAAAAGTCTACTTTGTAACAAATGAGGACTCTCACGAAAACAACTGAATTCAGTTTCCCTTGTGGGTAAAACCTGCAATTTGTTCATGATGTTAAGGTCAAAAGTAGCTCTGTTTCAAACAGGCAGCATAAAATCAGTTATATTACCTTTCTGTGGTCTTTATGTTTTTTGGAAAAAAATGGACAGTCACTTCTCGTTCTTCTCCAGAAAGAAGGAAAAGATCCTCAGGTTCAACAGCAAAGCAACTGTCCTGATTTGATGTCTGAAGGTGTGCAAGCGGAAAAAGGAAGGTTGAGGGAGTTACATTTCTACAACATATAATACAATTTGGTTGTACATACAGTTCAGACAATTCTAATGCACCTGGCACCTTCAGAACTTCCCCATAACCCTGCACTAGTTTAACTCTTTGAAAAAATTGGACACTATAGTACAAATACCTCTAAAAGAGACATCTTAAAACATCAACTGTGTATACAACACCAAAGGGGCCACACGGATTTAAAGAATTTAACAGTAAATACAACATGGCAATGGTACACCACTAGTGAAGCAACATCACTAGTCTCCACGGTGGCATCAACAATTGCTGGTATCAATCAGCATCCAGTATCATCACATCAACGTGGCATTTCTGATGCTTGTCGTGTATCCTATTTCCATGGACTGTGCTCCAAGAAATCATGAGCTCATAACCCTCAACCTGCTCATGGCTGTTCTTCAGGGACAGCTCTTCATGCTCTATCCATTTCTTGAGGTAGACAGCAATGCCTCTGCCTGTCTTTCCCCGCCTGTCCCTTCTGAACAGCCTGTAGCCATCAATAGCCACACTCCAGTCACGGGATTTACCCCACCAAGTTCCAGTAACAGCAACCAGTTTGTAGCTTTCTAGCAGCACGGTGGCTTCCAGCTCCTCCTGTTTGTTGCCCATGCTGCATGCATTGGTGTAGAGGCACTTCATCTGGGCTGCCGGCCATGTCACCTTAGAGGAACATCCCTTAACTCCTTTGAAGTATTTCAGTGGTGTTTCCCTGTTGGCTCCTATTATCTGAGGAGCGCCTGGCTCATCTTTGTAAGACTTCAGCTATGCTCCAGTGTAGCCAGCACATCTCAGAGCAACAGGCTGACGGCCACCGCTAGCACCCTGTCCCTCTAACCTGGGCATGCCATCCTACAGCTTGTTACAGGCAAGCCCGATATTATCCCCCTTCCCCTTCAAATCTAGTTTAAAGCTCTGTTAATGAGCCCCACTAGCTCATGAGCAAAAGGTGAATCCCACGTGATGCCAGCAGGCCTGGTGCTGTGTAGGCCATCCCATTATTGAAAAACCCAGAATTGTGGCAGTGACACCAGCCACGGAGCCATGCATTAATAGACCAGGTCCATCTGTTTCTTCCGATGTCGCCACCCACAACTGGAAGGCTAGAGGAAAAAATAACCTGTGCTCCAGGCTCCCTTATGTAAACTTACAAACCTTTTGTCAAACCACACCGTTAAGCTAAGATCCCAAGGTTTGGCTCTGATTTCGATACAACATTAATAGCACAAAACTCACGATTTCAAGAGGGAGAAACCAACCTACCTTAACTTTCAAACGTACACCAATGTTTCCAGCATTTTTCAATGGCAGCTGCTGTTTGGCTGTTGAACCCACACTAGTAGACAGATATATTGTCTGGAAAATACATGTAAAGTGTGTGTGTGTGTGTGTATGTATGTATGTATGTATACACACATACACAATAAAACCAAACGTTACAAAAGAAGTAGGCTAGGAGAGGCAAACTATTATTAAAGCAGACTTTGTAAATACATGCAAACCTGTAAGTCCTTTGGAGCATGTATCCTTGCTGTTCCAGCTCTTGCTCGGAGAGGAATACTTTTAATTACACTGCTAGGTCCTGGACTATCCACTTCCACATCAACTCTTGCCAAGAATTCATCTGCTGGACCCAAGGAATCTAGGAACAATTCCACGAGTAACAAAAGCAAGCAAGTCTGCTAGCAGCAAAGGCGATTCCTATGGATGTGTGTCTCACTTCAGCTATTGTCCAATCTTAACATATTAACGTTGTGGTGATATTAACAGAAATTCTCCCCATTACCCTGGCAACACTTCTTTTTTTTTCTTTTAAATAAAATCTCACAGGATCTTATTCAAGACTTTTACCCTTCTGTCAAATGTGGCTGAAATAATGCCTAAAGCAAACAAACAAAAAAATCTTAACATACTAGCCAAACTAGCTGATATACGTAATATTTCCTATTTAGGATGCCAGAAAAACTCAGAGGTTCCTCCAAACTTCTTATCTATTTCGCAACCAGTGTAATGTTTTCTTCAGCAATGATTTAATTCCCTCAGCAAAAGGAGTAAAGCAAATTCCACCCATCTTGCAGTAGATAACTACAGCTTGATACTGAAGTATAAAAACCCCTGTTAACATCTAAACAATTAAGACATAGAAGCATTCTGCCTCCTTCAGTTACTAAAATTTAATGTGATACCCAAAATAATAGGACACAAACCAAAAATGGAACGTTTCATTTCAAATTTTCAGCCTGTTCCTGCAATTCTAATGCATGCATACATTAAAAGTCGAATTTGCTTTATCTGAAATAAAAATCAAATTACTATACCTGAACAAGAAATTTGTTTCTTAGGTGCATGGAACAGAACCCAAACTGTTAAAGCTTCAGGATCCTGAAAAAGAAATTGGTTGACTCATCTAATCGGGGGGGGGGGGAGGGGAAAGGGCAGGGGGGGAGAGAATTACTGAGGAGAGGAAAAAAAATAAAACTAGCAACAAAACTCTGTTGCTCAAATAAGTAGGTTCCCCAAAAAACATTACTGTCAACACAGATATTCAGAACCATCATTTCAGACAGTAAGTAACAGGAAGAATCAGTCAACCACGAACTACTCACTTGCCCATCATAGCTTGCATGTATCACATGATTTACAACTGATGGAGCTGCTATCTGAGAAACTGCATCCATCTGAAGTGATTGTTCATTAGAAGGATTAACTTGTTCCTTGGAAAACGTGAAGCAACGCCAAGCTACTGCATTCTGTCAAAGTATTAAAAGTATTAAATCTCTTATCATCACTAACAACACTGACAAAGCCGAGAAACACAAGGTAAGTTCTGAACGATCTGAGTAGTTCGGAAAAAGCAATCAAAGATTTAGCCTGCAGTTTCAGTTGATAGGTGATAGACCAGCAAACCCTCTAAAAATAGTCAGAAACCATTCTGCAGTTAAAGGAGACAAACTGGAACTGGTTAGTTTAAGCCTTCAAGAATTCTGGCTGTTAAACATCAAACCTCGCTTGTCACCAAGATGACCTGATCCAATCTTAACATAAGGCCAGTACTTTCTTATCCCCCCACGTAAGCAAACAAGACCAGCTCTTCCCACAGCACAAAACAGCAGCCAGCCTAGCCAAAAAACTTGACTTTGCCAGAGATGCAGAGGAGCACGCTGTAGCCTATAATACCAGCTATTATTGTTTAGTGGGAGACAAAGTAGATAGAGTGAAGAGTCCTGCTCTTGCTCGTGCAGAGGAAGACAGAATATGTTAAGCTTGCCACAAAGCAAGTTTGGTTGCTTGCTTGAACAGTCAGCTGTTCCACCTGAACAGTGGAATATGTCTCCACCTTCTCAGAGGGAAGGATTAGGCAACACAAACCTTTTGCTATCTGCTGCCCTGTGCTCTCAAATCAGGCACCACAGAGGCAGCAGTACATGGCTGGGTTATAAAAAAAAAGAAGAAAAAAAAAAAGGAAAGCAAAAACAAACAAACAAAAAAACCCCCAAACTGCTAAATAAAACCCCACACCTATCCCAGAAGCATTTCTGTTGGTACACTGCCACCTTGCAGAAAAAAATTATTTCCTGACTAACCAAAGATTTCTTGGGAACCTTACATCTAGTGTCCATGGTATATTTCTTAATGACACATAACAAAGTGTTTTGGTATTAAAATTCAGTATCACAGGAAGCTAACTTTCACTTACAGGAAGTTTACTGTACTTACGGCATTAATAATAAGTCTAATTGGCACAAAAGCATGGGTTTTGTTGATAAGTTTTAGTGGAAGAGCCTTCCAACTGCCAGAAGTCAAGTCACCAAAATCCAGATAACCTCTTTTTCCTGTTTCCACCTAGTTTTAAGGCAAAGCAGAACTTATAAGGAAAACCTCTACAACACACTACCACAACAAAAGCACCAGGAAAGTAGAGATGGATGTTATTCACCTGTTCCATTCTCTTAATGCTACACCCACATGCAATACACACCACCTGCCAGGGGTAGGAGGAGTGTAAGAAACATGTTTCCTTTGATATCAAAAGGGGTTACATCCAATTGGCTATCTCCCACTATTTTGCCTCAATCAATTAGGCCAATTTTAGTGCAATATTAATCCACTAAAAGCCAGTACACAACCAAATTATTTTGGCTAATTTAAAATAAAAATAAATTTAAACTATGATTATTGCTAGCAAGTAAGAAATGCCGGTTTTAGATAGCTAAAATGTCATTTTAGCAAGTTAAAAGATAAGAAAATAACTAACAAGTAGTTAATTTTTTGTTAGCATAAAAACACTTAAGTGTCATCAATTGCAGCAAAATACAGCTTTAATATGGTACTTGTTCCAATCTCAGGAATATAACAAGACACTGGATTTAATTTTAATTTAAACATGAAGAAAATTTGAATGAACATGGAATAAATAGAGAATGACGGTTTTTGCCAAACTATGTATTAAAAAAATGTATAAAGAGTTAAATTAAAATTTATGGAATGGCATAAACAAAATTATATCCATTCCTGTATATTCAACTAGAATACCATTACTATAAAACATACACTTAGGCCAAAGCAGGTTAACAGACCACCTTAAAATGGAAAAAAGTGTTAGCTGCAGTTAATGACTGAAAATTTTACTTTTATCAGCAACGTCACAAACTATCATGTAACTTGTTCAGTCACCTCCAAAAGTACCATCAAGCCCATTTTTGCCTGTCCATATTTTTAAATTTAGGATTACATAAAGCCAGATCTAATTTTCAATGTCACACTGTCTCCCATCTGGTGGTTCTTCATAAGACACAAGACAAAGCAGTCTATACATACACTTACTTAAAATTTCTAATTAGTCCAAAATAAGAAAACATTCTCTACAACCATAAATAAGCTGAAAGTACTAAGAAACCAAGACAAAGCCTACTTGACATAAAAAAATAAAGAAATCCTTCTAATTGGAAATAAATGCTTTTTGTTACATTTTAATGCCCAATGGTATCCAGCATAGAAGATACTTAGAAAACATTAGATGCTTAAGACTTTATCCATTCTTATAATAATGAAAAAGCAGCAGTTTTTAATTTCTTCTTTTCAGACAGTTGCATAATGATTCTTCATTTCCAGCTATGTTCTTTTCCACAACTAAAACATCCTAGATAGTTATATAAGCTTCTCATAAACATTCTCCTATATTCCCTCCCCACTCCAAACATAAAAAGTCCCAGGTTCCTTTGAGGAACAACCTTGCATTCCTATTCTTTCCCAGTGCCATTACACTATTCATAAACTTGCAATAAAAAAATACGATAAGCAGCTACTTACTTCTAAATTAGGATTTTCAGCGACTGCTGTCAGAACTACCCTACTTGCCAAAGCTTCTGCCTGAACAATTGTCTCAGCATCTGCAGAAACTGGCCAAGATGAAACATTGAGAATACACTGAAAGATCCCCGAATGACAAGGTAAGAAAAGTATTTTCAGATCATTGGTAGAATAGGATCCTACGATGGGATTGTTCTTGAAAACCAGACATTGATATTTCACAGGATCCATCTGAAAAACAAAATCTCTGTCATTTTCAACAGGCCTCTCACCAGAGGACAGCTTCTTTCAAAGTAACCATATATATCTGTCATCACTACTCAACACAGACATTTTGCATATGTTTTTGCTCAACATTAATTATTGCATCTTCACATTCATGTCCAACTTCCATCTCACTCAACTGTAGGCATTTTCTTTTAAAGAGTTAGATAAGTCAGCCTGAAAGTTCCTGGAGTTTCTTTCCAGTATCTAGTGAAAGACTAACACTGGCACTACAGTATTTATTACTTTTGAAAGTGAATTCATAAGTAAACCCTGATTGAGAAAGAACAGCAGCAAAATCAACAAACAAAGCCAATTCTGCTTGGTGCTTTCTGCCATCAGAGACAGGAGGAAGAGGTATAGCGGAAGAGAACGGGAAAGGTGAGTGGATGGAGGTCACCAGTAAATCCTAGTACAGATGCCTTGAAGTTTCTGCTGTGAACATACTCATGGATCATCTTCAAGCAGGAGCAACAAACTGCAAGTCATACTCAGAATATCTTAGAGTTAACTTGACTGGAAAAAACGTTTTTAAATTATATTGTACAGCAAACAGATTAAATGTATATATTTATTCATGGAAACCATTGTAAATGAGACTGTCAACCAAAAGTGATTTCATGAACAAAAAATCACCTCCTGGTAGAACAGAATCTCAAGTTCGAAGAGTTGCATAAGATCCCCATGATACTGAGTGACTAAAAAAATACATAAGAAATCTTAGTTCTCATATACACAAACACAAAACTGTGGTTTTTAAAGAGGAAATATTCAGAGGAAACGAGAGCAAAACCAGCAATCATAAGTCGTTATATCTGCAGGAAAACAAACCTAAGGACGGATATGATAAGTATTTATAAGACTTACAAGCAGCAATACATAAAGTGAATTATTGTCCATTATTTCTCAGTAATAAGGACCAAAATAAACCAGCAAGAATCAGATTAAAGAAAAAGGAAAAAAGCAGTAGTGCACAGAATCCACAACTGAAGTGAACTGTGGACAACACTACACAATTTCAAAAGATGAACTAGATAGAGCAGTTCACCAAAAGCTAGTAAGAACAGGAATAACACCTAGCTCAAAAGCTCCCAAGCGTCAAACTGTCAGAAGCTCAGAGTATACCATGCTTGTTCTGTTGTTATATTCCTCTCCACTAAGAGTACTCATTATACTGATGGACCTTTAACTCATTCTCATGTTCTTGATCTTTTACCTCTGGAACTATTACTATGATGACAGAAGTAGATAGAATTTAAGAAAATTAAAGTGCAAGATGCCCAGTCTATGGCTTTCAAACTATGTATAACCCCCAGAACAAACCATCTAGCTCAAAGCCTGCTCCAAATATTTCTCATTCTCTGCCACACAAGATCTCCTAATTTCAAGAAAAATGGGAGCAAACGGCATAAAATGTTTTAGCAGTAACAGTCCTCAGCATGGATGCTTTCTTTTTTCAGGCTGACTTTTCTTGCACACAAAAGTGGGAATGAACAAGCAGTAAATTCAAACCTGCCACACTTTACGCGCACAAAACAATTCTACAAATCAATCCCATCATGTGGCATTTACCTCTCTATGCCAACTTGTTGGAATAAGTAGGTGGCCTGGCTGAAAGAAGGTTGCATTGGTTTTGTGCATGTTAACTATAAAACGGGAAAAAATCAGATTTGTACAGGGGGCTCTAATTTTACATATGACATCTGGTGAGATTACAGCATTATTTCTACAGCTTTATTTAAAAAAATCTCTTACCTTTTCCCCATTAACTGAAACACTGAGTATTCCAATGCTGACCTGCAACCACCGATCAGTTGGATTAAAAATGCTAAGAACTGTCTGTGATGCGATTCCTACGCAACAGGCATTAGGGAACTTCAATTCTTCTGGTACTTTTACATGTCCTTTGGAAAAAAATATGCTGCTGTTAGTTCCAAGTACCCAGAAGCAAATCAGCACGCAGGCTGCCACCATGTCAATTTCATCAACTTATTTAACAAATGCTTCCTTATGGCAAGGAAATGTTTGACTCCTACAGTGTTTATAAGAATGTTTTCCATAAGCCTGATAGTCATAATTTCAATCATTTCTAATTTGCATCTTACTTGGAGTTCTACTGTCACAATCAAAAATACTTATGGAAATAGCACATCCCATGCAGACACTAACCCACAAAGTATACATATAAACTTTATATAAAATACTCAGTGTTCACAATTTAATCAGTACTAGCCCAACTCAGAAAATGTGAATATCAGTATTACAACATCTTGACAACACTTAAACCAACCAAAACGAAAATTTCTTTTTACCATTAACCTAAAAAGGTGTTCAGGCATTTTTTGTAGATTTTTGCTGTAGAAGTGCAGTCATCAAAAGTTATCACCAAATCAAAAAGAAATCCTGCTTCAAATATTTTACTTCCAGGAAGTTGTTACTAAAATATTCAAAATAACTCTTTCAGAGGGATTGCAATATTATAATGACAACTTGAAACTCAAATGGAGGTAAGAGTTCTCTGGCATGCCAAGGATCAATCTTCATCACATCCAGAAACCCACTGATGGGTACTCACGTCAAATTAAAAATTTGACTTCTGAGACACACACGTAATCACCTGAAGTAGCTTTTGTTACCTGAGCAATACGCTTTCTTTTAAAACCACACACTCTTATCTCCCTCCATAAAATTTAGCACAAGTACACAGGTGTAAATACAAACTACCACTAGCATCACTGGAAATTAAGTTCAAAAACTCCAGTTTGCCAAAAATCAAGTTTATACTACACAGATACTCAGAATTCAAAAGCATGTACAAAACCCTAGAAATTATGCATATTTAAAACCAAGCAAAGTATAAGATTGTTCAAATTATACTATTTTAAAACGCACTAACAAGCTCAACGATTTAGAACAAGCAATAAACAGAAAATAACCTATAAACTGAAAAAAATTCACATCTTCAACTCCCCTAGCCTGTCATATCATCTGAAAAAATTAGCCAGAAAAAAAGTATAGCAAAAAACAACTAAAGAGATCAGAGGTTAAAAGAAGTCCTTAAAATGAAACACTAACTTGCATTGCTTAGGTTTAGAGCCAAGTCAACATACAAAGAAACAGCAGAAAGTATAGAAGGCACCTGGCAGCTTGTCTTTCCCCTTCTTAACCAGAAAACAGCTTAAGCCCTCCACTCTCCTTCTCAGCTTTTTTGGCTTAACTGACTGCTAACACCAAGTTAGGCTGGAGAGAGAAGTGTCATCTACTTTCCAGATAAAATACAAATTAATTTCTACAGCATGACTTGTCTTGCCTAGCATGAACTGCAGCTAGGATTTCTCTTCCTCCTGTGAAAGAGAGTTCTAAATCCTTTAAACAAACACAAAACCACTGAATGCTGAAATAGAGTGTTGAAATTCTTCTAGATGACGAAAAATTTCTTTTAAGACCATTAGGAGGACTATAAGCATAGACATTGAATTCAGAGAACATCCTTAAATAAAGAAAATTAGTAATACCTTTTTTTAAAATAACAAAGCTTAGATAAAGAATAATTGTGGTTATAATTAGTAGTCATCTTAATTACATTTACCATAACGTCAGCATTGTCATTATTGCCATTCCTGTCCACACCTGTATTTTAAACACACGCCAGAATACACACTTACCAATACCAGGTGACTTTGACAACTCCCACTCATTTCTGCCAGCTCCAAGACATTGTCCAGTACATGATTTTATATTTAAGATATTCTCGTTCCAGGAAGCAGAGTGTGGATTACAAAGTGAAGCTGCACTCAAAGAGCCAGGACCAATATTTGGACCCAAAGGAATTCCTACTGTAAGTGGATTCTCAACTTGTCCTGCTGGGATACCAGAGCAAGGAAGCCCTGCTGGAAGACCAAAACCTGCAGAGCTGCAGCCACGAAACTGAGACAAAACTGTATTTCCAGTAGACGGTATAGATCCCAGATGCTGCTCTGCAAATGGAGTTGTTGCAAGAGAACGGCCTGTAAGCAACATGGGAACAGATGAAGGAATTGCTTGACTCTCAGCAGTAGTGACATGGGATTTAAAGCTTGAAATTGGAACATGTTCACCAGATGAGTTCTGACTGAATGCCATGTAAGTGCTTAATCCAGGATATACGGGTAATGCATTCAAGCATGGCAATCCTTGCCTCTGTGCTTTGCTTGTTTGATCCTGCCACACTTCTTGTGCATCAACATTACTAGAAAGTGGCTGGAACATGCAGCCTTTACTTGGTAAAGCTGATTTAACATTGTCTAGCTCTTTATGATTTGCTGCTGCACTTGAAGGAACAGATGCAAGCTGCTTTTCATTCTTCAGAAAACCTTCTTTGGACAGTTCTTGACCCAGTACATCATCAAGTTTTCTTTTAAGATCTGTAAGTTCATTTTCTAATGATTTCTGGTCAATACTAAGCAGTGCTTCTTTTCTATTTCTTTGACATGAGTGGTCTTCTAGATTTTCACTTGTATGTTCCTGTGAAGGAGTTGGGCTGGCTCGAATTATTGTTGTGCTCAGTTCACTAGCATTTTCACTCTAGTAAACAAATATGCAGTATTACAAATTTTAGAAAAGCAAACGGGACATAAAACAAGACAGACCTTAATACCACTACTGTCATCCAATACAAATAATCAAGTTTGCCAAGTCTTACCTGAAGTTTTGCTTTTGAAACATGTGCAGCTCCTCACCTTATAATAGAAAACCTGCAACTTCAACCTGTTTGCTGTCTAAAGTCACACTCTAGCTAGGTGTACTGGGTCTGGCTGGGATGGAGTTGATTTTCTTCATAGTAGCCCCTATGGTGCTGTATTTTTAGATCTGTGACCAAAACAATGTTGATAATACACCACTGTTTTAGTTATCGCTGAGCAGTGCTTGCACAGCTCCAAGGCCTTCTCCATTTCTCACTCTGCCACTCCAGAGAGTAGGCTGGGGGTGGGAAAAAGGCAGGCAGGGGACACAGCCGGGACAGCTGACCAAAGAGAGAATCCATACCACGTAATATCACGGTCAGCAATAAAACTGCAGTGGAATTTTTCCAAAGTAGCTGTTGCTTGAAGACTGGCAGGGCATCAGTCTGCCGGTAGCGAGTAACTCCTTTTCCACCACCTTCCCCGCCTCTCCCCCTTCTTCACTTATTAAACTGTTATTATCTCATCCCACAAGTCCCGCACCCCACCCCCCTTTTGCCCTTCCAGTTCTCCCCTCCATCCCGCCATGGGGGTGTGAGCAAGCAAGTGGGGGGGAGGGAAATCAGCCACCGGCCAGGACCAACCCACCACACTAGGCATTAACGCCACAAGAATGCTCTGCTGTCTGAAGCTACCACCAACGAAGAGCACTTTCCCTAGGGCAAAAATGTTTGACTTTCTATGATTTTATAAAGTCACTCTGTGGGAAAGTAACTGTACTAGGAAAAAAAACCTAATGGAGCAGATTCCTAAACTCACTGCCAGGTTCACAGATATAATTATTCTAAAAAGAGACCTGCAGTGAATTTTCTTATTTATTGTGTTTTAATACAATATCACAAGGACTTCAAGGTTTAAAAAAGCATGAATTATAAAAATCTTAGAGTCATTTAGGTTGAAAGAGAACTTTAAGATCATCAAGTCCAATCATAAACCTAATACTGCCAAGTCCACCACTAAACCATGTCCCTAAGTGACGTATCTACACATCTTTTAAATGCCTCCAAGGATGGTGACTCCACCACTGCCCTCAGCAGCCTGTTCCAATGTTTGATAACCCTTTCAGTGAAGAAATTTTTCCTAATATCTAATCTAAACCTCCCCTGATGCAACTTGAGGCCATTGACGCTCGTCCTATCACTAGTTACCTGGAAGAAGAGACCAACACCTGTCTCACTACAGCCTCCTTTCAGGCAGTTGTAGAGAGCAAGAGGGTCCCCCCTCAGCCGCCACCTCCTCTCCAGACTAAACAGCCCCAGCTCCCTCAGCTGCTCCTCGGAAGACTTGTTCTCTGGACCCCTCACCAGCCTCACTGCCCTTCTCTGGACACACTCCAGCACCTCAATGTCCTTCTTGTAGTGAGGGGCCCAAAATTGAACACAGTACTCGAGGTGTGGCCTCACCAGTGCCGAGTACAGGGGCACGATCACCTCCCTGCTCCCGTTGGCCACACTATTCCTGATACAATTGCTCCTATCTCTGATAGGATATTTAGGATCTGATCGATCCTAAATAGGAGCATCCAAGTGTGGTATAGATTATTTCCCTCCATAGTCTTTATGACTGTTGAATGCAAAGGTGCTTACTAAGAAATGAGAATGCCCAAGTATTAAGAGACCACTAACAAAAACTAACAATAGGGTTAGGTATGAAATCTGTACTTAGGGTTCCTAGTAAAAGCCAAGGACCTAGAAGCAGTAAGTTACAGTATCAACAGCAGACAGATTTTTTTGAGAACAAAAAGCCCAATACACCACTAAAGACATACTTTCCAGCTTTTTAAGAAAGAAATTAAAAAGCTGAGTGGCCTTGAACCAAATCATTAATCAAAAATTATTAGTTTAAGATTCATGAAAAGGCACCAATACCAACACTTTCTTTGTGCACTCACACAATGAAATCATTCCAGCCCAAAGACTTTCCATTCTGGCAGGTATGCATTGTGTAGGTGGAGCGAGTGCACCTTATCCTCAGAGTCTTAGGATTTTTGTAATTAGAAATCAAACCAAGAGAAAAAGAAGTATGAACCATAAATACGCACACACACACAAATGTGTTTCAAAGAATCTCCTATTAGGTTAACTGTCAAGAGCAGAATTGATTACTCCCTCCCATGCACTGTTCATAGCCACTAACAACAGTACTGGTACTAATTAGCGGAGGAGGACTGACCATGGGAGAACCACCCTCCCACAACTGACATCACACTTGGCAGTCTTTACAATACAGTGGATAGAACTCCAGGTGTTTCCCTACCGATCTGAAAAATGAAAGCGTTAGATGTGCTACAAAGGTTATTTTTTCTTGTGAAGTACATCCAGATCACAGATTCCAGTTAAAAATAATTTTTAAGTTTCAAAACCAAAACTAGACAGAGTTGTATCAAAACAATCGGACATCAGCTCAGGACAGGTGTACCTACAGAACTCTGACACAGGAACAAAGCTATACAAAAGGATCTACAGTGTAAAACAACTGTTCAGCTTAAGTAAACAGGACTCGGAGGGAAACACACATGAAAGAAAGGGAAAGAACAATAAAGTAGCTGTTCGGATTGTTATAGAAAAGTAAGCTGCAAGTTAAATCCTTTACAAAGGGCATTCAGAGCAGCTGCCTGAGGTGAGATGGCTCACCAGGCCAAACCAACCAAACAGGAAATAAAAATTTTTTAAAAATCACGCACCTTTGACAACCTCATCCTAGTGTTAAAGGGAGAGGGTGCCACTGGTTAAACAGATTGTGCTACAGAAGTATCCAGATCTGAATATAACACCAACAGTCCTGTTGTCTGTAAGAAGCATCAGCAAGGGACATGAAAGTGGCTCTTAACAAGTACAAGTGAGATAAAGATCTCTCGGTCTTTCTCTCAGCATAAAAGATTACTAACCTCAAGGAATAAATTAACACTGCAGACACATAAATGGGACTTACAAATGTACTCATCACAAAAATGTTAATCTTCGGCAAAGTACTTGAGAATCTCCTTGCTAAACTACCCGAGGGAAAAAAGACTCAAACAGTAATGTCTCTTCCAGGCAGAGTGGCAAGCTAGTATACAGTCGGTTACCCCAAAGCATCAAGAGTCACCCATTTGCATGGGATGACAGGAATCTAGAACTATAGCCATTTCAAACATGAAATGATGTTATGTCAGCACTAACTGCAAGCAAACACCCATTTAAATTTGCCCTTGGTTTCCTTCCTACAGGACTGCGATTCCCACTGGAAACATCAAGATGGAAAAGAACAGATATTCCCTGCATAACCTGAGCAACCAGACCTAGAACAAAACAGGCTATAGGCCAGAGCACACGCTTCCTTCTTCCTGAGGCTTTCAGCATGAAGGAATATTGCTGCTGGTGTTCCTACAGGAGGAAGAGAAGGCTTCACTAAGCTTTCGCTAGCCACCAGTCCTGAAAAGCCTCACCCTCTGCAAATGAGGAAAAAAAAGCATAGTAGAGAGTATTTCTATTTTGTGTGTCAGCGGAATCCACAATTGATAAAGATATTACAAAATAAATGTAACCACTCAGATTTGCACAGATAGGGATGCAGTCAGAGAGGTTTTTCAGCTTTTGTTTTTTAAAGTTCCATCCACATTTCCACACACTTTGGAAGGGAAGAGGCATAACAGAAAGATTCCAGGTTCCAAGGAACCCATGGATGTAGATAAAAGAATGTCAATTATCTTAATCACCATAAGATTGCAAGTCTGAACAAAAGTTGCACTCTCAGAGTACACTCTTTGTTAAAACAGTAACAACAGTCAGAATGACTGTCAGAGGTAGAAAATGATGGCTTCAGTCCTGAAAAAAGAAGTTATAGCTAAAAAACTTATTTATAAATATATCTCCAGAAAAAAAAAGGAAACATACTCTCCTAATAGCTGAAGCTGAGCAGAAAGGGAGTCTCAGGAGTGAAGAAAGTAGATTTAGATCCTACAAACTACTGCTGGAATACTGCACTTTATTCCAAGAATAGAATGACTTAACAAGCAATTAAGGGAAGACAAAAAAAAACAAAACAAAAGATCAATGGGGAAAAATACATTAACTCTAACTTTTTTCAAGTTAGCAGTTCTTTGAATGTTTTACTAGGTTTATATTCATTACAGTATGTGCATTTAACTTTATCTATTCCAGAATTTAAATTTCTGAATCTCAGGAGTGGGGGAGAAACAGAATACCTTTTCCCTATGCACAGCATGTCCTAAACTGTTCTGAAACCCTTGAGGCTTTTCTAATTTAGAATTATTTTGACTATTTAAGGGTTTGGTTTTGGGGTGAGGGAGAGGTGTTGTTTTGTTTGTTTGTTTTAAAAAAAGGGAATTGCTACATATTTACAGTTCAAGATTTTCTTACCCAGTATGTCTCCGGATTACGTATTACAGCTGTGTTCTTAAGAGTACTGTCAGATGCAGAGACATAAGTTAATCTGCTCATGCTAGGACTTGAGTAAACTGACTGAGATAGTACACTCTCTTTGCAAGAAGATTCCTGATAACATGATGCGCAAGTGAATTCAGTTTCAGATCTGTAAAACAGATTCAAAATATGTCAGTATTAGAACATATTCTAATGCTGCCCCAAGAAAATCAATGCTACACATTACCTATACTATTCCAAAAATCAGCTTGCTTAGCCATTCTGTTTAGTACAGTCAGCAGAAACGAGAAATCAGCTCTCAACTAACTTTTACAAGTTCTGGCTTTGAGGTACACAAAATTCATTTTCATTAGATATAAATCCGTAAGGCAAAGCATCAGAGTTCCACAGCTAAACTCAGATGTTAAGGTCACAGAAACAACACAACAGCCTATTAAAAGAAAAAAGTGGATCAATATACTTGGTATCTAACTAGATGGAAGAACGTCAGATTAAATCATTCAACATCCCAGGCATCACAGATTAGTATTTCCTATTCACTGCTGACATTCTCTTTATTTCACACACCTAAAAGCACAGGATCTCTCACCACTTTGTCAAACAAGAAGAGATAACATGAAACAAATTACAGTCATTGACAATTTTAACTAGAAATCCTAATGCCTGTATAACATGCTTGCAAAAATAAACAAACTTCTGCGCATTTTAACTTCTGAGAAATGCCAGACAGCCTTTAATTCTAATATCAGGTACAACACACTAACTGTAGTTAAATATCAAACAGCGAATTTAAAAGTTAAGGCAAAGAAATCAGTTGCCTACTCTCTTTATGAGAATGCATAGAGCCATGGGCTACTGAGCCATCGGCTACTGGCCATGTTTATACGTTTAAAGACTACATAATCAACTTCACTGTAATCTTCCAGTTTCTGTACCAGATTGTTATGGGAGCTCACTTAAAAAAAACACTGCCCTTTCAGCTGTTAAGAAAACCTTAAATCTTAGACACAAGTTGCAGTTTCAAACCACAAAGTGGTCAAAAGCAATACAAATATTTCTCCCCATCCTCTTTCACAACAAGCAGCGTCATGAATCAGAGAACCAAACTGAGTGAAATACTTAGAAGTTTAAAAAACATACTTTCATTGGTTTATATAATGTCAAGCCTTGTTATAACATACTTAACGTCATAACCCCCAATCAAATAGCTTTAATTGTAATAGATTAATTACACTAGAACAACAATCAGTAAATATGGGGTTTTACAGCTCATCTACACAAAGGTTTGGGTATCTGAAGTATATGACCAGCTAACAGGCTGAATAGTTTGTATTCTTGCATTACTGGATAAACCTGAGCAGAAACAGCAATGTTCCTATCCACCACCTCTGTCTCATCAGACCAGTGAGGAAAATAAAAAGTTAACAATTGCTCAAGGCTGCTTCCCCATACACATAATACAAGCAAACAGAAAACTTAGTCTAAGCATGAAGTCTTAACCTAATAAAGATCTTCTATAAACTGAGATCAAGGACAACATTCAAACTAAAACTTGATCCTCAAAAATCCTCATGAAGCATTACTAATTTTTATAACCCACACCAAGAAATTTACCCTGAAAATGCTGTTCCAGAAGTCTCACTAGGAGAAGAGTGGATTAGTGGCAAAGTTGAAGGTCTGAAGCTATACTGCTCATCCTCCAGGGGCTGCAAGTCACATTCAGGTGGAATGGGTTTATGCTCTGGTAAATAAACAGAATTTAATAACAGTACTTATTTAAGCATAGGGATCAAGTTTACCATCAAGAAAAGCCTTTTCAACAACTGGTTACATTTATATAGGTTTACTTACCAGTACTATTGTGGGAAGTTGGAGAGAGCTTCCCAAAAGTTACATGTCTCGCATTCTCGCAGTAAGCAGTACTGGCATCTTTGTTTCTCCTCTCGATTTTCACATTTTGTTTCTTTTCATCGCTGTTCAATTTCTGCATAGGCTTTGCTCTTCTAGGACTTACTGAGACACATTTACTAGATTCCTTGGTAGGTTTTAAGTTGCTGAGTGACAGAGTGTTTCCTGTGCTTCTTTCCACCAAATCATTACATGGTTCAAGAACAGCATTTGTTGCTTGATCTCCTGTTTCTGTGTCTTCCCTGATACAACATCCACCAGTGAGACTGGTGGTCTGGTAAGCAAGCGGACTTCTCTGTGCTACTTCCATTTTTGATGCTAAAGGAATTCCATATCTCTGTGCTTCACTTCCAGCAGGTGAGGTTTGGGTAACAAGCGTATCTGATCTAAAATCAGCATTCACTGACTGTAAATGTTTACTATTTTCTAAATCTGACAACTTTCCTGAATATTTAACACTATTTGAAGTTACATCTTCATGATTGGGAACACCAGACAGACTAGAGAAATTCTGATTATCGTTTTCTTCATTAAAATAATTCAGAAATTGCTTCTCTATTTCTTGCTGCTCGCTATGATTATTTATCAAGTCTTCTGCAAGCGTATCCTTATTTTCATCTTTACCCAGTAAAAAGGTATCAGGCATAAGGTTCTGGACAGATGCTTCATGTTTCACAGTACTCTCATACTCACTTTCATGTCCAATTTCATCTGTTTTTTTGAGGTATTTTTCCATATCAAATGCACTATTTTCCACATTGCGGGATAACACCTGATTAGCAGAGAGTTCTGTCTCTTTAACAACTCCAGGAAGGAAACACGTTCTTTTACTTTTATTAGAGAGTCCCATCATCATAGCAGCTAGCTGGGAAGGATCAGCACTGCAGGAAGCATTAGCAATAGCAGAGGCAATTGTGCTGATACTCAGGACAGAGTCAGAGCGATTAGTTACGCCATCTTCAAGCTTGTCTCTACGAATGGCATCCTACAACAAACCAAAATGAGTTAAGCACCAAACTAAGGCATTTTTGGTTTGCATTTTGGTTTTTGTGTTTTGGTGGTGATTGGGGTTTTTTGTTGGGTGTGGGGTTTTTTTTTTATTATTTTGCATTTCGGTATATGGCAATATATTAATATTTCTAGTTATCACATATTAAATCAACTGTCAAGAAGGAATACTGCAATAGGCATAATTCTCATTGTACTGATTTAAGTCTACTCCACAAAACTTTTTAAAAAAATTAAATACAGATTGTCTGATAGGAAGCCTTAGTTCCTGTAAGACCTTTAAAAATCTTGACTTTAATTCAATTGGAAGAACTGGGAGTAAAATGCCATCAAGAACAAACACAGCAGAGAAGAAACTACCATGACCAAATACACAGAGAAGAAACTACCATGACCAAATACACAGTATCTTCCCAACTAACTTTAAATCATCTGCCTCTCTAGAGGGGAAAGACAAAGCTATTTCTACAGTTGTGTCTATCATGCAACTTTGATTTCTTCTTTAGTTTTCACATCGGCTATTCTTAGCAAAGGGCATGGGATGGGCAGTCATGTCCAGACCACAATCTCTACCCGCCTTTCTTAGATACACACATATTCAGGAAGCAAATGCCTGTTCTCCTGTAGATAGGCATGCATGTCTTCATAACATCCTCATAAAAAGACTGATGAAGTATGAAGCAGATAAGTGGACCACAACTGGACCGAAAACTGGCTGCTCAAAAGGATGTGATCAGCAGCACAAATTCCAGCAGGAGGCCAGCCACTTGCTGGTGGACTACCCCAGGGAACAAGACTGGCGCCAGTGCTGTTCAACATTTCCATTAATGATGTGGATGATGGGGCAGAGTGCACCCTCAGCAAGTTTGCCCATCACACAAACTTGGGAGGTGCAGTTTATTCACCAAGAGAGCAGGCTGCCATTCAGAGGTCCCTCAACAGGCTGGAAAAATGGGCTGAGAATCATCTCATGAAGTTGAAAGGGAAGTGCCAAGCCTAGCACCTGGAGAACCCCAACAGGCTGGGGACGGACCAGCTGGAAAGCAGCTTGGCAGAAAAGTACTTGTAGGTCCTAGCAGACATGAAGTTGACCATGAAGCAGCAATGTGCCCTTGTGGCAAAGCAGGCCAACAGCATCCTGGGCTGCAGTCAGAAGAGCTGCCAGCAGGCTCAGGGCAGTGATTCTTCCCCTCTACTCAGCACTGGTGTGACATCATCTGCACTGCTGTGTCCAGTTATGGACTCCCCAGTACAAGAGAAGACATGGACATACTACAGAGAGTCCAGTGAAGGGTCAACAAAGATGAGTAAGAACTTGGAGCATCAGTCATGCAAGGAGAGAGCTGGAATTGTTTAGCCTCAAGACGACAAGGCTCAGGAGGAAATCTTATCAATGGGTATAAATACCTAATAGGGAGCGAAGGGGGGCAGGGAGGAGTAAAGAAGATGGACCCACACTCTTCTCTGAGGTATTCAGTAAGAAAGCAGGCAATAGGCACAATTTTAAATGTAGGAAATTCTATTAAAACAGAAGGAAAAGATTTTTAATGTCAACATGATCAAACACTGGAACAGGTTGCCCCGAGAGACCATAGAGTCTCCATCCTTGGAAATACTGAAAACGTGACCAGACCTTATCTATCTGCTCTATTCGACCAGGCTTTGAGCAAGAAGGGATGGACTAGATGATCTCCAGGAGTGCCTTCTGACCTCAACCATTCTACGATTTGTCTGTGTTTGAGAACATTTTAGCATCCATATCAGACTGAGGGTGACCTAAACCTGTACTAATTGAGGGTAGAGTAGATTAGAATCTAGATATACATTATAAATTTGCGTCTAGAACAAAATGAGTAAGATAAATCAGAAAGAAAAGCAACTATGGCAGTACACAGTCAGATCAGCGATCCAACCAGTCCTTCTTCATTTAAGTCTGCAGCCTTCATCATCTGAGCAGCTAAACCACATACATGCTAGCTATTGATTCCTTTCAGTGATCTTGTCAGAGAAGGGCTGTTCCTGTAACTAAACGCGTCTGCATGTGTTCTGCCTGATCCAAAACAGAACTTGACACATTAAGGCAGAGAAGGTAGGTGTCTGGGATTACCAAATTGAAAATACAGCTTTTTCAGACTTACACCACGTCAATATTTTTGAATTTTATCAAAGATTTTCTTCACGTGCTAAATACAAGTTGTTTCATTTAAAAAACAGTATGGGAAGAGAGAGCTGCAATTCAGAAACCTGACTGCAGAACATCAACAGCCTAGGAATCTCTGAAAAACTAAGGGCTGACAGACCAAGCAACTCCAAAAGTGAAGTAGGGAGAAAAAGGAAAATAAGACAGTGACAGTAACACCTCACTCACTACAGGATCCTGGCATTCAAATGAAACTATCCTAACAAACAGTGGCACCTGTTAGGATTCAAATGATCAATACAAAAAGCAGTGAGCTGATATGAAAGTCCGAATTTAGCCATATTCAAAGAAACAATAATAACTGGAGTTATTTGAATTTTGTTCAAGTTCATAGTTGCACTTAATAGAAAAATACGAGAGAAATACCTTCGCTTTACTTTGGGTAGCAGCTTCTATATTAACACTTTTATGCTTTCCAGATGCAGTATCCATCCCATGCCATGCACCTTCATAGCTGGTAGAATTTGCATGTTGTTTTGTTTGTGTTTCTAAGTCATCTAAGAACAAATAAAAGCACAGGGAATTAATTTACAGTAAGTAAATTGTCTAAACACCAGCATTCTTGGGATACACATCCCCCCTTAATGCTCTATAGAAAAAGGAGCTGTTATAAAGGCATAAATCCAAACACCGCAAGCACCAATTGTTCCCTGTACAGTACTCAAAGTATACATTCAAGCCACAAAATTAGCTGGCATTAAGAATACCATGCTCACACTCTTCAAAGTTTATTTTCAGGCAGCTTATCATACTTGCATAAGCTAAATAAATCTTTCCATAAAATGGTGTTTACAAGATCATATGAACATAGACTAAACTCTAATAGAAAAGTAGAATAGTTAAGTCTGAGCAAAGCCAATTTTCTTAGGCTGCAGACAGGGTTTGATCAAGGCAGATAGCAGTGAACTGGCGATTTTGAAGGATTATGTTTAGGAGGCACAGGTATGTTCCTGAAACCATCAAAACCACAAATAATCTTCTTGATTAGGAGATCGAACCCAAACTAGGAGGTATTGTTCATATGAGACCTAGAGACTACCATTTCAACAAATGAGCTCCTGCTTGAAGGAAAATATCTGGACTCCCGAAAACAGTAAAAGCAACTTTTAAAGATGCCCCAATTGGTGAGAAAACAAGTATGAAACAACAAACACTTGGGGGGGGGAGGCTGTTGGGGTTTTTGTTTGGTTGATTTTTACTTTTTTTTTTTTTTTTGCTTTACGTTTATTCTTATAGCAGATATTTGGGGTTTGGATATACTTCATATTTCAAGTAACACCCTCCTCAGGTTGCTGACCTCTCAGCTTCTTCTCCATCTGCCGCTCCTTAGGCAGGAACTGCAAACTGGTATTGCTTATCAAGATTATTATTGCCAGTACTACTGAAAACCAGATGGCAGTAATTATTAATATCTTTGCCTCAAAGTGACACAAAAATCTACTTTCTCTAGTATTTATAGCAACCCTCATATCAAAAGAGCTGCAGAGCACATTAGGGTATTTTTCTATTATTCATAGCACCAATTATAACTATAATTTAATTGAACAGATGTCACGAACACAATGAACTCGTGGTATTTTTTGACAAAAATCCAGACTACTGCATAGTGAATTTAAGCACACTAGCACTAGATTTTTTAAAAAATAATAATTATTAGAAACCCTTTAAAAAAAGTATTTAAGTCACTGCACTGATTGTACAAGTAGGTTCACAAAGATTAATGTTGCCACAGTTGTATCAAGAGCAGCAGAGATGCTTTAAAAGGCACTCCTCCTTTCCTAAACATACCTTATTAAGTTGATAGGCATAAGTAGGCACCAAAATGTGTGCTGTGATCTTTTTACATGTAAAAATTGGAGGAATCTCCTAAATTATTACTTTAAGTTAAGCACATATCATGGGAGTGTGATAGCAGGAAAAAAACATAAACTATGTTTCATGCACACACTGTCAGCTCAGCTATAACCCAAATTATTTTCCTTCTTTCCCTATATACTCTATACCTATATAAGCAAACAGACAAATTTTCCTGGGGTTTTTTTTTGTTTGTTTGTTTATTTTTTGCTAATACATTTATACAGCTTTTTCAACAGGAAAACTCTGAACGGACTTTAATTATCACAAGACATTCTGGTAGTTATCCAGTATCTAGAAATGTTGAAATATCCAAGACAATTTAGGGTAGTACTCGGTATTAGAATGTTCCTTTTTGTAAGTGTTTAGGTTCTGTGTTTTTCTGGGTGAAGGTGGGGTGGGGGAGGTGCTCACAGCAAAAAAGATATTTGGTGAACGAGAACTAGAGTCATTCACGCATTACTCTTAATAGTCTCTAATAGCTATATACAAGTAATTCTTCACTATTGTTATAACCACTGTCTAGGGCTGAGCCTTCTGCTCTATAATTACCTGGAAACACCTCAGATGAAATCTCTTGGCCGGTGTCACCTCCTGATGAATCAGATGGCCTCAGCAAAGCAACAGGTTCCCTTTTGTCCGGAGATGTAATATAGTAACCAAAAGATGGCTATAAAAATATACCCCATAATACAGCATGAGTAAATTCAATCATTAGCAATGAGGTTCAGTGGGCTTGCAAAGCAGTTTCAGCCATAGTGCCTCCCCAGCTGGTGTCTGGCTCTCATACCACTGAGAAATAACATGTGCCTCCTAGCAATTGCAAATGCCTAATCCAAACACTTACACTTCCCATATATGCTTAAGATAAACTAACAATGTCTTTATGCCAGTTAGACAAACGAAAGTACATACGTTCTCATCATATCTGCCTGGAGGCACAATCAGCCTCTGAATGCACCAGGACAGAACATGCCAACTCTACCAATTCACCAGGACATGACTGAATTACACACGCACATTTGACTTCTTCCTCCACTGTATATACCTCCCTGCTTTTCTTTTGTCTGCAACACAGATGAGACACTGTCTTCCAACAGCAGATAAGAGAAGAAACAGCTATCAGATAGATGCAAGAAGTATACAGAAGTATGTTGGTAAGTCAGAGTCTAGATGACTACATTTTTACTGAAGTTGGGCATTTGCCTAGACAGCACACCAACTATCAACAGCCATTCAGAGACACCCTCACTGTCCAAATACCCCCGCGTGAGCAGCATTTCATTCAACTACTAAGCAGATCATTTGCTTGGATCTCTAACGTGCACCCTGTATATGGGGTGTACTTCTCTCTCTCTAATCCTACCTATAATTAGCTCCTGACCAAAAGGAAGATCAAGATTCATTGATAACACCAGCCAGCCCTTCACATCAGTAATTCCAACTGGGAAACAAAGCCAGTCCAGACCCATCGTGCATAGAGAACTTCCTTTGCAAGTGAACACAGAAAAGTAGCTCTGAAGAAAAATTAGTTACACCAAAAAACAAAAGCAGTGCTAGCCGGTGTTGTTCTTGTCCTTTCCTTGTGTCTTCATACTAAGATACATACCCGTTTCACACCACTGCCTCCACCAAGACAACCAAGAGCTTCAGATCTCTGACCAAAGAACTCCCCCAGAGACAAACGTAAATAACTGGCATCTTTATCGAGATCAGATGTTCTCAGCAGAATACAGCTATTGGCAGACTTCCATGAAGTATCTGCTAGTTCAGATGCATTCAGAGTGTCTACTTTTTCCGCCTGCAGACAAATACATTTCAGAAGTTGTAACTTGCAAATAAATTAGAGAACTCTTCTGTTTACATTGAGATAACTAGTTACCTGCACAAGTTTGTGTGCTTTCTCAAATTCTTCCTGGTCTTGTGCAATCATAGCTGCTGCTTCAGCTTAAAACCAAAGAGAACATTTATTAACATAAGGCATAAGTTATTAAGTGCTGTCGTTACTACTTTGCATCATTAAACTAAATTTTGAGGGACTGATATTGCAATATTTAATTCTACATCTGAGACAGTTTGGGACACACTAGGAGTTATTCCATCCTGTCATGGTGAGAAAAGCTCATATGAAGTTCATTTTAAAAGAATACTCCCTGGATCTTTAGCAGCCAAATTAAAATCAGCATTTAGTTAACATACTCAGTGATGAATAAAGAAAGTCTCTTACAGCCTTAACCCCAAACCAAACTATAACTTTTCATACATTATGGTACACATACTAGCTAGAACTAAACATCATACGGCTACTTCCAAACAAACTTTTACTATATTTGGTTTTGAAAATTTCAGCAAGGTGGTACCTGTGAATTCGAGCAAAAGAAACAGACTGCTTTGTACCAGATCATGAAATACCTGTGCAAATCAACAGGCCAAATAAATGAATACTACTTTTAAATTCAAATGCTTGTATTATTTTCACAGTTACCATTTACTGAACAATTAAAGTCTATTCACCAAAACTTGAAAAAGTGCTGATCAAGAGATATTGGTCCACCACCTTATTTCAATGCTAATGCATTGTTAAGCCCATCAAAACTTATAAAATATGTGGCCTTGTACACACAGCATCCCTAGCCACAGAGGACACAGGGCAAGTGGAGGAATAAGTCATGAATGGACACAAACTCAAAGTGAGTACAGCTGTTGTCCATAAAATTACTTACGGAAAATCGCAACACGTACTCCAAGGAAAGCAACAAAGTTGGGATACTTCTTTATCGAGCAATCCAACTGCATTTCCTAAAGGCAACCTCGTACTATCAATGACACAGCTGAACTCTAAGTCAGTACCGGTTCTTCCTTAATCCTTTGTATAAGCCATACAGCTCTCTGAAGACTTCCTGAAGCACCAAACTCTTGTCAAGTGAGCAATCCTGCACTATTCTATACAAAAATACACTGCGTGCAGAGTTAACGACAGAGATAGACACGTTGTAAGTGAGACTCAGAAGCATCTGATGTAACAATTCCTTTCTGTCCCTACAAATAAAATCTCTCAGATGCCAAGCACCACACTTGAGCATTGCAAACAGACAGGCAAAATGACAAAATGCTAACTACACCAAATCTGTAAGCACGTCTTCTACTGTGTCAGAAGGTAAGCCAAGCAGCACGAAAGCAGAATCTCTTTAAACACCCATGAGGTGGGAAAAAGCTAAACAGCCTTGACAAAATTTACAACAGTCAAATACTCTAATCACTCAATAACCCAAGTTTGAGATGCAGGAAAGTGTCTGAAATATCCTGGCATCTGAAAAAATCACGGAGGAGCTCTGCTTTACTGACGTAGTAGATAGAGAAGTTTCTACCAAATTGGATCATACTTGCTTGTTTCAGCAGAAAACCACTATGCTGTTGAAAAACACTGTTTCAACCAATGAACCCTGTTTGACTGCTCATTCAAAACCAACAATTCTAGAGAGCAACATATACAGTATTCTCTTTGAAAGAAAGAAGAATCTCAAGTGGACCATGGACATCTTTAGAATATATTAACCCATCCATATGTCAGCTTCAGAAGGTAGAAGAGACTAAGAGAAATATTTTTGCACACATTGCTTGAATTTGACTAGTAAAACGATGACCAGATGACAATTTGGTGCTAAGGAATTAATTTGTCTACAGTATTACAAGCATATTATCCAAGCCTGTATGACAAACACACGAACTCTCATGAAGATCAGTCTGAGATAGCTTAAGGAAAACAAACAACTTTAAATAAACAGAGGTTCAAAAAGCCTGGAATTTGCTTGCAGATGAGTCCAGTAGAGCCCCTCAATAAGCTCCGACATCTTTCAGTACCATTTTTCAGCATCGACATTCTCAAGGGGTTCACAGAAAAAAAAAAAAAAATCACCAGCTAGTGAATTCAGCACCACTTTTCACATTTTAGTTGATTTTGTAGTAATTTCTTGTTCACATTTATTCCCTGTATTATAACCACCATGCAATACTTCCTCTTCTTGAAAGAAAGGATAACAATAATTAAAGTCCAAAGGAAAAATTGTGGAAGTGACAGCTACAGGAGTTGCTTTTGCTTATGCAAGAAGTACCAGTAACACGTTAGAATGCTTTTGGAAACAAAACAAAAGACTCTTCAGAAAAGAATAAGAAACATGGAAAGAAGCTATGAACTATAACTAATGATAATATCATTTTATCATTATAGGCTACTATCAACATCAGTTTTCAAATAATTTGTAGTATCTAAAGCCTGGAGGCTTTGCAACACCAAATATCGATTTGTTCAAATGAAAAAAAAAAAAAGGAAGTTTACTTAACACTATTACAGATAATAACAGCTAACTAAAAAGGAAAAAGATAACATACATCCAGTAAGGAACTCCTCATTTATTTTATAATCTTCAGACAGACTGAAATCTTGTTCTTCATCAAATGAAGTATAATATGCAAGATCAGTCACCCACTTGCCCTCTTCATTTTGATAAACAATGCTGTGTGGTAAATCACCTGAAAGATATATCAAATGTTACACTGTTGATGAAAATAAAAGGAATATGGAAACGTCTCAAGTTTAGATTAAGGAGTTCAAAAAAAAGTAGCTCAATTTGCTGCAACTGCAAGCTTAAACTAGTTTCACCACCAAATAACAACAGCTAAGTGCAATATGCAACAGTCAGTATTTTTTGAAACAAAAACAAACCAAAATTTATTCATGTTACATTGTTTTTTATAACAAATTGCACAACTAAAGAAAAATGCACAGCTTGCAATTTTATTTCTTTTTCCATGCAACGGAGTCTGGTCACAACTGTACAGATGGGTTATGTCTAAAGCAACCTACCTTTGTCTGTTGTAGCTAAACTTGTGTTCTCACAGCCGCCTGCAGTTGGAGACAGGTAAGTATCAGCAAGACTGACTTCACATTCATTTGCATCTGTCTGAGGTGCATTTGCACTAAGAAGAACTTCAGGAGTGGTGAAGTGCCCTAAAAATCCTCTTGCTGTGCATAGTACTTCTGCATCAGAGGCCGCAGCCTGACACTCAGAGGACTGTATTTCTTGCTTTGGAAGGACATCCGAGACATCAGCTTTACAGCTGTCTATGCACTGAAGATATACTGAATCTAATCGCAACTCAGCAGCGGTGCAGGAATCCAGCACATCTCCAGTAGTCACGGAATTCTTAGAAAACAATAATAATTTAACAAGTGTCAGAAGTGCAGTTGTTAACTGTTTGCGCTAATAGTTCTAGGTACAAAACAGTCCAAGTTAACTAGGTTTTCAGATATATTTTTCAAACAAAGTGATGTTATTAATTTTTTGTAAAGAAAGTTTGGGTTAGTTCAATCTCTTCACAAGTTTTCAAATGCATTACCATCTTCTACTACAGTCTTGCTCTATATGATAAACAGAAAATTAGATGACAATTTCATACCAGTTGCTGTACTGCTCTGGGCAGCATTTCTCTTTGCACAGGACATCCAGTTATCCCTTGGTTTTGTGAACCTTCATCACTAGCATTTCCAGAGTCTACTCCTGTCACAGCCTGGTAAGTGTCAGGAAACTGAAAGTTCTCCTTTAAAAAGAAGTTAAATATTTAAGTTACACTAGAACAGATATGCCAAAGAAAAAAAAGTTAACACTACAGTTGTTCATACAATGTTAAAAAATTCTCTAGTAAAGAGATTATCATACTTTGTTCACTCATGTGCCACTGCAAGAGGATCTCTAGCTGCTAGCACCACCACCAAGGACAACAGTTCCATGCATCCACCTCCAAGGGCACACACAGCAAGAAGAGAGAGGATCTCTTCGTATTCTTATTACATCCTTTCATTCCTTTTAATAAAGGCACCATGCCACTCTTCCCCTGCTGGCTGACCCACTGCCGGACAGGGACTCCAAATCCAACTCAACCTGTAGTACCTACCCCACTGCCTAGGCACAATGGCAGTGAAGTAGGAACATCTTACACAAATAGAGAAGACCTGAGGTCAGAGAGCAGAACTGCATTATTCTCACTCTTCAAACCACCACCTATTCCTTTCTTGACGTACAGTCGTAGATCAGCAACTGGCAGCCTACGCAGACTGATTTTACAGGGTTAACATATCACTTCCCACAGCTTGGAAACTCTGCTGTCAGTTGGGAAATTTCTGAAATTTCAGAAGCTACAGTTCATTTAACTGTTTAAATCAATCACACTTTCCCATTCTGGTCAACCTTAATAGTTACAGAAACCAAAAAATAAAACAGAATCTTTTGTCAGTAGTGCATTAAATTTCTTCTCAACAAGTTTAATCAATGCCTTAAAAGAAAATTCCATTCTGTTATTTGAATTTCATTGCAGTTAAAACTGTAACTTCAAGAATACCAACAAGTTAAACTACTGACAGTAATTTTGTCACAGAACCAGCAGATTAAAATTAAGCAATTCCTACACAGACAACAGACCCATCTCCTGGATATCACAAGCAAGTTACAAGCGAGATCAAAAGATGGCCTTAGTTGCAGTTCAGCTGACCACCTCGCTGAGGCTGGAGGGAACAGGGTAAAGCAAGCATTTTATGATTATCAGCTTTCTTACGGAGATTTATCTTTCTTCAAAAATTCTTTCCATTCAGAGGCTAGTAATCAACATCACGCCATCACAAAACGATGGTATCAGTAAAGGCTTCTGCTTAGTTACCAATGATATAATTTCCCTTAGTGAACTTGAGAGGATCCCAAACACTTATCTACAAACACCTTACCATCTCTGATGCTAAAAACCATTAGGAAGCTCAGAGGGGAAGCAAGGTGTATAAGCAACATTCATACATTAAATAATTCAAGTGAATGCCTCAGAGGTACAGTAAGTTCAGATCAGCATAAGCAATCCAAAACTCTAAAAGCAATTTTTATTTTTTCAATATGGCATTTCTTAACCCTTACTAAGTAGTCCAGCAGAAAAAGTCTGTCTTCAGGAAATACTACGTATTCTATATTAGTTATTACAGAATTTCTGTGAGGTCGTGTCTCCATCATCGCAGAGAAGGCACAGAAATCCAGTCTTAGGAGTTGGGGTTTCCCCCCCACACCCCTGCCTTCGCAAGATCAAGTAACAGAACTGACTGCATAAGAGTCTCTACCAGAGCTGCTTATCAGGAGAAAGGAGAAGGCTATGCACAGGACAAAAAGCAGTGTGAGGAGCAGGGTTAGTCGGAGGCAAGAAACCTGAATGGAGACTTGAATGAAGGAGATACCATAATAGGAACCTCTTCAGCTTTGCTGCAAGCCCTCCTGACTAACGCCTCTAGGGACAGCCAGCTACTTACCTAATTCCACCTTATCTCATTAACAGCAAGACCTTCTGTAGCAAGCAGATGCTAGCTCTGTGCTACAAGGAAGAGGAAAATAAATACAAAAATAGCTACCTGGCTTCTTTTCTTTTTTCTCCCCCAAGAAAATTTTGCAGAGGGAACAGAAAAAGGCAGAAGCTCGCTCAAACAGCTTTGCTTCTAGTTTAGATCTGTATTTGCTATCTTTAAAGAGAATACTTTGCTGTACAGGCTACCTGTTGAACAGTATTTGGGTTTGTCAGGAAAGAAATAAATCCTACTTCACCCTGGCAGACAACCCTCAATGATGCATCTATGTTTAAATGTTTCACACTGAGCTTTGAGCATTACTTTAAACCTACTTGAAACAAGCCATTCTCTGAAAGCTTCAGTGCTGTACAGCATTCTGAGAGTTTCTGTATGTCAGTGTCTTCTCTTGGCATTCCTGGTTGTATCAGCTGCCCAAAATAGGCTCCTAGTTGGTTATCAAAGAACTCTTCATCATCAATATCATTATCTATTGAAATGGAAGAAAATATCCTGTTATCCTTTCACAGACATTTTATATCACTTGACATACTATCAAAGCAACTCCACGATTTTTAATACATTGAGTCTCACAATACACTCACACAGCCAGAGCAGAATTATCCTGGTTTTCCCTTAAAATAACTGGGTCACAGAAACATGTAATTGTCCTACTTTGTGACTACTGATAAACAGCAAAACAGGATGACTATAAGCTAGCACGTTAACTCCTAGGCTATCGAGTGACTCATCTTTCTTCACATGATTTATACACCACCATATTCCAACTACCAAATTATATATATACACTCATAAAGTAAAACATATGCATCCTTTTTCAAACTTCACAGAAAGTGACTGAAGTATAGTTCTATAGTTCAATGGCAAAAAATGTTAAGTGCTACTACTAAGAACAGTACTATTCCTATTTGCCAAGTGAGAAATTTTCCAAGACACAATTTTTCTTGGTTTGGGGCTGTTTTTCTTAATTTGTGGTGGCTGGGAGGGGAGGAAAGTTTCCAGGACTCTTGTTTGCTCGTTTTTAAAAACCCAAACATCAGTGAGCCTTTTAGGTCATGGTTAAACGCACTCTTAAAACCATATGTAAAACACATTCCGAGAAGTTTGACATCTTTACTTTTTATTCTTTCATTTCCAGGAAACAGTACCTGTTTGTGTTTTTCCTTATTAAAAAAACAGTATACTCAAAAAGGCCTTGCATTTATAAACTCACAACTATATTTTGTTTTCACATAATTAAAGAAGTGTTCATTTTCAGGTTGCCAGTGATGGTTTAAGAATTCTCCAGCAATTTTGCCTTTGCAGTGTATTTCAATTCTTCTCACCAAAAAAGTAATTCTGAAGAATCTTCTCAGTATTTCCTTCTGCCAAAGAGGTCTACACAATGTCAAGAATGTACAGGAAAAAAGTACATCTATACATAGGTAAGTCAACTGCATTCCCAGAGAGAAGAAGAGCCTGATTTACAGAAGCACACTGTCAACAAAATGCAATTTAGTTGAATTGGAAGCTATGGATGCTAAGCAACCTTGGTATTACAGCAAAGCAATCTGGATCTGTTACATTTCAGAGTCAGTAAATGAAAAATCTGCATCACAGCTCAGTTTCCACACAATACTGGAGAAAGTTCAGGGATTACAGGAAGCTAAGTTTCTTCAGTTTTTAAAAGAAGATTAATATCTCTCCCCAGAGAGCTTTAAAAATTGTATAAGGATTAGTTAGTTACCTGCATGGCAGACAAATACCTACAATTCAAACTCAAATTAACAACAACATGATAATTGTTTTAATCTCATTTACATATTAATTTCTTCTTTGTGAAACTGAAACAATAATCTGCTATCGTCTAAACAATGAGAAAGTAGATTAATGTATTTTACCTCAGATAACAGAGACTTCCTCCTTACTTTTAGAAATACTCAGCTGCCAAATTTACACTGAATACATAATTAAATTATAAAAATTAGTACATTGCCCACTGACCAGGAAAAATAAAAAGATCATTTACCCTCACCAGTACCGGAACCCTGAATAGACAAGTATTTCCACCTAAAGACTACCAACTCCGTAGGAGGGCAGTTAAAACTAATTCCATCCCCTTGGGTAGAGAAAAATAGTATTTTTGCTCAGCAAATTATTAACTTCATTTTTATACGCTAACACACAAGTGAAGTTATGCAACAGGAAAGAACAAAAAGACTCCAAAAGACAGTCACAACACCTGCAGATGTCATGGGAGAAATCCAGTAACCCTGTGTGAATGCAGGGCAGCTCTGTCTCAAGACAGCAGTAAAATTATTTATCACACTGCCTCCCTCATTTTTTGTACAACTGAGGATGTACACTGTCATAGAGGTCTTTTCCAACCTATGATTCTAAGATCATCAAGTCCAACCATTCACCCAGCACCACCATGCCTACTAAACAATGTCCCGAATTGCCACACCTACATGTTTTTTGAACACCTCCAGGGATGGGGACTCCACCACCTCCCTGGGCAGCCTGATCTAATGTCTGACCACTCTTTCAGTAAAGAAATTTATCCTAATATCCAATCTAAACCTCCCCTGACGCAACTTGAGGCCATTGCCTCTTGTCCTATCACTAGTTACTTGGGAGAAGAGACCAACACCCGCCTCACTACAACCTCCTTTCAGGTAGTTGTAGAGAGCAATAAGGTCTCCCCTCAGCCTCCTCTTCTCCAGACTAAACAGCCCCAGCTCCCTCAGCCGCTCCTCAGAAGATTTGTTCTCTAGACCCCTCACCAGCCTTGTTGCCCTTCTCTGGACACGCTCCAGCACCTCAATGTCCTTCTTGTAGTGAGGGGCCCAAAACTGAACACAGCACTCGAGGTGCGGCCTCACCAGTGCCGAGTACAGGGGCACGATCCCCTCCCTGCTCCTGCTGGCCACGCTATTCCTGACACAAGCCAGGATGCCGCTGGCCTTCTTGGCCACCTGGGCACACTGCTGGCTCATGTTCAGCTGACTGTCAGCCAACACCCCAAGGTCCTTTTCCACCGGGCAGCTTTCCAGCCACTCCTCCCCAGGCCTGTAGCATTGCATGGGGTTGTTGTGACCCAAGTGCAGGACCCAGCATTTGGCCTTGTTGAACCTCATACAGTTGGCCTCGGTCCATCGATCCAGTCTGTCCAGATCCCTCTGCAGAGCCTTCCTACCCTCAAGCAGATCAACGCTCCCACCCAACTTGGTGTCATCTACAAACTTGCTACTCCTTCACATTATGTGCCAAGTTGACTGCATTAATAAAGAAAAGCATGTTTGTTCTTCAGCAGCAGCCACTGGAAGGGCACAGAAATTTCAAAACTCTTGTTTAGTTATACAGAACTCAAGCTCTCACATTTACCCCTGTGGGTAAACTAGACTTCTGACTTGGGTGTCACACTGCACATGTGGCATCTAAGAGAACTGAAACTCAAGTATAAGTTAATTCTAACCATATGTACGTGTTCTTCATCACAAAAGTTTATCTCTATTAATGTAAACTGAAACTATAGCTAGGGTTATCACTTTATGAAATGAATGTCCACATTTCTACCTGTATTTTTGATTAACACTAACCAAGGACCACTGTTTATTTTTTTAGATTAAACTTCCAGTTGTGACTTTCTCTGACAAATTCCATAGCCACCTACTCCTATTACAATTTCAAAACAGCCAGTTTCCCAATGAACACTGTTTTCTTTCATATTCCTTATACCACGTTTTGATCAAATGCAATCCTCTATTAAATACTTCAGTAAAACAGTACGTTTATTCTCAATTATGCAATAACATTGTGTCGGAATTCTAGACTTAACTAAACAGAGTTATACATACACTTACCAGTGGAATCTTCTTCTGAGCTTGCAAGAGATGAGAGTTTCTCATTTTCCAAAAAACTTGAAAGGCTACTGCTAAGATGATCACTTGACATTTCACCTTCCATCTGCTTTTCCGAAGGTTCAGATGGACCAATCTGTGAAAAGCATGTTTCTACGAGTAATACTAGCTACTGTATAAATTCAGTTAATAACAAACCATTAATGAGGTTAATAACATTCCAAAACTTTGAACTTTGTCTGCTAGCTTCCAGAACAGATATACGTGACAAATACAGGGATCATGAAGGGGAAAGAGGGAAAAAGCATTTAAATGACACCAAACTTAAAAGACCTCAAAAATAAAATAGTGAACATTGCATTAAAGAGTTTACGCTTGAAAAAGTTCCCCCCCACATTCATTAAGCTGCAATCCCAACTTAAACGTACAAAGACAACTCTCAATAGTTTCCTAGGCTGCTAAAACAGTGCTTCTTCAGAAACCATACACCCAGATCAACCCTTTGCTGATAATTTCTTCAAATTACTACTAAATTACTTATAAGGTAGTAATTTAGCTGAATCTAGCTAACTGTAAATACAGTATCTTTTATACACCTGAATGATCTTTAAAAACAGCAAAATGTAATGCCTGTTTTGGATTTAGTCTCACATTCTTTATGATAAACAGATCATCTTTGACAGACAGCAAAAAAGTCAAAATTCAAGAAGTAAAGAATTTGAAAGGAACTTAAATTATGGTTTTCACATGACAGCCTGTGAGATTTCAACTGCAACTCACTGACCACTGTGGCCCCTAGAAAAATCAAATGAAAGAAAACTAAATCAATTTAGTAAATAGCAGCTGACACATTAAGAAGCACATACTGGGTAGCATCTGGCTGCAGCCTGAGGTATATTTTCTATACAGGCCACGAGATCTCCCATTTCTGTCCGCCTTCTATCTCTGTGCCCGTAACTGTCAGCTTCTCTAACACAGCGGACAAAAACAGCTGAAGCACAGCCCTGCCTGTCAATACCTGCAGCTTTGTGCAAGCGCTGGGACAGACACACATACAAAAAAAACAAAATACACACAGGCAGCAGGAAGATTGTGTTCTTACAAATGGTGCAGTTTTTAATGTTGAAGACACTGAAGAAGTCATCTGAACTAACCTTCCTCAAAGCAATTAACAAGTACAGGGGCAAGTCAAATCAGGTGGATATTGTCTACTTCGATTTCCAAAAGCATTCCAAAAAGTTCCTCAAAAGGCTTTTCACGAAGCTAAACTACAACTGGGATAAAATGTAAGGTCCTTACGTGGATAAAAAACTACAGAAGCACAGAGTCACAGAATGGTAGGGGTTGGAGGGAGACAGCAGAGGGTAGGAGTAAACAACAATTTTCACTACTGAGAAAGATCAGGTGGAGTCATGTTCCCATGGTACTAATTATGTTAAGTGATCTGCAACAAGGAGGCAAAGTGAGGCATGACACATTCACCATGCTAGCACTGTTATAAACTTAAGGGATACACGACATAAGACAACAAACACAGTTCGATTCCCTCCCTCCTCCTCTCACAAAACTAAGTCTAGTACAAGATAAATATTAGAAAATTTTTACTTTCACTGTATTTGGAAAAGGTTTCACCTTGTTATTCTTACTGTCTGGAAGAAAACATATTCCAGTTGACAAATCTGGAAGAAAAGAATGTAGTGTAATCAGTATTTTGTTATGTTCTTCTGTTTTACTACTAAGTGCCAACTATTCTTTAAGATAGGAGATCGAGGCTCTCGAAGGTCTTGGCATGCACCATAAAAATAACCCTGAAATACATATCTTTTCACAATACCAAAGTTTACATGTTCTCACAACAATGATCAAAAGTATCTGGGAGTAATTAAACAGGCAGGGCTTCATCAGGGCTAGAAGTGTAATAATTATGCCAGACTATTACTGCCTTAAGGATGTCTATCAGGCAGGGCAAAAAGTAAGGAGTCCCAGGCTGCATTAGCAGCAGTAGGAACAAGTGTTCTGTTCCACTGTGGCATTACACCTATTGGGCCAATTCTTTCTTTGGATCACTTGTAAGGTGCTTCCACTTGTCCTTGTGTATCCACCCACAATCCAATTGCAAGTCCCACAAGACAGAGAACATTGTAGACATGCATACACATATTTTAGAAAAAAACGTCCCTAATTCTTAAATAATAGATGGGAATAAAAGGCAATTTCCGGACCAAACCTCGAATAAACAAGTTAAAATCAATTAACTAAATACATTCAGGCACTATCAAGTCCAAACACTGGGTAGTCCCAGTTTTCCAAAGCATCGTGACTTTTGTTGCCGTAGTTGCTGCCACGTTATCAAGACTACAACAGCAAGCAGCTGAAGTCAATGCTTCACTGTTAAAAGTGTGTTTTATAAGTGCCCATTTATATTACAAACCATAGTACTTTCTAACTGAACGTGTTCTCTATCAAATCATTAATAATCACCTCACAAATAAACTATGCAAATATTCAGATAAAGCTCAGAAAAGGGTAATTGTTATAAGTATATATTTAATAAGTATATTTACTGAATTTTAAGCAGCAGAATTTAATTGCATTATTGGATTTTTTGCTAATGCAAATTGACAAACAAGTTTATTACCAACAGCCACGCTTTTAAAGTAAGTTACAGAATATTATCTTGCTTCAACTACTCTCTTCATACTTCAAAAAAGCGTATTTTTCACAGCAAGTATTCTAAACTACTTCTTCATGCATTATCTCACTAGAAAAGTAGGTACCCAGCCTCTGCAACTGCAGTTAAAGATCATCTATTACAGGTTGGAATAGGACAAGAAGAGACGTTAGTTAAAATATAATCTCATAGACTTAAACATACTGAAAGAGAAGGGGTAGAAAACAACTTACATACACTTTTTCCACAAGTAAAGATTGTGAAATTAATTCAGATTCCAACTAGCATTCTAATTATGGTATTTTATAGCAAACATTATTTTCATCAGCTTCCTGCCTACCTTTCACTTCAGGGAGAAACCTAAGAGCACAATGTCAACCCCAAGCTTTCTCTGTTTTCAGCTTGTTCAAATCAAAGAAATTCTTTTTGAAAACCCATTTAAATTATGCCATAAAACAGTGAAATGGTCAAGAGAAGGCATCTATAGCATAAAAAGCTAATTACACTGAGAATAAGTATACAATTTTTCTCAAATTTTAGTACCTTCCAATTGTTCAAGTGGCAATACCTCAGGCAAGGTATCTTGACTGAGATTTGAATGCTCATTGACACTCTGATCTTGCTCTCCATGTACTGAGCGGGGTTCTTTCAAACTAACAGAAGTTGGCTGAGGTTGTTTAACTTGTGCAGCAACCTCCCTAGAAAGAGAATTATTTCAACGAAAAATCACTCAGTGAGATATACAGATCAAAATTAGTATACAACATCTCTATAACAAGATTTGACAAACTCTCCCATTTTAATGCCGTCGTTTCTAGGAAGCCAGCTGTTCCTATTAACACAGTTTCTACAGACCTACTACCTGTCATTTTACAAACATGAAACAAATAATCTAATGTAACATATGCCTCTCTACTTTTTCTCTGTTTGTTCCTTTCATTTCTGCAAAAAGAGAAAAAAGCATAAGGTTGGAAAGGGTCTGTTTCCGGGAGAGTTCCATGCTCCATCTGAGAGCAAATCACACCCTAGATAACATTTTCCTAAGTCCACAATATCAGCATGCCTTTTGCAACATTAAATTAGGGACTGAATCATAAAGAAACTTTTTGAAATTCCATATAGTTCTCTTAAATAACAGCTTTTATAATTCTGTGTGAAAGTTATTTTTTCACTTCTGGTTTCACAGTACTTCCACACAGGCAGATAAGCTAATCATGTAAGACATTAAAATTTCCACACTGAGTGAACTGAACCATACTTTTGCTTTAACACGTTAGATATATAAGTAAAACTAACATTTGGAAGTCTAAAATGCAACTACTCCTTGTTTTGTATTTTTTATACTTGAGTACAATCAAGATAGTGACTCCTTCTCTTAAATCATACATTCTTTGTTTTTAGAGGGACTTACTGCCTATAGCACAATTTTATCAGTGAGAAAGATGCACGCTGTGGTTTCTGTCACAAGAATAGGAACAAATATGACCCCGACTCAACTGACTAGTTATTTCCTAAGAAACAGCAACTACAGAGGCGACAAGGAAGCTAAATTTGATAGAAATTGATGTTCCTTTCTGTATGCAAACTGCATGACACTTACTTGGAACAGATTTAAATCAGTGCAAACTATTATTCACACATATGACATCAACCAGAAACATCAGCTTAATTCTTGATTATGTAACATAAACTAGGTAGATACAATTCAGATTCAAGTAAGTCAGTTCATCGCGCTCAGGAAATTTTCAATTAGCGTGACAACAAAGCAAAACAGCATAGTTTTAAAAAAGTCACTTCTAAAGGTTCATTCCTGTCACGTACATGAAGCCCAGTTAGTCAATTCATCATCAGAACGGTGCTAATGTAGGGCTGTAGAGGCCAAGTAGTAGCATTGCATGGGATGCTTCCACCAAGCCTGCCACTATCCCTCTTCAGAAAACACGGAGGAGCTGTTTTAGGAGCAAAAGCTGCCCAGGCTGCCAAACACTGCAAGCTAACAGGCTAACACACAGCTGAGCTCTCCAGTTACTGCCATCAAAAGGCCAGTAGAAGAGGCTGCTGCTGAGATGGACAATTCAGTTCTGAAGTATTCCATAATTAGCTTATATTACATATAAATCTATGTATTGGTATGTGCATTTTAGGACAGAATTAGGTGTTAACTATCTCACTTACATGTCATCATGAAAGCTGAGGGCGAATCTCCCCATTGGCTGAGGATCTGACTGACTGCTGTGCGAAGATCCTGATAGAGGAGAATGTTGCCCTTGTAAATAGGATGCACAGGCATCAGAAAGCCTGTAAAGGTGGGGAGGAAAAACACACAACAGAATCATTCTAATATGGACCACTCCTGTTTTCCAAAGAAGTGGAAAAAAAAAAATCATGCTGATGGCCTCTCCTCTCCTGTAAGTTCAATTATTTGAGTATTTTAGCATTCTCTAGCCAAACTGTATTTACAGGTACACATCTGTACACAGAATGATCCTCTCCAGTCTTCCATAGTTCTTTAGAGAAATACCACATTATCATATTTGGTGGCTAGTGCTTCCCATTTGGAACACACGCTTCTGGAAAGACAGCGGATAAAAGTCTGATCCTATGTCTTGTTAAGTCACAGGGCAGCAGTTAAGTGAGCAAAGCTTCTAGCTGTTACTCTTTGCTCTATTCCTTGCCGAACAAATCATTATAAATTGTGTTAAGTTTTAATTCACATCCATAATACTAGTTCTTACACTGCTCTTTCTAAAATGAGCCAGATTCAGGTAATTTAAATGAACAGTTAACAGAGTTAAGAGAGCACATATGTAAAAAATACATTGCTCTCTAAATGACTTCAAACTTGAGTATACTAAGCTGAAGAGTCCAGTTAAAACAAACTTGGTTGTCATCAGTCTAAAAACTAAACTACTCTTTTAAAGGGTAATGTTGATAAAAATTAAGTATTTAATGAGTTATGAATTCAATGCAGATTTTTCACTGCTAATACAATCAATCCTATGTTTGCCCGTTAGTATGCCAATTAGTAAATAGTTTTATCATCTACCAAATAATGTCAAAAGAATTTTTCCCCTCCAAAGTTAAATGTTTCAAACCAGTCAACTGTTTTTTATATTATTAAGTGCTATTAACTGATAGTCTCACCTGCTGTCACAGCCTGTTTTACTCCTGGCAACAGTTGAAGCTGCAACAGGTAAGCCAGGGTTTGAGGAGACAGTAACATTTTCAAAAACGGCACTTGCACTGCTGCTCAATGAATGACCCAAGAAGCTTGGAAAGGTCTCATCGGCAATATTCCTGAAGTCTTCCATCATCCTGCACAAGCTGCTTAAAATAGCACTCTGCTTGGCAATGCGATCAGCCCTGGTCCAGCAGCATCTGCAAGTAGGGACAAAACAACTACACAGTTACCCAAGCCACGGCAATGCTGTCAAAAATACGTTATTCGGACATCACAGCCACTATTCTTCGGCAATCACGTCACTCCGTCCACAAACACGCTTGAAAATGATTCCAAGTCCACTCCCCCCAAGCCTTTCGGGGGCCTTCTTGGACTTTCTAAAAAGAGCAGCACTCCCGCAAGTCAGCGCACCGCCGCCGCGAGATGTGCCAGCCTATATTTAGCCCGTAAAGCTGCTTGGACCGAGCCAGCCTCCCTCCATTTCCACGGCAGCCAGCACCTGAGGAGCTACCAGCTCCGCGACGCGATCACCTCGGGCCACAGCCCGACGGCACCGACCTCGGCACGGAAGGCCCCGGGCCCTGCCCGCCTCAGCGCTCCCCGCTGGCACCGGCGCCGCCTCACCCCACCCCCCCCCGGGGGAGGGGCACGCCGGACTAGGGAGCAGCTGGAAGCCCACGACCCCCTTTCCCCCAGAGGGGAGGAGACCGGCCCCGCCGCTACTCGCCTGAGAGGAGAGGGAGGACGCGCGGCCCAACCGCCAAAACTTCAAACCGTCGCCCGCGCCCACTGCCCTGCCGTGCCCTGCCTCGCCTCGCCCCGCCCCGCCGCGCAGCGCCCCCCAGAGGCCGGGCGGGCGCCGGCTCACCTGGCGCACGGCAGAAACTAGAGCCCCCCCCCGCCGACGACCAACCCCGGGCGAAGGGCTCGCCGCCCAAAGCTTCCCGAGCCCGCGCGCGCGCTTCGCCCCGATCGCCCGCACCCCGCCTCGCCCCGCCACCAGCCAATGGGCGAGCCCCAGCCAGAGAGCCAGAGCCGGCGATTGGCGCGGCAGGAGGAAAAAAGTTGGGGGGGGGGGGGGGGGGGGGGAAGAGGATGGTGATTGGGCGAGGGGCGGAGCCCCGTCGCCCGTTAGGCGGGAGGCGGGGGGGGAGGGGAGGTGCCCGGAAGGGGGCGCTGACGTCGGCTGTTTCCGGCGTTTGCCTCACGGACAGGCCGGATTCGAACCCCGGTGCCGGTGAGTAGCGCGGGGCTGTGAGGGGAGCGGCGGCGCTGAGGTGTGCCCGGCCGGGGAGGGGTGTTTGTGTGACAGGGCTCGTTGTATTCCTGACCTTGCTCCCTGCAGCACTGCTGCTGCCTGAGGCGGAGCGGCGTGCAGCTCATACAGTCCGGGGGAAAAATTTATTTCAGTTTTGAAGCATGAAATGTCACCTGTGTTTAAGCAGAGGATGAGAAGGCAGCGGCAGCAGCTGCCTTCTAAACGTACCTGTATGTGTGTATGACAACTTCAGAAGGACCTGAATTGTGTTCAGTGTCACTCCAGGACATTTTTACAATGCCCTTTACAGCTGTGTTCCTGGTATGGAGACTGCAAAAAGCTGGAGTGAGGGTGAAAATTCACACACTTGGCCTCATCAGAAGTTCATACTCTGTTCAGATACATTCAAAACAAAACCAAGCAACAACAACCCAAAGCCACCTCCTGACTACTGCAAGATCCAAAAACTTCTAGTCCTGGAAGCTCGAACTGAGATGTGCTCCAAGCACATAAACAGCATACAGGATAATGCACATAGAATCATAGAATGGTTTGGGTTGGAAGGGACCTTAAAGATCACCCAGTTCCAGCCCACCTGCCATGGGCAGGGACACCTTCCACCGGACCAGGTTGCTCAAAGCCCCAGCCAACCTGGCCTTGAACGCTGCCAGGGAGGGGGCAGCCACAGCTTCTCTGGGCAGCCTGTGCCAGGACCTCACCACCCTCATGGTGAAGAAGTTCTTCCTAATATCAAATCTGCTCTCTTTTAGTTTAGAGCCGTTCCTCCTTATCCTATCACTACGTACCCTTCTTCCTTCAGAAGAAAAGGGACAGCAGCCTGACAAAGTGTTAGATAATTTTAAAATACTGCAAGTATCATCTGCTGCAATCATCCCTTTCTAAGCCCTTCTATAATCTCCCTCACTCCTAGGGGTTCTGCTGCTTGTGTTCAAGGCCCCAGATCCTGCACAGCAGCACAGTTCACAATCTTGAGCCATGGGAGCGAGAGAGATGAATGAAGAGGGAAGCGTGAGTCTGAGGAAGCGGAGGTGGACAGTCAAGGATATGGAGTGAAAGGTCCTGGTTTGCAGAAACATCAGTGCAAAATGGCCAGTGGGGGAAAGGCAAGCATCAGCCACAAAACCAACATGAGTTCATTTGTCGAAGTATTTGGCCAGTCCATTGGAAATGTGACTTGTTTGCACTGAAACTGTAACAGCATGTTTCCATTAGTAAGAAGTGTGACCGGAATTAGTCAGGGTGTCTAATAATAATACATGTTCAGCACAGAGGAAAATAATGGGACCATGCTGAACTAACTATAAACAAATGCATTAAAAGCTGCAAAAAGTTGCCATTTATTTTTACTATTACTGGTTATTCTGGGCTCCAAAAGAATAGCACACAAATGTAAAGGGGAGAAGAAAATGCAAGCAGGAATCTTTCCCTTAGATCTGGCTTATCAAGGACATACATAACGAATTTATCTTTGAATATATTTTACACTACTTTTTGTTCCACTGCAGTAATTCAGGCTTACCTGACAGACACTGTAGGATCTCACAGCACAAGCTTTTAGTATTGGGAAACAGCAGCGCGTATCTAGACATGGCCACCTTGCTTTTCTTGATGGCTGCTTAGGAAGGAGCCTTTTTATTTTTCCTGGTACAAGCAGAAGTGCGGTAAGAAAAAGATCGACTGCTGTATTGAAGGGAGTGACCCTTTAAAGGGTTAAGACAGAAATTCTCCAAGTGGCTTAAGCATTCAAAAGTCTATTCTGCTGCTTGCATATCCAGAGTTTGTTCTGTTTTAGGAATGAATCCCGGTATAATAGTTTTGATCTCTTTTTTATGTAACATTTCTGTTGTTTAGCATACAAAGTATGGCATGGTTTTATAAAAGTTAACTTTTTGGTACAAAGGTCCAAGTACCTGCTTTTACTAAAGCTTTTTTTGTTCTTTCCCCAGAGTTCTGTTACTGCGGGCTGAAAAATATCAGCAGCCTACCTCCATGCATGGTCAGCAAGCGCTCTGTTAACACCATTGTTAACCTCTCTGTTTTTTAGTAAATTCAAACTAAATTCCTGAGAGATAAATCAAGAAACAAATGTAGTGTATCTGAGCAAAAATAAATAAAGTTTTCAGAATACAACTCACAGGAGCTTGCTATCAGTTTTAGAAGAATGCAGGTTGCCCCTTCCCTTACCTTATCCTAGTGGCCTAGTCGAGGAAGTAGCATAAGCTTATGTTGAAGCACACTGAAATACACTGTTACACTTTGGGTTTCTGCTGCCCAGAGCCCACCTTTATCCTTCCTCCCCCTCAGGTCTGCTGAACACACTCAGCAATTTCATCCTGTACAGTAACGCAACTGCCTAGTAATGCCATGTAGTCATTGTCTGGTTTTAATCCTCCCGCCTGTCTCTCGCAGCCAAAGCTCGAGTCAGTGCCAGCATGCTGATCCACAGCAATGATGCTCCTGTGCTGATACATCAGAAAAGGAGGCTTTTCAGTTAGTACTACTTTTTCAAAATGTCGTGAGTGAATTATTCAATCACTGGAAAAGAATTATGAGATAATTTGAAATCCAACAACTCTAGTAGTCTCTGCAGACTTTCAACACACCCATGGGAAAATTCAGAGCACACCCTGTGGCAGAAAAATGTAATATGCAACGGCACATCCACAATGGCACATGACTTCACAAAAGCAAAGCTATCAGAATGGACACCTGAATCAAAAAAGCTCATTGATCAGGAGCTTGTTAAGAAAGAAAATATTACAAGAAAAAGCACACTATATACAGACCTTTTAGAATAAGTTTATTAATCAACCGCAATTATAAAATTTAAATATTTATACAGCAAGATGGAAAATTCTTAAGTAACCAAACACTCCAAACTATTTTGCTGCAGTATACACAGGAATGGTTTTGTTTCTTTTACAAGTTGATCCAATATCATCCTTTAGTTACTCAACAAGTTCTTGAAGCTGTGTTTGAGTATGTATTTCACATGTGTCAGTGCAATAACAAAAAGAAAAAAATTCGAGACCACACTAAACCGATTCCAAAAACTAAAGAAAAAAAAAGAAAAAAGGACAGGCACATTGAGTCAGCTACTCTGTAAATAGCTCGTGGTTAATACTGTTTGTATGTGTTGCCATAGTTCAAAGGGTACAGATTAAAATGTTCCTTTGATACACAAACAAATAACACATTCCAAATGTTGTAGTTTGTTTTGCAAAACATGCATGAAGTCCCCAATTTTTTTAAAATCTTCTGTACGAGAGAAGAAATACAAAGGCAGCCAGAAATGGAAGCATTCACAAACACCAGAACAAGGCCCTTCAGGGTTTATTCAAAGTAACGTATTAAACCCCTTCATTCTCAGGTAATAGATTAAGAGGCCGAGATACACATCGTCTGCGAGGGTGAGGATACTGGAGGTTGGCAGTGTCAGCATCGCAAGAGTGCTCTATCAGAGGAGGAGGAGGAAGGAGCTGGGCATGACTGGACCATCTTGATCCAGCCCGTGGGGAATCCAGAGGGGGAAAGAAATACCTGAAACAATTAAGAAAGGAACAAAACACCAAAACAAAACAAAAAAACAAATCAAAACAAACAAAAAAAACAAACAAAAAACAAACAAAACAAAAAAACAAAACAAGAAAAAGAGAAAGGTAGTAAATACAAGGAGAACCAAAGGGGAGAAAAGACATGCTGGAAAAAAAAAAGGCTTTAGTATATCCATGCCAAAACCAATAGAACATAATAGCAGAAATCAAGGCTTGTAATTCAAAACAAGACAAATCTGGAAACTGTTCTTTAAAGGAAAAAAAAATACAGTCTTTTCCACTGAAATCCATAGAAAAGAATACCGCAATAATAATCCTAGTATGATTTTTACAAAAGAACAGATTGCTCTGGAAACTAAAAGGTTGTTGTAGCACAGCCATGAATAGGCTTTCATTCTCCCAGAATTCCTGCGATTTGTTAACACAGCCATTAGTAACGCTTCATTTGCAACACAAGATATACATTAAATATTATGTAAGTACATTTTCTGCATATGCATCTCATTCAGATTAATGTCACAGCACTTCTAGAATAGAGGTAAAAACATCATTGTTTTTACAATACTTTAATCACACATTTACAGAGAATAACTACGTTCAATGAAATACAGTCTTTGTATATATTTATATATTTCTGCAAAATCCTCAATAAATTTAAGATTCCTGGTGAATTCAAGACTCAGAATTATGCCATTTCATGTCATTCTTCTGCTGTTTTGATTAGAACTTACCCGTAATACTTGCACATTTTAGTATATTGGATATCTACAGATGTTTTCTGTCTTGTTTACATTCTGTGGGCTTACATAAAGGAGCAGCTATATGGTTAATGGAATTAAGGGACAAGTCAGAACAAGCTTCATTTTGGTTTCAATCTTTGTATGGCTCAAGCGTTTGCATTTTTTAGGACACTATGCTTAGAGAATTTTAGTTACTCCATGGAATTATTACTATAGGAACGTACAAGTACATGTCAGAAAAAGTACTTCTCTTAGGACGAAGAAAGTATGACGGTACTTACAAAACATTTATTTGAAGTCATACGAAGGTATAAATGAAGCAATACCAAACTATTAAAAGCTACCATCTGTACAATTGTCAAAACACAGTTTTCTTATTCCTTTAAAACTAACAGTTTCATATATTACAAAGCAGTTACAAACTTGTGATATTTAGGAATCTTAATCAAATGCTGCACTATGAAATGCAGAACAAATTAGTTATCAAAACAATTTTAACGAAAATTATTTTAATGGTCACTTCCCTCCTCCCATCCCAGTCAAGGACAAAAATTCTCATTTTTAGTCATGAACTAGTCTTTTAATTTGACAAGCTTTCAAAAAAAAAGTTTTTATGGAAGTTTTGGGGTTTGGGTGGTTGTTTGTGGTTTTATTCCAAACAAGAAGCCTCTCCAAGTACTTTTCTATCAGGAGTTCTAACAGTATCAAACTGCAGGCTAGTACAAAAAACGTACGCAACGTGTTTTAAAAAGGCTTTTTGAATAGCGTTTAGTAGTTAGCAGGCTGCTGGTGTCTTGGGAGAGGTCAAACGGCGTTGGGGAGGGGAAAAAGGAGTTCGTTTTCCATTCCTGTGTGCATGCAACAAGCAGCAAAACACCAAAGTTACTCCAGTTAGCTTGGTATCAGCTCTGCTTTCTGTTAAAAAGGACATAATACAAATGGAGAATGGAAATTGTATCATAAATCTAGACATCACATAAACATAACAATACAGCCCTACTGACTTATTTTCCAGCAACCTACATCATCTGTGCTGAAACTACTGTGATTACAATGCCAGTTTGGTGATTGTGCTTAAACAAAGTTTTCCAGATCTGCCTACGCTTTAGCTGTTGCGTTTCAATATATAGACACCGAAACGTAGCATCTACAGTCACAGACAAAATAAATTCTGTGTGGCATATCCAATTTAGTAGAATGCCAGTACATAAATAAATAAATCTTTATTATACGTGTGAATACACTAAAACAGAAGTTAGCAACTGTGCTTATGCAATTCAAGCCAATGTGATTGCAAAAGAAAATACGTAGTTAAGTGCATCATTTTTATAGTAAGGTTCAGTCCTAGGACAAGTCACCATATATTTTGCAATTCCACAGCCACGGACTTAATTCTGTAACAAAAAGTTAATTCCAAATTGGAGCCAAAAATAACTTACTAAAAAACCAAAGCAAAACAAACACTTTCAAAATACAGAGTGACAGAGGGAGTATAAAACAGTGCTAGAGGTTTCAGTTCCACATTGGCTTACTACCAGCTTCAGGGAGAGAAGACGACCAAGCAATGGGGTAGGGTAGTCTTGCTGGCAGCAGCAGTCTTAGATAAGGAGATTGTGACACCACACCCTGTGCTCAAGCGGTATAAAATAGCCTGTATCTGCCTACAGGAGCCCAAGCAAATACAGTTCTATAGCTTCAGATATCACCTTTCCAAGACAGGACTGCATTTCAGCATTTTTTTGCTATACTGGAAGTAGCACCTGGAACCAGATGATCAATATAATTTTGGCCTCCTTCCTTGCTGGAGACTTGGCCCATTACCACTTCTTGCTGTCCCATTTATCTTGTGAGCAAAATGTGAAAACCCCTCGCAGCCAGGGATCTGGAAGCCAGAACTGCCATTCAGGGTTGACTGCTGAAGCAAGGGCAAAGGCTACTCTCCAAAAGCAAACTGTCATAGTACTTTACAGATGACCATTTTAAACTGAAAAAAAGCCTTATTAGTAGCTGCACACGGAATGGAGGCTATCCCACAGCATTCAGAAAAAAATAAAGGTGGCCACAAAACTTGGAAGCTGTTGCTATGGAATTTGGCCACATCTAGTCCTTAGACAGGACACATCCTTGTAAAGTTGACTGTACACACTCCACGGTACAAATGCGGGGCTCAGTGTATTTCTAGATTTCGGTGTGCTCAAATAAAAATGGTTTTCAGAAGAGGCAGTTAAATTTACCTACTCAACAGCAATTATAACAGAATAAAAACATAACAGACAAAAATTAATCTGCAATAAGAATGCCATATGAGGAAGATTAAAAAACCCCAAACCTTTACTCAATTGATGTTACACCTGCAAAAATGCAAGTAAACTAAAACTAGGATATGATCACTGAAACCATACATTATGAAGTATCTTTTCCTCCTTCCTTTCTGCTACATTATCTCAGTGAAAAACGGAATTTGTTGCTGCTGTTGCCCAAAAGGGCAGTTACACAGCAGTATGATGAAGCTTCTCCTTGTTTGAAACTATCTCAGGAAAGTTATTTTTAATAATGTGAAAGGACTAAAGGTGAAAATAGTTGTTTGCATTGCTTATTTATGCTGAATGATTCAGTATGGCTTATGGTTTTGTTCATTTTCCTCTTATCACTGGCATAACAGGCACCATCACAGGAAAACTACAAGAGCTTGTAGAAGTATTCATGCAATAAATGACACTGCACTTCAAAAAAAATTGTAAAACAAACGTGCAAGCTAAATATTTACTGAAACTCAGTCTCTCAACTAACTGACCTACCTGCTGGCAGATGATCCATTCAGCGAATTCTGTAGACTTGTATTGGCTGAACCTAGAGAGGCATTAAAAATTCCCTGCTGAGAACTACCATTCACGGGACTCCCGTTACCTTTCAGTATACCAGTGCACTTCCAGTTGTCCATGTAATTAGCTGCAAATATAGATATATAAGAACTGTTAGTTTCTCTTCCAAAGTTCAGCTTTTGATACAGCTATGGCGTTTCAACTGCTACGCACCTGGTGTGAATTAGAATTGAACTTCAATATCAATATATAAATTCCAAACAGCTGAGGATCTGGCCCTTTACCTGTCTGACATTCCCTGCCTATCCACGATTTAAAACTCAGTTTTGTACAGCAGCAAGAATGAGTTTCCTTTACTAAAATACTGAGAAACAAATGAGAATGGATGAGGAAACTGTCACTGGGGTTTTTTTGTTGTTGCTTTTGGAAATGTAAATAGAAAAAAAAGCCAGTTTGCCTGAACATTGTGACTGAATGTAGATTTTCTGGGTTTGGCAGCAGGCAAAGACAGCAATGCAGTACATATGTTAATTTTTAAAATGACAACTTTACATAGCCCTAGTCTGGTACAACAATTTGAGGGTACTGTAACCTAATTCACAGCAGCCTAAATGATGCAAGTGTTCCAGCACAGAAAATTATTTCATTTTTCTGAAATGTAAACGGAAATACAAAAATCTAGCATTCACAAATCTAAAATGACCTTTTACTCCAAGATTGTTTTTCACATGAAATTTCTCAAGTATATTCAGCATACTACAAAGAAAATGTATTTCAGATGGGTGACCTTACCCTTCCAGAGCCTAACACAGCCATCGTCACCAGAGGAGGCAAGCACTGTGCCTGTAATATTCCAGCTCACTCGCCAGACCTGGGAGTTGTGATTATCAAACTGTGCCACAATATGAATTTCAAATTTTGTTAATCCTCCAGACGAAGACAATTCTTTCCTGTTTAACAGAAAAGTGACAGTTCTGCACACAACTGTTCAAAGATCGGGGCTGGAACATGATGACAGAAGGAGGGGACTACATCTTCCATGGAGTTTACATAACAACTGTTACTGGATTAGAAGTATTAAGAGGTATTCAGACAATATTATAGACTTGCTCACAATCTTGACATCTTAAAAATCAGGCTGCTAAAAAAACAGTCCTGCGTCCATGAGGTTACTGATTTTAATAGTATATGCGAAGCAAAAGAAGACTATATGGTATGCATCACATCATACCAAACTATCTTCCTTTTAAGCTCACCTTAGAGGTTTTAGTGTGAAAATTCGTACGTCTTTGGTTGCTACAGCTAAGATGTGGAAGGATCTTCCCAGATTTGGAGCAAATGCAATATCATGTACAGGATCTGTGACTGTCATCAGAGCTTCTGCTTTTGCGTATTTCCTGTACAGCATAAGAAATTAACCTTTAATGTCATCAAAATTGACAGTGATGCAAATTATACAAACCAGACATAGTGGAACAGGGAAAAAGGATTTAGTATATATGATGAGACTTGCAACAGTAAAAATATTTTCTTAACATCAGTTTACTTCTAAGTAATAATTACAAGCTGACTTCTTCAGAAATTGAATACATCAGATACCGTATCTACTAACAACAGTATGCTAACTCATACAACAAAGCAAGGACATTTTTGTACAAAGAACATTTTTATCTACAGTTGGAAAAGGGACATAAAAAGATTCTTCCATACACAAATCTAAAAGGAATTTGTGTCTCAGTAACTTACTAAATCATCTGTGCTTGTAAGCAGACTGCTACCTGCCTCCTCTGCCATATGATAAACATGTATTCCATTTTCTTATTTACTACCAAGTAACTTACAACTTTTCTTTATTGTTAATGCACAGAGAACATTGTCTGAAGCCAGGCATAAATCCACAGAACACCTTGGCTCCTCTCCCACACCAGTCACCCTGAATGAAACAAGTTCTCTGTCATAGTTTAATTGAAAACAGTTGTGGAAACACACTTCCTGGCCTTTTCTGGTTCTGAATTCCTAACTGTACAAACTGAACTTTCACAGAACACTAGTAATTTCCGGGACTTTCTGTCATTATAAACATGTTTTTTAAAGCATTTTAAGGTCACCTTGAGCAAAAGAGTGCCTAGTGCAACACCATTCAAATTTCAACTTTGCTCTATTCATTCCTTGTGCAGAATTAAGCATATCAATTAGTAGAAGCAGAAACAATTCTCCCTTTAAATGCTGGTAAGAACACTGACATTTCTGCACTGAGATAGAACAAAATTATCAATATAATGTCTGTTAACATCAGTTACCATTCTGACGTCTACCTTTCCTCTCCCATCCAATGGCTCAGAGACAGAATTAAGGTATTATTACTTACTACTCCACTCCACATCTAATGACAGGCATAAAATAAAAGGCCATACATTACAAACTACTTTAAAATCCCACAAGTGTTATATACTGTCATTTAGCATACCTGGTATTTTCATTATATTCATAAATTTGAACCTTAGCCAATATATTTGGACTGTTGTCATCACTTCCTACAGCTATCATTGGAGAATGTGCTCGAGAGCTAAAAGGTGAAAACAAATACTGTTATATTTACAAATTATTCCACAGAAAGTATACCAAGCCATTTTTTAAAAAATTTCAGACACATTACCTATAAAGAAAACAAAACAATAACAAAAAAGATATCACAAAGGCGGGACGGGGCGGGGGGGAGAGAATCACAAGGAAGCATGAGTAAGTGCTATTCAGTTACTAGTACAATCTCCATTCCGTTGTTTTGAAAGTCCACTCTATTATACACCCACTAAGGTGAAATCATTAGGGAACATTATTTGGCAATCCAAGACGATGCTCCCAGAGAGCAGGACTGATTTTATGTATGCATCTGCAGTCAAGTACTCGCCACAGGTTTCACAGCAGAGTCTGCATTCTTTGCAGTGCTTTTAACGATTGATGTAGCGGTATTTCATTTAGCTTTTGGAAGAAGGATTACAAAAGCTAAATGTAGATGAGTTCTGGTTTTAAATCAACTTTTAACCCCACCTCTTGCGTTCAAGTGAAAGCCTGTACTCCGAACCTTCAGCACAGACTACTACTAATGAACAGAAGACTAACTGGAGCAGCAGAACACAGACCACTACGTCTATAGGGAAAGCCATTAAGGGCTTCTGGACAGAAAACCCAAAGCAGTTCAGCCCTGAACGGTTCTTCCCTTCCTGTTATTGCGGAGGGAGGATGTGAGCTGGGAAGCGAAGGAGAACCTCTGCTTGTATGTGCTTTTCTAGGTGGGGACTACCCAACCAAACTCCTCTCTGATTCCTTCCCATTCAGGAAGGGTAAGTGTGTCACTGGGCCCCTGAGGACAGAACTGAGAGAACAACACTTAGGCTTTGTATTTGACTCTTGTGGTCGCTAGAACTCTGTTGCACTGGCAAGGGTGTGTGTGCTTGTTAAGAGTACTCAAAATTACTACCTATTGCAACATCTTTCTTAAGGAAAGAAGAAAGAGACAGGAATTGTCCCTTTATAAACACTTTCTCTTATGAAAATCCCATTTCAGTTTTGTGGGATAAATAAAGAGCACTCCATAGCTCTTTAGCTCATTGCTTGCTAAAAACAATTGGGAACATTTCCTCACAGAGCACAGGATGACTTTTTGCAACACTTCTCTGGCTCTGCCAAACTTGCTTTAATAAGAGACATGTTAGTAGCTTTCTTTCAGATCTGAGTAATGTACACTTAATCTTCCCAATGCATGTTTTAGGATTAATTCTACAAAATTTCAGAACTAACTCTTTGGATCTTCTGCTTAAACAGTCACAAAGCAACACCTACACTTTTAATAACATACCTTGAAGGATTCCAAGAAATACAACTGCAGCTTAGCTTACATGAGATTTCATGCTGCAGCGACCACTGACTGAGATTCATCACATCTGGAGCTTCATAAATCCTTACAACTCCATCTGCTGAACAGGTTGCTAACATAAGACCCATATGCTTGGGAGCAAACTTCACATCTGTAACAGATGTCCTACTGTCTACTAGAGTGGTCCTCTTTACCTGCAAAGAAAGGCAGAAATTCTTGAAGGAAATGCTAGAAATTTTCATCAAAAAGTTATCCCCTAAGAAAGGCTAATGAAAGTCTGACAACACCATTTCATAGGATCACTTACCTCTTCCATTGAGAACTAAAAAAAAAAAAAAAAAGAAAAAAAACACAAACCACCAATAATCCTTATATGAATTGGAAAAATGACAGATCATTGCACTGATGCAATTTCAAGCACCAAGAGATATACTCACAGTGGTATCAAAGTTCTGATACCAAAAATAGTTGTTTAGATAACGCTCTTCAGGGGGGAAAAGAAAACAACAACATGTAACATAAGCATGAAGTACAATTGTATTGGCAACAGGCAGTGTGGAACTGTCCTCTTCGTTCATACTGGTGACAACATTAACTGTGATGCCTAGCAACGCCGCTTCCTAATTTCAGTGCTGCTTAAGTTTACCATGAAGCATTTTCTAACAGAAGCATCAAAACAACAAGCATTTCTGATCAGGGAATGGGTGAATACAGCAGACATTTGATAGGAAGATTAGCTAGGGTGAGAGAGGAAAAAAACTGTAAACATTTGTTTTTCAAGTTGTCTCCTCTCCTGCCAAGAGAGTACGAGTCTGAGCTGAAAACTGCGCAGCACAACTGCCTCCTGCACACGGAAGTCAGCTTTCATACAGTGCTGGGTGCCAAAGGTCCTGACAGTGCAACTCTTCACAATTATGTATTTTAATGTTAGAAAACTTTAGTGGAAAATTTCAGATATTTTAACAACCTAAAACAAAATAAAACATTAGCAGCAAGAATACCATACCAAGTTACTTAAGATTGCACATGAAGAATAGCTGCAAAATAATCTGATTAGATCTAAAATTCCCTTGATGAAATGCTGCCCGGAAAATCCATTTCCGAGCAAGCTATTTCCCTCCAAAACCTGATCTGTTGTTCGACAGATAAGAAAGAACAGCACGAGACAGTTTCAAGTGAACTCCTTCCACAGAAGAAAAACCCCACAGCTTTAATCCTACTGTAGACGGGAATTCACGTCTGCAAGTTGTTTGCCCGGAAACATCTCATTAAGAAACGCCAATAGTAGTGACACTGATTGGCCTGAATGTTGCCATTTAGCCGTTTTCCCCCAGTGCTTTAAAAACACTTACTCTAGATTGGAATTTTGCCACAAATTAACAAAACATAGGCAAACTCCGAAACACTTGATATTAACAGAAGAAAACAGGGTGCCTTCTCCGTTTCAGGAGTAGAAAATATGTTGCAAAACCAGAAGTGTCCAGTAACTTGGTATTTAGAACAACTTTCATGTTCAGTCTTCTGTTTAATTCTGGAATTTAAACAGTTTAAATCTTCATCCCATTATGATCAGCAAATAAATCAATGAGGCACAGTAAATCTGTTTATATGAGAACATATGGAAACTGTAATTAATGTGTTAAAGTCTCACCCAGTGACTCTGGCCTCGGAGTTTATCATTTGACTCTCCCACTATTTCTTCCCATACAGCTGCTGTTCTGTCGAAAGAGCAGGAAGCCAGGACCTGCCCAAATTCAGGATGGGCCCATGTCACACGCCACACAGATCCACTATGTGTCTGCAAGATAACACCAAAACACCACAAGGAAACTCGCTTACTGTAGCAGTCCAGACGATAAGCTATTTTCATGACTTTCTGCAGAAGCAGAAGTAAATTCTAGGAAGCAGTAAGGCTACTCCTTTGAAACCTATGTTCTTTTATAAAGCTCAAAGTTGCACTGCACCCGTTAGGTTTGTTTATTCCTATACACACTGCAAAGTTTTGTTAATGGTTAAAAGGTAATTATTACGAGGGTATTTCAAGGCATCATTTACCACTCCTTCAAACTGTAAGTTCCAAGCTAAGATTCTGCCCTGACACAAAAGGCACAGCTTTGTTTTCAATTTTCAGCCATGCTCACTTCTAGCTTGCTTGTACTCTTCCAAAGCATACACAGAGCATTACATATATCCTCCTTTTTTAAATGAAACTCATGTCATACCTAGTCAACCTAATGCTTTTTTTTTTTTTAGAGAAGGGGGATTCAAAAGCTTCACTTGCATTTCCTTTTACAGGGAATATTTTATTGTGATCCTGCCAAATACAAGGCAATTCAGAAGCTGAATGCACTAATTATCCTGATGAAGCAGATTCTGTATATGACACAGTTCTCAGAAGAGTTGGGGGTGGCGGGGGGAGAAGAGGTCAGATGTTGTAACTTTTAATAGCCAGACCTCTTTTTATAAGTCTTACAATAGGCAAAAAGGAAATATTCAATTAAAAATGAAGGTACTGTTTTCCAGCTCCCTGAACACCAGTTACTGCTATGTTTACTGATAACGTCTGCCAACATAACTCAGTACTAATAACACAAGACTGCCGCTAGCCTCTGCTTTAAGTGAGAGGCATCAGATACGTTTTATAAAAGCAGAGAAAGAGTATTTTACCGTAAGAAACACAGGATCTACAACAAACCAAAAGCGTTTCTACTCTACAAGTCAACAAAAACTAAGTGCGTTTCTTCAAAAACAAAGGAGAAATTATGGTTACAGCTGTGTCATTTTTACAAATACAAACCTTCCAGCTGGCAGTGCAATGCCAGTCTCCATTTTCACTTTTGTCCCAGACCTATTGAAAAATCAAAAGACAATCATACAATTTGTATATAAAGCTTACTAAGTAGTACTACACAACACAGCCATTAAAAAAACATACATATACACACAAACACACCACTAAACATTTTCATCTGGAAAACTCTACCTGGCTCAGTATGCAACTGCTTTTCACTCAACCCTGAAAATATCCCTACTCCAGGTAAAGAGGCATACACCTGCAAAATCTACTACCATATGAAGCCTATCTTTCAAATAACAAATTATTTGTAGAACACCAATCACCGCAATTCTCAACAGTCCAGTCGCTCTGTTCCATGAGCGCACCGCTCGGTTTCACTCCGGAGCTCCCATGGTCCCCACCACTGCAGGTGCTCGGACCTGGTGGCACACCCGTGGCGTGGCTCCTGGCCGTCACCGCAAAGACCAGAGCAGGGCAGCAGAAAGAACACCGACCCGGCAGGGGAACAGATCATGCTTCTGGTATTGCTGCCTTGACTTGTAACCACACACAAGTCGCTTCATCCTCCTTTCTCTTGATTTCCCGTACATCTTTATCACTTTTTTTCTGAAAAATTGTGAGGGAAGCGGACTGTAACCAGAAGAAAGACACCTCTACAAACCTGGCGTCCACTCCTGTTGTCAGTCGTTCGCTTACTGACACGTTGGATCTCTGGCACGGCGTCGGCTGCCACCGCCCCAGCCCAACCGCGCAGCTCCTCCCCGAGGCCACCCTGCAGGGCCCGGTCAGCGAGACCGGGACCGACGGCAGCTGCACCGCACCGCGCGTGGTGAAACTCCGCTCAGGGCAGAGCTGTTTCGGGCAGCCTCCTCACGGAGTCAGGACTGGAAAGTGTCGCTGCGCTGCTAGAGAGCACGGGGTTCGAGCTCTGCCTGCTCCTGGCACCTGCCTTAAGAACACTCCTCTCAGGCTGCGAGTTTCACGCCGTCGGTCCAGACCAAGGGCTGGCCTGGCCCTGGCTGCTTTTTGGGGGACGGGGCTGGTTGCTGGTGGCGCGGGGTTTGCTTTTCAACACGTGGTGAGGGAGAAGGGGCTGCTCGCTTGTCTTCACGCCCGACCCGCACCCGAGGTAGCTTCCTGCGGAAGAGCAGCTCTCCCAGCCGCCTCCCCGGCCTCACCACCGGTGCGGCAGCTCTCCGCGGGCCGCCCGGCCCAGACCCAGCCGCGCAACCCCGCAGGTTTCGCCCACCGCTCCCGGCGCTTCACGCGTCCCCCGACCCGCCGGAGCAGCCGCGGGGCTCCGGCCCGCTACGCCGGCCCTCAGACACCGCGCGGGCGCACCAGCACCCCGGCCCCCGGCCCCGCCGACGCGGAGAGGCCCGCGCCCGTGCGGGGAAAGGCAGCGCCCCCGCCCCGCCGCCCGCCCGGCAGGCCGCGCCGCGCCGCCAGACGCCGCGGCGGCAAACCCCGCCAGCGGCCGGCGCTGACCTTGACGCTCTGGTCGCTGGAGCAGGTCGCCATGCGCCGGCCGTGGAAGTCGAAGGAGACATCGTGGATGAGGTCGCGGTGATCCGCCGCGATGCTGCGCGCCACGAACATCGCCACGCCGCGGCGCGCCCGGACCCCGGCCCCGGCGCGCGCCCTTCGTCACGCGGCGGGGCGGGGCGGGGCAACAGCCGCCGCCGCGCTCGTTCCGTGCCTCGCGCCTGCGCGCTCCTCCCCGGCTCCGCGCGAGGGGCGGCCGGGAGCGGAGCGGAGAGGGCGGCCCGCGGGCAGCGCCGGTAGCTCCGGGCCGGGACGACTTTAACTCGTGACGCCGTCGTGTGAGGCGGCGGGGCGGCTGGCGCCGGGTGGGGGCTCGCTGGCTGCGGTCGGGCACGGCTGGGGGCCGCCCCGGGAAGCCAGGGTGATCCGCCGGGGCCGGGCTGCCGGGAGGAGTCACACGGGCCCTGGCGGCTGCCACAGCCCGTGGCCGTGCTCCCCGGGACGGACGGACGGACGGACGGACGGACGGCCTCCCGCCTGAGGCTGTTTCTGCCCCGGGCTGAGCCGCCGGCAGGCTCTGCGGGGGCCTCGGAACGCGGCCCGCTGCCGTGGTGCTCCGGTAGGGGGCAGCAGGCGACGGCTGCTCGCTGCGCCGGGGGCCCCGCCCCGGGCCCCGGCCCCGCCGTTGGGCCCCGCCCCCGCGCCGCCTGCCGGGAGCGGCGGGGCGCTTGGCGGGCGCTTGGCGCGCCCGGGTGAGCCCCGTCTGCTTCCCGCGGGCCCCGGCCCCCACCACTGCCGCTGTCCCTTGGAGCCCGGCCGCCGGCCGGTGCTGCTCCCCCCCCCCCTCCCGCCAGGGCCGCCGCCACTGCCCTCTGTTCGCGGGCGCCGTCGAACCTCTCTCTGTGCCTGGCCTTGCGAACGGTGTTGGACCTCGCCGTGGGGGGTGCGGATCGGTCAGCGAGCGGAAGAAACGTTCGAGGAGGTTGGCAGGGCCTTCTGTGGGTCATCTAGTCCAACCCCCCTGCCGAAGCAGGGTCACCTACAGCAGGCTGCACAGGACCGTGTCCAGGCGGGTCTTGAATATCTCCAGAGAAGGAGACTCCACAACCTCCCTGGGCAGCCTGTTCCAGTGCTCCGTCACCCTCAGAGGGAAGAAGTTCTTCCTCATGTTCAGACGGAACTTCCTGTGCTTCACTTTGTGCCCATTGCCCCTTGACCTGTCACTGGGCACCACTGAAAAGAGCTTAGCCCCATCCTCCTGACACCCACCCTTCAGATATTTATAGGCATTTATAAGGATTTAAAATCAATCAACCAAAGCAGCCGGGGACTCATGAGGGCTGAGTGCTCTCACCACCGACCTCCACCTGCCGGGGAGCCCCTCGCTGGGTTTGTATCCTGCGGCACCAGCTCGCCGACCGGATCATGCGGCTCGCGGTGCTCGTCTTTGTACAGTACCGTTCGCTGACCGTGTCGCTGAGCACCACACTGGTCCTGTGCCTTGTTTTTAAGGAATGTTTCGTCTATGAGCCATGTTATTTACTAGCTACTCTGAAGCTAATTACAATAGCTGAGAAATATTAACTTATTATTAATTAAAATGAAAATTTTATTTGCTGCAATCCAGATAGTAATAATGCAGGTAGCAGATTGAGAGAAAAAAAATAATAATGACTATGTGGTAATAAATAAAAGCAATTACACTTGTGTTTAACTGTTCTTTATGTCAGTTCCAAAACAGTACTCAAGACATTAGGATACCTTCACTGCCTGATAGTGAAGTTTTCAAACCATACATTAAGTGATTAAGAATCAAATGTAAAGTTTCCTGAAATCAGATATATTCATCTTCTCTTGATTCAAGTTGGATTCAGGCCTTTTCCAGAAAACTCTTTATATCTGCATCTTGAACTGGAGATCAGTTTTACCATTTTCAAAAGGACTTTTGATTCTCACCACTTCATTTAAAATTTTCATGTTGTTTGGTCGTGGCAATAAGGAATCAAATTCTGTCCTCTCGGTGGAGAGAATTTGTTCAGAGATGTCCAAATACATAACAGAATTGTAAAGAAACCATTACCTGCTTGTGGAATAAACATGGCAGTTTGGGTTTGACTTTTAGTGCATTTATTTTTACAAACTGTAAACCACATTCTGTAGCAACCCAAGGAGCTGCCGTAGAGATCACTGTTTTCTGCATAATCTGCAAGCATACTTAATATGCAAGTGTTTAACACACTCATGCATGTGTTTCATTAGTAGACCTCATGCTAAGACTAGATATGCTGGTACCCAAATGTGATAAGGACTGGTAATAGATAAATGATGGCAGATCGAGGTAAATGACAACCAACTTGGCCTCGAAGGGACGCTATGGCTTTAAGGTGCTGGGATTTCGTTATTTTAATGATACTGGGTAAGGAAGCGTTAACATTTTGAAAAATATTTTGTTACCTAAGTACAGGGAGTATGATAAAAATGTTTTCAATTACAAAGAATGGAAAATGTGGAAAGATTTAGAAGAAAAATTACCGTCTGGTTTTACATTCCTATCTAAGTTGGCCAATGATAGATGAAAAATGGTATTTTTTTAAATACTAGAGAGCTAAATCTTAATGGAGAACATGAGATGAAGAGAGGAATTTGCAAGTTGTTTTCAGAATTAAGACATCTAAGTTTTACCTGTTTATTTTAGAGCTTAAATTTAAACTCCTATTTATTGGAGTTGGCAAATAACACAGAAAATTTGTAAAGCCTTTTAAAAAATGAGGCACTAATGAAAACATGAGGGTAACATTTTCTTAAGATGAACCGGTGTTGCACAATTCCTCTCCTAGAGGGAACCTCACTGTGGGCTGCAAGGCCACAAGCAACGCATCCTTCCCCCCCCCTCCCCGCAATCACATGCAATCACTGTGGAGGTTGAAATTTCAGTATGTTCTAAATAATAGGTAAAGTTTAAGTAATACAACAGGAGAAGCAAGCAAAGCTGATTGTTTGTGATTGTTCCGGTGCTGTAATTAGAGAGATACGATGTTTTTCATGCTAGAGGGAAAACACTCGTATGAGAATCAAACAAACAAACAAAACAACAAATAATATTCATGCACTTATTCGGATTGCTAAGGAAAAAGATTTCTTTTTTTATCTTTCAGCATGATTAGAGACATTTGTACTTTGAAACTTCAGTTATTGCTTCAGTCAAATAGCTGGAGAGACAGTGCCTAATAAAAACATGAAAGCTCTTTTGTAAGTTCTTTAGTCACGGCAGTGTCTCTGAATGCCTGAGTTTGTTAGCTCTTTTTGGAAAATGGCTTTTACTGGAAACCGTTGATTATATTTATAAAAACTTGCATTTCGTTTTTTTTTCCAGAAGAATTGTTTCCAGTCAGTGATTCAGCTGTCAAAACCCCATTCTTTTGCAATTTTTAGTAATGTAATGATTTTGTCAAGACTCAGAGTATGTTGCAACTAGTGAATTCATGTTTTTCACCTGCTTAAATTTACTTTATTTCTTCAGCCAGTAATATCAGGGCAAAATTGTCAGATTCACAAATAAATGGCATCAATCTGTTTCATTTGAATAACATAGAAATACTTAAATGTGGCACAAATGCACGTTTTTGTTTGACCTAAAAGGTTTATTTTCTTTGACAACAAAAATTCTCCACTTCATATCAAGACTTAGACTTTCTTCTTACATTTTAGGTTGTTCAGTAAGCAAAAAAAAACCCCTATCTATCTTTTTTAATACATATACACTTACACAATTATTTATTCATCTAAATACAATCTACCCCTGTCCTCAGTCTCTCGATTCAATGCGGGTATGTCAGTTTACATTTATTTAGAAACTGGGTCCAAAATCATCACTTACTGAAAAAGAAATCCAGGAAATATGGGGGGGGGGGGGGTCATCCCAGAATGATAATTTACCATTGTGTCTGTTATCAGTCAACACCCAGCAGCGCAATAAATACATTTATCCCATGTGGACATTTGGATCAGGTCTTTTTGTTAGTGGAAAGGCTGACAGAGAACGGAGGCTCGACAGAGGGAATGCTTCATAGCGAAACATCAACATTGGCAAAGGGATGAGGGGACACGATAGACCCTTTCTTAAGGCAAGCAGTCACTGAACAGACAATCAAGTAGAGCGGATGACATCCGGTCTAACGAAGAGGCATTCCCATCTTCTGGGAAACTAAACAGTGCTTATTTAAATTCTTTTAAGTGGCCAGACTATCTCCTGGATTAAAAGTAAAATAAAATGTGTTCAGTAAGATCAAATCTCTCTGGACCTCTTCAGGAAGACTTCAAATGCTGTACAAGAAATTGGCTATAAAAGCTAACATGCTACATCAAAAGAGGGATTTTCCAATGGTGTAACATGAGCACAAGATACCTAGAACTGTGGGGAGGTCTCGACATCTAGGGTGGTAGGGTAAATCAGATGGAAATAATGTGGCTAGTAGGTTTAGTTTAAATGTTTTTCTTCCTCACTTAGGTGTCATATAAACCTTTGTTATTCCATTGCCTGGTTTTAATCTTGTGAAAAAATACTTCCCATAGTAAAGAAAGAAAATTTCTAGATAATCGTGATGAAGAATGAATTCAAGGTTACCGCCTAGCAAGACATCCCCCTTTGAACGGTGTAACAAATCTACAAAGGAGGGCACCGAGTGCTGGGAAGTGCTGCAGCTCCCTGCTGCATTTCTAGAGTGTGTGGAGGGTGGGAAGGTCAGTGGGCAGTAGGATGGTCCCAGCTGCGCAGCGATGGGCGGCAGCTGCCGTGGCCACAGCCAGGAGGGTGGAAGCCTCCTTCATCGCTGATGGTAACCAGAACACTCTCTGCCGCGTAGCAAGGTAACGGGAAGCACGCTTGAACTCAGGGAAACCCCAGGAAATTTGCAGCTTCCAGTTATTGAGCCATGAATTAGGATTCAACGATTAGCTAACCTCCGTGACTTCCTCTTGCAGCTAGAGCTGAACAGTAAAGAAAAACCTTCCATTTGTGGTGATGATGTGGATGAGGTGGAAAAGGCAGTTGAATCTTAACCTTGCTGTTTGCCTTATCACGTGCAGAGAAAAACCATACTGACTTACGACAATCTTGGTACATATTTTTGAACATTTGGGTTCAGTATTATCTCTAGATTAAATTAAACTGAACCACAGCATAGGAAAAGAAAGAAAAGTATCTGTAATAAGGTTAGTTTTTCACTTTTGACACAGTAGGCCAATTTTGTTCTCAAATTGACTGTATAAACGTGCATAACTTAATTTATTTCTGCTGGAAGTTCAGTGTAACTGAACTGTAGAGATATTCCCATTCAAAATTACTCTAACTGATGCTGCCTTGAATTTAAAGACAATATGGTTAGTACTTTCCTCTTTTCCCTTCTGACTACCTCCCTCAAGTAAAAGATGCTGTTGCCTGTAGAGGGAGATTTTAGAAGATACAAAGCCCTGCCCAAAAGAAAGTAAATCATGAACTGTATGAACTAAGGATGTTTATATTGTCATAGGACAGAGGGTGAGGAAGCTTGTCTTACATGGCTACCTCTGTCATATGCTTCGGTCCTACCTGCGCTAGGGGATGTCTGTTACGGACAAACATGGATTGTCGTGCTAACAGCAAACAGCTTACAGCATTGTCATGGTTTAACCCCAGCCGGCAACTCGGCACCACACAGCCGCTCGCTCACTCCCCCGCAGTGGGACAGGGGAGAGAATCAGAAAAGTGAGAATTCTTGTTGGTTGAGATAATAACAGTTTAACAGGTAAAGCAAAAGCTGTGCACGCAAGCGAAGCAACACAAGGAATTCATTCGCTACTTCCCATTGGCAGGCCGGTGTTCAGACATCTCCTGGAAAGCAGGGCTCCATCAGACGCAGCGGTTACTTGGGAAGACAAACGCCATCACTCCAAACGTCCCCCACTTCCTTCGCCTTCCCTCAGCTTTATATGCTGAGCATGATGTCATACGGCATGGAGCATCCCTTTGGTCAGCTGGGGTCAGCTGTCCTGGCTGTGTCCCCTCCCAGCTTCTTGTGCACCCCCAGCCCACTCACTGGCAGGGCGATGTGAGGAGCAGAAAAGGCCTTGTTGCTGTGCAAGCACTGCTCAGCAGTAACTGAAACAGCCCTGTGTTATCAGCACGGTTTTCAGCACAAATACAAAATGTCGCCCCGTACAGGCTGCTATGAAGAAAATCAAATTTATCCCAGGCAAAACCAGAACAACCACAGCTAAAAGTTCCATTCCTAATAACCATTTAATAAATATTATTGCTGACAGGGAAGACCTGCCTGACCCTGTGAGATTCATACACTTTTCTGTACCATGTTTTCCTTCACATAAAATTGGATTCCCAACAATTCGTAACATTCCATAGGGAGTAAAATGATATCTATTATTTTGAGATTCCTGGATTAAGGCACTATAGAAATACAAAGTCATATAGATTCAGGCAAAAAAATCATGTAAATTCAATCGTTATGTAGGTTGCTTAAGCTTTGTGAATCTGAAGCTTAATGACTGGAACGAGTTTGAAAATGTTAGGCATGCCACCAGCAAGTGGTCTTGTATGTGGAGCGTACTGTGTCATACAAACCAGAAATCTATAGGTGGATGTTTCGGAGGAAGGCAGTCATAATCACAGCAGTGTGTGAAAGACATGGGATTAATTCCTGTCAAGGAAAAAGAGCACCAGCAATTCTTGCTATGAAGCATGAGTCAAAGTAAGAGGATCACGGACTATGCATCACTGGTAGATCACAGAAAGAAATTAGTATCAAAATTAGATTTCATGGGCAAAAATGAGGGTAAATAAAGTCCTCAAGTCTTTCAGTAAAGTGAGAGTAAAACTCCTACAAGTGTTTAAGGAGAGCAGAAGAGTGAACCTTTCTTTATATGTCACCCTACTTTGTTGCTGCTGCAATCGGAGTTCCACTTACAACCTGTTATTATTTGTTTTACTAGGAAATCAGTTTGGATGTCCCAAACTGAAATGAAAACTTAGCATTTACCTAAAAAAGGACTATTTAAAAGATGCAATAAAAATATAAGCTCGAACTCCATAAAATTGCATTTTGCCACATAATGTAAAAAAGAGTACAGGAAGACAAAGTAAGCGAAATAATAATTTATTAGCCCAAGAAATGCCCTTTGAGCAAAACAGTTATTATCAGTTATGATGAAGTGTAGCTTTGGCAGCACATAAAGGATGAGTTAAGGGGAAACAGGAGTGATGGTCCATAAGCAAGTGGCTTGTGGATGGAAAACTGTTCTCAGTCACGTGAATGTGCAAAGGAATGTAAGGGCAAATGGGAATGGCATACTGACAAGCAACATAACTGTCAGCTAGGAAGGGAATACTAATGGCTTCCTAGCAGATGGATACGAAGGTTGACCTCACATCGTATAACTATATCAGAGCTATCTTCAAACTAGTGATCTCAGGTTGGGAAATAGAAACAGAGCTTGTAGGAGTGAAAATGGAAAACAGCTGGCCCTGAGAGTTTTCACAGTAAGAACAGACAGAAAAGTCTAAACTTAGCAGCGGTGGCTTTTCTCCGTCTGTTTTTATGTGTGTGGAAAGAAAACAGCAGAAGTAGAAAAAGACGTATAAATTGGTGACAAAGTTGACAGTTTAACCATTTTTGCAGACTGCAATTGTGATCAAATATCAAATGCAATATTAAAGCTGTGGCTTCCAGAATGGGTATTTGTGCTTGTTTATAAGCTAAGGAAGCCTTTAATGCCCTTACTGCTGGGTGGTGACATGAATCTTGCGCTACCTCAAAAAAAGATTTCACAGCACCACCAGATACCACCGTAATATTTAGTCATTTGGACAGCGGCGTCAGACAGGGCTTGGTGAGCTGTGTTTGAAGAAGGACTTTACCCCACCAGTTCTTCTGATGACCTGCCCTTCCTAAGACCTGGAGCCTGCCCTTTTGCGTGCCAAAAGCTGCAGCATGGCACTGAACTACAACCCTCCTGACGGAGGACCCTCTGGCATGTACGTCTCCCTCAGTGAATACCCTTCTGCCTTCCAGAGCCCGTGGCCTCTCAACAAGCCCACGCATGAGCCAGCACTCATCGCCTTCAGCAGTCTGCTCACGCGGGGAAGAGCGGTGCCGCTGAGGGACGGAGCAGGTCTTGCAGCCTTTCCTCTTCGGCCTCTCGCCCATGGGCTGGAGACCCTGCAGATGGCAATCCTCCTGCTCGGAGGAGGCAGAGGCACGGCTGCGGTGTGGCACGCAAAGCAGGGCTGGGCCGCAGTACACAGGGTGGTTTCTCACAGGGTACTCTTTGTTGCCAGATACACATCATGATGCCATCCATCCTGAATGGGACTTCACTGCATTTACCACAGGCACCTTCTTTAGATTATTTTTTCCTTTGAGTTTTCCTTTCTCACATTTTAGAATTTAGTATTCAACTTGATGTGATCTGCTTATTAAATTGGAAAATTTAAAGTGGTTGGTTACTGGAGCTGACTCAAGGCTTCTCCAGGTACAGGAAAAGTTGAATTTTGCAGCAGTGGTAGTCAGAGACTGTATAAAAAAGAACATGGTGGTTGTGTAAGGTGGAGGTGCATGAAGAAGAGCATGGAGGAAAGAGCAGAGTGAGGTGCAGGGAGCCTCAGAAGACTCAGTGGGGTTTCAGCTGAGTAGGAGTAGAGTTAATAGGCCCTCTTCATCCACCACCGGATCCCAGCCCTCCAGTCTCTGGATTCAGGAGGTTGTGCTTCTCCTTACCACTCAAGCAGCAAACAAGTCATTATTTACGTCTCCTCCACAGCTGCCAGGGTCAGCTGCTCCCTTCAAGGGAAGGGGCTGAGATAGGGCTGAGTCAGAAGGGTCACGTTTGCTACTGTGCATACTCACTCTGAAAGTCAGTCTAAAACACGTATGTAAATACAATATAACACACACATATACTGTATAAAAGTATAAATTACTCAGGCTGAGAGAGTTTGCCAACAGGATGTACAAATCAGTTGTTCCCCTGGCATGAACAGCTCAAACTTGTGGTTGTCCTCTCCACAGGAGAAAAGGCCTTGGCAGAGGAAAGAGCGGAGCTTGGCCGCTCTTTATTGGGACTGTTGTGCCACCCTGAAGATCCGCATCCATAGGCAACCTGCCTACATGGCCTATGCCTGCAGATGGCCCTGCTGTTCTCTATTCAAATAAAAGAAAGACTCTAAAATTAAAATGGAAACTTCAGCATTGCCTATCAGTAGAAATAAATGTCTTTAAGATTATTTTTTTTTTCATCTGGAAAAAGAAGAACAAATGCTTATATTAGGGCATAATATCCAAACATTTGTCTGGTAAAAAATCTGAATGTATAGTGCAGCAGAGGTGGTACAATGCAGTTTGAAAGATGACAACAACAGGATGCGATCATTACCGAATTAGCTATGGAAGTAACTTGCTCATTGCTCTCATTACATGATCAGTACTTTTGTTGTCGGTGAGTGTAATGAGAATGCTTCATTAAAATGCTATTTAGCTATAATAGGCTAAAGAGTTTATGAAATTAATGTTTTGGGAAAACCACATATTCCCCAAACCCAACAGGATTATCCATTTAAAAAAATATTTAAGCACCTATACAAGGGCATTAATGTATTTCTGCAAGGGCAGCAGTTTAACAAATGCAGGGCCCATCCTGGAAGCAGCCTTATACTTCTGACTTCCAGCAAAAGAATAATCCTTGGGGCCATTTTCATGTATCTAAAAGTAAGTGCTTAAGGAATCACAATCTATTACATGTTCCAGGGCTAACGGGAATCCCAGCTAGGGCAAGTGCCCGTGCTTACAGACAGCTTTAGACTTCAAGGAATATTGTTGAAAGGGCAATGTGAAAAGGCATAGCCAGGGTTTACAAACTGTCAGAAGACACTTTCATCTCTTCTTATGTAGATTAGACCCCGTCTCTCTCTCACATTTCAGATTTCCATATGGCGTATGGGTAGACTATGTGATAGATTTGGAATCACCTATTTATGAATGCCCTGTGTTATATACAGCTTTTAGATGATTGTGAGACGTAACAAGATGGATTTACTTTAACTAAGGAACAGTCTGGGGACATAGTCCAGATAATATGTATCAGCAAATGTTAAATGGACAGTGCTGGAGTAGTTTTCTAGTTTGACCACCATTAGGAGAAGCTAAACAAATCTGTCTAGGAAGGTTTTAGACTCCAGTAGAGAGAGCACTGAAAGGCTCCCTAGAGGTCTGCTAAACACTCCTCCTCCTTCTGACATTTCTGAAAGCAAAGACGATTAATTTATTCTGACAATAATAATAGTTCATTGTTTCCAAACCATTTGAAACATCTGGGTTAAGAACATGTAATGAAATCCCAGACAAGATTTCAGGGGAAGCATGCTTGAATTTCTAGAAGACATGTGACTACAAAAGCAAATTTCCCATTCACAGGAAATTTTGCAAATGTTCTGTTGTGCTCGCTTAAGGCTTCTCCCCCACCAGTGATGCTGTGTCACAGCCAGCTATAAGGGTGCGCTCCCTGCGAAAAGAAATACTACGGTGATTTTAACCTCATCACCGACCACTTTACTCATCACTTCTCAACCCAGAGGTACTGTTAGATCAGAATCATAACAAGGAGAAATTTCCAACAGGAATTGCCATGAGGACAGATCACCCAAGGGACCAATCATTAGATGCAGCAAAGAATTTACATCATTTTAAATTGTTATTGTGTAAACTGTATGGCCGTAGTTTATGTCAACATATTTTCAATTAAATTATTTCTAAACTTCACTGTTGCAAGACAAGAACCAGGTCTGCATATTGTTAAGTTGCTTTTCCACAGACTTGCACTAATTAGCATGGTTCGCTGGCTTTACAGGAATAAGGGATGTTTGTGCTGTGACAGATATTTAAACTGAAAACTCTAGACACATGTCAAAACAAACACAGTCCAAAGCTAAGAGAGCATCTGCCATATGAACACACTGAAAAGAGCACGTGAGTGTTTTAAGGCCTGTTCACATCACGCCTTAGGACTAAAGGCACTGGGAACTTTCCCACGCAGCTCTGTTGCGGAGGCTTATTAGCAACTGCTGAGCAGTGACTGCTCCTTTCAGCAGCCCTCAGGTAACTGACACTAATTACCAGCAGCCGCCTCCTGCCCAAGGTAACTCGCATGCCATGTTGTGGAGAAAACCACGTGTGCCTAAGACCTAATTTCTACTGACACAACTTACTCAACATTTCACAAAAATTATCTGCTTTTGAACATGCTGAAATACAATTTTTTCAGATTTGTGCATCTTTGGTGAGTAGCTGAAGTACTGTCCCTAAGTACTGAGCATAAGTTTCGAGCCTAACAAATGTCCTTGAGACACCTGAAATACAAAGAGAATACACAGCACACAGCAGTGCTCTCTGGGAGGACAGCAGGAATAGATGATATTTATATACACAAGTATTATGCACAGAGGATAAACACACACATGAAATCCTGAACGGAAATGCTCTGTGCACGGAGTTCACTTATCCACCGTCTCTTGAATTACACAGATTAGTCAAACAAAAATATTCTTTTTTTTTCCCCAGTAATGCTATATTCTAACATTGAAAGAGGTAAACTTCGAAGAGTTAATCATGCAGTTATCTGCATGATTATTAAAAGTATCTGCCCTACATTTTATAGAAATATTTTAAAATTATTGAGAAAAATATAATTCAGCATTTAATTTCCATCACATCCGGTAACACTTGGTAGATTTAAAGGTGTACATACATGCCACTCACATTCAAAACAATGGTATAAAATGCTGTGCATGTAAGTTTCCAGTTCGAGTAACTTGGTGGGTATAACTTGCAGTATAGATTTCATTAATCTGATTCATTATTGAACTTATTAACGAGTCACTCCCCTGTGTGAACAAAGCACTCCCAACTACTTCCTCTCTCAGGAAAGCAAGAAGTAGAAGAAAGCGAAGGGAAAGTTTTAATGTCTCCCTGAAAGGCATATATACTTGTTTTAAAAACATACTTATTGCATTATTTCATTGGAACCTCCTTTCCAAAGATATTCAGGATTTATTCCACTTGCTGTGATAGAATTGTGTAAATTCTGTAGTAATCTTGCACACTGTTGCTGCATATTTGACAGCAGATTTAGCTGTAATGGCTAATGCAGTTACCTCCTTCAGCTATCTGCCTCATCCTATAGAATCACAGAATCATAGAAGGGTAGGGGTTGGAAGGGACCTCTGTGGGTCATCTAGTCCAACCCTCCTGCCGAAGCAGGGTCACCTACAGCAGGCTGCACAGGACCTTGAATATCTCCAGAGAAGGAGACTCCACAACCTCCCTGGGCAGCCTGTTCCAGTGCTCCATCCTTCCAAGGTTGCTGAAACTCTGGAAATGAAGAATTATCCCTACCACTTTTCATGGGACCAAGAAATACTGCCATCACAGAATTTGTGATGTGCCCCAGAGAAAACCCCTAGAACCAAGAGTATGCGTGGCAGAGTTTCACAGATAATGCATCCCACTTCTCATTTCACCAGTGCTGCTGTCGTATTTATTCCTTATATGGTATTCACCAGCCAAAATATATTATTAATCTAGAAATCAGATTGTGCAACTTCTGATGACATTATGTATAAGGTATTATCAACATGTTGAGAAGCACTGGGAAATCGGGAGTGTACTGATTACAACAGAAATGTTAATGTAACCAACTTTTTGGGTACGCAGATATGGGCTTACGGCAGTCGTATGTCCTAATCCCCTCCTCACAGAAGCACTGTCAAGAATCTAATCACTAGACTCAACTAAATATTCTTTCTTAATCAAGTAAAACGAAGGGCAAAACTAAGGTGGTCTTGCTTGGACACTAAAAAAAAAACCCTTTTCTTTTGCTCTGCGTCCTGCCTTTCCTGCTCAGTGCTTAGGAGAGGGCTGGTGAGAAGAAATCAGCCATCCTGGACAAAGAAAATCAATTTCAAGTGAATAGAGCTTCCAACATTAGTGTAAGAGAATGGGAGCTAGAAGCTAGCTGAGATGCTAAAGTGACCTTGGAGGATATTTCTTGACAAATATAATCTTAATAACTGACTTTGTTTCTTTATCGCTTCATAGCCTTGCTCCATTACTGCAAATCTGTATTAGTAAATACATTATTTTATACTTAAGACTTGAGAAGAATCTGACTCTGAGTGATCTAACACACAGTCAAGACATTTCTGATACAAAAGGGTGGCAAAATAAAGAACATGGTGTACCAGGACACGTTAAGCATTTTCTTCGTGACAAGTTGCTTCCAGTGTATGTAGAGGGTACTACTGTCTGCCACTAAAGAAGCCGCAGTGGTCTGCTTGAGAAGCGGTACCACAAGGTTTTTAAAAACAAAAGAATATCTTTTGGTGACTAGTGATATCTATTTGCATGCAGTGAGACAGTAAGAAAAAAGATCTAAAATTCAAAAGATCCAGAGAATTTCAAACACCCATTTTGATACCGGACGTGTTCTATACAAGGGTGCTTTTGTCCCCAGGTTGTTAATTCCAGTAAGTGGCAGTGTCATGACTTGAGCTGCTGGAACTGTTCCACGGGCTGAAATAAAATGTTAAAGAACTTGACAGCATTCCAGTTAGAAAACTTGTGTTACAGATCCTTCTTTCAGTACATTATACTCAGTTTTTCTTTTCTCTGAGAAAACAAACAAATTGGTTTAGCAGTTACAGCAATTCACAAGCCATAAGGGTATGAATTAGAGGTTTTAAATGTCTGGACCAAACAAAATATAGCATACATTCAGAACTGTAACATACTTGTTATGCAAAACTGATTTTGTTAAGACTCGTTATGTTGGTAATTAGTTTCAAAGCCATTTTTATAAGAGACATTAGCAAAAAAAAAAAAAAAAAAGGAAAGATAAATGTTACATGCACTACTAATTTGTTTTTGTTAGGAAATCATACTGCCTGAAAAATTAACAATTGCTTCATGGCTCTTTGCCACCGGCAGGCAGTATCCATTCTCCTCCTTGCTTTCTGATTTACTTTGAGGGTAATGAGAGAGGTGCATCGATTATTGCAATCCCACATTGCCAAGTAAATGTAGCTATGCAAATTCTTATCTAGTATTCCAAGGTCCCTACAAGATTCAATGCCTTTACACACTGACACAGGCACGAACACCTTGCTCTATATAACATAACAAAAGGACATCTCAGCAGACAGAACTAGCCACGCATTCATGGAACCCTGCCATCCAAACAGTGACTCAGAGAATGTGGCTCCTACAGGGCTGCTGATTATCTCAATAGGATGAGCTTATACGGGAAATTGTATGAAACCAGATATATCAATGGCAACTTAAAACCAGACAAAGATACCACAAATCTTGCACAGATCTACCTCTGCTCGCACAGGAAAGACAGAAGTAATTATTATCACATATGTTGAAGGCTTACCACCACATGGTAGATTTAATTTTCTATGCAGGTGGTAGCAATAACATTCTTTAAAATCATTATTACAGCTAGTAGTAAAAGAAAACCCTTTCCTGTTATTTGCACTTCAGGTTGTCTAATGCAGAAATATAAATTACAAAATGGATTACAATCCTAAATCACCTTGCCAAAAAGACTTTTATTACTTTATTTTAAAGTATTCAGGGGGGAGGGGGGAGGGGAGGCAAACACAATTTGGAGACTTTTACAACCATGAAAATAGGCATAATTGCTTTGTTCAGATGCTGGGAAATCAAAAAAAAAACTGGAACATAAAACTGAGAACACAAGTTTACAACAGAAACATTTACCGATATTCCTCGGTACAAAGTCTTCTTCTGCCAAAACATATTTTCTTACAAGAACTTCTCCTAGCAAATAACAGTGGTATGAGTCGTGCATTGCAACCTTTTCAGCTGCAGTTCAGAGAATGCCCTTAGTTTTATAATCTGGAAGATAAGCTCGAATGTAGATGAAAATACATATAATTAAGCATGGAAGCCACTAAAATATAGAATCGGTGCTACAGAAATGTTACAAGATCATGATAACATGATTTCAAAACTGTGAGAGAATGTGAATTAAAGACTCACCGGGTGACGCAAAGGTGTTTTCAGATACCTCTTTAACCATTATACAGTAATGTAAAGTGATGGTTTGAATTAGTAACTGTGAGATTAGAAATGGTCTAAGCATAGAACAGCCATATTCAGTCTGTGAGGAAAACAGGTTTAAAATCTAAGAAACCAGTGATCTTCAAAACACATGCAAGTGTCGCTGAACTTTCAGTGTGAAAACTTTGTCAGCTATAGGCAGTTTCTATAGTTACAGCTTCTAGTAAAAAATTACCTTCTAACCAAGAATGTGGAATGCCATCAAGCCACTCTGGATGCTCATTGAATTAGATTTTCTCACTTGCAAACTCTGATTTGAATAAATGTCATTGTAGCTAGGGGTGAAAAGGAAAGAGGGGCAGAAACTCAAGTAATGTATACAAATCATCCCCAGCAAGCAAGATCCTCTCTACAAGCAATAAAAACAGTAACTTGGAGTCATCTTTCTCCGGGCAGCTGGCTCTTCCCCTCTTCCTGTTGCTGTACCCCACACCCCCTGCACTGACTCACAGGCATTAGGGTTTGCGGCTGACTGCCCACCCCAGCTTCAGTTGCTGGAAGGGCTGCTGCACAAAGCCACAGCAGAGCCTAAACTCGTTCTACCCATCAGACGTCCCAGCTGGCTGCCTCTTCTGCTAGCCAGTGTCCACTCACTCGTGACAGCACTTCAGCCAGTTACCATCTTTTTTTCACGCTTCACAATTATTTCAGCTTTACCATAGGAGTCCAGTGCTATACAGACTGGCACAAACCTTTGGACTATAAAACCGACTTCCTAAATAGACCTTAATTTTTCCTTTCTTCCTTAGCCATGAATTTCTTCTACCCAGAACTCCAAACTACAGTGTTAGGGCAATCATTTAGGCTGGGCACAGCTGTTTTGTCCTTCTCTTCAATGTATAATTACAGCTTCCATAATTCCATCACTTTTACTACCTCGACATTTTTTTGATATACATTGGACACTGGAATCCCACCGTTGTGGACCTGTGACTGATGCGACAGACTTCTTCAGCTGAATGCAAACCTGTTGGGGCCCCTTGTGCTTCTGCTGCTGTTGCTGCTGCTGCAAGGATTTGCATTTTGCTACATGCATTTTGAAGTGTGTTTTTTTTTTTCTTTTGTTGTATGCCAAAATACAGTTTTGGGCAGGGGCAAGAAATCACTAATATAGCTGAGGACAGGTATTTGCACTGGCACCCACTTTCAGTAATAGTTTTAATGTTCACTTGAACAAAGAATACAGTCCCCAAAAGTCTAATATAGGAAGACTCCACTGTAAATGCACAGAATAAATGAAACCTGTTTCATCCTGACCATCGGATCTTTCCATTCAGCTTCTCTTGCTCCCTACCAGATGCCAGAAGAGTGGGCAGCCCTTCTGGGTTTCCAGTCCTACCCAGTTGGTGAGGGAAGGGAGGATCCTCTTCTCCTTCAGGCCTTGGGCTATGAAACTTAAATCAGGAAAGATACATTCTCATCCTCTCACACCGTGGCAAGCTTAAGCACATTATAGCTTTCATCCTTAATGGATAAGATTGATATGGAGTGTATTTGTGAATAAAACCACCTCAGGGAAGAATTTGTTTTTCATCTACCAATATCCAAAATGGTTCTCAGAAAAGCAGCAGCAAAAACCAGATCATTTCCAATAAATGATACCTAAGTAATTCCGGTGAATGACCCCCAAAAAGCCATACCCATGGAGGAACAAGCACTTAGTCTGTTCAGGACTGGTACTAAAGTTAATTGTTCAGCCAAGGTCATGGACAAGCACCATTTAAAGTTAACTTGATTGGTCTTTTTCAGTCAGATGAGCAAGGGCACCAAAACCAGTTTTGAGATCAGAACTGCTGTGGACACCAGCTACCCTGGCGTGACTGATTTGTCAGCACAGCATGAATTCAGATAATTCTCGAATTATCAGCCATTTTAATAAGAAAACATTGCAATAACTACTTGTTTGTGTTTATACCAAGACAGAAAACGCTAACAATATACCACACATTCCAGCAACTCTATTATCCTGCTTTGCATATGTCTCACGCTGTCTCAAGGGTTTAGGAGTTTCTGTAGAAGTTCATCTGGGTTTGGCTGCACAGCTAATACGGAACTGGAATATACTACTGGCAATAGAATAAATAAAGTTTTCTAATGAGTGTACTTGGTTTATGTTGTGTATACAGTTCGCCTCCATAGACCCTTATAACTGTAGTCCTGGGCCTATCCTGGGCTCAGTTCCCAAAAACCAGAGAACTGGTACAACATTTTCAGCATATTTGCAGCAAAAAATAACCACCAAAAAGCAAATAGCAATTTCTTCAGAAACCCCTGGGTTACCAGTTATTGCTCTTCTAAGCCTGCTGTAAATCCCAATTAATAAACACGCCTTTTAGTTTTCCATGGGCTGTCTCTAGGCACTGGTTTGTGTTACAGATCCTAAACAGAGCTGCTGCCATAAAACTCTCTCTCCTCCTAACACCATTACATTGCTTTCCCAACATGAACTACATCCCCAGATATCACAAGCAATGACAAGCACAAGCTTCTCATATGCACAACAGCTGCTAATTAGGAGAGCAGAATACATGTTCCTGTGTTTATCTATCAAACCTGCCGCTTCTCCTGCATCCTCAAAACACCAGTGTCTCAATGGCCCACTCAGCTGATACAGACGGGGTGCTCCTTAGCTGTCAGAGCTGTCCTCAAACTCAATTACAACATCTTCTCACACTCTACAGGCAGCGACCTCCAAGTCTTCCCTGGCCTTTGCATTAGAATAATGAGAAAGCAACATGTCACTGGGCAGCATCACTCTCTGTTCTCTGGACGGACAGGACAGTGACTGGGCCTCCTTTTGCTGCGATCCATGTCGGATGGCTTTATGGCCATCGCGATGTGTCTGTGACCTACAGGTAGCTCCAGCAAGGGGTTATAACAAATTCTACAAATACAGGTCAGTCAGCAAGTTCAGATCCAGAGAAAAGCCTAAAGACTACTGAAGACTAAAATCAGCGAGGAAGTTGTATATTTTAATTTCTTTATTAAAATTATTTATTTGGCAGACAGTTTCTGCATATCTATTTACTTTCTTACACCCAGCTTGTGCAACATCAGTTTTCTGAGGTTAAGAACACTTTTTGTTCGTTGAAACATGAATTCGAAGAAACCTATTTTAAATTAAAAAGAATCACGACCTTGAGGATGGGCGCTTAGATTATTCTCTGCACTCCTAAATCAGAATCATAATTCGCAGATGTTGTCTCAATTTACTTGTTTCACAACTGAACACATGTAGCACACTGATTAACTAGAGTACACCTGCAGAACTACAGACACGGCCTGTGGCCTGTCCTTTAGTCTTGCAGGCGAAAAAATCCAGAAAAGCTACTCAGTTTCACAGTTTGAACCCACACTTCAAGAAAATCTTACACATTTCCTTGAGTTACCTGGGAAGACATTATGAACATACTGCTGCATACTGTCCCATCAGCTATGCTTCAGCAGCGCACTGTGCAGCCCCCCAGCGTACAAGACAACAGCTTTCATTACGGGACCTGAGGGAGCACGTCAGCCGGTGGATTTGGAGCACTGCACAGCTCTGCAGCCCGCAGACAGGATGACAGTTACTTGGGTGTCAAAACCAGAAGTCTGTTCCAAAAATATTCGCCTTACCTGGAGGGCTGGAACACCTCTCCTATGAGGGAAGGCTGAGACAGTTGGGGCTGCTCAGGCTGGAGAAGAGAAGGCTGCGGGGAGACCTGGTTGTGGCCTTCCAGTACCTGAAGGGAGCTTATACGGAAGATGGGGACTTTTTAGCAGGGCCTGTTGCGGCAGGACAAGGGGCAATGGCTTTAAATTAAAAGAGGGCAGATTCAGACTGGATAGAAGGAAGAATTTTTTTACCATGAGGGTGTGCAACATTGGAACGCGTTTCCCGGAGCGGCGGTGGAGGCCCCGGCTGCCCGCGCCACCGCCGCCTTCGCACCGCGCCGCTCTCAGGGCGGCCGGCCCGCCGGCGGCGCAACTGCGCCAGCACGCTAACGGAGAGAGCGCCTCGCTCCGCCGGCCTTTCCCCCTCGCGTCACGCATCTGAAGCCCTTCTGGCGACCGCGCCTGTGGCGACGGCACGCTCAGCCCCTGCAGGCGCGCAGGAGCCCGGTAACGGGGCGCTCTCGGGGTGCCCTCGGCTGAGGGGGCCCGGTGGGGCTCGTCCGCCACGCTGCAGCGGACAGACACCGGGTACAGGGGCGGAGGGGCAGGGCTAAGGACACGGGGCGGGGCTAGTCGCGGAGGGCGGTGGAGGGGGCGGGGCCAAGTGCTGCGGGGCGGTGGAGGGGCGGGGCTATCCGCCGCGGAGGGCGGTGGAGGGGGGAGGGGAGCGGCTGGGGCAGGGCGGCGTGCGGAGAGGGCAGATAGCAGTGCGCACGTGCCTCCTGCCCGTTCGTGGGGGGGCGCGTGGGGGCAAAGCCCGAGGGCCCGGGGCGAGGTCCGGGACGGGGACCCTGCGGGGGGGGGGCGGCGGGGTGGGAGGAGGGAGCCCGGCGCTCCGGCCTCTGGCCCTTGGCGGTACGGGTTAGCACCACGCGTGCTCGCCCACATGGCCGCTCGCCCGCCCGAAGGGCCGCCGGCACTCCCCCGCCGTTTGAGCAACGCAGCCGTTGCTACGCCCCTCTTGGCGACCTTCGGCTCTGCCAGCCGCTTGCGGAGCCGCTTCCCGAGGGGCTTTCTCCTGGCGGCCATCGCCGAGGGCTGCCGCGTTCCGGCGTGGGGCACAGCAAGCCCCGCTACAGGTCGCGCCCCTACCCCGTTCCCCTTCCCGCACTTCTGCTTTCCATCGCCAGCAGCTGGCGGCCCGGCCCGGCCCCGGGGCCACCTGAGGTCGGGCCGCGCCCCCCGTGACACCACCCCAGGTGCTTCCCTCCTCCCCGAGGGCGTGGTCCCGGCAGCCCTCGGTGGGCGGGGGCGAGAGCCGCGCATGCGCCCGGCGCCGGCGGCAGCGGGACCCGTTGCGAGCGTATGAGCGCGCTCGCCGCTCCCGGGTGGTGGGCAGCGCGCGAGGGGCCGGGAGCTCGCCGGCCGCCGGACGGGCTCGTGCTCTGGCCACCGCCATGTCCGCCGTCATCGAGCGGGAGTTTCAGGAGATCGACGCCACCAACGACTGGCAGGCGCGCTATCTGGTGAGCCGAGGCGGCCGCGCCGGCTCTACGCCGGCCGGGCGGCGGGAGGGAGGAGCGGGGAAGGGGCCGCGAGCCGCTAGCGCGCGCTGCCGGTGCGGGCCGGCTCGGCGGGGAGCGGAAGTCGCCGGGCCGCGGCTCGTTCTCAGGTGCACGCAGCGAAACTGCGGGCAGGCGCCGCGCATGCTCCCGGGAGGCGGCCGCCGCTTCTCCCGGGGGGGGGGTGAGGCGCGGAGCGGGGCCAGCGCGCAGGCGCAGCGCGGCGTGCGGGGCCGGTGCGCGTGCGCGCCGCCCGCCGGAGGGGGCGCCGGCTTCGCGGTGCGCCTGCGCGAGGTCGGCGGCGGCCGGGGCCCCTCAGGCGGGTGCCGGCGGCGGGGCGCGGAGGGCTCAAACGGGCGGCTTGGTGTGAGCCGGACGCGGGGGTTTTCCCCGCGGTTTCCAGGCGGAGTGGGAAGTTAAACCTGATCTTATCGACCCGGCCAAGGCTTGCCGCCGCCGGCTTCCCGGCTCCGCCGCTGAAACCGCAGCGCAGCGGCTCCTCAGGCACCCGCTCGCCCCCCCGCCCCGTTGCCGCTGCCCTCACCTGGCACCCGCAGGAGGCCTGCTCAGAAAACGCGCCGCTTGCCCTTTTTCTTTGCAAGCGGCATCGGTTACTGCCTGTTGTCACGGTGGTCTTTGGGTCAGTTCCCTAGAACAGACTTTGTCTGTTGGCTTGTAATCCTAGGGTGGTTACTCGAGCCAGCGTGTGTTTTACAGTGCTCTTTCACAACTGAGGAAAAGCAACCCGAAACGAAAGTGCTCTTTACTGACTTAAGTTGTGCTTTTTCTCTGTTAAATTAGCAGTGTATTTGATTTACGTGTGTTTCAAATATGTTATCTCCCGACCTGTATTATGGAACTGAACTGTTGTTTGAAATCAACAGGGAATAGCAGAAATAAACTGGGCTAAGTTAAGGAGCTAAAAGTTTAAGGCAAGAGTTCTGCAACCAGTATTTTTCACGAGGTAGAAAAGGACACACACATTACATCTGGTATATCCAGACGGAGCAAGTTAAGTTTCCCAAGTCATTTTAATAATATTTAGTTGTACTTGGAGAAGTAAACCAAAGAGAAAATTGTATATTAAGCCTTGCTAAACTCTGTATACGGTTTTCCTAATTTTACTACAGCTATGCTGTAAAATATTTTTAATAAACTTTTTTGTATTAGGATTTTATGTTTCCCTGATTTTGTAGATTTCACAAACTCAAGGTTTTTTCAGGATACTTGATGTATTTGTTTTATATTAAAACCAGGGAATACAGATATGCTTTAAAACAAAAAGAAAAGAGCACTTCTTTTAAATAGCACATAATTGTAGAAAATACTCTAATTGCTGACTACTTGTTTTTACACTGAGTTTTTGTTTAGGAAGGTGTTTTCCTATGATAGTTTTGTGTAAGAGATACATACTTGCCCTGAGAAGTGTTACTGTGTCTGAAGAAAAAAAATAGTTGGGTATTGGAGTGTTCTTATTTTTCTTGCTGAGACCAGTTTTGTGTATTTGCCCTTCAGTTCCATGAGTTTGCCAAGACTTGCGGTAAAATCCTATGAAGCTTGGAATACTTATGCTGACTCCTGGAGATCCTTTCCAGTTTGAATTACTGACTGAATAAATAATACTGGTTTTCACTTCTTTTTTTATTCTGTGCAAGTTTTTCTTGTGTAATTTGCCATACGTTACATCTGTCATCTGGTTTGTTTCTCCAATTTGTGATGCTGGATAGTATGTGGGAAAACTGATTTTAGAACTAGTCATTAAACTCCCTTGGGTTTAATTCTTTTTAGCAAGTCCCCCTCCCGTCACTGTAGTAATGTTTTCTAGCTGTTTTAATTTTTCTTCACCGAATTACAGGTTTTTTTCTGCGCACAGAGGATGCCAGTGCTTTTAAAAACAAAATGTGTTGCATATTCTTATGAAGTAATACGATATTTACATTTCATGGGAACTTGGTTGCGAATGCCTGCCAGACACATTTATTCAACATACATGTGATTGCTCCCAAAGGTTGTAAGCCGTATAAACTAGAGGAGAAGACAAGTTCCAATGTGCTGTATCAAAAAAAAAACTGATTGTCTAATATATTAAGAGATTTTTATAGAAATATGTAGAGCATTGGTGTTTGACAGTTGCTGTTCCACATTGTGGTTTAGATTCTTTACAGGCTGGCACTGCATTTTAGTGATGTCACACACCAGCTGCTAAAAAATGGAGCTTCATTACATGTGTTAGTTTTCCTCTGAAGCCCTTTTTGGCTGTGTTAATTGTCTGGGAATATATAGACTATTTGGGAAGTTTGGGAAGACCAAGAAGGTAGTGGAAACATAGAGAAGACCAAAGAATGCTTAGTTGTAAAGAGAAGTTTAAATGCTATTTGAGACATAATGATCACATGTAGCAACATCATCTAAAAAATAAAAGGAGAATTCAAAATAAAATATTGTTATTTCTATATTGTACAACATGTGTGCTGAGATGGCATCAGTACAGACATATAAAGGGATAGTTCAGTTCATTGGAGACTGCTTGTCAGTAGCACTTTCGCTGTGAGACAGTTGTCTACATAAGGTAAATATATCTTAGTGAAGTTGTGGAAAAGATACACTCAGAGGCAAAAAATTAATAAAACTGAACATTCAGAGTATGTGAACAGCATGCTGCTTAAAACAGTGTGTAAATGAGTATGTTTTAATATCTTCCAAATGCAGATTATTGAAGGGTTTGTATTAACGCCCAGGGAGAAGCAAGCTGTGATTTCACATTGATATTTGTGAGTCTAGAATTGTTCCTTTGTATTGGGTCATGTTTAACTACAGCTATATGGGCTGAACTGTCAAACCACCAAGAATAATCTTGTGGCTGTAAAGAGCAGCCATAAAATCATTAACTAGTTCAGTTGCCTTTGTGGGGATTTATGCTGCAAGCTGGTGTGCAAAGGAGCTAGCAGTATACAGCTGTTAGTTCTGTCCATCTGAGGCTCTCGTTACTGTGGGAGATAACGTGCAAGTCTGAGGTAAACTGTAAGCATAATAAATATCCGGGTTGTTTTTTCCCCTTTCGTCCCTACTACATCAGTTGCTTGCCAAATTGCACTTATGTTAGTTTAGTGGTGTTAATCAATTGTGGTAAGATCTAAATGGCAACAGCTTGGCCAAGAATGAGACACATGTTTTCTGAGTGAAAATAATAATTAACATTTTTAAACCAACCTTTACTACACCTAGTGTTAATAACCTTGATTAATTAAGAAGTTTAAAAGTCTTGCAATAGGAAGTGTAGAACACTAACCTTTTTCAGCGTGGCTGGCTATGAGTAAATTGTATTCTCTGTCTTTTAAAGGAAATTCGACATAAATCCAGTGACTACCCTCACAGAGTTGCAAAATACCCAGAAAACAGAAATCGAAACAGATACAGAGACGTTAGTCCATGTAAGTATCTTTTCTGTAATTATTGCAGTAAACTTTTTAGACCTTTTACTTACCAGTTGATTTCTAAACACTGTAGCTAATTAATCATGGTCACTGTAGGTTTTGTATTTTGTTTATTTCTGTAGGCTATATTTTGTTTATTTCTGTGGGCCTGTATCCTATGGTAAATGTGTTTTTTTTTGAAACACATGCACAAATGTATATAACAGAAGGGAGAAAAGTCTGCCGGTTCAACTCATTGTGCTGAGTGGTGAAAGAGATGATAGCAAATCATAGTTATTAGTATGCAGGTAAATGTTTGTGAGCTGCACAGAAATATTTTAAAGATATTTTACTCATAAAGCAATATGAAATAATTTTCTTATTTGTCGTAAAAAAATCAACAACTGCTGAGCACAGAAATGAAGTTAGTAAGCCTTGACTAACAGTTTCCTTTTGGGCTAAGTGATTCCACACATTTATAAGATTGTGTAGATAAATGCCACTGGATTTCTACTGCTGCTTTAAAAAATGCATGAGGTTTTGTTACTTTTGTCTGTACAGAAGAATGCATGCATAAAGTTGTTTAATTTTCTCAATGCAAGTAGATATGGTATGGAGTGCTTCGTATTTAACTAGCTGCCATAAAATGTCATTTGTGGTATAATGATCTTACATCTTGGGTGAAGACAGCTTTTTTTTTTTTTTTGCTAGCTTCTTTGCTACTGAAGCGTTACAGACTTTGTTCAACAGGATTTACTTTAGAAACTGTAATCCAAAATTGTTAGGAAAAAATGTGAGCAAAAGATTGTCAATGTATAGCTATAGCTGGAGATATTGATCATAAATCACTTTCAAAAGGACTAGGGAAAAAATTCAGTACAGCCTTAATTTTTCTCCAAAATACTGCAGCTGGAACAGGTGAAATGTTTATATGTTTTTTAGTACGAGGTTTCCCAGAGCACCAAAGGCTCATAAAAGCCTTCTTGTTACTGGATCTAGAATTTTTGAAGAGTTGCTGGTGTATCGGGGCTTTTTGTTTGAGAGCCTAATCTGAATACCTATTGTAAGCTTTGGAGAAGTGCTGAACTCCTTGTTTCCAGTTGAAAGATGTGGTAACAACATGTGCATAGCACTTCTCAAAATTACACGGAAAGGGTCTTGGGTTGAGTCACACTTGTCAGATGCAGCGCTGTGTGCTGCTCGTTAGGCTGCTGCCCGAGTGCGAACTTGCATGGTGTATTCGCACCAGATGGATCCACTCTGGCTTAGTGCTGCATCTCAGTACTGCACTCTGCCGAAACTGAGCTTAGGAGTTCAGTGTGCGGCCTCTTTGCTGTGTCTGTCTGAGAAATGTGCAGCCCTGGAGAAGACACCTCAAGTCAGTGAAGGCTTACTGACTTCTGCTGTGTGCTCAGCAAAGGGAGGTATAGGCCTCTGCTCGACCTGTGCTGGTCTAGGCAGAGGTATTTGCGTCTCCCGGGTTTGCTGCCCTGTTACAGCACAGCATTAGCATCTCACCGGTGGTGAAGTAGGTCATGTTTTATTCACTTTGTTTCATACCTAAATTGGGATGGGGGTTGTAGGGAGGGAAGGCAGGAAATTTGGTTTGAACCCATGAGACCAAGTTCTTTTCCTGGGTCCAGTGTCCTGAACGACTCCCATGGCAATAGCCGTATTCATGCATTTACCATGTCTCACATCCACGGATTTCATTTCTTAGGCACTACTGCAAAGAGAATGGCAGCTTACCTTCAACGTATTTGTGATTTTTTTTTTCTTCTTTTTAAAAGCAGGCTTTCTAAAAAAATAAAAAAGGCAGTGTTATTTCAATAGCATCTAATAATGGCTGCAGTAATACCACAGAGGTGTGATTGTATTCATCTCCTGTACATTTTTTGAGCTCAAAATTTTTCATAATCACAGCATGCCTTTTACAGTAGTGAAGGGTGTCAAACACCTTGGCCTTGGTCATGGCAAAGCCTGCTGCTGGAAGGCTCGTTTAGTCAGGAGGAAATTAATTGTGTGATTATGTTAATCCCTGGACCCTGTACAAGAGCAGAGAGACAGTTAGATAAAGTCTAGTCTTGAAGTAGTAGTTGGGCTCAGGAGATGGTTAGAGTCATTACATGCTAGTTGACATGAAGTATAACGTCATGATGAACTTTGAGGTCTGTCTGAGTTTTTAGCATTTATGAAAGAACAAAAGATTTGAACTGGGCCACCAAGATAGCCTACAGAACTGGACACTAGGAGCAAGGCTGTGTGAGGAGAACAGAACAAACCCCTGTGTCTGAACTAATTCCTGTTGAATTTTACATCTGTGTGTGTTCAAATATGACTCATAATTGTTTCTGTAATGATGGTGAGAGTTGGGAGGAGAAAGAGACCTGGAAAGGAATATATGATAAATAATATTGCAAGATAGCAGTACCTAAATTTCAAAGCATCTAGGATAAGAGCTATGTGGTTTGGTTCCTGTGGTGAACACATGTAATCGTGGTGCATTTATGCAAGAAACCGGCATTGCAGAAGTGCAAGACAGTTCAGTCTTACACAGTCTTGACGTCTCAATCCTTCACTTTGTGAATTCTGCTGCTCTTTAACAGTGTTTAAATGAAAAGCAGGTGATTCATATCATGGCCTTCAGAACTAGCAGTTAAACTTTTAAGGTTTAGCTACTTAAGCATATTGTAAGACATAATTTGATGAAAATGCATTATTTCTCCTTACCAGTGAGAAAAGGGTTTGTTAATCCAGACAGTGGCAAAGCCAGTCTGAAATTTGAGGTGGTATGTCTGCGAGAGGAAATGCAGAGATGATTCTGTCTTATGGAAAAGATGTCAATTACGAGTGCAGGAAAAAATGTTTTGGGTTGGTTCGCCCCATTTCGACCATAAACCAATTTGTGTCTGTTACATACATTTCTAGGTAAAAGTTGTTTTCTGTTAGCTGGGAAAGGCTAATCATCTTTGCCCATTACAGCTGAGTTTTGCATTGTCTCCAGTTTCATAAATATTTTTGTTAGTGCCCAGTTTTGTTGGCTAAAGAGCTATGGTGTGTATAAGTTTGGTTGGGTAAAAAGCCCTCAAGAGTTACTGCCTAGCCAAAATAAATAGCAGTCTAGCAGTTTGGTATTAGTCTAGAATAGGGAGAGGAATATTTTGGCTATGTAGTAGTATTGAAACAGGAAGTTAATCTGAAATAGGTTTGGTTTGACAGCCAGTCATTTCCTGACAGATGAAACCATTTCTCAGAAAACATCGTTAAGAGGAAAATAACTTATGAGGTTATTATTGTGTATTGATAACTTTAATGAAACTCTAAGATTTTTGTTATTACTTTCCTTCTAAATCTTATCCTTGGTTGATATCAGAGGAGTCTAGTGTCTCAGATTGACTGTAAACACCTTTCAAGATCTGCTTACTGTGTTCCCAGATTTAGAGGCAAGAAGGAAATCCCCTCAGCAAAATTGGCAGGATTTTTTTTTTTTTCCTTTTGCTTTTGGAGAGTAGATGGGGGTTTACGCAGTTTTATCTTTATCCTTCCTCTGTAATGTGGTGTAGCCCCATTTCTTGGGTTGTCTAAACTTTTTTGCCTGGTAGGTTGTGTTGCTGTTGGAGGGTCTTGAGAAGTAGTGGTTTCTCTTGTTTTCTTCCTGTGGCTATTAGTAGACCTTGTGTCGGACCTTTCAGCCATAGGCTTGCCATTGTCATAGGGTGTGCACCAGGTGAGAGGAGTATGAAGGGTGTTGTATGTTACAGGGAGCAGAGTCGGAGCTGACGTGGTGGCTTTGCACATAGTGCTGATTAATTACCATTGTGAAAATGTTCCTTTTCTGTCCTGTGTTTTGAGTGTATGCACTGAGAACAGGCACGTGTTCTGTCCAAAATGAGCTTACTGCACTTCTTGTTGCCCGTATTAGAAGCTGATATTGATGATTTTTATGATATCACCTAATGATTCTCTGGAACGTGTTGTTACCAGAAACATGGTATAAATAAACTGAACACGCAGCTTTTGGAGACGCTTCTTGCTTTGGGGTGGGAGAAGAGGGGAATTTTATAGCACATACTGATCTAAACTTTATTGTGTCTTAAGGTTTTTTTCACAGTCCTGCTTAAAAGTGTACAGATCCTGTGCAGTAGTTACGCATATATTTCTGTATGAAGACATTTCAGTGATGAGCTAGGCCATGAGTGATACGATGGCATTTGTTGTGTACAACCAGTGATGGGGTGGGGAAAAGTCACTTTGTTGTTCCTTTGCCTTAGGCTACCTCTGAAACTTGAGACTATAGGTCTAGTGACAGAGTATTGTAATTTGAATAATTTAGTAGCTCAGACTAGATTTAGATTAGTGGAATGAAGGGGATTTGCTGGTAGGTGGGAAAGGGTCAGACTGGGTCATAGGGATGGCTTATGGCTACATGTTTTATTTGTGACTTTCTTTAATCCACTAAGTAGCATTTCACCCTCCTTTGTTGTTAATGGCTCTATATTTGGGGAGCCAGAGACATCTCTTTGATAAAAGATAATTTTAAAGTTATGCAGTGGTTTCATTTCTGGAAACACAGTTGTTTTCAAATCAAAACCTTTCATTAACCAACTGCAAGAACTGTATGATGTAAAATGCTAAACGCTGATATGTCATTGTCTTTTTAGCAGGGAGTGGGCAAATTGATGCGTAATGTGAAGTCTTGGCCTTATTTGAGACGTGGGGAGTGTTGTCAGTGATATTGGTGGGACAGGGTTTCACTTGAAGTGGGTAATAGAAGTTTGCTTATCTCGGACAGGGTGGTTCTGGGAGTAGTTTTCTTAGTGCAGGAGCCAGAATGAGAAGCATTTTTAAGGTTTCCTCTTCCCTTTCAGGCTGCATAGTTTGTCGAAAAAGGGGAATTAGCACTTCAGATAAACCTATCTTACATCTCATCTTAAATGTTGCCATGCCCACAACAGCTAAAATATAGTAGGCATTATCATTCATATAAATCTAAAATACTTAGTAACTGGAAATGATTTACGTATGGGAAGTATGTTGCAGCTGACTCGCTGTCAAAAGTTGGCTTGCTTCATTTAGTTCAGATGAGCAAGCCAGGGCTTGAATGAGGTTTCTGGGTCATTGTGTCCTTTAGGAACCTTTTCCCTTGAAAGAGAGGAAACCAATGTATTCGAGTGGCTTTCTGTGTCCTGTGGAGTGTATGCCAGGGTATTTGTAGAATCGCCTCTGAATCGGGGAAGAGCAGGGAGACTGTCTATGCATGGAATTAGTTGTTAAAGGGGCCTTTAAAAAAACTTTCAGAATTTTATTTGTCATGTTTACAAAGCAGAATTTATAAGAAGGAAAAAATAGGGTTGAAAATGTGTGTAAGGATTACTGCAGGAAACCTCATTAGGGCCTCGGCAGTTATCTCCTACTGGCAGCAATACAGCAGCTGCTGCTGGGTGATTAAACTGTTAACAGTGCTTGCTTACGTCATCTTTCCGAGAACACTAGTACCGGTATGTGTGATTTACTATAACAAGATCTTAAGTTTTTCCTGTTGGCAAATGACATGTAATATTTACAAAGGTCTTGGTTTCTCTCCAGTAGAAACATTTTAGATAAAATGATACATGAAAGGAAAATGTAACACTTTCCTATCCAGACAGTACAATACAGGGAGATATATTTTACTTTTAAACACACGTGTGTCTTAATTTTACTGTGTCTTGGCTTTGATAATATTTTGATAATATTTTTTTTTCTTCATATAGATGTATCATAAATTGTTTTAAGATTCCTGAAAGTCAGGATGGTGTTGCCTTACAGCTGGAATGCTAATGAAAACAGACTAAACCAGTAACTTTCTCATACTTTTGTGTTAAAAATAGGTTTTCAGCATATTTCTGTTCTCTGCATGTTTGTATGTGACTGCCTGTAAGAGCTAGCAGCTAAAGGAGGTAGGATGACAACCCCAAATCTCAGTCCTTCCAAAAAACAAAACAAAAAAAAGCTAATTTACTGTTGACTTCTTTGCTTGACTCCAGCAAGATCCTCTTCAACGGTTACCAACAGCAGATAGATGAGGGAGAGTATAAAAGCAGATCAAGACCTAGTAAGTGTTTCCCAGGCTTCCAAACGTATGGAAAGTGTTCTACAGACCGCTCATACGATTTTATAAACAAGAGCCTAATTCAGTAACTGTTATTTGATTCCCATCAGCTTTTTGCTTATTTGGGGTCATTGTTATGGATTTCTTAGATAAGCCTTGTGCTGTATAGACTGGCTGTGATACAGGGACTGGCATAGCTGCACTGAATGTGATACTTGGTAGTTGCTTCTGTCAAAATTCAGGGATTTTGTGCTTTCCCAAGATGTTTGTCAAAAGGAAGTCAGCCTTTTGGTGCGTGGATGGGAGAGCGAAAAGTGGGCTGACATTTTAACAGCAGTTGTGCCATCAGTCTGAATCCTGAATGAGTTTTGTGGGTTAGACCAGGTGAACATTGGTTCAAATATGGTATTGCACTGTAATTCACTCTTAGCTCTGTCAGTTTCTTTATGGAATCCCTTCCGTCTCCCCCTGAAATGTGTTGAAGTCTCTTAAATTCATTTTAGTTTGCAATTTTTTTGATTTACTTTTCCCATAAGCAGCCTGTCTAGGCAGTTGAGCTTCAGGGGGCTTGCAGTCAGTTGGATCTCATTTCCTGGCGTGCAGCTGTGTACAAATTTTAAAGTAAAAATGCTGTTTATTTAATACAGTTCTAATAAATGGCTGAAGGATTACTTACTGTGAACAAGGCTGATTACCTAAATGTCTCTGAGAGGGTGATAAATCAGACACTAAAAGGTTCTGGGAACAGCCACAGTCACTTTTTATTATTGCAGTGTTTGAGTATGACATTCTGGTAGTCTTTCTCCTATTAATGTTATAATTTTAAATGGAGCCTTTTGCTGGTCTCTGCCATAAATAGGGGAATCTTCTGTCTTGCCTGTATAATCATAAGAGACTGAAACTGTAATTAGATTAGGGTTTGTTTAATTGGAAGATTTGTGAAATAGATTTTTGCTTGTGCCCCTTCTTTAGTATTTGTAACTTGTATAGTGTTAAAGAATAAATTACAGGGAAAATTCAATTGATTAAAACTTGGTATGAATTATTACAAGCAGATTTTTTTTTTTAGCTGTCGGAGTTAAACTTTATGATTCTACCTCAGCCTATGAAACTTCAGTTCACCAAATATCCTGGAATTCAGAACTTAAAGGAAACCATGCAGTGGAGTGATCTGGTGTGACAGGACAGAGCACAGCCTGGTGTGGGTTGTGGTGCTGTTGTATTAAGGAAATGTAGCTGTTGAGGGATGGCTGTGAGCATCTTTGGGCATGTGTGGGAGGGTTGGCTTTTTTGGTTGTTTTTTGAAGAAAAGTGGGTTTTCCAGTGTTCTGAACAGCCTCTATTAATAGCTGCCTGAAATTACTCTGATGGAATGCTGAGGCGAGAATGAGGCAGGCAGTTATCAAAGTTACATGAGTATACGCGACTTCCATGTATATTTGTAGTTTGCCATTTGGTTAGTACTGTAGAATTTATTTCTAAATGCTTGTGAGACCTAAACTTGTCTGTTAGAGAGTATCCGTCAAGATGGATGCATCATTAATTCTTAATTTTCTTTGAATTTTAGATGACCATAGTCGTGTAAAACTGCAGAACACCGAGAATGACTATATCAATGCCAGCCTAGTGGTCACAGAAGAAGCCCAGAGATACTATATTTTAACGCAGGTAAGTAGTACCAATTTCTAGGTCGTTACTAGGATTGAGAATCTGGGGGAAGGGGATTTGTACGATCATAATTTGTATTTGGATGGTTCCTTGTCCCTGTGAGTTACATATAGCTCATACTAACTGCCTGCTCTATCTGGTTGCGAGCACATTATTTTATGTTTTAAGAAAAAGCTAAAGGGAATATTTAACTCTGAAAATTTATTGCATAAAAAGCTTTTCAAGTATTTCTTACTCTCTTCTTCAGTGCTTTTGGAAGTATGTTGCAACGATACTTTTACTCCTTATTTCATCCTATACCTTCCAAGTATGCCTGCAGTAGCTTTTCTTTTAACAGCACGGTAGTATTGATGCCCAGACTGAAACATCGCTTCCCTGAGTTCTTACTGTTTTGTTGTGGTGTGCTTGATTTTTTTTTTTTTTTTAAGAACTTTTAAGTACTGGAATGATTTGTGCAGTGTAGTTCCTTTCTTGCCTGTCATTTCTATCGTTCTATTAATAATTTCTTTAAACTTTTCAGAGGAAGACTTTTTCCTGTTTCACACGGTGAACTATTAACTGTGTTCAAACACTGCTTTGCCTATACGTTCTCCCACCCTTTTTTTTTTTCTTTACTACACAGGGTCCGCTACCTAATACGTGTTGTCATTTTTGGCTAATGATATGGCAGCAACAAACCAGAGCAGTTGTCATGCTGAACAGAATTGTCGAAAAAGAATCGGTAAGTAATACTAGGCCTAATGCTGTAAAGAGAGCCGCATAATTGTAATACAGTTGAACAACGTTTCATTGGTATGTTAAAAGACCAAACAGACTTTCTCACTGGTGTACAGTGTAACATATGTTTAGTATAACAGTACAGTGATGGAACTAAGACACGAAATTCAGTTTGGTGAAAACAGCATCTAATAAATATACATCCAGAAAGGTGCAAGTAACATCCTGAGAAATGAGGACATGCACATAGGAGTAAGATGGGAATAGGAGCAGTGTTAAGATGCTCTAGAACAAAATGAAAGGTGAGAAACGCAGTATCTTTAGATTGTTATATAGTGATCTTAACTGTTCAGAACAGTGAAGACAAGCTGCTGCCCACCAGCTGTCAAGCAGGTCTAGTTATTTTGGATTCTTTACAGCTGATGGTATACATGCAGAATACATAAATCTTCTCTTGTGATGTAGTTTTTCTGCTAATGTGCCTAAAACCACTGTAGATCTTAGTTAAAAATGCATGTCATTTGAGGTTTCTGTTTTTTCTTCAGAGTAGATTTATTAGTGAAAACGATGTGACTAGTCCAGTAAGAAGTCACTTACTTTCTTATGCAAAAATTTTCCTACAGAAAGTTTGAGTGCAGGGCTTGAGAAATGAAGGGTGAAGGACAGTTTTGCATTGCTTTGTTAGTTCTTTCTTTTGTTTCACTAGAATCTTCCAGTATTCAGCAAGCTTTGGGAAAACTGGATGTGTTACATCAGTTATGTAAATGTGCAGGTCTGCACGTCAGAAATGTTGGGGGGAAATGTTGAAATAGCTGAGTTTAAAGATCTCTGCTCACTGTAGAGAACTAGAGGGGGGCGAGGGAGAAGGGTTAAGGTACACATGAAAAGATGCTAGCCCTGTGATGAAAGAAAGCATAAACAGATAAAGCTAGAATTCGTAATAGCCAGTGAAACAGTTTTAATAACTTGGCTGTAAACATTATGGACTTCGAGAATTCCTCAAACTGGGAGCAGGCACTTGAGTCTACTATATTGAGTAATGGGGTCTCAGCATCTGTTCACACAAAGCCCAAGATACTAGGATACTTAACCAGATTTTTCTTTATTTTTCCCTTTTTTTCCTCTTTTTTTTCGTAATAAATTAGGTGAAGTGTGCACAATACTGGCCAACAAAAGAAGAGGAAGTTATGACATTCAGTGAAACGGGTTTCCGTGTGAGGCTAGTATCTGAAGACGTCAAATCCTATTACACAGTACATCTACTGCAATTAGAAAATATCAACGTAAGCTTTTCTCTGTTTGTATAGCTCATGGTCCTGGGCTTAAGTATTTGATGAAAACCATCCAGCATATTGTCAGTACAGGTTTGATTCAGCTTTTACACTGAAAATTTTAATGCACTGCGATAATGTTGAAGATGTATGTGTGGCATATAAGCAAGTTAGACCTGAATTATCTATACATTACAAGAGATAACAGCTTCAGCATTTCTATACTTATATTTTTCATTTGGCAGTACTTTAACATGCTGAATTGTATTGATGGTAGTGATGATTCTAAGAGGAGCTGTAAGAAATACCCTAAAAGGAGGAACCCAGGGGTTGAGATTTCTGATTAGTTTTTTAATGTTTTTTTCTGTATAATTCAGTCCAGCTATTGAAGTTTGGGGGGGGAGGGGTGATTACCACCTGTAGATAGGTAACTTTATCTCCTCTTGCTTACCTCCCCTTTTGCTCCACAGGACCAACCATCCTTTTCTCTTAAAAATTAAGCACTTTGACAATTTAATCAAGTTAAGCTCAAAAAAATTGTTCCTGGCCTGAGCTTGGGTTGGAATTTGCTGCTTCTGTTTCAGAGCTGAAGACAGGATTGAAGAGCTTGTCTGTTTGTTCCAGCTATGTCTTGTAAGATATTCTCTCTCCCTATAAGCCTTGCCTTATATTAAATGAAAGTGCTAGTATGGCAAGTTTTATTCAAGGTTGTCTTGTCAGTGGATTTGGGAAAGGAAAGCTTGAAGGTGTTCCTTTGCATGTTGTTTTATACAACTAAACATTGATATATCTGGTCAAAATTATTTTAATTTATAGCAGCTATTAATGGTACTTTGAGATAACGTTAGCTAATTCGAAAGCTCCCTCCTGAGATCAACATGATAAAACTTGGCATGTTGTTCCTTGGTCTATTCAATGCAAGAAGAGCTTTATGGAGTTCTGTCCTACTGACCTGAAGAATTTCTGTTAAGATGTTTGTTTATTGACAGCAAAAGCAAAGAAAAGGGGAATAGTGCTTGCAAGCTGGTGCCTGAGAAAGGAGAAAAAAGCCTCTTTTTTGGAAAGCTGAGGCAAGTTTTCCTAACTACCAAAAAGGCCTCTTTGTGGAAGTGTCTGGCTGACCTCGGCCCCTAATCTTAAACTTCTGTTTTCAAAGGATGCAGTTTTCATGATATATGTATGTTGCGACATAGTATTAGCTGGAAAATGCAGAAATCCCTTGAGGAACAGCACAACATATCCTGTAGTTGACTTTTGAGTTGGAACTATTGAGCACTTAAATTTCCAGGCTTGCTTTGGACTGGTAATGCAGGCCCAGTGGGGCTGTACAGAACTTCTTGTGTGTCATGTAACTCAGTTTCACAAATACTTAGCAAGCTTAGTGTATTGAATTTTTATTTTAATGCCCTAGGACTCCTCTAAGGCTTCATGAATGTTAACTCCAAAGAAAATTTTTTTTATGTAAAACAGCTACAAGAAGTAGAACGCGCTTGGTTACTCGGACAGAAAAAGTACAGTTTCATAATAGCAATGTGAATGTTAAGTGCAGCCTTCTGTAAGAATTTTATAATTATACCATAAAACTTGTGGGAATTGTGTATTCATAGTAACTTGAAATGTGAGCTTAACTATGTTTGTACAAGTTATTCTGGAGGGGACTTTGGTGGAGGTGGAGTGGTAAGACATTTAGCCGCTTGACGCCTGGAATACAAGATCACTCACGAATATACTCTGAGTTCCAAGAAGACTTAGGAAATTTTAGTATTTCCTTGCAAAACAGAAAAAACTAGAATTGTCTTTATAGTGCAGCCATTCTGAACTCAAGTAAATTTGCGTTAACTGCAACAAACCTCTCTGATATGTAAGCAAAATACATAGGTGTTGAGAGTAAAGTGCTTGTTTAATGTTCTTACCAATGAAACAACCTCTGAATGTTTGGTTGGTCTGTTTTGTTAAAGAGCAGTTGGAAGTACAGGTGGGGTGGAGGGGGCCATGTTTGTTTATTAGGGTTAGATCAAGGTGTTTGGCAGTTTGATTTGTTTATATCTGTTCTAGGCAAACATTTGGTTTTTTTCTGTTGTGGCTAGTGTAGTCCAGTAAAGCATTGGAGAGGAGGTGGTGTTTATTGGTATCTTTCCAAAAGTTTTGAAGATGTTTCTAGTGTGCTTTGTCTTGCTGGTGCTTATTGCGGAATGTCCTTATTTTTTTTCCTGCCTCAGTCTGCATTCTAGAGTATAGAACTTCGAAGCTCCCTTTGCGTTGTAGTTCATTGTGTATCCTCCACCATTTCGTTGGTGTCAGTTGTTAGCTCTTCTGAAAACTGACCGCTGCTTGCTGCTGTAATTGCTCAGGTCCAGAACTCTGCTTGAGGAAAGACTGACTGTGAAGGCTCCCACAAACCCTTGCCTCTAAGGGTAGAAGGAAATATACCCTGCTCACATTAAAAATTCATAGTCCTTTATGTGTGAAGCTATTGCATCTCTGATTTGAAGCAAAGTCTCCCAGTATACTGGAGAAGTGATAGGTTTTTGAGAGCCTTTTGTTAAATCTGTAAAATGACTTTATTGGATGAGGTTGCGAAGTTTTGTGACAATATTATGGGAAAATTGTTAGATTCTAACTTCTGGAAGACTCCATCTTGTGTTGAATATGTATTTTTGTATTACTCTTCATTGCTGCTTTTAGCTGTCCTTGACACAAGTATAAACATTGGTCTTCAGAAAAAGAAAACTGGCGTTTTCAGTAGTTTCTGGTGTGGCAGCCCAGATATCCTTTCCCAGGCTACTGTGTGACGCATAATGAACGCTTAGAAGCAAAACGCCTCTAGGTTGGTTCTGAGGAATTCAGGGAAGCTACGGGAGAGCAAATGGGCATCAGTACTTCAGGGAAGCCAGGGATTGACTGAGGAAATGGAGCTGTAGAAAGGAATTGAAATTGCTGGAGGAACCTTGATGAACGTATCCCAGACTTTATTCTTATTTCCTAGAAATAAGAATAAAGCAACCAAAGGAGAGGTTTGCAGAGAAACTACTTGCTGGAGAAGAAAAGACTGGAAGAAATGAACTAGATTTGATGTGACACTTGTGGTATGATACTTTAGAGTAAGGTTCGTTAATAAACCCCAAGTGCAATCTTGAGTCCTCTGCAAACAGCAAATATTTGAAAAAAACCCATTAGCAAAATGGATTCTCAATTTAGTACCAAGCCTCAGTGCGGCCATTGCTGTCAGATTCAGGTGACACAAGACTGCTTAGTGGCCCTCACAGTCTGATCTTGTGGATGAACCAGGAAGCGTTAGTGTGGTTCAAGAAAAGAAGATTTGCTTTGCTGCTCTTTTCCAGCGTCTGAAGTTTTAGATGTGCTGAGAAGATTGTTTGTGGAGGCAAGCAGTCTAATGGCAGGTGATGTTCTAGGGTCTTGTGGTATCTTTGTATACCCATGTGTATATGTACTTAATTCCTGTAGTGTTTTAAAGGGATTTCTGAAGTATGGCATACACTTGATTTTAAACGTGTAGGATATACTAATACCACTTTGAAAAACTGCAACAGGGATTGATTTTGGTCTTCATGACCACAGAAATAAGACTGAAGTGTTAGGAAAGGTATTGGTGTCTAACAGGAAGGGAGAACCCAGACTCGCTTGAATGCCAAGTGTTTTGCAGATTCAGTGGGCATAGACATTGCCTTGTTGACTTATACGAAATGCATTAATTATTAAAAAAAAAAAAATCCCCAAACAGAACGTTTGTGAGGATTATTTGGCCCTATTATCCTTATTGCCGTGTTCATGTGCATTTTGAAAACCATTTTGCCAAGCATTAGAGTGAACAAATGAAAACGTTGTGGTGAAAGTTGATTTAAGATTTTGAATTTCAGTGCTTAGAATGTTACCCTTACAGCATGCCTTCTCCTTTTTATATGATCAAATTAGTTGTTAATGCACTTAAGGCATGATTGTTACATACAGGACTACTCTGAGGTTTAGGTGTGTTTTATGCCTTGGTAGGTTTGACCATTTCAGTAGCCCTTAAACTATGAAATGAAGGCTTTTAGGAGTGTATGATTTTTGACAGACCAGTGTTTTTCTGTCTTCACCTGTTTTACTTGACACTGAAGGCGTCAAAGTCCTTTGAGCATTTTGGTAGTATTTTATTCATCTTCATACTCTCAGGTGACTGAACAACCTGAAATTACTCTGAGATTTCTGTGCCCTTTTGTTTTGAGTGATTGGGTAGTCACTGTAAAAAGGTTCTGATGAGGCTTGTTTTGATGAAAGTTAGTCTAATGGCGTTATATTACTTTTCTGCTCAAGTTCTAGTATGCATATCTGCTAACCTGGAGCATGGCTTGTGGTTTGATTGTACTTCAGTTATACTGTTAGTGGTGCCAGCAGTCAGTGGGGAACTGCAGCGTGGTGGCGACTTTCTGCGTTTTATCAGTTTTAGCTATGTTGGTAATTTACTGAAAGCTTATCCTGGTAGTTTGTGAAACTGTTGCTAGAATGATTTGACTAATTTTCTTGAGAAGTTTTGTTTAAAAGTTGTCCCGTGATTATTCAAGGATTTTGATTTTTTTTTTTTTTTTTTAGTAGCTAGTCTTAAGGAGTAAATCTTGGAATAATATGTTGTGGCTACCATAGAATAAGCTGGCTTTCAGTTATCATGCCGAAGTGTGTTCCCTGTGTATAATATATAAAATTTTATATTACTGGCTGAGTCTTGAAGTCCATCTTTTTTCTTTAGAAGAACATTTAGTTTCCTGATAACACTTTTAATAAAATTAGTTGTTCTTTAAAATTGAATTTCTGTCCATCAACAGTGGTGAATATTTAGCAAGTCAAACCTTTTCTCGTTATAGTCCTGCATCACTTCACTTAAATGATAGCTGTGGTGCATGGTTCAGTGGCAGGGGGAGTTCTTTAAGAACGGGTGTTATGGATATTCGCACAAAGACAGTGTTTCAGCTTGACTGCCAAGCACCACTTGAAAGAGCCATTCTATTTAAGAGAGAAAATGTGGGAGGTTTAAAATGCTCAAGTGGGATTTGGCTGTATGATTAGAAACTGCAAGTTCAAAGACGACCACCTGGTTCTGGTGCTCTGAAATGGGACTCCTGGAGAAAGATGAAGAGACTAGGTGTTTTTAAAATGAGCTGCAGTGATGGAAAATTGTAGGATGAATAAAGCCTTCATACAGTAAGGCGAAGGAGAAAAATTTAATTCTGTGTGTTAGAGCTGGATGAGATGTACTGTTTAATCTCTCCTTTAGAAATACCAATTTTCAGATTAGTGTGTATGAGCAGGGTAACACTTGGCCATGTGTTTGAAGCACTACTGAATTTTTTTGTTTGTTTTGGAGGAGGATGCTTAGTGCTTGTTACAGTATGGGGTTAAAAAACAAACAGAACCAAAACCCCAAAAAAACAAACAACCCACAGGTCACCTTTGGTTTATACAGATAAAGGTATTTTTGCCTTCTTGAGGTATAAAGGAGGCTTTCATCTGGAATGCTATTTAAGAATCTTGAGGAGGAGAATATCAGTTACCACTTCAAAGGATCATCCAGATTCACAAGAAACAACTTTAACCTTTGCTTTACCTAGTATGTGCATTTAGCTCACTGTCTAGTTTTTCACTTAATTTTGTTTGTAAATCGAGTTATTTTTCTTAGAGGGAATTGCCTAAGAGTGTTATCTTCTTAAATTCTATAATTTCCAGATTTCCTATTAAAAAATGTACCTCCTTCATGATTTTTAAACAAATGGGTCATTTCAGTTGATTAGTGAGTTAACTCACTAGTTGAAAAAACAGGTACAGAAGACCAGTAAGATTTCAGTTGAAAATGCAAGCTCTTTTTGTAATGCTTTGCTTCAGACAAATAAGAAAGGGAAATCCCAGCGTATTTATACAATTCAGGCCTTGATAGATTCCCCCCCCCCCCCCTTGAAATCTTACTGTGTACTCATTTTCCCAATACTGTGGATTAGACTCTGTTGTCCTTGTTGAGCTATTAGCCAAAAAAAGAAAGTATGCCTGGAAGGCAACTGTGCATTGGAGAGTGACTTGAGTCATGTTAATATCCTCTATTTTCTGTGAAAGTATTGGCAGTCTTGCAGTATCGGGCATTGACGGCAAAATACAAAATGGGAGAGTGTTTTTGTTACTGTGGTAACCACGAACTGGGTTATTTTTGTTTCACAAAGGAGTTTCATAAGTTGTCCCTCATAAGAAATTGAAACAGACTGAGCAGGAGATGAACAGAAGAATTTATTTTAATTTCATAGCTATATTTTACTGTTGCTGAAAAAGAAAAACAACTTTTCTGGAATACATAGATATTTTACATCTTCTTGTGTTCCACCTTTGTGGAGGTTTATGTAGGTTTCAATCTGTGTGGAAAATAAGATGAAATGTAGGGAGTATAAAAATAGCTGAACCTTTCTAAAATTCCTCAGCTAAATCAGTGATCAAGTTGTCTCAAAATCACCATAGCAAGAATAGAAAGGAGACAAGGGGTAGCTTTTAACAGCAGATCTGAAGTCAGTTCTGTAAAGATACCATCCAAATTTGTCATGACAACATTTCAGATATATATATATATATGTGCTTGCTGTCATTTCAATACGTGCAGTTGGTCATGTTAGGAGAGGAGCTGCATGGTTCTAAAACAACTGCATGGTTTTGGAATCCGTCTCTAATTAATCCATCCAGCAGAAGTCTTGCTAGACATCCTGCTATATGGGTCCTTCTAGGCCTTTTCCATAAAGCTCCTGGCCCCACTCAGTAGCGTGATTAAGGAGATACTCGTACCTCTGGATAGTAAAACTTGTTCTGAGCAAGAGTGGAGAGTGCTTACAATGCTGGCGGGCATTTTTTTCAGTCCTGTTAATGCCAGCAGTCTAATAACTGCTGTTAAGCATTAAGCTGCAGTAATGGTAGAAAAGGAAGCATATTTGGGGCAAGTAGTAAAGCAAACCAAATACGATATTGGAAGTTTGAGAAGAAGAAAAAAAATGTGTGTGGTAATAACTGCAAAAGGGAAAACTACCTGCTCGGATGACAAACTGCTTCAGGCTGCACTGTTGGTTGTCATCCAGCTTGAAGCAAGTTATCAGATTTTTTTGTCTAGATGGGAGGTTTAAAATCTAAAATAGATATTGATTTAGACTGGGGAAATGTTTGCTAACTAAACAATAGTAGAATGCTTTCTAGTTGTGTTGTTTATTTGTTTCCACTTGTAGAGTGGTGAGTCCAGGATGATCTTTCATTTTCATTATACTACCTGGCCGGACTTTGGAGTCCCTGAGTCCCCAGCTTCATTCCTGAACTTCCTCTTCAAAGTCAGGGAGTCTGGTTCGCTAAGTCCTGAACATGGACCTGCCGTAGTTCACTGCAGCGCGGGGATAGGACGTTCCGGCACGTTTTCATTAGTAGACACTTGTCTTGTTCTGGTAAGTGTTGGCTCATTTTCTGTAGCACTCCTTTCGTTCTCCTGACACCCTGCCTGTCTTCCCAGTACGAGCTTTCTGGTCAGAAGGCTTCAAAAGCGTTTAAGTTATTAATGACATGCCAGTGAAAACTGTAATTAAGATACCATACTTCTTTTTTCCTTCACATATTTTGACAGTTTAAAAACACAACTCTTGAAATACATTTACAAATCCATCTTGAAGTACTTTGCACATTTTCAAAGCTTCCTGGAAAGTAAATAGTAAGCATTCTTTCCCTTTTATACAAGATGTGCTTAGAAAAGATTGAGGGTTGTGGTTTTTGGCTTTTTCTTTTTCTAATTCGAGCTGCAAGTTAGGCTGTGAATATGTATTGAGACAACTGACTATAAGCCTTTTTCTCTGAACATGGAATATGTGGCAGGCCTGACAGGCCCCTTTTCTTAAGGTTGCAGAGAATTGGTATCTGGAGTAGGATGAGAACTTGGGCATGCCCCTGGATAGCCTGCAGTGTGTGATGGCAGGCAGTGCAGCGTTTCCTGAGCTGTGCAGCTCTCTGGGACGTGGGGCCTGGGAGCCGGTTGCAGTACGGCATGGATGAATAGGATTTTTGCTTACTCGGTGAACTGCATTGTCTATAATTGCTCATGACTTGAGTGAACTTTAAATGTTAAATAATATTTTAAATCTCTTTGCATTTTGTTGGATTTCAAAGTCCAGACACAGACTTTTTGTCTTTGGCTATGCTTGGTAATAGTGGGAAATACAGCATGGGGTTGGGTGAAATAGGATTTCATTTAAATTAGAAGACCCTTACCTTCTGGTTTGGTTAGGTCCTCTCAGGTTATTTTTTCTTCAGTTTTTCTTTTGTTCTGCATTTTGAAAAATGTAAGTGTATATTCTGATGCAAGTGTACTTTAATACTATGCAAATTAAAGTGAACATTGCAAGAAGTGTAGATACGTGGTTGAAAACACTCTGTGAATGTAGTGCGGGGTTAAGCGTGTGCATTGCTCAGATCAGGGGTTCTGCTTCTGCCACATGCAGTCATTCCAAATTGCTGTTCCATTCAGCAGCAGTAGAAAATACTGCTTTACGGTTCTGATTCTTATAGTCTTATTCCAAAATACAAATACATGCCCAAATAAAATCAAGCATACCTAAATTTCCTGAAGATGTTTTAAGACTTGATATCAGGGTACTGATTTACTTGGTTAATACATGATCATTGATTTGTCCATAAGCTTTCATTAGATGGTTAACTTTTTTCCTGTAAAAACCATTTAGAAATCATTTGAGGTGCTAATTTTACATCTAACTAGCAGAAACGTAACGTGAAGAAATTAATTTTTAGATTGAACTTTATGCCTCGTTTTTACTTGTCATTATTTTTTATATGTTGTCTCTAGCGTAGAAATGACGCTTTTGATGTGACTTTCTTTACAGATGGAGAAGAAAGACCCATTTTCTGTAGATATTAAGAAGGTATTACTGGATATGAGAAAATATCGAATGGGACTTATTCAGACTCCTGATCAGCTAAGATTTTCGTATATGGCTGTAATAGAAGGAGCAAAATTTATAATGGGGGATTCAACTATACAGGTAAATGTTTAGCTCTGTGTGTTTAAACATGAACAGTAGACTGATAACAGTAGTTTAGAATGAGCTCCAAACTATTTTCAAATGTGTAACTTTGTGGGATTTAAATAATTTGCTTTTTTCAGTAGATGCCTGGAAGGTATTAGAGGGTATCTGATCCGCGCCTTCTGTCAGCTAAACTTCTAATCCTATGTATTTGTCCCATCTTGCATAAAACATACAAGTAACTTGCCTGTACTAATGCTTAAAAAAAAAAAAAGGCTAAATCGATATCTTCCATCCTGAAAAGCAAAAGTGATGCCCAGTATCACTTTGAAAGATAGTAAGGATCTTTTTAGGATTTCTTGATCTTTGCTATATATTTTCCTAACAATAAAGTTGTCTGATGCTACGGATCAGGTTTATTAGTAAAGTTGCCCTTTTTTTTTTTTTTTTTTTAATATATCCTTTAAAATTTGTGTTACAGTTAGTATCTAACCATATATAATGAGCTTTGGGGTAAACAGATCACCAAATCTCACTGTTTTATCCACGCGGCTTGCAGATGTAACAGTAGCCACAGCTATTTTAAATGCTAGGAGGAAGGACTGGGAGGAGAGGCTGTGAAACAGACTGAATTCTGCTTTCACATGCTAGGGCTTTCTTATTTTGTTGATCTCTTAAAATCATGAATGAAGCAGATAAACTAAAACACGTTTCCTCTTTTCTGTGGTTCTGGTAGTTGTCAGATTCTTCTCTTTTGACAAATGTTTCTTGATGTGCTATATAAATAAACAAATAATTTTACACAACTACTAATCAACACCTAGGTAGCACACTGGCAGTCTGAGACCTGCGCCATATGCCTAGAAGACCACGTGGCTCATCCTACCACTAACAATTTAACTTCTTTATTTTCTGGAAGCTGTTTCTGGTGGTATGAGGGTGGTGTTCTCTCTAATAGTTTTTCTGGTTTGTTTTTAAAAAAGCCATGCTCCAAACAGTGGGCAGCTCTGGTTCCCACACTTACCCATCTAGATCACAGGATTTCTTGTTTCTGGATACAAGGGAGCATTGTCAGCTCAGAACGCTGCTGGTCAGGTTGAAGTCTGTTATTTCTTCATACTAAGAGAACGCCTAGGAAGGCACACTTCTCATTTGTTCTTTTTTCTTTGTGTTGTTATGATTGTATTCAGATGATCTTTCCTAAACCAGCGTTTCCTGCAGTGCAGGCAGTTGTCCTGGCACTTTTCTCTTTAGGCCTCAGGGTCGTGTGCAGAAAATCAATTGGCCGTAGTTACTAGGAGTATTTCTCCTTTCAAGGTCAGCTAGATCATTCCTCCCCACCCCCCGCCCCTCCCCATGTGGAACAGCTGACTGTCCAAAGTGTGGATGTTTACTTCTCTCTGATAGTGAAGGGGAGGGCATGAAGTCATTAAACGCTTCCCTAATGTAACGTTACCAAGTGTTCATCTCTGACATCTCCATGGATTTCAGAAGGCAGCAAACTCTGCTGACAGGCACGGTGTATACTTCAACCTTCACTTGCTTACAGCTAGTGGCTGCAGCTGCAACACTGGAGGAGTCTCTGCACCTTGTTGAGCACCAGTGGGACATCCACTGGTGGCTGGGAGGAAGGTTCAGACCCTTGCCCGGGCTGCCCTGAAGCCCTGCCGAGGCGCGTGGCTGGTGCGCTGCTGCGTGGTGCTGTAGCTGAAACAATTACGTGCTGCCTAATTATACTGTAGCACTGCACCATGTAAAATGGGTGAGGTGAAACAAGGCTGAAGGTTTTGTTTCTATGAAATTCCTTTGTAGTAAAGGTAAGTTAGTACTGTTTGAACAACATAGTAGAATAATTTATCACTCTTTTGGAAAAATCTGTTGAAATGAGTGGTCTCTAGAAACAAAGAAGGTTGAATTCCTTAGATCCATAGATGAGTTTTGCAGACAGAGAACAAGAATATTACAATATTGTACTGAAACTTGTGAATCCAAAACCTGTATCTGACATTCACCTGATTCTGTCAGCTGAACATCTTAATGTGCCTTTCCGTTGTGTCCATTCATTCCACGAGGCAATACAGGCCCCAAGTCTTAGCTCCCCTACACAGGTGTTCTGGTTGTTATTTTAAGGACAACTGTATTTCTCAAATAACTTCATCACTTCTTTGTTGTTTCCAGACATAATTTCACAAGACACAGTGTAGTACTTCAGTTCCTGAGATATGTTTTTGTTGTTCTTTGTAGTAAAGTTGCAGGTACTATCATAAAATGGCAAAGGTAATTTAGCAACGTAATCCTTCTTGTCGGTCTGCTCTAAGTTGTACGTTATTTTTCCAGTCCTGCCATTCACATAGTCTTGTCATAGATATTTCAACTTAAAATTACCAGCCATTTGAGCTATTGTTATTACATGTTTAAAATAGAATTCTTTGTGGTATATTCCTTCTGTCTGACAAGAGTAGTAAGATTGTCTCTGATTTCAGTTCTTCCTGTGTGGCTTATTACTCCAGATGGAACCAGTATTTATCTTAGCCAGCAAGTCTCCTAAGGACACAGCCACGTCCTCCAAAAGGCCTTTTTCTGAGACAGTAAGATGGAGCTGCTAAGTGGATTTCCATTTGTTAGTGGCTGTTTCTTTTTGTTGGTTTGTTTAAGACAGAACAAAGAAAACCTCTGAGAGTGAAGTCTCTTGTACATGAAGACTCCCTGTGTGAATCTCGGATCCATGCTGGAAGCTCCTCTGCAGTGGAGGAGTCGGTTTATGGTTAAAGCTTATTCGGCCAGCAGTTACTTTATAAGTAGCTGGGTTTTGACATCAGTCTCTGAGTTTGGTATTTAATTTAGATCAGCAGTTGTAATTCATTTGAGAGAGAAGAATCTTAACATTTGTTTTGTGAAGAGCCAGTTTTCAGTTAGTCTTTCTTATCATAGACATTTAGAAGTAACTGATTTTTTTTTTTCTTTTTTCCCCTCAAGGTATTTATATCTTTGCAGGCTGGCTGAATTGTGTGAGAAAAGAGCTGATTGTTTTTTAGGGGCGGTTCTTTTCGTTCCTGTTACTTTTCTAGGTTTTTTTCTGCATGAAATTTTGTTGCAAGAAAGCCTTCAGACTATTCAACGTTAGGACAGTTACCCATTAGGACAGAGATCTAGCAAACCAGTTTTGGTTCCAATCTTTTTTCTTCCATGTTGTTTCAGATTTCTTCTCAAAACAAGGCGAATATCTGTTTTATGATGCAGTAGCTCTCTGGCTAACGGACCAATAGGTGAAACAGTAGGCCAAGACTTCAGCATAAATAACCCTAGTTGTTTTTTTGTTTGTTTTTTTTTTTTTTTTTTCACTGGTGCTGCAGATTTCTCCGGTTCTCTCTTTTTAGGCAGTGCTTGCACACAAGGTCCTGCTGTGTTTTGGAGCTGTGATAGGTGGCAACACAGCATAGGCATGTGGGGAGGGAGATGCAAGGTGCTGAACAGTGCAGGACTACACAAGACAGACCAATTGCTTCTGCATTGTGGACTGTTGTGGACAGCATAAACCTCAAAGTTAGTGGCCTTATAGCCTCAATAGCATTATCCTGGAGAAATACGAAAAGGGGTCATTGCTGGAGAAGATGCATCTTCACCTGACCTTATTTCTTCATCTAGCAATTTTTTTTTTTTTTTCTTGATCTAGTAATTCCTTTAATCTTACTTCTGTGACTGCTCCCTTGGAAGACACCTTGGGCAAAGAGGGCCTTCAGTGTTCAGGGAGTGTTTGAAATAAGTTCTCCTTGTTTGCAGAAACGGTGGAAGGAGCTCTCTAAGGAGGACCAAGCACCAAGTTCTGAGCAGTCTCCTCCACACCCAACCAAAATAACCACAGAGAAGTACAACGGGAACAGCATAGGCCTGGAGAACAAAGATCAAATGGATAAAATAAATACTGACCTGTCCACTAAAGTTCAGGATATCACAGATGGAAACATTGAAAGGTGGGCAAAATGAGGAAGCCGTGTAGAAGGCAGATGTGCTCTCTTTAAAAGGCTGGATTATTGTGTGCTTTTCTTATAAGATCTTTCTTCAGTAGAAGCAAAGGACAGGTGGTATTTGACTTGTCTGGTATAATTATTTTTTTTAAATACAACTTAAATTAGTCCTTGTGATTAAGTTTAATTGTTTAAAGGTCAAGAGCAGAAAAACAAGTGTCTCTCACTGAAGCAGCTAAACCTCATGCTTGAAAGCCTTTTCCTACAGACTGAACTGTATTGTAGAGTGTGGCTTAAGTCCTAAAAGTGTCCAGTATAATCTGATACTGATTTTTAAATACAATGCTGACTTCTGTTTGGAAAAATACGAAACCTCAGAAACACAAAGTGTTTATCACCTACCATTTTATGTATGGTGATTAAAATTCTATCACTGAAGTCATATGTTACCCTCTGTTCATGTTAAATCTGCCTCTGTGAATAGATTTCTGTGGTTTAGCTGTGGCATGTGAATTTGTCTTTCTCTGCCTGACGAGTACTGTTGCCTCAGCTGTGGGCTGCTGTATCCACTCGAATCATAGAATTGTCAAGGTTGGAAGAGACCTCTAAGATCATCAAGTCCAACCGTCAACCCAACACCACTGTGTCTACTGAACCGTATCCTGAAGTGCCACATCTACACATTTTTTGAACACTCCAGGGATGGGGACTCCACCACTTCCCTGGGCAGCCTGTTCCAATGTCTGACCACTCTTTCAGTAAAGACATTTTTCCGAATCTAAATCTAAACCTCCTCTGATGCAACTTGAGGCCATTGCCTCTCATCCTATTGCTAGTTACCTGGGAGAAGAGACCAACACCTGCCTCATTACAGCCTCCTTTCAGGTAGTTGTAGAGAGCAAGAAGGTCTCCCCTTAGTCTCCTCTTCTCCAGACTAAACAGCCCCAGCTCCCTCAGCCCCTCCTTGTAAGACTTGTTCTCTAGACCCCTCACCATCCTCGTTGCCCTTCTCTGGACACGCTCCAGCACCTCAATGTCCTTCTTGTAGTGAGGGGCTCAAAACTGAACACAGCACTCGAGGTGTGGCCTCACCAGTGTCGAGTACAGGGGCACGATCCCCTCCCTGCTCCTGCTGGCCACACTATTCCTGACACAAGCCAGGATGCCGCTGGCCTTCTTGGCCACCTGGGCACACTGCTGGCTCATGTTCAGCTGACTGTTGACCAACACCCCAAGGCCCTTTTTTGCCCAGAGGCACCATGCAGCTGGGCCCACCCACCTGAGGGCAGCAGGTGGATCCCTAGCCAGAGCCCCGCATGCTGGCCGGGGTCCTGCCGAGCTGTGCAGCGCTCCGGAGGCGGCAGGGTCTGTCCCAGAGGGCTGAGCTCTGAGATGAGGTGCAGCAGCAGCTCAGTGGGGATAGGCTGGAATTCTGAAACAGCAGGTGGCTTACAGAGTGCCCTTGTGTGTTTATCTTGCCATGTCTTCATGCGTGTCTGAAAGAATGACAGTGATTCTGTCAGCGTTTGAAAGAGCCCCTCACAAGTGGCAGGACACACACAGCACACAGGTGCGAGTGCAGTGTTTGTGTGCTAGGACTTGGACAGTTAAAGTGGTTTTTTTTGTGTCAAGTTACACTTTTCATAGAGACTGTGAGGATGCTTTTGGAGGCAAGAATTACCAGGTGGCCCTGACAGCGTAACAACACACAGCTGATTTTTAGCCTGTGTCCTTCATCAACATTTGGTTTACAGACTAAGATGAGCACCCTTAAATCTGCATGCAGGCATGAGCAGGTTATGATCAATGTGTTGGTGAGGCTAGAGTGAGCTCTGCAGTGGAGGCACACGCTTAAATACTGTGAGTGTTTGCACGTAGGACCTGGCATTGCGTGTAAGAGCAGCCTCCATGCAAAAATCTCAGCCACCAAGTGGGGCACCGACAGGCGTGAAAGGCTAAGCTCAGATAACTAAGCTAATACTGTTCCCCGTTGAACCCAAAGGTCAGGTGCCGCTTACATCTTCACGTATGTCATTCACTAACTTCACAGGGCTTCACTGACCTGAAACTGTCTTCATCAAGATCGTTAAAATGGAATAAAGATTGCTTGGTTTAGATTTTATATAATACTGCCATATGCTACCAGTGGGTTGGTTAACTGTTGGGATTGTGTTGGCAAGAGGTTTGTTTTAAAATTTTCATAGCCTTTTTTCTTGTTCTACAATGTAAGGTTTACCTTTTTTTTTTTTTCTTTCTACCTTAAGTACTGTCCGAAAACGACTGCGAGAGGATAGGAAAGCTAACACAGCACAGAAGCTGCAGCAGATGAAGCAGAAGCTAAATGAGACTGAAAGAAAAAGAAAAAGGTGGTTATATTGGAAACCTATTCTCACTAAGATTGGGTTTGGTGCACTGATTTTAGCTGGCGCTTATTCTTGCTGGAAAATGTATTTTCAAGAACATTCCTTGTAAGTAAACAGTAAGCCTGTCTGCTCCCAGCAGCGAATTCTGCTGCAGGTTAATGACTAGGGATGCGACTTTCAGCAGGAAGCTCCTTACACCTGGAATGGGTACAGACCCTTACAGTAGAGAATACAATAGAGAAATGATGCAAACTTGATCCCATGTCAGCATCTCAGGACTTTCCACTGCAGGTACTTACAAAAATGAACTGCTGCCCCCTACAAAGTTGATGGCTGTTGTTTATGTGACCAGTTACAAACTTGCTGCAACTGTTTTAAAACAGTGTTCTACTGGATATTAAGCAAACCCTGGACCACAGAGGTTTAGCTACGGAAGGCTGTCTGGATTTAAATATACATGCCTGACATAAGCAATAAACAGTGTTGTATCATTTACATTATTAATGCAAAGAAGTTATCCTCAAATGTGTGTAATGTGATGTACTAGTGACATGAACATAAACGTTTTATATTCTTATGACGTAGGATAAATATATTTTATAATTGCATATTTAATCTTTTTGTAGTTCACTGTACTTTTAAAAGCTCAGTTTGTACAAATTTCTGACCAAAAAGAATTTGATTTTGAAACTAAATGTAATTATAATTTGTGCATGAAAATAATAGTGCAACCGTTCCCCGTATTTTGACTCTCAGATTTATGACATGAGCAGGTAGGGCTCTGATGAAGCACTTACCAATTTTTACTCTGTTAATTTGCATTCCTTATTTATTTTTTGTAGTTTTACTTATTTAACTAAGGCTTGGAAATTTGGTGGGGTTTTTTTTTTTTGAGGCTTTTGAGAACTTGGCCCCCACTGAAAAGCATTCTGTTGATTGATGTATTCAGACTTCAGCTACTGTTTGAAGGCCAACATTGTTAAAGTTCTGACATTCCATTAAATGTGAAACATAATGTTTTTGTGTCTATAGATTTTAATTGCTAGAAAGAATGAAATTCAGTCATCAGTAAGAAGTGTAGAAAGCACATCAAAGGAAACTTTGGAAGTTGGACTTCCAAGGATGGTTGTAATAGCAAACAAATGTTGGTCGTATTCTCCCATCTCCAGTCTGTGCAGCTGTACGAGCCACTTCCATGGCGTCACAAAGTCTAGAATTGCTTTTCAGGTTCCCCCGCGCTATATTGAAGACATGTGACTTCAAACACTGAATGACTTAAATTTTGGGAATACCTGTGCTACAGTCACTTAAAAATTATTGAGCTTTCCCCTTCCATTAGTTGGACAGTAACACTTTCTAAATAGTATTTCAACATGAATCACTGTCTGCCCTGTAAATTCTGTTTGAATACAGTGATCGTATGTGGCTGGATGTAGCTTGCTGTTGTCCAGGTTGAGACCGAATAATTTTTAGTGTTGGACTGCACTTGGAAACCTGGATTTTATTTGTTCAAGCATTGCCTTGTTGGGTGACTTCAGGGAAGTCGTGTTTTCTCCCTCCGTTTTGCTATCTTGGTTGTTTTCTGTTGGGTATGGAGGTTTGGGAGGGGTTTATTTTTCCTTCCCCCCCCCCCCTTGTCCTTTTTGTAAAGCACTGTTGGATATGCTGCTGAAAAATATTACAAGAGCTAGGTAATTACTTTGCTCCTTATACAAGGGAATTAACTTGAAAGGTTTCCAGTATGTTCAGGCGTAGTAGTAACATACCAGGCATGGGGCCCAAATAGCTTTGCGTAGTAAATGTCAGATGAAGCTGAGAATACTCTTTGAAATTCTCATTTCACAATAGCTAATGCTATTTTGGACTATGCTGTTCATATAGTAAACAAATGCTTAAGGGTGCAGATAAGGAAAACAAGTGTAGTGTCTTAGAACATACAGTTCTGAATTTGGGAAATTGTGTGTCAGTAAAACAAGGTAATTTGTCCTGTGGCCTTACTGACCAACTATGCAGCTCTAATAGCAGAATGACTTACTGAGCGCTGTGACACAGTATAGGCAGGCAGCTTACATATTTTAAGACATTTCATAATTGTTACAACCACAGTACGTCTTTTAGCCAAGAAAAGGCTTGGCAATTTTTTTCTTTTTTCTTTAAATTGGGAAGACAAGTTTTTCGATATCGGCTATAACTGGTAGTAGGTGTAAATGTGTGTGCCTTACAAAAGATATTTTGGTTATGGAGAAACACATGGAATGTAATTAAATGCTTTTATAACAGAAATTCCAGATTTTAGTCTAAATACTTAATAGCAGCTAAGCAAAATGTGCAGACAAGACCTTCACTGAAATCACACTGTCATTTCTGTTTGCGTGAGGTGGATTTCTGGGGCCACCAGTACCCTGCAGATGCTGAGCGCTAACAGTGTCTTGTCAAGTTGTCACTTGAAATTTTTTCCGGATTCCATCATCTTCTAAATCCTGGCTTTTTTGTTCTCTCGACCCTGAGCAGGCATTCCTCTTCTGGGTGGGGCAGGGCGGGAGGTAACCCTCCGGTACCTTCTTAATGCAATAAAGCAGGGCTTGCACATTCAACAGTTGATCTGTAAAAATTTGGTTTGGTTACATGACTGTAAGTATCTCCAGAGTCTCAACTGTTGATAATTTAAGGAGCACAAACTGATAGACGTCTTGGACTAAACTGTTTTGTACAGTGAATTGTCCATGACAGTATGAGCCTAGGAAGGGAGATTAAACATTAGATCTCCTAGGAGATATCTAGGAGATAATTTGGGTAAAACACTTCTTTTGGGTCTGTAATTGGTAAAAAACAAAATCTGGGGGAGGCTTGTTTTCTTTACTGCAGACTGAGCCCTTGTGATACTTTGTTACTCTGTCGGATTTAAACTTGCAGCAGTTTTGTACAGCTTGGATGTTAAATGGGAACAAATGTGGACCAAAATGAAGAACTGTTGATCCCAGTGACCTCTGTGGTAGGAAATGCTTAAAGAAAGAGTAAAAATGAAGGACATGCCTTCTGACCCCTCGCCCCAGTTTCTGGCAAGCCACTGGCTGGTCCTGTGCTGCTTCTAAAATGCTGCTGCACTCTATTCAGAGCGTTAGTGCGTTGGGTTTTTCCCCTCTGTTCTGGAGATACATCAGTTGAAATATTTGACAAATGGTGGACTTCTTTGAATTGGAGTAAACAATGTTTGGTGCTCAGATGAACACTGGTGTACAAATCATGCATGTTTTTATGAAAAAAAAAGTAACAAACGACCTCCATTGCAAGGGGTTTGCAGATTCGGAGTTGGTCCTTTAGGTTTTCTGTTTATGTTCTTGGTGTGGGGACGGTCCGCTTAGAGTGACAGTACAGCTGTGCTTCTCTTGAAATGTATTAAGTAAAATAATTGAACACAGCATGGAACAGCAATTTGAAAAAAAAACCCTACAGACTTATTTTATGGAAGTAAGGTGTTGCAAGTGAAACTTAGCTCATCCTGTTAAACCTTCAGTAAAATGGTTCACTGGCATCAGTCGATGTCCCACTGGCCAGGGAAGAGGTGTAAATGCGTGTGTGATTGGGTTGTGCGGGCGACTCAGAAGCCTGGCTAGCTTTAAGTTTAATGAAGGTTAACCAAATTGTTTAGTTTGCTGTTTGGCATTATCGTTAAACCTGAGAGACTTGAGGACTGCACAAGAAACCAAATTACTGATGACAAAAGAGTCTTCTGCGTGGCCAAGTGGCTTAAGTCAGAGGACGACATTTGCAAAGCTGACATAACACACAGTAGTCTTCCTGGGCTTTTTTGTTTCCCCCCAGAGTTTTAGGTCAGTCTTTCACTTTTATGTATAAAAAATAAATATGTTCAAAATTGCATCTCTGTCTGAGTCTTTATTTAAATTGGAAGGATAAATACTTGCAGGAATTTTTTCAGTGTGTCTTAACTGATTGAAGACAGCTGCTTTATGAATCGGCATAGTCCTTGCAGAACGTAGAAGCGTTTTACTTGTAGTGGCTTGGATATTTGGTGCTGTAAACACCAAGGTCTTTCTCTGTGTTCCTCGGAGCAGAGCCTTCCCTGCCTTAAGAACAAAATGTCCAGTGTGGAGATGTCTTCCTCACTACGAGAAACCTTGGCCTAGGAACGCTCATGTCCGTGCCGCTGTGCCAGGACGGCGTACAGAGCCGTGAGCGGGGATGTTAGTGTTTCGAGGTGCAGCCTTCTGTAGTCCCACTAAAGCCCGATAAGACTTGTGCCGTGCTTGTTGGTTACGTGCATGAGTAAGAGGTTTGCCGGACTGAGACCTGTACTTGCAGCTCCCCAGCAAGTGCCTGCCTCGTACGGAAATACCGCCTGAAACGGCAACGGCTTGCCAGGAGTGCTTGCTGCAGGCAAACAGTAGTCGGTAGTTGTTACAGGAGTGCGTGAGCAGCTGTTTGGTGTTCATAGCGAGTTGCAAAGCCGCTGTCTGTTCTGATTTCTCTTTTTTTTTTTTTTTTCTCTCCGTACTGTACTGAATCGGTGACTCTCTTCTGCATTGTATGTCGCAGGCCGAGACTGACCGACACCTAAGCCTTCAAGACTTGTGAATATTCTGCAGCTATAAACTGCAAATTATTGACATGCAAAGCGAGACATGAACCCCTCTTCGGGAGCAAAAAGTGAGGTCTGTTAAGTACCAAGAAGACCTCAGTTATCTGTTTACAGCGTAAACTGCATCGAGGGGAGGAAGACCACCAGCAGCGTGCTACTTGGCAAAACAAAATAATTTGCCGTTGTGTTTTTATAATGCCTGTATTAATGTAGAAAGATGTAAAAGAAATTAGGAAATATTTTGTTTTGTACTGCCATTCTTATTGTATTTTTATACTTCTTGGCAGCATTAAATATTTTTTTAAATGGACAATATGCTGTTGTGTGCGCATTATGTTAGGGAGAAACTGTTAAGAGCCTGTTTTGCAGAAAAGGAAATGTTTCTCCTTCAGGTTTCCCAGTATCCCGTCTTAACTGGAAAATGGCAAAATGATTAGAATGTGCTTTATGCAAATATTTTCGTTAATGCTAAGTATTGTAGTTTGAGCTAGGAGGAACTCTCGCACATTTCTTTTGTAATACACCACTAAGAGTGTTGTTAATCTGACCAGCTGGTTTGGTAATCCTTCTGATGTTTGCTATCAACTATGCACAAGATGTTCCGAGTCACTTTGTGGAGGGAAAGTGTTTTGTTGTTGATGCTTTAAAGGGAGGAAAAATGGGAAATCTAACGTCTTGCTACCCATGGTCGCATGTAAGTAATGGGTGCGGAGGGCCAGGTGCAAAATGCACAAAGTGAACGGTGTCCTTAATTAAATGGATTTTGGATTGTGCCATCGCAGTGTCTTTGTATGAATAATGTTTTACTTCGCATCTCCTGTCAGCATTCTCCTGGCCGATCTGAACCTCTGGATCGGAAAGGGGGGAGCTGGAATGCTGCTTGGCCGAGTTCTTCTATGGGACTGGGCAGGGTCTCCAGCCCCGCACCTGCACCTTCTGTAACAGCCGGTCTAAATTCTGCACCCGCTGATGTTCTCTGATGGTTTCAGAGAAACCTTCATTCACCCACAAGCTATATTCAGTATGACTGTCTAAACTAGTACATGGTGGGGCTTTATATGTGATTTGTACTTTGAGTATTTTTATGACGGGTTTTTGTACAAATAGCACAGTTGCTGAAAGTAAAACGTGGAAGAGAGGGAAACCCAGGCCCCCTGAGGCTATTTTTGCTAAAATAAGCAGCAACCTGAAATCTTAACAGAACTTGGTTTTGAGGCTCATTCATGAAAGTGTGTCAGGGCTGTGTTTCACTTGAAGCTGAATCAGGGGAGTACTTAGTGCCAAAATGTTTTGAGCTAAATATATGCTTGATGCCACCTTGAAATAATAGTCTAAATCACCAGAGCCTGGTTTGTCTAATTATTTTAATTTCTTTAGATAATTAGTATTGTTCCTAGCCTGTGTTGAAAGAGAAAACTACATCCCACCTGGATTTGGCTTTCCTTTTCAAGTTGGTGGAGCTGTGAGAGCAGGAGCGTTTGTAATGAGAGATCCTGGTCTGGCCCAAACCCTGTTGTTGGTGAATACAGGAGCTTGGTCCATCTTTGGATAGGGCTTTCAGCCATCAGCGCCTTCCACCTTCAGCTGGGGGTTCTGTTTTCAGTGGTTTTTCTAAACTCTAAGGAAGCGTAAGTGACTGCCGGCAAGGTGCACAGCCTGCCTTCAGCCTGCTGCTGTCGCACACAGACGGCTCTCGGCTGTGCCGCTCGTGTGTCTTGGGGGGTGCGCTGGCTCCCCTCGCAGCGTGGGCTCTTCCAGCCCAAATGCTGAGTTCCGTGCTCTGAAAGTTTTTGAAATTGCTTCCCGCTGCTGAGCTGCTGCACTGACTGCGCTGTCGGGCACAAAGAGGGAGCAGTTCCAGAACCTGGTCAGGTTCCGCTGAGGACGCAGCCTTGGCTCGCTGCCCCGGGACCTGCCGCCCTGCGCCCATGGCTACGGCCCCACCTCCTGCGCTGAGGGGGAACGGCGTTTCCCAAGGCGGAGGGAGCGGAGGGGCCGCCCGGCCGCCGCTCGGCCTCGTCCCGCCCGGGAGGCGCCCGCCCGGCGGGAGGGTGGCGGGGCATGGCCGGGCGCACCGCTGGCACCTGGAACGGCCCGGCCCGGCCCGGGAGGCGCCGACGCCGCCTGCTCCCGGTGAGGACCCAAGGGCCCCGCAAAGCCCAACCGGTGCCTCTTACGCGGGGGACAGAGAAAGAGCGGCACCTAGCGCTGCCTTCCCCGCCTGCGGCCGGTGCTGCTCTCCCTCATGCAGCACTTCGTCCCCTTGCTGCGGGTAAACCTCGGAGTAACGCCTTAGAAGCTACACGGAGTCCCTCAGAGCTTGGCTGCACTCAGCCCTGTTCCCGTCCTCTCCCAGGTGGGTCTCGCTGGTCACAAGCACAGAGAGGCCATCATCCTCAGCATGCCTTTCAGCCCATCGTTCCGGCTGACATCTGCTCGAACATCGATCCGAAGTTCAGACTCCCCGCACCCGGGTCAGCGTGCGGGGCTGAAATGGCGTCAGCGAAACACGCACACCCGCTAGGCAGGGAAGGAGGGGCGGCGGGGAGCGGGGCAGAAAGGAGAGGGAAAAGGTAAAGCCTGAGCAAGAACCTTCACCCGCCCGGCAAGGAGCCCACCCTCCACCAGCGGCCCTGCTTGGCCAGTGTCCCCCCCCCCCCGCACAGGACAGCACCTCCCTCCGCAGTGCAGCACGGTGACCTCAGGCTTCTGTGTGACAGCCCACTGCAGACCAGGTTCTGCAAAGAAGCTTCAGTCACGCAGCGACTGGCCTGGGCCTCACAGCACGCGTGTCAAAAGTACAGTCAGGCTCATTTCCCCTATCTGCCTCACAGCAATTTGCACCCTTGTCTCCATTTTCAGCATTTTTTCTTACATTTTCTTCATTTTCCAATGAGCTTTAGGCTCCTCAGGCTTGCCCTGCACTACACACAGCCTCTTGTCGGCAGTCCCTGACTGCAGCCACATTACGACTCGCCAGCTTATCAGTCTGGATACCTACGGAAATTCCTGAAGATGCCTGTTGGTGAATTCACACTTTCCAACCCCAGAACTGCCCCGTCTCCCATCTGTGACCATCACCTTCCAGTGGTTTCCCCACTGCTGTCCCCCTCTTGGTTACGTTGTTGGAACTCACTGCTGTTCAGACACCTCCCACACTCCTGAGGTTGGAGCAGCACAGGCTTCCCCCCAACACACCCGAGGAAACCCTTTTCCTGCCCTTCTCTGTTGGCAACACAAGCTGCACTGGCGTTGTACTTGAAAGGAACCCAAGGAATTCCCACCAGTCCTGAAAGCTCCTTCCTCCTTCCCAACATTGTCTCGTACCTCGCATTCTGCCCCGCGTTAAGTTTCCAATTAAAAAAAATAAGCTCTGTTGCTTTGCTTTTCTTGCTTACAGCACTTGAACAATAGCCTCAGTTTATTTTTATGTCTGTAAAATATGTTTCTATCATCTCACATCCGGCTCTATTAATCAGTTTTAAAACTCCAAGAAATGCCTTGCAGTTGTGTCGTTTTGAATGTGTCTCTGATGATTGTGGCAAAGATGATGCCGGGAAGCAGCAGCCCTGCCTCTGTTGCCAGGGTTTCAGGGAAGTGCTTCATAGCAGGAGCTGCAACATCAGACAGCAGATACCACAATTCAGACCCTGACTTTTATTCTTTAAATAATGATGAGCACTACTCTGGGGAATCTTACCATGTTTTGTGCCACTAGGCTTATTTTTCACAGCATGTTAAAAAAAAATTTGTGGCCTGCCTGGAATAGTCAAGGCTTCACCCTTAACTGTCAGTAAGCAACCCAAGAGTGAGAACAGACTTTTCCGCAGCAGAGTGATCGATTGTGCACTGCGCCTTCCTAAGGTGGAGAGCGCTATGGAATCGTGTTTACAACCATCAGCCTCCAACAAAGGGAAGTCAAGGTATCTTGCTGGTAAAAACCACCAGCCCAACAAAGGTGACACTGCCACACGTGCAGTCTCCTAGCTGGAGGACGCAGCAGTTGAACTCGCCCTTCTTCAGAGGCTCTCTGAAAGACGACGGCGGAACAGTGTAACGCAGAAATCGGACAAGCTCAGGAGACCAGAAGGCTGATGAACTTCTGAGCATGGAGTTCATCACAACTTTAGAGAGCATGGACAAATTTAGAAGAGCTCCAAGTGATAAAATCATAAGAACTTTAAGCCTTTTAACTGCTTGCAAATATTAGATTCCATGCCTCAAACTTCTTGTTAATAGCTGAAAAGAGATGCCAGTAGTGAAAACTGCTGATGACCAGCATGGACATAAAGGTCAGTCAGTCCAATGAGTAAGAGCAGAGAGTAAGACCAACAAATCTTCATATAGTTTTGTATTTTCCATTGCCTGCCTTTCTCACAAATTTATTGCAAGATTTAGATGAAAAGGTTAAGAAGCCATTAGAGAACAGCTTATGGGAAAGGGGCCAGGAAAGCCACCCCAGCTGCTGCCCAGTTAACTACGTGATTGCGATTTGAGGTTAAAATACATTTAAGTGCTGCTTTCTGTTTTCTCGGGGATCTTGCCATTATGGTATAATTAGGAGCTTACCTGATGCCTTCACATACGATGTATTCTCTGAGCCGGTGCACAAACAGATTTTCTTCAGGCATATAACTACTGAAGGAAGAGCAGGTGGCAGGGCAACATCTTCTCTGAGACCAACATTTGACTCTCAGTCCCTGCTAACCTGCACAGCAGGTTGTCGGCGCGGTGTCTGGCTGCCTGCCTGCCTGCCTGCGAGCACACAAGTCCTAAGGGACCACCAGCATATCTATATTTAGAAACAGTGTTAAGAGTCTTGGTGGGCTTGCACTCTTAAGATGTTGGTAACGTAAGTAGTGCTTTAGCCAAAATGACAACAATAAAAATTATTATGTCTAAGCTATTTGAGAAAATATTTTCATGAGAAATAGCACCTTTATCTGTAATCGGTAAAAGGAAGGAAAAAACATCTCCCATGCCTCAGAAAAATTCCAAATGCTTCCTTGCTGTTGCTTCAGAACCCTTGTTTTTCCTCCTCTAGCCTTCTATCCCTGTTTCTCCTTGTTCCAAGCCATACTAATTTTGACTGAAGTTTAATCTACTATCACAGCTACTGTGATTCTGATTAATACAGTTTTGCAGTTAAATACCTTCTGAACTGTGGCTTCCCAAATGCCACTGGGCATACGTCAGACTGCATCCTGTTTAATACAACTAATTAATACAAGTTTTTCCTATATCTGATTGAATTTCTGTGGATGCCCAAGCAATACTGCTTGTTGCCCAAATAAGGTTTTACCCTTCAGATTTTTTTTAACCCGCAGAAGCTGACTTCAGTATGTCAGGTTTTTTTAGTACCTTGTGTATTTTAGATCTGCACAATATATTCTGGATCTTGAACAAAGTTGCATGCCCTTGCCAAAAAGCCGCAGCGAACCTTGTTTGGGCTTGCTATTCATGTGTTGCAAGTTATTTAAACACCAAGCCTTTATATAAATGAACTCCTTACAACACAACTCACGTACTCGGCAACTCGTTTGCAGCACTCAGCATCATCTAGAACACCAGGTTGCAGAGGGCAGAGATACTTAGTAAGTTTACTGCAGCATGGCTGAAGTTCACAGGTGTTAGAATAATGGCACCTGTGAATAGCCCTAAATGAACCAGTTAATTTGATCCCAAAGGAACTACTTAAACAGAGCCAACTAAATAAAGCTTATGCAATCACCTGGTCTTAAAAAAACACAACAAAAAATCCCCATAGAAACTCCAAAAGCTGGTGCCTGTTGATAATCCCTTTTTTTTCCCTCACCCAGCATCCTATGACAGTTGGAAAAGCCTCATGAAGCATCTCCAGTGCGTATGCAACTGCTTCCAAATAGCCATAGCCACTGTATAAGCAATCTGCCAGCGGTGGTTGAAGGGTACTGTTCAATACCTTGCAATTTAGTGCAATAAAACACATGATTTCAGGGCTGCTTCTTTGCAGCCATTACAGTTGTCATTATCTGAGCCCTGCACAAATGCAGGAATATTCCCATGCTCATCTAGTAGCAGGACCTACACCAAGGTAATGCAGAGGCAGGCATTCATCCCCTTCTTTCTGAAGGATAGTTTCCATCTCTGGAAGGCTTGAAGCAGCTACAGCTGATTGAAACAGCCACCTCCATCACGCTGGCTTGCTCAGGGATTCCAACAGAACTCCGCAAGTTAAATATTCTGCCCCCTTCAAAAACCACCATTCTACGTAGCAGCTGTCAGCTCAAAGTATTATTCTGACTGCCATCCACTCTTCTAAAATAAGAGTTTATGTTCTAAGGTGAGTATGTTTAAACTGCTAGGCCATTCTTTCTTGACCTATTCTCTAGTACATCAGCAAAGCCCCAACTCAAACCAAACATGGTTATTAGAGATGTCAGTGCATGGAAGGGAGAACTCAGTGTCTCCTACAGCTTCATTCTAAGGTCAGCTTCTGATTTTACTGGTAAAGCTGATACACCCTGCTGGCTTTCAGGTCTAAAGCCCAAACCAGGACCATGATCAGCCTCAACTTCTGACTTCTTAGAAGGTGAGATTCTAATAAAGGAAAATGAATACTTGGTTCCAGATTCAGCAGTGCATAAGAACAAGCAAGTAGTTCTTGTGATCTACACAGGCCTATGTGCTAAAAGTACTGCAAGTATTTACTGGTTCAAGGCAGAAGTTTTCAACCAGCTAGGCAGATTCAGCTTTCCAAACTCATGTGCAGCAGCAAATTACTCTCTTGTAACAGTTACCAGATCTTCCTGTGCTCACTACCCTCCAGTTACAGGTGACGTATTACGTTCACAGAGAATGTGAGAACCCATCACAATAAAGAATGACATCAGAAGGGTATTTAGGTCATTAGTCCTTTTCCAAAAATGCAAGATTCGAATAAACTCTATTTGCAAGCATGAAATACCACCATGATGGGATCTATATGAAGGCAGGCTGCAGTTTAGCCTTCCACCTGCCTATACAAACTCAAGCTTCTTGTAAAACAATGACAAGACCACGAGCCAAAATAAATCTTCAAGCTCGGACTAATGTGGTCTTTTCAGTCACGTTACTTGGTTCAACTTCTGGTTGTAGCTTGGCGTACCAGTTGTATGCAAGTTGCTTTTTGTTCAGGTAAGTTTCTTTTTGATTTACAATCACAGGCACATCAACCGTTCCTGAACACATTAAATCTATTCATAGCTCATTTTTTACGCCACAAAACATGGCATCTTCATGAAACAGGACATCTTGAAACAGGCGGGTGTCCTGGTGACGGAGGATGCGGAGAAGGCAGAGCTACTGAATGTCTTCTTTGCTTCAGTCTTCAGTGCTAAGACTGGCCCTCAGGAATCCCAGGCCCCGGAGGTAAGAGAAGAAGCCTACAAAGAGGACGACTTTCCCTTGGTCGGGGAGGACTGCGTGAGGGATCGCTTAAGCGATCTGGATGTCCACAAATCCATGGGCCCCGATGGAATGCACCCACGAGTGCTGAGGGAGCTGGCGGATGTCATTGCTGAGCCACTCTCCATCAACTTTGAGAGGTCCTGGAGGACAGGAGAGGTGCCCAAGGACTAGAGAAAGGCCAATGTCACTCCAATCTTCAAAAAGGGCAAGAAGGAGGACCCAGGGAACTACAGGCCGGTCAGCCTCACCTCCATCCCGGGAAAGGTGATGGAGCAGCTTATCCTGGAGGCCATCATCAAGCAAGTGGAGGAAAAGAAGGTTAACAGGAGTAGTCAGCATGGATTCACCAAGGGGAAATCATGCCTGACCAATCTAACAGTTTTCTACGATGGCATGATTGGCTGGGTAGACGAAGGGAGAGCCGTGGATGTTGTCTACCTCGACTTCAGCAAGGCTTTCGACACAGCCTCCCATCATATCCTCCTAGGGAAGCTGAGGAAGTGTGGGCTGGATGAGTGGTCGGTGAGGTGGATTGAGAACTGGCTGAATGGCAGAACTCAGAGGGTTGTCATCAGCGGCGCTGAGTCTAGTTGGAGGCTGGTAACAAGTGGTGTCCCCCAGGGGTCAGTACTGGGCCCAGTCTTGTTTAACTTCTTCGTCAACAACCTGGATGAAGAGTTAGAATGTACCCTCAGCAAGTTTGCTGATGACACCAAACTGGGAGGTGTGGTAGACACACCGGAAGGCTGTGCTGCCATTCAGCGTGACCTGGATAGGCTGGAAAGCTGGGCAGAGGGGAACCTGATGAGGTTCAACAAAGGCAAATGCAGGGTCCTGCACCTGGGGAAGAACAACCCCATGCACCAGTACAGGCTTGGGGTGGACCTGCTGGAGAGCAGCTCTGCGGAGAGGGACCTGGGTGTCCTGGTGGACAACAGGTTAACCATGAGCCAGCAGCGTGCCCTGGCTGCCAAGAAAGCCAATGGAATCCTGGGGTGCATCAAGAAGAGTGTGGCCAGCAGGACGAAGGAGGTTCTCCTTCCCCTCTACACTGCCCTAGTGAGGCCCCATCTGGAGTACTGTGTCCAGTTCTGGGCTACCCACTTCAAGAAAGATGAAGAGCTACTGGAGAGAGTCCAGCGGAGGGCTACAAGGATGATGAGGGGACTGGAACATCTCCCCTACGAGGAGAGGTTGAGGGAGCTGGGCTTGTTCAGCCTGAAGAAGAGAAGGCTGCGAGGGGACCTAATAAATACCTATAAATATCTGAAGGGTGGGTGTCAGGAGGATGGGGCCAAGCTCTTTTCAGTGGTGCCCAGCGACAGGACAAGGGGCAATGGGCACAAACTGAGGCACAGGAAGTTCCGTCTGAACATGAGGAAGAACTTCTTCCCTCTGAGGGTGACGGAGCACTGGAACACGCTGCCCAGGGAGGTTGTGGAGTCTCCTTCTCTGGAGATATTCAAGAGCCGCCTGGACAAGGTCCTGTGCAGCCTGCTGTAGGTGACCCTGCTTCAGCAGGAGGGTTGGACTAGATGACCCACAGAGGTCCCTTCCAACCCCTACCATTCTGTGATTCTGTGATCTTCATGCATTACTACTGTAAAAGCTCATTAATATGAGCAAAGGATTACTTTACATTTCTAGCACAGTATTTAGTGTTAAGAAGCATTGGTCTTAATACAATTCAAATCTTAATTCAAATCTTTAAAAAAACCCGAACACTGCAGATGTAATTAATTATGAAGCCTTTCCAGTTTTCCTAATGCCAGCAGCAGCTGGTTTGTGCTTACATTGTTCTACGCGTATCCAGGTTTGTGACTGACTGAAATACAACATTTAACTTGAGGCTAGCCACATTTTAAGACATTACCTGAAGGTATTTGGACATACAATTATATAAAGCATTTGCTCCACACACCAATTCTCCAAGGTTCAGTTTGCCCTGCATTATCTGCTTCTGCAAAGCAGACTTAAGACCGGGAAAACACATTTCTTATTGTTCTGAGGAAAAAGAACAGTAACTGAACATTCATTTAAATAGTAGCCCTCTGTGACAGGTATTCACTATGATTCTCACCTCGCAAACTTTCAAAAACCTGAAAAGATGAATGATACCGCATCCTTTGGGCGACCAGTCACAACCACCAAGTAGTTGGACTGAATCGCTCTTTACCAACAGGCACAAGCTTTCAAGCAAAGCTGACTACTGAATCTTATTCCTATACCTTTAACAGCTCTCTTCAGAACTGCTGGTGTTCCTTTCCTCATCATTTGTACTACTGGCATGGCAGTATCACAAAACAAACAACAACAAAAATTATTGAGTAGACTAAATATTTAAAAACACAGCCTGTTTATGTGTCATGTCTGTTAATTCATGAGCTATAATTTAGAAATTTGAGATTTAAAGTTACTTTTAAATAAGCTGACCAGGCACTTCCAAAAGATCAAAACTGAACACGTAGCTTAATAACGCAACAAGTACCGTTACAAACACATGAAGTACTCATCACACAATTGGTGTCTCAGACTAAGTTTATAAAAAATAGAGATACCAGACTGCCTGCTATCAGGGCAATGTTTTAATTTCTTTATATTGCAAAGCACACAAATTAGTCTAAGAAGGCCCACCTACCTAGAAAGCTTTAGTTCTAGCATCTCTGCAGCCCTTGGAAACAGAACAGAAATTATACAATGGAAGTAGACCAGAAAAGATAGCAGAGGCTGCTGTATGGCTTGCAGTCTCCTCATTTGAAGCTAACACATCAGCACTGGGAAAAGGTGGCAGAACAAGATCACTTCTGAGCTTTGCTTACATCACCCATAAGGTTTGTAAAAAACAGAAAAGCCAAGATCCACAGCTAACAAGGAACAGTAGGGTGTTTACCTTCATAAGAAAATCTGTGCCCACACATCCATCTCAAGCCCTCAGCTACCTTACAAAGGTGTCCCGTAAGCTTTTCCACAGCAATAATACTTAACTGAAGAAAAAAGTTTTTTAAAAAATATTTTATTGGAAAAAAATTCAACCAAAGCTATTCAATAAACAACTGTACAAAACACATTTCTTTTTGGTCAATTTGTGAAAGTTACCTTAATTTCTTCAGCTATTCACATATGTGAAAGGAATTTTTCTTAAATAAAGAATTTATGTACACAACAAATTAAGCTGCTGTTGCTTGGCAATTAGTATGTAATCATCTTCTCAAGGGATGTTTGAGACTGCACATGTGACTTACAAAGAGTTCAGAATTCATCAGAAAAGGGCAGGTGGGAGACCATTGCCAAAAAGCAAGCGCCAAGAACTTGGTATTTTCCATTGTGAAGCAGTATCTGTAGAATTGTTGCTCTGCAACAAAAACAGAGTAATTCTTTAATTTTTAAATAATAATAATGTAATTCTATCTCTGGCATGTGTATTAAAATAACAGGTAGCATTTCACGTGTCAATATCATTGTGGGTTGATTTAGACAAGAGTACTAGAAGATCAAACCTTTACACAATTTTCCATCACGCTTGTCAAACAAGAGACTGGGGTTTAGGTTTGTTTTTTCAGATGGAGAAATTCCCAGTGATATTTTGATCAAAATCTATCTTTAATTTGGCATATCCTCGAAGACCCAGGGCCAAAATGAAACCAACCCATACATTTTTAACTTTTCTAAAATTCAGCTGAGTAACATTTAAAATGTTCTGGGTTGAAGAAAAATGAAAATAATGGATATAAAATACAAAAGCAAGAACTCTAGATCAAACAGCAACTTACTTCGCTTTTAATTAGCTGGAGCCATTCATTAAGATAGTTAACAAGAGCAAAAGCATCAGGGATGTTGTCCCCTTCTGAGCAGAATTTCAGAAGAACTGCCATTTGGATTCCTTGAGAACAGCTGCAACAAAAACGAGCAGGCATTTCTATTTCTTTTCAGTACATAAATATAATTATTCTGGGTTTACAAAGCAACAACAATCTGCATATGGCTTATTAAAATAACACAAAACAAAACAAAGTAAAACGCATGCATATAGAGACTTTTTTTCCCCCTCTCCGGACTTCCTGGATTGCATTTTCACGCTTCGTGTTCTTTTTCTTACTCTTGAATTTGTTCTTTGCTTTGCGAGGCAGGACTCTTAGGTCACGGAAGAGTTACTCAGGGCCAATCTGGCCTCTTTGCAATTTTGTGCAGGTGGGGTATTTATACAGATCCTTTGATATAATCACTCCTTATCTTTCTGTGTATTTCAAACAGCAGTCTTGCAGACTGCATATCACTACTTTCGTCACAATATTCCCATTTTTTCATTTAGATGTGAAGATTGTTTTTTTGGTTGGTGTGGGGTTTTTTTTGTCTACAGTCCTGGGGAGGTCTTTTTGTTTGCATACTGAAGTCAGTATGAAGGTAAGCATGGTATTATTAACTCTCCTGCTGTTGGATGCAACAGTTTGGAGTCATGTCAAAAACAACAGCTAAAAAAATAAAAGTGAATTTTCCACCTGACACTTACAAACCAAACATCTTTTTGCAGAGCTAAAATAGTTTTACCATAATAAACAAGTATTACTATCCAAAATTTGAAACTCAGACATGCTTTTGGCACAACTACTGATGCACACACCTTTTAACACAAAACCCACACCTAACTGTTTGCTGGTCCTGAAATCTTAACTCCTTCTCAGTGCTCAGTTGTTGTGGGGTTTTTTGTGTGTTTGGGTTTTTGTTTTTTGTTTGTTGGTTTTTGTTTTTTTTTTTTCTTCCCACACACCTGATGATGGAACTATTTGTCACTGAAGACAGTTTTAGTCAAAGTATCACAGGTACAGGAATTTTACTATTTACCAATTGTGGTTTGCATAAAATCATATACCAGATTAATCACAATATTAACTGTAAAGCATTTGTTTTCCTTTAGCCCATTCACTTACATTTTGATCACATTTTAACTTTATGATACAGAATTCCCTATTTTCTGGCATATTATATCGTCTAAATCTGCTCCTAATTATGGGCTTGATCTGGAAGAACATCTATTCCTACAAAATGCTTTTCTATGAATAGGGACTTTTCCTATAATATAGCCGTTTAAAAGATAATTTTACCCCTGTACTAAAAGCAGGACTTCCGATGTCTTTCTGTGCTTATCTTTGGCAGCTCTGGGATGGTATGCCCCTCCACCCCTCAGACCACCTGGCGATCACAGAAGCAGCCGACATTGCGTTATTGCCTTTGTAGCAGGACAATGAGCTGGGACAACTCGTCATTTTTCTTGCCTTTGAGCAAGAGCAGTGAGCTGGGACAATCAGGCACCCCCTGACCACACCTGGAACTTCTGCTGCCCGCTTGATAAATGTCAGAACTGCACAGCCTAAGGAGCACTAGAATTGTGCTTTTGTTGGCAAGAATTACCTCATACCAGCTGTGGCCAGGATGGAAATTTACTGGTGACCAAAGTCAATCATCTTGTGACCCAATAAACAGTGGTACCAAGTGAGGCCCCTTGAGCCCTCCCGGACTGCAGCGGGCTGCACTCAGTAACTCCCGCTAGGTGGGGATGCCTCTCAGAGCCTTCCAGCTCTGAAGTTCGCAGTTATCGCTGCTGACAGAGCCTGGGCTGAACTACACGGATTCTACACTATTTGAGGTTCAACCTTCGCCCATTGAGAAAAATCATTTGAAGTGAGTATTTCATTTAACTTGAGGGGAATTTTTAACAGGTACCTTTATATATGTATATTGTGTGTGTGTGTGTGAACTGATTCAAATCATAATATTCTATTATTGTGATTGTAGTGAATCCCTTTTAATCACTTTGTAAATGCTAAATCAACCAATGATTAATTACTGCTAAACACTTGTGATTTTCTCTGTCTCTTTAATTGCGAACAAACCTTAAACTGCTACTAGACATACCCTCTAGACATAAACCATTGCAGTCCAATGTGAAGTCTGGATCCAGCTGCACCTAGGCTCCTCTCTGAGAAGGAGTTTAGCAAGCAATGGGAACCATCCCGAACCTTGCGACTCAACAGGAGGGTCTCCCTCACTCCTTACCTCTTTCTTCAACCTCTGTATAAGTCATTCTACCTCAATCCTACCTCGATTTTGAATTCCACTCATTTAGTAAGTAACAGAGTGAACATTGCCAACAAACTTTGTTAAATCACATTTTATAAATTCCTATTAAAAATCACTTCTTACAAATACCTTTGACAGTGATTCTTTAAGCAACCTAACCACTCGTTCGCGACAAACTCACCTCTCAGTAAACAATAATTTTGTGATGCCACCTCCAGGAATATGTAAAACTTTTTCTGTGTCATTTATTCCAGGGTAAGCTGCTACTTTTTCCATTTCTTTCCAGTTTAGCTCCTGCATAAGGCCTCCAACTGCTTTCTCAAGATCAGGTGTAAGTAGGTAGCGTAGTGGTGTCCTAGAAACAAAACAAGAATACATTCAGTCTGACAATAAAAGACACTACCAATGTTGTTACTTGTGACAGAAAGAAGCTGCGAGCACTGAGGGCCTCACTCCTGCAATGAAGAATTGCACTGACATTCCCTTCCTCCTCAAATCATCTTAAAAAGTAGTCTGCAGCCTCAAAACAGTACAAACTATTCAACTTTTTGCCACAAATAGAACTAAGGTATCCTCTTTTTAGAGACTCAAATTACTGACAAGTAACAGATACATAAGCACATAAATAGCAGAAACACTAATGGTTGTTACAACGATTTACAAATAAAATGTGCTTTTTCTTCCTTCAGGTAAGAGGTGATTAGTTTAAAGTTTGTTAGGGTAAACTTGGACTTCACTGTGATACAGTATTTTTAATAAGCTCACACTACAAACATCTATAGACTGCAGTCAAGTCTAAGTATTTTTGAATGCGCTACCCTCACTCTTTAGTGAATCTGCTAGCAGAGACTCCTTCTGTGGTGCAGGGGGAGGAGGGGGGGTTTAAATCACCAAAAATTATGACACAGACCATACTGAGTAACCATCAGTCCCTCTTATTTCAGTCCATGTTAGCTAGCCATTCTGCAACTGTATGCAAATATCACTGGTAACTATAACTGGGATGTGCATGGACCTAAACCTCCTTTAAGGCCCTAGACATTTATATACCCTGAGGATAACAACTAGGCTTCTGCAAAAATTTGTTTGTTTGTTTTTGTTAAATCACGGATTATGCTGTCCTCAACCAGCGAATAATGCTTGTTTTTTAAAGGGGTAATATCTCACAAAAATACATATAGTCCGAACCTTGCAGCTGCCTCGCAACAAATAAGAATTGATAACTTGCTATGAAAAAATGGCAATTTACTATATTAAACAAAAACTTCAACATGTAGAATAATTAAGAAGAGGTAAGAAACTAACCAATACTCTAATTAACTGCTAAAAATATATTCTATGACCTGTATGTTAGCACCTAATCCCTAACACTATTTGCAACCACAAGAAATTAACAAAAGTGAGGCTCCGCTGCCTGACAGTGCAGGCCAAGTGCAATTTACTTACAGCTTATTATTTGCTCAGTACTTTCAACAGTAGTAACTAAGTTTAGAGACCAAATCTGTATAACACAATGTTTTAATACTATATTTAGTATTATATGACCTATGTACACAGCAAAGCAAAAAGAACCCTGCCAAAAGTACTCAGTAGAGGGAAATATGTCAGCTTGTCTAAAAGAACAGAAACATTAATTAGGTCTTTTAATGATACAAACATACCCAAGAAGTTGCTCATCATTGCGCTGGTATGCATGGCTGCTAGACAGAAGAACGACTCTGGCACATCTGCTGCTTTTCACCCAAGAAAGCAGTGTTTGACAGAAGGGCCTGTACTTGTTCTTTATGCAAAGACAGAGAAAAAAAAGTCAAAAATATATTGTGTCCTTAAAAAAAGAGCTAAAAGCCAACAATACTAGGTGTTACAGATAATGTTCAGCAGTGATGTAAGGTTTTCTTCATATGTATTTACTCCTCAGCTTCAGATGTATTTTTAAAAATAAGCAGAGGACTGCTCTGGTTGTTCACTGAATCAAAGCTACATGTACAATGATAAAAGTCATCATCAAGACCATGTTAACAACAGCAGTACCATCTGTTTTGTGTGCCATTAATACCATTGGAAAAAGTTTTAGAGTAAGATGGGATGGTAGGATCACACAGTATTTTTCCACACTTTGAACTGCTAAAAACTGTACCACAAATTTTTTTCTGGCATGGTATTCTGCTTGTTTTAAATTACAGCCACTGTCCAGTTAATGAGCAATTCTAAATTCTTCATTTTTTACATAATGAATACAGCTTAAGTGACTACAGAACACTATGAAATAAATTGGAGTGACACCAAAAATTAAGGTATTACAGTAAAAGACAAATACACAAAGACAATAAATGTAAAGAAATAAAAAAGAAATGGACAAAACCCAGACCAATTTTGTATTTGCAAGACTGTTAATAGCAATATTTATGCTAAAATCCACCAATACAGGTGGGGTGTTCTGAGGCTTGGAAAAACAACACAAAACCTCAACCCTCAATGAACGCATGAGTCAGTTTTTGTTAACTATGCCCCTATCAACTGCAGAAGGTGTTACAGCACAAAGCAGACAAATATTTTGCTAGGCCACTTAACCTACTTGCCAGCAGAACTGTTCAAACTGAATAGTGAAGAGCAATCGATGAACATACATACCTTTATAAAAGGTGATCTGATCTGCAGAACTACAAGCTTCTTTGCAGGTAATGAATACACTACAAGAAGAAATTAAGATTCACAAGAAAGCAAGAAAGATGTGGCCTTACAAGTACCCAGACTTATCCAATTTACAAACCTCAAGATACTAAACCTTTAGGCTACCAATTCATACAGGAAAGCCTGACAATACCCACAGTATTAAAAATACATATTTTTGTGCATTGTCTTCACTGGATTTAATTTCACTTGTCATAAATTCAAAGGATTGAATGAAGAAAAATATATGAAGATCTGCCTCCTGTAATGATTCAGATAATCTTTGTGAAGCTGCTTAAAGAGACTGACAGATTATTCTGAGACTTCCATGATTTAAGAGGAAATAAAAAGATGAAATGCAATGATCAATACAGGGAAAGAAACAAATAATTTGAAGGGGGAAGAGGAAGAAACACCACATAAGGAAAAAGGCAAACATAGGCGGGAAGGAAGGAACAAGAGAGAATAAACATCCCTCTACACCAGAAACACAGCTTGCATTCAGCACTTTACTGTAAGTATGCGCACACTTCATGTTGCTTTGGATTAAAACTGCAGAGAGTTTTGGATGCACTGTAACATGGCTGAAACTCAACATTTCTTACTGGTTCTGTATGTCAAATTGGTTATCCAAAATAATAATAGTAACAGTTTCCTCTGTCAAATGTAAATACATTGTTAGCTGTAAGCTACTGAAGTTACTGCTGACGTTAAACAGTGTTCACATAAGCAAAATGTAACAACAACTAACCTAAATGTGACATTCTTGCATCTCATGCAGCTTGCAAGTATCTTCAGCATTCAACCCACCTTCAGCATTTATACTCAGCTCCATTGAGTTTTCTTCTGCTGTTGCATATGGATTATTTCCAACCATTGGCACCAGGCAATCAGTGTAGAAGTAACCAACTTTAGTCATGTTGAGCGTGGAAATCACTAGGTCTATTGCCAGCTGACCAACATTTCCCACTGACACCGCTGGCTGAAGCAACAGAAGTTACTGAATTAGTGTTTCGTGGACAATACAACACACTCTTCAAATGGTGAAAGTTAAAATAACTTCAGTTCTGGTCAAACATGATTCCTAAAAGTGGCTGCCTGTTCTCCGACAAAGGTGACTATTTCCTAACAGACTACTAATACAAGACTTTGGCCCTGTCCCACAAAAACATCCTGGCCGCTTCTGTGAATAATCCTGTCTCACTGTAAACTTAAATAAAGGCTTGTAAACTTGTCTCCTCCCTCCCTTTTTGGATACAGAGTAGATAAACAACTAATGCTGAGATTGGCAGGCCTCAGGTGACACCTAAGGGTAATGCTGGTATTACATACTAAACCTATAAATCTCAGATTGATTCATATACAAGAGTAGGCCATTTTTCATTGTTTAAGGATGAAAATGCTAAGGGTCATCTTGTATTCATTTCATAGGAATTGCCAAGGGCTATCACCAATTGAGGCAGACACTGACCTAATCTGATGGCACAGAAAGAGAAATTCAAGAATTTGTGTTCTTCTACAGAAACTAATACCAGAAGACAACTGTAAAATTTTTGATTGCTTCCCTCTAATTTATAAGCAAGTCCATGTCTATGAATTGCTGCCGCCACCAACTGTGGAAACACTGAGTTTGATAAGCTCCTGGTGAAACGGGGCGTAGCACCGCTTCTGGACGTCCTTGCCAACTGGCTGGTATCCAACAGCCTGTCACTCCCAGAGCAAGGCACCAGCCATGATCCGTTTCCTGCGGGTCATCAGCTGACCTGCAACGACTTCCCGCACAGCCTGCAGAGTCAGCCCAGGCTGGGCAGCCCTCGGTGAAAGGCGCTAAGGTTACCTTTCAGCAGTACAGCAAAGGGACTCACTCACTGGAGGAATAAGGGGTTGCTACTTGGCAGCCCGTGCTGGAAGTCTTACCCCACAACAACCAATGTGACCTCAGGTAGGTTATCTTGAATTGAGTGCATGCCATGTATGAAGATGATTAAAACACTTCCTAAAACAATCCTAATCGGAGTTTAAACATAGCACAAATGAGGAATCCTTCATTAAAAACATGTAGATGTCACATCTAAAAGAAAAAATAACCTTTTATTCCAGTGCCAACCCACAGATATTCAAAATTTTCTAAGATGACATATGGCATTTTAATCTTAGAGCGAAAGCATAAAGCCATAGCTCAGCACATTATGCTTAGCTTGACAAGGGCAGGAAAAAGGGGGGGCTGAGGAGGGAGAAGTTAACAGAAACGGAAAGGACCACCTTCAGCTCTGCTGGAAACAGCTCTGCGAAGGACCCCAGCAAATCCCCCTCTTTTCCTCGGCTAAACGGCCGGGCACAGCCACCGCTGGCCCGGCGCCTCTCCGCTTTCCCGCTGGCACACACCCAGCGAAGGGGGAGAGAGAGACCCAGGCGCGGGCGAAGCCAGGCAGACAAGGGCCCTCCCGCGCCTCACCGCGCCCGGGCCCGAGCAGCGCCGGGCCCCTCTCGCCCGCTCCGGCGGGGCAGCGCCTCTCGAGCCCGCCGGGGGCGAGGCGGGAGCAGCAGCGCGACTCACCATGAGCAGAGTGAAGCCTTCCAAGTCAGAGCCGGCGGAGCCCCCGCCGCGGTCGCACGGGACAAACATGCCGGCCATGGAGAAAGGCACCGAGGAGCGCCGCGGCCTTCTCCTCAGCGGGGCGGGGCGGGGCGGGGCGCGACGGCCGCAGCCGCCCGCCTGGCGCTGCGCCCGCCAGGGGGCGGGGCGGCGGCCGGCGCCCGTTGGAACGGCGGTTGGGGGCGGGAAGCGCGACGGCCCCGCCGCCGCCATGGCGCTGCCGCCGGAGAAAGCCTCCGAGCTGAAGCAGATCATCCACCAGCAGCTGGCCAAGGTGGGCGCCGGGGGGTCTCCGCGGTAGAGCGGCGGAGCGAATTCTGCCGGGGGAGGCCCCGGGGGGCCGGCCGGCCTCTGCCGCTTCCCGTGGCGGCGATGCCCCTCCGGGGGGGCCGGCGGCGGTTCGCGCTCTCGTCTCACCGCGGCCCTGGCTCGCGGCCTCTTCCCCGCCGTCTCCTTCCGCCCCCGCTCCTCGCCCTCATCTCCTCTTTCCTGAGGTACGGAGAGATGGAGCTGAGGCCCCGGCCGTCCCCGTCCCCGTCGCTGCCCCCTGGGACGGGGAAAGAAGTACGAATGCTTTAACTCATCCTGCGAGGACAGGCTGAGAGAGTTGGGGCTGTTCAGCCTGGAGCGGGCTCCGGGGAGGCCTTGTTGTGGCCTTCCAGTGCCCGAAGGGGGCTTGTAAGAAAGACGGGGACAAACTTTTTATCAGGACCTGTTGTGGTAGGACAAGTGGTAATAGTTTTAAAGTAAAAGAAGGTAGATTCAGATTGGATGTAAGGACAAAGTTTTTTACCGTGTGGGTGGTGGCAACACTGGAACGGGTTTCCTAGAGAGGTGGTAGATGCCCTCTCCCTAGAAACATTTAAGGCCAGGTTGGACGGGCCTCTGAGCAACCTGGTCTAGTTGAAGATGTCCCTGCTCGCTGCAGGGGACTTGGGCTAGATGGTCTCTAAGGTCCCTTCCAAGCCAAACTATTCTATGAGTCTTTCAAGTCCCAATGGCCGTGGCCTTAATATCCCTCCTGTGGGACAAACAGCTTTACAAATCCATGCAGTTTCACAGCTGAAATGAAGGACAGAAATGCTTTGAGTTCCCTTTCAGCATAGGGGGAGCTTGCAATGGAGATTTCCTACTTTTGTGCCTCATCTACAAGTATATAAAGGTGTGCTCTTTCCCTTTAAAAATAATAAACTATTATCCCAAGTTTGAATTTTGAGGGAAACAAGAAATTAAATAGGTGACCATTTTATAAATGGTGAATTTGCAGACCTTTTTGTAAGGAGGAAAGTTCAGGGCAGGGGATGCTGTCAAGACGAGCAGTGAAAATGCAGAGGTTTGGTATGCTCATGATTTTTTTAACTAGTAGAGATGCTTTGGTGAGATAGTGAATAATTTGATTAGTTCTGAAAGGATTAATATTTTAGTGTAGGTATTTCTGTATTCCTAGGAGAATGTCTTTAGTCTTACAGAGTGACTGTTTAGTCGTGGCTGCTACCATTTGTAGCATGTAGTGAATTTTCTTTCAGATGGATGTCCATGGCAGGATAAGAGAAGTTCTTGCTGAGACTATACGTGAAGAGTTAGCACCTGAGCATCAGCAGTTATCCACGGAAGATCTGATAAAAGCCTTAAGACAGCGAGGAATCATTGACGATGTTATGAAGGAACTTAAATTTGTAACTGTAAGTAGCTTTTGAAAAGTGAAAATATTTTTGCTTATTCCTCTTACTGACTTGGTGTTTTGACAAGGTGAAAACTCGCTACTTCTAAAGCTTTGTAGTGGCTTTACTGATTTGTGACGTACTAGGAGCAGAACAGCTTAACGCATATGCTAAAATTAGTTTAATGATAATACTACATTGGAAGTATTTGTTCAGTTTTCGTTACATCTTAAGCACTAGAAGGTAGCATACCTGAGGAATGGCATTCAGCTGAAGTGGAGGAATCTTTAGTTTTTAAAAGACTGCAGTAAGAGTATCTGTTGTATCCCTTGATGCCTTAAAAAGTCTTAATTGTAATTCCAGGATGTGAATGGAAAGGAGAGGACTTCAGCTGCAAAATCATCAACACATTTTGTTGACAGAGAGCCACCAGCTTTGAGAAAAAGTATGTTGCTTGTGTATTTTAATATTTGGATCATCGTTTTGAGAGAAATTTGAAGTCTGTCATTTTTGAACTCTTGAGTTAATAATCCAGTATGAACTGGCATAAAGCTGGATGGTTTTTGTGCTTATCTACAGGAAGAAAATTGATATAAGCAGCAGAAATTAGTGTCGCATAAAATGTAACTTTTTTTAAAATGTAATTTATTTTACATTAAGATAACTTCCGTACATTTTAAAATCATTTTCTCCTCACCACTTTTTTCAAAAAAGTTTCTTATTTTCTAGTCTCCTGTTAGTTAACTGTATGTAACATGCTTCCTAAGATCTGTTTGTAGTCTCTTCATTTTTATTGCTACGCTTTACAGCTAACATTGACCCAACACGGAGGTATCTTTACCTTCAGGTTTTGGGTGGAAAAGCTTTTCTGGAGCATCTTCAGGAACCGGAGCCTCTGCCTGGCCAAATCTGTTCTACCTTCACTCTGTGTTTACATTTTCGAAATCAGCGCTTCCGTTCTAAACCTGTCCCCTGTGCCTGTGAGCCAGATTTTCATGACGGTTTTTTAGTTGAACTACACAAGGATAGCCTAGGTAAGGAACATTGTGGGTTTAAAGCTGATGCTATTGGGGTTTTTTCTGACTTCAGAGTTATTGTGAAATAATGTTTGATATGATTTAGTGGCTTTCTTTCCTATTTTTTATCATGTTTTCCTAAGGAAACCGATTACTGTATTCGGTTATCCACTTGTAGATCTTTCTCTGCTATTGCCTCTTGTTTTCCTTCTTTTCCACTCTAAGTTTTGAATTTGACCAACTTTATCCATAATTGACAGTGAGATGATCGTCTCGGAGATGGTAAGAGATGCTAAGGTGGCTGTGATTTTCGTGAACTTTGTGCTGATAAGTGAAGAAGGGAAACATAGATTTACTGTCACATGGAAAGAAAAACTGGAGTGTGAGTTCAGTTTGTGTACCAGTTAGCAAACAGCTGCAGAAGAGTCGGTCATCCACAGCCATTTTTCTGTTGTAGCCTGGGAACATGGTAGGAGTTAAGTATGTTGTGGAAAGACTTCTGAATGTTGTCTAAATCGTGTAGAAATCCAGGGTAGCTTATGGAATATCAGGAAGCAGAGAGATAGCCACAGTTATTGCAGTTGGACTTGGGGAAGGGAGTGAATATACTACAGATTCAAAGAAAACCAGACTTTGCTAATTCTGCTGGTCATGGAGCAGTTTGTCATAAGGTCAAGCTTAACTACAGAGAAAGTTGTTTCCTAAATACTGATGAAGAGTAAGTTGACCTGACGTGTTCAAAATGATGAAAATAATATTTTTCAATTGCTTTTACTTAATGGTGCTTTAATATTCTTTATTTTCTTCAATGCTAATTCCATTTTAATTTTTGTGCTGTTGAACCAATTACGCTGGTGTACTCAACTATAGGAATCTTTTTATCTCCTCTGCAAATGAATCGTAATCTTTCTGTAGCTCTGTCCTAAACTGAGTTTGATTTTAAGATGGGATCATTGCTTACGCTTCTGGACATGAGATTTTTCTTAAAATGCAATGTATGCAATAAATATAAATGCATACTTTTTTTTGATTTTGAGGAAGACTTGGGATGATAATATTCTTGCTGTCTAATCTTGGTTTAATAATGGCAGGTGATGGAAGTAAAATGGTGGATGCAACGACTATGTTATCTCTCTGTGACCCAGTGCATATGGTTCTGATCAAAACAGACACATTTGGTGAGACAACACTAGTAGCATCGTATTTCTTGGAGTGGCGATCTGTTTTGGCTGCAGAGAATGGCGTAACGAATGTTGCTGTTGAACTCCTGGGTGTAGGTAAGGACAAATGATAAGGCTGTGATGATGACTTAAAATGTTGGGTACGGAGCTTGCTTATAAGCTTAAAGCAGTATTTGTGATGTAGTTTACTTTTAGTTCATCTAATAAATTGCTATAAAGAATCCTTAGAAAATGTGTGGGAGTCTAATGGTCAGATTTTTCTGTTATCGAAATACTAAAAATGTATATTCCATATCCTGTGTAATGATGGTCCCCATGTCTGGGAACTCTCACTGCTGATTTTCTGCAAAATCTAAATAAGTTGTCAAAAGCAAACCAAACAAAAATGAACCAATTCATCTCCAGGAACATATCAGACCAGTACACCAACAAGTAAAATCTAGCCTGTGTCACTTTCATAGCAAACTAGCAACTGCTGGAGAAAGTGGTCTCTGCTGTGCTGCCATTTATTCCAGTAGCTGGAAGCATGTTTTCCGACAGAAAGGCTGAACAGCTTTGTTTAAGTGCTTAGTAGTTAGTATACATGTGTATTTTTGTGTGTCGCTTGTCCCTACTTTCCTTTTTAGGAATTCCAACCTCATTTTTTAGGTTATTATGATTTAGTGGATAAAGATTAGCCGTAGGATTCAGTTTATCATGACTTCTACATTAGCTATTCCAGAGTTTGATCAAATAGTAGCTGATGAGTCGCTTGAGTATTCTTTAACACCATTTCTCTGCCTGTTAGGTTGGTGAGCAGTTCTTGATAGTTTCAAAAGAGATGAAATTAAACCTTCAAAATATTTCAAAGATTGGATATACTACATAAGTTATTCCTGATTGTTATCACTATTGCCTGCTGGATTTTTTTGTTGATTTGGTGCAATGTTTTATCCAATGAACACAAATCTAGTAAGCTTATTTGGTAAAATGTTTGTTAGTTTCATTTCCTTCTGAAAACGGTGACTATTGCCGAAACTTTAGTATCGGTATGGGTTTGGGTAGTCTTTCAAATTGAGAGCTTATTATTATAATGACTTGGAAATGCATAACAAGTAAGTTCAGTTTAATACTCAAATGGGCGACGGGATTAATTAAATCTAATTATCATTATCTTTTTTTCCAAGTAATAAAGTATCAATCCAGTAAATCGAATGCTTTTTCTCCTCTGCTGAAGCCTTGTTATTGTACAAAATGCAGCAAGAACATCAAAGCATGCTGCTACCTCAGATAAACAAACCACTGTGTGAGGCTTCTGTTGCTTGTATTGCTTATAGGCCCAATCTCTATTGTTTTGTAATCCTTCTTGTTCTTTATGTAATTCTAATTTTTCAGCATCATGCAACACCATTAGGTTTGTGGGATTTTGTGGTACGTTTGTTGGGATTTTTTTAAAAATTCATTACTCTAGTTGTATGGCACTCCATCTGTCTTAATGAACTGAATCTTGGGGAAGATCAGCTTCACTTATTTCCAAATACTTACATTTGAGCTACCTGTGTAGTCAGTAGGAATAGGCACTTTCACAGTATGTGACTCTCCTACTCTGTTTTAGATGCCTATTCTAGACATTTCTAGAATGCCATTCATCTCATACATGCTGGTACTGACTGCAGAGAGGGCCTTGGATAATTATCTCTGATCTAGATGTCTGCTTTTCAGGCCAGATTATTCTTTCTTACGCAGCCTCATTTGAGTTTGAAATTCAAATAAAGATGCTTATTTTGCATATATTTTAAGAAGTTTTGTTATTTTTTTGTGATTATATAGCTAAAAGATTCATTTTAATTATTTGCTACTGCCTGACCTGAAATGTCCTAAGTAAAAGGAATTTGAGAGAACTGATCAAAATTTATTTTGGGTCAAAGGTACAGAATCAAAGGTTTCTGTTGGCGTTTTAAACATCAGACTGGAAATGTATCCACAGCTTAATAAGACGCTGTCTCCAGAAATAACTAATACTCAAGTAAGTAATTCTGGGGAGGGTTGGCTTACTCTGTTATTGGGGGAGGAAGCTCAGTGTAGAATTACTTATGGAGATGTTGAGGGCTGTGGGTTTTTGAATGTTCCATGGTTTTTTTTCCCATTAAATTTAAATATTTTAAAACTTTTTTTAAACTACCTTGTTTATACTGAACATTACTGTATGCGAAATACTACTTTAGTATTTTTTCTACTTACTCGTATCAAAACTTTAAGAAGAAAAATAAGAAAGATGAAATATACCCAGTTTTCTTCAGGTAGTGTATCTTTTCTTGCTCTCTCTCCTGTTTGAAGTAATAATTTCAAGTCAGCCATTCTGTCTGGAAAGCCAGTAAATGTTGCCCTGAAGGTGCATGGAGATACTCTTCTGCACATCAAAAGCTGAGAAATCCTTCTGGACAGAAATGCATCACTTAAGATGAATACTACTTCAGTCAAGCTTGATAGATGAGCCTACAAACAAGAAAAGTAACTTGAGGTTTTTGTTCATTGGATTTTAATTTACAAACACTATTCTTCAACATTTGCGTGGCACACTTTAAATATTAAACTTTATTTTACATAGGCATGATTTGATGGGTTTTATTTCCTGTTTGGAATTAATATGTGTGTGGTTGGTTATGTTTTTCTTAACTGCAGTTTACTTTGGAACGTCAGAAAACAGCAGAAAGAGAGCGATTATTTCTTGTATATGCTAAACAGTGGTGGAGAGAGTACCTACAGATAAGGCCTACGCACAACGTAAGGCTAGTAAAGATTTTTGCACAGGTTTGTAAGTTTTACAAATAGACCAGTCATTTCTTTAATGTATGATTTTGTTTTTACAGATATATTTTGAAGTTTATGTCATACAGAATTTGTATTGATTTATGACGTGGTTACATGCAGGTCGGGGCTGCATGTGGTGATGCAATTTGTAAGGATTGAACTTCTGTATATGTATTGAAGCTCAATAGTATGATGCAGAAAGGATTGCTCCAACCACTTCTGATGCACGAGGTGATAAAAAAAGCCTGTTTAGTCTTTCCCTTGAATACTCACAAATGGCAAAGATGAAAATGTTCTGTGCAAACTATTTCAAACAAGTTGACATCAGATAAAACAGTTACAAAAACTGGACTTACTTAGATCTGTTAGAACAGATCCACAAAATATTTGAGCTCTGTGTGGTGTGTAAAGCAATCTGTCTGCTTAATGTCGCATGCTAGCTACAGAGATAGTTATTGTAGGCTAATAAATTACTGTGCATCAGTTGCTCCTTGGTAACTGTCTCTTGGTAAAAGGAATGGTAGGATTCTTTGCATTTTTAGTGCCATGAATCTATTTTGCATAGTAGCAGTTTTCCTAGCACAGATAATAAGCCATAGCTTATTATCTCAAAGTAACTTCCTGAAGCAGTCCCTGCCTGCTCTTTCTTTTCAGTAAAGTAACGGCTTCCATTCTGGCTGTACCGTGAGCGTTCAGTAGTGATGTGAACTTCCAAACAAGGGTGTGGTGGGTTGATCCCAGCCAGCAGCTGGGCCTGCTCTCAGTCACTCTTTCACTCCAACCCAGTGGGATGGAGGAGAGAATGGGAAGGGCAGAAGTGAGGAAAAACTCATGGGTCGAGATGAAGACAGTTTAATAAGTGAAGGAAAGAAAGGAAGAGGGCGGGAAAAAGTGACGCAAAGACAGTCACTCACCACCTCCCACCAGCAGGCTGATGCCCAGCGAGTCTCCAAGCAGGGGCTAGTTTAGAAAAAATCGGTCCTCCACACCCACTGGTTTTATTGCTGAAGATGATGCTGTGTGGCATGGAATATCCCTTTGGTCAGTTCAGGTCAGCTGTCCTGCTCGTGTCCCCTCCCAGCCTCTTGTCCACCCTAAACTTAATCCGTGTCAGGGCAGAATGAGAAACAGAGAAGGTGCTGATGCTGTGCAGACACTGCTCAGCAATAGCTAAAACGTTGGTGTGTTATTAACACTGTTTTGGTCACTAATCTAAAGCAAAGCACCGTGGGGGCTACTGTGAAGAAAATTAACTATATCTCAGCCAGATCTGATATGAAGGCTTAAGGTTTTCAGGGCAGGGTTTATAGAGAAACAAAATATATAATTGAATGGCACATCTTAGAACTGAGAGTTTGGTTGGGGACACGAGCCAAAAATGGGACTTGTACTATTCTGAGAATAAAGCAATGTGTGAATTAATGGTATTCCACTTTCTGCACCCACAAAGCTGTAGTACGGTTGGAGAGAAGGGTTTGTGGATAGGATTAGAGGACTAAGTTCTTTGTTACAGAACAGTATAGAAACTGGCAGCCGTCAGAACACTATTGGAACTAGGCCCTCTGCTAGTTCAGTACCTACAGAGAGCTTATCATGATTCTCCCTCTGGCCACAGCAAATGTTAATAAAACTGCCTTTAACGACCTTTCTCATTTCTGGGAATAGAAGTGAGATTATTGGGATTGTTTGATAATTTAGTTATCAGCCAGTTTCATAGGCGTAATGTGGAAGCATGCATTACATATGTAAAACTATAATAAGTAAATAATGAATCCTCCTTGTGATTTTTTTTTGCTTGCTTTCTAGCTGTGAAATAATTTACAGCAGGATTCCAGTCAGCTTCAAATAAATGGTGCTTTTCTTACATCAACTTGCTGGAAAAGTGTGACAAAACCTTAATGGGGGCAATATGTGACTACAGTAAAAAATATGAGACCATGGTTTCCTGAAGCTGCAGACATTTAAAAGGCTTTGATCCCTTTTTAAATATACAAACATAAAAGTACCAGTGAGGAAAAGAAGGGTTTTACACTGCTTGGAATAGTGTTAATAGTTGATAATCATAATATTTCCCTGCAGCACATAATAAACCAGACCTTTTTCAAGTCATCTTATTTTTAATTTTTCCAAGAAATTAGAAATTTTTAGTATGACTACTCTGGTAATTTTTATATATCTAGTGACATCATTGTGAGTCAATTTTATTGGTTTTTGGTGTTACGAAAAGAGGTAAGGAGTATTCAAATTCAGAAGCAAATAGACACCTTTGAAACTCTAAAATCAGCTACTGAGTGCTTAATGCTTTGGGGAGGGGCTGGTTTGGGGGTTTGTTGTGAGTTTTGGTGGGTGTGTGGTTTTGGAGGGTTTTTTGTTTGATTCAGAGTCTTTTTTGGTTGGATGTGGAGTGTTTGGTGGCTGGTGGTTTCTTTGTTTGTTGGGGGGTTTTATGTTTGATGATAGTATGGAAATTGACAGTGGATGGAGTATGAACAGTTCCTCGCCCATTTAAGGAATTTAAGTTCAAGCTGTACTGCTCCAGGTGTTTGAACTCTTAGCCTAGAATGCCCTCCTGGTGCAAGAGGCAGTGGAAAAATGTAACTGTAAAGTCTCTCTAAATGAATTGCCTTAATGGTTTTGTGTCTTAATTCTAGAAGAGTTTTTGTGTCTTAATATTCTTCAGTGATATTTATTTCAGTGAGAATAAATCCCATAGCAAAAAAGACAGCTTAAGTTAAGATGAATCTGTCGTAACATTTGCATGTCTCGCAAATAAACATATTTTATGTATTCAGGATGAAAACGGAGTAAACCGTCCAGTATGTTCGTATATCAGACCACTTCGAGCAGGCCGGTTACTAGACACACCTAGACAAGCAGCGCGATTTGTCAGTGTCCTGGGTTATGAAAGAGCTCCTGTCATCGGAGGAGGTGGTGGCAAACAAGAACAGTGGTGCACCCTTCTTGCTTTTTTATGTAGAAACAAGGTATGTGAAAATGGTCTTTGTGTGACACAATAGAGTTGGTGTCTTATTCTGTCTGAAGTCAGTAGTTTAAAAGAGGCTGCAAATACATGGATTAAAGCAAATTTGGAGAATTCTGTTACAATAACTTATTTAAGAGCTTTTTAAAGAGAGATGAATGTTAAATAGTAGTCAGGAAGGCTGTAGAGCAGACTTTCTTTACTGCTGTTGTTGGGGACCGTTTGTCAATACATCTGTTTGACAATGAGCTTGCTTTTCTAAGATCCCAGATAATTATTCAGTGAATCCCTGCTAGTGTGCAGGCCACTAATTTAAAATCTGGACTAATCCAGGAAGAGTTGGACAAGTCTCTTTCGGAAAACTGATTTTTTTTTTTTTCAGATGGGCTAAAATACGCTCACAGTCTTTGCATTCATTTTTTTGCAAGATAGGAATTTTCACTAAATGTTTCAGCCTAGTTCTTAGTGATCTGACCCTTGCATGACTATAATAGATGAAACAAACTGACTGATTCTGGATTACAGCTCTTCTGTTGTATGAATAAAAGTAATAGTGATCCCTTTTAATATCTCTTTGGAGCAGTCGATGCTTTTCATTGCCACTGAGATACTTCTGTGTTCAGTCTCACTGATGTGTTTATATTAAAAATACCTGTTCTTGGCAGCAGGAGATGGATCCCAATTTTTAGGCCTGTCTCAAAGATGCACAGAACAGGCATTAACTGTTGTCTCTGAATATTTTGTGATGCATAAGAACCAGGTAAAGGCATCACTGGCTTTTGGATGGAGGTGGTGATTGCAACTTTGAGTTTGAGGACCCTTGTGTTTGGAGGCACAGAGAAAGGGTTTCCTCCAAAGCAGTAGTGGAAAACTATGGAAAATAACTGAATTTAGCCCCTGTGACCCCAGCTGAACTGTTACTAATTTTTTTGTGGAAAGTGGTGTGGCATTATGGGTGTCAAGAGAATGGGCATCTTTTCAGTGGTGCCCAGTGACAGGACAAGGGGCAATGGGCACAGACTGAAGCATAGGAAGTTCCAGCTGCACATGAGGAAGAACTTCTTCCCTCTGAGGGTGATGGAGCACTGGAACAGGCTGCCCAGGGAGGTTGTGGAGTCTCCTTCTCTGGACATATTCAAGATCCGCCTGGACGCGGTCCTGTGCAGCCTGCTGTAGGTGACCCTGCTTTGGCAGGAGGGTTGGACTAGATGACCCACAGAGGTCCCTTCCAACCCCTACCATTCTGTGATTCTGTGATTATTAACACAGGTTCACCAGAACAGTTTAAAGCTACTTTTATGGATATTTCCCTTGTACATTATGGTAGGGGAAGGTGGTGTTATCTGTGTAATGAGCAGATACATCCAGGAACACTGAATTTTACATTTTCAACATGCTGAATGGTATTTGACTAAGAGCCTTACTCTTCTGCTTCTGAATGCTGTGCTTTGTGTTACGAAGGCTTCATTGCATGGGGAATGTTTTTCCTTTCTTTACAAGTGTTAGCTGTAAAGTACTTAGAGTATTACACATCACATTCAGAAACTGGTTTCTGTGAATTGCCAATGGTATCAATACATTTATGAAGGAAACTTTTTTTCCTGGTTGAAGGGAAATGCAGCTACACATGGCTTTCAGTTGTTACACAGCTAGACCTGTGGGGGCGTTTGTTAGACCTTTTTTAATTTCTGAACTTTGACAACACATTCAAGACAGTAAAATTATGTTAGAATTACATTTTGTTAACTGATTACATTTCCTAACTGTGTAAAAATACTGCATAATGTCTAATATTACCTCAGGTATTTGCCTTATGTACATTTTGGCTTTTAATTAGAATGTTAGTTTTGTACGTACGGGTCAATAGATTCTGGTTTTGGTGTACTTGAAGGCTTCTTTATAATCGGAAGAAATGTTTTCCAGTATTAATCACACAGTATATTTTAATAAAAAAAAATAAACAGTCTATCATTAGAACATACTATATTTTTAAGCTATTTTTTCTATTACAGAGAACTAAAATTTGTTTAAACCTAAAAATCCTGACTTCTGGTATGCGCTTTAGTTAAACAAGAGGGAAGCATGACTTGTTAAATCATGATTAGAGAAATACCACTATTTTCTTTCATCTAAGTTTTTATCCATGCCTGATACTCAAACCAGCTTACTAATTTTTACTGCCTAGGGTGACTGTGAAGATCACGCTAACCTTCTGTGCAGTCTTCTTCTTGGGTTTGGATTGGAAGCCTTTGTGTGTGTTGGAACAAAAGCAAAAGGAGTCCCCCACACTTGGGTAATGACTTGTGGAACTGATGGAGCAATTACTTTTTGGGAGAGCTTAACAGGACATAGGTGAGTGAAAGGAATACAAGAAAACTGAGCAACATATATTGAGGTTTGCGTGGGCTGTTTTTGCTGTTGCTTTTTTTTTTAATCTTTACATCCTATTGTGTAATTCATGTAATTAAAGACAGAAGTCTTTGAATCTTTTTTTTCTGTGTACTGGTGTTGTTTGGAAAATAACTGGTTCAATGTAAGGTGAAATATTTCAACAGTTTGTAATATAGTTTTCAGTGGCTTTAATACAGTATAGCAACTGTTTCGTGTCATACGGCAGCTGGTTGCCATTGATGGCATCGCTTCCATCATTTGTAGAGAAGGAGATGAAATCTCTCATGATGCTTTAGGAACTGTTGTGGCTTAACCCAGCCTGTGACTAAGCAGGAAAGCAGGGCTCCGTCACACGTAACGGTTACTTGGGAAGACAAACACCATAACTCTGAACATCCTCTTTTCCTTGTCCTTCCCCCAGTTTTATATGCTGAGCATGACGTCATATGGCATGGAGCATCCCTTTGGTCAGCTGGGGTCAGCTGTCCCAGCTGTGTCCACCCCCAGCCCACTCGCTGGTGGGGCGGTGTGGGAAACAGAAAAGGCCTTGGCTCTGTGCAAGCACTGCTCAGCAGTAACTGAAACCTCCCTGTGTTATCAATGCTGTTTCCAGCACAAATCCAGAACATAGCCTCATCCTAGCTACTCTGAAGAAAATAAACTCTATCCCAGCCAAAACCAGCACAGAAACCCATATTTTTTTCCTTATTTCATCTGTGAAATCAGTGTTACATTATTTTTTTCCCCTGCAGAAATCTCAGCAAGTTCTCTGAGATTCTCTGTCACTTGAGTAATTTTAGAAGGGCACACGTAGCTGTTCTGTATTCCAAAGCTCCCGGAACCTGTTTGTTAAAAAAACTTTCCCCTTTTCTTATTCTGCATGTCTGTTGCTCAAGTGCATAGAATAGTACTCAATCCTGATTCTTGTATAAAAATAAAAAAAAATGCTCCAGACTTCAAGGAAAAGAACTTTGTCTTTACTGATGATACTCAGCACAGTGATCCATCCCATTGTTCCTTCTCGTGCTAGTTGAAGCATTACTTTTGGAAACATAATTTTTGTCACATGTAGCTTCAAGTTGCCTTGGTAGAAGCACAGTGGGACTATGTATTTGAATATAAGACTTTTGGCTTTGTGAAAAGTGCTGGTTAATAACCAGTGTTGAAAATAAGTAGTTCTGTTTTGCCACTGTTTGTGTATCCTGTGATCAGCATTTGAAGATGTGTTTCTCCACATGTGATGGGTGGGGAACCTGCATGGGTATGTCGTTATAATTGCAAAATTTCATTGCTGTTTAACATCCGCTTGATTATTCAGCTTATTTTTCTAGATTTAGAGAAAAAAGTGGTGTATTATTTCATTGTGTTATGCCTCCAAAATGTGTGTAATTACTTTTCTGTAAATAAATGAATGCCATTTTAGGGGGGAAAAAACCCCAAACAAATAAATTTGGCTTGTATTTTTAAAAAAGAGAAATGGCTTATACCTTTCCTATTTAAATATTTTTACCTGGTCTTGAAATAAGGTGTATTTAATAATAAATTTTTTTGTTCAGGTACATCCACAGACCTATCAATCCTGATGACCCTCCGCTAGCTGAACAACCCAAGCCAGTGTATCCTTATCGCACAATAGGCTGTATCTTCAACCATCAGAAGTTCTTTGGAAATTGTCAGCCCTCAGATGCTGTGGAGGTCTGTGTGTTTGACCTGCATGATGAGTCTAAATGGAAACCCATGAGTGAAGAAGCAATAAAATCTGTATGTTCCCCTGGAACAACATCTTCAGTTCCCCCTTTTCCTCCTCTGTGTGCTTCCGCAATAGACGCGGCAGTAACAAGCAACGAGATAGAACTGCAGCTGAGAATACTGGTCTCTGAACACAGAAAGGTAACGCTGTTTAAGGATTATCATCGATCTGTTGTGGTGGTAGAGGTGCATATTTTTACTGTATACTTTCTTTGGATAGCCGTATGTTAGTTCACGTACTTTTATCTTTGCAGTGTGTTTTCCATCCGCTTCTGCATGAGTGCGGTGTGTGAGAAGTGAAATAACTGAAACATTGCTTGGAAAGACTCCACTGAGCTAGATGATGTCATGCTTATTATTTCCAGTAGTGATTCTGTAGCCTCGTGTGTGGGCTCTTCCCTCCCACCCTGCCTTTGCCTCTCATTGTAGGTCTGTGATCTTCAGCTTACTGACACCTGCAGACTGCCTGTGGGTGGTCTGTAAAAGAGCTGGGGAGATCTAAGCTGATTGTCAGTGGGCTTTGCCTATCTGTCACAAATGTTTTTGGTCCCTAGCTAAAAACAGGCTTTCAGCTTTCATGACCTTACTCTGCTTTACAAAATCAGAAGGTATTGCTAGAAGTTAGTTTCATCCTTTGTCATGATTTTTACAAGATGTAATGTGCCAGAAATTATTTTTCCTATGCTGGATGTGAAAGAGATGATATTTTGAATCCCTGTTAGCTTATGTCTGGTTTTAATGGGGGTTTTTTTGGTTGTGTATGTCTCCCCACACAATGCTCAACCTTTGGGGAGGCAAGTAATTCTCAGAGTCTGAATCTCATGCAGTGTTGAAGAAGTACGTGGTGGATTTTTCTACTTCTTTACACTTGTGGGATGGTAGGAGGAAGGCACGTGTACCTGTGTATGTGTCGGGCGGAGCTGTTGTGCACTGTTTTTTTCAGAAGTGGGTTTCCACGAGAGACATTAGAAAAATGTGAGGTGAATCTTAGTTGAGCTTTGCCGTATTTTTGCTGTGTATTTATGCACCATCTTCTTACGTTTCATGCAGTGATGCTGTAGCTAAGACATCTAGTTTCAACTCTGTTGGTCTTGTTGTAGTCTAGTAGTCTAACTTCAGTTCTTGGTAAATGTTTGGTATTTTGTTGGTGGTGTTTGATTCTTCTGGCTGATGTGTGAATCAATGTACAAATCTTACTGCTTCGTGGATTCACTTCCATTAACTACAAATTAAAGATTTGTCCTGGATTTATTTGAATCTGTATAGTATAAAAGCTTACTAATGTCCTAACGTTCATTCTGCACGGTTGTCGTCATTCTGTGTCTTGCCTCACAGGATCTTGGCCTGTCTGCTGTTTGGGATGACCACCTATCCTATCTGTTGTCACCAGCATTAGCAGCCTATGAGCTTGAACGTACAACAGGCGTTTCTGCGGGAAATGAAGAGTTTCAAGACGCTGTTAGGAGAGCGGTACCTGATGGTCACACATTTAAAGGGTTTCCTATCCATTTTGTATACAGAAATGCCAGGAGAGCATTTGCCACATGTCTTCGGTAAGTTCAAATGTAAAGAGATGTATATATATAAACAGTAATACGTAATCAGGAATTGCAACTTTTTTTTAGTAACATTTAAAGAAAATTAATTTCTGTAAATTTAAACTGGAAGAAGAGTTGTGTATTATATGTAAAGGGTCATGGGGTACAGAGCTTCTATGTTACATTCGTGAGTTCAGTGATGATAAGACTTAGAAGGAGGGGTTAAATTAATTTATCTGCACTTGTTAAAAATGATCAGTGGTGGTCTTATTTTCCTCCAAGGCAACAGCCCCTGCACTATACAACAATATTATTATTTGTAATGACAGACTCATGACACTCTGTTATTTGAGTGTTAGTCACAGTTGAAATAACTGCACATATGTAATTGAAAATTTTAATAATAGCTTAGTAATATCTGTTACTCTTGTTTTTCTTTTTGTCCCATAGGTCTCCTTTTTGTGAAGAAATCATCTGTTGTAGGGGAGACCAAGTGCGACTTGCAGTTCGTGTACGAGTGTTTACGTACCCTGAGTCTGCGTGTGCTGTTTGGATCATGTTTGCTTGTAAATACCGCTCTGTCCTTTGAAAAAACCAAAACCATTCAGACATTTTTAGATCTACAAAATAATGTATGTGGATATAAAATTACACAATTAAAAACTAATACTGTGTTTTACGTAAATGCCACTGATCTTGAATACCACAGTGTGTGTATTGAAGAGGATTGTGTACACAGTAATGATTGTATTTATAAAGAGAATTTATTCTTATTTTTAATAAAAGTTACTTTTAATACTTACAGGAGTGTGGGTCAAGTTACTAAAATGCGTGCATCAAATACTAGCTTCTCTTCTGCAGTTCTGAATTGGCATGAGAATTCATTTAGAGAACTCTGGTTTACCTGCCTAGGGTAAGAGACTGCTTTACCTCTCCTCTCCGTGTGGCGTCCCGGGTGTGCTTGGTGAGTGACTGAGGTCCAGAAATACTGAAGTGTAAGCGTGTGTCCTTTCCACCACAAGATTTACTCCTGCCGCTCTTGAACCTAGCAATAGTTTCTACGTTAAGCTTCTAAGAACAGTTCAGTCAGGTATAGGTAATCTTGTTAAGCTATGCATTTAATAGATTATGGATTTTTTTTTAAACGTTTAAGACTGGAATACCTGAACATGTGAGTAGCTGTGCTGGGTTAGGTAAAGTGGTTTAACCTGATGCCTTTTTCCTGACATTAGCTCAGCAGGTCTCTGAGGTAGAAGTTGTAGCTTTCTACCTAGAAGTTGTGGCATTTTGCTTAACAACCATTCCTGATTTTGTCTGATTCTGACACTCAGATCCATAGTTAATTATCCATCTGTGGTTTTGTTTGTCTTAAACCCGTGGGTGATGATTTTGCTGAGTGCCTTTTAGTCTTCATGCTTTGAGAAAGGGCAAGCCATTGGACTTACTGAAGTTCTCCATACCATGCCTCTCATGTTTTTCACCACGTGGACTCCAAACGTCTGTTTTTGGGGCTGGAGAATCCAAACCTGTTTGATTTCTTCTGTAGAAGCCATTCTGTATCTTTGATTATCCATGCCCACGGCCCTCTGTTCTACTTGTAAGAAAGATCCAACGCTTTCTGCTGGTGCTGGAGCAAAAAAAAAAAAGGCTGGAGAAGCTTGCAGTGCATAAGGCAGGAGTGGACGCTGGCATTTTGCACGTAGGTTTGATGAGAAGTGTGGTAGTGTGATGCTGTTTTCGTATTTTGTCTGCAAGGGTTCAGTACTGCCTAGTGCAGCACTGGACTTTTGACTTGAGATTTTGGTAGTGCGTTACGTACCGACTGGCCCTGCTGCTAACAGATATAAAATACTTTACAAATCTGGTTTGGTGTTACCTTTTGATACCTGAAAGACCAAAACGTGTTCATTTGCCTGTCGGACAGCGTACAGGACCCCGATCCCATCTTGAGACACTGCACTTACGTCTGATGGGGCGTGAAGGGCTGGATTGTGGGGTATGGTCAATGTCGCTGAATTTAATAGCTTTATTTAAATATTAGGTTTTTTTTAATTTGCAGCAAAAGATGTTAATTTCCTTTTACAGATGCTAGGTAAAATTATAGAATACCAAAGGGGGAAAAAAGTGGTTTTGATGTGGGTTTTAAGTTATTTAGCCCCCACAGCAGGGACATGTGAGCGGTGCTCAGGGGCTCGGAGAGAAGCGGGTGCTCGGGGGGGGGGGGGGGGGGGGGCAGCGCCGTTGTGTCCCCCCCGGGGGCGCGGGAGGGAGTCGCCCCGCTGTCCGACCGGCGCTGTTTATCGGGGAGGGTGGGGGGTGTGTGTTGTTTCCCGCGCTCGGCGCAGCAGCAGCAGCCCGTTACCCGTGCCCGAGACAGGCGCGGACGCCGTGCGGCGCGGACGGGGATTTTAGCGCTGCCCGTGGAGGCGAGGGGAGCATTCCCGCCTCCGCCGGGCCGCCGGGCCGCCATTACGGCCGGGCCGGGCTGGCGGCGGCAGGCAGGCGGACAGGGGGCGCTGCGGCGCCGGGCGGCGGCCGTTGGCGGCGGGGGGGGCGGGGACGCCGTTGCGTTGCTATGAGCTGTCCCCCCCCCCCCCCCGCCGCGGCGGCCCGGGCGCCTCGCAGCTCCGCTCCTCCTGCCGGCCGCTGCCTGCTGCGCGGGCCGGGCTGTCCGGCGGCCTGGTGGCACTAGCGGGGCGGGGAGGATGAGCGCGGCGGGGCCGGGCGGCGGCAGCAGCACAAGCAGCAGCCGCGGCGGCGGGGCCGGTCGCTGAGCCGAGGAGCACCGCGGAGGAGGCAGGGCATGGCGCTGCCGGGGGAGCGCGGCGCGGAGCCCCAGCCCGGCGCCTCCCGCCCCTCCGCCGACGAGGAGGAGGACGGCGGCGGCGGGCAGCCGGAGGCGCTGTCTCTGGAGGAAATCCTCAGGCTCTACAACCAGCCCATCAACGAGGAGCAGGCGTGGGCCGTCTGCTACCAGTGCTGCGGCTCCCTGCGGGCCCGCGCTCGCCGCGGCGAGACCCCCGCCGCCAGGCTCGGGGCGGCCGCCCACCTCCGCGTCTGGCGGGACGGCGCCGTCACCCTGGAGCAGGGCGAGCCCCGCCGGCCGCCCCCGCCCGCCGCAGGTAAGGCCGGGCCCCGCCGCCGCCCCCCGCCCCCTCAGCCCCGCGGGCACGGCCCGGCGAGGCCCTTCTCCCTCGGCCTTTGTCCGCGGGGTGCGGGCGGGCTGCGGGGGGGGGGTGGCGGGGAAGAGGGCGAAGGTGTGTGTGGGCATCCCCGCGCCGCTGCGGTTTCGTGCGTGGAAAGGTACAGGCGGTCTCCGGGGATTCAGCCGTCTGCGCTGGGCGCGGGGGAGGCGAACGCGGGCCGAGGGTTCTGTACCCGCGCCGTGCTGCGTGCCCCGCGCCCGCAGCGCCTGCCCTGGCAGCCTCGGGGGGTCCCGCCGGGCCGGGCCGGGCCGGGGTGCGGCGGCGCTCGGAACCGACTGGGGGGACTCAGCGCCCAGGGAAACGGCGGTTCTGTTCGCCTTGGGAAGGGGGAGCAGGGCGCATGTCTGCTTCCCAGCGCTCCGAAGCTGCGGCTGTGAACGTGGAAAGGAGTGGAGGGTTTTTTGTGGCAAGTAAAGCTTGGCCTCTGAAGAGAAACCAAAGCCCGGCAGCGGAGGGTTGGCGGTGGGTGATGGCGCAGAGGATGGTGTTCGCCGGCGTCAGCCCGCTCCGCGTTCAGCGTCACTGGACCTTCCAGGGAGACGGAGGTTTCGGGATTTCCAGTCACGTGAAGCAGAAGGCGGTGGTAAAATCACGGAATGGGATGAAGCGAGCCCTCGGCACTGGGAGCGCAGATGCTGTGCTCGGTGTTACGATTTGATGAAACCTTTTAGTAGGGTGCCTGTCTGAAAAGTCCTTTGGCAGAGAGTTGCGGTGACCCAGTCTGGAGCGAGTGGTACATAGAAATATCAAACACACTCAGGGGAGGAAGGGACATAATTTTGTTCCACCATTGAAATGAGTCTAGTAATTACTTCCACTTAAATATGATCTGATGTACATTTAAAATTATTTTTACAAATGGGTTATTGTAATGTTAATAAAATGCCAGACCAGCACCCAGAAGTTCCAGGGAAATACTTTCCTGACCAAGCCATCTGTGTGTTACAAGAGCATGGGAGAGTTCTGTATTGCATATTGTGTGCTGTTTTTACTTACAGTCGTTTGAGATGGTATCACACTTCTGCCTTTCTCTTTGCTGCTGTAGGAAATATATTAATTTACTATTTCTTTCTTGCTTTTGTTGCTTTTTCCTTGCCATTTGTGGGCTTTTTCTATTTCCTTTTAAGTACATCTTTAATGGCCCATAGGAAGGTGTTGGATATATCTGGAGATAAAGTTCAGGCCCCTCACTGACATCCAGCTGGTTTAGTTTATGCGAAAGCTGCACGTCACATCTGCATTAGTCTTTTTAAACGTTTTAGTTAGCATGTGCTAACCTGAGTGTATTGATACTGCTTTTAAATCTTTGGTTAGATGAGACCTTTTTTCTTATCTTCCAGCCCTGACTGTTTTTCTCTTACCTCCTTTCTTGTTTTTGTTTTTACATTATTATTGTACATACTATGTTGTGTATCAGTTAATGCCACATACATGTGCTTATTTCTTGAAAATCTTAGAGAGAGAGAGTATGTGTATATATATGTGTACATATGTGTGTATATATAAAGATAGCTAGTCTTCTAAGACCTCCCAGGAAAGCATGAGGGGGAATAACCCAGGGTGAGCACTCGCTCCAGCACGTATAATAGGAGAGTGGAGGAGGGGAGATTGAGTACGGTCTAGGAATGGACATCTGGCAGCAGTGGTCCCACTTCTGCATCAGCCGCAGGTAGGCGCCGGGCTTTGAGAGGAGGCAGTGTTCCTCCTGGGGTCCTCTCCGTGCCCCTGGTCTTCCTCATCCGCCTAACTTTGAGTAGACTTCTGCAATACAGGCCATTGCTCAGCATTCAGGCTTTTACAGAGGTTTTTGTGTGGAATCTGTAGCAGTTTTTCACTGGAAATCATCGTATGCGTGATAGAGTGAGTGTTGGTAATTCACTAGACTGACTATTGAAGAGGAGTTGACAGTAGGCTTGTTTCTCTTTGGTATCTTTTGAACTGTCCCAGTTCCTTTCCTTGTTGCTCACTGCGGTGTCCTGAGGTGATGATTAATGAGCTTTCTGAGCCAATTTCAGCTTGAGCCTCTTGAACGGGTGTTTATTCTTAGGCTCGTGTATTCTGTTCAGTACCAATGAGAGCTTAAGCACCATTGCCCTGGCGCTGTGGCTTGGGGAGCAGTACGTCGTAGCACAGGCCCCAAAGCTGTCTGGCCACACTGACTTTACTCTTGAGATACAAATCAAAGTTTTCTTAAAAGCAAGTACTAATTATGTAGAAATTGATGGTACTTTTCCAAAGCCGTTTCTTGTGAAGCAGTTTTCTGGTTAATGCGCAATACTTGAAATTCCAGGTAAAAATACTTAGAAATTGAATAAAATGTCCTTGAGATACGAAACAAAGATGAGTTTCACTGATACTGGGACAGAAAAACAACCTTGGAGTTCAGTCCCTATCCTCAAACAAACCCAGAGACTGATTCTTAGATCTTTCCAGTTTTATCTGCGTAGTCTATTAATATTTGGTTATCTTTTTTTTTTTTTAAAAAAAAAGTGTTTTTGTTCAATAGAAGTAAAAAGATTAAGAAGGAAAATGTCACTTTGTTCTTCATTTTCACGTAAGCATTGATATTACCTGAATTCCTGGCAAGAGGAGGATCAGGAAGGATTCCTGCTAATTGTTTTTCTGCCTTTGTATTTCAGACAGCTTGGATTTAAATGCGTGTGTCAGGAGGTTTGTTGGAGCAGTAGGGGTTCTGCGGGTTAATGTAGTGATACATAAAAATGTATAGCTGTAGGTTGGTGCATAAGTTTGGGTAATTCACAGGAATAAACATTGGCTGTTAGTTTCTGTTTTTGTAAACAAGACGATCCTGTGTGGGCAAATAAAGAAGTCCCCAAAGAATGGTGTCTTTGGGTAGCGAACATTCGGGCTTTGTTCGGGATTGCGAAGAACGATGTGATCAGTCATGCCTGTCAGCAGAGCTCGGGCGAAGTCAGGAGCAAGCGCAGCCGTGTCGGGGAGTTCGCCTTGGAGACTCTCACGAAGCGATGTTTTCTCGGTGTGTTGCAAACCTTATCGTTACTGTTTTGCCAGAACTGAAGTGAGTAAGAAAAAAACATGAATATGCAAAAAATTAAGAGCTCACTCTGGTCATCTTAGTATGAGTCACTGTAACTGTTTCTGTACCACAGAAATATGGGTTGCTTAGAAACACCCTTGGTGAAATTGGAGACACGGCGTCGAATGTTTCTTACCTAATGGCTGTTTTAGCCGTCTCTTTGTTACTTGCGATTTGTATGAAATGAGCTAACAGTGGCATCTAGTAGAGTGCCAGATTCAATACAGAATAACTTCTGAACAAGCTAAAACGTTTGGTGAAACACGTGGTTTGACTCCTCCAAGCTCTTGCCTTGTGGAACAGCACTTTGAGGCGTTTTTATGAACTCGAAGCAGTAATGAAGTGGGAGATGCAGGGGTAGAAAACCCGTACGAGAGCAGTCGACCTCGCGCGCCTGGTACGTAGCTGAGCAGAACGCTGCAGGGCGCAGGAGGCTGTTTTGTGGGGGTCACGTTGTCATCGCGAGCTGGGTAAGGGGCTCTTGCTTCTCCGTGTGCCGGCTGCGCTGCCTCCATCCCACGGGACAGTGTAGGGGATGAGCAGGCTTGGAAAAACTGGGAGTTTTCCCCACGTGTTTTGTTAGTGCCGGATCCCTGGCTTAGTGAAGGCAGATGCTGGTCTTGGGTGTGGCACCGAGCTCCTGGAGAGGAATGGCCACGGGGATCTCGGGAAGGGGCAAAGGCGGGTGTTTGGGAAACCAAACCGTGCCGACTTCCAGTCGTGGGCTGCTGAGGACTGGCATGCATGCGGCACTCCTCGGGCTCCCGTCTCCTTTCTGAGAGCCTGCCTCTGCGGGTAGAGTTGGTGGCCCTCCTTTTGCCGTGTCCTCCAGCCCTAGAGGAGAAAGTGCAGAGGGAAATTACTGCTGGTTTTATCAGAAGCAAGTACATTGCAGATTCTTCTCTTGGAAATCTGCCAGGCGTTCAGCAGGAGGGCAGAATGCATGGAGTATTCTGGCTTTGAATCAACAAGATCACAGAAAAGTTGACTGCGCAGTGGCTTTCACGGGACTCAGAGGGCTCGGGGTAGGACAGGCTGGAAAGAAATAGCTTACGTTGTCTTGGCAGTTGTAATGACATTCATGTCCTTCTTACGCCCTTGTGTGCCCAGGTGTTGGAAGGCAGCGTGGAGAAACAGAGGGCAAATACATACAAATTTAGCTTGTGTGCATCAAAGCATTCTCATCTGTCAGTCTCTTGTGGAGCACTGAGGAAAAATATGCAGGATTTTTAGAGGAAAATGGATGTACTGACATTTTACTTTTAATTTTGTTGACCATTTTGAAAAATAGTGGATGGGAGTAGCCTTGCTTGCTGTTTAAATTTCAAAACAGGTGTTGCTATGAATGCTTCTAAAAGAAGTAGTACCTTTAGAATTAGGGCTTAATTATGCTCTGAATTCAGATTTTGTTCAAGGATATTCAGAAACATCTGTATTTAGAAATAATAAGGTTTGATGTATTAAGCCTTCCCTTTTCCTGCTTTAAGATAGAAAGGTATCTGTATACATCTATAGAGATATGTTGATGTTGGAAGTCAGGGTAGGAAGCAAATGGCAGTAGGCAGCAGAGAGGAGCCTCGGTGAGTTGGTACTTTATCTCTGCTCGCTTGCTCTGCTGATCTGTGGAAGAAAGCAAGCCAAGGCCTTATTTATGCTGGGGTTTCTGCCATCAGTGTGGTTCCCAGTACATAAAGGTGAGCTGGAAGGCTTCCAGTCACGGCTTATGTGATGTGCAATGGGGTTTGTGTGGGCTCTCTGTGGATGTGGGCGGATGGCTAGGGACTATATTATAGACAGCTCTGGTGGGGGAGGACAAAATAAGCAAAGAAAAGATCCCAATGTAACAGAAGAACACCTTTGATTGGGGGGGGGGGTGGTGGAAGCAGCATATTCCAAATACTTGCACAAAAGAAATGGGAGAAAGTTGCCAACAGTGCTAGGTGACCTTGGGTTACCTGTGTTTGTATGCAGAAATGTTGGAGGTGGTAAGTAGGCAGTGAAGGAATAAAGACTAATTTGGTGTTGTCTGAAATCTGCGTTTGTTCTGAAGGAAAACTTAAGACCAAAGAACTTTGAAAAACTGTGGGCTCCTGATGTTCATAACAACTTAAAATAAAAGATAACACAGTTTAGTGGAGGTTTTCTTGCCTAATGTAGTAGAAATGTTGCTGTGAAAAGGAAAGTGGAATTGTACTTGTCATTGTTCACAGTGACTGAAGAGTAGAGTGAAAAATGAAACATCTGCTATTGCGTTGCAGAGAGTTAATATGATGTCCCTATGGGTCGTCACTGGAGAAAGAACAAAGATGATTTAAAAAAAAAAAAAGTAAGTAATGGAGTTCAGCTTCAGGGGCTGGAGGTGATGGTTTACCCCACAGTACCCAGTGAGAGGTGGTGGGTAGGGCTGGAGTAGCATGAGAAGGGCTTTGAAAATGAAGATGGTAGCAGTGTGTGATGTGACAGAGAGAGAGAGAGAGTGCGCCTTTACCAGAATGATTCGGAGAGCAAGATGTGATCAGAGCGGCAGGCAGTGAAAATGACCTGCACGGCAGCGGCGTTGTGAATGAGTCTGACCTGAGCGTGACTGCATTTGCCAGGTGTGCAGTAGGTGTGTTGCAGGTGGCGAGAGGATTAAAGGCACATAACATCCTGGATCCATGTTGGCAATGAACGTAACTTCATAAAAGTGGGGCAGCTTTTTCATAATGTCTGCTAAAAGGAAACTGGGAAGTATTCACTCCTTGTTTCCGAATTAATTTATCGCGTTACAGCATTGGATCCGGTAAGGAGACAAAACGAATATTGTTCTATTCCTGATAAAACCTTAAGATAGCTTGCGTGACACACTCAAACATGAGTGTGTTACTGAATTTTATTACTGTGCAGTTTAAAAGAGGAATGAAAGGAGATGAGTCAGTAAGACTGTAAAGACATAGCTGAGGTAGAGAAGAATTAAGAGAACTATGTTTTCATGTACTTGAGAGGTTTTGTTAACAGCTGGTGAAAGTTCTTAACAGATCCAACAGTGCTGCGCTATCAATTTAGAAAAGCTGTAACCTGCTTGAAATTCTGGATTCATCAAATACTATGGCAGAAACTGCCGGTGACTTCAGTAGAGTCAGAATTCTGCCACGAGCACATTTACTTTTTGAATCAGCGAGCAAGTGGATGGCTCCAGGAATAATTAGAATATGATTGAAGTAACAGAACTTAAAAAAAAAAAAATGGGGAGACGTGAACTCTGCAAATTCATGCTTTTTAGGAAGGGTTGATATCTGGACAGGCCGGAGGAAAGTGAGTGTAGTATCTGTACTTAAGCATCTGCAGAAGAGACTGGCAGCTACAAATAGAGCTCAGCAGCACTTGGAGATGTGTATCTGTCTACCACAGCATTTATCTTAGAATAACAAAAATTAGTGGGATCCCTAGGTAAACTCACAGGTTTGCTGAAGAGGGTGAGCAGTGGAACACAGAAAGAACTGTATGGTGACCACAGCCTTTCCTTCTGCAGAGTGGAAATGGGACAAGACAAGGAGTGACCACTTAATTGTATCTTAGAAGGTAGCGTGGATTTGTTAATTTGGAATTAAAGAATATTATTTTATAATTTTTATTAAAAAACTTAACTGGGTGGTAACAGCAAAGACCTCTTAGTCATTACCTTTGCATTGTGCAATGTACAAGAGGGTTGCTTGTGACTGTACAAAATGAGGAGTGACTTCAGTGGAGTGTTCAATGGAGAAAGATGAAGGTGTGAAAAAAGATTGACATAGGGAAGGAAAGTCCTGCTGCCTTCAGTCCAGTAATCTCTCTAAGAATTTTCCATGTATTTTCTTACAAATTTCTTTCTCTTTCCCTTTTCCTCTCTCATGTAGAAAAATGAGGCGTACCATTTCTAAGTCGTCAGCTGTAGGGTGATACAGAAATCATGAGTCGGACCCAAAAAGCTGCAAGCTCTGAAAACTCATCCTGTTTCTTGTTGCCTTCTAATTACACAGTTTAAAGGAAGGATATGTTGATCCGCGAAGCCCAGGTGCTTTACTTAGAAACATGGGTCTCTGTGCTCACTGCTCTGAGATGTCTCCAATTACCTTTCCTAATCCAGTCTGCTTCCTTCCACTTCCTTGTGTTCTCGCTCTTCTTGACCTTCTTCCCTGCAGCCAATGTCGCATACTCCTAAGCTACACTTTACCTATGCTTGTCGTTGTAATTTTATCTTTTTTTCTGTTTCTTTTTATCAGGCAAGATTTCCCTGTCCTCCTGTTTGTCTTGTAATACCCGTCCTCTGCCAGAAGTCTGGCTCACTCCTGCTACATCAATATTTTCCTCTCCATTAGTTTAGTTATGAATCCTGTTATTTGCATATTCATCTCTTTTCCTTATGTTGCTTGGTTGCCTTTGCTTTCTTCATTCTTTCCCTTTTATTGGTGCTAATCTTGACTCTTGTATTGACAGTCTTGTCACATTTGGTAACTGATGCTGCAGTTCCTGCAGTCAAGTGATTAAATGAGAGTCTGAACAACTTGGTTTGTTTGGTTTTTTTTTAAAAGGGATTTCCTCATTCTCTTAAGGGCAGGGAAAAGCCTACTATTGTAGCTATGGTGCCTCCTGAAGACAGAAAAGCTAGAAAGCAAATTCAGATTCAACTTATCGTTAATTTGGGGGCATGACTAAAGACTGTTCAATTTAAGAGTCTTGAGTTAGTGGCTCCTGCGTTCTCCCTCACTCCCTTTCCGTTGATTCGCCCCTGTGTTCCTTCTTTGGCCACTTCTTCCACTGTCCTCCAGTACGTATGGGCAGTGGCTGTCTTTCCTGAAGGCAACTTGAGTTCTACTGTCGTGGAAATAACAGTGCGATTTCTCCTAAAACCTGCAGAAATGGGCTGTGGCATTTAATCCGAATATTAGTCTTTAACACAAAATGAGTTTTAGGTTTGGTGCCAGTGCGTACATCAGCTACACTGTTGGCTGAAATCAGTGCTAATAATCTCAATTCTGCAAGAAGCAAAGGCTTTTGGATCTGGGCAGAGGAATCTGAGATGCCAGAGGAAAGCTGGGAAGATGTTCTGAGGCTCTCGGCTGCAGGGCTCCTCGAGCAGCCGGTTATAGCTGAAACAGCGGCCGTGTGACTGTCGTGTCACATCCCTAACGTCAACTCTGGAGCTTAATTTTTCTTCGGATAGCAGAGTGCAAATGGTTTTACACATCCTGTGTGTTTTCTTACAAATATCCTGTGTCAGTCCATTTTAACACACGGAATTCTCTGTTTTGCTTTTAAAATTCAGTCTTAGATTTGTGCTTCGTACTATTGGCAGCAGTACATGATATGCTTGCTCTTTGTTTTTAAATCTGTGAAGACCCTTTCTAACTCTGACCTGTTAATCCTTGGAAGGCAGGGATATTGTGCTTCAGTGAAGCACGAGCTATAGATAAATGGAGTATAGTCTTTTTTAAACAGCATTCTGAGAGATTTTGTGAAAAGAGTTATTTTTTCCGGTCTAAGTAGCAGCCTGAAGCTCCTGCCTTGAGGGATGAGACAGTGTGCCCTAATGGCTGATGGAAGTTTGGCATGACTTCTCTTGTTGAGGGTTTGAAATAAGAATGATTTTCAAATAGAAATTTTGAGGAATGAAAGATGAATGTGAAGGTTTGGAGTTTCTTCTTGGTGGCAGATACGTCTCTTTGAAGATTCTTTTCAGAGATATAAGAAACCTCCAATTTAAGTCTCTTTCCTTCTTGCAAAAACTGTTCATTTTTTGCATTTCAGCTATCTATGAGTGAAAAAATCCTATCATCTTCCAAACTGTACCTTGTTTATAAATGGAAGTTAACTTGACAGTTTAAGCTATGCTATTTACTAGTAATGAATGCATTAGTCACAATTCAAAAGCTGTCATGGAAAAATACTGTTGAATCTTTTTTGGCAGTAAGAGTGGTGAAAACGCTGCGCAGATTAGTGTGTAGTTGAACGGTTGTGAAGTCTGGAGAAGTCTGCGTCTACGTTAAAAAGCAGCAGTTGAAATAATTTTGTAACTCTTTGCCTATTTACCAGCAATTAATACTGCTTGCAGACAGAGACTATTCTATGACTTCTTATAGGGAATATTTTTTTTTTCTTCCGGTGCAAATTAAGAAAGTGTGACCCTTAGGCTATGTTTAAGAAGTTCTGCTTTTTCAGTCATGTCAGCTGAAGAGGGAAGGAATTTCTACTCCTAACCAGTATAAGTAAAGCCAGTATGAGTAAAATGGCTTGCGTGGGCCGTATGAAAGCAAATTCATTTCTGTCTTGATAGATGCGAGTAAGTGCATGTTTATTGGGTCAATACTGTTAATGCTGTCCAGAAATGTTGGAAATTCCCGACGTAGGGAGTCCGTAAGTCACTGCTAACAGCTCAGGGAAGTCTGCAAAGTGTATAGCTGTACTCAAGGTACAGAAGGATATGGAATGGTATGGCTAATAATTACCATAAGGCAGCATATATTAAAATGTTGTAAGTCAGTTAGTAGTCCACACCTGTCTAGAATGCTGTCTGCACTGCGTTTGAACTGGCGTGAGACTTCAACTACTACTTGTTCCCCCTTCCTTCCCCAGCATATGGAATAATGACAATATGATTGGTTTTTAAAATGCTGGTATAAATGGGAATAAATAATGCAGCTGACGATATTCCCTATATTTTTATAATAATAATGATTTTCTCTGAAAGGAGTAGTAAATTTTGACAGTACCATATGTGAAATAAAGAAAGTTTCCAGAGTGTGAGTGCTTTTCCTTGAAGATCGGCTTTCATGGAAGTTTATCAACGAAGATCTATCAAAGGAGCTGTGTGATAAGCTTCTTGCTGCTCCTGCCAGAAATCCAAATTTTGCTTTACTTGTTTTAGTCTAGGCTGATTTACTTGGTTTTGTGCTTCAGGGCTTGGTTAGGACTTCTATTAAAAGGATCTTTGTAGGATCTCGGCATTGCTGTGAGGTGTAGCAGTGAGTACTCTGTGCTACTGAGAGGATCTAGTAGACAGTTTGACTCCTGTTCCATTAGACCATAGGAGATGCAAGTCAAGATGTTTTAAATTATCAGTGGTAGCAAACAATGGTGGCCTTCTGTATACCATTGCATCATTATAGGTTTAAAATGACTATGTTTTTCTGAAGTAGTAATATTTTTTTAAAATAGTACTTCTATGCAGAAAAGGCAGCACACTTTTTTGCCCCATCTTGACTACATTTCTGCGAATTAGTCTTGTGTTATCTTGGTCATCTGTTATTTGTGTTTCACAGATGTAGCCCCTAATATTCATAAATCTGCTAATAATCATAGGGGTATTTAAAAATATTCTAGGTAAATTTCTCCTGTTTATGGGAGCGTTATATATTGTGAATGTTACCATTTTAAACACAAAAAACTCTTTTATGTGGATCTTGAAATGAATAAACCGGCATCACCGGTCCCTTTGAAAAGAGGATACATGATGCAAAAGCTGCCTTTTTAAGTCACTCTTCTGTTCTTCATTTTGAAGTCAGACACCAGTGGTAAACATTCAGCTTACATTGGCAACAGCTCGAAATGAAGGTAAACAACTTTCACTCTGTTAGATGGATGTTCCCTATTCATTCAAGACATATTTAACCTTTAGTTTCAAAGGGAAGGTAACCAATTCAATATGAAAAATTAATCTTTTTTCTATGCAGGTGACTTCCCTAGTGCCAACAGTTTTGCGTGCCATTCAGATTTAACATGAGAAGTCAGCATGATCACTCCTCAGTGCACACATGATGCTAACCAGTGGGTTGAGCTTCCTTGGGCTTGCCAGGCAACCTGATAAGATGGTCCTTCCAGTTATGGATGCAAATTGCAGGCTCTTCCTAACTATTGCAGTAAATCCTTCGACCGCGCTGGGTGATGTTCAGCAACCTGTAACGTGTGTTCTCAGCGTACGCACAGTCAAGCGAACACGCGCCGTTGTAGTTTTTGGGTATGTGGGGACTCAGAGCTGTGTCACCCGTTTCCTGGGGTGAGTGCCATCAGGCCCAAAGTCGCAAATTTTAAACTAGCAGTGTGGGTGCAACGCAGCCAAAAAGCAAAGACAAAAAGATAAAATTCAGTATGTGTGTGTTTTGAAATTGAAGTTTTGGATAGCTCCCCTTTGAAATGGATATATTTCAGTGGAATACTTGACTTTCTTGAATGTCATTTTTCCAACAGAAAATAATACTGTCAGAATTTCTTCAACCTACTTTGATAAGAATTATTAGTAAGAAATTATAAATTTACTGGTTTTAGTGAAATGGTAATTCCTAATATGCTGTGGAATTTGTCTTATTTTTTGTAAGCTGCACTTACACTTTTACACCGAAGTGTTTTATCTTTGAGAAAATTGAGATTTCAGTTTGATGAAACAATTCAGAAACTGATTTTTTTCTTTATTATATAAATTCTGAAAGTGAGGTTTCTGAACTTGGAGAAAATGCAAAAATTGACAAGAGGGACTTACTAAAACATTACAGTAACATTTCAACTTTAATTTATTTGAACTTCATGTTGTTGTTGAACTCTTTGATATGCCTGAAGTATCAGATGAAACAGTGTTTTTTCCCTGGTTTATGAGTTAATGGGGTTTTTTTCTCTTGAAATAATTATTTGCTGCTGCTTAATTTAAGCCAGCGTGTTTTCATGTTGCCTCTGTGGCCAAGCATCAGTCATACAATTTAAATAATGAAGCCGGGCATGAAAGACACATCTTTTTAAAAGGGAATATTGTGAAGGATCCAAATAAAGAGGGCAGGGCTGCCTCCTTTTTTGAATTCTGTGATGCATATATAATAGAAGTATTATTGAATTGTATGCTTAAAGTAAGGCAAAGAATACTTGACAATTACTCAAAACAAAAAAAAGTTACTCAAATTTTTAGTTTTTTTATTTGTCTATCACCTTTTACTTAATCGGATTTTTTTTTTCCAATTACAGATAAATCTGGCCATTTACACTGCACAGAAATGGAGGTAAGAGAAGTATTTTGTGTTCTCTGCTAGTGCTGATTTAGCTTAGCTCTTTTTCATTAGCTTACAGTGTAAAGGTGGTACATTTATACTGTGGAGTTATCACTGCAAAGTTGTGACGTGAAATGTGTATTGTATTTATGACTTTCATTAACAGCTGCGTAAATGTGTCTTAACATGGGATATTTAGTCTCACGTTCAGAAAAGGAGGAAAGAAAGGCCTTGTGGTTTTCCAAAAACAAGGTCAGAGGTATGTTATACAACCAATATAATCACGTTTGATGTTAATTTCTTTAAATATTTTTATCAGAATATTTTAGATAATTTCTGTTGTATAAATTCTCAAAATTCTTTAGAAAGGACCAGTAGGTCATGAAATAAATACTTAATGTTCGTTGAATGGCTCGGTGGTTTTTGACAGCCCAAGAATTTGGAGGGAAACGGAGAAAACAAGTGGACTTGGAACTTCACACACCCCTCATACTGCTTGTCATACTTGGCATACATACTGTCACAGGGTTGCTTGTCCATCTAAAAACATGCCGATTTCAGATACCTTTACTATTTCCTTTATCACTTGGCAACATTTTGGGGCCCAAGAATAGTGTTGTATGTCTTGCTGGGATAGTGACAGAAACACAAATCCAGTTAATTCTACTTGATCTGTATCTTGACCATTGTTTGATGCTGTATCTTTGACACTAAGCTGTGACTATTATTGTAAGCGTGTTCAAACTATCGTTTTGCCGAATTCATAGATTTAATCCAAGACTGAAAGGAAAACTAGGTAGAACGTTTCACTGAACAAGATAAATAATGTAGTTTACTCCTTAAATATATTTATTGCTGGAGAACTTTAATTTGTGTGTCCTTTGCAGGGCAGTCTTTTCTCACTGCCTTTGAACTTTCTTTGAAATGTAAAACGAAGTTTTTACTTCAGCTGTTCCATCAGTACCTCAGGCTGAGCCTGGAGATGGGGCAACTGCATGCATCTTAATTGACGTGTTGTCTGTTTTCTCATCAATAATAGATATGAAGGTGACAAACTGCTGTTCCTGAATGGTTTATACATATAAACGGTGCATGAAAATGGCTGGTTTAAAGGCAAAATGAAAGGTCAGCTAATTCAGCTACAAATGGTAAAATGCTAAGGCCATCCAGATTTTTGCAAGCATTAATAACAATAAAAAAAGGAGATGTTCTTTCTGCAGTATGCAGCGTAAAGGAGTAATTCCTAACTCATATAAGTACAGAAATTGGAAGTAGGCACATTTTTTTTCTTTGTGTGTTTGGCTTAAGCAAATGCATCCTGGTTTTGTTTCAGCATTTGAAAAATCTCAGTTCATAAATCTAGTACCTTATTTATAAACAGTAATCTAATGTGTCATTTGCTTTGCATACTGAATATTGTTTACAATTTTGCTTTGTGTTCTTTTTAACGGAAGGTAATGAAAGGCCATAACACTAAAATACAGAAAATAAGAAACCATTGTTAAAATATTTTTTAACAAAACAAAAAATATTTCATTTTGGGAAAGTGAAAGCGCTTTTGTTTCAAATGAAAATGTCTAGTGAGAGTCAGTTGGGTAGGATATACTTCAGCTACCATAGGAAAAGAGTTTTTAAATTTTGATCTTTTTAAAATATTTTTTGTTGATAGTTGGAAAGAAAGGCAGATTAGAATTTCCCATGAGACGGTGGCTTCATTGTAAATTGTCTCTAATAAGCAGCGCAGTGACTATTAGCATATTGACTCTTCTGTTTGTCATTTTCAAGGAGGCTGTGAAGGAGTCAGTGGCTTTTTCCTCCTCCTGAATTCCTTTGGGGCTGCAGCTTTACATTTGGAGTTGGTGATGTTTTCAGATGTTTTTCAGAACTAGGAATTCAGCAGAGACAGCCCATCTTGCTTTTATATTCTTGTGGAAGAGCGTGCCCTGATTGAATGTATTAAAATATGGGGGAAACTTCTTAAAATTGTAGCTAATAACAATCGTAACATTTCTGCGGAACATGTAAACTACCCTGAATTGGTACACCCTGTATTTCAAGCCAGCAGTATGAGGGGTGTGTGAAGTTCCAAGTCCAGCTCCCGTAGCCATAATGGAAACATGGGCGTACGGTGACCTTATTTAATCTGCATCTGCCTGTGACTCTGTTATATACATAATGGTAGTGCTCCTCAGTCATCTCAGCTGAGGTGGTGAAGATTATATAAAATATGCCAGCCTCATTTGTAAACATGTTGTACTCATGTAGAAAGTATTCTGTGAATGCTAAGTGATTCATATGTAGGAGGGTTTAATTGCCGCGTGTTTGAAAAGACGCACCTAACTGAGCACAGGGCTGTTGTGTATGATTAACGTAGTTAACCAGTATGTATGCTAACACAAGGACACACGCAACCTCTCGCGTGTGTTTAAAAGTGAGAAATGAATTAAATAGCCTATCCCAAACAATGGTGAATAAATTGTTTGACACCATTCAGCTCATGTCAAATCACAGGAGGAATCAGTTGTAGAAATGTTTTAGGGAGACTTTGCGTGCTCTGTATGCAAATTCTGTTCATGAGCTATCGTTTATATGTATCTCTAGTTACTAAAAATCTTAACATACAGTGAAAATTATACTACTTTACGGAGCTAAAATTGCTTTTTTTTTTACTTTTCAGTGGGAATCTGAAATATTGACTATATTTCAGACAACAATTTAGGGAAATAAATATATAGGTTATAAGGGTACTGTGTTCACTTTGATACAAACAAGAATATACTTTAGTTCATCGTATTGATGCAAAGAAAATCAGCCACCTCTCATGCTGATGAAAATGAGAGCATGTTTTTAACAGCACAGAATGTTAAGATTTCAGAAGAGGTGTCATAATTTTGCATTAAAAGTAATGCCACACCTACATTAAAGTGTTACGTACTCAAAATTCAAGCTGTTTAAAAGGAGTGTACGTAGCATATACTAATATCTAGGATTCATTTTTTTATCGCTGTTGAGTGTAAACAAAAGTAACATTCTGATTGAGGGCTGATTGCTGCAGTGAACAGTCGTTGTCATGCACATTGATAATCACTTAGTTCTACTTCTGAGCATTAACCTTGCAGTGAGAAAGGGAGAAAAAACGTCACTGCAAGGAGGACAGGGAGAAATGTTTCTAAAATTAATTTCTCTTGGTAAAATATGACTGAGTTTGTCTTCCATCAACGTAAGTTTTGGTTATGCATTGAAAAAATGAAATTCTGTATGCATGCTTGGTACAAATCTGGTAATTTTATGACAATTTTTGATTCCTTGTGCTGTTAAGAGGAGAATTCACAGGGACTCAGGAATGCCTTCTAGAAATCAAAGTAGAATAACGGATCTTTTCTTGCGAGCATTAAGATTATGTGCCAGTCCTCGTAAGTGAAGAGTTCATCCCTTGCTGATGGAATTATCTCACAGGGAAGCTGCATGTCCAGCCTTTGAGGGACCTGTTATTTTAGATACCTGAAAGCGCATTGTGCTTATTCATTGATGTGGTGGTTCTGTGGCAGTAAGTCTGACCTCCTGATTTTCCTGAATTACTTCATAGTCATGAAGAAAGAGCTTAACAGACACTTGATTAAATAGTAAACACACAAAAAAAATAGAATTTAGGTTTGATCTTTTGTGTTTTGTAATGAGTTGCTTTTTCAAGAAGAGCTTTGTTTTTTGTGATTTGTGTAAGTATTTACAGCACATCAGGAGGAGGTTGATCTTGGAGAAAAATGGGTTTCTGTTGTTTACTTGCGATAAGCTTGGCACATCGCCCTCTGCATTCAGCAATTTCATTAGAAATACACAGTGAATATTGGGCTGGACAACTAATAATGCATTTGACTAAGCTGATTTAGTGATAGTCAAATCCTGCCATCTGTCCAGAGTCTCTTAAGAGAAATCAACTGTTCCTAGTAAAGGCTTTGTGATTTTGCAGGGTAGTATGATGTGCCATTAGTAATCTGCACACCCTAAAGTCACACAGGATTTATGATGAAATCTTCATTCCAGTGATGCTACTTTCAGTCAGCTGGGGAAGAGTCCAGAGGCAGACTTCATCCTTGGTCTTCTGACAATTTCAGATGATGGCTGGTGGAAAGCTCTGTCTTGCAGTAACTTTGATGCTTCCAGAGGACATTTTCTTGTGAAAAGCACAAATAGCAGAGCGTGGAGCATGAAGTTAGGTGGTGTTGGTAGTTTTTGATGGTTTTTGTTTTTTGTTTTTTTTTTTTTAAATCTCAAAGCACAAAAATATTCCCTGTACTATTACCCTGTAGTAACTACAGAATTACCCATTTTTTTCACAAGATTAAATGTGAAATTTTGCAGATATATTTTGTATGACTTTGAAAAGGATCTCAGAATGTGGGGAGAGTAAGGTAATTTGTACAGGTCTTCAGTTTTTGCAGAACCCTTTCTATATAAATGCTATTATATGGTGCTTGATAAGATACCTATCGTATCAATGACACGATATCATATCTATGGTAGCTGTCATATGTGCTGATTGATATGGTAGCTATTGTATCAGCTGGCTTTAAGGTGCTGTTTTTTTAGTTGACCAGTGCCAGTGGACATGTTTGCCTGTCTGTTCAGACCAAGAAGAGTAATCTGATTGCTCATTAAAACTGCAGGGAAAAGTTAAGCTTTAGATGTTGTTTGCATGCCTACAATTTAATGACCCTTTGTATTGTCCTTCTTAGTTGTTGTATATAATAAAAAACAAGTTTAGAGTATCAGCATGAAATGTGAATGCTATGTTTCATCCTTTGGGGTTTTTTTTCCTTGTTATCGGAAATAAATTTTAAGCTAAAGAAGTTATAACTACTTTTCTGGTCTGCTAAATCCCTCAAAGGTTTCTGAGATAGTAGGACATTGTCTTTCTATGAAATCTATTAGTTATGAATTTTCTGTTAGAGATACAGTGTTTCCTGCCTTTTGCTAAGTACCAAATAGCTAATAGTAGAAACATAATCCGGACAATTGGTATGCTTTCTGGGCATGACTAGAAACTGGGTAATATTTCTTAGTGATTGCGTGGACGGAGCTCTTTGTTATTTCTTGGTGGATTATGCTTAGGGCAATTCTGAAACTGAGGTAAAACGCACCCCTGGAGTTCAGTAAGTTCAATTTCAGTGGTAAGTTTGACCTGGTATTGTTGGCTTTTTGATCTGTGGGGGACAAAACCCAACCCAAACCTTCCATTCTTGAAGACCTCTATTCACTCTGAAGTGCAATATCCACAATGTAAACAGTATGCAGAAGACGTACAGATGGTGAGAATAAAGTAGTTAAAATGTAGATCAAATGACAGACAAAAAGCACGCAAATAAGCTGAATTTCTGAAGATTTCCCATTGTTTGCAGCCATTCTTTCCCTGCACCACTTCAGCCCACGTAGAGCTTTACTCTTGCAGTCATGAAGTAGTGAGTACGTTCAGTGGGAGGTTTATTTATTTTATTTTTTTTTTAGGAAGCCAAGGCAAATCAGACCTTAGCACATAATTTTTTAGGAGATCAAGGAGCACACTGGTGAACTGGTTAAGTATCTGAATATAATACTGCATTTATTTTGTACTGCATTTTTCCTTCTAAATGTTCTACTTTTAATATCGTAGTTATCTCACTGCAGAACACTGAGTAACTTCCTCTGACTGAAGTGGGTGTTGGTGGTGTTCTGTGAAGAACAAACATAGGGGTATTTTTTTTTTTGGTGTGGAATTTTTATTTTTTTGAGGTAAAATGTTAGGGTCCTACTAGATTATCAAATCACCTTAAGAGAAAATTGCTCAGACTTTTTTTGTGTGTGTGTTCCTAATTGATCTCTAATTTTACTTGTGGCTGGGTTTAGTAGTGCTCTCTGACTCTTAACATAAGAATAAGCCTTTGAATATCTAAGCAGCACTATTTCAACTGTAACAGGCATTACTGGATTTGGCTAATTTTAACATAGCTGAGATAAACAAGCAGTTAGGTTATCAGTTTTGAATTTGGTCAGTGGTCAAAGAAAACAGGAACTCAAGGGAGCTAAACACTAAATTTCACTTCAGCGGTACAGTTACCAGGTACCACTTTCTCCACTTAAAATTTAAAAGCAAATGTTGTTTTAAATTTAGCCATTATGAAAATGAGGCAGGGATTGAAAGATGAAACTAATAATATCAGTAAGTTTACTTTCAAAATATGAAGAGATTCAAAGTGAGAGAAACGGTTATTTATGAATGAGGTGAATACAGAGTGCTCCCACCTACTTTGTTTAATGACACCTGTGCTCTTTTCAGTGATAACTTACATTAACATCGGGTCATTCTAACATTCCTGCTTTGAACATGCTTAGAAATACTGATCCAGTTTATTTAAACCATTCTTGTATGAAGTAGATCACGTTCTAACATATAAATTCTGGTTAGCCGTTTGACATGTGTAGAACCCCCAGCAATGTATACTTGGGAAAATGACATTAGGAGAGGTGTTTTTTTTTAATGCAGCTTTAGCTGACCTAATGCAGATGACCGTGTGGAATTTTTATGAACAAGCAGACAGTGTGGTTAATCTTTGTTTAGCCTTTAATTTCTCTTGCTGCCTTCTGCTGTCTTGTGTCTCTGCTGGGAGCAAGAAGAGCTGCTGTCCTCTGGTTGTGAACATGCAGAAGCTTCAGTTACTGCAAGAGAAGGGAGGAGGAATGTGGTGTCCCCTCACAGGATTTCCAGAGGTTACTCGGGGAAAATACTACGAGTAAAAATTTTAATCAGATACACGTTTTCGTTAGGTTAATAACAGGGCAAGTCATGGTGGCCAGTTCAGAAATTCCCAATAACACTGTCTTTGAGCATTCAAGAATCACAGGGCTTATTCTAGCATACAGTGAGATCAGCAGAAAACACAGTGTTGAAAAGATTATGATTTTTAGGTTAGTATCTAGGTTTTGGTTAATATATTCGCAAATACTTTTTATTTTTCTTTGCAGTTCTGTGACTAAATGTTTTTCTTTGCCTGGGCATAACATGTAGGTTTTTATCTAAATCACTTGACCTGAGAAGTTGAGATGTTAAACAAAGCAAGATTTGCCATCGAGTCATGAGAGTTTGCAGGACTGTGTGCTTTCTTTGGCAGAGAGGATACTGAACCTGTCTTGGGGCTCACTGAGGCAAAAAGGAGTTTTTTGTTAGTTCTGTACTTTCTTTTGTTTGACTTGACACAGTGCAACTCGTTTGAGCTTTTGTTCCAAAGTGAACCTTTTAGCAACTGGCAAATTTCTGTGCTCCCCATGACCTACCAGTGTGAACATTTTCACCTTAAACTGCTTAATTTTGTCTGCCACTTACATATTCATAATGTCAATCATGAGAAAACAAAGCAAGCTCCAAGATCTCTCCTTAATGACATGAAGGAAAGACTCTAAAAGATGTTCCGTGCTGAACTCTTTGATTATCATTCAGTGTTGCTGTGTGCTGTAGCATGCAAAATAAAGTACTTTTATTTACCAAAAGGAAATAGAGGGGATAAATTAAACATGCAGATGAAACAAAGGGGTGACTGATTTCTAAATGTGTGTTTCATCATGTCCCTTACTTCTATTAACCAGTAGTAATTATGAAGCACCTGTAGTGCTTTTAGTACTTCACCCTCAGCAAGAAGTGAAGGTTAAATAATTAACTAGGACAAGGCAAGCTGTTCACACTTAGTCGATTAACTCTTTGCTTCATTTAGGAGGGTAGGGGTATTCTGTTAAACTGGCAGTTTTTCTCTTCCACGGATTCGTGCCTAAGCCTGAAACATCCGCGTCCAAGTCTCCTGTCACCGTTTCTCGTCTGTGTTGTACCTTTACTTCCAAGCCTCCCTCTCCTGTTTTATTTCAAAATCTTTTATAGTTCATTGATTAACTTCCTTTATTTCTGTTTCTCCCTAACCAAAAAGTTAATTATCTGCCTTTGTGGGTGTGTGTCACTGCCTCTGCCCAATGTTTGGTGACTCTCAGCGTTGCAGGGACGACTCTCTGCTCCAGATGTGTTCTTTCGTAGCTCCCTGCACTTCTGCTTGTTTCTTCTGCTCATCCTGGTGGATGCTGTACTGCTACCTGAATTAATTATTCTCTGCTATGTATTTCTCGTTGTGTCTTTATCTTTCTCTGTTATCTGGACTTGTGATATTAGCGTTATCTTTGACTCACACTCTTCCCTTTCCTCCAGATGCTTGCCAAATCCTTAATTGCCGTCTGCTAAAAGCACCCCTCTCTTCTCTGTTGCCAAGATAATAATTCAGGCTTCATGTTTTTTTGTTGGGTTGTCTTGGCTAATGCAAACTGCCTGCCACGTACTCTTTTCTTGGCAATGATGTAAAATATTTCTTGAAAGTTTTTTGAAGGACTCTTCTCTGGCTGCATCATGGTTTAGAGGTTGCTATATGGTGCTTTTCTCTTCACCTCTGTCCTGCACATTCAGACTGTCTTCTTTCTACTCTTGTAGGTCGGAGCAGGCACTCACTGCAAAGTAAACAAGTTGCTCCATCTGGTCTCTTCGTTTAGGAAGATGTGCCATTCTTCGCGCCGTGCGCTCTGTTTGCTTTGGAGCAAAGCTCATAGAAATGTTTCAGAGAACATAGATGAGAAAAATCTGCATGTATTCTTCCTGAACTGTGTATTTCTAACTCCTTCACCATTTAGTGATTGTGAATCAATACTTCTCTTTTAATATACTTTGTAGCATGTCAGATTATATTTGTTTTTGTAAGCATGTTGCTTGTGCTTGAATATTTGAGTATTTCACTTTTATTCTCAGAGTGAAAGCTCCATGCAATTCCTAGGTCTTCCACAAATGTTTCATTTAGTTGGGCATGGAGAAAATAAATACAGTTGAAACTGCATGAAAACAGCAAAGTAATTTGTGGTCTCTGGCCCTTGGCCACCTTTTTACCTTGTAATTTTCCAAAGAGCTGCCCTTGTTTGTAACTCTTTGTATTGTTTGCTGTTGGAGTTTGCTTTAAACCTACAACTAGTAAGGCATGCTTTGTGTCTATACACTAACAGGAATAATGTTCTTAATGAACTTTGTTGGCCAGGATGTGTTCATAACATCCAGCATTACTTTTTCATGACTCTTCTAGCTTTCGTTGTCCAACTTAATGTACCTGAGGACTTCTGCTATGATTTTATTTAATAAAGAAACTTTTTATTGTACTATGTTTTTCTTCAGAGTTTTGCCTTTACATTGGTCAGCTCATAGCTTTTTTTTGTCCAGATCTGGTAGACAGAGCTAGTGCTGAACCTGGCTTTCTTTATGCAGAGTCTGGTGCTTTTATCACGCTATTTGAAGGACGTTTGAACAGTAACACTGCATGCTCGTGGAGAGTCAGCTGCGTGGCGTGTTCATTCTTCTAACATTTAAAGCCTTGGCACCAGGAAAATGTATTGGAATATGATTTGTTTTTCATGTTTCAGACTTGTTACTGGATAAATAAAAAGTTAATCTGAAAAACTGAGGTAAGAATTGTTAAATGAGAGGAATGGAGAAAAACATACCGTTGTGATGGAGACAGTTTTACCACTGACTTGGAGGGATTATAGCAAAAATTATTTTTCAATTTAAAGTACCTCATTCTCTTACACGAGGAGAATATTTGTTTAAAAGTTAATGTCTTTTTAATCTCTGGACTCTCAACTTTTTGGAGTGTTGTCTGCTTGCAACTCTCAGATTCTCCAGTTGATTTCTGTGTCTTATTATGCTAGTTACATATGCAAATATGGTAGCAGACTTTACAGCTTAAAACCCAGACCAGCAGTAAATGAGGTGTGTGATGAACTTGAGGTTCTGTGAGTTGCTCCAGTGACTTAATTATATGGACACTAAAGCAGGCAAGGTGAATGTTTGGTGGGGGAAAATATTCCCCCAGCCGTTCTCATTTTAGAGAAAGAAAAGTTTGAAGACATCAGGCAGATTGCCCAGTATGACATTTGGGCTGCATAGCAGAGCCAGCATAGAATCTAGATTATTTAAGACTTAATCACAAAATCAAAAATCTTTCTTCAGATTTTAAATACTGCCCAAAATAACAAACCCATTACTTGGCTGCCGAGAAATTACTCATTCTCTTGAGAGACATTTCATCAAGATACTGTGAATTTACTTCCAGGCTAACCTATCCTTTTTCTTCTGTGTAGATTTCTGAAATACTTTAAAATTCTATAGTAGTAGTAACCCATTCTCTTTCAAAATAAGCCTCTTATCTTTCACGGTTATACATGTGGATGTTGCCATGCTAGTACAAAAGCAGACTTTACTTTCTTTTGTTCACTTGCTGGCAATGGATAGACTGAGTTTTGTTCCTATGCGGCAGACAAACTTACCCCCTGAATTTCCTGTAGATATTTCAGACAGACAGAGAAAGCATTTCAAAACTGATGCAGAATGTTTGGGGAAAATCAAAATGAATAGTTTCATAGAAGAAAAAAGCAAACTTGGGGGGATTTGAAGTAGGAGTCATTTTTAGGTATGAGAAAAGGGAAGCTATTCCAGTAATAAGGGAAAGGAGCATCAAAAACTAATACAGTATAAGGAAACTTTACTGCAGCATTTGGAAAGGCAGAAACAAATGAAGTGTATTGTCATTAATATGTGTAATAGCTTCACATTGTGGTAATACTCTAGCAATAAGTAGTAGGACAGAGAAATTGAGGGGGGGGAAAAAAAATACCTGTTAGAAGTGAGCAAGCTGGTGGTCCTAAAAATAGAATTTTATTTCAGAAAACCTGCCTCAGAGGACTAGTATAATTTTTCACCAGATGTATCTTGAACGAAGATATAATCATTAAAACCAGCCTGAATCTCACTGTGGATTTACAGTGCAACACAGCGTTTGGGTATTCTTCTAGCATTTCAAATGTCATATTGAGACACAATGTGTCAAATTAATGAGATTCCAGGCACTTTCCTGTCAGTGGCTCATCCTTTTGTTTTTGAAAAAGACAGCTTGTATATGTATGAAGATCTTGGTTCTTTAAGCGTATGTCTGTATGAATATCTAGATAGTTGGATTTTACCAGGCAGCAGGCACTGCAGCAGATGCACATACACACTGTCTTGTGTTTCCTGTCTTGGCATGGAAACCACAATTTTATGGATTAGCAGATGATTGTATTTGTATTTTTGTTGTATATAACTAAAAGATACTGTTCACCAAAGGTGGTTGAATTTATGTGACACTGGGGTTTTTTCTGACATGGCCTATTACGGATTTTATAAAGTGACTGTGAAAGCAAATTTTCGAAAAGCTTTCTGAATAGAAGACAGAGAAGTTGATTGCTGTGCTTTTTTCCTGTTCAATGGCTATAGGAACAGAGAACATCAGCTGCTTCAGGCATTATGATAGTTGCAACCTCTGGCTTTGGTGCAGTGAAACTGAGAATTGTTAGACTTCAAAATAAAAAGCCCTGCTCACATCAGTTGTACAGAAACTACAAAACAGAATATTAGTTTCCTCAAAAATTTATGGTGCTATAGTCTGTCGCACATCCAAAGCAACTACAGATGTATCAGTGTAAATGTAATTACACAAAGCTGGATGAGAAATGGTGCTTTGTCTCTTGGTGATAGTTCTTGTGTTCATGCAGGACCTGTGTTACTGTGCACCACCGACACACACGGCCAGAGGTTCTTACAGGGCTCACCCAAGCTCCTCTGCTGTGGCTCCCTGTGATATGCAGAAGGTCTGATTAAGAGTGTGTCCATCCCTCTGAATCACCCAGCACAACAGGAACTGTGTATTATGGATGTGTGCTTTTCTGAATTTACTTTTTTATGAGTCATTCTGGTGGAATGATCTTGACTCACTTCTTCTACTCTTTTACATCCCTTTCTCCCTTAAAAGAATTATTTTCTAGTTACTTTGCCTGTCACCTCTTAGTGCCATACCTCTTTAGCTCCTCAGTGAATGAGGATCCCATTCTGCTTTATTTCTTCTTTCTTTTAAATTGCTAGTAGACAGCAATCAATCTCCTGAGAACAGTCTCCTCAAAGAATACTTCTTGTCATCCACCCACACGCTGAGTATCTCTGCTGCTCCGAAGAGATCTGGAAACTAAGCATAGAGTTGTCAGTGGTTTCAGGTCCCACACACAGAGGGAGCAAAGCCTGCATCTGCAGAATCCCTCCTGGTAAGGGTGATGGGTGGCTTTTTAGACCATGCTGGTGTCATTGGTGTTCCAGGCTAATTCCACAGTTGTCTTTGGCTTGACCCACTTCTGCCACAGCCCTACGGGTTGCAAGCTGCAGGGGTCCTCAGCATCTTAGTGCAGGATTTCACCTGTGGATCTCACAAGAGTGTCCTGAGCAAAAAGGGTCTGAGCAGAAGAAACATATGAGCGGATACAGCAAATGGTTGTCCTTAGCCACAAGTTCTGCTAAATTCTGGCTGCCATAAGCCTAGCAGCTGCTGCCATTGCACTTTCTGAGAACACCTACAGCTACAGAGAGTCAGGATCCTGAATATATGGTTGACTCTTATGAATGCTGTGTCCCTCTTAATGCCTTTTGTCTTTTGTATGTTCTTGGCATCTGACTTCCATGAGTCCTGCTATGTGGCACTGTGTCCTCTTGACACTGAGGTGGAGGAATAACGCGTGCTGCTGCAGCCCATTTTAGAGATGCAATTACTGCACAGAGTCTCTGATTGCCCCAGCTTCTTCCATTACAGTGACCGGCTTAAGGATGTCTTACAGGATTTCTGGGGTCAAGAAAATCAAGCATTGTCCTTTTCCAGCCTGCAGAGAACACTGTTGGGTCATAAGATGCTAAATAACCTGAGTCCTGTATCATGAGACACTGAGTGACACAATATCCTATTGAATTTGTACCTTTGGCAACATGTTTACTGGTGTGTCTTTCAATGAAGTTGGTCTTCCTGTTAACCACAGCGTTATTTATGAGGAGACATGGAAGATCCTATGCCAACTGTTCCTATACAGACAATCTACTTGTGTTTTCCTTCCGCAAGCCCAAAGTTTATGAGCTTTATTACTTGTTCTGAATGTGAAAAATTGTCTTTTAACATCCACAAGTCTAAGCCCTTCGTATTATCTCTCAGATTTTCATTTCCACTGTGGAGTAACTGTGGGGGTTGGCCATGTGTACTCAAATCCTTTTGACATGGCTAATGTGTTGTGCCAAGACTGTTTTATATTAGCTATGACCATGCTGGCTTTGTTGATTTCCATTTATTTAATCAGAGCCTTCGCTGCATTAGAGTTGATGTTGGGAAGGTTGCCAGCGCTAACTTGTTCAGAATGGCCACCAAGAGCTCTGTAACTTCATTAAGCTGCATGCTGTTGCTGAAAACTTCAGCAGCCATGCTGTTTGCTAAGAACTGTGCTGGACTCTGGATCCTTGCATGCATGAAGGCCTCTGCAGTCTGCTCTTTAATGACTGTGAATTTGTAGGACAGGGCTTGAAATTGGCTAAAGTTACAATGTTATTGAACTGTAAAATAATACAGTTAGAAGGGACCTTTGACAGCACCTCTGGTCATCTGAGGTGGACCAGATGACCAGCATGCTGAAGACAATGCTAACCTCAAGTTAAATGAGGTTGATAAGGACTTTGTCCAGTGAAGTTTTGATTGCGTCCAAGGTTGGAGATCCCACAACCTCTCTGGGAAATCTACTCCCCTGTTTCACCACCCTCATTGTGAAGAACACACGTGCAGCCACCCACCCAAACACAGAAAAAGATGGTCTTAGCAGTAGCTGGAGTTACTTGAAAATGTAATCCACAGGTACGACTACATTCTTTCTATCTTCTCTTTCATCTACTAGCACTTGTTTTGAGTTGCCGGTTGAGAAATACTAAGGGCATGGAGGTTAGTGCTCAGAGCAGAGCCTTGATGTGGAAGCATAACATGAAAGACAAAGGTGTGAGCTCCTTCTGAGAGTACTATTAAAGTCAGAAACAGACTTTCCAAACTCTGGTGCCCTTCTGTACCGAAACTTTGGGTTACAGATTTTGAGGAACTCAGATGACTGGTGATAAACCTTTTGTTCTTAGTAGAACTTAATAAAACTTTTTTTCTTTCTGCACATAACTTGTATTTGTATGTTTGGAAAATGGCCGACATAGTTTTCATTACAGCAATTTCACGTTAGTCTTCATTGAGTGTTCTAATTTAAACTTGGGAAATCTTTCTAAGCTTTGGGGGTTTATTTTTTGAGTCAAAGCTTATGCTTTATCACGCATAGCAAACAAAATCATATAGATGTGTTTGGATGTGTGTATTTATTTTTGTTGTGGTGAAAGACCAGTGAAAAAGAAGGCATAGTGGATATACGTTGGGGTTTCCTGTTAGCAGTGGAATGTATTGTTTGGTTTGCACGCATGTAAAGCCACACCAGGAATTAGCCTGTGTTGCACAAGGAAAAAGTGAAGTTTTTGTTAAGCTATGCTAAGTAGGTATGGGCTTATTCTGAATGTGTAAATATCTGGGTGGAAAAAGCAGTTTCCCTTTAAGTGAAATGATAATCTCAAGAGTCGTAGAGCCTTGTGACTGATCACAAGTTTTAGAAGAGACTTCAGATCACTAAACCTAATGTTACATAAAGTTTGTCTTTACTTAACAAGTCTTATGGGTTGTAATGTTTAAAATATCCAACATGTATTACTATAATGTAGCCAGTTTCATATTTAATCAAATGATCTTAAAAAGACTGTTAGGCAACCATTGTCATTAGACAGTTCGATATATTTCATTTGCTGGTTTAGATTGTATCACTGTTTACTTGCAGTTAAGCTGCTGATGAAATGCTCTCCAGACATATGAGACTGGACAGTTTCTACATAAACTAAGAGCTCTTTGTATATCCTAGATCTTTCTCACTTTGTTATATGCATCCTTTTTTTTTTTTCCCCCACATTGACAGCTCAAATTTAGATACATGTTTGCCAGTGATTATTTGTATAGACTTTACATATCTGAGATAATTCTACATTTCTCATAGAAGGACAGCTGCTCAACAGCAAGCAACATATGTTATAAAACATCTGCCCATATGTATGCCTATATAGATAATTCAGTTTTAAAATGAGAAGACTTCAAGATAAGCAAAAATTTTTGTGTATTTCCCAGATATTAGTAATGTTTTCTTAGGTGCTCATTGTGTTAAACTAGCCTAAGCATACGCTGTTAGGAGCACTGTGGTGATTTGTCTGTTTATGTTGCTATAATGAAATATTTTATGTAAAAAAGATGAAATCCATGTGTGTAAATCAATCCTATTTATTGCTCCTCAGATTCTCTGAGTCAGGGTTATTTTAGCTTGGTATTTATTAGTCTGCATTATCCTCTCCAAGTATTTGATGGAAAGAAAGTTTAGTTATTTTCCAGGTTCAGAGAGGAGAGAGAGTCTTAACGCATGGGAGTCCTGAAATATTTCATTAGCCTGAAACGCCCAGGCGGACCTTGCATTCGGCGATGAGGTGTCGGAGATGGCACGGGGAGGTGTCAGGGAGGAGGCAGCAGCGTTGCCCTGGCCGCGCAGACTGCCAGCTGACTCACCGAGTGTCACTGCGAGCGTAGGAGGGTCAGATGGCTAGAAGGAATGAGCCATGATGTTGGCTAAGACATTTCACCTTCTTTAAAAAGAGTCGGAAGCCCATACGAAGGACGGAGTATGAACGGGACGTGGATGCTGCTGCTACAGCACCCACGTGTGCGCTGGGGAGGCTTGTGCTACCCAAAGTGAGTCTGCCAGTGCAGGAGTCACAGTGACACGGTATCGAAGACTGATGTGAGAACGTGAAAGTTGTGTGCATGTTTGTTTTCAGTAATTCCTGCAATAGTTTTTGGTATCCTTTCTTTTAAAGAAAGGTCTTGTTTATGTAATACTGTTGATGGATCTAATTGGTTTTAGTTTCGTAAACAATATTGGCTAAAAAGGCTATTGCTTTCTAACACAAAACCATCAATGACTTTATTAAAAGTTTTTTTCCAGGAGATTCCCAAATATAATAGATGTCATTTAATTAAAAAATGAACAACAAGGGTTTGTTAGTAGGTCTCATGATGAGTTATGAAACAAGTGTAGCAAGCAAATTGCCAAATATTCTTCATTCAGGAGGATGAAGTTTTTTTCTTCCTGAAGAACATGACTAGTATTTTGTCAGGAAAACTCAAGAGAAGTATAAAGTCCAATGCAGCTTTCTTGCAAGCTAACTTTCAAAGTCCATATATATTTTAGTATCTTACATTATGTCTGGACACTGGATTGTTCTTGATCTTGACTTCAGACATCCAATTTTTCAGTAACACTGTATTTTCTGATAGCTGCCGCATACTGTTTAATAGAAGAATACACACTTTTCCGCCTGGCATTTTGGTGTTTCCCGGTACCGAAGCCCAGCGCCCGTGCCAGGGCCCTGCGCACACGCCCCTGATAAGGGGTGGGCTGCCCGTCCCCAGGGTAGCTCTGCTGTGGTGTGACTGGAGCCTTGGATCAGGCACCTGTGAAAAGCCATGAGAAGCCTCATCGCAGGCATTCCTCCTGTTGGGTTTTTTTTTCCTCAGGAGCAGCATTTAAGCTGAGCCTCTGCATTTTGTCTCTTGAGCTACGCTGCAGCTCTTCTGTGCCTGGCCACATCCCTCGCTGGTCCTGACCTGCTGACTTGCCTTCCTGGCCAAGCCTCAGACCTGCCTCGTCACTGTGGGACTTCTTTTGTGATCCTGGATGGGGGCTGACCCTGGTTTCTGTCACCAGACCTGCTCTACTTTTCCTGTTTGGGTGCCTAGGACTGCATCACCCGTCAGCGAGGGCACTGCCCCGGCTTCTGTTGTGGTCACCCTCGGCTCCCGACTCACCTTCCCTCGCGGAGATGGCTGCCCTTGCTGCTTCTTCATGCGGTTGTCTTTGCTCGTGCCGAAGCAGGGAGGCGTGTTTCCTTCCTCTCATTACAGCATAAAAAACCAGTACAGAAAATAGACACACATGGATGCTGAACCCTGTAGGTGGGGATACGCACGCTTGTTTTCTCTCCCTGCAGCAGTGGGAGCCAACATGTGCGTGTGACTACAGGTTTGCAGAACACAGAATATAAAGGATATTAAGGTAAATGAATGATCTGGAAAAGTCAGAGCATTAATGCCTCATCCATCTTGAGAGTATCGAAGTAAATACCGAGGAGTTGTCCTGTGTTTGTCCCATTGCCTTACCGTGTCCTAACTGCTGTCAGGAGTCAGCATGCCCCAGTGTCTGAGAAGTTCATTCCAGGTTTGCCTTATTTCACATCCCCATCCTTTCCCAAGCAGTGGAGATGCCCTGATGACAGGGGCAACATCTGCAGAAGCGCCACCAACCAGCCAGCGCGGTCACTGTGGCCTACCCATTCTTCCATCTTCCCACCCTTGATGTCTGTTTCATGTGGCCATTGCGAACAAGTCACAATAGAATATTAGATTATTACTGGGATCATTGTGGCTGTTTGCTTGAAGGTCAGGGACTTGTTTGCAATTCAGAGAAATTCCTGTGCCAAAAAAAAACCATCTGAATTGTTTCATAGAAAATTATATTTGGAAATAAATATTCTCACTGAGCTTCTGAGAAGAGAAATTGTGATGTCTGCTTTGAGTCAGAAAAGAGCAGGCTTAGACTCTCAGGCCAACTAAAATAATACAATAAATATTATATCTCATCTAATACTGTTAGTGCCCCCTGCTTACTTACATTAGCAGTGTTAACATCATCACACAGTACTGCAAAACCAGTTTTAAAGCAAAATAATACTTTCTGTGTGTCTTTTTTTTTCTGAAGAGAGGATAGTACATGCAGAGAGGGAACTTCACTTACTGTAAACAGGAACAGTAAAAGCCTGTCCTTTCTAAGGGTACATAACAAATTCAGTACTATGTCCTTTCTCCTCTTGCAACATCTAAACTGGGAGCTGTTTTCAAGGAACATCGGTTTTGTAACTTGCATAGTGTTAATATGTTAGTCAAAACTGGCCCTGCTTTCAGAACAAAGTTAATTTTGGACTCTACAGAGCACAGAAAATCATCCTTTGCCCATTTTCATTTTTCTCCAGAGAGGAATGATGACATACTTCACATATCTGTGGAGCTTTTAAGTTAGAAATATTTATTAGATAGCTTTGCTTATGATATTATTGCAAACTGCAAAGGAAAAGAAAATTTCAAAAAGTTTCCTTTTCTAAATTACCACGACAATATTTCAGAAAACCTCAGCAGAGATGGTGACAGTTATTATCAGAGCCATGTGGCTGCTCTATGAATAGAAGAGTAATATGCACTAAATGAAGAATCTGTTATTTAGTCAACTGGTTATTTCGAACAAATCCTGCAAGGTGAGCATCCCATCATCATTCGATGACACATTTTCTTACCTCGTTCTGCCATTCTGGCTCCTTTAATTAGGCACTGCTATTTTACGAATATAGAAATTTCATGAAAAACAAGAACAGAAAATATCCGTGTATTACATGAATGTATTTTTTGGGCACTGAAGTATCTATAGATTGACAGCACACGGGCTGAGGCTGTGAATCAGGCAGAGTGGCTGGAGTATGAACTGTCATACAGATGTTTTTTCAGTAGCTGTTTTGCAAGGGGACCACTCTGTTCATCATGACTGTATCATTTCCTAATTGACACGAAGCAGGCAGAAATTCCCCAATGAATGAGCTGTAGTTGAGATTCTTCCGTCTTGAGCTGACGGATGTATTTGGGCTGCCTTCAAGGCTTAATAGAGCAGAAATTACAATACTTTGGATTTGACCATGCAGTTTTTCCAGAAAGGAAATCCTTAGAAAAGTTTCAACATTTTTTTTTTTTTTTAATTAAAATCTATGTATCTGTGATGGTGCCATCTATATAGTAATATCTAATATAGAAGGACCACCTTGGTTGAATAAATACCTGTTACCTCAGTCTGACACATAACTAACTTGGCTCAACGACTGCCTTGCAATGTAAGAGTTTCAGTGTTTGTGCAGGAGTTTGGGCCCTGAGTCTGTCTTGCTGAAAGATTATGACAGCCACAGTTTCAAAACAGAAAATAGAAAGTTTAATGCTTGTAATCACGGGGAATACCTGGCTCTTTGTTTCAGCCCACCTGAGCTATTTCTGAATTCAGGTAACTGTGATGGCCCACTGTCATTTTCTGGCATGAGCTGTAGCTTATTCTGGTGGTGTGGTGGTGTGGGCATATCCTTTGTACGCTCAGAGTTAATATAGAATAGATGCTGTACTTGCTGCTAAAAAGTGCTCTTTACTAGGAAAACTATGTAGAGTCCTACATACTGCTCTTTTCTGATGTAGGGTATGATCGATGAGTCAAACTTGTTACAGTTATGGGAGAGGTTATTCAAGATGCTTGGACTCAGAAGCATCAGGGAGGCAGGGAACAATTGATTTTTATTTTTCTTGCAAAATACCTTTTTTTTTTCCTTCTCTCTTGATGACTTTCTATGACTTTGCATGTTGCAATGGTTCTCCAATATGAGCAAGAAAAAATGTGAAGTGTTTACTTGCCATTTCATTAGTAAATAGTATTATTTCACAGTTACATAATGTTGGTGGGCTACCCTGTGAACATGAGTTGGGAAGCAGTATCTTTATAAAAATTTTACACAATTATGTAAATGTACTTTCCAAAGGAAGATTAGGCAGAAGTCACTTTGCAATAGAAGTACTTACATGTGCCAGCCTAACAGACATACCCAAAGCTAATGTCATATGTTATCATAAGTCCAAAAAATTGTCATACCAGGGATGACTGCTTGAAGCATCTTACTCTTCTGTTAGCAGCAGAATGTGAAAGTGGGAAATCTCACAAGACTGCAGGTCTTACATGAAATTCTGCGAGATAGATAAACTTCTAAGAGAATAATGCCATGCTATAAATACATTGCATCTGCCTTTTAGGAGGAATGGTGAAAGTATTTTTTAGGCTATTGCTGTCTCATCAGAACAATAGAAACATTCTGTTCCTTAGGTCTCATGACATCTTGCATACTTGGAGTGGGAGTCTTTGGCGGTTACAGCTGCCTCAAGCTGTATTAAGCACAGAATCATAAACACGTAGATAGAAGGAACTTTTAGAAATCTTGTGTAATTCTCCCTTCTACGTGGAAGCAGAAAAAAAAAGAAATCTATCTAAATCTGGCCATCGCCTTTCACTCACTAGATGGTTTCTTCTTAGAAAAGCAGTTGATTTGCTTGTGTATTCCTGTTGATTTGCTTGTTTATTCCTGTGCTGCTCTGCTTTGTTCTTGCCCTCCCTACCAAGAAAGAAGATGAATGATCATAGTAAAAGAAAAAAAAAGAAATCTGTGAAGGCATGTGAATCCTTATCTTTTGCTTTCTAGGTGGTGGCTTTCATGCCTTTGGGTTAACGTAACACGGTAGATCTACCACTGTGCTGTAAATATTTTATCTTCTTGATAGTATTTCCTGATTCTTTGGATACAATAAAGAGCTGCCTGGTCTATGTTTGAAGAAAGGACAAAAAAATAGCTAAGATTAAATTCAGGAGAGCTTTAATGTAAAAACTGTTTCTTCAGTGCTTAATGATTTTTGAAGAATGGTGCATTCTGCTTGTATTTTGTATACAATGTTAAGTAAATTGCTTGAAAGTCTGTGAATTTATTGCATGTGATTGGAAGACAGGGTGCAGTAAGCTTGTTTTCTGTAATGAAGTATGTTTTGGCATTGGTTAGATACTGGGGAAGTATTACGATGATAATCACTAGTAATACTGCCCTTTTGGGTAGGATTTGACTGGTGTTTAAAAATAGCTTAATGTTTGTAGGAGCAAGAATGTTGATAGTGGGATAGCGTGAGTTTGTTTTTTACTTTTTTCATTTTCCTCCCTAGCACTTACAATAATTGTGTAAACTTTATATCCTAAGCACCCCTAGAAAAATCTGCAGCTCTGAAAAAGTAGACGTTATATAATGATTATTATGGGAATGATAAATCTGTAGCGATGTCAAGCAGTAGTATAAAATCCAAGCATTTGAAATTGGGTCAGGATTTAGAAAACCCTTTTATTCCCCTCAGAAATTCGTGAGTTTGAATTCTTTGATTTCCTCCTTAAAGCCCCAAGCCTTTAAGAATTCCTGGGGTTTGATTTTTATTTTTTATTACTTGAACTTTAAAGGCTAAAAACCTCACTTTAAAATGAAGAAGCAAAAATCCTTAAACTCTGTTGCACAACTCGGGAATTGGGATTGTAAGGAACAGGCTAAATTACATGAGTCTTTTGATGAAATCATGAGAACTGGTAACTAATATTTCAAGTGCAGTTGCAAAGATGTCTCAAGATAGAACAGGTTTTAGTACAAATATGACTAGATAGTTTTTTGTAACTGCTTCACTACAGACCTCATAAGTTGTCTTAAACCAAGACTTGTGTATTTTAAGGGTTTGACTTTGTTTTCATTAAAAAGTTTTCAAGATGGCTTTTATTGGACTCTCAAAGAATGCCTACGATATAAATTGTCTCACTACATTAATCTGATACAACTATTACTGTCTTATATTACATGTCAAAGGACAGGTCTTCACTTTTACTTTTTGTGCCAAGTAAAAAATGCTATAGCATATTACCGAAAGTAAACATAGTATTTTAGAAAAAAATTGGGGGAATATGTAGCCTTTTTATGCTACAAAATTTGGCATCAAGAACAGCAAAATAAGAAGTGAAATGTCCTTGAATAGAGAGTTGTCTGAAGAGTTATATCTTTGTAATGAAGCCTTGTCTTCTTGGGGGGGTAAAATCAAGGTGTTTTTTTCTGAACCACTTCTGTATATGCCCCTTAAAACTTAACCTTCATCTGGCAAAGTCAGAATGCATTGGTGTAATTTCTGCTTTTAACAGGTAACATTTTTGTGATTCTGGTACAGACTGGCTGTTCTGGTGGAAACATCTTATGCCTTCCGTAATTAATAAAGAAGAGAGAGTGACCTGGATTTTATAGTGTGACTACATAATATTTCAGAGACTCAGCTCTGTCAAACAGCAGCACTTCTGTGAGTCAATTAAAGTATCTTAATTGTTCACATGAGGAAAACCATATCAAACTAGTCAGTATTGATCTATTTCTAAAAGTATCTACATAACCCAAGAATTCTCGTGAATGTGCCAGAATCTTCCTAGATGTCTTCCCCATTATGTCCAATCTATTCCTACTTGCTGTCCTTCAAATATGATATGGTGCCATCCTGTCTTCAGTTGAAGCTGACTCTTTTCAGGTTGGTCTTCTCCATGTTAAAATACAGGCTTGGAAACAAGGTGGATTGCATTTATGTTTGGTACTGCAGAGCAGGCAGCTAAATCAGATGGCACAAAAGGAGTTACTACATCAGTAGTGCATACCGGCTTTTACAGATTTTTAGTGACTTTTAGTTCTTTGGTATGTTTGGTTGCTTTTCCATATTATAATTTAGAACAATGTTTGGAAGTTTGTTTGGAGATTCTTCAGTATGTTGTTATCATCTGGGCACATAAAAGAATAGTAAAAAAAACCCCAGAGATTCAAGTAAGGTAACTGCTTGTATTTGTGATTCAAAAAAAAAAGAGAGGAGGGAGACTTTTCGTAGATAATTACCTATAGAATCAGTAAGGTTGGAAAAGACCTCTAAGATCATCAAGTCCAACCATCCACCCAACACCACCATGCCTACTAAACTGTATCCTGAGATGCCACATCTACACGTTTTTTGAACACCTCCAGGGATGGTGACTCAACCACTTCCCTGGGCAGCCTGTTCCAACACCTGACCACTCTTTCAGTAAAGAATTTTTTCCTAATACCCAATCTAAATCTCCCCTGGTGCAACTTGAGGCCATTGCCTCTCATCCTATCGCTAGTTACCTAGGAGAAGAGACCAACACCCGCCTCACTACAACCTCCTTTCAGGCAGTTGTAGAGAGCAATAAGGTCCCCCTTCAGCCTCCTCTTCTCCAGACTAAACAGCCCCAGCTCCCTCAGATGCTACTCAGAAGACTTGTTCTCTGGACCCCTCACCAGCCTCGTTGCCCTTCTCTGGACACGCTCCAGCACCTCAATGTCCTTCTTGTAGTGAGGGGCCCAAAACTGAACGCAGTACTCAAGGTGTGGCCTCACCAGTGCCAAGTACAGGGGCACGATCACCTCCCTGCTCCTGCTGGCCACACTATTCCTCATACCAGCCAGGATGCCGCTGGCCTTCTTGGCCACCTGGGCACACTGCTGGCTCACGTTCAGCCAGCTGTCAACCAACACCCCAAGGTCCTTTTCCGCCAGGCAGCTTTCCAGTCACTCCTCCCCAGGCCTGTAGCATTGCATGGGGTTCTTGTGACTGAAGTGCAGGACCCAGCATTTGGCCTTGTTTAACCTCATAAAATTGACCTTGGCCCATCAATCCAGCCTGCACAATATTCAATGTAAACTGTACGTTGAAGACTGTATAAATTATCTGCATAAATTGTGAATTGTCATGGCAAATTTTTAATCAGTTTTCCAGGGAAATTCTTTATTCTCTGTTAGCCGGACAAAACGCCAGTGCTGTAAACAGTTTTATTCCAAAATTCCATAAAGAGATACTGTATGCATGTGCATGAACTCATGCCTGTGGAAATACGTCGTTTTAAGAAAAGTAAAAACTGATAAATACTGGCAGCCTCTAAGACATGGGTTTTAAGGGACAGCCTTTTTTATCGTATATACATGTTAATTAATCACTGTGTTCCTATAAAAAGAAAATTCCTTACTTCTCTACTTGCTACGGCTGACAATTTAGCTTATGGCCATCGGTATGATTACTGCAGACCACCCGCTCTTTCAGTTGCAGCTGCAACATTTAAACTTAAATGTTTGACTAAAAATTTCCAAACAACCATTAGGTTGGAAGTGGCCTCTGGTCCACTCTCAGTTCTGAATAGGTTGTTCAAGGCTTTTTGTCTAGATGGGTTTTCAAAACCTGCAAGGACAGCAGTTCCACAACATCTCTGGACAGCCTGTTCCAGGGCTTAGTTGTCCTTCAGGTGGTTTCTCTTTTCCTTGTCTCAAGTCTGAACCTCTCCTGTTTATGATGACTGTCTCTTCTTCTCACACTGTGCAGTTCAGTGAAGAGCCTGGCTCTGTCTTCTCAGTGACCACCTTGCAGGTATTGGCAGGCTGTGCTTAGCTCCCTCAAAATTTTCTCTTCTTCATCCTTGAAAAAGCCCAGGTCCATCTGCCTCTCCTGTAATGGCAAATGCTCTGGCACCCAACCATCTCTAATAAAGGAAATAAAGACAGTCTCATTCAGGGATTATTTTCCTTGTCTTTTTAATTCTTGTTTTTCATGCCTTTGTAAAAATATTTTTCAAACAATTATATTTTAAGAGGCTGTAATATAACACTGAAGGGATAATTGGAGCAGAGGAGGGGAGAGGAGTGGCAGAAAGAAACACCTCCTGAACTTTGTGAAGTTGAGCAGAAAGGAAACTCAGCCTGTTCACACCCAGAGCCTGGTCTGGGGAACTCACTTCTTTGAAGTGCGGCATTACAAGGATATAAGAACCTTATTATGATAAGGATACAGGATATTTTAATGATTAAAAATGAAATCTTAATGAGAAAAGTTTTTAAGCTTTTGAACCGTGTAGTATAATAGGCTCTCCCATATTATCTGATTAACTGTTTGCTTGACTCTTGAATCTGTTGTAAGCACTCGTATAATTTTTTTTCTGGAGACTTCTCTTGGATTGCTTTGTCAAGGCTTTGCTTAAAGGAGCTCTAAGAAGAAGTGGAGATACATGAGATACATCAATAGTTTTGAATTAGCGCTCATGGAAACAGTATGTCATGTTGGGAAAGCAGTCTGTCAGTGAAAGAAGCATTCAGCAAGGTCTGTCTGCTTTTAAAAACAGAAGATCTTTATCATTCGTTTTACCAGCACATATTCTGATACTCTGATCCTTTCTTTTGAATTGTTTAAACTGATACTGTTCAAGGTGCTCTTGGGATTTACTATTTTTTAGTGTAGAGGCAAAACAGTAGAGGTACTTGCTGTAATTAACTTGCTTCTTTATGTGAACAAAAAAAATTCTTGGTGTCAAATAAAAGTTAACCAAATTTTTTTCCAATCCCTTAATTTTTTGAAAGCAAGGAGGGGAAAAAAAAAATCCTTTCATGACGCCTTCTTTAACCTTATTTCTTCCTGCTTGTAAAAAAAGGAGCTTTGTGCTCTTGACCTTTCTGCCCTTACAGGCACAGAGCAAAATTCCTAGTTATGCTGCTAGTCAGTGTGCTGACTAACAGACTCACTACTTAACAGACACCAGGAAATCCTCTTTGGTGCCATCTGTTCTATATACTTGTAACGTTAATGTTCAGAGTAGGTGAAATATTTGCACATATTTCCAAAATTATTTTCTTCTACTGTCATGCACTCTAATATCACAAAATTCTGAAGAAATCTATCGTAAATAGATCTGAATTGAACAGGACATATGTAATCACCCTTGACTTTTTTTCCCTAGCAATTGCTGACAAAAGTGTTTGAAATGATGTGGAAATGGAATCCTGTAGAATATTTTGATGTGAATCTGTTCACAGTAAAAGCCTGTACAAAAAATTAAGCCATTCTGACATGACAGAGATAGCTCATTTCAGCTTGCTGGTAATGCTTGTATTGGCTAAAATGCTAATCTTTCTCTTCGTATATCTTTGAAGAGGTGTGGAAGTTCACAGGTTCATGTGAACTTCCACCCATGATGTTATTAAGAACTGATTTTAAAATCTTTAAGTCTGTTAAATGTCTAGAAATAATTGCTCTTTTTTTCCCTGTGTGGCATCGTTAATTTGAGAGAGCAATAGGTTTATAAAGGTTCATCTTTTGACAGGCCTTGTGGCTGTTCCTTTAATGAAAACCAACCAACCAAACAAAAAGGAACATCAAGAACAGTGGTATATTAGCTATGAACTCCCTAATTCTGGATAGCTGTGAATTGGTTAAGGGTCTGATTTTTAAAACGTAATTACTATGTTCTAGATGGTTAGTGTTTTCCCAATTAATTTCATGTAATACTTTTGCAAGTCACATTTCATAAATGGAACTTCTGTGTGTTCAAACTGTGCTTGAATTTACCATTTGTGTAATCACACTGTAAAACACTTGTAAACAAGACTTGCTAAAATTAAGCATTAAAAAACCATAAGCTGATTTTCACAAGCTCTGTGGAACTGACCTTATGCTTGAAATTACTAGGTCGTACTAGCAGTTGGTAGTTACGAAAAGCTTGGATCATTTCTTTAAATTATTAGTTTTAATTTAAAGTGATCTACTAACAAATGGTGATGGTTAACATTTGATACCTTTTGCTGATGGGGCTCCAAACCCCTTCCTCCTGACTGCTTCTTTGGCTGTAGTTAATAGTCTTCTTGTGAAGGACTGGATTACAGTATCTGTAGCTCACTATTGCATGACTAAGAGGCCACATGAAGGGAACAAATGCCGATTTTACGCCATAGAGCTAACTGGTGAGAGCGCTTCGTGCCGTGCCTGTGCTTGGCGCTGTTCTCGGCTGCCAGTCGCATCCGGGGTGCGGCTCTGAGTCGGGCTGCTTATGTTCAAAGCCCTAAATGGGCTCCCACAGCGTTATCTCAAAGGCTGCCTGTCTCCTCTATAGTAGCTTCTCCCACAGGAATAAAACTACTGAAGTACAGGTTTGGTCTCTGCTTTGTGAAATACTCAGGCACTAGACAGAGGGTTGAACATTTTCGAGTCTTCAGAAAAAGGCAAACCCATTTTTTGTTTTGGTTTGTTTTCTTAAAGCAATTATCCCTCTAACAGTTGTGGTGTAAAATTGCTCCTTCTAATGAGTTTCCAGAGTAAATAGAGTAGCTTCATCTCCTTGAATAAGAAGCTTAGCTTCAAAGCTGTATCAGGGAATAGACAGGAAAATCGTAGGTAATGGTGTTTCTGTGTGTATGTGCCCATGTGCACTCACACGTGTGCATACCATATGTGCACACATGTCAAAACATTAGTCAAGGGGCCTATGTACAGGTATATTTTAAAATACCGTTTTGAAGGAGGATCTGTGTATGATACCATTTCTACACACATCCGTGTTAAAAAAAGGAAAAACTTATTAAGGTTGTAAATTCAAGATATCACAACCTAAGAATGCCCATAATTGACGGTGGCCTGGCAGAGCAGTTTGGTTCTTTTCCGCGTTTGCATCATCTTACAGAATGTTCACAGAGTCATCTTGTGTTATAGTTGTAACATCCAAATCAGTTTTCAAAGAAGAGTTGACTCTGTCATGGACTTTACCATGATATTAATTGCTGTAATTTCAAAAGGTTTTGCAAATGTGTATTTTCATAATATGTTTTCATTTTGTTGTACAGATAATCTTATCTTAGGTGCCCCATTCTGAATACCTAGAACCTGACTTTCAGAGTACTTGGTGCTATACAGCACTTCAAGTGCTGAGAGCACAGCTTTCACTGATTTCCATTTCATCTCCCATGGTTCAGTGTCTCTGCTGCTCAGACTTACATAGACAATTCAGGCTTACAGGAAAAGAGGAGTATAAAATGTAGTGAATAAGTCAAGTCAAGGCTAAGACAAGTCATTTTTGAAACCAAGGCTATGGACGCCCACGTACGTTTTAAACTACTGTTACAATCATTGAGGACTAAATTTTTACCTATAAAAGGTCTCAAGCTTATGACAATGTATCTTCATTTTTTCCCATCAGGAAAAGAAACAAGATAAGGAATAAGCTGAAGAGAGTGGGGGTGGAAGAGAGACAGGTTCAACACACTTTTAAAATGTTCCTGGTCAGATGTATCAGGGAGACCTCTTTCCTTCTGCAAATATCTGCTAAGGATAAATCAGTCCACGTGGAGGATAGCAGCCTTGTATTGTGCTTTGGTTCTGGGTTAGAGGTTACAGTTTTACAGATGTCTTGATAGTAATGCTTTGACAGAGCTCATTTTTGTTAACTCTCTTGCTCCTTGCTTGCACAAAATAAAACCTATGAACTCATGCATGTGGGAGTTGGGAAACGGCAAAATCAGTATTGCTCATTCGATGACAGCAGGAAACCTTGTGCACACATGACAAGATTTTCATGTATGATGGCGAAGCATTCTACTGTCTCAACACATAATGTAGTTCTAAAGTTTATCCTTCATGACAATGATCGTATATCAGTTACTAGAAATATCCTTGCTGAATCCTGGTCTGACTAGTCCTCTTAAAATTAATGAAATCATCCTGCAGGGGGTTGCTTCATTGCCCTTTGCATCGTTCACACTGTGTCAAAGGCATAGGTTATGTATGTTTTTCTGTTTGGTTGATTCTAATTAAGTCTGTTTAGTGTTGATAATTAACAGTAAGAGCAAGAGATTCAACAGGTTCTCTTCTGCCCTTTAAAATTTTAAGAAGCCCCCCTTTATTATTTCATTTTGCTTCAAGAAGCTATGAAAAAGATGTCTGCTATCTGAAACTAAAATTAGCCATCTAACAATGCCTGTGGGTTTGGCAACAGGAGAGGGAAGGAAAAAAGACAGAGCCAGGCCTGCGTTACTAATACAAACTTTCTTTCTGTTTCCCTTTGCTCTCTGGTTGGAATAGGATACTCGGGAGACACTAAAGCTTCCTCTTCTCTCTTTAACTGCATTTATCTGAACTCCACCAGAGTTCAGATTACAGTGAGCTACAGATATCTGACCTTGACAGCCTGAAGCCCTGCAGAACAGGTGTAGACCACCTGAGATTGCATCTCACAGGCTGGGCATTGTGAAATGACTACAATAACTACTTGTAAAGTAGGTTTGTACATCAATGCTGCTTTGTGAGTCAGGTCTTCATTAGCATCCTTTACAGTCTCTTGTAGTGTAGCTCCAGCCTGGCAAACTATTCAAGGTGGCATTGGACAAATGCTGATCTACTCAGAAGTTATCTCTCCCCTTTGGAATAAACACTCATTTGAGAGGCATCTCTCTGGTAAAGGTCTGTGTGATGAAGTGGCTTAGAGCACTGCATCCACTTGTGTTCCCAGTGCCATTTGTTTTAGGGACCGTGGATCACAATTAATGACTCTGTTTTCAGGTGCATTTTATACAGATTATCGGTTTTTGCTTGGCTTCTTGATTCCTTTTTTTCCCCCAGAGATTAAGCAATGCAGTTTCACGTATGTGTGAGTAGTTGTGTAATGTGTAAATTACTCTTAAGCACCCTGTTGCCTTGCAGTCTCCCTCCCCTTTCTCACCCCTGTTTCTGATCCCTCAAAAGTTCTCTTACTCCTGTTTGTCTGTGATACCACCACATGTGCAGGTTTTCTGAGATGACACTTTATCTGAGGATTTACTTTCAAATACAGGTATTTCCTATAGGAAGGACATTGTCTCAGGTGAGGGTTATGTAGATAAAAATGTGGATTTTTCCATCTGTATGGAATTTTTAACCTATTGCAATGTCTGTGGTATAGAGAGGATTTTGGAAGAGCAGAGTGAGTTTATCAACCAGTTTATCACTGTGAGATAAGATTAAAAAATATTATGTAGTGTCCAAAGTCATCTGATAATATTTGTTGTCATGAAGGAACTGCTTATTAGTGTTTGAGAGGCTCCCTAGGGCAGATGAAAGAAGCCTTCTTTTCTACCCTGAGGAACTTTTTGGTGGGGAATATTTTTGCTCCACTATGTGTTTTAATCAAGCATGTCACTACTTGTTAGTGGCTCTTTTCATATACCTCCTTTGTTGCCCTTTTAAGGTTATGAATGTCATTATTTCATTTTGCAATCGAAAAAGGAAAAATTTTGATAATTTAACTTGCAGTCCCTGTTTGGCTTTCCTTGAGAAGCTGTTGTTCTCCCAGTCGCTGATTGAAAAATGTTAAGTAATTTAACTTTGGAGTGGAAAGAGGGACTAGATTTTGTGAATGCAGAGAATCCAGAATCCCCCTGGCCTTCCTTAATCTCTTGTTGTAGGTACTAGAAGATGTAACCACCTTCTGGTTGTAGAAATGGCCAAGTTGTGGTGAATTCCTTCTCCTGCATCACTCACATCTCGCAGTCTTCTGCTCAGCAAGCAGGGACTCAGCAGAGAGGAAATCCCCGACTTGCATGCTGGGTACTGCTACGTAGGTGAAAAGAATCCTGTATGGGAAGGGTGTGGCTTAGGAGATTATAATTACAGTGCCTTAATTACTCACAGGATGTTGCAAATGTATAGCATGTAACTAGCCTTATTTCGTCCATATTTCAGTATCTGTAGTCCCATTGAAAGTGGACCTACAGTAAGAAACATTGATGTCCTAAAGGACCACAAACAGATTGTTGAACAATGAGTATATATACATTGCTATTTATTTTTTAAAAAAACAACGTTTCATCATTAATGTTAAACTACTCATTTGTTTTTAGTTGGTTTTTTTTACTTAAGTTAAAGTATACATTGCCTAGTCTGCATATGATTTCCTTCACATAGGGTAGAGTGGGTAGAAGGTGCTGGTTTGAACTGAAGTATAGGTGTACCTGTGTTAGTTCACCTGTTAATATCCAAAGCACCAAATTGTATTTTAGATCTTTTACATTATGATGGTTGTTACATTCCTCTGGTAATTTTACACTGATGATAATTACTTGCAATTTTACAACATTGTAGCAGCAAGAAAATATACTGATGTTGTTAAAGGAGAAAAACATGGCTATTTTGTTTAGAATGTCTGAATTATTGGCATTTCTGATTTTATAAAGAAACTTTAGCTCTTCCACTTGTTCTGCTGGATTCAAAATATTTTACAATTATGATAACCATCCATTCCATGGTTTTTAAGAATTTCTGAAGTTTCCATTGGAGTAGAAGCTAAAGTGTAGGAGAAGAATGAGGCAATACTCCTTGGCTGAATTTAATGCACTTTGTAAAAACTGGTGAAAGTCATAATCTTGTACTATACCCATGGGAGGATGAAGGTTTGCAAAATAGGGCTGTAGTTTTCATCTTAAACAGAATTTTCCTGTTCTGTCAGTATTTTCACTTCTATTGCAAAGGAGTATTTTGAAAGGATCTCTCAAGTATTTTACCATACCAAATTTGTGTTCTTTTTCCAATGTACTTTGTGATTATGGTAAAGGATATAAAATACTTTTTCTTTTTTCCCCATTACCTTGTTGATTGAGTGTTTTGACTCAAAGTAGAATGCTTTAGTATTAATGTACTAGCTTATAGATAGTGATGATATAGATATTATTAAACTGTCTCCGCTACCATCAGCATATCCAGCCATAATAATATTCATCCTCCTTCAGCCAGGGGAAGGAACTCCAGTGGATGCTGCTAGATTTTCACCACAGGGTATAAATGCTGGCCCAGATATCCCAGAGGTGCAGCCACCTGCCAGAAATTTCCATTTAGACAGAAACGAAGTACAGACTGCATCTGAGCTGTCCAACTAAAACTACAGGTTTTGTATTACAAAATTTTATCCAAGATACTGGCTGCTGTTATTCTTTCTGTATTGGCTTAATAGTTTTGTGGTTATCTGACAACTTTTCAGTTGTTCTTTAGTCTTGCATTGAAGTTATTTATGACGTTTCACTCTCAACCTAGTCCGTTGCGCTAACAAATAGCGTGTTGCAAGTCTGTAGAGCAAGAAAGTTGGTGTTGAGGAACCAGTGTCCATGGAATATATGTCCCAGTTGCTTTATTTCAGATTAGATCTCTTCTGAGCCTAAGCTGATGAGTGCCATCAGCAAAATGAGTACGTTAGGTGAGCTTCTGGATTTCATCTTCCATTTTAGCTTCATCCAAAAGGAGCCCCGTTTTGCACAGCAATCCATGATGCAACCCAGAAGCTCAGAGAGGGACACTGGGGAGGTTCACTTCAAAAGCGCTGTTCTGATCTGTTAATGGGAGTTCCCTGAAGAGGAATGTGGTCTGTCAAAAATCTGTTCTAGTAAGCTTAACAAAAGCCCGTTTTAGTTCAAAACTGAAGTGCCGTAGTACCCTTCAGTGACTGTGGGTGCTTTATCTAAGAATGTGCTACCTCAGTGTAGCAACCCACAGTCAGTCTGAAACATCATTCCACTTTGTAGGATATTCATCCTGGGATGGATAATGAACGCAGGAACAGGAATGTGAATGTATTTTCTAAGTGTTTATAATTCGTAAGCAAGTTACTTCTTAATCAGCAAGTTATAGAAGAGAAAGAAAATGGATTTTACAGGTCCAATTTTTTTAATGCTGTAGCCCCAAAATGCGGCTGAACAAGAGACATAAATGTGGGCTCACAGTAATGAATGCTGCAAAACTGGTAAATGTTGGTAGCAGACCTAGTAGGTCTGATAGTCATCTCAAGTTTCCTCTGCTAGGTTTATTGGCTACTGTTCCGTAGAAAACAGTGAAAAGTGGTCTGTTGCGAACAGCTCAATGTTAACATATGGCCAGAATTTTTTAACCTTTGGAAAAGAGCAAAGTAGAGAATTAACTGGAAGTTTTATGGTAAGATGAGATGTTTGGAGGAAGCAGCTGTAGATCAGTCCAAAAAAATTAGCTGTAGTCAAATGGCCAGAGAGATTTGGGCAAATATCACATACACTCTCAGAATATTAAGTCTTGCCTTCAGTTAAAAATTTCTCAGCAATTGGTACCGTCTGTATCTGTGGTGGCTGCTGGCCATCCTGCCTAACACAGATTTTTTGTATTCCCATATGAGCAGCAACTACTGAAGCATCTGCTCAGTGGGGTAAGTTTCTCCCTGAGGCCATGCTTTCTAGTGAGCAGTAATCCACACTTCAAGGTGTACCTTGTGCATAAGGAAAAAAAAAAATCTTTTTCTCTTGAATTTTTTTTGGTACAAGTTTCTAGGTCAGACACTTATGTGGTCCCATTGGTTGGTCAATTCATGGAATATGTATTCTAGCTGGCAGATGTGTTTAAAATTGTTATAAACATTGTTCATTCCCTCAGTTTAACCATCTAAAAATAGAGAGCTTTCTGGGACAGAGAAAAGCTTAATTTCTTCTGGCAGAATACTTTTTATTAGCTTAATTAGATATGGGCAATGAGCAGGGAAGGTTGCGTTTCCAGTCTGCTTGTTCCTTTGCACCTAGGCTTTGCTGGAATGTCACATATTACTCTGTAAAAACACCTTTAAGTGTAATGGAAAAATCCTTAGAAATTTGATTCTAAGGGTTTTTATTTAATTTGGTTAAAAAAAATTAAAGATCTCAATGAACACACTGTGTTAGGAGGATTTTACTCCACTTTGAAATTTCTTTGATGTTACTAGATTTCTCTTACTAATAATTGTTAGTTTAAAATAATGTTATGATTTGAGTTAGACTTTTTTATTTTATTGTGTCTTGCTTTTTGTTGACTTGATTCATTTTTATGTAACAATTTTTAAATAACCAAACCTTTCTTCTTGGTGGTTTTTTTACTCTTAACTATACAAAGCAATATCTCCTAACATTTGCCCCTCCCAGCTCTAACTGTCGTAACAAGTATTTGATAAAAAGCAATGCTCATAGGTAAAACTGCAGGTTAGGGAAGACAATGTATTGTAAAAACGTAGAAAAAATATCAAAGAAAGGATAGTGTTTACACCAATCATTTTATCTAAAAATATTACATAGTTACGGCCAACAGTCATGCTGTTGCTGCTTGTTAAGGCTAATTTTAGCTCTTCCAGTTAAAACAGGCGTTTCTTTTATCTGTAAGTATAGCCTTGAGGTTTCTGCAGGGCTATGCTTTCTTTTGGCCTAAAGCCGAAGCTGATGTATGGTAGCACAGGAAAGCTCATATGCACATGTGCAGAGAGTGCAAACAGTAGCATAGAGAGTTGGGATCGGGTTGGTTTGGGTTTTTTCTTTTCTTTTCCTAAGCTGGTCAGGAAAGCATGACTTTTTTCAGCAGAGCCAGTTTTCTGATCTGGCTGATCCCACTGCAACACAAGCACTGTGGTGTTGGCAGAGGGTAGGTGGAGAGGTGAGGATGACGCCCACCCGGCATGGCAAATAATAGTTATTCCTTAAAACCGGTGTCTCTGAAACGGCGTCATTGCAGTTTGTCTGACACTTACTCGTGGTCCCAACCTTTACAGAAGACTCCCCTCCTTGAGGTTTCGCCTTCCCATAAGCTAACATTTACATGTCGCTGCCTGCTTGGTAGTGTACGTGAGAACACACAGCTTACTGAACTATAGTACGACTGGACAGAGGAGAAAAATAATCTGAGCAAAAGAGTTAATAACGAGAAAACAAAAACAAATTCTGCTGTCGCTCTCAGCTCCAGAATTCAGATATAAATTGTTCACTGGCATTTGGAATACTGAACATTGGATTCTCTGGAGGTAGTTGAGTAGATGCTCTTTCAAACTGATTTGATTGAATATCTTTAACTCCTTCAGGAGTGTTGATGACTGTGCTCTTTTAAAGAAATCTAGGCTTATGTTTGTAATACAATGATATTTTTCTTTTATTCTTACAGTTCTTAAATTTTTGGGTGGCTACAAAATAAGAGAACAAGAAAAAAAAGATTCTCTGATGGAGTCAAATGGACGTCTCTCCGATTTAAGGAGATTACTTCTGAGTAACTTGTTTCTTGGCTAGGCAGGAATGTTTTGCTATTCCAAAGCTGCAGTTCCTATGGAAGTCCAGCAGAATGTAACGTTTCTTATGTAATGGGCCTTCTGACTGTCACATTGCTTTTTAAATTTTGTTTTTATACTCTCCAGGAAAATTATTTCACTTGTTAGAGAACTATGTGAAGAAACAACCATTTTTCATTTTGTTTGGACTAGAAGTAGCCAGGCAATTTCTTTTAGAGCTATGATATGAGCTGTCATGCTGTGTGTGTTACAAAAGGTATTCCCAAAAGGTTGTGTAGATATGGTAGACTTTGTAAAATGTTAAAATCTTAAAGGATATTAATAATTGGGGATTCTTAATTAAATTAAGGATCAGAATTTAAAGCCATGGTGTCCAAAATCGTTGAAACCTTGCCATTTTTTCCTATTTCTTAAACTTCAAGACATTCATTCTCTCGAGTGTAGACTGGTAGGTATAATTACATTGGTATAACAAGACAAAGGGATGATGCTGTCAGAATTTAGTTCCTGTGAAGTTTAGAGCAATCTGATAGTAATCTTAGTAGCTATTTTCTCTGGCTACCTGTGCTACTTACACATAAATAAATCACTCTTACATCTTGCTTTACATTCTCAAAGAAAAGCAGTTTAGTGTGTTGCCTTGCGCCCAGCTGTTAAGCCTAGCCATTAGCCTCAGGCATGTGCTTTCCTTCATTTGTCCTTCCCCCAGTTTATAGGGAACAGAAGTCATAGAGAAAACTGGATGATTAGAGGCACTTCCAGCTGAGTTTAAGCCTTTGTGCATGACATCCAGAAGTAGAATTTAAACTTGCACAGCACTTTTCATTCAAAACTTTGAAATTGGGTCAATATACTCCTACATCAAGTGGTAAAACTGTTACAGGACAGGGGAAGTGACCAGTGTGAGGTTTCACAAGAAATGAGCAATTAGGAAAATGCCACAGGACCTTCAGCCCCATACACTTCCTACATTTGGAATTGGCTCGAGTACTGGATGTAAGAGGTAATGCCTGTGTTGTACAATGTGGTTAGGAAGGGCAGTTCAGCTTATTTTGCTGGGGAGTTTGGGGGTGTAAAGATGAGACTAAATTTAGGGTTTGAATTCTTTGGCTGTTTTGCGTGAAGACACTTGCAGAAGCAACTATATTCTGACTTCAGAGGTGCCCTGGCAACACTTACCTGTAAATTATAAATTCTGAATTGTAGTTGATATTTAAAAAAAAAAAAGTGGTGTTTTCAAAGTCAGGAAACTCGCCACAGTATGAACATAATGCCTTGAGTTTCTTTTTGCAGGTAGGGATCCTGTTCTGTCATTTAAAGATGATAATCTGGCTAGAAAGACAGGGTGATGTCATAGAATCACGGAATGGTTTGGGTTGGAAGGGACCTTACAGATCATGTAGTTCCAACGCGCCTGCCAAGGGCAGGGATACCTTCCGGGTCGCTCAAAACTCCATCCAACCTGGCCTTGAACACTGCCAGGGAGGGAACAGCCACAGCTTCTCTGGGCAGCCTGTGCCAGGGCCTCACCACCCTCACAGTAAAGAATTTCTTCCTCACGTCTAGTCTAAATCTAACCTCTTTTAGTTTAAAGCCATTACCCCTTGTCCTATCACTTCATGCTCTTGTAAAAAGCCCCTCTGCAGCTTTCCTGTAGGTCCCCTTCGGTTACCTTATAGGACTCCCTGCAGCCTTCTCTTCTCTAGGCTGAACAGCCCCAGCTCTCTCAGCCTTTCCCCATAGCAAAGGTGTTCCAGCCCTTGGATCATTTCATGATCTGATATTGCAGCATTATTTTAGTTTCCAAAGTATGAGAAGTCCAAGGGGATTTATGCTCCCTGTACACCTGAGCTCAGATCTGTTCTTTGCAAGCCATTGACGAAGCTTTGAGGAGCTTCTTGTGAATCCTTGATCCAGGGATGAGTTGTGTAGGACCACATCAGAGCTGTCCTATAGTGGTCCTATGGATGTGACAGCTCATTTTGCCCTGGTGTTCCCGCTTCCCCTTGCTACCATGTTACCTCCGGTACACATCTTTACATATCTTGCTTTTGCTTGGGCTGAGGATGAGAGACTCTCTTACTAGAAGGCGAATTGCTGGGCATCGTACAAGATCTGGCTGTGTGATACAGGTTTCTGAAGAGAGCCGGTTAGGAATGCTTTGGTTTGGAGTTTTTTAAATCTAAGCATAAAATGCATACAATTTTTTTTTTCAATAGCATAACACTTCTGAACTGTGACTGTAAGCAAATCTTTGTTGTCATCGCTGCATTAGAATACGTGGATGTTGTCGTTATTGGCAGAGAGCAATAAAACAACACACAGCAGTTCGTAATTCAGGAATATGGCTGTCTCATTAAGGTTAACAAACGGTCACAGTTCAACAGTTTGATGACTGTGGGAGCTGGCAGGTGCTAAAATATCTTGTGCTAAAGTACTTTGTGCCTGAGGTGATAAACAGTATGTTTTATATATCAATAACTTTTAACTGTGATAGAGGTATGTTTTAATATGGATTTCTTCTGGAGGGATTTCACTGTTCAGAAAGAAATAGAAAACTGTGCGTGTCATTTCATACATGGATTCTCTGGGGTTTCGTAGCCCAAAGAGCAGGTGGTAAGCTTTTTTGTTGAGCCTCAGCCACATGTTCTGTTGCTTTTTGGTTTAGGGTAAGTCAGCCGTCCATGCTGTGATTGTGTCTGAATTTCAGACCTGAAAAATAACATCAAGCTTATATCTTCTTAGGAGTAGATAACTTGTCAACAGTGCCTGCTGATGCCTTCTTGAATTATTCTAGCAAATGGCAGTCTTTCCAACGAGGCCATTGTGAGAGCTTGAAGGTAATTGTGCAGTAACTCCCTTTGCTTGTTACTAAAATATTTTATGTTCATTTTGGCATTCAGTTTTGGAGGAGTATTTGTTTGAATGCCAGTGATCCGAATGCCTGTATCCAATGTTGCTGCTTATGGGGACATGGAAGAATATTCATAAATTTAAGAGCTTTGCAGAAGCTTTGTCATTTGTCAGATTCCCATATTTCATGATCAAGTTATGTCCTTAATGTCAAGCTCAGGTTTCCTTGCACATCTGACTAACTATAAACCTCTCCGTAAGAGTCTCACATTTTTTAGCTTTTTGTTCCCAGGCTGCATGCGTGAATTCTCATTAGTTTCTTTAGGAAAGAAGTCATGTATAGATATCTGCCTAGGTATGGCTGAGTGCTCTTCCACTGCGTAGCAGAGGTTGTACACGGTTCGTCTTTGACAGGTATGTAATAAATGCCAACAACCCATGGACATCTTTGAAGTTTCTCCTTTGGTATGGATGAAGAGCACCACCTTCTTATTGGTGGGTATTTGACTTCCCACCAATATTCAGTACCTTAAAGACAAGCAGCATTAAATTTGTATTGCTTCATGTGTGGTTAATGAATAGTGCAGTCACTAGAACGCAGTAGCGTATGTTAGCCGTCTTTTGTGGCACATCACTTTAAAAACAACCAGTTGTGTGGCTGCATCTGGGCTTGTTTCTTGACATCATTGAGTTTAGGCGTGAAATCTTGGAGTTACAACAATATGACTGACAAGAGAAGTCTGTTAGGAGTTAGAAGGACATATTTTTACAGGAATGGAAGAAGATGGTTTTTAGGAAAGATGCAGTTAAACCGGAAGAGTTGTCATGTTCCCAACTCTGTGCGAACTTGTTCAGGCACTTCATCTGTTTGTACGAAGTTCATCATCTCTGAAACGCTTGAAATGTACACATGCCTCTGACAAATATGGTGAAACCAGCTGAACTTCTGTAAAGGCTGTTGAGAGTCACTGCCGGAAAGCTTAAAAGACATACATGCAAATGTAAAACTTTAACTCATCAAGAATTTGTGTTTAAAGGAATAGCTTTCGTTGTATGGGTATTCCGTTTGCTTGGCTTTTGTAGTTGTTAATTTTGGGGAAAATAGGTGTGAGAAAGTTCTTGACTCACAGGAGCAGAAGAGGTTTATATTGCAGCAGGTGTTTACTCACTTTAATTTTTGGATTAATTAAATGGGGGCCAAACCTGTAGCAGGCAGCTGTGGTGGCTTAAATGAAATCTGTGTAGGAAGGCCACAAAGTTAATGCAAACTGACTTTTTAATAGATTAGTTGAACTACACAGATATTTTGAATAAATGTGGCATTGATTTTGCATTGCTTCATGACTACTATAAATTGAACTGAATCAAAGCTGCTGTAAGGATTTTATTATCTTTCTTCTGTAGCTTGTCTGACAGACCATAGGCAGGTATACAACATCAGCCAAATTTAAACCGGTCGCGCACGAATTCTCAGGATCAGAGCTACTGAACTAGTTTCACTCTCCTTTATACCACTTTGCCTTGAGCTGGTCACTTCTCTTGCTCACTACAAAATCTTTTGCTGTAGTTAATCTGATAGTCTCGTGTAATCTGGATAAAGCTTTATTCAAAAGGCTGGTACGGCAAACGGTAATTTCTGTCTCTTACACAATTTGACCTCACTGGAGTTTCTGTGGCCTGGTTATGGTTTTGGTAGTCAGCTAAAGTCGTTGCTCCTTCTGTTGGCTTACCCAGAGGATTCACCTATAATTGCTTTCTACTTCTATAGAAAAATATATATAGATGTTTAACTATATTTCATAATTTAAAAAAAAGACAACAGAAACTTTGGACCTGACTTTAGTAAAGTCAGGAATACTGAAGGGTTACATGTGCTGAAAAGAATAAGAATTTATTTGATGGGATGAGTGTAGTATTAAATGATTCTGATGTAGTAATACTACTGGTTGTTTTATCAGATTAGTTCTGGATAGAAACATTTCTTTAAAAAAATTACCTCTTATGTATAAGAAGCGTTACTCTGATGAGTAACCACAGATGGCTTTGGTGTACGTGAGAAAGGAAATAGAACAGATATTTGTGACACGGTCTGATTTTGTGTCTTTAACTTAAGATAAAAACTGTGGTATCTCTTAATATAGCATAATAGCATTTTATAGTTATTGGCGCTTTCATGACCTTGATTTTGATGTACTTAATTTTGAAGCCACTAAGATTTGGAATGAAGTTTTTGTACAACTTATCTTTATAGGCCGTGATAATAAAATATTTCCAAAAAAATCAAGACAAGATACTGTGCTTAAAATTCCAAATAGGTGGGATATTTTAAGACAATTTTCAGATAGTTTTAAGCCTACAGTAGGGAAATGTGACAACATACCCATTCTGTCTATTTGTTTCAGCAAATATACTCCAACCTTAGAATTCTTAATGTCATCGCTATCTCTGCCGTTTACTTACATGGGATCAGGATAACATGACCTGTATTTAAAACCATGGTGTGAGTAGAGGTGTATTTAAGAACTTTCAAATTACTTTCACCATCAGTGTTCCTTCATTATTGCGCCTAATTCTTTTACTGGAGCTTCAGCTATTACTGGAGTCTCCACAGTTAAATTGGGGAATTTAATTTTGTTTTTCTCTGGGGATGGAGTGTCACTTCGGTGAAATTCCTTCAGGTTGGATAAATTCCTTAACAGAGTAACGATTTCTCTTAATCTTGAGGATTATAATGTATGAACAAAAACAAGAAGAAAAACAAGGTTTTTGTTTCAGTGTTTTAATGCAGCAGATAAAGTGTAAGTTGAGACTGATACGATGGAATAATTTCTGCTTTCATTTATGCTAATAAATGATAGTTTTCCTTAGATGATATCTATAGTGAACCTCGAACAACCAAAGACATATTTATAATTATCAGAACTGTTGAACACGTTGGAGAGTTATATTACACTTAAGCCTTAATCAACTTACAGTTAAATTACTGCTACTTTATGAGAGGCCACTGAGTCCAACAAAATTTAACTGCTTAAATTTTTACATATTCACTTTGGGGGGAACAAAACAAAACCCAAAAAAGCAAGCACCACCTTTGTGTGTTTTGGTCTTGTTCAGTGTCTATGGTCAGGAGTTCTTCCACTGAATCTCTTTAATGTCTACCTGAATAGTAAGAAGAATTTGGTAAGCAGGTCTCTCTACCCTGTGCGTTCAGAGGTTCATGGATATAAAATAATTTTGAAAAAGTTCTCCCCGGAATACAGTAGAGAAATTTTCCTAACTTTGAAAGTATCTAGACCAGACTGAATCTTGTTAAAATGGTGTATTTAATTTCCTTTCACATTTATTTTCTACTAGACCTGACAAACAGTGATTTTTTTTTCTTTGCTTTTATTACTGCTTTGTCTTAAATAGCAAGGCTTACTGTATTGCAGAGCAGTATCTCGTTATTTCAGTAGCAAACCAACATCACCCAGAAGTTAAATAACCCTGTATCTTATGTCAGTATTCTTTGAAAATGAGCGATTTATCTGGTGCATTAGAAATATTCTGAATCCTTGCTGCTTACCTGGAAGCACTTGGAAGTTTTTTCACTGTTATCATTTGGCAGCCTGGTGCAACTTGCTCTGATTTAGTGAAGGTCATATTTAAATTTAGCAACGTCCTCAGCTATTAAAACCTGGGTAACGCTAGCCTGTTTCCACTGGGGAATGCTGTGGTAAAAACTACATTAGTATACCCGAGGTATGCAGTAACAGCAATGCATCTCTTGTAGCAACCTATTTAGACATACTCTTCCATGAGGTACCCTTGAGAGTTATGTAGGGTGTCGAGGGATAAGGTAAATAACGGCAAAATGTACTTTGGTTTATCCTAACCCCGTTATTTGTTCACCCTGCATGGTCTTTCTCGGTTCCAGAATTGGATACTGAAGAAACAACAAATCACTTTATTCCAAATGGAAATTATAACCAGAGCAATAGGTTGCTCCCTCTGTCATCTAGGTGGAGGGGAACAGTTGGGTTTACATAAAATTTTAACATGCCTGTCTTTTGGACTGTATTACAGAATTTTATCACAAAACCTTGTGCATGTTTGTGTGTCTTCTCCTAATGCGCCATGGAAAATTGAAGATACGTAACTCCAAGGGTGTCTGTTGGTATGTTTACGCTGTGTGCTATGATTCCAGAAGCATACTGTGGAGCTCCTGGTGGGCTAATTTAGAGTCAGCAGTAGGACAGGTTAGTCTTTGCAGATTGACTAAGTGCTGCCTAATGCCAGGGGTGGTAGCAGAATTGGTGGCAGAGAGGAGCTCTGCCGTAAGGAGGTCCGTGGCTGACGCCAGCTCCGGGCTCTTGGCACTCTTACTGTAAGGCAAAGCGACTCTCCTTCATAAGTTGTGTTGGAGATCTGCTGGTAAGAAATGGGAGCACTTAAAAATAGTAATTGTAGTATGAATTTTTAATAAAATTTTATTAGAACTCATAAAAGACAATACTAATATTGTTGTGACTAGTTGCCATATCTGAGGTCCCTGCGGGAAAGTTCAAAGTTAGTTGAGTCACTTCAGAAGCTGGAGCTTCACAGCGTCATTAATCCCAATTTAGGGACACAAAACCTGAGTGGCTTTTTGAGGAAGGGAAAACTTCAGGGAGGGACAGGCATTTGAGCTGAAAAAAAGCCCTTTGCTGCTCTAGTACAAGCCTGACCTTAGGCTTTGTTGCTTTGTTTAAAAACTGAGGCAAGCCTAGGAAGGGAAGGAAAGCTCAGACAGTGCCCTATTGTGTGTGCGGTGAGTGGGGGGAATGCGTGTGGGTTCTGCCTGTTCTCATTGGTTTCAGAGTCAGAGAGAGATGGATTGTGAGGCGGAAAAAGGATTCTTCTCTGAAATAAAAAAAAAGAAGTGATGTACTCACAGTAATTTCACTCCAGACTTTTGCAAGTCTCAGACATGTTTGGTTCCTATACAAAGGCTGTGCATTTGAAGAGGTTTTGAGAATGTTAGATTGGAAGTGGTTCATTGGAAGAACACAATTTGTGTCATATGAAAGACCTAAAACCCTAATGAAGCCCTTTCCAGGAGGCATGCCTTAATGCATTGGAGGAAGGTGAATGGAATGGAAAGTTCCATGCAGTGTTTGTGTATGAAAATAATCTGAGTGGTTTGGGGTTTGTTTTTGCTGCGTGTGTAAAAGGAGCATGAGGTTATTGTTTTTACACCGTGTTTGAAGTGAAAGCGTTCCAGCAACTTCATCACAACTTGTTATAAAAGAGCAGTATAATATGAGTCTAAACTGGTGTAGGAACTGGAAGAATACTCACAGCAAGACAAAATTCCCCTTTCACTAGTGACTGAAGCACAACAGAGTACAAGTTCAGTCTGTGGGAATTGTTGGTGTGTTGTATTTTTTTCTGATCTGAAGCCATGACTTTCAAAAGAACTTGGTGAGAAGGTGTAAAGCATAATAATGCAGACTTTCTTGTTTATTTTTTAAGTTATTTAGCCACTAAGTGATTTGCAAAGATCAAGTCCTGCATTAAAATTTAAATCAATCAGGAACAAATGAGTGCTAAAATTCAAGGTACAGAACTTATTCAATTCTTTTCATCTGAATCCAGTAGCATCATTTATTGTTAGTTCTCACTCTTATTTCGGCGTCATGCAGTTGTTTTGGTGTGTCAGTGTACAGCTCTGTCATTTAAAAGAGCCTGGCTAAGTCCCTTCTTACCCTTGCTTTTCCTACTGTACCTCTGTTTTCACATAGAATTGAAAACTATGCCAGTGCTTGTCACTTGTTAGGTGTCAGAAGTATTTATTTTGTGTGAAATTAACAAATAGTGCAGTTTAGAACCAGTGACTTCATTGCAAATAATTGAAAAAAAGTGGTAGTCCCTGATTATCAACTCAAAAACCCGCATATTTATCAATTTATCCATTCAGCTGTGAAATCTTTTCCTTTTTTGTTTGTATTTGGTTTGCATCACAAAGTGACAGCACTCATGCATTTAAGCAGCAATGAGCTGACTGTCTAACGTTGTATATTATGTTTCTAGTTCTGTAGACACAGAAATTTTATTTGTGTGAAGTTGCATTAGTAGTTTTGTCCATGTGAAGAAGCGCTGACGATTCTGTGACTTGTTTGATATTCCTATGGCACTGGTGTGCTTTTACAAGATCATTGGTAAGCCAGTATTAACTGAAAGCACTGAATGTTTTCAGTTTTAATGCAAGTCAAAGCAAAGTTTCTCAGTTATGATGTTTGCTACTTTGTCTTTCAGCAAGAAGAATCTGTGATACTGACAGCCACTGAATAAATATGGTTTTGATCATGACTCCTGAATAAGAAATGGAGAGATTGAAATATAGGTCTGAATTGGTGCTGTTGCAGGCCTTTGTGTTGTGTCAGCTTTGCATGTATTAGGAAATCTGTTCATAGTACATAAAAATGTGCAAACCGTATTACTGAACTGCAAAAGCCCCACTGCTGATACATCAAAGAAAGCAGCAGCTGTCATCCAGTTTTAGTAACGGTGCGTTTGAATGCCTTAATCCTCTTTCCAAACAGAAGGAGGCAGAGAGAGCGCCCTTTCTTTATGCACCCCCCCCCTTATATTTTTTTGAGGTGTTGGTGTAGCAAAATCCAGAAGCTGTCTTCAGCAGCCATTGCTGCATGGCACAAGACATTATTTTCTTTGCATCTAATTTGGACATTTCAGTCCTCGTCAGGTATGCTGAGTTCTTTCAAATTTAGTTTTTATTAAAGTTAGAAATTACTCGTGTTTACTCCCAAGTGTTTAAAATATCAAAGTGGTTATTCAATTGTACTTCATCTTCGTTTAGGTCTACTTCAAATTTGAATTAACTTGGTATTCTTTGTTCCCTTTCAGTTGGTGAAGGGGTGTATGTTGAGATTATACTCAGAACCTGAGTTACAGGAAACGTACACGTCTACCAGTAGAATATATTTTATTTTGTGAAATTTTCACATTTTCATTTTTTTTTAAACAATACAAGTTTTACAAGTCAGTTATTACAAAACAGCTTCTCTAAGAAGCAAGCCAGATATGCTGCAACTGTAAGTTTGATCTGTTACATGTATTTTTAAAGTCTGTATGGTCTGTATAAGGTGCGGTGTCCTGTCTCCAGAGTGGGTCGTGGCAGAAGTACGAGAACAAAGCAAACATGCAGTGATGCTTCCCTGGTACACTTTGCTGTCTCACTAGCATTTCCCAAGTCAGCAGCTGTTCTTTGAACTAAATAAATTAGGACAATTTTTTTCATTAATTTGCCTAATCACTTTTTTAACTGCATTTTAAGAATATTTTCCAAATATGTATAAACATATTTTAAGAGAATAGCATAGGAGAATTATTATATTGAATCGAGTTATCAAAATTATTGAAAATAAATTATAAAAGTGTGTTTTTGATGTATTGGGTTTTATGTTTGTTGGTTTATTAGCTGCTGTCTTGCAAAGTGCATTTGCACTGCAAAGTGATCTCAACAGAGGAATGAAGTATTCAAGTGTAAAGCTGTCAGACTACAGCTGGTTCATTAAATTGTCTAGGTAAACTAATAGGATACCATTTTAAGTCTTTGCTAACCTCCAGCCTCTGAGACCAAAAATACTTTGCTGTGCTGAAGTAACCAAGCTGCTAGAGTCAAATTTAATGTTTTAAGAATACATTTGTGTTGTCCTATTTACCCAAATAGAATTTCAAAAATCTGCATTAAAAAAGTGTGTTAACCAGGATAGTACTGAAAGCCAGATGAGAGAAAATGGCATTTGATGGCAAGGTTTGGTATGTTTAGAAATGCTCCTGTTATTAAAGTTGCTCTAGTGCCAACTACTCCTACACTGGAGTCTGCTCATTTGTGTGGCACGCTAGCAATCACAACACACCAGGAAGATTGGCGATTACATGCAGTAACTCCAGTCCTACTTCCGTTGTCAGACAAGGATCTCTGAGCAGTGACATCACCTTCTTGTGGTTTACTCTTGCAAGCCCATTTTCCCTTCCCTCTCCATTAAAACCCATTTCCAAACTTCTCAGTTTGAAATGCCATCTCCTTACATCTTTAAAATGCTAGAAGCTTCAATATGACTCGTAAGGAAAATAATTGGTGCCAAGAAAGAAAATGTGCATTTAGCATTTTGGGATGTTCATGACAATTTTTTGCTAGCTTACGCTGAGCAAGAGGTTGTCTGTTTGCTTTGCTCTTGACAGAGCACAAAAAAAGAAGCCTTGAGTTCAATGAAAAATCAAGGTGCTACCTCATTACTATGAAAACCAGTTGTCGGTAGTTGCAGTGGAGTATGTGTGCCTCCACCGGCTGTACAACAGGCAGAAGAGTTCTTGTGGGCTGATGTCCTGGTGCTCAGTGAGTTGATACTGGGATGTCCACAGCTGTGTCCAGCTGCCTCTCACGTCAATGCAGAGGTGCAGAAACTGAAGGGCAGTTTCTAAGTGTCGTTAATTTGTGGAAGGATGGAGACATCTCGTGTTAGTTTATTCTTTCTTTTAATTTCTTTGCCCCCGCCCCTCCCCGAAAGGTCATATGCATGTAATATGTTCTTGCAAAGTCTAGAGTAATGTTACTTTGCCATTTGTCACATTAGAAGAAAAAAGGGAAAATAATCTAAAAAGGTCCTGCTTTGTTTTTAAATTACAAATTTTTATTTCAAACTTTGAAATAAGAAAGTGGTAGGTATGTGGTGTGACCCACTCTTGCATGTTCTGTGCTACATTACCAAAGTACTACAGTAGGTATTAGAGGATCATTTTTCTCTTTAATTTTGATGTTTAATGCCCTCTCAGTTGCTAAGTTTGTTGTACAAATACCAGAAAAGGGTGTTCATAGACTGACGTATTCATTCATGTAAATGGCATTAATAAATATTTCTTTTTCACTTTTATAGGTCATTGAATCACTAGGGATTATTATATATAAAGCCCTGGACTATGGTTTGAAGGACAATGAAGAGCGAGAATTAAGTCCCCCACTCGAGCAGCTTATTGACCACATGACTAATGCCACAGAAACAGATGGGAGTAGGGATGAAGGATATGATGCTCTGGATGAAGGAGTGGAGGATGACGATGACAAAGAGGAAGTTGAGGCCATTCATTCCTATAAAGATGTCATGAAGGTACAGTAATGGGCAGTTTATGTGATATTTCACTGTTTTTATCTATGAGAAAATCAGCTCTGTTTTCCGTATTATTGTCTAGTGTGATACTGGCTTTATAATTTTCTGATTTCCCTGGTTATTCTGTAAGGTTTGCTTGCAAAAATGACGTGCAGTAGTGTTTCATGTTTGACAGTAAGCAACAGAAAATCCATTATCAACTTTGTCGTTGGATGTGCCTTTAATACCACATTCTGATTTCATCCATGGACTGGATACACTTCCAGTGTAACATCTGTTGAATTACTTTGTGTACACTTGGATACTTCATGGGCCGTTTCAGTTAATTCACCTTTTCATTAGTACGGTATTAGTTTAATTATTCCTTATCAGTTTCTTCCTCTGCCACCCTCTTCTACTGAAGCAGAGGAGTGCTTTTAAAAGAGTAGCTTATTTGTGTGGAGTGAGTCAGGATACAGTATTTCATTGACGATCATTATGGTTGCGGTTCTTGGCCTGAGTTGTGAGATTTGGAAATACAGCTTATGAATTTTAATTGCAAGAGGTTCTTTAATGTTACCTGGGCTACCGAGAACAATCATTTAAAAATATTAACCCTCAGTTTTCTCTAGAGTAGTCTTCAATACCAGTTCTAGAGCCCAGTGAGCTCTTAGTACAGGCAAAGGTATTAATAAGCGTGGATTTTTGAAAAAAATTATATAATTGATTTACCTCATAAATAATCTGATAGTTTAATACAGGTTGGAAAGTTGTATGCTAACTTGTACCAGGAGATTGAGCCCTGTATATTGCATCTTTGTAAATGCAAGTGATGTCTAAGCACCAGAAGCTTAGTGTGTCGCAGAAATTAAGAGTGTAGTCGTAGAAGGTGAGGCTAGAAGAGTGTCCCAGACAGCACATCAGGACGCATCAACACGTAGAAACAAGACCCCACTAAAACCTGCCACTTCTGGTGGGTTGGCAGTAAAGAGGGAAGCTCTTAGGAGACTGGAATGGGAGTAACTTTTGTTTGAGATGCTTTTTTGTCCTGCTTGCATCAGAAATAGTGCTTAATGCTTAATGCCTCCATTTTTTCTCCCTCCCTGAGAGAAGCAGCTGTCAGGGGAGGAATGAATGAAATGGCCTTTCGCTCCCTTGTGATGAGGAGAGCCTGGCTGGCTGCAGAACTATCCCTTTCAAGCCCCTGCCACTCCCAGCCGTGCAGAGCCAGTGCTCTCACTGCGGCAGGAGTGAAGGTTGCTTTGCTCTCTCCTCCCTCTGCTGCTCCCCGTCGCCCAGTCACCTTCCCGAGGAGAGGCCAGCAGCACCCTACCAAGCCCCTGTGGGAGCTGCTCCGAACAGTGCAGTGCCACATAGAGGATAGATGCAACATAACCTCTTTTCCCCCAGTTTGTGAAAAATGCTGCGAATTGGTGGGACAATCAAAGTTGGGTCGTTAGGGGAAGATTCTCTTAGTGCAGAGGCAGAAGAGACATTTGTATATGCAGAGCTGAGGGCAGTGGCTTGTAGAAGTGATTATTTTGCAAGTTCTTTACCTGATTTCTGCAGACAAGAAAAGATAAGTTTGGAAGACTTCTCTGAACTTTTCCAGTTACACTGGTACACATCCCCGACGTACAAAAAGGCTAAGAAAATGTTAGGTCAGGTTTCGACTGTCCAGGCTGCTGAATGGCATCTTTCTGGTTCAGCTTTGCTTATACGTATCTCTGCTAGTCTGAGGTGCCTGCCTGTTTATATGTTTTTAAATCAGCATCTTACATTTTAACTTTTATCATCTTCTGCTATTCATTTTTCATAGAATCATAGGTTGGAAAAGACCTCTAAGATCATCCAGTCCAACCAGTCATTCTGGAAATGTACCACTTTTGTGACTTCCCCTTAGTGAACTGAAGTTCAGCTGTCATTTCTACATCATCCTAACTTTGACTCCTTCATTCCTTGGAATTCTCTTTTCTTGCTGTTGTTGCTTTTCTCTGAATGACTTGCTGCAGGCTTAGCTCTGTGATTCGCCTTTGTTGCCTACGCTGTGTCATTATTACATTGACAGTACTAGAATGGCAGCATCATTCTGCCACATTTTTTACATCAGTGTGTGTTTGCAAGACGGTTTTTTCTTAACTTCATACCTTTTCAGGGGTAAAACCGTTTTTCATGTGACTTCCCACCCCATCTCCCCCCCAGTGGTAAACCATGTTGCAGGCTACACCCTTATTTACCCAGTGACTGTTTCACAACAGTAGTGTGTGGTCTTGTGACCATGAGGCTCAATTATTGTAATTCCCTCTTGGCAAGACTCACTGTGAAGCTTTCTGGTCTGCAGTTTGCAGTGAATGCTGAAGGAGGTTTGCTCATTGAATTGAGCAACTGTCATTCTTGCCTACCCTGCATTCTCTAAATTGCAAGCCTGGAAAATGGTAGAGGTGGGCTGTGTGCTACTTCTATTGATTTTTAAGGTTTTTAACTCCATAGTCTCCAGTATGGACACGATTTTGTCCTTGAAATGTGATTATATGTTTTGTCCTTCTCCAGAAAGTGTCATTGTCAGGTCCAAGGCCTGTCTGCCACGAAGACTGAACTTTTCTCCAGTAATAACTAATATGGGTGAGCCTAATTTTTGATTAGAACACAGAGACAGATACGTGTCAGATTTTTCTATAATGTGACGTAGGCAAGGTCAATCCTCAACCCTCCCCTAACCTGGAACATGCTGAGTAATGTGGTGGACACCTATTCCCAAGAACTGGGAAAGACTGGGTAAGTGCTAAATGGTACTGCCAAGATCATCACTGGCAAAGCTCCCGTTTGGAGAAGACACAGACAAGCTTTTGTGCTGCTTCTCAATGTCTTTGGCTGATTTGGCTTTTGATTTCCTTGGCAGGACTAACTTGCTGCACAGACTTGATCCACTGTTTTTAAAAATACATTTGTGAAGAGAGGAGACACAGGTTGCCAGACGCTTAACTTTTTGAGTCTTTGATGTATTTCGGATATGGTGGCCCTAGTACAAATGAAGGACAAAATAGTAAGGAGTGGGTGTTTTCAGACAGATGCTGTCGTAATTTGGGGCCCTCTTCCCTGCCCCCGTCCACAGTACCTACACACCATGCACATACAGTACAGGAAATCTGTGCATCTCGGGAGCGCCAGGTTCACCGTGGACATACACAGGGACAAAATGGTACATATACAGTAATCCGTCATATACAGGAACGCGTCACGTTGACAGCACATGTACGGCTTGGGGAGCCTTGGGTCAACAGAGGATGTAGACAGAGTGGGCCTGGCATGGTGGGTGGCATTGGGTTTGCTCAGGGTGTGTTAAGTCCTGTCACGTGGCACCTTTATCATGGCCTGTGGCCCTCCCCGATACTGAAACGAGATGATGCAGTCTATCAGACTCTTCCAGAGTATGCTCAAACCCTAGCTCCACTCCTATCTTAACGCTATCTCACTCCTTATCCCACAAATCTCTGCAGTCAGATGGTTTAAGCCAGCATGACTTTTCATGTTAACCTGGAGGCGCTTTCGAAGTGGCGGTTTATCAGTATCTGCTAGCCTGAGCCCCAACCCTAAACCCAGTTCCAGTATTATGTTTTATTTGAGACCAGCACCCTCTTCTGATTCCAGATGTAAATAAAGCCACATTACCCTTTGATAGCAGGTTTTGTTCTGTGCTGGTATTTGCTGGGCTGAACTGCTATCCTAGCCCTGTCATTTCTTCCAGCTTTGAATGTCATCGTAGCCAAATCGCTACTACCAGTACTGGACTTTACCTTAGCTCTTCTTCAGAGCAGAGGTGTTGTCAGTAGTATCTGCAAGCTGTGACACTAACTTTTGTCATTGCCTCTGCTGCCTTTTTCTGTCTCGTAGAGGATACATAAGCAGGCAGTGGTCTTCCTGAACCAGTATCTTGCTCTGACTTTTGTTCATCTTTCATCCCCAAAGTTAGCTCAGCTTTAACAGGAACCTTAACTGTAACTGAGCCATGCCTGTTTGTCTCAGAAGGGAACTACAGGTGGATGTCCCCCGGTGCTCAGTCGCCTCTGGTCCCAGGCCTTACCTAACTAATCATTGTTAGGTAGTTCAGTAATAATGTTAATTCTGACCAACAAGTAACTGTCCTGGAAGTGCAGCTTCACAAAGATGAATTAGTGACCCGCGTCCCATAGTAAACAAAACTCATACTTAGGAAATCTGCATGCTGACCTTTCGATTTGTATGAAAATTATTTTCAGAGCAGCATGTGCAGTATTGTGGTATCTCACTATAACAAATGTAAACAAGATGACAGTTTGTGATGTTTTTGTTGGTAGAAATTAATGTTTGTGCTTTGCTTGTAAGCAGAGGAAGAGTAAATTGTTTCTGTCAAACCCCCACCATATTTCAGATATTATAATTGTCCTTTAATTGTTGGCATGGTCTCTAAAATGAGAAACTTGTAAGTCTAGGTGACTCATATGTCTTGGTAGTTCAAGTATACGACTGACTGCTTTCAGCTGAAAGGAACTGAAGTGTACAGTGGTGATATTGATCTGCTTTGTGTTTTGTTTTGAGTACTCTGATGGTAGTACAGATCAACTATCTGTGGCATGTGTAGAATTACAGAGGAAAAGAAGAATATGTCCTGTCTCTATGAAATTACAGGTGGGATGAGAAGATCTACATTTAGATCTAAGTATTTTGGAGGCTCCCTTCTGACTTTGAGGACGTACTTTATTGTCATGTAGATGGTATGACCCCATGTAAGTATAATAAGGGAACCTGTCAGAGAGGAACCAAAAAATGCAGTTAAAAACAAGTCGAGTTATTTGTTTGTGACAGTTAAAGAGTTCATGTTACTGGAATTCAAAGGCCCATAATTTTAACTCGTCCATGAGGTTAAAATTAGTAAGGTGCAGCTTTCTGTGAGTGTAATTCCATTTGAGGCTGGGTTGGCTTTAGCATTTTTGTGTGACTATTTAGGCTTTGTTTCACAACAAGCAACTTGAAGTGTACCCTGTAACTATTTGAAGCTGGTGAGGATTTTGGAACCTTACTGAGATGGTAACTAATGCCCCAGATGTTGCCAGTTCATTTGACATTAAAAAGGAAAGCAACAACATTGGCCATTTGTGAAAATCATTATGCTCAAAAAAGATGATAATTGATCAGCTCTCTTCTCTTGAGTGCTGTTTGTAGTGCACTCAAATGTCACATGCTAATCTTTATCTTGGTGGATCTTCTTTTAGAAAAAGATGATCTACGTCTCCACATGTTGATTGAGGGAGGGAGGGGGAATCGAAGTTGCAGTGGATTGGAAGTCCTCAGTTCCCTTCACTTTTGTTGTCACAGCACTTGAGCTTGATTTGCTGGCTTGACCAAAAATTAATCATCTTCAACCTGTGCATCTTTAGTTGTCCACACAGACCTAGTGTCTGAGACCCCTTTTCTAAGGTTGGGGAACCTCCTGTCCCAACTGTTCGGGGTCCCTGAAAGTACAACCATATAGTTTTTGTACCTCTTAAGTTCTGAGGGGGACAGGTTCTCCTTTGGCTATTCCTTCTTGCAGTTTAACTCTTTGGGGACTGTAAGCTAGAAAGAAACGCAAAGATCTCCCAAAATGATTTTGTGAACACACCCAGATACCACACTGCTATGACAAGGAACCCCCAGGTGGGTGCCCCTGGGGATTTTTGGCCTCTGAAGGTGGACCTTCATGGTGCTGGTCTGAGCAGGTAGACAACTTGTGTTGGTGCACTCGCTGGCCACCCTTTCTCTCTGTGCCGCATTGACAGAAGTAGGGCCTCTGAGTTCAGCAGCAAAATCCCAAGGACCAGTGCTCGTCTCCTGCACTCAGGGGCTTGAAAACATTCCCTTTTGGGCTCTTACCCTCCCAAAGCATACCGACTGAGCATATACCTTTTTGTGTACCCTACAGAGTGTCTTTAGACAGACACACAGACATTGTGAAGGTCCCAGAAAAAAACAATTCCTGAGATTGGGTTAACAAGGGAGTATCTAGATCTTGACTGAATAGGACCCATCCACAGGCATTTTCTTACTTGACTTAGAAATACAGTAAAGCTGCTATTTTCTCTGGCCCAAGCAAGCCTTGTACATGATGGTTATTCATTCAAACCATAGCATGTTTTTTCTATCTGTGCTGTCGCCTTGGCTGGGATACATGTCACCTATATTTAGTGAAAGCATCCCGAAAGTTTTTTTTGTTTTGTTTTGGTTTTTTAACTCCATCAGTTCCTCGATCGGTTTTGCTGCAAGATCCCGCAAACATTTGTGCAGGCACAGCTGAAGGACTGGCGGAGTAAACTGTGCTGCTGGCTGAGTCACGAAAGGAGTCAGCGTTTGAAGCTCCAGTACTGTGCAGGCGCCCAGGGAGCTGAGGACAGACTGCAATATAAAGCAGAAGCGTCTCTGTATGTTTGAGTCTTCGTAATGTATGAGCAGTATCTCCATGTTGTTGGTTTTAAAATAAAATTATTTAACAACAATAATAGGTGTTTGCTTTGGAGGGCTTTATAAACAGCTGCAGAGCAAGTGGATTTATAGAATCATAGAATCATAGAAAGTTTTGGGTTGGAAGGGACCCCTAGAGGTGAACTGAGACAACTGAGAGCTCAGCAAGTGAAAGATAAGTAGAAGTGGAAGTAATTTTGCACTGTTCACAGCATCTATTTTGAGAGGTTTTGCTTAGAACTGCATTATATCAAATGTACTTGCAAGGGAGTTGTCCCTCCTGACTTTGGTCTTCCCATTAAGAAAAGAAGGGCTTTTTTTTTTCTCTTCCTTTAATTAAATCTCATACAGAACAGTGGAAACTTCCCTTCCATCAGCATGGGTCTGGATGGGTTGGAGTGTCTTGTTCCAGTCTGGGAGACAAAACCAAATCACCTTTTCTGCGGTGATTTTTACCTTCCCATTATGGCTCACAGTAATGCATCTGCACTGGTTAAAACACCTTGTACCCGTAATTCACATAATTATACTGGTATAACCTGACTAAGGTCTAAAATAGTCTGAGGAATCCAAGGAGTTGTCCAACAAAAACAGGAAACACCGATTGAGTGTTCAGATTATTTTTATGTATGGGGAGGTTAGAATACATCTGAAACTTGTGTGTGGCCTTTACGTGTCTAAAAGAAGCAGAGTAGGGCATGGACTTTTTTCTCATCTGTTTTATGCTGCAATTGTTATAAATAATTTATATATGGGTAAAAATAAAGTTCCACTTCTTAGTGGAGGAGGAAGGATTCTTTGGTGGTAGTGGTGTCCCGTAGTGCATAAAATGCAGAATTTCTCATGACAGAGCTCCAGTTTTCCCTTTAAAAATACAAATGTCTAGAATGTGCAAAGCAATCTGTTAGAAATAAGACATCTGAATATGAGGTTTATTCTGAAGTATCAAAGAACCTGCGTTAGCCTGCGCTGCCTAAAATAGACGCTGGAGACTAAAGCAGATCAATGAGTGTTTACTTTCACAAGGTACGTTTTGTTTGGTCAGATTAATTTGACATTCTAACTAATGACTGGAAATCAGGGTAATGGTCAATTAACACACTAATGCTGTAGTGACCCAGAACAAAGTAAAAAAAGAGCAGAGCCGCAGTTACAAAAGTGACCCATATCTTCTCTGCCCTACAGATTAACCCTAGCACTCGGCCAGGCAGTGCAGACTGACCTGTCTGAAGCTGCCGGGATCTGCCTGCAAGTCTCTCCCTTCAGCTCAAAACTGCCTCCCCCCTCCAGGTGTCCAAACTGATAAGTGCACAGAAGGCCATGGTGGATTTTTCAGATTCACTGTCAGTCTGGTGAAGGCAGTAGATCTGCTCAGAAAAATCAGTCGGGACAGCAGCTTGTCTTACGTTAGGCTTTGGCAAAGGTTCATCTTGTCAAAATCTAGTTTCTACCTGTGTAGACTTTGCAGTCTTGGATGTTCATGGTGTTGCAGCTAGCTTTTTGGCTCTACTGACTCCTTTTGCTACTTTAAAAATGCAGGCCATTTTTATACAGATTCACATTACATCTTCTATTGTGTCTGTAAGTCACAAGTGTTCTTTGATTTCCATGTAATGCCAAGATCCCATGGGGAATATCCCCTGCACCTTATCAGTACTGCTTGTATTATTTACATTACATGCACAATATGTGCTTTAGTAGACAAGTAAATTAACGGTGACCTTCAATATTGCTGGATAATCTTCTCTCTCATATGGCATTATGTGTTGAAGGTTCTCAGTAGCTGCCCTCACACACTATATTCAAAACAGTAGATTTAACTTGTTTCTACACTTTTTAAGTTGTCCATGGTACAGCTCTTGTTTGAAATTGGCAGTATAGGTGTTCTTGTAGCTGTAAGGCTCTACAGGCACAAGAGAAGCAGGATTTATGGGGTGGGGGAGAACTTCCTAATTAAGCCAACTGATTTAGCTGGGGCAAAATATGTTATTTCCTTCAGCCTTCCAGGCTGAAACGAAAGGTCCAACAGCCGAGTCTCCAAGAGCTTGTCTGCTGCAAATCTTGGAGTCTCTAACTTCAGTGAGGTGTTCGAGCCTCACAATCCACCACCCCATTCAGGAGAGGGGTCAAGAGGAAAAATGGCTGTTGGAAGCTTTGCTTTTCCTAATTCTTGCCAGGACGCAAATGACTAGATTAAGGACGCTCAGAAATTTTTCTGGCTGGTAGCAGTTGTGTAAAAAAAAATCAGTATTTTAGTTGTCAGTGTTGCTAGTTGAGAGTCACTTTAAGGATGATATAATTGCATTGCCAAAGAAAATGGAAGCAGCATAGATGCTACAAAATTACTTAATTCCTTATTAGAGGCGTATTGTACTGTAAGAGCAACATGGGAAAAGTGAAGAAACAGAGCGAGGGCCCTTTAATTAAGCCACTGTGGTCTTCTTGCTTTTGAATTATTCAAAAGGGAGCCCTGGGCTTGAGGCACTTTCTTTTGGTGCGTTTATTTCAGTGCTGGTAACAGTATTAAAAGAAATGAAACATTTGGAGGAAAGTTGTTTGAATTGACTTAAAAGTACCACTAATTTTCCAAAATAATAATATCTCAATTTTTGCGATGTGATTATTTTTAATATGCTCTTGATTACCGTCTTCCCATGATGCTATTTTCTCCTCCCTTTTGCTTAGTGTACTGTACTATGCTGCATTTTAGAAGAATATTTGTGAGATATGGCCATTTGATACAAAGAAGTAAACAGTGTATATTAGATTGTGCTGTCCCCTAAAGATCTGAATATAAAAGTCAGAATATCCTGTTTATCCCAGAGATTGGTCTGAAGACAGAGAATGTTTTGCATTTCTTAGTAAAAGGATTTTTGCAGTAGATTTTTTTTTAGAACATGTAGTTGCAACATCCTGAAATATATTGTAACTGAAGCAGTCTTAATGGGTAGCTTTCAAAAGACTATTGTCTGCAGGATGCGTGGCCCCCAGTGTATTTTAAATGATTGATTTGTAAATATTTTTAATGAAATAACACAATGGGAAAAGCAGTAGTCTTCTGGGTGATGGCTTGAATGCATTTCTCAGGTAGTTTTAGCTTTGCCTTACCGCATTGCTTGGCCCGTACCGTCCCAAAGCTTGTGCATCTGTGCAGAGCAGTCTTGTATGCGTAGTTGTGGAGAATTATTTGAACATTTTAGTCTAGCAGCCTTTCTCATAACTCGCACTGAGTTGTGCAGCTGAATAAAATGTTCCCAAGAGGTAAACCCCTTGAGTCTGCCAATTATTGCAGAGCATTTGTTGAAGCGAAGGTGTGGGCTAGGCTGGATGCTGTAGGAGGACAGCAGGCATCAGGATTGAGGGATTTTGCGTGGGGAGGTGAAGCGACCTGGCAGAGCTGAGTCGCAACCATGGCTACTCGTTTGGGGATCCAGACTACATCGTATAAAGAAGAAGATTTAGCTGAGGGATTGGCAGGGGCAGGGAGCTAAGGGTGCATGCGTGGGGGCAATCAATGCTTTATATGCTGTTATGAGTTTGCTTTGTGTAAAGCATGTAAGGAAGGCACTAGGAAGACTGTTTGGAAGCCTGGTTGGATGGAAAACAGAACAGGTTTTTTTGCTTTTGCCCTAAAGAGAGAAAAAATCCATTTTTTTATTGTTATTGATGTATTTGCATCTCTGAGAAGAAGGCTAGAAACTTGATTTTAAACACTAGAAAAACCAAATGTTTTTTCTGTTGTTACTGAGTTCATGATGGCAAGGAAGAACAAGATACTTTGGGTGATTTAAGCCGAAGAAAGTTCTGTGTTTTTTTGCCTGTCTTTCTCTTACGACGAAGCAATCTTGGAGTTGGGACAAAAAGGTCCTAATGAGCAATTGTAGTTGTTTTTCCTTTTCAGGATGCCAGGATTTCTTGATGTGGTCACAAAGACCAACACTTGCTTTAGATGAGCAAATTACCATGAAGTCAAATCTCTTTTATGAACTGGTCTCTTCTAATCAATTCATGTTGATCAGTCCGCTATATCATACCATGTGTAACAAGCCCCCATATATGTAGAATCATAGAATCATAGAAAGTTTTGGGTCGGAAGGGACCCCTAGAGGTCATCTAGCCCAACCCCCCTGCAGCGAGCAGGGACACCGCTAACTAGATCCGGTTGCTCAGAGCCCTGTCCAACCTGGTCTTGAATGTTTCCAGGGATGGGGCCTCCACTACCTCTCTGGGCAACCCGTTCCAGTGTTTCACCACCCTCATTGTAAAGAATTTCTTCCTTATATCTAGCCTAAACCTACCCTGTTTTAGTTTAAAACCATTACCCCTCGTCCTGTCACTGCTGTCTCTACTAAAAAGATTGTCCCCATCTTTCCTATAGTCTCCCTTTAAGTACTGAAATGCTGCAATCAGGTCTCCCCGCAGCCTTCTCTTCTCCAGGCTGAACAAGCCCAACCCTCTCAGCCTGTCCTCATAGGAGAGGTGCTCCAGCCCTCGGATCATTTTTGTAGCCCTCCTTTGGACCCGCTCCAACAGTTCCATGTCCTTCTTGTGCTGAGGGCTCCAGAGCTGAATGCAGTACTCCAGGTGAGGTCTCACCAGAGCAGAGTAGAGGGGCAGAATCACCTCTCTTGACCTGCTGGCCACGCTTCTCTTGATGCAGCCCAGGACACGGTTGGCCCTCTGGGCTGCCAACGCACATTGCCGGCTCATGTGCAGCTTTTCGTCCATCAGTACCCCCAAGTCCCTCTCAGCAGAGCTGCTCTCGATCCTTTCATCCCCCAGCCTATATTGATACTGGGGATTACCCCGACCCAGGTGTAGGACCTTGCACTTGGCCTTGTTGAACCTCATGAGGTTCACACAGGCCCACCTCTCCAGCTTGTCCAGGTCCCTCTGGATGGCATCCCGTCCTTCTGGTGTCTCGACCGTACCACTCAGCTTGGTGTCATCTGCAAACTTGCTGAGGGTACACTCGATGTCGCTGTCCATGTCATTGATAAATATATTGAACAGCACCGGTCCCAGTATGGACCCCTGAGGGACTCCACTCGTCACTGGAGTATATATGTATTTTATATAGTCACACACACTTGTAGAGGTAGATGTAAAATATCATTGTCCTCAATCCACTTTTTAAAATGGAAAGATTATAAAGTGATGTTTGAAAATATGATGACATTGGGGGAAGAAAATGAGCTATAGGGTTTGGTTTTTTAAAAAACTTTGCCTTCTGTGGTAGCATGTAATACTAACAAACCAATGAAAAAATTGAAGTTCAGGATAGTATTAGTCAGCGTGATTTATTACGTCTTTTCATGTCTGGACAGAAGAATCATGTCACAGTAGAAATATTTTTAATGGCTCAGAGGTAAAAAAAAAAAAAAAAGAAAATATGTTTTCCAGGCAACACACACATTTGGAAATAAAAAGACTCACTAAGCTGATTTTGCTCTTGTGTTTGCATTTAATTTCTTATAAAGCTGTACAGAAAGTGAAGGGATTTATGTACCTTAGCTTGATCAAGAAAGCTGGGACAGTTTGTGTAAATCCCTTTAATGTAATTTTAAAGAAGCTTTGAACGTGACAAGTGTTTAAGTGAATTATGTTGACAGACAGGTTTCATTAATTAAAGTGATGTCATTTGGTGTCTTAAACAGTTGTCCTGATTTTTCTTTCGGGGCAGTGTAATTGGAGGTCAACTTGTGGTCTGCTTTACTTTGAAAATAACCACTATGCTCGTTTTAAAAGGGTGATGTCAGTCCTTCCCATGTTTGAATGTGTTAGTGAGCAAAGGAGGGGCATTTATTGCAATTTCTTGTCCTGGAAGTGGTGCTTGCTGCGTTCGGAGCCAAGGGACTTTGCCGGGGACTTTCCAGCGAAGAGTCTGGCTGCCAGAGGCACTCGGCCTCGTGGTGTCACCTTCAGCAGCAGAGCTCAAATCTGTCCTTATGGGAAACCTTTAAAAAAAACCAAACTGCAAAACAGCTGCAAAAATTGTACCTCCTAACACTGTTTTTTCTTTCCTACCTGGGCCCGCTTTTTGTCAGGAGTGGCTGAAGGAGGAGAGGGGGAGAGGGGCCGTGCCCGCTCCTTCGGGTGCTCCCCGGGGGCCAGGGGATGTGCGGCACCCGTCTGCCCTCGGCCTGGCTCTAGGGTCGAGGGAGCAGGTAAAACAGGACGGGTGTCTCTGTCGTGTCCAGGGCACTGTGTGCCGTAAAGATGAAACTCCAAGGGGTTGTAATCTCCTACCGGGTGTTACTGCTGCCTGGGTGCGCGGCAGCGAACTGCTGAGGTGAGGTAACTGGCGAGGTAACTAGGCCACCCCCCCACTAACCTCTGTTGTCTTACATGCCTACCACAATACGATGATTAATAATTTTCTTTACCACTCTGACAGATAAAGATAACCTCTCTTTGAGGTTAATTTGGCAGCCATCTAGGCCTTTTAGTAAAGATGCTGCAGGCGGGAGTGGTGTCTGGGCAGCTCCCTGCCGGTGTCACACAGAGTTTGAGGGGACCGTGTCCCCCATCACCTTCCCACCTCCCCCAGCTTCCACTTTAGTTATCTTTCTCATGGGATCCTGATGTGTACGTAAGGATAATGGTAAAAAGTCCTTTAGGAACACTTAGTTTGGTGCTTTTTGACAAGAGAGTGAGGTTTTCAGCTATCTTTGCTGGCAGAACAAGCTGTAAGCTTTAACACTCATCGGTTTTACACTGACTCTTTGTAGATGTGATGGTAGATCCTAAATTCAGTTCAGAGCTGTCAGCAAACTCCAGTTTGAGGCACTTTGCCAGTGTCTTAGATTTGTCCCTTTATACATTGCTATTAAGTTCTTCTGTATGAAGTTGATATTAAACCAGCTTTCATCTTGCTGAAGGTAGCAATGTTTGAAATAGATTTATATATTTGCATTTCTAGTTGCCTGTACTTTGCTCTTAAGTCTTGGTTTTTTTGAAACCAACTGCCCTGGGTTTTGGCCCTCAAAAGTGGCTGTATCATGAAAAACGTCGGTACAGAAAAGAGTTACCCAAGAGTAACAATTGGTCTTTGACTACCCGCAGGAGAGTGCTCTACCATGATCACTCCTTTGATAACCTTACTCTCCATGGACTGAGGTCACTAGAGTATTAATTACCTTCCAGAGATTTAATTCCTTTTATATTTCTGCTTTGGAAGGTGCTGCTAAACATATGAAAAAGCATCTATTTCAACGGACGTGTAGTAGATGCCTCTGCAAGTGCCAGGGGTTTTAAAGGTAGCTTTGAAGTTGAAGAACTGAGCTGGGAGCTCCTGCCTGACTTGCAGAGATATGTCTTTCATGATGTGTAACTGAGAACAGGTAAATAATTATGTATGGTGCAGGTCCTTAGAATACTTGGCATGAAATAGTTTAGTTATTTTAAGAGCTGTGTTTGGAAACAAAGCACTCATGCAGAAGTTGACTGGAGACCTAGGAAAGTGATTTGCCTCCTTCCATTTTCTCTTTTTCCCTTCAGATAATAAGTTTTTGATGAAGAGGCAGCTGGTAGCTGGGTTGTGGTGTGTGGTTTTTTATTGTTGTTTTTTCCCTGAACTATTTGCTGTCAAGAACACATCTCTTTTACTGCAGAACATGCTTGTTTCTGCAAGGCCCCGTCTTAGATAGAACGGTAAGACTTACCTGATGTGGTTGAAATAACCTAAAGTGCAAAATTATTTTATGTTATTTACAAGCAAGGTAATAAGAATTAGGAAGACTCTTCAAATACTTCATACTATGTGTTTATTTTCAAATGGGTTTTTTTTGAGTATGCAAAGAAATTAATTTCAAAAAGAATGCTCAGCATTTGAAAGTGCTCTTTTTGAAACTATAACAAACTTTGCTTGTTTTTGCAATCAGAGATTGCCTCCTTCTACAAGTGGCATATTTTGAAATAAGCAAGGTAACTGTTATAAAGAACAGCCAAATTATTTATTTTATTTTCTTTATCAGAGAAGATTCCTGACCAGCTCAGTAGGCTTTGCATCGGCCTCAGATCTCCACTGGCAAAACAGAATCAGTAATTCCTAGTGTCACAAGGGTGAGAGAATACAAGCAGCACGGACTGCAAGGCAACTACTGTGATGCAGCCCCTGCTGCACAGCAGCAGTTCCCCGTGCTGTAGACTCAGTGCAGTTTGGGATATACGAAGTGGCCTTGGATGCTTGACAGAGTGGTTGTTTTACTCCTGTTGCTGCCATTGGCAAGAAACGAGCGGAGGCAAAGCAAAGCGGTAAAGCTGTCTTTCCATCAAGCCTCTGAGCAGTCAGGGCAGTATAAACACCATCTGCAGTCCCTACAGGTGGTTAATCCCACCTATATACAGGGCGTATGTCAAAGCCATTGACTCCAGATAATTCAATTTCCAGTAATTATCATACCGGAGACAATTTCCAGGAATGGAGTGTGCATAGAGGTAAAGGACAAAAAAGTGCACCACCGCTAGAAATAGAGGAAATTGAGGAGAAAATAACACCTTTTAAGTTCTGATTTATTGGATAGCTGTTCTGCTTGAATAAGCAATCATATATATTTGAATCAAAATTGCAGTATTTTATTTTTAATCAATTAATAAATGTGGGTTAAATAATTTTGTTCATACCCGTCTTAGAGTGGCATATGTTTTAAGTATTAACATTTATGTAACTGATATGCTTGCAATGTAGATTCAATGCCTATAAATTTTGGGGAAAAAATGCTAAGCACACTTGCCTAGAAGAAGAAGAGGAAGAATTTTTCTGTAGGGTTTTTTCATGTCATCAGAGTTTCAAGACCTGATTTCCCTGACAAAGGTACAACAAACAAGGAGTACAGCATACACGAAGGAATAGAACAGGTTTCCATACACTGAGATCTAATGAAAGCAAAATGAGACTGGTTAGAAGTTGCTGAATTTATTCATTGGGAGTGAAGTTTAAAAGCTTGTTATATTTAGTAATGCAGTTTGGTTATGCAGCTGGAAATCTGTTTTTTTGGATAGGAATAAAAAGTCATGCTTCAGGACAAAACATGAAAGCAAATTATTATTATGCCTCCCGAGAGAAGTTTCAGTGCTTTACATAAAAACAAACAAGCTTCCCACACACATACATTTTAAAGCTCTATGTGTGAACTGTAAATTGCTGCCAAGGAAAGTGTGTGTTTTTATTTTAGTTGATATATTTTAATTGAATTTTGAGTGGCTTATGAATAAAACTGCCTTGTATTATTATATTGTCTCTCATTTAGTAAGTATGCAAACATCTGAACTGTTTAGTAATGAGACTGATGGACATTACTGAAAAACTGATAGAGAAACGACCTCTCTTCTGCGTTATTCTCCCCTTCCTTTTCTGTGTGTGTCAGTGAGATTAGGTTTCTGATTTGAGAGTCGTTCCCTACCATTTTCTGTTGCCTTTTGATAAAATTGTTTTCTTTTTTATTCTGTTTGAAAATTTCGCTATTTTCTACTGTTTTTCCAGAGATGCTCTGGTTTTTTTTCAAGCAGTACTCTGAGTGTGATGGCTGCTTTGTATGCTTGTATGGAGGCTTGGGGAGAGGGGAAGAAAGAAGGGCGCCTATCCTGCGCTCATTCTCTGCTGCATATGCCAAGCATTCTGGTACAAACCCAACTCGCCTCTCTTTTCTGCTGAACAGAAGTAGTAGTTCTAGTAAGAAGGCACCCTCCAGCCCTAAGGAGGGCCTGAGAAGCATGGCAGACAACCACACAAAATGATGTTACAGGCGTGCAGCTCTTTGCTATCAGTTGTTCAGGTCTAAGTTATTTAATAATTTAAAGGGTGGTTCCACAGCTTAATGGGCTGTTAGCTAAAGAACTGCAGGTAGCCCTGTGAATATGTACAGCCACTCCCCTTCTCCTTCAATTATCCAATTATATCATGTTTACCCATCTTTGCCTCTACTCTGCTTCTGAAGCTAGTTTTCTTACCCAGATGCCTCCATCCTGTCCTTCACGCTGCTCCTCCTGCATGAAATGCAGATACGTGAGTGGCACAGACAAGAGCTGCCGAATGTACACAGAGCTGTTGCCTGGTTGTGAAGCAGAGAGCTTTAGAAAACGGTTGCTGCAGACAGGCTAACCAGGGCTTTTGCTAAATGTTGCAGGGGTTGGCACTTCCAGTGAAAGAATGGGAAAAATATAAATTGTAGGATTTCACCCTTGCTCATGAATAATACCATTGATGTTCCACTGAATGGTCAAAGAACGAGAGCTAGCAAATTCAGATTACTGCATATTTATATTATTAATTCCTCCATTATTCTGCTAAGAAACAACAGAGCACAGTTTCTCTGCAACTAAGAGAGAATGCAGAATTGGTTTTCACTTAATTGGCTCTTTTGAAACAAGCCTCTTTGGGAAGCAGGATGTTGTTACTCCGCTGTGTAAAGACAGTGTAACAATACCCCTAACACATATTCCAGAAACAGCTGTATATGGGGGGTGGAGGTGTGTATTTGAGGGGCAAAAATAGCTTAATAGCTTTCAAGAAGACATGAGAATTTATGCAAATGCAGCTTTTGTCAAGAAGTCTGCACTAGCACATAAAATTACTCGGTCATTGAAAAATTAATGTCAGAATGTCCAGTGGAAATATCATCATCTCACAAAAACATAGATCAGCCTTGTTTGAAGTCTTTTTCTGTAGTCAAGGTACTTAGAAAGCTAAGAAAGAGTAAGAATAGGGTTCACTGAGCATGAAAAATACAGGATTTGGCTTAAAAATGGAAATGTAGTCAGTAACATATAGTGTAGTTTGCTTTCCATTTCTTAACACCTATGTAAGTTTTAAATGCTTCAAAAGTGTTCACAATTGTGTTAAATATTTGTAAGACTTATTTCCCTAAAGATAGTATCATATAAATGTAGCAGAATATAAATTGTCTTCACCTTTAATTGCTTCTGTCGCTGGAAAAGGTTCACATTTGTGAGACAGTTCAGTGAGGTGTTAGTCTTGCAGTTGCTGTCGAAATTTTGTCAAGATTGTCATCACTGCTTAAATTCAGTCTAATAGCGTGGAAGAGTAGTTGAGACTATTCAAATAGCTGTGAAATGTAAGAATTGAAGAAAGAAAATGAATCACATTGCTCAGCACCTCAAGGCAGTCAGTACCTGGAAGAAACGGTGTCAGGAGAAATACTTTGTTTAGCAGGAAATAGCGGAGGAGAGTCCTTTACTGTGCACCAGTTCCATCCTGAGCATTGCCGAATTCCTCAAGTTTTGTCTTGTATTTCTAAAAACAACTACAGCATACAAAATGGCACTGCAGCATTTCCCAAACTCAGTCTACCCACGTGAGTCTTTCAACTTGACTTCCACAGTGACTTGGGTTTTGACTCAGGAGACTATTTGCAAACATTTGTTAGTCCATTCCTGTTTGACATTTAAGCATGTATACAAATAAATTGCTCAAGGCCTTTAATCCTCAGAGTTTGCAAAGCAGAGGGTAGTTACTGGTGATGGTGAAGATTATATGATACAGACAACTGGGCACTTGTTTAATGATCAAGATCTTCTGCAAAACACTGTTTTCAATCCTTGCATCATCTAATTCCCATTTGCAGTTTTGGCTTTAATTTCAGCGGCTACATTTTTTTCTTCTCTTTACAATCCTGAAAGAGGAAACCAACCAAGGCCACTATTTCATCAAATTGTACGTGTTATTGTCTGAATGTGATAGCTTTGCTGCTGCATTTAGGTTTTCATATTAAAAAGGAAAATCAGTTAAGAAAGAATGAATTTGTTAAGCCATTTTGCGGGGAGGATCACTTAAACCATTAAATTCTGAACTTGTGTAAGTAGAGAACTACGTAGTTCTTCTCTTGTCCATTTCAAAGTGATGAAAAACATGAGCAAAACAACAAATACCAGTGTGAGGACAAAGCCTTACCAGATTGCTGGAGAACACTTTAATAATGAGGTAGATGTGCTTGACACCAGCAAACTAGCAATTGGGCCTCCATTTCCACAAAATCTACTTTTTCCTTGAGGTATGTGAAATTAATTAGGAGCTCACAGTCACTTAATTGGACATTCCACGGTGCTTGCAAATGATCATTTAACATATCAATTTAAAAAATGACAGAGCTTCTGCAGGTAGCTCTCCAGGAAGAGTAACTTTCTGTGAATACTTGCTGTACTTTTTGTGAATTTATTTTGTGGATTAATAGCTAACTCTGCTCCCATTCATTTTGTCTTAGCGCAGTCTTACCTCGCTAGTATTCGCCTAAAGTCCTTTATCAGAGGGATCAGCTAGTCCTTGGCCCACTGCAGTTACAAGTGGCAGAGCCAGGGGCGAATCTCTGCCTGCAAAGCTGGAGAGCACAGCTGTGAACTAGCAGGGAGCAGGCGAGCTGGCTCCACGTGTTGTGAAAGCCGCCTCAAAACTTGCACTGTGCTGAAGTCCCTTGTACTATGCACAGGGATGGTCCTAGCAGGCAGAAACATCTTACAAACTCGTGTCAAAACACTTCTTATTCCTCTGAACGGTCCATCCCGTAACATTATTCTGGATAATAAATTGAAGCAAAACGCTCAGCTGAGTTTTACAAATATGCAGGGATTGTCTTGGTAAGATTTTTCTGTTCAGGCAGATGGCTCCTTGAAGTTCATATTCATAGGAATAAAAGGATTTATGTTTAAAAAAAAAAGCCTAATCATAAGGTCTGGTTTATCTGCACAGAGAGAAAATCTTTCAGAAAATAACCTTGACTTGGGAAGGCATCTCAAGCTGAGTTTTACTTTTTGAACCTATTGCAGTACCATACTGCGAAGGATGAGGCAGATGCCTAGTACAGTTGCATGTTCAGTGATCTGTTGGTTAGAGTAATTTCTTCTTGTTGCTTAAGAAAATGGACATATTTTAAGTCTGTGTTAATACTCCATGTTTTTCAAAACACTTAACAAGCCTGGCATTTGCAGGCTGGTAGTATGTTTTGCATAATATCAATAGCTTGTCTTTCTGGCCCACGGGAAAAAGAAATCCTTTTCTTCTTTGTGGTGCATTCATACAGGCCCTCTGCCCAAGGTGATTGCAAGTGGAAACACTTTTTGTCTTTTGAAATCTTCATTCCAGCAGGCCAGGTGTTTTGGTGAAGCTTCCAGTATCTGTCTAGCCAAAAAGGTTTTGCAAAACCTACTGAATTTTAGTGGGTGAGTCATTTGGATTTTTTGTAATTTTACGGAGCCCTTCAAACAGATGCAAGAAATGCTGTTTGATCTCTTTGGATGGTTAAATTGTGTTTTCTGTTAACGCTGCTTTGGCTTGGTGCACTCTGTTTCCTAGTCAATTGAGAATGAATTTGGATAGAGGAGCTGGCAAGGCTACGGTATTTACATAATGCCTTTTTTTTCTGTGAACCCTGAATGTGGATGGAAACAGTCTTTAATCTTCTTAGTGATCTAAGCAAAGATTGAATGCTTTGGGTCGAGCTGGGTTTTGGATAGACTCAGTTAGGAAAAGTAGAAATAAAAAAAACATCCCAGCTCTTCACGATGATTGCAAATGGAAATACTTACAGACTGAGCTAGTTAATGTTTCGGTAGTTGATAACATTTTTGATATTTCACCAGTTTGCAAAGACCACATAATTTGTTTTCAACCGTACGTTTTGAGACTTCTTGGAAACAGAACAAACATCCCTTGTATTAAGCTCTGGGCACTGTTCGTGTTCATTCCCCTTAGGATAGTTTTAAGTTGTATCATGAGGGATGAAAAAGCAAGTGTCAGAATAAGCAGCATACAGAGGCTTCCTTTCTTCGGTGAACTCTGAATGGCTGGAAAAGACTGCAGACCTGGTCTTAATCCTGCTTGCACCACGACCGCTGTGACATGGTGAGAAGAGGAGGAGTTTGTTAGGTGGCTGTCCTTTCATATCTCAATTATTAAAACATTTTTGACTGGGATTTTTGTGGTGTGTTACAGTAACATAGGTTTTTGAACACTACTATCAAAAAACTAAAGATGTGTTTTAAATTTTTCTTAAAGTGGATAGATATCCTGAACTTGGGCTAGAAATGACATTTCATATTTGATTTGCCTTGCCTGCCTAGATTTCGCAGTATTTTTTCGTGTAGAAGTTACAGCTTGTCAACAGCATGCTCTGAACAACATGCAAGTACAACATGTGCGAATGAAAGGGGGAGAAAAGAAGTCTGTCCTGTTTGCATTTCCATTTTTCTTCAGGGTTATCTTCTCCAATACAAAAATTTATGCGAAGTACTTGACTTAATGTTACCATGTTACCACAAGGGGTTTTTTGTATGTAATGTATCTTCACGTAATATAAGATCACTCAGAAACTGATTTTCAGAACGTGAAATTTGGTAGGAGCTCCTGGCCCTCGTTTAATATCTGCAGCCTAACATTTACAAACCAAATGGTTAACTTTTTATGTGGTTGCTTTTGTAACTAAGGTTAGCAGCAGGCATTAATATTTTTTTTGCTTTACTTCGTCTTCAGTAATAGAATCAAGATTATATCCATCCCCTGCTTGAACTTTTCACTGCTGCATTTCATTAACTTTCTCAATATTTGATGCAAATTGTTTCTAATGAACATGCTTCTAAATAAAGAAAAAAGCATTCTTAAAAGCCTGTGTGCAATCTGTATAATAATAAAATTTTCTTCTCAGCTATGAAGACTTGTACTGTTTTATGACCTTTTTGAAATTGCTGTTGTTATTATTCATACACTCTAAGTAGTGTGTTTTAGACTGAAACCCTTTTTATCTGTGCCATAATTAATAACCAGAAATAGCTTCCTAAAAACATAGTAAGGCAGGTAAGGGCTTGATTCGTTATTGAGAGAAAGGGACACAAATTAACCATACTTAGAATTTGGTCTTTTAAATGTTGTGATTTTTCATTAAGTCAAGGGAAATATTTCATAGCTTCTATCTTTTATTTTTTGTGTGTTGTCACTGTAGCACACATTAGAGATGCATCTGTTTTGTTTTTTCTCTCTTTACTTGCAAAGGAGATGATACAATTTGTTTAAAAGGAAAAAAAGAAAAGATAAAAGGGGGAGAGGAGGAAAGGGAAGAAAAAAGAAAGGGGAAAAAAAAGAAGAAAGTGAGGGGTTTTTTCTGTAAGCTGTGTCTTGTGATTATTCAGAAGTAAATTTGAAGAGTAGAAGAAAATTTTGGCCATCATTGTAAGGCAGTATAAAATTTGAAAGGGAGGAATGGTGAACATGTCTGCCATGCGTTCCCTATATATAAGGAAAGTACATAGGAAGGAAGGAAGGAAAACATACATACACATATATATAAATTTTCTTTATATGTATTCTTTTTACGACTAAAAGGAGATGTATGTATGGGTACAATAATGAGAATAGGATATTGCAGGAGTCTTTATTGTGCCTGTGAAAATTTATCAAAAAAGTTGACCAAATCTGACCTCTGAACTGTGTACTGTTACACTAATTGGAAGAAATAAAAGGTAACAAGGGTGCTGTGGCCTTAGAAAGGAACTTATCAGTGAGATTGAGCCGATCTAAATCTGACTGCAAGCAAAAGCAATTGTTCAGCCTTTCCCCACTCTGGCAGTGTGTTCCCCTTGCTGCTTTTTGCCTGCCTTACTACGTGTGTGTCCATGCCATGAAGGATAATTGTCTCCTGCCCCACTTCCTTTACGGTGTTAATTTTTACCCGGGTGAGTAATCCTCTCTGAGTTAGGGCATGAACTCTGGTGCCAGCGTAAGGGCATCAGAGGATGCTGGAGGCCACAGGATCACACCTTTCAGTGGCAGTACGGATTTAAATCAAATTGAAAGCAATATGAACAAGCAGCCCGAGCTTTACGTGCATTGTGCCCCTTGTAACCATAGTGTTCACTGTAAGAACAGGAGAGGTTTAGACAAATATGCCACTAGGCTAATTAAGGGCTCGTCTCCTGAAGAGGCTTTTGTCTCAAGCTTTAGTTCTGGAGATCTGAATGTAGCTGCCTCAGGTTTTGGCTTGTTCTTAGTTTTAGCTCTACAGCTACAAATACAGCTGTATATATAACAAGAAGCTACTATAAAACCACAGTAACAAGACAAATTTTAAGGCCTTTGCTAAGATTTTATTTTAATATATACACCAGTATGATATATGATACGGGTACTCTAGTTTCAGCTTTGAGGTTTTTTGATCTATAACTGTTTAGGGAACAAATTATAGATGTTATTTTGTTCTGTCCGTTTCCAGCTGAGATTTCCATGATGAATACTTCTGGGGTGATGGATTTGACTTAGGGGAAGTGTAAGAAAAAGATATTACAACTATTGGTGTCAGTCAGTGCTGAGCTATGCCACCGTAGTAGAAGCTGGATGTTGCTCATACCATTCAGGTTCTCGGTTTGAAATATAAAGGCTGCTTTTAGTGAAACTTCTCGTCGGAAGTGGGAGCTGCATGTTTTACTCTAAAAGCAATGCTGTACTGACTGACTGCTTAAGAGTACCTGTGAATGATGATTAGTGATTGGAGTAGGTTTTCAGGTTTTTGCAGGCTTAGCGTATAGGAAAACATCTGTCGGTGTTTCTTTACATCAGGTGTGCCTGTGCTTGGGAATGTTCATGAATGTCTGAGGTGAAGCAATAAGCCTGCTCTTCCATGGCTCTTACTGCTTGAAATCAGTTAAATCAGAGTTTCAGCTTGACAGTTAAACTTTACTTTTTTCCTTTCTTCACCTTCCATCCTTTCGTAAATTGGTAGCCGTACAGTTCTGTTCCACGTTCATAGGAAGCTAAACAACACTTACAGTGTTAAAGCAGATTTGAATTATGTTTTCCCAGAATTTGATACTGAAAGATTGCTTTTTTCTCCTTCACAATTATGTTGTCTTGCCTTTTTTTTTTAATGAAAAGGCAATGTCTTGGCTTTCAGAGTTTTCCAGGACATGATCAGCAGTCCCTTTACTGTCCTTATAGAACTCTTGTCATAAAATAAATGGTAGCAGAAGGTTTAGAAAATACACCCCAGTTTCTGCCTAAACTTGAATGTCTCGTGGATTTTTGTGCCCTAAATATTCCATTGCATCCCCTTCCGTGTTATCTCATGCTCTGTAGCATTAATGAAAGCGATGGGGTGTTGGTTTGATATTACTGTTTATTTTTATCTCTAGCTGTGTGCTGCTCACCTGCCAACCCGGTCAGAGGCACCGAACCACTATCAAGCAGTATGTCGGGCTCTGTTCGCTGAAACAATGGAACTGTACACTTTCTTGGCCAAAATTAAAAGTGCAAAAGAGGTAAGCAGTCTGAGAGATGTTCTGCTTTTTGAGCTCATTTCTGTGTGAATTAGGCTTACAAAATCACTTCTGTACCCAGCCAGCAGTGAATGTCAGGTGCTTGAGGAAATTTGTAAAAAATCGGTAGTGTTCAAGGAGAGCAGTTCTACAGCTGAGGTTTTTTTCCTTTTGGCCTGTAACCGTTTACAGATGTCTTGTGGAAATTGTTATTGTCACTGGTCTTTTGGGGACTAAACTGTAAGTTTTTCTCGGAGGGTTACACAATGCATACATGCATCCATTCCTGCATGCATGTATGCAATGTATTTGAGTCTAAAAGCTTCTGTGGTGTTTCAGGGATGTTGTGTCAGAGCTTTGCCTGTTGTTCCTCAGCTCCTTGTTATGCCTTGTCTTTGGCTCAGAATTATCTGGGATTCTGCTTGCTCATATGTTGTCCCCAGTGGGCAGCTTCCCTTCCCTTTGATGTATGATTGGCTTCTTTGTCTGTCACATAGGCTCAGCAGCTGAGCCAAAAAAAAAAAATTTCTGCCTGTAGGTCGTGGTGCTTACGTTCAGTGCCTGCTTGGCTGCTACTGTTGACTGAAAGGCCATCCTATGGACCACTTCAGTTAAATGGTCTGGCTGAAGAATAACTTCGAGGGTGGGCGGATGGTTGTTAATGAAGCTGGTTTCAATGATCTGGCCTGCAGAATGGCTCCATAAACAATTGTATTAACACAGTGTGGGTGTTCATTACACTGGGAAACCAGTGGATGAGGGCAAGGGCAGGAAGGGAAACACACTTCTTAAAGCTGGTTTCTTCACCAAAGCCAACTTGTCGAGTAACAACATGTTCACAATTTTTCTTTTTAATAAATCTCTGACGGATTTTCTTTCCTTTTGCAAGTCAAGGTCCAAAGTACCTTTGAAAAGCACGATGAGATTTTACAGGCAGATCTAAAAATTTTGCTGTTGAGAGGCAGGGCTGTTCCACCCACTCACACATGCTCCCACTGTTTTCCTTCCTCTGGTTCTAGGAAATAAACATAACAACAGAGGGGAAGGGGTAAAAAGGAGTGATTCTATCATTCCGTGTCAGGTTAATGAGCTGAATCCGCTCATCAAAGGATCAGATGAGACTGAAAGCAGGACAAGAGATCTTTTATCCCTACGCTGGTGGTGGAAGACGCGAACCAGTCAGAGGCATAAGGGACTGGTGCTGTCTTTCCTTCCTGATTGAGATTCATCTGTCCAAGGGGGAGAATCCTTCAGAGACATTTTGCACAGCGTCAAGTTTCGCCTCCACTCTTCTTCCAGTCCTACTCAAACTGAAAGCAATTTTTAAACTGAAGCAGTATCATACAAGGATGATTTTGGCAGTGTCAGCATGACTAAAGAGCCACTTGTTTTTTGAAGTGCCTGTGTTACGGTTCAACTTCATCCAATGCCCTTGATGCAGAGAGCAGACAGGATACAGTGTCTCTGTGCTATATCTGTCTCCTGAACCTTGATGTCATTAATTTCACATTTTGGCTGTTGACTGCTCCTGAGTCTTCTGACCAGTGGATATACTACTTGAGGGACCTGTGCTAGAAGCACCTCAACTAACAGCTATTGCAGAGTCCATGTTGAGGCTCAAGGATAAGACCTTTTGGAGTGCTTCTTTCTGCTCAGAGAGGAATTATGTTTCCAGTAGTTCTTAAACATTTTGGCCACAGTAAGCAGTAATAAGGCACCTCTGTTGTGAATTTCAAAGTAAAATATTGTGATTTATAGCAATTTAAAATTATGTCTTAACAATAATTATTTTAAATTTATTTTAAAAGTAGAGGGGTGTTTTGAATTTGCAAATTATTTAATCGCCTTGTAACTGGACATGAAAAACCAACAACATCTGATCACACCATAGAGCATAGTATGAGTTAATCCCAAATGAATGAAACCATTTGCCTCTCAAAGGCTGTTAGGGATTGATTCAAAGCACATCTAGGTCAAAGGAAGTAATCCTTGTAGATGGAATTTTGGCCCAACTGAAATCAGTAAGACTTTTATTACTGCACCTAATGAAGGCCAGAATTTTGGTCTTTTGACCTCATTTTACTCTGGATCAGTCCCCCAGTAGGCGTACTAGAAGTGACCAAGAAAATTATCTTACAAGCAGCTTGTGGAATCTAAATACTTTGGTTTTATGATGTGCTTGAGCCTTGCTTATAGCTTTTATCGAACTATAGATTTGGAATGTATTTAATTTGGGATATAGTATATAAAGAAAACAATATTTATGAAGAAAATATGAGGTGGAATTCTGTAAATCTTTTTAAATAATTTTTAAAATGACGTCTGTAGTTTATACTTGAGGCAAGCAGAAATTATATGATCATACTAGGTTTGTGCCAGTAAAAGCTGTGATATTATTTATATGCTCTTCTCTCTTGCAAATACGTAGAAGAATCTTAATTCGCGTGGAATATAGTTAAATACAATTCAAGTCAATAAATTCCTTTTCCTTTTGTTATTGTTATGTGAGTGTTGGGTATAAAGGAGAGAAATAGTTGGTACTTCAGTAAGGACATTTTGTTGTCATGAATTTGTTGTGATTGCATTAGCAGATAACTGGGGAAAAAAAAATCAAGTTATATACCTCAGCTCCAACTGAAAAAAAATAACCTTATACTGTGCGATATTGTGTTGGTGACACTAAAGATGCCAGGAATTTTAAGCTGTTAGTTTATTTCAAAAACTGACAGCTTTATTTGGAGATCTTCCTTTAGAGTCCCTCAGAGCTAGGCACAGTTGTGGTTGTGAGATCAAAATTAAATTGAAAAAAAGGGGGAAAATCCTGTCAGCTTACTTAAAAGAACTTTCCTATGAATAAAAGTTACTTTGAAATTCCTTGGATTCCTTCTAGGGCCACTGGATGGCATCTGGGTGTCTGTTTCCCAGGTATATGAAGTTCATAGTTTTTGCTCAGTAGGCGCTTAAACAGCCAACTTCACTGTAGTGGAAGAGGGAGGATTTTTATCTGCAGAAATTCACTTACTAGGAGAGGGCCAAATCCGACCTATCTTATGCTACAGCCCAGGACGGTTTAAAAGGGAAGTACACAGTCAAAGAGGCAGAAAAAATATTGTTGTGATGCTGTTCTCAATTTGGCACTATAAAAACTTGTCAGGATTGTGAAAGTTACAGGATTTCAGGAGGAATGGATCAGTAGGCAGGAGGGATAGGCCTATAGAGTTGTTATATGTTTTATTACTAATACATATACTGAGTAGTGAGGTGCTCTCCAGTCTATCATGTGAACATCACTGTCATATAACAAATGGAGCGTGGTTTCAGAAAGGGTTTTATTGGCGTGCTTTTGGGAGGGTGCATTCATCAGAAATGATGAAGCAATGAGCGAGCTGTTCAGGTCACCTCAGTGGATGTCAAATGAAATGTTTGAGGCACTTTGTCACATACTTGATGCCATGTGAATTTTATTTCCAATCTCATTCCCTGTGTATGAAAGGTCAGCAGTAAAGATGACTTGCAGACAGGGAGATGGTACTTCCATTTTTAAAGAGAATGAAATGTTTAATGTAGTGGATGCACAGGACAGGACTCAAGCCAGAGTTGAGAAAGGTGTGATACTAATATTGAATGGTAAAAAAATAAAAATGAATAATAGAGTAACGGTAGTAAAAATACATATTTCTGTGGAATAGCAGCAGCAACTCCAAAGGTAGGGTTGAAATTAACTGAAGTGATCCAACTTTGCATCTTTTTGCAAGGTGGAGTTTTTCTAGCAAGTTTACTGGGGTGTTTTTTCAGCTTGCTGGCAGCATCTGTATGCTCCTCAGGCTCTGTGAAAGGTACCCTTGCTGCAGATCCACCCTGGGTACCACCTGCTGCCATCCAGAAGTGGTCTTTCAATGGTCCAAGACCTCCTGACTCTGTGTCCTGATGTTTAAACATTTACAGCTGATGACAAAAATGGTGTACAGCTTGTTTCTCGTGTCAGGCTGTGAGCTTTTCAAATTGCAATAGGAAATTTCTACAAAAAGGGGATCTCTCCCTTTTTTTTTTAGTGTGTGTATGTGTGTGTGTGTGTGTGTGTGTGTGTGAAAATGGTCAACAAGGTGGAGGAAATGCAGATTTGTGTGGCAAGGGGAAAGATGGTTTGAATATCTGCTAAAAATGGACCTCATGTAGAAAAAAAGATTAACCTTTTTCAGGGTCATCCAAAAGTCATTGAGATCCGCTTTGTTGGCACCTGGCCATAGGCAGAACTGTAGGTGCAAGTAAGTGATGTTCATGGGCTAAAGCAAACATTCCTGCTGTGGAGTATCAGAAAAGGTCACACAGACTGCTTGGGAATCGCATCAAGTGTGACTGAGAGAGACAGGGAGAAACTATGCAAGCATAGGAATGCAGAAATTGCTGCTCTGGATTGGACCAGGGATCCACCTCATCTTGTATGCTTGAACCTTTGTTGAGGAGATGTCTGCCCTAGTCCTCCTTCAGCCCCCTGTTACTGCCCAGCCTTGCCGTCTACGGGAGTTAATGCTCCACGTGCGCTTAATGGCTGAGTGAGCCAGCAATGTGCCCTTCTTGCAAAGAAGCCGTGCGGTGTCCTGGGCTGCACTGGGAGAAATACTGCCTACAGGTCGAGGGGGGTGATCCTTCCCCTCTGCTTAGCACTGGTGAAGCCACAGCTGGAGTGCTGCGTCCGGTTCTGAGCTCCCCAGTACAAGAGAGACATGGACATACTGGGGAGACTCCAACAAAGGGCCACAAAGATGATGAAGGGACTGGAGCGTCTCTTCTGTGAGGAAAGGGTGAGAGAGCTGGGACTGTTCAGCCTGGAGAAGAGCAGGCTCAGGGGGATCTTATCAATGTGTACAAATACCTGAAGGGAGGGTGGAAAGAGGACAGAGCCAGGCTCTTCTCAGTGGTGCCCAGTGCCAGGACCGGAGGAAACGGGCCCAACCTGAAATGCAGGAGGTTCCCTCTGAACATCAGGAAACACTTTTTCACTGTCAGCGTCACCAAGCACTGGCACAGGTTGCCCAGGGAGGTTGTGGACTCTCCATCCTTGGAGATATTCAGAAGCCGCCTGGACGTGGCCCTGGGTGGCCCTGCTTGAGCAGGGGGCTGGACCAGCTGACCTCCAGAGCCTCCCTTCCTACCTCAACCACTCTGTGAGTCTGTGAGCGGTACCAGTAAATGCCAATAACAGCCTGGAGCAGAGCTAAGCATCTGTGGTTTATAAACTCCACAACTGGCACAACTGGTGCTAAAAGACACCATATAATGCTGGCCAGTATAAAATACAAAAAGTATCCAGGAGGCAGATGTGTCTTGATCTCCTGCAGTAGGTTTGATTCATATCTCAAAAAATGTTTAGAGATTGATGTACACCCTAAAGCATCGAGATTAATATTCCTTCCAAACTATTTAAGAGTTTGTATATTTTTATAATTGCCTGTATCTTTGATTGAAGTGAAAGTCCATGTTCATCAAAAACTCATCCATAATTTCATTATCCGCAGTATGCCTTGTATTCAGGTTTTTGGCAGAACACAGAAAAGCTTCCAATCTTTCATTATTGTATTGTTCTTTTAAATCATGTCACCTTTCATTTCTGTCCTTTCTGATGTAAAAACATAATTCTGTAAGTCTGCCTGGATATATTTCAGTCTGATCTGTATGAAAATGTAAACATGCAAATTCTAATTAAGTACATGAGTAGAAATGAAATGGTTCCTTTTTTTCCTAGTTTCATGCTGTGCAAAGACTCAATTGGAAAACAGTTAATTAAAAAAGTCAAGTGTTACTTTCCATTTAACATGGCTGTTCTGGTGTATTATTTGTACAAAATATGATAATAGAGGTAGTTAATAGGTACCTAAACAATGTTAATGGCTAACTTATTTTGGAAATATGGCCATTAGCCAAGTTACTCTTAATCGTGTCGTGACTGTAAAAGCTGTTAAATGCCCTGCTGCTTGGGTTTTCAGAAAGCACAGCTAGAGAAAGGAATTGATTCGCAAACTTTTCTGTTCGTAACTTCCCTTTTGCCTACCCTTCCAGGCTTCCAGTGACTCCAGTTTTGCAACTGTGTTGTCATCAGGCTTGCAGCCCCATCATGATTTGTTTGAGACCTCAGTTTAGGAGCTTTAGTAAGGGAAAGGGCTGTTGGGTTTGGGTTTTGTGGGGGTGGGTTTGGGTTTTTTTCCTTAAGTGATGCAGGCACTGTCAGTCAGTAAGTGTTACATGCACTTGGACTGGGACTTTTTTGCCTCTTCTTAGGTGTTATGTTGAGCAGCGTGGTAACTACTGCCCTTCCCAGAGCTCAGCAAAGTGTGTCAACCCATACCACTGCATAGGAGGAACTTGGTCTGATATCAGAGGTTTTCAGGGACTGATTTAATTCATCCTATTCCCATGTTTGAATTAAATGGGGTTTGGGTCTTTTCAAAGAACTAGAGTAATGCTGCTGGCCAAGCCCTTGGAATTTAAACCCAAGTTGGATAGCTGAATATATAAAAGCAGTTTTTCCCCTAGATGCAGGTTATATATTTTTAAACTGAGCCCAGAGGTGCAAGAATATTTTATTAGTTTCACAGACAGCAGCATAAGAATTAACTGGCATCAGCGAACAAATGATTCCTAATTAGGAATATAAACTGGGAACTGCAGTAGACTATGTTCTGCAGTCGGTGAAAGACAAAGTCCAGATCTGGATTCCCAAGAATACCATCTTCACTAAAACGTTACGTTTGCGAGAGCATTTTGTGGAAGCGAGTCTTTGACACTGTGCTGACAAGTGCCTTATATAAACTCCCATCTGTCACTGAGCACCGGAGAGCGCATCTCAAATGTGGGACACGCAGCGGCAGCAAATCAACTGCCTGCTTTTAATAGTGCAGCAAGACGTTTGAAGATATTGGTATTTTTATTACTAGCTTTTGTCACAAAATCCAGTTTTTTAAAAAAATGGCCAAACGCTGCAATGGTTTAAAAAAAGCCATAGCTGTTGAAACACTCCCTTCCTACACATGGAACCCTGATTTCCTGAACGAGCGCCCAGGCTGTAATAGGTGAATCAGGTCTGTGGCATGGGTCTGAGGTTCTGGGATCGTTTAGAAAAAGCCTTTTAAGGTGTTTCTGCTTTCTGAAATGGAAACCCATTTAGGCCATGTATTTATTATACTGTAATAGCTCTGCTTAATCCATTGTCCCAAGGGTAAGTCCAAGTGACTGCAGCAGCTGAGGTTACTGCCAGGTTTTGGATCACAGTTAAGTTCTGACAAATGGTCTCTTGTGTTGTAAATGTGATGGTTTCCATAATTTACGATTGAAACAGATGCCGAAACCCACTGATGCTGGCTGGGCGTGCTGGAAGGAAATGATAATACTTCATTCGGTCTAGAGGTTTAAACGTAATCATCTGTCACAGTGAATTTATTCCTTCCTAAGCAGCACCTGACAGGCGCAGAAGAGTTGAAGAAACCTTCTTAAACACTGCAAGGATAGAGCACTGCTGTTTCGTTTTCTCCCCAATCCTCCAAAGCTTTCTAACTTCTGTAATGATGGAAATTCCTTTGCTTTGTACTGTTCACTGATTGCATGGTGAGCTGCATTTAGGAGTCTCAGTCGCGTACCAGGGAGGGGAACGAACTATCCCTACGAAGTGGGTGGCTATGCCGGTGTCCTGGGTTTGGCCAGGACAGGGTTAATTTTCACCGGACTCCAGGAAGGGGCACAGCCGGGGGGGTGGGGGCTGACCCCACCTGGCCAGACAGAGCCCGGTATTCCATACCATGTGACGTCACGCTGGGTTCCGGTGGGGGGGGCGGCGCGGTGGGAACTCACTCGCGGCTTGGGGGGGCGCGGCGCTGGTCGTGTCCGGGAGAGCGGCTGTCTGGGTCATGCGGTTCGTTGTTGTGTTTTCTCCTTATTTGTACCGTTGTTGTTCCTGTTCCCTCTGTTTGCTGTTCTGTTAAACTGCCCTTATCCCGACCCACCAGTTTCTGCCTCTTTCTTTTCATTCTCCTCCGCACGCCGGCGGGGGGAGGGGCGGCCGCGTGGCGCTTTTGTTGCCGGCGGCAGCCGAAACCAAAACAGCCGGTACGAGGGCAGCAGCCAGAGCACCCAGCGCCAGGATGGGGAGTAATAGGAGCCTGACTTTGGCAGTAGCCTGTGCTTGTATCAGCTCATATATATCATAAAACTGCACTTTGAGAGACTTACCTCTTGGCTGGCAGGTTTTGCTCTTGCAGTTCTCCAGTGCATGGTAGCCAGCATCACTTACACCTGTGCTTTCTCAGGTAGAAACTCCCCCTCTAGCTATGTTCCAGAGAAACTAATTAGATGGTTGCCTTATTTGGAAGATCTTTCAGCTGTTCAGGTTGTGTCCCCCCCCTTCTTATTTTCTGCTGTTCAGAAAAACAGGTTGTAATTTTTTTTAGCTTCACGGAATATTTATGTCAGTCAAAGGCATCAGCCTTTGGGCATAAACCAGCCCAGTAAACTGTATGGTGGGGAACTGGTTGCTGAGATGGGTGATTGCCACAAAACTTGTTGAACAGTCAAAGTTAAGCAGGTGGAACATGTTAATTTTTTAAAAATTAATGTGTTCCCTCAGTATGGGATGGAGGAGCAAATCTGACAGTTGTGAGCTCATTTACTGAAGTTAGCTTCTTGACAAGGAGGAAAAGAAGGTATCAGAATGATTTTGTATTTTGCAGTTTATCAATAAATGATAGCAGTTGGCAAGAAAGCAAGTAATTTACAGTTCACAGATGCTGTATTTGAAATGATTGCTGCAACTGTATGATAAAGAAAAGAAGAAACCCTAGATGGCAGAACACACAGAAGTGAGGCCTTTATATTACTTGTTCTTTCCATTTTTCTTTTTTTTTCACTTGAAAAAGGGTGATTGCCTGTAAGTGTCAAACTGACTGCAGCGACAGGACCAACGCAAATTTCCATAAAGACATTCTTTCCCAATTGGGTATCCTGTGGTGATGCTGCAAGTCATGCCAAAACATTCCTGCATTGTCCCATGATATATTCGCTTCTGTAGTGTAGGTGTTTTACTTTTTTAGAGTCTTCCTTTAAATTATGTATTTTATTATTCTAGGGCAATTGTAGTATTTCTTCTTTGATATGAAAGCAAGTGTGTTACTTAAATAAGACAATAAATAATCCATCTGCTTGCTTTCCAAAACCTCTGTGGTGTCTGACTCATACATGCTGTTTCTGTACATACTTGCACTCTGTTAAATGTGCAAGCTGAGCACTCTTCCAGTGCTTCCATTTCTTCCACTGAAATTCCACTGGCAGTTTTGGAACTACTTCCAGGAATTTTTTTTTTTTAAATACACTTATTTTTAGGTTTTCTGGGAGGCTCAAAAGCTAAATTGAGACTGATTGTTCAGTTCCATTAAAGGAAGCATGTGAGTGCTTAAAAGTGAGAAAAAGATTTTTGATAAATACATACATCTGTCTGACCTCTGATCTGTTGCTTTAATCTCATAAAATAAACATGAAGTTAGGAGAGGATTTAACTCTCTATTTTGGATATATTAGTACTTAGAAAACAGGTCAGATGAAACATTTGTAAAGATTTCCTGGAAAACTCTCTGTAAAAGTGGAATGGAGTATTGAGAATTTGTTTGTACTGCTGATTCCAGAACATTTCAATACAGAAGTAAACAAAAAAATAGCATTTTGAATATGCAGTTATTTATGTGTATAAGATGATTTCTGTAAAGCCACAGCCTTTTAAATCTTTCGCTTGCATTTGTCTGTGTGCAAACTTGCCTGTTCTTTGGTCTGCTATAACCTTTAATAATTTTTCATGTTATTGTTAGCATAAAAGGTTTTTTCCCCTTTGCAGACAATATTTTCCCTATTTGTATGATCTAGTCTTGATCATAAACAACAGTTTTTACCTTTGAAAGATCTGTTTTTCTTCCTTACATGATTTTATTACTCAAATTTCAGAGTCTATAACCATGTTATACAGACTACTTAATTTCAATATATATGCAAGTATCTCACTATTCAGTTTAAAGGATTTCTCGTAGTTTACGTCTCCTCACAACGAACTTGCTGGGGATTCTACAGAAAATGAGCTGTCTTGAATTCAGCAAGTAACAGTATTTTTGGTATGAATGGGATCATTACCAAGTCGATAATGTTTTCTGTGTAATAGCTTAACAGGCCTGCTAGGTGGTTGGGGTTTTTTCCGGGTATAGCCCAATTTTAGGAATATTAAAATTTTTACATATAGTTTTTCCTCTGGCATGCTATCATCTGAACTACTTTCATACTGAAAACTGAAATTTTTTTTTTCCTCATTCAAAGTCCCTTTTTCAATGAAGAGAAATATATTCAAATAGTATTTAAAGTTACTTTTACAGTATTACTGTTCAAGTCATAAAACATTCAGTAGAATACCCAAACAACATAATTCAACAGATGTAAAAAATTAAGCTTCAGATTTGCTTGAGACTAATGCCACCATTCATTTACTGACTCATTTTCTTTTCATTGGCAGAATCTGAAGAAGATTCAAGAAATGGACAAAGAGGCAAGCGATGAATCCAGCACAGATCTTGATGACTTAAAAAATGCTGACTGGGTAAGACAACAATGGAGTAGTGATTCATCATCATTACTAGTAGTTTATATTTCTTTATAATGCTTACCTAAAGTTTTTTTTGTTTTATGTTAAAATCAGTGTCTGTGTTTTTAACATATGAGTTAATAGTAACTCATGACAAGTTAGAACCAAATGGAGTTTCAACCTTCCTTTGCAGACAGATGAAATGATACAAGTATCCAGGCATTACATTTTTAATTTAGACTATTTTCGTGGAGAAGCTTTTGCTGTTTAAAAAGGCTGGACATTTAGGCAGATATGCTGACTGCCCTTCAAAGGGGCATCCAAGCAGTAGGCAGAGCCACCCACTGAGTTTCTTCAAAGGTGAAAGAAAAACATTACAGAGAAACTCTTTAAGAGAAAGTAGTTTGTTTTATTTTCTAGTTAATATTCTTGCCAGTTCATAGAGGAATATTACAAGGTTCTTAAAAGTACTTGGTGTCAGTCTCCCAGTCTTCTGTCTTCCACCTGTTCCTCCTCCTCTCCAGTCACTCTTGCTGCCCAGAAAATGGGAGGGATGTGTTAGTGTGTGGTACTCGTACGGGCAGAGCGAAAGGAAGTTGAGTACTGAGAGGATATTGCTAGACCTTAGGATTTGGAGCCCATTCCAAAATTCCTGTTTGAAGAACAACTGCTGAGAAATTTTGCAAGAAATTTCTGGGCCTAAGGGAGACAAAGTTTCAGATTCAATCACTTGTTTTAATTCACATAGTATTAGCTATAGGTCTAGAAACTTTCCTGATGTGCTTGCAGTATACTTGAGATGGAAATACAGATGTATGGTGTGAGAATTTCAAATCCTTTTTCTATATTAGCTTAGAGATGAATGTCACTTGAGGTGAGACTCTGCAGTCCTGCTGAGTTGCAACAAAGTTTTGTTACGTTCATGAGAGTTAAAAATAGGTTTATATAAAATAAAATAGGTTTTGGTTGATGTGTTAAAAATAAAATAGTACAGCTGTACGTATTTTGTGGTGTCCTGAAAGGGGAATGAACAACTTTGGATTAATCTGAGGTGGTATTCAAGGGTAAGATATCAAATAAAATTTCTCTCTCTTTTCTCTTCAGGCTCGTTTTTGGGTACAAGTGATGCGAGATTTACGGAATGGTGTTAAACTTAAAAAAGTTCAAGAGCGTCAGTATAACCCGCTCCCAATAGAATATCAGCTCACACCCTATGAAATGCTGATGGATGACATTAGATCCAAACGTTATACCCTAAGGAAGGTCATGGTAAGTCAAGAGAATCACTAGAATTTGTCAAATCTGAAATGTTCTTGTCCTTTTTTATCTCCTTCTTTTCTTCTCTTTTTTTCTGAGAACCTTGTAATTATGATTTCATGTAGATTGTAATGTTCATGGTTTTTATATGGCATCTTGAATTTACATAGTATGTTGAGGAGGAAAAACATGAAACCAACAAAAGTTGTGTATTTTGTTTTCCATATGGCAGGCATTTAAAATTCTGAAAGATGTACCTATATATTCTATTCTTGAACAAATGGCCTATGTTAGTTTTATAACCTTAAGAGTCACACCAAAAGTCCGGTCACACTTTCCACTGAGAGATTGTTTTAGGCTTTCCTTATTGGGGAGAACATTTATCTTGAGTTACAACATAATTTTTGAACTTCCAGAATGTAAAGTGCTACCGTATTTTTACATGAGTGATACTGTGACAGGAAGGGAAAACTTACAGGGGTTGATAACTTCTATTACCTACTACCTGTATTACACTGTTTGAAAATTTATGTTACCATGATCTGTTACGAATTTTCAAGGAATACTCTATGTAAAAAATTTAAAATCTTCAATTTGCAGAAGCTGATCTTAATTATTTTTGACATATCCTATTGCTGCTTTAAAGTCAAGACAATATTCCAAAACAAGCTGGAGAGTGTTGATCGGTCTTCTCCTCACAGATACTCATAAAGATGCACGTAAGAATGACTTGAGGCACTCTTTTTATCAGAGCCCATTTGATATTTACTGGTGTCTCCCTGTTCTTTCCTTCCTTCTGGTTTATATTCTGTTCACCATTAAGATGTTCTGCCTGATAAGCTACCAACTGATCTAAAGGTCTTCTTCTCCCTAGTAGGACATTTTAAACCACTTTGTCAGAGGAATGTATTTGGTCAATGTCAATATTTGTAACTTGCACTTACATATGTTTGCCTGTTACTAGTTACAGTGGAAGCATTGTCTTAGAATAGTCAGTCTTCAAATGTATTTGCTTTGCTGACAAAACTTCACGCAACCCTTGTTAGTGAGAAAGCCATGATTCCTCCAGAAAAATGCAGCGATGGGGGCTGGGGGGAAGATGAGAGAGACAGAAAACATGTAGTTAGTTCTATCAGAGATCATCAGGAAAAAGAATGAAGGAGGAAAAAAGTGGAACAACTACATGGGGAGCAAATAAATGAGTTATATTACAAATATAAATGTCTTTTATGTATGAGCTAAAAGTACTTTCCTAATCAAGATCTGGATTTAGACTATCAGATTATATTTATTTTCTGCAGCAGATGTCACTTAAATGGTAAATCAATAGGGTAAAATACATACTCGGGTAATGATGTTCTCTGTCTTTCCGCTAACAATTCAGAGAACTGTGCTGAGTGTTCTACTACCCACTGCAAAAGAGGAACAGTCCCCTCAGGATCTTGATTACTTTGTAATCAGGATAGTAATTTGGTTTGAATGGGAACCTCTGGGTCATCTAATTTTTGCTTTTGTCACACTAGCCTTTAATTCATCTTCTGCTGAGCAAGCTCCTGCCTCTTCAGAAGAGATTTTCTTCATTATGTGGTAGGTCTTGGAGGCACAACTGCTCCTCTGCTCATCCAGGCTCTCGCTGGATACGAAATCCCTGCAAGCATCTTTTTTTGTTCTGCTATCTTGTCTACTAGGTAGATTGTCCACATTGACCTCTGGGCGTAAACATGAATTGGGATTACAGTCGGCTGCAGGTATAGTACCTGTAGTGCTGTCTGTGATTGAAGTGCTGGCTTAGTCTGACAACTGCTAATGACATTGTGTTAAAAAAATAAATTCTTTCTTATTAGAAACCTTAAACTCAGTAACTTGGATTCTGCTGCAGGATCTTCTTGAAGAATATGCAAAGCATGCACAATAGTAAGAGTGCAGCTTGGCATGAAATGTGTAGAGCCTGAAGGATTCACATAGAATTGCAAGTTTAGTTAGATCGCATAAATGCAGCATCTTTTAGCTGACCATCATGGGTCAAAGCTGCTTATGTGTATTGCCATCAGACAAAACTGAGAAAAGGACAAGAATCCTAAATGACAATTTTAAGGCAGCCTGGGAAAGATGGATTATGTTTCTTTCTATTAGTTAAAATGAACGTTTGGCAAAATTTTTATTAAAGGTAATTTTTGCTTTAAATTTGTAGGTAGTAATTTGAGGCTTGGTAGCTTGTGAAAAGGCATAGACTGCTAATGATAACTAGAGGTTAAGTAAATTTTTTAGGTAAATGAGATGCAACATGAAGTCTTTACTGTTCTTTTTACTAATATAATGCTGTGTTTAAAAGAGTAGCTTGATGTGTCCCTGGCTGTTCGGTACTCTGAGTAGAAATTAGGAAAGGAACAGATGTCCCTATTAGGTGCATTACTTAGGAACTATTTTGGTGTTTCAGACTGTCAGAAGTGTCGAATTAACAGATGCCAATAACTGAAGCTGTCTGTTCTCACCCATATTCTGGCATAATGCAAACATTCGAAATGTTTTGAAGATGTAAAATGTTAATAACTGTTTCAGTGACGCTTGCATTTCTATTTTGGTGCATGGGGAAAATAATTTCAAATTTGTCATCTCTGTCCTGATGCAAGAGTCCTGGTTTCTATGGTTGTTGTTGGAACAAGACAACTTTCATTCTGGCATTTTATAATCTTTAAATGTCTACCTGGAGAGATTTAATAGCATTTTTCTCCTGTGGAGCGCTCCCAAAAAAGTTAAAAATTTTGAACACTGGTAGAGTCAACACTTGGAAATGGGGAAATTTGAGAACTACATTCTTCTTACAGGCTTATTTTTTCTTGATTATGCATATGTGTTAAGCTACAGCTTTTAATTCCACAATTAGCTCCTTTTCCTGCCTACCTTCCCCTCTCCAAGATGTGCAACATTCATATTTCATTTCTTGAGCAGTGCTTACTGAATGGTAGCTGATAATTCTTGTGTTACTTATTTAATGCATGGCTGTCAGGTACCTTTTTGTAGTATCCAGACTCAGCATTACGTTGCATAACACTTACATTCTTCATAGGTAACCGTGCTCTTGTCTTCGTGTTTGAGCTCTTCACAGATATCTGTGATGCAGTGGTATTAGCTTGTCCGTGTTGCAAAAGGAGTATTTCAGCATAGAAGTTGAAGCTATTATTGTCAAAAATATCCACTAATTTGAATGTAGTGTCTAATCTGAGAATCCTGTGACATGACTGGGTATTTTTAACAAAAAATTATTTAATTCTTTACAGTACTTAGCTTCTTATAGTACTTACATAAACTGCAATAACAGCTGTGCATGGACAGTATTTTCATAAGCAAGATTTCATAGAAACATAGAATCATAGGTTGGAAAAGACCTCGAAGATCATGGAGTCCAACCGTCCACCCAACACCACCATTCCTACTAAACCACATCCTGAAGTCCCACATCTATGTGTTTTTTAGACACTTCCAGGGATGGGGACTCCACCACCTCCCTGGGCAGCCTGTTCCAATGCCTGACCACTCTTTCAGTAAAGAAATTTTTCTTAATATCTAATCTGATCCTCCCCTGACACAACATGACGCCATTGCCTCTCGTCCTGTCACTAGTTATGTGGGAGAAGAGACCAACACCCGTCTCACTACAGCCTCCTTTCAGGTAGTTGTAGAGAGCAAGAAGGTCTCCCCTCAGCCTCCTCTTCTCCAGACTAAACAGCCCCAGCTCCCTCAGCCCCTCCTTGTAAGACTTGTTCTCAAGACCCCTCACCAGCCTCGTTGCCCTTCTCTGGACACGCTGCAGCACCTCAATGTCCTTCTTGTAGTGAGGGGCCCAAAACTGAACACAGTACTCGAGGTGCAGCCTCACCAGTGCCGAGTACAGGGGCACGATCCCCTCCCTGCTCCTGCTGGCCACACTATTCCTGATACAAGCCAGGATGCTGTTGGCCTTCTTGGCCACCTGAGCACACTGCTGGCTCACGTTCAGCCGGCTGTCAACCAACAACCCAAGATCCTTTTCCGCCAGGCAGCTTTCCAGCCACTCCTCCCCAGGCCTGTAGCATTGCATGGGGTTGTTGTGACCCAAGTGCGGGACCCAGCATTTGGCCTTGTTGAACCTCATACAGCTGGCCTTGGTCCATCGATCCAGTCTGTCCAGATCCCTCTGCAGAGCCTTCCTACCCTCAAGCAGATCGACACTCCTGCGCAACTTGGTGTCATCTGCAAACTTACTGAGGGAGCACTCAGTCCCCTCCTGCAGCTCACTGATAAAGATGTTGAACAAGACCAGACCCAAAACTGAGCCCTGGGGAACACCACTTGTGACCGGCCGCCAGTTGGATTTAACTCCATTCACCACCACTCTCTGCGCTTGGCCATTCAGCCAGTTCTTTATCCAGCGAAGAGCATGCCCATCCAAACCATGGGCAGCTAGTTTCTGCAGGAGGATACTGTGAGGAACAGTGTCAAAGGCCTTACTAAAGTCCAGGTAGACAACATCCACAGCCTTACCTTCATCCACCAGGCGGGTCACCTGGTCATAGCAGGAGATCAGGTTGGTCAAGCAGGACCTGCCTTTGATGAACCTATGCTGGTTTGGCGTGATCCCCTGGTTGTCCTGCACGTGCCCAGTGAGTGCACTCAGGATGAATCACTCCATAATCTTGCTTGGTACCGAGGTCGAGCTGACAGGCCTGTAGTTCCCAGGATCCTCCTTCTGGCCTTTCCTGTAGATGGGTGTTACACTGGCGATCTGCCAGTCATCTGGGACCTCCCCTGTTAGCCAGGACTGCTGAGAGATGATGGAGAGTGGCGTGGCCAGCTCCTCCGCCAGCTCCCTCAGCACTCTTGGGTGGATCCCATCTGGCCACATAGACTTGTAAGACGTTTCAAGACAGACAGAGAAAATGTGAGGAAAAGACTTTGACCAGTTTGTCCAGCTGAGCACCATAGAGTCTGTCATTCTCTGATGGGCAGGTCTGATTTAGTTGTACTGGGTGGTATTCAGCTGTGTTAAGCAGGGAGCTATCCTTTCTTGTTATCTGCCTTCGTCACGTGTTTCTGCAGCAGTTTAGGAGTCATCCTAGGGCGAGCAGTGAGCTTTACAGTTCCTAATCATGCTTTAGGGGTTTTCAAAGAAGTGGTGACTCTGTGTAAGTACTATGGTTATCATGTGGTATCGTAAACTTGTATCTGTGATAGATGTCCAGGACCAGTAGTGTGAATACAGTGGCTTACATACCAAAGCATTTAATTCTTGGACACTGCTGCTGGAGCTTGCTGTGTGGTGTCAAATACGCACTGTGTAACAACTGTGTTAGCAAAAGCACTATACTGTTTGCATAATGAAAGATGGCAAATATATTTCGATTAATAATACTTTAATTCACAACAGGATTTTATCATGAGCTGTTCTGGAGATGATGTAGCATGCCCCCTCTGTCATTTTCAGTGTCCATGCAACCACATTTTAGATGAAAATTTCTAGATAATACAAAACAGTATCAATTTCATGTTACCTGTTAGTTAGAGATGGCACTCTCCTGTTTGAAACTGTCACCTTTTGTAGTGAGACAAATCAATGGCTGAGATAATTGAATATCAAGGAGAAATGATCTAGTTTTTGTGAAAGCTGTATGCAATGTAGTTCTTGTTTGAGATCACCATTTTTAGAGCTCAGGCTTCAGCCAAAGTTTAAGTACCATTTGCAGTTGTTTCTTTAACTGCAAATCCATATTTATATATTAAAATGTGATGGTAGCAGGTCGTGACTGAGTAGATGATTACATGGTAATTTTTCTGTGTTTTAGCTGTTTAGATCTCTATATTTCTCACTGATTTTTATAATCATTGGTTATGCTTTCCCCACACTGCCAGTTTTAATGCATACTACTGTACAAAAGCCATTTTACACACATGAAGACTTAGGACAGTTTTACAGTGTTTTGAGGTAGTTACTTAAATACTAGTTTGTAGTGGGACCAATATGGTATGTGGAAAAAAAAAGATAATTTTGTTGGTTGTTTTTTTTTAGTCCGGCATGTATTGTGGCTGCATCTGTGCGGTATGCGTCTGATTTAGACTTTAAGCAAGAGCCATGAATTTTAATTAATTAAAAGGGAAAGATGCTTGTGAAATTACTCAAACTAACTCTCTCTGTAATTAGCAGAGAGATAGATCTAGCATGGACAGAGAGGATAAAAGCTTCCCTTTAGTGTCTTTCCTATCAGCATCTTGCTTGGGCTTCGAGTGTGGGAATCACAGAATCATAGAATCGCAGAATCATTAAGGTTGGAAAAGACCTCTAAGATCATCAAGTCCGACCATCAACCCAACACCACCGTGCCTGCTGAACCGTGGCCCGAAATGCCACATCTATACACGCTTTTTGAACACCTCCAGGGATGGTGACTCCACTGCTTCCCTGGGCAGCTTGTTCCAATGCCTGACCACTCTGTCAGTAAAGACAGTTTTCCTAATATCCAGTAGGTTCTGCCACCGGCGCTCCTGCTCATGGCTTGTTGGCTGCAAAACATTTGCTTGCTTTGCCACCAGCTCCCCATGTATCCTGTGGAAAATCACTTAAGCAGATCTTTCATTTCTCCTTTTCCAATCAAATGGGAGTACTGATACTAATTATACCCTGGTGGCCTTAAGTCAGTATGTAGAGTGCCCTGAGGTGAAAGGTTCAGAGCCATGTATTATTTATTTCCTATTGTCATGCAGAGGGCTTCTCCCCAAGGCTGGAAAAGAGATTATCAGTTTACAAAATGGCTGTTCTGACGGTAATAACTCTCAACTTCAGCTGTCAACTTTGACATCTGATGAACAGTAACCTGGGGAAGAGAGACTTCTCATTTCGTTAATAATCCTGCGAAGCATGCTGGCCTCAGAAAATTGCTCAGTCTTTAAACAGAAAAAATCAGTCACAGCGCTTAAAATAATATTCTCCTCTTTATAAAATGTCAAATCACTGTGTAATAGAAACCTTTTCAATTTGAATTTTCCTGCACTATTTTTAGGAAGGTGATGCATGTTGCGGAGTTTAGCAGCTTGGTATTCTGTGCCAAGCGGTGTGAAATTCAGCCTAAGGAAGCTAAGGAGGTAGGGAACAAACAGAACTTGGGCCATGTCTGGGGTAGGATACCTCCAGAAAGAGTCCTCAGGAAAGCAATGAAATGTTCCCTAGGAGGGACTCTGCAATCGCTTGCTTGTCAGGAAGGGATGAATCTTCTGGGAGGCTGTCGCTCTGCCTCAGCCTGGAAATGGGGCACGTCTGAGGTGAGCAGAGCTTACGCGGAAGCTGGATGGCGTTACTGAAGTTGAATTAGGGCTTGTATTCCAGTGGCCTTATGGGCATTTAAACCCATTTTTCTGACTGCACCATTCCTTCTGGTTAGCAAAAATGCATGTGATTTGACAAACCAGACCTGTGTCTCTATATGTGTTTTCTGGATACAGAGGTTGTATGAATAGAGTCTTCCAAAGAACAATGAGCAAACTGACCCTTAAAAAAGAGAAGAAAATAAAAAAAATGCTGACATATGGGACACTTGGTCTAAGAAATACAATGTCATAGGAATTTCTGTCACATTGGAGGACCGGGCTGATAGCTACTGTGTAGTAATAGAAGGTAACAGAAGGACATATGGCATGGGGTGCTCTCTCACCCCTGACAGTGTGCTTGGGCGCTGTGCTGTATGAAGACTGAACCTGACAGGTGGATTTTTTAAGCAAATCCATACACTTATTCTCAGCTTACAATTTACAAGTTCTTCATGTGATAGGAAAGTTTCCATTGCCTTCTTTTGTATCCTGTACCTGTTGTGAATTGCTGTCTCCCTTCATGTGGTGTCTTCTATGTAGTTTTATGTCTTAATGAGGTATCAGAAAGAAATGTCTGTGTCTCTGGGGAAAACTAACCAACCATCCCACCCTCACCCAGCCTGTCTTCTGCAGAAATATATGATTTATAGCGAGGAAGTGCACTTCCTGTACTTGCAGTGGCATGCTGTGACATTCTAGTGATTTACTTTCTAGACATATTAACAAACTTCATTTTACACTTGAGTAATCTTTAAAGTGCAGGTGAAAAGGTAGCTATGAAATCATGTTCAGGTCTTCCCTCTCCTTCTGCTGGCATTTACACACTAGGGCACCTCTTTATGGCCAGAGCAGCAGAGACAGGTGGTGAAGACAAAAAAAACAGGGGGAACATATTTTTCATCCATTACTACAAGCATATCATTGGTGATTGTGCCAGCTGTAGCTTTGCTTTCATGTCTGTGCTTGGGAGATGGTAAGGAGATCGAGAAAACTGGGGCTTTAAAGAGCATCCATGTTTTCTCAGAGGCTAAGAACAGAGTTTTAGAGACTGTGTAATGGTTGGCAGTGAGATATGGTTCAAATAGTTGTTCTTAAAAATGGTGTTGGCAGCTTTTCCTCCAAACAAGATACAGTCTTCATCTGCATTCTCCCATTGACAGGACTGCAGCCTTGACATTTGATTTCATAATTTCAAAATCCTAAGTATTGCTGATTAAAACTGCTGCAGCTGTGGTTATTCTGCAGCTATTTGCAAAGCTGAAAAGCTGTTATCTACATGTTTGCTTGCCTGTGCTCAGCATATGGATTGTTGCTCTGCTGAAGACTGGTGGGGTTTTACGTCTGGTGCAGGTATCAGAACACTGCAAGCTTTGTCAGAGTTGTTGTGAGTTTCTCATTGCATGAATACGAATGCAAAACAGAGAAATACCTATTTCCCTTTCTCCTTTCCAGGTCAATGGTGATATTCCACCTCGATTAAAAAAGAGTGCCCATGAAATAATCCTGGATTTTATCCGATCACGACCTCCGTTAAATCCTGTATGTAATCCAGTGGGCTTCATTCCTAACAAAAATGTGGCTTTTTAAAGCATGTTTGTGTCCATGGAATACGTTAAATGTATCCTTTTCTGACATGGGCTTTCAAAAATACTGTGTTCTCTATATAGAGCATGGTGTCTTAAAGAACAGTATGTAATATCTTGCACCTACCAATTAATAATTGCTATTAACAGCAGCCCTTTATCTCTCTGAGAAATCATAATCAACTGGGGAAAGATAAAATCCTCTTTGCAATTTATGTGAGTTTTACAGTTGGGTGCATGTGAAATCATATCACAGCATTTCACATTTTTTTCCCAAAACGCATGAAATCTATTTTCAAGGAAGCACTGTTTTATGTAAATATTATTATCTTTATATCCCAAGGCCTCGGCAAGAAAACTGAAACCAACCCCACCACGGCCACGCAGCCTGCATGAAAGGATACTGGAGGAAATCAAGGCAGAGAGGAAGTTACGTCCAGTCTCACCTGATGAGATAAGGCGTAGCAGGCTGGGTAAGCACATTGCTAGTTTTTACCTGCAGCATCCACAGGAAACTTCCCACGTAGGAAGTAGGAATATTAGCGATGACTGTGCAGATGTCATGGAAGATAAAATTGTTCTCATCCCTTCAGAAAAAGAAAGAACCTACAGGCTTTACTAGGGTTATGCAGTCTTTGTGCTGGTTGTATTTAAAAATAAGATAATGTATGGTTCAACTTGTTTCCCTTGAAGTTTTTCATGTAAGTATTAGATTAATTTAATGGCATTGTATTGCTTGTTATGCATGACAGTTAATGTTAGATTTGCTCAGAATGGAATGGGTATTGCTTCTTCTCAGTGCTATATTCCTTACATATCTGCAAGTATTCCGTACATGTCTTTAAGTAGTTTTATTCTTTTTGTTTCCTGTTGTTAACATCATCAATTTCCTTGTTTTAATTTAAAATCTGCTTTTATTTTGTTTGCTGAATCTATTGTTTCTATTCTGAACCTAAATCTTTGCATCGTTTTCTAAGATACAGAACATGTGTTTGCATATATTTTCAGCGGGCAAATAATTCAGACTTGCACGGCAAAGCACTTCATTTCTGCAGTGTATATTCAGCAACCCGCTATGAAATTATACAAATACTATGCTTTCCGACAATCACCAGTTTGCATTAGTTTGATGGTTCTGGTGACAAAAGCATGACAAATCTAGTCTTACATTGTGACTTAGATTTCTTTAAGAGCACGGTATTTATCTGTATCAGAAAAACTGAGCTAGTTGGATTTTTGAAGAGCAGAAGTGGCATCTTATGGCTAAAAAGCATGAAATAATCCACATATGTACACCCTGTTGCTGCTTTTTGCAAAATATTTGTGCTTTCCACATGTGCTTGAAGGCACTGGTCCAGATTCAAGTGGGTTGTGACAACCCATTGTCTCCAGAGAAAAACAATTTCATCAGTCTTGCATTGCTGCATTGTTTTTGAAGTGCTCAGTAGAGCTTGGTGAATGCTTGGGTGCATTTTTAAAAGCATGACGATTTGAATAGTTTCATTGGGCCTTCCAGTTTCTTGTTTGGATTCAGTTTATGCTTGCTGCATCAATTAATGTTTCTAACAGGCCTAGACATTTTTCCAAATGTAGGACACTTGTAAAAATGTGGAACGATTCCTTTCTTTTCTTTCAGACATTCAGTTTTGGTATTTTAGATGTTCGACATCTGGGAACTATCATGTCCTCTCGGGGGCAGCAAATTTGATCTAATAGATCTTTAACATTTCTAACTGATATAAATTACATCAGACCCATTTAGTAAGCAGTTTCTAAAAACATTGTTAAATTTTGGAGTATTACTGCTTAGGACTTCCTGGGCTGATTTCAGGGCACGGCCTCCAGTGAGGGATACCTGTCTTACACCAATTCTTCATTTTTTCTTAAAAAATGAACTTTCTGAGTTTTGGAACTGCGGTAATTCCCCTTCAGTCCAGTGAATTGTTTGGATTAAAGGCCATATTACTGGAGGTGTGAAAGGGAATGCACGTAGGTTTTATTTCCCACATGTTTATTTGCTGCTGGCATGAAGAACTAAAAAGAGCAAAGGCCTTGAAGATAATTTTTTCTTATGTTGAAATATGAGATTTTGTTCTCTCTCACATTGAAATGATTGCTATGTCCAGAGTTCCTTTTAGAATAGAAGGTGTTTGTGCAGAACTGGGAATGGAGTAATGCTAGTGACATTCACTATGGTACAAATAGATCTGCCATATAGTTTAGATGACCACTGAATGTAATTTAGTGTAATAACATGTAAGGTAATGAGGTTTAAGGATTATAAATCTAAGTAGAAACACCATGTGGGACACTTGGACCATCTGAACAGGAATAGTTGTTGCTATTAAAAAGAAAAAAAAAGAGTGTTAGAGTGAAATATTTGGGAGTGTAAGTTACCTTGCACACGTCCCAGAGTTCCTCCCTGTTGCTCAGTTTATAGCAGTCAAGAGCACCACTACACTTGACTGTTGGGGCATGGGGGGCTGTTCTCATGCCATTCCTCCTCTGTGATATGGGGGGACCTGTGGCGTGTGTTTCCCAGCAGCCACAGGCTTTGTCCCTCTGCTCTGCACAGCACGTGCGTACAGGTAACGTATTCTCTGCCCTGAGCTGCCACTGAGAAAAGGTAGCCTGTGGCTGGCCACTCTCAATCTAAAACTTCTTTGGAGATGATAATTTGGTAGCTGTTCTCACGACGGGAGAGGTTTGAGTAGAGGAATTGGAGTGAGCTTTCAAATGATCTCATAGAATCGTCAGAGTAAGCTATCAAGACAAACACAGCCTTGAGGTATGTGTCCTTTTAATTAACAGCTTAGATTTTTGACTCAAGCAAGTTGAGCTAATGGAGCTTGCAGAAAACTTTCTTCCATGTAAATTTATCAGCCTTCACTTAGGATTCAGCATTAGCTGATAAACACCCTATGCTTTAAAACTTATTTGCCTTTATGGTAAGTTTGGAGAAGAATTGAGATACTGTTTCTATAGCTGTTATCTGTGGCTGATGTTGTCTAGTTAACGAACTACAGGAAAAATACCCTGACTCCGAAATTTGGCTCTGAGTCAGCCACCTACAGTGTGCATCGCACAGATTTATTCTCATGAGCAAAACTTGTCCCAGCACAATCTTCTTTTAAATATCTTTTAATGCAGTGGTATGTGTGGCTGACAGACCCTTTCATACCACCTTGTGTGTTTATCACCTGTCGAGTAAGATGGATAAGGTGATGTCAATTTTGATGCATTCTGGTACATTCTTGCTGCTGGTCTTGGCCTGCTTATTTGGATTAGTATACTGAAATTTTCAGTTCAGCTGAATATATTGTCTACTCCCTGAATTACACTCTGTAATTTGAAATATAGATAGGTCTTTCCAGAAATTAAGCACATCTGACCACTTTCTTATGTAGGAGTAAAATGGTTCGAGGCCCAGAAAGAAGAGGATAATATTATGGATAAACTTTAAAGGCTAAGTCCTCTTAAGGTTTTTAAAAAGAACAAGCATCAGCACAAATCACACTGTGTTCAGCCTTTTTTTCCATCCTCTTCAAGGAAACTACTGCTGAAGCTTAGCTTGATTGTCTCTCTTTATTAGTTTAATTATAATCATTGGAGATTATGCCTGAAAAAATTAAAAATCTTTATTTCAGGTCACTGAAACTTGTGTGAAATGTGGCTTTGTAGTTTCAATGTTTTTCAACTCTTTCTCACTTCTGTTCCCCTCCCCTGCCCTCCCCTTTCTCTCTTACATGACATTTTGATTTAAAATATTTTGTTTTTAAAATACTTGCCTCTTGTTTTAATACTTGATTTATTGAATTCCAAAAATTCATTCTACAGCTATACAGCTATCTTTATACTTGCTCTGTTTGCAAGTCCCATTTACGCTTCTGTAGTTTTCAGACTTGGAGCTTTACTACAGTAAAGCAATAGTATGTCTGACACATTTTGGATTTAGGCCACAGAATCCAAAATGTCTCAAGTGGAATTGATTTTTTGTTTTCGTTACCTCTCTGCTTTTCTAATAGCTGAATCATTTTCTTTTTGTTGTTTTTGTTTCTTTTTTACAGCAATGCGGCCACTTAGCATGTCTTACAGTTTTGACTTGTCAGGTAAAAAGTGCAACAACACCTGACGTCGTTATTGTGCTTATTGTGAAATTTGTTCCATCTGTCTGTTCAATTCCTATGTAAGAAAGAAACTTGAAGGGATTCTTCCAAGATATGGTCAGTGAAAATAAAAATTAAAATAAATTACTTACTAATACCTACATTTCCCTTGCCACAAAAGAATGCCTAGCTATAGGAAACAGCTGCATTTCACCTAAAATAGAGTGCTGGAATTCTGCTTAAATAAATAACCAAAATAAGGTGGCCCAGAGCTAGTCCAAACTCTGAAAAGGATTGCAGAATACAGTGTCACCTTGAAGTCCTATTTACTTATTATGTATTAATCTGACCTCTGTGTCTTTACAGTCATTTTTTTGAGTAGAGCATCTTTTGCAGTACTTCAAAACTAGTTTTTGGATACTCGTGAGAAATGAACTCATCTACCTTTCTAGATTTAACAAAATACACCTACCACAGAATAATTTGTGTTGGAAGGGACCTTTAAAGGTCATCTGCTCCAACCCCCCTGCAGTGAGTAGGGACATCTTCAACTAGACCAGGTTGCTCAGAGCCCCTTCCAACCTGACCTGGAATGTTTCCAGGGATGGGGCATCTACCACCTCTCCAGGCAACCTGTTCCAGTGTTTCACCACCCTCACTGTAAAAAATCTCTTCCTTGTATCTAGTCTGAATCTACCCTCTTTTCATTTTAAACCGTTATCCCATGTCCTATCACAACAGGCCCTGCTAAAAAGTTTGTCCCGATCTTTCTTATAAGCCCACTTCAGGTACTGGAAGGCTGCTGTAAGGTCTCCCCACAGCCTTCTCTTCTCCAGGTTGAACAGCCCCAACTCTCTCAGCCTTCCCTCATAGGAGAGGTGTTCCAGCCCTCGGATCATTTTTGTGGCCCTCCTCTGGACCCACTCCAACAGGTCTATGCCCTTCTTGTGCTCGGGGCTCCACAGCTGGATGCAGGACTCCAGGTGGGGTCTCACCAGAGCAGAGCAGAGGGGCAGAATCACCTCCCTCGACCTGCTGGCCACGCTGCTTTTGATGCAGCCCAGGATATGGTTGGCCTTCTGGGCTGCAAACACACAATGCCAAGTGATGCCCAGCTTTTCATCCACCAGTACCCAGAAGTCCTTCTTAGCAGGGCTGCTCTCAATCACATCATCCCCCCAGCCTGTATTGATACTTTGATACTAACCTAGAAAGGAACTGTCAATTCTACCATGTGTCTTTACAGTAAATGTTTTGTGAATTGTGAAATCGAAGATGTTCACTTAAAAGAGCCTAACTTTTTAGTTACTCTTTTTTTTACTGGTTAGTGAAAGAAGTTGTTATGGTTTGCTGGTAGTAGGTGATACAGAGGATTTGGTAGCTGATCCTTCATCAACTATCTAATATCAAATTTAAAGGTTCCTCGTGGTAGTCCATTAGTTAGGACATGCAGAAACTGGAGGAACATGTTCTACTTCAGAGACAGCAATGTCAGAGAGAGTTTGGGCCTACTAGCCAGAAACTAAATTCATTCCTCCCTCAGTGTGCACTAACTTTCCAGGATGCTCAGGCCCAAAGACTAGGTCATTGAGGCTAGAAATACTCTACATCAGCTTTAAAGATTTGTCCACTGAGGAGAGCTCTTAGCTAATTTCGCCTAGGTGACTGCCAAAAAAATAGTCTCCAAATAAATCCATGTTCTCATCTTATGAAGAAGCAACACCAGCTGTACTCTCCCTCCTTCTTTCTAGTTATGTGTAGAAACATCTCATCTTGGACACTTGAAGAGTTTTCGTCCTCTGTTTCTCCATGCACCCTTTAACCTCTTGTGGTCGTTTTCCCCATAGAAAGGCATAATCTGACTGAAATGCTAGCGTATTGCAAACTAGGAAGAGCATAGAGAAGTTATTTGATTACCATATTATAAAAAATGCAGTAGTTTTGTAATATGAGAGGGAAGTTCACAAATTAACCTGTCTGTGAACACGACTTCATGTTCTGGCTGAGCCAAATAAACAGCTTGCCACTGTCAAGAGGCAAGGAGGGGCTCTCGCTGCTCCCTCTCCTCCCCAGGCTTCCATCCAAGCATGCGATTCCCCCTTCTCCTCTGTGCCAGTCCTGCTCATTTACTCACAAAACAACCTGGTTAAATGTATGTAACCCAGGAACAAATACTTTCGTTTTTTTACCAGGTTGATTTTCTGCTTTTTTAGTGGTTTAAATCTGCTTACTGTCTGATCAGATGATCAGGGCAGGTGATGAGCATGGTGGATGGGAGGGAGGAGCAGACTCTCCCTATTAGAGGCGGTGGCAAGCTGTTAATCCAGCTCAAGCCCTTTTGTGAAACCTTACACCGGTGGCGTATTGTACAGCTGCTGCAGCTCTCTGGTGGGATTCAAATTATGTGTGTACTAGGTATCATGTTTTACTTCACTGAAAGCTGGAGGGTCCTCAGGGGGGCAGATAATAGCATAAACAGGTAAAATTCAGTTTTCAATAAGTATTGTTGCTTTCAGATATGCCAGAAGTTCCTTCAGTTTTAACACTATAAAACTGAATGTGCCAGTGACCTACAAAAGGGAAATGTTCAGATCTGTCCTTCTCCATGTGTCTGTTTGCTGCTTCTTTTGCCTTTTGTTTCTAAGAATCCTGAGACATCCTCTTTTGTTTAAATCCAAACAATAGTTTGTAAATGCTCCCTTCATAATCCATTAGTCCATTACCATGTTTTTATTTTAAAGAAGTAGCTTCATAGAAATCTATACTGTACTTGGATTTGCTCTTTTTGACTGACCATCGAAGAACTCTTCCTGTTTTCTTTATCTGTCTTCCAAATGTGATTGGTTTTGTTTTATGAAGTCATGTGGTTCTCAGCAAGTAGTATCATATGGCGTGACGGAATGATCTGATAAATTGTCTTTAGAAGTAAATTCAGGATGGTGACAGCACACCAGTTAGGTAGATGTGAGACACCTGATGAGCTGTACAAATGAATTAAATGGGTTGGGATGTCGACAGTAAGCAGTAGTTTTGAATGTTGTTGCTTTGCGTGCTTTTACTTTCTTCATTATTTTGGAGGCGGGGAAGCTATGCTGTGCTTTCATTCTGTGATGGCGGTTTCCACATACTTGCTTTTTCACTGCTTTCCTTGCTCTCTGCCTGATGGAATTGCTGTCACAAAAAACACAAACCAGCTGAAAACCAGAAGTGTTTCCTACTAAGTGCTAAAGAACAGGTGCGGGCTTTTTTACTTGTTGTCTGCAACTGGGATGATGCAGATCATTTCTGAGAAGACTTGTGCTGGCACCGAGCCGGTGTAGTTGATCTGTCGCACTGCCTGGCTCCACGCATCTCCCTGCTGTTGCCGTCCTGAAGAGGAGAGGAGGGGTGCCTGGAACCTCCCTGTACACTGCTGTTTCCTGCTGGGTGAAAAGAAGGAGCAAACAGTAGCCACCTACTCAGATATCGATTAGGGACCAGGGCAGTCATTGCCGGCTTCTTCTAATAGAAACGTAGCTTAAAAGCAGCTTCATTTCTATGGACTGCGTTGAATGTAGCTCAAAAGATCGGTCATTCCCAGTCTTAACACTCAAGCACTTACCTCAGAGCTGTACCCATGGCTGCTTTGAAGTTGTTACTTCAGAAAAGGTTTGTACATTTTGGGGGCAGGGCGGGTCAGGGAGAGAAGAAAAAGGAAACTGAAACATTTGAATTCAAACTTCATGGGGATTGTTCCTGTTGTTCCCAACCCTGCGAGCTGGTGTGTATCACTGCTGGCCTTACACGAGCTGTGCCTCAAACCAATGCGAGGAAGGAACTCCACCAGCTCCTGGTAATCTCTTAATTTAGATAACACAATAATAAATGTGATGCAGACACCAGTAAAAGACTGGCAGTTTGGTATAGTGATTTATTAGTTCTCAGGTTGGACTTCAACAGGTAAGTCCATTGAAAGGAACTGCACATCTCTGTTACCATTATTCATTACATAATCTTTCCCAGTATATTTTTGTCATCATATGCCTATTAATTATGCAAATCCATTTTAGATTTCTTTTAAACTCAGTGTAGAAATTATAAGGTTGAGGACTACATTTGCTGTACAGAACAAAATTCAAGTTTCTGTTGTCATTATTTGCCAAAGAGAGCTGGTTAGGAGGCAGACAGCGTATGGTTACATGACTGCTGTGGTTTGCATGTAATCTGTGGTCTGCTTAATTCCTTGTTTTGTAAGAGACGTAATCTTACATGTAAATAAAGGCGCATTTCACATTATCCTAGGATGGGGTTCTTTAGTCTCCCCCCTTCTTAAGGCTAGTCAGGGAAGGCCAACACAAAGAATAAGTGATCAAATCAAGACCTTCTCTTCTTTCGTTTGCCTGTTGTAATGATAGCTTAGAAGAAACTCAAAAGAAACCAAACATATTCATCCAGTTTGCAGGTACTGTTCATTGTACTTGCTGCCTGAAAACATGGAGGAATGACACTCTCCCAGTGTGTCTGACTCTCTAATAAAATCTTAACCCCAGGGTGTTACTTACACAAGCCTTTTTTTTTAACATAATTTGAATAATCTCCAAACTATTTAGATGTTCTATGAAACTAGAGATTGTGAAACTACAATGCAATTTAAAAAAAAAATGTTTAGGATTTTGTTTACAAAAATTGTCCATTAATTTCTTCTGTTACATTCATTTTTATAAGCATTATTCTAATGGTTGTTCCTGACTTGTTTATCCTGATTAATTTTATCTTGTTTATGATGATGTATGATTATTTGCCACATGGTAATGTTTCTGTTGCCAGAGTACATCACTAAAATAGCTTAAAGTAACCATTTTTTGGTCTGTATCTGCTAACAAATCCTGGTTTTAGTTTTGGAACAGCTTATTTTTGTTGGAATCTGTTTGCTGAAACTGTAAAATTTCATGATCCCTTCCTTAAATTATGATAATCCTTTTATTCATGTATATCCAGTACTGTAAGTGCAGTAATGATAAACTGAACTCAAGCACTGTTGTCAAAACAGATTTTAGAAATTGGATGGTTTTCTAATTTTACTTTTGTAAAATCTGTTGGTTTATTGTAGTTTTATTCTTTAGTGCTTGCAGGTTGTAAAAACACTCCCTGTTTTTTTCTTTAGAGGAAAAAATGGTGATAAATTACATTTTCTACTGAAGGGCCTTTCAAAGCAGATACTGTGGATTGTATTGTCAATTCATCTAAAGCTGCTCTGGTATTTTGAGAAGACTTAATATGTTTCTGAACAACTTATAAATGTGTAAGCTTAGATAACACCTGTTTTAGGCTTGGTAGATAGTGATTGGCTACATAAGTTACCTCCAAAATGGATTAGAAGTTTCCCTTTCCAGGGCCTAGAAAAATGGCATCCGAATTCTTAGAAAACAAAATAACATGCCAAAACAAACAAACAAAAACCCCAAACCAAAACAGAAAATAACAGAAGACTGGGTATCTATTGCATCACCTCCCATAGTGCGAGGAGATGTCTGGTGGGTGTTCCCTCCTCTTGCCTTTCCCCAGAGCTATCGTGTATTTTATTTTTTGGAAAGAGGGCAATACTGTTGGCCTTCCCATCATTTGTATTCCGGTGAGTCCAACAGTACTCACGGGCCATCCTTCAGCCTCCCTACCATCGGGCAGGGGAGTCACCACCCAGGAGGCCTTTGAGAGGAGGGACACCCGCTGTGGCTGTTGTGTTGGTGGTGCTGGGGCTGCTGCGCTGGACTGTCTGTTCAGGAGCCGCCCAGTGCGATCAAAAGTCAAATCAAAGGTTTTTCTCTTGTTCGTTTGGGAAAGCCTGAGCTTCTTCAATCAGCTGTGTGCCAGCTAAGTACGAGGTCTCAAGAAGTGGTATTGGCAGCAAGGAGGTGAGGCAGTTCAGGTTTTGTTTTCCTGCTATCGCTTTCTGGGATTGTGTTGAGCAGCTGTTAGAGCAGGAATGCATTTGATGTGGAGGACGCCCATGCTGTACTTGCAGAAATCTAGGAGGAGAAAAAATCATGACCTATAAGCCGTAGTGCTAGTCAGGACACCCATTAGCAAAGCCTTTGAAGATAGGAACTAAGGGTTAGAGTGTTGAAGCCTTTGATTGCAACTCTCTGTAGGGAGGACCTGAAGGCAGTAATAGCACTGTAGTACACAGATTCATAGGCTTGGAATGTCACCATGACTTTAATAGTCCAAATAATCACTTTTTCTTAATACTCCCAGTTGAAGGTATGATTTATAGGGAACTATTAATACATTCCCTGTCCTTTCTAGCTCAGTTTCTAGCATCTAACAATAACCTAATTAATTCTTTAAAATGTATATTGATTTAACTTACTCATCTTATTCCTTTCCAATAGCTACTCCAGTGAGAATGTTGTAAAACAGACCTACTGCTGCAACGGAGGCTTTGTCTAGACTGCATAATTTTAACTTACCTAGTGCAAGAATGGCTTTTATCAATGCAAATTGTGTTCTAGCAGCGGTGACCATGTCTGTTTATACTAGGGGAACTGTGTAAGTAACTCCAAATGATGTGTGAGTGCTTACGTTGCTGGCACTGGGAATATCTGAGTGATATCATTTCTGTGTCGTAGTCCTCCCGGTAACCTAAGGTACGAGTCATTTGACCTTCTGTGCCTCTTTTCACCATGTATAAAAATGGGAATAATAACTTGTCATTACCCTAGCCTTAAAGTACCTGGAGGTACTTTGTTATTAAGACTGAGGAAGGAGTCCTATAATTACATGGGTAGAAAAACACATTTATAGAAAGACCAGATGCTTTGGTATACATGCAAATGGGAGATTAAAAGCTTCTCTTCCTTCTCCCTCTGACATAATTTTCTCCAGACTGGAATACTGCACTTTGTACTTTTACAGGGATAAAACTGATTTATCAGACAAACTCTAAGCTCTCCTAAAATATCAAAGCCTATGTCATTATCTTGATGTCTAAGCTAAGCTAGGCTAAGCGCAGCAGACCCAGTGCTTGCGTTATCCGAGATGCATCTTCATTGCATGCTGGCAGAAATCCTGAGTAATTTATTCAGTGGAGTTACATCCTTGTAAAACCCATGTAGATGAAAATAGAGCTGGAGCCCTATGTTTCTGCTGTTACATGAACACTGAATGTCACAGGTATATTTTTAATGACCATGCAAACCTAAGAACTGTGCATATTTTTGATGAATGGTAATTATTTAGCTCATTTTCATTCCTTTCCTGTATACTGCAGAATAAAGTGTAATTCTGTCCTCACAGGAAAAACGAAGTTTACTCCATGCTAAACCTCTTAATTTCTGTGTGGCATTGTCTTCAGATTACTGGAAACCCACTTGTCCAGATATGGTTGTGCATTCTTCTGATAATTATTATAGAGTTAATTATATACTATTAAGTTGAAGGAAGAGTATTTTCGGGTTTAACACAGAATTTTTTTTTTAAGTTGATTGGTATTAGTCTGAGGTTGGTTTTTAGTATAGTGCGCTGCCGCTTTTTCCACTGCTTTCATTGTTTCATATTGCTTCTGTACCACAAGCCATTGCCTCTAGTTCTCTGAGCGATGTATTGCTAAAGTAAAAGAAATGCACACGTATAACTATCACAATAATTATTTCCTTTCGTGTGTATTGCCTGGACAGTACGATTTGAGAAGGCAAAATAAAAATTAGGTCCGAACACCAACTGTTCTGTTTCTTTTGCTAGACGTGTCTACGCCAGAGGCTGGAAGAAAATTAGTGGATGCCTCTGTAGTGAACGGTGGCCTGGCACCACAAGGAAAGCAGAATGGGGCCACGCAATTGACGGTACAACGCAAGAGACTCCTTAAGGCTCCCACGCTGGCTGAACTTGACAGTTCAGATTCAGAGGTAAAAAATCAGGATGCAGCTTGCTGCTTGATTGTCAGAATTGAGTCTTATTCCTTAATTTGCTGAGCTGATCAGATGAGAAGTGCCTTTGTAGATTATAATCTGAATTTTCCATGACTGCTTTGTCAGCCCACAGAACTTCAAAAGCAATAGATCAGACCTCAAAAATGACAATATTCTTTAAAAATGTTAGATGCTAATTTTGGCCTTAAAGCCAGTATTTACGTATTTTTCTAGATGCCCAGTATCTGTCCACAGTGTATATGTAGCAATTATGCTTTTGGGAATGCAGACAAATGTGTTGCACCCTTCTGGCACCCATGCAGGAGCTGTCACTAAAGGCCTCAGATGTGAGGCCAGCCTCACGGTACCAGCTGTTAAATTAAAGAGCATCAGCTGTGCCAGAGGGTTTGCAGTTTGGTGCAAATGTCCGTGTGTTAGTTTGCTATTTAGGCTTGGGAAGTAACACCCAACGAATGTTTCACAGGTAGGCACAAGCAAATACCACTTAGATGGAGAAACAGCTTTGAATACGTCCTCTCTGGAATGTGGAGTTAAAGATTTATAAAAGCATGGAAAGCAGAAAAGCTTAAAAAAGCTCTCTAGCTTAAAAGCTGCATTATATATGATCCTCAAGAAGTACCAGTGGTACATCCTCAAGAATGAGCTTTGTCTTCTGCACCAGTAGCATCATTAATTGAGTTTGGACCTTTCTGAAAGTGAAGCTGTCTGGAAAGCACAGGCAGGCAGGGTTTATTCACAGAGGCGAATTTTAGCCTGGGGAAGGCAGTCTTCCCTGACTCTCTTACGCTCTACTAAATAGGGAAGGAGGGGTTTCCTGACAGGGTGCTTACAAAAGCACCTAAGCTGAAAGACAAGAGGCTGGGGAAAAATATATGTGGGGAGAAATTAATCTCTTTGCATACTTTCTTGATCTGTGAAAGGTTGACCCTCTTTGTATTGGGCGTTATCCTATGGATGAATTGTGTGGGTGCGTAATTTGGTGCGTCTGTTCCGAAAGCAGAAGAGATTTGCATTCTGAAATCTCTCAGCAATCTTTAAGATTACAATAGCATCTATGTGAGGTTTTGTTAATATGAGTGAAGCTGGGCAGGATGCACGAATATTAAGACCTGTCAGTGAGAGCTGGATCTTGGACTTACAGCTTCCCAGCTTGTAGCTCCGTATGTCCTGAAGCTGATGCAGCATGATATTGCACATGGAAAAATGAGCAGAAGTCAGTAAGAGAAAATTCTGTAAAGGGAAACATGAAGTGATTCTTGTAGGAGGGAAAAATAACATGTCTGACTGTGACTATTGATTAGGGAATACTGTGTAGGCAAACAAAGTCATCTAGAGTAAGCTCTGAAACATACAGCAGAAGATAAATTGAAAAGAAATCAGCCACATCGAGCTGTCACAGAGAACAGATGCTGTGCTGGTTTGAGTTAACAAAAGTAGCGGGTGAAGCAATGAAGACGATTAAGATCTTCAGCAGAATACTGATTGGGGCTCAGGAACAGGGCTAAAGTAGCATAAATAAACAAACGGAAGGGAGTTTGGGTGAAATTTTATGAGCTGACGAGGGGAGTGGGACATAGACCAATTGAAGAAAGTGAAGATCACTCGGTCAAAATGTCTTATTGCTTTCCTGACTTTTACTTTGTGTGTAACACACTGAAGAGCATATGCGTTGTCCTGATTGCCTATAGATGACTCGGCCACCTCTTTTGCCTGCAATTTGGATTGGGCTTAACCTATTTAGACTTACTCACTGGCAGTTAAATTATGACTATGTTATGCCCTAAATTACAGGCTGCAAAGATCTGCACTGCTGAGCTGTGGACCTCCAAATGAGCTATGATGCAGACACATTTTTTTTTTCCCCTGCATCCCCTTTGTTCTTCTGTCAGCTGTGTTGTGATGCAGACTGCGCCCCAACACTCAGCGTTGCCAGCCAGAGGTGAAAGGAAGGGTCTGATACAGCCCTGTGCCCATTTGCTGGCAAGGATGAATATTGTACAGCCCGTTCGTGCTTTCTGTCCTTGCTTTTTTCTGCATCGCACTAGAATCGAGTTTTCAGAGGGGGAGTAGGAAGTGCCATTTTGCTTTGAGTGGCTAAAAGAAGTAGCACTCTAATAGTGATTTTTGATACAGATATAAAAATAGTATCTTCCCAATGAAGCTACAGCTGTCTGGACAAAAATCATGTCAGTAGCATATTCAGATGTTTTAAGGCAATGACTTTAAAGGTACAGCTTTCTCAGTACATGTAAAATTCTGTTTAACTCTGTGGAGAAGCACGGAGTCCTGGATGGTGGGTTGATCCAACCTCAAATATAAAATGTCAGGTACTCTACCGTAATAGTCAACAGTTACTGTGTTGATATGAAGAAATTCATACAATGGTTCATCAGTACTTCCTACACAAAATTTCATTCTCAAAAAAAGCCTTCCATGTTTGAGAAATCATAGGGCAGTAGTAGCATTTTCAGTGCATGTGTTTGTGCACAGAAAAAGTAATTTGGAATGAAAAACCAGGAGCACCTGTTGTCCAAGTAGGATGATACATCAAATTAAACATACTCCTGGCTTCCATTCTCCCTGGATTGGTTGTTTATACTTACTATTTTTTATACTTAGTCATTAGTTCTGACAGTTTATTCCCTCTCATTCTTTAGAATAAGAAGTGTGGGTCCTGGAATCTTTCTTGCGGGTCTTTACCATAGCCTCTTATTCCTCTGTTTTTGTCCATTTCTTCACTCTGTTTCTTTGAGACTTCTAGACCACTGGGATAGCCAGTGTTCATCCATTACTAATGAGGTAACTAGAAATCTTTCAAGATGGAGACATCTGTGTGCTACCTAGTTTTACAACATCTGACTGAGACATCACGTCCATCTTGAGTTCAGAAGTGGAATGAAGAATGGTCAATAGCTATTTCTTTCCATTGAAAGATAGCAATTAGCAAGATTAGACAGACATGTGAAACATTTCTGTAATCTCTGTTTTAGAGTTTTTCTTTAAAATAGATACACGCTTTTGATATTTTCAGTTGTGCACCTTGTTTTGTCTCTCTTCTCTCTGTGCCAGTGTTTCAGACACAGGAAAAACAGAAGAAAAAACAGAGAATAAAAAAACCCAGAAAAGCATGTAAATAAACTCAGTGCACAGACTGTTGCTTGAATCATGATTCAGTCGTTTGTAAAACTCTAGAGCATAAGACGATGACAACTGAAGCACGTACCACTTTGGTCAGGACTAGTCAGGGTCCCACAGAACAAGAGACTTCTCTAGAGCAAGGATTGCTTGGATTGAGGTCCAGAGACAGCTGTTCCCCACCTGCTCCTCAAAAAGCCCTCTCTGAAGCTCTGGCTGCTTTTCATTCATAAAAATGAGCAGCACGGCACCATGGTTATGGTTTTTTTAATTCACAGCCTGCTTAGTTCTGCATCTTAGCTTGCTAGTTTCTCTGGCAGTGGGAAAGTAACTCAGAAGAGCTTGACTTCTACAAAGTGAAGTAGTTCCCTTTGTACAGGAGTTTTTCTCCTTCACAAAATCTGAGTGTTTAACTCTAGACTTGTGAACACTGTTGCAGCCCTTCTAAAGAACAGTGCATCCAGTTGTCTCGCAGGTTCTCCAGTGGTCTTTTAATGCAACCACGCGGCACGAAGCAGTGATATGCAAAGCTATCTGAGCTAGCTCTGTAGCTAAACTGTCCTGGTTTCTGGAAGTAAAACAACATGCTGCTCAAACTTCCCTGCAAGCTTCCCATCACAACTGTCCTGAGGGGTCACACTTGATGTGTTAAAGTGAATATGTTGCTCTGGGATTTGAGCTGGTTTGAGTCCCTCTGCAAAATACCGTGCTGTGGCATACATGTGGGAACAGTATATGTCACAGTGTCCTCGCATACGATGCATACCCTTGGGCTAAGCATGAAGTACAGATCACCTGATAGGACTTTGTAGAGGCATCTGTCCCATGATGCATGGTGCTCATTGAGGTGATCCTGCCAGCTTTTCAGACTTGCTGTTACCAAAGAAGGCAGTCTTTCAGCCAGTGGAGGTTATCCTGCTTGTGGTTCACGTAACTAAGGAAATCTGTGAGAGAGAAGCTCAGCCACTTGCTGGATTTTAGAGCACATCACTTGTCTGATCTGTAAATCTTGACAACTTAAATGATGTAGGTCTCCTTAGTTAAAAGCATTCACATTAGAGCTAAAGAGCATTCACACTCGGTCCTTCAGCTCTGTTCCTTTGGGAGGCTCCTGTGATGATCCGTATCTTGCTGGTAGCTGGTGGCTGAAGACAGAGGTTTTAGGTGGAAGCAAAGGGTTTAATAATTTGGGTGGCATAATGCTTTAGATAGCTGACAGGTGTTAGTCAAAGCCCGTTTCACTTCCATTCATCTTGCAGGAATTGCTCTTGGCTGTTGCGATGGAACATGCTTATGTAAGGAAGGAGATTTCCTTTCAGTGCAAAAGGAAGGAGAAACGCACTGAGCTTAGGGATTAGAGAACAGTGCGGTAGAGATCCGATTTCTCTTTACCTGAGTCAGTTGTGTGAGTGGCTCTGATTCCTTTGGATACCAGAGAAATCCAAGTGCTGATTCCTTGCTAGTGTGATATGAAGTTGAGTTAATGTATCTGCTGTAGCTGCAAATCTTTAGAAGTCCTTGAATACAATGAGGAAAATCAGCAGGTTGCAATGGATTCATGTACCTCTCTTCTGATCTTGTTCTTTCATACGATAATCAAATAGACCTGAATTCCAACCATGTACCATTTATTCCAGTTTCTAAAAAAAAAATAAGTATTGAAAATTCCATTTACTCAGTGCTCTGTAGATTCAGTGTTTTTCTCAGGACTTGTAGGGCTTTGATTTATCGAATGGTGCAAAATGTCTTTGACAGCTGCTGATTTTTGCATGCTAATAAGTAGTAAGAGAAGGAAAAACAGTCCTTGAGGAATTCTGTTTATTTTCCTCTGGCCACACAGGAGGAATCCGTGCACAAATCAGCGAGTAGCAGCAGCATCTCCCCCTCACAAGTGGAAGACCCCTCTCAAGAAGGTACCAGCAGCAGAAAGAGTGAGTTTCAATTAGAGACCCCAGTGGCTGCTTTTGCGCACTGCTGTTGTCTTCTGTTCTATGAACTTTGTCTGAAAGTTTTAGAGGAAGCTGAAGCTGAGTGTTGTTAATGCAATAAATCTCTAAAGCTCAACCCTAGAACCTGCTGACTAGGTCAAATGTGATTAATGCAAGGCATTAGCCTAATATATACATTGATATCTTTGTGAAACAGAAGGTGGTTTCATACTTGAGTTCAATGTGGAACTGTAGAGGAAGTCAGAAGTGAATGGGGGGTAGTTTAGCTAGGCTCATCTCAGAAAAAGGACTTGTTGCTGCAGAAACACATCTTAATCTAAGACCAATTTAAATGTTTCCTGCATCTCTGTCACCGTGCTAGTCAATGTACTTGTTTGAAAGACACACAGCAATCACCAGTATTTCTCGTAAGTACTTACTGGGAAGAGGGGAGAATCTGTTCCTTTTTTTTTTCAGGCACAGTTATTGTAGGTTTTACTGTGTAACAATATTTTTCATTTGTTTCAAAATGTTTTGGTTTCACTGGAAAGGATTTATAATGAAATGTGTAATCTGTGCATGTATTTTCTGTGCGCATATTTTCTATGCACAACGGTGAAATAAGTAGGCTAAGGCAATACCCTTGAAACACCGAATTTATACACAATGGTAACTGGACAGTAGTGTGCCTATATATGCTAGTTTTATGGGTATTCTTATGCTCTCAATCTGGAAAATGTGATGAATGTGATACCTGTCTTGAAGGTGCTCTGGGTATGGATGTGTAACTTCAGCCACCAGTAGTGGGAATTCTAGCGAATCAGTGGCTGTTTTAAGTACTGAGCAATGTTGTCCAGCAGTCTGTCTTACAGGAACTAATTTTTTTTTATACTGGTTGAATCTTTAGTGCCTCCAAAGTTCTTGCCCATATCATCTACACCACAGCCTGAGAGACGGCAGCCACCTCAGAGACGACACTCCATTGAAAAGGAAACACCAACCAATGTGAGACAGTTCCTACCACCTTCAAAACAGAGCTCCAGATCACTTGTAAGTGGAGTGGGTGGTAGGAGAGAGAGAAAGAGGCATGCTAAGAGTATAATGAAAATTAAAACTTGGCTTCAATGTGATTAGAACTTGACTCAAAGAAAACTCCTCAGTTCAGAAACAGTCCTTGGCTACTAAAGATGTTTTGAAATCAAGATCTGAACTTCTCCCTAGCATTTTTATCGAAAATCCCAGGTACAGGTGCCTCAGAAAACATTTGCACTTTGATTAGGACTCTGAGTAAAGCCACGTGCCTTGATTTTATTTCAGAATGTTACCAAAGCAGACGAACTTCACCTTACTGATTTTCCATTTGAATAGAGACAATTCCAAAGCAGTGGATCTATCTGGGGGAATTCTTTCCAGTTGTGGGAAGTATATTAGTTAATGGCTGAATGAATGGAATGGTTTCTTTTCTTCCCACCTTAAGAACTTGTGTGGTAATGTTTATACATGTGAAAGCTCTTTCAGTAATCCAAATCAAGGTTTGTCTGTGCTGCTTTGTTGAAGTTACTGAGGCAAAAATCTGTATTACTGCTTGAAAAGAAAGTACAGTACATTTGATCAATTAGCTTTAATTGAGAGTTGTTTTCCAACAGAGTATAAAGAGCAAAGGGTATGAAGTCCTGGTTCATTTATGCTGACATACTGGCTAGTGCTTTGTAATTTCATGCAGGATATGTTCCTCCTCTCTTTTCCTACCAGCAGGGTTTTGAAGCACACCCCATGAGGTGAATAGAGAAATCAATAAACACATCCTAGTTTTGAAAGGAAGGGAATATTCACTCACGCCGTCTTTTAGTGCAGGGGTATTAATGGGCTTTGAAGAGTGTTGTTGTTGGCCCAAGAGGTGGTGTCCAGCATCCAAATCTATTAGATGACAAAGTTGAACGGTAAAAAGAAAATAATCTACAAATATTCCCACAACGTGCTTCCTCCTCTTCTTTTCAGAGGATCTGTCAGATTTTGTTTGTTACATCCTTCGAACTAGACCGTAGGTTCTCGCTCCAGGTGAAGGTCAGGTAGTAGCACGTTGATAAACGCGCAGCAGAAATCGATTTCTGTCAAAATGAGCTTGGAGCAGAACGTATTGCACCAGAACCAAGCTGGAGGGTTCCATCAGCATGCATGTGAAGACACTGCCATGTAAAATGGATTGCCCTGTCATTCCCTGCTGCACTCACTCTGTGTGGAAGCACAAGCTGTACTTTGATAGGCCCAGAGTCATTCACAGACATTGTTCGAAGGGAGGAAGGGAGAGAGCGTCATCTGTTATACTGAGGCATGTGCTCCATCACACTTTTAGCGTATCTGAATATGTTACATTGTAATATTGATTTCGTGTATTTGAGATGAGGGCATCATGCAACTTAAAAATCTTATATGTGAGGCTGTTATTTTAAACAGGACAACCAAGTTTTTAACAGGACCTTTTTAAAAACATAGCTATTTTTCCTCTGTCAGTCTGTTCACTGACATATGCCTAGAAAAACATATAAAAAATAAAGCCATTGCAGAAAAACTAATTCAACTTTTCCGCTCCTGCTTGAAAATACTGAAGGAAAAGGGAGAAAAAGACATTAGATAAGTCAGGCTAATGTGGGAACATACGGGAAAGGTTTTACCAGTTTCTCTTGTGCTTGTTTTTTTTGGGTTGGGGTTTTTTTTTTTTTCAGTCTGTACAGCGCTGTCACCTAGCTTGGTTTTGGCTATGAAGTGAGAAGAAAGGAAAATCAGTAGTGAAATTATGTTCTAAGAACCTATTTTATTTGATGGCTAGAGAGCTAATTCTTAAACTTGGCAATAGTGCCCTCTAGGGTGTGACAGACAGCTCCCACAACACTTTTGGGTTTAGTTTTGGTAGATGTTTCTGATACGCTGGCACTAGCCCGGTTCCACGCTTTGGCTTGCTGCAGGTCTTTCCTTCGCCGGAGAGATGCCGGCTTCTTTCTGTGGCTGCGCCAGGTGCTGCGTATGTAACATGGCCGTTCCTGGAGTGAACGCTTCTCCAGAAGTGCAGAATATTATTTATTTTTTACTTGACTTCACCCTTCTTCATCCCTTCCTCCAGGACTGATGGAGTTTCATTTCTTATCACCTGCTCCTGTGACCGCAGTTTCTCTCCAAGGTGAAAGAGACCTCGTCAATAAATAGCCCTCAATGCCAGTGAGAACAGGCAGGAGTTTGCTACAGTCTCTTAGCAGGATTAGCAAGAAACTGGTCAGTCTTGCATACTAACGACGGTTTTCTGAACTGGCGTTTCATCAGACGGAGGGAGTTAGGCCCAAGTAGGTGGGGAGGGGAAACAGGCTTGGAAAGGTGCCAAGTGTAGTCCTTTAGATATGTCACCCCACCAGTGCTACGTATGTGGAGAGGCAGGGCAGCTCGATGAGTTTTCGGGGGGGGGGAGGGTGGGGATCAGCCTTGTGGTGCGCTCACTGCAATGAGCTGACTCGGTGCTTAATCAGTGAGCTGAAGCCAGTGTCCTGAGATGTACATATGGATGCCTTTGTAGTCTGTTTACTTTTAAAATTATTATTATCATTATGATTTTTCATGACCCAGAGGACCAGAGCTAATGGTTTCGTTTATACGCAGCATTCGCTTCTCTGCTTCCTATCTATTGTTCAGGTTCCTAGGATAACCCGTTTATTTCCAAGGATGACTTTCAGACCGCTTTTTTCAACTATGCAAACAGCTTCTCTGCTCAGCTCTCATCCCGTTGAAGCAGCCATGTGTGGGGTGGCAGGGGCTATGTACTATCTCTGTGAGAGAGCTTTTGCCAGCAGGTGGAAACCCGCAAAGGTTTGCCTCTTTTTGCTGGCTTTGGAAATCACCTTCACCAGCATGTTCCCTCCTAGGGGAGCACTTCCTAAGCTGTGGCAAGAATGAAAGCTTAGGCTGGGACATTGCACCTGATTGACGTTGATTTCAATGTGTGTAGGATATTTGTGTGTCTTCAATCACCTCACGGGGAAAAGAAATCAGTTCTGAAAGGACAGCAAACTAAAAATGCAACATCACAAGATTGTCAATGGGACAGACCTTAAATGTTACAGCACATGAAGATCCTGCAGCAAAAATCCATCAAAACTGTTGTAATCCTTGGACTGTGTTGAAAAGAATAAGGTTTTATGTTTCTAACAAGATACGCTATGTAGAATGAAAGGGCATTTGCAGTCTGTTTTACTTGAAAACCTACATACTGGTTTTGGTCCTCAGCACACTTACGCATCAGAACTTGCAGAATAACTAATAACTATGTTCCAGGGAAAGCAAATGCACTGAAAAGAAAAACTAATTAATTTAACCCTATGTGGAATTGAACACGAATCATTTAATTTTTTCCTTCTTTTTCTTGTCCCAACCAGTAAGTGAAAGTGTGAAACCTGTTACAGGAGAGTTTATAGTTGAGATACCCAGCTGACTTGTTAGAAACTTTTAGTCTGCAAAAGCAAGAACAGTTTAGAGTGCTTGGCTAATTGGGAATTGCAGAATTTAGAGACCAGTCCAGCACTTGTTTGTACTGCAGTTTACTAGGGTAGCTCATTTGAATGCCTAGTGACATCCTTTAATGAGAAGTTTTACAAGGAATATATTAGTGTAAAAAACTGTTAGTCATAAGGACCTATTAGGTGTGTGTATGCTGAAAACAACCTACAAAGCACTTTATTTCACATTATGGATATGTAATTCTTACTACCTGCTTTTCCTGAGTAAAAAAATTACACATGTACACCTTAAGCTACTATGGTGTATAAAATAAAATTGCACAGTCAAAGTGTTAAGCCAGTTCTCATGAGGAATGTGGAAACTTCAGGTTCAAAATAGAATTTCTAAGTAAGTTTTTTTTCTCTTTAAAAACAAGAATACTGACTTGTCTTTAATATTAAAATGAGGATTGAGTACAATTCCAGGAAATCAAGACCATGCAAGCCACATTTTGTCTTTAGTACGTTCTGTTGTATGCAAGTGTTGCAGAGAGCTCAAGTTCTCTCCCTTGGAGCTGCCTAACTTGGGTGCAAATTATTGTTGGGAGTTTGGGCAGTAACTCCAAAGCATCATTGTTTAATGAGGTTTAGTCAGAGCTTAGCGTAATTTTAATTAATTTTGATGCCTTAGAGCTAGTGTTGAAACAAAAAGTTCTCTTGTGCACTTATTTCTATTCCAAAAAAGAAAAAAAAAATAACAGAGCATTTTTCTGAAACCAGCATAATATTTATCTTTCATTTAATGTTGCATTAACATTTTGTTGTCCTTGTGTAACCTCTGGAATTAAAACATTAGCATTTAAACATGTGAACATTTTCTACGTTTCCCCTGTTGCCTGCTGGCTATTTCTGTTTGTTTTAGTGATGATCACTTTTGATTGGTACAACAGGCCCACACTATTCCCCTAGTACCCGCTCTACACCTGTAGCAGATCCACAGACTTTCTTCAAAGGAGCAGTATTCCCTGACGTCATCGTTCTGTAAATTAAAGGAATGGGCGTTCATGAGGGGGAAGGAAGAGCTTCAAGTAAGAAATGTATTTCTAAAGGACTTAAAGCTCTGATTGATTGCAGGCATTCAGTCAGCCTCGGACAGTTTCTCTCAGTCTGCCACGATGCAGAATTGAGGGTTTTTGCTGGCATTGTGTGCATCGCGCTTTCCCACCCCCTTCCTCTCCCGGCTTGCCCCAGCCTGCAGCCGTGCCTTCTCCGTAGCGAGGCAGTTGCTACGGGCAGAACCCCGAGTGAAATGCTGAGAGCTGCTGGTTAGCTGTAACGTTGCTCGTGCGGAACAGAAGTCGTTTTGTGTGGGCTGTACAGTTGCACACCTCAGAGCAAATCGGAGCTGCTTTTGGTGTAGTTTGTTCTTCCCAGAAAACCAGTGATTCTGTGCCCCTGAGGTTTAGCTGGCAAATCTAACAAAGTTAACTCAATTCTAGTCTTTTGTGGGGTACCTTAAACAGAGTGAAGTTTCTTTGTGTTCCCTTTCTAGATAGGTAAGACAACAGTTTTTAAAAATGTGGTGGTTCCTAAATGCTAATGTTTGCCAGGTCTGCAACGTAGAAAGATTCTCTTTTTAATCTAATGGAAAGACAGAACAGACCTCTGAGCACATGGAAATGAAGCATTTCGCTACTAATCCGATTCATCACTTCAATTTGTAAACCAGATCTCCAAACTGTCAGCCACGTCTTTGTATTTGCCGGAGAAATTTCCTTCGTTTATTCAGAGAGCTTTGTATGGCAGTGTCGTTACCGCACAGTAGCCCCTCTGGGCTGACTGAAAAGGTTCACCAAGCATAAAGCGGTGGGAGTTCCCACAGAGGTTTCTGTCTTTCTGTTGGAAATGTATAATCAACTACAGGGTTGGATTACAAATTGGGTCGGTGCTTTTTATTCTCTGGTACCAAATTCAGGAGTTCTCCGCTCAAGATTCTCCTAAATGCTGTAATACAGAAGAGATGCAAAATTCTGTGAGTGGAAAGTTGTGTTGGTGTTAGTCTCTATTTGAGTCTCTGCCATTAATAACGCAGCCTCGGGTAACCACTTCTCCCGCTTGGTATTTGGAGGTTGTTCTATAAAGCTTAAATTGCTGCTGTTATTTTCTGGGGGCAGAAGGGAGAACTTTCCGCCTGAACTGACATAACTTTCTGTAGCCTTGGTGGGATTCTGATCACGTGAGCACCAAGGGTGGTACCACTGAATAAAAATTTCTGCTAGAATGGGCTACTAACAACTTTCCTTGGCCACTCTGGGCATCGCAGAGTCTCAGAGAAATTGCATATCTTCAAATAGTGTACTTAAAAGTAATGCCATCTGCCAAATTACCTTTTCCCTTTCAAATTATAAACCTGAATGTTGATTGGTTTGAAACAAATCTTAATAGAAGACAAATGGAGAGAAGGGTCAAGTGGTTTGAGGAGGAAAAATGAAGAAAATTGTCATGGTTGTGAAGGCCGAACATCAGACCGTTTAGATAACGCTTACGCAGTCTCTAGCGGTTTGGAACTCATGTGATGCCCATGAATGAGCCGGTGCTATTCCAGTTTGAAGGGAGAAACCCTCTATTTCTGGAGTTACTAACCAGGTGGCTGGTTGTCCAGGCTGAAGTCTCGAAGAAGCCATTTGGCTTTGAAATAATATGGTTTTTTTGGCTTCCAGGAGGAGTTCTGTTACCCGGTGGAATGTCTGGCTCTGACGGTGGAGGAGGTCATGCACATCCGTCAGGTGCTGGTGAAGGCAGAGCTGGAAAAGTACCAGCAGTATAAAGATGTCTACACTGCTCTGAAGAAAGGAAAGGTAGGGCTGGCTCTGTGGAGCCTCCGACTGGTGTTGAAGGAGGCCGGCCGCACAAGCCTGCCGGTTTACACATTTGTTTCTTACCCTGTGTTGGAGAAAAAGAAGGAATATCCACCAAATTCACTGTAAATTTATAACATGAGAGTCAGCTTCCTTGGGTTATGTACAGGAACATAAAAACTTTTCATGGAAATACCTTATTTGTTTAGACTGTCGATAAAAATGAGGTAGTGTTTGCAATTATCAAAGCATATCTTTATATGTATGTTTTAAACTTCATTGACTAAAGTGATTTCTGTCCCCACGCCTTCTGCAGTATTGCTTAGCATTTCTATTCCAGAAAACAGAATTACAGCTAGCAGCAGGAAATTACAACAGGTTTTTCGTTAAGAACCCTCACTATCAAGCAAAGAGGGAATGGAAGCCTTCAGAGAAGTCGGACAACATGTGACCCCAGATGAAAGTTTTGTATTAGAGAACCCAGTAACTAACGCATTTTTTTCTGTGAACTGCAGATTGGGAATTGGTATTTGCCAGTAGAAGCAGCGTCCTTTTCTCCCAGTTTTCACTTGGGCTTCTGGAACACCTCCAGCAAGTGTATTTTGGCTTCACAGTGTGTTTTACCTCCAGGCCTACCCGTGTCTAGCATGCAGATTTAATGTAAAGATTTAATACATTTAAGACAGAGGGACAAGAATCTTAAAGTGCCGTTCATTAGATTCAGCTGTTGCCTATTGTCATACTAGATAAAGCTTAGTAATGAGCTTTTAGCAAATCTCAAAGTAAGCTGATGCTTTCATTAATTTACCCCACTATTAAAATTGTTCACTTTTGTTTCTAACAGAATTTATCTAGCATCACCTGAGTCTTTGGATTTCAGTATATCATCTTTTGTTTGACTGCAAAACTTTCCATTGTTCAGTGCCTTTCCTTCCTAGAAATGTTCTTAAGCTGTGACCCCGGCCTCCTTTGAATAAGCTGAGTAGGTGGGATTTATTATCCCACTATAAAGCAGGTTTTCCTCAAGTAAGGTTGCTATAATAGCTCTTTTCTGCACCTCCTCTAGTTTTCAAGAACATAGGATTGGAAGAAAATTGTCAAACGTTAGCACAGGCAAAAACTCTGTGTCCCAGAAGCTGGTCCAGATGGTTAGGAACAATTTCCAGTCTAAATGTGTTCGTGCCTGAATTTATGCCCATGTGCTCTTGTGTTTTTCAGTTGTAAGAGTTACCCTTCCTCACTGCTGTTACTCGTACTTTCCCATTGCTTTTTTGTGTAGTAACAATATAAACATCAGTGAAGGAGGAGTAAAAATAAGCTAATAATTAACTGGCAAGTGTTTAATTTACATAAAAAAATTAAGGACTATTTCTAAATATCTGAAGATAGAATTCTGGGCCATTCTTTTCAAAAACATCTTAGAAGTGTGAGCCCCAGAACTGGACGTAGTGGGCTCACTGATGGCAACTGGTAGATGGAGTCAGCGTTGTGTGGGACTTTGCCTAATGTCATGGACTTCTCTGTTCTTGTTTTAGCTCTGCTTTTGCTGTCGAACAAGAAGGTTTTCTTTCTTTACCTGGTCTTACACTTGTCAGTTCTGTAAGAGGTAAATATTTAATATCTGTTAATAAATGAGTACTGTTTCAGAGGAAAAAAAACACTGATTTATATGTTAGGAACCCCCAAACGTTTCTGCTGCGTAATGTTGACTTTTGTTTCTGTAACAGTCGAGGTTAAAAAATGTGCAAAACCAGGTCCTTCCTAAGTGACAGAATTGCTTCCTTGGACTGAAACTTTAGGCTAAAAGGGAGAGAAACCCCCACTGGTTCTTTTGTGCCCATGGGAGAGTGAGATGGAATTTACTGAGACTCCCCAGGCAACATTTCCGTAATCTCTGTTGCTGTGGAAAACATTTCAAGGCAATTTACCTTTTGGATTATTTTGGGGAGTATTGGTGGGTGGAGAAGGGAAAAGGAATAATTTGCAGGGAAAGTGAAAAATTTTAAGGTGAACAATGAGACAATAAGTCTTGAGATCTATGAAATCGCTGATTTATTGTGTCACCAAAGGAGGTTTCTTTAGAGGAAAAACAGCTTTTTTTTTTTTTTCTTTTCTATTTTTTAATTTAGCTGTAGTACTTGTTTAGCATTTCTCCTAGCTTTTGGCTTCGTGTTCTGAGTGAAGTTACTATACTGAAGAAGCTTTGAAAATAAAAATGTTTGTTTAAGAGGAGGATGGGGGAGGATTCTAACTCCTGAAAACATTTATCCCTTATTCTTGATTTAAATGTAATTTTGCCCAGTGAAATGATCCATGCTCTTGCTTTCTCACACAGGCCTGTATGCTCACAGTGTTGCAAAAAAGTAAGTAAACAAACTGGTGGTAAGACCCTTTCTAAAAAGCTGTAATCTTTGTAATGATACTGCATGTTCCTTCTGCTGTTCTCACAACAGATGCGGTTGCCATCGAAGCCGTATTCTACTCTCCCCATCTTCTCGCTGGGACCTTCAACCTTGCAAAGAGGAGAAAGTTTTATGAGGCCAGATAAACCCTGTACCAGTCACCACCGATCGCTGCGGAGCATGTCCAGGTGAGAAAGAAGCTTAGCTCACGTGTGTCTGTTGGAAATGCTTCCCCAGTGTTTCCTCTGGGGTTATCAATCATGAACTGCTGTCTGCCCATTTTGTAGTGGTCAGTGTTTCTAATGCTTGTAGAGACGTTTCTGAAGCCTGAAAATCCACATCTCTTCCACTCATTGCTTTGATTTACAGAAATAGCAATACTAACAGCGTGCCTTAAACCTTTTTCACATTACAGGTGAAAAATAAGGAGTCTGGGACAACTGTAGCACCTCTGCAAAAATACCCTTAGCATGTCTTTTTCTGGTGTGAATGGACTCTCCAGAGATAAATCTCACAGGCTAGAATCACTCACTGAGTGGGAATTCAGTGGTGTCTTGCGCAGAGTTACCTTTTTTTTTCTAATTTTTCTAATTCTCATTTTCACCTTTCTTTTCTTCACTTTGACATTATGAAGTTATCTACTGGTTTTATACCTTATGCACAGATGGTTGTCAAAGCTAATCCGAGAAATGAAATAAATATAAAAGAAATGCTCCTTTTTGAGGTGATCTACAGTACAAACCCTCTGCATAAATCACTAGTGCTATGATGCTGTGTCAAATTAACCAGAAACATCATCTATATATAGTTATTAGTAAAGTTGTTCTTTTCAAGGTAAACGTTACACATACCCTCAGTTAGTGCCCTTGCAACCTTGCCGAGCCAGGCAGAAGCTGTCCTCTCCAGCGATGTGACAGGCCCTGCTCTTTTGCCTTTCAGGTTGACCTCGAGGTCCAAATCTGTGGATAAGTCACATGAAGAGTTTCCCACAGAACTAATGGAGGACTGGAGCACGATGGAGGTGTGCGTGGACTGCAAGAAGTTTATTTCTGAAATCATCAGTTCAAGCCGGCGCAGCCTATCTCTGGCCAACAAGCGAGCCAGGTTAAAAAGGAAAACGCAGTCCTTCTACATGTCGTCGCCGGGAACCTCAGAGTACTGCCCCTCTGAAAGGACCATCAATGAGATCTGAGCCGTGTGCCTTTTTCTTTGCTTTTGTCTCCATGAGGTCGTCGTCCATGAGCAGGGTCACTGGAACTGGATTATCATTCCGTTGCTTCGTTTCACTTGATTGGCTTGAGTTTGCATTAATCACAGGATTTCCCACTCCAGCCGTTCCCAGAGGTGCAGGATGCTGTGCTTAGGTCTCTGCAGAATGATAGGCAACGGGTCAGCTGCTCGCGCTGGAAGAAAATCTATAGTTTGAAATTGTTGCCTCTTTTGTATGTGTGCGTTGAAACTAGAAAGCCTTTTCTTGCTTTCAGTCTTTTTTTAACCATGCTTTGAGTCATTTTTCAGGAGATGAGCTGAAAACGTAGGTTTAATGGAGAACCAAATCTAACAAAGCGTCAGTGTTAGCACGGTAGCCAACAGCGAGTCCTATTGGCGCTACCACCCAAGCAATGCTCGCGTCCTAGTTGAAACGGCAAAGGCTCGTACCGCACGCCGGACGCCGAGTGTGAGCCACTGTGGTCAAAACCATCTTTCTTCGAGCTGTTTCTGTTGCTCTGAGATCCGGGTCCAGCGCGGGACTCTGCAGTGTCTGTGTCCTAGGGCAAAACACGCGACGAAGCTGCTCGCCTGTGTGGCTGGCCGTTGCCCTGAGCTGCTGTCCTTTTGAAGCCTTAGCGTACCTCTGAGCGTCTCCTGAGCAGGTCCCAGTCGTTTACTTTCTGTCTTGAATGTATGATGATGACTACTAGTGGCAGTGAATTTTAGAATTTTAGTAGTAGGCAGAGTTGCACAGCTTATGGGGAGGATGGGAAAGAAGGGAGGCTTCGAATTTTAACTGAATACCTGTGAAGTTGTTCTGGTGGTTACTCAGAGAACACCGTGGGTACGGTGCACATTTGTATTTTAACGGAGCACACAAAGACTGCTGTAGTCGTGTCTGACAGCATATCCACGGATCACCCCATTTTTTCTGGGGCTTGTAACTTGGCTGTAAGAATTCACGTTCTGCTGAAATTTGGGACAGGGCTGTCTCAGATTGGGAGCAATCTCTTTTTTTTCATTCTTTTTTCCTTTTTAATTTGCGTGTGAAAGAGTGCTAGGCTGGTTGTTTAGAAGCTCTAGCGTGTTAGTGTGTTAAACTGACATCTTATGCTTTTTTGCACTTTTTTTAATATTTAGAATACTTTTTTTTTAAATTCGGGCAGAGCCAGAGTTTAGTCAGTGGTTTGGGGCCGGATCATTTTGGTACTTAAAAGCAAGCTAACATAGCCAAGTTATTAATACTTGAAAATCAACTACTGTAACTTTTTCATAAATTTTTTAATACCCTGAGGCATATTTAATATCTATATAGCGGTGTATTATAGAATGACATAGCAGAAAAGTTTCAGATCTATTTATTAACATTTCTATACTTGGGATTAATGAGAGATACCTCAGAACTGCTCCCAAGCAGCTGGGACCGGATTTCCCTGGCACGATTTGAGCGCTGTGTGAATGGGAACCGCTTCTCCCGCCCAAACGCCGTGCGCTGAGGAGCCCGGGAGAAGGCAGGCTGCCGCGGCAGCCCTGGCCAGGCGCGGTGCGGAGGCCGTGGGGCGTCGGGGGCCCCAGGGCTCCAGGGCTCCAGTCCCGCCACCGCGGGCTGCCTGCCTCTGCCAGGTGAGCCAGGCTGCCTCTGCAGAGGGTGTCTGTCTGCGCGCTGCGTTGCAGCCTTCGGAGCAGCCACTCGCATCGCGTCTTTTGAGTTGATTTGAAGAGCCCAGGCGGAAGTCTCCTGAAACCTTCCCGGGGACTCACCCGTCCGTGTTTTTCTTTGAATGCCCCCTTGGAAAATGGGAATTTTTGCATATGCAGGGCTTATTGAAATCATGTTTTTAATTTCTTTTCAACCAACGCGAACAGGGAAAGCAGGGCTGGGGCGAACTCTCCCTCGTGGCTGTCCCGCGCAAGGCCAGCCGTCACGGCCCTCTCCTCGGGGTTCCGCTGGGACAGCGTCTGGCGCGGTGTCTGGCGCGTTAAACACCCGGGGCAGCGGCGTGAGCCGAGGGTGTGGGGCTGCGGGAGGGGAGCAGCGCCGGCAGGCGGGTTTGCAAGGGCTGCCACTGCCGGAAGGGCCGCCTGATCTCAGTCACGTCAGCACTTTTCCTTGCTTCTGTGCCAAAACCGGGCCGTGTGTTTGCTGCGCAGCGCGTCAGGAAAACGAGGCCGAAGGGAATGCGGGAAATCTCACTGTGCGTCTCCCCTGTCGCGGTTCTCGCCATTCACTCCTGGAGATGCCGCAGCCGCATGTTGCAGTCGCTCTGACCCTCTGCTTGCAGCCCTCCTCCCTGGCACCCCCAGCCCGGAGCTGCAGGGCACCCAGCACGCTGACCTTCCCCTGCGGGAGGGCCGAGGCCAAAGTAAACCCCGAGTGTGCGAAGGGACGGGAGCCCCCGCGGCACCCCTGCTCCCCGCTCCACCTCGGCAGTGCCGGAGCCTCGGGGTCTGGCTTTGCCCCCCCGGGCGGCCCAGCGGCCCTGGCTCCCGCCGGGCTCTGCAGCGGTGGGACGACGCTGGGCCTGGATCACCGCCCTGTCTCCCTGGAAGAAGCCCGGCGGGCTGCTGGCACGCGTTGCGGCAAGCGCCGGGAGACGTGGTGCGGAGGGGCTGCCTCCCCGCTTCCCGCCCATCCCCTCCGCTCCGCCACGGTCGCTCCGCGCTGTCCTGGCGTTTCGTTCCGCGAGAGCAGCAGCAGCGGGCTGGTCGGTGGCGCGAAGCCCGGTGCAGCTCTGTTGCCTGGCTCTCTGCGCAGGGGGCTATTTTTAGCTTTCCGTCTCGCCGCTTGCGCTCGCATCGCAAATGCGCGGCGGCCATTTGCCTGCGTACCCCGCGGTGCTGCCCAGCGTGTCCTAGTTACGGCCTGAGCGCCACGTTGGCGTCAGAGGGTGAAATCAGAAGCTTGTAAATATCTGTAATATATTTATTAATATTTAGGAAGTCTCCATCAATCATGCAACGGGAATTGACTTTCCCATCATGTTTTAAAAAGGAAATGAGTCTTATTTATATGTGTGTGTTGGCTGTTACCTTTATTAGAGTTAACGCTTTCAGCCCCCTAATACGGTTTGCACTCCGTAGGCATTTTAGAGCGATCTACTGCTGAAAAGAATGCGGGACTAGCACAGGGAGCCCCCTTCCATGAATTTTTAAAATATTTTAATTTTTTTTGGCTTTATTAGTGTGCCCAAGGTCTGTTTAAATGTATTGTAGGAGACCCAAGGAGTTAAAAATGCCACTGGCAGCATCAGTCCTGTTGGTTTGCATGCGAAGCTGGGGGGCTTTGCTGGGCAGCGGTGGGGCACGGGAGCAGGCCCGTGCTGCAGCTCTCGCACCCGGCCTGGCACGTCTTCGTGGTGCCCACAGGGCTCATGGGCTTTGCTGGGTTTTCCCCCTTCCCCATTACTTCTTTTATGGTGGGCTGTTACCTGGCGAAAATAAAATGCCTTTCCGTTATAGCTCTTGTCTGTGTTAAGTATTCATGAGGAAGCAGATGTAAAGGTTCTCTCTCTCCTTTTCTTTTTCATGCTTTTATAGTTTTGTAAGATCAGTCAGGCGTTGCTTTTGGCAAAGGACTGGCAATGGAGATGATTGAATAACAGCTGAGCACTGGCCGGGCTGCCCGAAGGGTCAGAAAGAACTCGCAGTGCTCTTAGAATAGGAATGAAACTGCGGGTGTAACCCCCGGGACGCGATGGGCACCTGGCCAGCGCTTCCAGCCAACTCCCTCTGCTGCCGGCGTGTCGCTGCTGCCAGCCCCAACGGTCGGTGGCTTGTCCTGCGTGTGGTACGGGCGGTGGGAAGGCTCCGTCCCTCACCTCCGGGAGAGAGATGCGGGCAGTCTTTGGGAGAGGTTTTGGATCGATTGTTTTTAGTTTTTAAACCAGAAACGGGGAGAATATTTTTATCAATCACAACTGCTGTGTTGTTCTCTTTTGAGCTCCCCTTTTTCCCCAGGCAAGTCCAGCATCAGCTTTCATGGTTAGTTACTGGCTGCATGCTGTAGAGGTTAAAACTAATTTAAAAGCTCCGACTTTAGACTCCTGGTTGCTGCCTTCCTGCTTTACCTCATCCAGAAGCTCTGTACATCCTTTAGGAAGGTCTTTCTGATGAGCTCAGGCTCGTCTGTGAAACAGTGATAGCGCACGGGCATGAGGGAAGGGTGCTGCGACTGTACGCTCTGGTGCTACAGCATATGGAATTATGTTCATGTTACCACAAAATTTATAGTATTTCCGTGTTAATAACTTGGAGCTGCTCTGGTTTATTCTTCTTTTGTATGTACGTATGTGTCTTAAGGTCAATCTGCGAATGTTTATGAATAATGACTCCAGCTATAAAGATCTGGTTTGTTGCTTCTGTCTGATTTTTACTACTGTGTTTCAGATTTTTTTGAAATTACTATTCACCAGAATCTCCTGGTAGGAGAACCACCAGAGAGAGGCATGAGCTCAGTCTGACGCGATACACAAAGGCACAGAACACGCTTCCTGACACACAAGCCCGAGTTCCTGAGCATTGTCCTCATGGCAGCGCGCCCCAGTCCAGCACCGCAGCCCCCTCCCGCTGGGAGAGCCGGTGCCAGCGGCCGTGTTCGAGGGCTGGGCGCTGGGCAGCACCCACAGGCTCCGGCAGCCCGGGACAGGGAGCCTTGGCATTGAAAATCCCAGCTGGGCACTGAAAATCCCAGAGCTGCTCTGGTTGCTCGGTTGACCTGGCGCAAGCTGTGAGCCTCGCCGTGCCCCAGCTGCAAAAACTGGGACTGCAAAGTGGTTACAGGTGCTCGAAGGAAATTTCGAGAGCTGCTGATGAGGAGATGAGGGCTTGGGGTCGGCGCTGACAGGATCCTGCACCGCAAAGTTCCATCGGCTTTCGGTGCTTGAAGGCCATCGGCACCACTTCCAGGCGCACTGAATTCCAGGGAGCTGGAACTTCACAGCGCTTTGCCAAGCAAAGATTGCGAATGAACTCTGCGGTGGCAGGGGGTGCTCCGTGGCTGTCCTGGGGCCCAGTCAGGAGATGGCACTGAGCAGCTGTCGGGCAGCCACAGCTGGTTTTACGTGGCCACGGCCTTGCGTATTTGTCGGCACTGAACTGCAATTTGGCGGCTTCTCAGCTTCTCCTCTGGTGGGGCAGTTTTGCAGAGGCCGTGCCTGGCTCAGCCAAGCGCCAGCTGCGCAGGTGGCTGGGGCGCTGGGGCCTGGCGCAGCGTCAGAAGCTGCTGCCGTCTGCAGAGGTCATCGGGCGGTTTCTGTAGAGCAGTTCTAGGGGAAGCCTTTCAGAACAGACCTTTCCGTACCTAATAAACCCACACATTTTTAAGCAGATAGTCTTTAGAGGTGCCAGGCTACTTAGTGTACAGTCACAGCTGGAAAAGACCTGTTTGATTACCAACCCATTTGATTAAAAAAACCCTGCAAGTGCAAAAAGGTGAGCATCCGGTATGAAAAAACACATTCTGGGTGCCCCCCGTGCAGTCGTAGTGCTTACATGAAGCGCCGGGTGCTGCCTGCGTTTTCCTAGGCAGAGTCACGTCGGTGCTTACCGGTGGGAGCTGGTGACACCTCGGCTGTGGCAGGACGGGCCGAACACTGCGGTGTGGGATGGTTAAATTGGATTTCAGAGGGTGCTAAAGCTAGAATTAAAGGGCATGGGCGTAAGCTGATGCAACTTCTGCAGAAATTTGGCTTCCGATGTGTGGTTGATAGAAGCACCAGTTAAGCTGACGTGCAGAGAGAGGCTGCGTTCTCACGGCCCGGGGGATGGGTAGAGGCCAAGGCCCAACTTTGGCTTGGACCGCTTACGATGGGCACGTGTCTGTGGAAGGGGCTGGTGGTTCCATTGTGAATTAGAAAGGAAGGCAAAGCCACAATGGGGAGTGCAGTGGAGCTGTTACTTCTGTTAAAGCTGGTCCCCCCCCGCCAACCCTGTCCTTTAACAAAGGAAAGAAGCAAATCCCAAACAGGAGATGCACCTTTTGGACATTGGCAGACCCAAAGCACAAACCCTTCCCCTTCAAACATCTCCTGCTTCTGTGCTGTCACTGCACGCGTACTGGCTGCGCGGCTTCAGGTACACCCAGGGCACCGGCTCTAACGGAGAGAGAATTCTGCTTGTTTTCATGCTATGTGGTACTGAAATGCAACTTCTTGTTTATGCGTTACTAATAAAAAGTTCTTTAAAATGGCCGTGCATTCAGCATTCTTGAGCTAACTGCGAAGACAGAGAGCATAGTTTCTTACCCTGCCTGGCTGGTGAGGGCGTGTTCCACCTTGTTGGGTCAGGGGGAGCCCTGAACCGCAGCTGCTGCAGATTTTAACTAGGTTAGAAACAAAATTACAGAAGAGCAAGGTGGGGAAGTACTGCACCAGCAGGGCCCCAAATGAGGAGCCCTTACTGATGATCTTACTTGCAGGTGCCTTCCGATATAAATGAGTGTCACACTTCAGTGACCTGACTGTGGAAGAAGTAAGAGGACAGGAGTTGTGCTTCCCAAAAATAACCTTTTGATTGAACAACTCCATAGGGAAAGCACAACCTGCCTCCTGGATCTGCGATTAGAAGGGTGGTCCATCGCCTGCGTGATTCTGACCAGTGGCAGGTACTGTTGGTGGGGCAAGACGACAGGTTATTGAATAAATAAGGTCTTATTTACAAGTCAAGGCTGATCATTTTAGATGGCTCTTTCCTGTTGCACTGCAAAATGAAGCCGCGCCAGAGCCAAACGGAGTTACCAGGTCAGGCACAGAGGGCCGCTGCAGGGCTTTTGACCAGTGCGATGCGTGGCTCACAGCGAGCTCCAGGGAGCCTGCTACTGGGTCCTGCTGCTTACCCAGCACGGACTAATGCAAATCATTTTTCTTCAGCGTCCTCTGAAAACCAACAGCCCATTTGATGTTACAGGAATTACACCCAGAAGTGTTTTTTTAAACTGAGGATGTCATTTATTTAAGATAGCACCATAGTGTACACAGACACATCGCAGAGTCCTGCCCTTCACAGCTTACAATCTAGGAAGATGCAAGAATAGGCAAGGTTTTACCCCCTGCTCCACCGGAAGATTTAAATGAAAAATGTCACATCACGCAGTGTCACTGTTCCTCTTACTCAGAGCTACTTTACTACATGGTCACATGCATCAGTGCCTGATACCTGCCAAGTGCTGCAGTTCAGTGCCTTTACCTGCGTTACGCAGGTCTCTCAAGACTAGTGTGCAACCCGCGCCAGGATTGCCCCTTTTCCCGACAAATATGACCCTTCCCCCATCGTAGCTGCTGGCCTGGTGGGGGAAAAGCAGCAAGAGTTACGGGGAAGCATGGAGGATTCAGACTGACAAAGGGCAAGTCAGAAACAAAAAAGGAAACAAAGATAGTTACACAAAACCGATTACACCAGAGACCATTTGATTACGCTGTTTTAATGTCTGCTGTTGCTAACACGAGCCTGTCTGCACTAGCATGGAAAACAGTCATCAACCAGAAACCAGAGTTTACCTCAAGTTTGGTATCTTCAATGTCTTCAAACCCGTCAGGGCCAAGAGCTGCCGTGCCCACTTTGCCACACTCTGGGACTCACCACGGCCTCTTCCCTTGCTGTCACCCCCCCCCCGCCGTCAGGACCCGGCTGCCCCCAGCTTCGCCCCTGCCCAGTGGGCGTGCGCGGTGCGGCTGCAGGCACAGGGCAGGGCGAGCAGCCGCACCTCGAACCGGTCTGGAGACCTGACACGCTGGCACAGGGTTCTTCAAACCAGCCCACACACCCCCCCACCCCCTTCCCTTGAACCGCGACCGAACGCCCGACAAACACGGCACTGCAAGCCTGGGGGCCTGAACGACAGCCGCGAACAACCTCTCTCCCCCAACACACAAAACTATTTTCAACTCCCAAAGTGCAGAATTCTGACTCAAAATGGCACCTGCTCCCCATTAAGCGACACACAAGTGTCGAGCTTGCATCTGCTTGGTCCCCAGTGCTTCAAGATCCTTCCAAGTCAATCAGTGCTGACTTAATGCCATTTCTGCTTTATACGTTTTTTTTTCCTTCCTAAAAGCTACACACCCCACACCCCCCCCCGCCCTGTGCCCCCGCAAGCAGCGTGGCACTGTCCCTCGCATGCGACCTGCTGTCTTTGACAGACACCTCAGGCAATGCACACAACATAAAATTGATTTCAGAAGTATTTTTTAGTCATTTCCAGTAAATAAAGAAATGATGAGGGAGTTTCCCTCGGGAACAAACAAGAGAAGCCAAAGAATTCCAAAGGTAGGGTTTGGGGTTTTTTTTTTTCCCCTCCCCAAGGGTCAGCTCAGACTGCAACAAGGACAGAACTGGGGCAGGAAACGGAGTGCTTCCGAAACAGCGTTACACACAGTGGGGCTGAACACACAGCTGCAGAGCCCACCGGAGCCCACCGAGAAGAGTCACATGGCCAAGGGACAAGAAGGGTGGGAGCCCCATCTGCGAACTCGATGGGCAGAAAGCAAAAGAGTGACAGTGTCCAGGAAAGCTTGCGGGAAATGAAGGATCACTTCATCTGCTAAACGCCGGAGCCTGCCTGGTCCCTGTGTGACCACTGCCCACAGGGTCCTTTGCACGCGCCCCAGCAAAGAGCAACGACAGGAAGATCACTGAGCCCAGGGGTGCCGGGGTGTCGCCTACCCCAAAGACAAGGCCAGAAGCAGCAGCACTGTCCAGCAGTAGAGAGAGGCAGCTGGGTGATGCAGCTGGCCTCCGGAAGAAATCGGTCTCTCCCCTCCCCAAGGCTTCCCCGCTCCCACCTAGCCTAGAGAAAAGCAGCAGAGGGCTGAGACAAGCGGGCACCGTGCTGCTCTATGGCGAGTGGAGCAGCAGGCAGACTGGAAAACCCAGCCTCTCGCCACACAGCTCCCAAGCAGAGAAACGTGGAGAGGAAGCAGCCCCAAGCCAGCAGGGAATGAAACAGAAAGGAGATGCTTCAACACAAGCAGGTAAGGATTTGTTTCTGGAAGAAAGAAACAAGGCACAAAGAAATTAATCCAGGAAACTGATGCATAACTGGTACTGACCCTCAGGTGTGGCGGGGGAGTTCGGCCCTGGCAGAATACAGGGGCCTGCGGTGACTTTTCTGGGACACCAGCTCATGCTGGAAGGTGCTACACACACATCAGTCTGCTTTAAAACAATGCTGAGCAACTATTTCAAATCTGATGCAAGAGGCAGCTTAGCCAAGTCTCCCTCCACACTGAAGCAATACATGAACTCCTCCAAAGACTTTCCTACTCCCTCGACAGCTATGTTTTCGTCATCTCCAGTAGGCAGGTATGGAAATGCTATAAAACAGGTTTCCACATGCACACACACACACACACACACTTACTCAGCTTTTCCTTGTGTTTGCAGAGCTCTGCCACAGCTGCACTCCGCTTCCTAGCAGAACAACACCAGGAGCTGGAATATCTTCTGCGTTCTTTGCCCAGGAAGTGGCATCGCTCCCCTGAGCAGCACAACCGACCTGCACCAAAGCTATCCAGCGCATCTTCCCGAAGAGACCTGCTATCAGTCCTTACGCTCTAAGTTTCTGTTCCAATATCAGAAAGGGTTTAGGTCCATATAAAAAGAGCAATGTAAATATTAGCTACTGATTTAATTGCTTTTGACCAACACATAGATTTTTAAAAATTAAGTTTATTCATTAGGATCATGTAATTTAGTCAGACTATAGTTACATCCAAATTAATGCTCACTTTCAAACTAACCAGAATATGAACACTGAAATTTCCCTTAAGCTACAGACACTTTAAAATTACCAGATCAAAACAGTGACCAACATTGTACGCTTCTAGCTTTTTAGCAGTTACTCATGCTCTTTAACAGCTTCCTAAACACATGCTTGCCACTTCAATGAGTAAACATCCTTGCAACAGTTATTTCACTGTGTGTGCACACCAAAAAATAAGTTAAAATGCCCTAACAGAGGGCCATCTAAGAAACGTATACTACACCTGGACCAAATATGAAAATTTTATGAACATCAGACAAGGCTAGGACTGTTACCAACATATATTATTACGCATTTTATAGGAAGCAATTTCTGCAGTTACTGGAGTGTTTTTCCAGATAATGGGAAGCATTTGAAATTATCCTAAAAGCATTTGGTACCAATGTGGAAAAGTGTTGAAAAAATTCAGTTACACTGGTAGTCATTAGTTAGTAGAAAGCACTCAAAAAGGAGAGTCCATTTGTTTCTCTTGTACTCCTGCTCTCCCCATTCAGGGCATGGGAAGTACATGCCCACGAAACCTTACCATTTGGATTTACAATTTCCTGCTTATTTCTCATTTCAGTTCCTCTGGTTACTGCATCAGTCTCTGCCTCAGTTAAGACATGATGTGAAGAGCAAGGACCAGCAGAACAGCACAGTCTCTTCACTCAAGTAGCCTACAAGTATCCTTCTTAGACATAAATAAGAGAATTATTTTCCAGCACCTTCCAGGAATTACTACTCCTCTCCTCATAGGGAGGGGAGGAACTAAAGCAAGTTAATAAATATGAAAATAAGTTATACCCTTCTCCCTACCAAAAACTGGTTTAGACTACTAACATCAATAGAAACTTTATCGTTGTTTGGATACAAACATCTAAGAGGTAAAGTATCTGTGTGTCATGTTCAGGCAGCACATTTAAACAACGTAAGAAAAGTTAGTACCGCACAAGTTTCAGCTCTTCGGGATGATCCTCTAGACAGATAACTAATTCTACAGTATCATGTTCTGACTCATGTAGTTCCCTTTAAATGGTCACAAGACACTATCAGATTAAAAACCAGACACCATTCAGTGCTCTAGCACCTATCAGCCCTTCACAGAACAGATGTTCACAAGGGAAACCCTTCATACCACACATGCATTCTTTTCAAGTTTGAGTACGAAAAACCGACACAGTGTAAATAAAACATACTCCCTATCTTTGTTATAAAAGGCACATTTAGGCAGTTTTAAATGTGCTAAATGTTTTGTTTCCAGTGTTAAAAATAAATCGTTTAAATGAAAAGCTCATCCGTAGGAGGTCAATTTCGTCTTCAGTAGGCAACAGGAGCTGCTGTGGAGATGACTGAGGAGGTTACTTTTCCGGCGATCCAATATTCTTATGAATATGTAAAACCTCTGCAGATCAGCCTTGGAAGGGAGATCTACAAAGAAATCTTCAGAATAAACCTTTTCTGTCAGTTACTTGGTATTTTTTGTTTCATTTTTCTGTTGATGCTGCTGCCATGGCTGGTTTCATGCCCTCGCGCGTTGACTTCAGCTCCTCCAATTCTGTATTTAGTTTGCTGATCACCCACTCCAGGGCATCCCGACCCTGCCAGGAAAATACTGGAATTTAGGATCAGAACAGATACACCACCACTGCTCGTGTTTGTATAGTTTCTCCTCTGTCAGACATGAGACTTGTTTTAAAATTAATTTCATGCCCTGCATAGTTTGATACCAGATTATACTGATAATTTCTTAGCATCTTCTTATGGAATCTTCACTGCCAAGGCATTTGCTTAACCCGTAAACAAGAAGTAAATGCAGTATTGGTGTGAGCTCCCAGTAGCGCACCGAGGCAAAAAGCCTAATTCCACGGTGAAGATCCCTTGTGTCAGAGTAGTGCTGTTTTTACTGTTTGCTGCTCCCACCACCCAAAGAATATCAGCAAATTTATGGCAACGTCTAGATACTGTTCTCAGATTCATTAACCAAGTTACATGGACAGGTGTTGAGAAGATCCAGGACAAAGAAACATTGTCTTCCAAGTGCTCTTTGAAGTAGCAGCTAATTGATTTGACACCTAGCAAGAGTTCAGAGGTGGACTCACAGTGAATTCTGTATTGATGCACAGCAACTTTTCAGCATATAGAACTGACTAACTGAGAGACTAGGGCTGTACATTTTATGTGAAGGTACAGTCTTTCCCTGTTCGGTTATCAGAATGAGAGTGCCTCAAAGCTAGGCATTGCCAGCCAATGCTTTAGTGAGAGCAGGGGAATCCAGCAAAATAAGCACGTCGAGAACTTTTACCTTAAGGAGACCCTGTAGCAGCTGCACCCAAATGATCACAAGATAAGCGCGCAGCCCTTCGCACAACAAAGCCAAGAAAATAAAGAGAAGGATTTTAACTAAGTAAATGTGCAAGATTTTAGAGCTCCACAATCTCAGAATGACAGCTTTAACCAAAACAAGCAGATGGGATCAGACCAGGAGAACACCTGGCCTTTTTTTCTCTTAAAGAGAAGCCAAGAGACATTCACCTCTATCACCCTACTAAGAATAACAAGTACAAACAGTGGAGAGCAGTAACCGGGAGCCGCACGGCTCTGGCCAAGTATAGAGGAGCTCTGGAGATAAAGGATCTGAGCCCAAAAAGTCCAAAGTCTTCAGCAGAGGCAGTGTCAGTGTTCAAGCCCTCTACAGAGATGGAGGCGAAGGGGGGAATGGCCCTCCACACATACAGAGAGTTGTTCTGAACTCTGAGGTACTATTTTGTACTAATTCTATGATTCTATGGTTTTTGTTGCATTATAGGTGATAAAGTGAACAGAAACCTCTTGAAGTGTACAGAACCTGCGGTTGTCCTTTATAAACCACTAAGCATGAACAAGAATCTGCATAAACAGCTTTGAAAATCTACAAAAAAAAAAAAAGTTTGAAACAAAACCCACACATTCTCTTGAGGAATTTTTTTTGGAGGCTAGAAACATTACTCTGGAATAATATTATAAGCCCAGTTCCAGGCTGCAACGTGTAACCCATTAAAAGAAATAAAGTTTTACTATGATTAAGAGCAGATTTATCTCAAGGCTCTCGCTAACTTCAGTTAGGGGCTGACCCTGTTTCTCTTCAGGTTTTTCATATCCCAGGGACTGACAGAGTAAAGACTAATTGCTATGTCTGCACCGGCAGGCAGTCCTTAACCTGAGAACCAAGTGTTCAACTCTTGGCCAGAGCTCAGAAAGGGGGATTCAGCCCGATCCAGAATTACCTGAATAACTAGTATCTTTAAGTTAACTTAGCTGAAGATACGTCTTTAAAGAATACCAACAATAATCAAGAAAACGTAATTTAAACTGTCCAGTTTAAGTACGGGTTGCTGAAAAAAGTCTATGGAAGAATATGATTTAACTTCTGAGTTCCTTCCATTTGAGCACCGAATCGGCCACACATCCGCAGACGATACCTTCCACCGCCTCTACATCCTGTGCAAGACCTGGGAACAGCAGCAAAGCAGGGATACAAGCACCCAGACAGCAGCGGGCTACTGCATAGCAACAAGTTGTAACTAGTGAATTGGCGAGCGGAATGCTCCGTAAGGAACAAAACGGGGGGAGAGAGGGGGAATCATCTTTCAGTGAGCACGCGTTTGGATATTTAAAAGTCAGGTTAAAATGTCCTCTCTTAGGTGACACAGGCACAGAGAACTGAGTAAGACAGCAACAGCTTAGATGTTAGATTTGTCTAATTGCACAAAGATGACTTATCAGAAAGACAAAAACGCCTTTGATGTAGAAAATGCTCAGCAGAAAAACACTGAGATTCTTTACAGGCCCTGACTATGAAACAAGCAGGTCATAGTGTTTTAGGTGATAGATGTGTCGGCAAGATAAATGAAATTAAAAAAAAAAAAAAATCCACAATATTCCACTGGAGCACCAAGGTGTTTCCTTCAGCTTTTGAGACTACATAAGTCTGAACGTTTCCTTAGACCTGCATATGCTATATGCTGTATTTTGCAGATAAGAATAAACCTGTGATATGGGCAAGGAAGAGTTCAGGAATATTCTGCACAGGAAGTTAAGTTACAAATCTTATCAAGATGCAAAGCCTCCAAGTACTATAGAAGTACCCGGTTACAAAAAAAAAAAAATCTGACAGAGGATTGGTCTACAAAGTTTCATACTGTACAACAAATTCTGTAGTATGTCATCAAGCAAGCACATTCATAACCAAGCATGCATTGGTCTTCATTGCATATGTTAGCAGTATGACGTCTTTGGCAGACAAAACGCTGCATATGAAGATTTGTTGGTAGAGCTTAAGTGATTGATAAATGCTGAGCCTCTGCAGTTGATATTTTCCAGAAAAACAGCCATAAAAGCTTAGTGGAATGAGAACATAAAAGCAAACATTCATGGCATACACTGATCTTGAAGTAAGCAGTGTAAAAAAACCCTACATTCTCAAGTAGGAGAAGCAGCATAATGGATTTTTTCATTTTTTAAGGAATCTTATTAGTTGAAGCGTAAGCCAATACAGGAATGACAGAGACAGGCTACGCTGACTAGCAGAAGGAAAACAGTCTGCACAGAGGTAGCACAGGGGCAAGTACATTCAGTTCACTCAACCCTGAAGTCAGAGTTTTTCATAGTCACATCACTCAAGGGACACATTACTACTGAAATGAATGTAACTACAAGACCAATGACAAACACGAACAGTCTGGCATTCTGACAGCTTCAGGCTTTGTACAGCTTTCCACAGTAGTTCACAGAAGGGCAACAATATTCCTCAGGCATAAGAAAAGCAAATAAAATTGCACTAAGTAAAAGATTACCCCTGTCAGGCAATCTGTGTCAAGAAATCGATTTTCTATCCTAAGAGTAAAATTCTGTTACATTTTTATAATGCCAATCCAGTCACTAACCAATTTATTAATTTCTTTAGGTACCAGTTTCACATACTGAGATCATGTAAACCAGGCCCAGATCAAGCACTCGGTGGAGGGACTCATCCACACGCCTAGTTACCTGCAGTCTCCGTCCCACTTTCCAACCACAAGCAACACTGCGTGGCACAAGACATGGCTGCAGCAAGTTGGTTGTCCAGTGGCATAAGCACGGGTTAATTGATCCAGTCCAGATCTGACCTACTCTCATTCTCTACAACTGCAGTGTCATGAACATGTTTGCCATTCCTGTACGCAATGTGTATAAAACATACATGCAGCTTAATTCATGAAATTCACATGACGACATTCCATGCACATATTTGCTAGAAAGCTGAAATGCTGTACCAAGAAGAAGAATGCTGGCGTTACCACTAGTTAGTACAGACTGTAGATGTGGAGAACTGCTAGCTTAGAGCGCTTTCAGAATTTTGAATTATCCACTCAATAGCATCCCACCCCTGGAGTAACACAGAAAATATTTACAACATATGGCAAATGATTTTTCCGTCATCACTAAAAATAATAATGAGTCATCTGCCACCTCCATCTCAGAGCAAAATCTCAATACTTACTTCCTGTTTCTTCAGAACAACAAAACATTTTTCAGCAACTTTAATGAAGTCTAAGAGGGCTGCTAACAACACAGCATGGGAGAAGAGCTAGTAATAGCAGAATAGGTTACTGTGTAGCAAAGAAAGGGCCAGTAACAGCAAGTACAAATTCCTGCCAAGTTCAACATCTCTGACGAGACTCTTCAGCGAAACACACAGGACAAGAAGGTCTTTTTTGGTTGGCAAGAAGCTTGTGAGCCAGTGCAGAACAGAAGAACAATCTTTAAAAGGAATCGAGCTCTCACACAGGCAACACCTGAAGAAGTACTGAGAAATATTTACATTCTTTCTCTGAGTGCAACAGAGACATGTGAATCTGGCAGACATCACCAGAGGAATTCAGCCAGCACTTTTAAGTGTGCCCAGTTGGTCTGGCCATTCCAACTAGCTAGGGCTTTGCTACCTCTGAGTCAGCCTGAAGTTTGGTTCTGAGCCAGGGTTTGGACTTCTCCATCAAGAATATATGTCCCACACAGACTTTTAAATGGAAACTGGATGAGAATAGAATTGTAATTTATCTGAAACACATTCTGTTTATGACTTTCAAACAAACACTCAGATAGTTACTCTTCAGTGTCTAGAAATTACCACCACTCCTTCCCCATCCCCCGATTTTAACCTGTTTTCCTCTCATTTTTGGAGAAGCACACAGAAGCGAGGAAAAGGCGGCTTTCTCCTCTCTGATCTAGTTGGTCAATACCTCCTTTCAAGGTGGCTTACGCTGCCTTGGTCAAGCAACACCTCTCACAAGGACAAAGGGCTGGCCAAAGCACAGGCTCTCTGGCACAGCAGGAGTTCACCGGGCCAGATTCCCACTGCATTGAAACTCTCCAGCAATGCAGAGCACAAACTCACATTGCAGGTGCACTCATCCTGCTGTTAGGCAGCGATGCCTTTTCTTCTCTAGCAACCCCATTACTTTCCTGCCGTCCCCAAAGAAGGACAGGACGAAGTGCCCAAGAATAAGCATTCCCGTAGCTCTGCCTGTGCTGACGTACAGCTCCATGGCTGCAAGCCAAGTAGAGAAAGCAAGCACAAGACAGAGGAGTTGGTGTAGTGTTACCTACAAAAGCCAGCACAGTTTCGTCTCTTCAAAGAACATGCCTCTGCTTACACTACCTTACTCAGCCAAAGGCAAGGAGACAGCTCAGTAATGGACAGGAACTGGAACAACTGACAAAGCAACACAGAAAATATGCCAGCATTAACTGCTAAATCCAGGTTATAAAGGTTTAAAGGAAGTTTTATTCTCTGCTAGCACTAACTCCCAGAAACAGGAGGTTAGTGTTTAAAAAGGTGCTTTGGGAAAAAAAACAAACCAAAACCAACTACTAATATGTGTATGCTATGTGTAACTGTAGCATACACATAGAGGTTTGTTTGTTCTGATGTGCAATTCTAGTTGAAAAACAAAGATTTAGTAGTGAAACCTTTTCATACTCCGGGAAATTATATTCTAATTGCTGAGGTCCTACAAAAAAATAAGCTGAAACTGTGCACAAAGTTTAGAGAAACTAAATCTAGTATTCAGCACACGTAACTGACAATTACTATTTCAACAAAAAGAAAGGTAGGAGTGGGGGGAGAGAGGGAGAAAACAGAATAAAGATGTACCTTTCTGGCATTAGAGGATATCGTGTTTGCCATTAAGCTTTCCAGGTAACTGCTCAAGCTAATGCCTTTAACAGTAATAATTGCTTCTTGAGTTAGCACAGTTCTGTAAGAGAATAAAGAAAAGTAAATACCTAAACTAAATTGGACTAACATAATGTCTCCTACATACAAAGCAGCACACAATAATCCTTACTTACTTTTCAGGGTTTTCAGGATGAGGCGTGTAAACCAGTCTCTCATCAACAGACACCAAGTTTGTGAGAGTAATCTTAAACAGAAAAATAAGAAGCTGAAATCATCACTTCCCACCTTTCATTTTCCTGTTATCAACAGCGTGACTCAATAGTAGAGCACTCAATTTAACGTCAGAGACAAAGCAGTGTACACAGATATAAAACCCAGAACAGAGTCAATAAAAAGCCCAGTAAAGGGTGATGCATACTCTCCTATCCTAGATCTAATTATATCAATCTAAGTTCCTATTCGCAGTACAAAGCACAAACAGCTTTCCATTTGTTTTTTCTGAATGTTGACTATTATCTGACTTATGGCATGCAATTCAGAGAGGTTCTTCAAGACCAGGACCACCATAATGCTATTTGGAGCACGCAGAAAATTAATACTCAGGAAAGACAATGCCTCTTGTACAGAGACAAGACTCTGTTACAGAAAACTCCACTTTAAATCTGATAGTTACAAGTTCCCAGGATACCAAAATATACCATAATACTTCATTTACATGTTGTGAATAAAGGCATTTCAAATTAAAACTTATGTTGTAAATGGCAGTGTAATCTAGAACAAGTTATTCATCTAAAAGTCAAACTATTTTACATGCATTCTGAGAAATAATCGTACATTACAAACAGAATCACGAATGTTTGATCCCAAAGTATGTAAAGTTCCCTATTTGTGGGAAGGAGTAAAAAAGAAAGAGCCAACTAAGATGCCAGCTAAGACATGGAAATTGCCACAGCCTAATGAAAGACACAAACACATGTCTAACCTAAATGTTAAGAGCAAAACATCTAATTTCCAGAACTAATTACGAGGAACTTTTTAAGCTACCACTCACATTGGTTGAGCAAAGCTCCATCTTTTTTTCCACTGGATCTACCACAGAATGTTCCTCAACGTAAGTCAAAGTTCTACTCGTTCCTAAGATCTGAAAGTGAAGAAATAAAAAAAATTTAAAAGTTAAGTACTAAAATTAAAAAAAAAAAAAAAAACACACCAAAAACTGAAAGGCATAAATGTCAAGCTCTTAGTGACCCCAAATAAATACAAAGTAATTCATGGACACCAGAACACTGCGATCTACAGGACTACATGCTGGTAGGTTGTATCAGTCATACAGCATGACACAGACCAGTCTGGAAGGCATGTATAGACACACACCACAGGCATATTAAAGCTTACGACATAATATCACTACAAAGTACGCTAATTACAGCTTATGTGATATTTGTGTATGATATTTCCTATAAATTATGCTTCTACTTTGAATTCAACTCCAATTCGGATGATGACATAAAAATGCACCACACCCTTAATAAACGATTAAGACAGTAAAGTCGTACCGCTTTTACAATGCTTGGCAATCCCCACTCTGTGCTGAGAAGACGGTGACTGTGCAACCTCCCCTGGTTATCCAGGCTTCTGTCAAGGACATCTACTCCCACCACACACGGATTCATTGGGTTGGGGTACTTTCTCATAGCAGCTTTGATCACTGTATCCCAGGGGTGTCTGAATAAAGAAGAAGAGACAATATTTGTAACTACTGTGTATTTAATTGCAAGTATTCAGACAACACTAAATCAGGAATCTAGCTTGTGTAATATGGCACATGCTGTACAACTTCATAGCTCCCAAAAGTCCCTTCAGAATACCCTGTAAGGAAAGGCAATAAGAAAGTATTGACATACAAACAGAAAAAAAAATATTTCTTTCTACAGAGTGAAGAAAGGAATTATTAACCTAAGACTAACAGAAATCAGGGCAAGGGAAAACAGTCACAAATTGCTACAAGTGACATTCTGATTAGCTGTGCAAAAATCCCGCAATGACAAGGTAGCTGTTCACAGAGTTTGTGGAATTTCAATTCATTTCAGAACTCAGCCAGAAAAGCATAACATTTAAGTTAGCTCTGCTTTGAGAAGGAGGCTGGACTAGATGTCCTCCAGAAGTCCACTCCAACATAAGTACTTCTATAATTATAAGCATGCCAAATAAACTAATGAAGAAATCATTAGCTTCCGCTTCTTCCTATAACAAAAAAGCAAAGTGAAATTTAATGCAACTAAAAAGATCAGGAAGTTCAAAATAAGGAAACAGATTTTCACAAACCGTATCAGCTCACTGCCTTAGGTCTGCACCTATACTACTGCTTAGCATGAATTACATTTATCGATACCCTTCTCAATACAGAACTGTTTTTATGAAACGAGTTTTGATAATCTCAGACTCCTGGGATCAGAGCAGCCCCACTACTGGAGGCGAGGCTGTCCACAGGGCTCTTCATATATCTTCTTCTGAAAGAGAGGAGGCTAGATAAACTGGACTTGATCCAATACACAAATTCTATCCTTAAGCAATGATTTCTACATTCAGAATAACTGATAGATCTGGAATTAAAGGTTTATAACCTTTAAAGGTACCTTTAAAAATTCAGCTATTGCTATCTAACTTCAGAAGGCTTAGGGGTGCCAACTTGTACATAAGAGTTGTACTTGGGCCCTGAATGGATTTGATTTTTAAGAACGCTACTTTTAGTCTTAAAATAGACCTGTACGGAAGGGCATCAACAGTACACCACTGACAGAACAAACAGAAGCTTGGAAAAATAAGCCCTTTGTCCAACAAAAACAGTAAGAAAAGGTCTTTCAGCTTTATTGGTGTGAGCAGGAAAAATAAAGCCTTCGATTCTTACATCAGGGGGAGAGCCGGAGGACCATTCCTTGTTATCTTCAGCGACAATACATCATAATCAACAGCAAATACACAAACTGAAAAGGTCAAATTTCTGCTAAGGGTCCTTGAGGGATTTGAAGAGTCAGAGATCTGATAAGGCACAACAATATTTTATCAACCCCTGAAGTGAACACCCACACACATTACACCATAAGACGCGGGCGTTCCAACAATTTCGATGAGAAAATGCCAAATAAAAACCGAGCTTCTGTCTCCCAGGTGACAGATATTAAGCTCAAACTCGGAAGTTACACCATACACAACCGGCTTCTACTAGCCTCGGCCTGTAATTTCATGTTGGGAGCTACAGGGTTTAGTTAGACCAGACTAATGTCAAAGCTGAGCACCTGACACCTATGTCAGCATCATGAATTCAGTTGTGCAACTGTCATCAAGGAAGTTTAAAACTGCGCATCTGAGATACTTTGTAAATATTTCAAGAGCTGTCAGCCCTGGTGCTTTCCAAGTTTTGAGATTTTTAAGAGACCTGGGGCAGCCGAGTTATCGGTGGCATTTTAATCGCCGCACCTGAGCTGCCGCGTCCTCCAAGCCGGCTCCCCGCTACAGCCTGAGCAAGCGTCACGTCCCTGTTGATACTTCCACCTGCTGTTCCTTCGTTATGCAAAAAACGGAACTGGATCGCGAGAGCCACATCAAAATGAGTTCAGCGCAGAAAAGGCCTGAGGGAAAGCAAACTCCCCCAGCTGTCTGCTGGCTGTCTGCTGGGCGTCCCCCTGGCAGCATCTGACGGCCAAGGGCAGATACAGTCGCTCTGTCCGAGCCTCTCGGGATGCATCATCAAGCACTCTGGGCGGTTTGGGTTTTTTTTTTTTGATAGTGTGAAAGTTATTTTTCCTTTAATGCCCGCGCCTTTATCAAGCAGTCACGCCGGCCGGGCCAGCCCGACCCCTGCCCTGCTGGCAAGCGGCCGGGGGCGGCAGAAACCCCCGCAGGGGGTCCGGCCACACGGGACAAAGCCGAAGGCGGTGACGGACCGGCGGCAGGCGGAGCGCTGAGGCACCGCCGCGGACCGACCCCAGCTCCCCCCCCCCCCCCCTCCCCGGGGGATCTAACGCCGCCGGAACCCGGTGCCCGCCCTGCCCCCGGCTGCCGGGCGAGCCTTCGCGCCGGCACCACTGGTCCGGAGCCGCCGCCGCCGCCGGCCGCCCCCCGGCGGTCCCTATTTCCGCCCTCACCCCGGCCGGGCCCGGCGGCGGCCCGCCCCGCGCTGCCGGTGGAAGGAGTGGCGCCGCCGCCCAACGGCCGCCGCGCGCGGGGGGTCTCGCGGCCCCTCACCCGAACACGTGCTCCGAGCTCCAGATCTTCATGGCCGCCCTCTGGTCTCTCCTCAAGGCCGGCGGCGGGAAGGCGGCGGCGCGGGCTCGGCGGCACCTGACATCCGCGCGCCGGCCGGCCAGCGAGCGCGAGCAGCCGCGGGGGGGGGGGGGGGCGGGGCTCCGCGTGCCGCCACTGGACGTGCCCAGCCGGCTCCTGCGTCACGCGCTTACGTCCCCAACTCGCCCTCTCCCCCCCTACCCCCCTTTCCGTTTGCGTAGAGAAGCGGCAGCGCGCATGCGTGACGACGCCGGGTCGGCGACGGCGGTGGGGGGGGCCAGGTAAAAAGAGACGGGTCGCGCGGGGTTCGGCCGCCGCCAAGGGGCGGGGTCTCCGGGAGGGGTCCTTCGGGTGCAGAGGAAGTGCACGCAGCAGCGCGATGAGGTCAGACGGCGGGGGCGGGGCGACGGCAGCGGCGGCGTCGACGTCGGGGTGGGCCGAGGCGGGCGGTGCGGCCATGGCGCACCGGTACCTACTGCTGGCGCGGGGCAGCTGCCGGCGCCGGGGACTCCCCGGGGCCCTGCTGCAGCAGCTGCTCTGCGGGAGGGGCCCGCTGCGGGCGAGGCCCTGCCTGGCGCAGGTGAGGGGCCGGGCGCGGGCCCAGCCGGCCGCTCCCCCGCGCGTTGGCCGCCGGCACGGGCGGGGCGGGAGGGTCCCGGTGGCCGTGGTGACGCGCGGGGCGCGGGGAGGGCTCCCGCGGCCTTTCCCACCTTGTCTTCGGCGGAGGCGGCCGCCGCTGCCCGGCCCCTGCCCTTCCGGGCGGCGAGGGCCGGCGCGGGGCCGGTTTGTCTGGGCGCTGGGCCGCCGCTCTGGTGCCGACCGGTGGATTGGCGCGGCGGGGGGCGCGTTCTCGGTCAAATGGGTGAGGCCGCCGCCTGTCCCCTGCACTGCCCCTGCTGCCAGCCCTGCCGTGCCGGAGGAGGGGCAGGCCTCTGCCTGGGACGAGGACGATGCCGAGCCCCTGCCTGGTTCGGTGGCATCTGGGGCCGGGCGATCAGTTCTGTGGCGTGTGGTGGAGAGCAGTTGCACCTTGATACTTATGAGGGTTATCACTAGCATAGCGATAATTCTGGGGTGAGTGTGTATAAGGGTGTTAGTAGCATAGTCCTGAGTGTAAGTGTGCTTAGTTTTAATATTGAATTTGTGGTTTTGTTGGGTAGGAGCTGAACAATACAATAACAAATCATTATCACTAATTACAAGAATAAATGAAACACAGCAGTACTGCTGATCTGTCAGGAAGCTAATTCTTGCTTCTGTCAATAAAACTTAGTGAATTCTTGTTTGGCGTGGAACGCAAACTGTGAAGAGAACTTTGTATTCACTCTAGCATCTGGGCATGTGTATAGCTAGCAAAACAATGATTTTTTGAAAAACTTTTTTTTTGTGAAAGATCAAAAAAAAAAAACCCAACAATGGCTTTTGGCTAAACCAAATAGGTAGCTTGCATGAAGTTGGTGTGCTTTACCAGCTCTCTGTTCCCTCCCTAACTTGCTCTTATGTAATATTTTGGTGACTGTTAAATAATTAAGACTTTTGGCTTCACTTTATTTTGTTTGATTTGGAACTTGATTATGGATAAAACTGTAAATTTGTAACTTCCTTGAATTAATAGACTCTTGATCTTTTGCTTATATAACTAAGCGAGTGGATTTTTCCGTTCTTGCTTTGTGTATCCTAGTTTTTAAAAAATGGGATTATGGTTACAATGTTTTTGTAAAGTCAGTGGTTCTACTTATTTGCCCTCAGCACAGGAAAGACATAGACCTTTTGGAGCAGGTCCAGAGGAGGCCACAAAAATGATCCCAGGGCTGGAGTACCTCTCCTGTGAGGAAGGCGGAGAGAGCTGGGGCTGTTGAGCCTGGAGAAGAGAAGGCTTCGGGCAGACCTTGCCGCAGCCTTCCAGTACCTGAAGGGGGCCTAGAGGAAGGATGGAGAGGGACTTTTTACAAGGGCCTGTAGTGACAGGACAGGGGGTAATGGCTTTAAATTGAGAGGGTGGGTTTAAGTTAGATATAAGGAAGAAATTCTTTACTGTGAGGGTGGTGAGGCCCTGGCACAGGCTCCCCAGAGAAGCTGTGGCTGCCCCCTCCCTGGCAGTGTTCAAGGCCAGGTTGGATGGGGTTGTGAGCAACCTGGTCTAGTGGAAGGTGTCTCTGCCCATGTCAGGGGGTGTTGGAACTACATGATCTGTAAGGTCCCTTCCAACACAAACCATTCTGTGATTGTATGTTGGAATCACGGAGAAGGCATTTCTTTGGTGTTGCAGATCTTTGGTTTATGTTATGTTCTGGAGTAGTAACATTTTCACTGCGTTTGTAAAACAGACTGTTGTGTACTTTAAACTTGCTTATCTTGAACTTCTATTTCTAGAAACAGTCATGTATTTTTTTATATTCTTTTAGGAAGGTGTCACATGGTTTGCCTGAAAAAAAACCCCACCAAAAACCCCCAAACATTAGATAAGGGGTTGTTGCTTTATGTGCTGTGACAGTTCTTTCATCTCTGACATCCAGAGAAGCTGGACAGGGTTTCATGGTACATAGCCTGAACCAGCCACTGCACTATTGAAGCATCCAGTCCAAATGTGCTTTGTTTGCTTTCCTTCTGCTGAGGCAGTGGGTGTGCTTCTGTCGGCTAAGCTTGCTGTGGTATTCCCACTGCCAGCCAACCTAGGGACAGGTGCTGTATCAGGATCACTATGATCAGTTTTCATGCTGATGATTTACAGAGTCAAAAAAACCCCGCAAAGCCCAAACTGGAGCAGTTGTTACCAGTTTAGTGTGGTTCCAACAGCTTCTGCCTTTGTGGAATGCTGTTGTGGAAGGCAGGTGTGTGTTTCAGTAGCTTGACTCACCTAGAGCTGTCGGTAGCATAAAAGCATGCCTCCCAGACTGGGTCAGGTGGTTTACTGAACGTGCCATGATGTCCGTTGTTCCCTTTTCTCACAAAACAGCTTTTAAAACATTCAGCGCTCTGCATATTAACTTGACGGATGACTCTGCATTTATTCATGGAACTTGAGATCTGTAGAGACAATCTGGCAGCAAAGCAGTTCCATTATTCAGGTCTGCCGCAAAGATCTGTCTGCTTACCCTTCACCTCTCTCCTCCGCTCCCTCCTTCTCTCCCTCTCTTTCCCCCCACCCCCCAACTCGATTAAACAATAACTTAATTCTGTAATAAAGCCGTGCTGGTCTAGCTGAGACAAGCGATTGGATTTGGCTTAGCCCAGACTTCTCTGTTAAATGTGAGCAGTTGCTTTGTTTTAGTTGGAGTAAAGGTTTCTGGATATTCATGTCTCTTTGCAAATAGCAAGTAATGAGAGCTAGCAGAATAACTCCCAAGTTTTTTGGTGTTGTAGGAGACCAATGACATAGAAGAGAAGCCAGTATTACTGGGCATGTCTTTGAGTTTCACCTGTTGCTGCAACATTCGCTGCCTGTTTGTATTTGAACTACAGATGGGTTGGTCTGTGGCCAGCTCTTTTTGTTTTATTGCCCACAAGGATGCATCCCACTTGTCCTAAAACTTCTAGGAGCACAGATGCAATTGCTCGTGTTGAAGGTGTATTGGACCTGGTAGCTATTCTCTAGATTAGCTGCTCTCCAGACTATCTGCACTGCACATACTTTTCATGATCAGTAAAATATCCTCTTGGATTTTCAGTGTCAGACTGTATTCAAAGATATGCAGTGGCACAAAACAATGGCTGGATCCATCAGCCTAAGAATTCTTAGCTCAGTCTACAGCAAAAGCAAGCAACAAAGACGTTTTGATATTCCTCTTGGTTCCAGCAGGTGGAACTAGATGTCTGCTTGGAGTAAGTCTGATGTATTTCATCATTTGATACAGGGTGGAGGGGGAAGCTCCCAAACACAAAGCTTCAGGAGAGCTAGAATTCAGGTAATGATATGTCAGCATTCTTAGGGTAGTCTTAGCATGTAATCTGTTATTCTACAAGTTTCATATGCAAAAGTAGGTTTTATCTACAACCGTTGTAACTTCACTATAACAGAATTGCCATGGAGATGCAAACATTGAGCTTTCTGTCACAAATGTAGTCCTAGAGGTGTCAGTCCTAGATAGACACTTGCTGTCTTGCATGGATACCTTGAGTCATGTTTCCAGAACCTGTTGTTTTCTGTTATTTATTTGGGGTTTTCTACTATTTCGGTGGCTCTTAGGTAAATAGCTTCTATCAAAAAAGAACAGGAGAAGACTGAGTGCCTCTATGGGCAGAAGGAAATGGAGACAGAAAGTCAGCCTGTGAGGAAATCTTGATATGAATAACTTTTTTCTTAGGAGGGGATAAGTGAGGATTTTATCTCAAATATGTCCTTCTTAAAGAAAGGGGGGTTGATTTCTCTGTAATAAAATTGCGGTTTTAAATGTTTAGCTACGATACCAGAAGTTTTCTTAAGGATGACTCATATTAAATATTTGTATTTCCTTTGTTGCACTTAAATGGCGAATAACAGTAAACAGTCTTAGAAGATGCAGTAGACTTGGGTTTGTTGTGTTTTATAACTGGACCATTACCTACGTAAGGGTTTAGGTCTGCTTTTACAACTGGCATTGCTCCTCTGTGTTGGTTGCTTTGTTGGATGCGAGCATTGTCTGCCATATTCCTTTCTTTTGGCTTCAGGCAGATCTTTTGTATTCTGAAGTTACAGGTTCTTAACTATTTGGAAAAAGTTGCAGTTCTTTAACAAAACATAATTCAGTACTGTGTGGATCGTGCTGATACAATCACAGTTAGTGTTGCACTTAAGTGTCATTCAGCTGGTATTATGAAATATTTCCCATAGGATCAGTGTGTAGGTATTTAATGTTCGTAGCTTGTAGTGTTTCCTGCTTGATTTTTCTCTTTTTAATAAATAATGTTATATCTCTATGTAGGATGAAACTCTGCTCTTAACAAATAGAGTAAAAATTTCCTTGCTGTAGAAATTACCCATTTGATTGACTTTTCCTGTTCCAATGTTGTCTTACGCTCTGGTCCGCAGCAGTTATTTTGAAGTCTGTTGTAAAGTTTCTGTTGTGAAGTAGTATCTGACTTGTTGCAGTTCAAGACTGCTAGAGAGCCTGAAGATTTTTGTGGCGCCTTCTTGTTGCTTTATAATTATTTTTCATCTTTCAGCTCCATGAGAAAGTTACCACTGGAGTTACTACTGATAGAAGTACTGTCTTGGCAAGTGTAATTGCTGCTTGCAGAAGGCTTTTCTCTCAACCTCCCAAAGGTAATTACAACTTTGATCAGTGAAGCAGACTGCATTCCTTACTGAGGACTGCACTTGTGTGCCATTTAGGTTAATTGTCTGAGGGGAAGTAAGTTATTGTACTAACCAGCCGTTAATCTTGAGATGGAACATTGATTTATGGGACTTTTAGGAGCTATTAAAGAATGACTGCGGTTTGCTCAACTTCATGCTATGCAGTGCAATTTTCTGTTGAACTAAGCTTGTCTATCTCTGGTTTAAAGGATAGCTTTACTTTAAGTTATTAAACACGTTTGATGTTTTCTTGTCTACAGTAGTAGATCTAATTATGGGAACCTGGTAGAGCTCTTCAGCAAAAAGACAAGAACAAAACCATTTTGCAGCTTATATGTTGCTAGCTTCTTTGCTCTTGTATATATTCAGATTGTGAGTACTGAAGTGTAATGACAGAATTGTAAACTAAAAAACAATTATGAGCTCTTTAACTTTTTCTTAATAGGATTTGAAAAATATTTTCCCAATGGGAAGAAAGCTAATGGAACTAAAGGTACAGCTGGAGAAACAAAAGGTACAAAAAGCTGCTTGATTTCAGTTCTTTTTGTGGAATGGGTATTCATTAGATTAGATTTTAGCATGACAGTGTGGGTTTGGGGTTCTTTGTTTTTCAGGGAACATGTTTCTGTACCAGATTACTTTAAAAGTATGAATTGAAATGTTTTCATTAAATGTTATTTTGCTTTGATATCTTGTGTATCTTCTGGAATAACATTTATTTTCTCATATGCTGCAGTTCAAATGCTGTCCTTAAATTCTTGTTTTACTGTTTCCTATTGGTTGACATAGTCACGCGTTCAGGGATTCTCTATGTGTATAGTTCTCAGCTTTTTCTGTAGCAAGCTAAAATACCCATTTCTGTTGTATGGAATAACCAGAATTGTCATTCCGGGTCAGGATCCGGAACCAGCTCTTTAGCCAGGACCAGCCATGTAGCCTGCTGCTTGAAAGAGGAGTTAGTAGTGGCAGTGCTAGAAGAAGCCGTGTCTTTACAAGGAGGGGAACGAATCTGGAAACTATTAACAACAATGGCCCCTCCGTTGTATCAGAAATGTATGTAACACGTCTTCCAAGGGGTAGGAGAGGCAGCAACCCTGTGAGTCTCTTGTGAGAGCAGTAATAGGACCAGCAGTTTTCCTTCCACTAGGCCTTGAATGGGAAGATCTAGTGTCATGCCTAGATGCCCAAACTACCAAGCTCTGGAAAGAGTTAGGGTTGGAAGGAGCGCGTGTTAGTGTTGTGCTCTGTCTCGCCCTCTTGAATATGTTGACATATGACGTGCTGTGCCATGCAAGCACCTTGTGAACCGGATGAGTAGAAGAATGATTAAGGTGAACTCCTCAGCTGCAGTTGGTTGTTACTGTGCTGTGCTTGTGTCTAGAATATTTAAAAGGATGACAATCTGTGGTATTGATAAACCCTGAGCTTTAAGAGGAGCATAGTATGACTGGAGAGGTGAATTATGGGAGAAGATGTTATGTAGAGCTTGTGATGTTTTGTTGTTGTTGTTTGTTGTTTTTTTTTAAAAAACAACCCCCACAACCCAACCCACCTGCATTGTCCCCAAAACCAACTAAAAACCCACCAATCTTCCCCTCCAAACCCCCAGCAGAACGTTTAGAATAATCTTGCACTTCCACTAATCTTGGATGAGTGCAGTAAAAATAAGTTTTGTGCAGTCTCCATAAGAGGCTTCTCTATATTTGGGACATTTTTCAGTTCTTGATGCTGAAGTGTTATCAGTTATACAATTAACACACCTCTCTTCTGATCGTAACTCTGAGATAGATGTCTCTCTGCCAGTTAATGGACTATATATCTGTTTTTCTATGGAACATGCAGTTTCTCATATCCTCTAATTATTGTAGCATTGCAGACTAGTCCATTTTTCAGAACAACTCTAATTTTAAAACCAACAAAAACTAGTGTGAGATTGGTATAAGATGTAATAATGTTTGGGTGTTTTTGTTATGTTTTATTTTTAATAGAAGCAAAGCCAGCTAGTGCCCGACAGCCTAGTGGGACTAGTAGTGGAGGAGGTGGCAGTGGTGGAAAAAAAGGTGGCAAGAAAGAAGAAACTAACTGGTGGACCAGATTACAGAAGGTCTTGACCTTAAAATATCTTTCGTTATAGTACTAACTGTCTTGTGCCCATGAAATAACCTTGTGTGTTTTTTTGCTTTTTAGGGACATATTCTGATTGCCTAAATCCTCCTTAAGCCTCCTGTGCCTAGTATTTCATAGTAACTGGCTCCAGGTGGCTCCCCGCTCAGTGCCTTTCATAAATAAGTTTGTATATACCTTCACAGGCATCTAACTCTGGTTCAGGAGTGTTAATGGAGTTTCAGGCTGTACGGATATTGTTGCAAGTAGTCAGCCTCAGGCCTTTAAAAGGCTTTATATTTTGTTTCAGAATGTCAATTTGTAAAACTTGTTGACCACACAATGCTAGTTAAATATAGTTTACTATTAACCATTCTGACCTTAATGGAATGCTTGTGTAAGTTTCTTTTCGATATTTATATTTATTGTCATTGGCTGTAGCACAAAGATGATTGCAGTACAAGAATACAAAGAATATTTTTCTGATTTTACTTAGTGGGCATAATTTTTTTCCTCGTTCCTGTTTTTTTCCTGTTAGGTATGTGATGGTTTTTTTTCCTTTATTTTTGTAGGTCTTGCATGTAGTCCTTGAGGCCAAGGAAAATTGAGAATGGAGAGAGAAAGGTTTTATAACAGATGGCAAAACTTCTTTTTTTTGTAAAAGTAGTTCATAGATCAAAACGTAGTTCAATTATTATTTGTAAAACACTTAAGATTTTCTGCTAATGTTGTAATTCCTCACTTATAGCTGAAGTTACTGAAGTGTGTTCATATAACAAAATACAGCTTTGTTTAATATTCTCTGTGGTAACCTTGAGGGCAGGGAACAGAAGCCAGAAATAGATACTAGAACCTGTTTATTATGTTCTTACTGTGTTGCAGACTCTAAACCTTATTTTTTTTCCTCCCATTTCCTAGGGTGACATTCCATGGGATGTCAGGGAGTTTCGGATGTACGTAGTGGGAAGTTCTTTTTTCTGGACGATGGTTGTGTATTACTTCTTCTTCAGGGTCCCTGGGAGAGAAATCACCTGGAAAGACTTTGTCAATAGCTACCTTTCTAAAGGATTGGTGAGTAGTGAGAGGAATCAAAATGAAAAGTCAGTGTGCTGAAGATGCTTATTTCTGCCTCCTCGCTTCTGCTTGTGTTCATGTATCTGTGGGGTGAGAGCTGTCTGAAGAGTAACTTTTGAGGAAGAAGGGGATCAGCTTTCATCTTAATCTGTTCATTGATCTGATGTTCTGGGTGGTTGTATGAATCACAGAATCACAGAATAGTAGGGGTTGGAAGGGACCTCTGTGGGTCATCTAGTCCAACCCCCCTGCCGAAGCAGGGTCACCTACAGGAAGGTTTGTGTCAGTTCAAGAGAGGAGAGGGAATGAGCAGCTCAGGACAGAACTTCTTTGTTGGATAGCTCATGTTGACGCTAGTTTGAAGAGGCAGTGTAACCACGCTCAGCATGTGGTCTTGTAGCACAGGTAAGCTGACCTAATGGCTTAAGCAGACACACAAGCTGCCCTCAGAAGAAACTTACTCCTAACCTTAAACACTTCCACGAGCCTACCCCCCTGGAAACAAAAGTGTCCTGCTTGTTTCATGCCTTAAATCAATTCATTGGGGAATCTGAGGAGCAACAGTGCGAACAGAAAGGGTGGGAAATCAAAGAATCCCACAGCAGCGCGAACAGAAAGGGTGGCAAATTGAATTCCTTCCAAAGATAGTAAATTGGTATAACTACGTTGTAAAACAGCCTCCTCTCTTTTTCTCCTCTTTTATTTCCTCTTTCCTTCTTACCTGGAGCCACTACTGGAGCGATCAATTTTATCATCAGTGTCCTATCTCTCTGTAGAACTTGGCAGCTTTGCACACTTGGAGTAATAGGTTGGTGATGCCCTGAAGTTCAGGAGATCGAGTGTCTTACACAGGCCTTTTCCACCTCAGGAGCCTCTAGGTCTTGACTCCCTGTTTGTAGCTTCACCTGCAGGTTAGGAAAATGTTGGCTTGCTTCCTCCTCTGGGTTTCAGACCTGGGATTTTGTGTTAACAGCATGCTTCCTACTCCTCTGTTACTTTGGTAAACTGCTGAACAGGTTGTCTCCTACATTTCCTTGTCTTACTGATCTATGCAGAGCTGCTTTGTGCTCTTTTTTCCATGCTGCCTAGACTGTGTCTTGCAGTCTTGTTCTTAATTGCCAATTATGTGTGCGTCTTGTGAAAAAAAAGGTTACTGATTATATTTGTTGTGAAGCATTAAGACATTAGCTCGGTAAAAAGATGAGTTTAGCTGTTAAAGTGAACGAAGCCTGAACCCTTGTTGCAAAAAAGCGTTATGAAAGTGGGCTGTTGCACAAAACCAAGTCTCTTGGGCCTTTGTAAGATGTAGTCTGGATATTCAGACAAGCGAAATATGTAATCACCATTGTGGTGGCCAGTAATGGGGAGAAGACAGCAGGACTGCTGGGGTTATACGCTCTTCAAAACAAAGGTGTTCAGGTAGTTTTGCATGAAGTCAGGCTAGATCTAGAGTGGCTTCTTGGCTCATGTTTTGCTTCAGTTCTGCCAGAAGTGGCCACATGTAGTGAGTTCAGGGAAACCTTACTAGTTTGTGTACAGTTCAGGCACAACTTGTAGAACCATTGCTAGTTTTAAATTCTTTTAAGGTGCTGAAACTTGTTATTTTATGGAAAGAGGAAGAAAAAATAGAAGGAAACTTTAGTTGTCTTCTGAAGACACTGTGTCAAATTCAAGAAACTAACCATTCTATATTAAAAAAAAATCTATATTAAAAAAAAGAGCTTAATAGTAGATACCTGCAAATCTGCAGCTCAGTTCTTGATTTTAGTTTGTGGTATCTGTTACCTCAACTAAATTCTTCTTTGTCTGATTGGTGTAACTGCATTAAACATGGTAGCACAGGAAGTCTTTTATAGTAGGGAAAACAATTGTGAAAGCAAAGTTAAGTTTTCCCTCATTCCGTTCAGTTTGTTTTGTTTTGGAAGCTGCTACAAGAGTTTGGAGTTGTGTGGTCTATTGCTTTTGGTGTTTGACCATTGAAATAGTTAAGTATTGTTTAACTATTTCACTGTAATTTGAGCTGAGGTGTGCCTCTGGGTGTTTTCCTTGAAAAAGAGTAGGAGTTCTTCCTTTCAATCTAAATTCTAATGTGCCAGTGTTCCTTGCTTACTGAATGCATACATGATTCCTCACACCATTCCTAATAGCAAACTGTAGATTGTGGAACCATCCTGATGTACAACACCAATTTTATTCTCCTTACTGGAAAACAGAACAGGTTCGTATTTGTTACATGTAGCTGTTAGCTGTGATGGAAGTGCAGTGACTGTACACTCTCACACATCACAAGTTTTGTTCTTTCCTCCTACAGGTGGACAGACTTGAAGTGGTGAACAAGCGCTTTGTTAGAGTGATCTTTGCTTCAGGAAAGTCTCCTCATGAATGGGTAAATGCCTTTAATACATGTACATAAGACATTAGTAACAGCAAAGCAATCTTTTTGAGTAATTTGCAGAAAACTTGGTCTGGAACATTAATAATCTCTTACTCTAAAACGTGTTTTCTGCCTTACTGTTACATCATCCTACACTGTGTGTTTCTCACTTTACTGATTGTTTTGCCGCAGATATCGTAAAACTATGGCAAGTAGTTCCTTTCTAGCACCATGCTCTTAATACGAATACACAAACAGGAAGACTGAGAAATTGCTGAAGGTTCTGTATTTTTAACTGCTGTTTTCCATCTGCTCAAGAAAACACCAAACTTAACTGTACATACTTTTGGATCTTTTCTGTTCCAGACTGCTTTTAGCCAGTTATTAAAAAAACAAAGAGAAATGTTTAACTTTGTCTCCATTTGATACTATAGTCTTTAAAACTAAGCTGAGAGTGCTCATTCTTCAGAAAAGTACCTATTTCAGGGAGTTTTTTTTCTAGTGAGGAACAGACTGATGCAGGCAAAAGTTCTCCAAAGAGTAATACTCGGTGGCAGGCAGGGACCCATTTAAAAACGGGGGTGGGGGGAAACACCAAACCCACCAAAAAAACCCTCACATACAAAGTGGAAGGTTTAGAAGAAGCATTAGAGAAGCTTTATCAGGTTACCTCTTCCTAAGTGGTGGAGTTTTTTTAACTGACTTTCTGAAACAAGGTCTGCAAGTCCCTCTGGGGTAAAGTGAAGTCTGCAGCAAGTATTTCATCAGTGTGTTTCAGTGTGACTTATTTATACACATACTCTTTAGCCCGCATACCACCAGTTGCCTTAGTTTCTCAATCAGTTAATACTTAGGACTACGCTCTGGTGGTTGGTGGTTTTTTTTTTTTTTGGAATGTTAGGCTGAGTTAAGGGCAAGTCAGGCAGGTCATGGTGCAAAAGGGGAGATTTTCTTGAAAAGCTGAATCTCAACGCTTTGAAAGTAACATCTGGATTTTTTTTTTTTCCTGGTGTGTGATACAAGTTCATGCTGTCTTTTGTGAAGACCGCTAACTTTAAAGCTAATATGGACTCCAATTGTAGAGAATTGCCTTTCTTAATCAGAAAGGCCGAGACCTTCAGGTGAAACAGTAAATTGTATGGCTGCTGTGTTTGCTGGTTCAGTGCTCTATTATTCTGTCTGCATAGCTCCCTTCTAAAGATCTGTTTACCTACTCTCCTTCCGTTTGCTTCTGGAGAAAATGCCGGGATTTCAGTCTATTTAAAAGTGCCCCAAAACTATTGGGCATGTAATTTCTGTAGAAGCAATGACAGATACAGTGTATTCAGGTTGATAGGCTTTAGCTTTACTAGGTGCATCTTACATCAGTTACACACTTTAGAAGGCAACCTAAGCTTGGTCCGAATCCCTTCTGAGAATTGCTTGTGTATGTGTTAGAAGTTGTTGGCTTGTAATGAAGCTGAAATAAGATAGGGCACTTTGTGGTGATCTGTGCTTTTTTTTATAGCAGTACGTCTGGTTTAATATTGGTAGTGTGGACACTTTTGAACGGAATCTTGAAACTGTGCAGCAAGATCTGGGAATAGAAGTGGAGAACAGATTGCCTGTAGTCTACTCAACAGAGAGTGATGGGTAAGAAATTGCTTTAAAAAAGTCTCTTAAAAATGGTTATGTTTACAGTAGAAAAGTAGAGTTGTAAGACATGCAACTTGTGCTTCACTGGGTGGCAGTATTATCAGAGTAACAGTCATCTTGGGTTTATTTTGGAATGTTAAGTGTAAGAGGAGCTCTTCAGTACTTTGTTTATGTAGAAATCCATATCCTCTTACCCTAAATATAGCTTCTTATTACATAAATGTTTCTGTTTACAATTAGTCCTTCCTTCATTTAAGCCTTCCTCCAAGTGACTTGTACTAAAGCAGGAGTGAGCCAGGCACAGCAGTAGAGGTCCAGAGGTGGCACTCGGGCAGGTTTTTGAATGGACAAAATATGGCATAGAACTACAGTATATTGACTGAGATATCAGGCAGCACTTTCTGCCCAAAAATTCAGAAGTCAAATCTGTGGCCTTGCAAAAAGGAAAGAAATTGGTAATTAAGTAAATGACACTACCTTGCATGTTAGCAGTATCTGGAAGATGCACCGTGCTTTTCATCTCTAAATTGGTTAAGAAAAACAGCACTGACATCGGATTTACGGCATTGTTGCTTCCCCAGCAGGGAATAATGACTCCAAGACTAGATTTTTATTCTTTTTATTAGTCTTATGTAGCTGAATTTTATTGACTTGGACTTTAGCAGAGACCAGAAGTACTTCTCTGATGTGGATTTCTGAATGGCTTAGAAGACAGCTGTAATCTTGTATCCCAAGAACTAATTTCTTTTTGATCCATGTCAGCAGTTTGAAAATTACTCCTGCTGGTGTCTGTGAAATACGTTTTGTACCATCAGGATTAAAAATTCTGCTTCAGGTGTAGTAGCTCGTATCACTAAGGGTAGAGGCTGATTTGGTGCCTCTTGTGTTTTCAATCTTGATACTGTGGTGTGTGTTTCAGTTTTTGGGGATGGAGGGAAAAGTTTGGTTTATTTCTGCAATGTTTTTTACCAGGCTGCTGCTGCCTGTTTGTCTTGGTGACAACAGGAGAAATGGTGGCGTTAAATATGGACCATTCTGCAACTTCAGATAGAGGTTTTCTGCTCCCTGTTCTTCTATAAACTCTGTCTCATTTCCATGCTTCGGTCTAATGGGGCATGCTTTTATGGATGGTCCGTGAATAAACCCATTGAGCCCTTATTTAAAGTATCTGGAAAAAAATGAGCAGATGGGGCAATGCTGTGCTTGTGTGAAGAGGCTGCATGTCAGCTTGAGGCTTCTCACAGCAGACTGGGAAAAGTGTGTCAGTTCCTGTGTCGTCTTCAGCCTCACACAAATCTCTTACTCGCTGAACCCCTCTTTCTGACCAGTGTCTCTGTCCCTTTCCTCCTTAGTGTCTGTTCTTCATAGAATACTTCGTATTCTGCCCCAGAAATGCCGTAGGAAGCAGGAGAGAGCAGCAGTTACATGATCAGAGTACTGCTGTTCCCTGCCATATCAGAATGTGCTGAATACCACAGGACAGGGAAAAATCCTTTTCCTCTTCATCCCAGAAATGTAGGATATCATTAAAGCCTGGAAATCCTGTGCTCACTTATGGTAGTGCTGCTTTTCAGCATTTCGGTTTTGTGGAGTGTTGATAGAACCTCTTGTGAGCTGTTCCTTGAAGGTCTTACCACAGAAGAATCTGTGCAGTGCTCAGATACTATGGTAATGAGGGCTCTGTTAGTATTAGGATTTTTGGCTCGTACAGAGCTGTGCTAGAAAGCTGGAGGACAGACAGTGAAGGATAATGGGCAATGACTAATAATAATCATAAAAAATAACCCCACTAACAAAAAACCCCTTATGGTATTGGGGAAGGGAAGTAGAGACATTGAAAGAAGAAGAAAACATGTAGAAATTGAGGAAGACCAAAGGCAAGAAGGGCAAGCATCTATTTTGGAGGCAAATTTCTGCTTGAAGTTGTAGCCTACACTGATTATATGCTATCTAATGCAACTTATTTTGAGAATATAACCATTTGCATAACTAGTCCTGTGGATTTACCTTTGAAGGGTGCAGAAAATGAGCAAATTCTGTTTACTAGGCAAAAAACTCATCAATGTCACTTGATGTGCTTGATTTAAAAAACAAACAAAAATCAATTTGTTCTCAATTTTTTTGTTATTTCCCAGTGTGAACAACCAGCAAAAATGTAAACATGACAAGTTAATAGATTTAGTCTTGAGTTTGCTTATGATGGAACCAACATTTTGTATGTGTTATATGGAGTAATGGATTTTTGTGATATATATGGTTTTCTGCTGTGATTGATTTTTCTCCACAGATCATTTCTCCTGAGTTTGCTGCCTACAATCCTGATTATTGGTTCTTTACTGTACACATTAAGAAGAGGTCCTGCGGGCTTAGGCCGATCAGGGCGTGGAATGGGTGGACTTTTCAGTGTGGGTGAAACCACAGCCAAAGTCCTTAAGGATGAAATAGATGTTAAATTCAAAGATGTAGCTGGCTGTGAGGAGGCCAAATTGGAGATAATGGAATTTGTTAACTTCCTGAAGAATCCCAAACAATATGAGGATCTGGGAGCAAAAATTCCAAAGGTAAGGGAACGATGACTTAGCAGAGAAATACTTTAGTCTTCTGGTAGTCCTCAGTATACTGCATTGTACTAGGAATGTCTACGTGTACAATGCTTTCCAGCTTCTTTCTTCTCACAGTCAGAAAAAAATGAATAGGTATTAAGTGCCAGCAGCATAACTGTGGTGCCAGAAGATTTGCCTTGTGGAATACTTCATCTGTTCATGTGGGTCAGAAATGAAACACAGCATGCATGTGTACTTTCATTCTTGTATGTAATTGTTATGGAATTGGCTTTTGGCTGTGCTGTTGTGGGAGCCCACCTGATGACATACCTGTTTTTTTAATGTGTCAGTCAAAGAAAACACTGTTCCTGTAAATCTAAGACAGTATGGCAATGTCGCATCTAATTTTTTTCTTTTGCTGGTTTAAATGAGAGATTAATCTTCAGTTTGTTTCTTTGCACAGTTTTGACTGTTGTGGAAGAAGAGCCAGCGGACTCAAAATCATAGCATGTAGATCTTCTAAGATATTAAGTAGGCTTATGTTTTCTTTGTGAGGAAAATATACCTGTTTCTCTTGCAGGGGGCGATTCTGACAGGTCCTCCAGGTACCGGGAAAACACTTCTAGCTAAAGCTACAGCTGGAGAAGCTAATGTACCATTTATCACAGTCAATGGCTCTGAGTTCTTGGAGATGTTTGTTGGTGTGGGTCCAGCTCGAGTAAGTCTTTGGCCTTGTTCCTTTGTTTCAGTATTGGTTGTTGAAAGGACATTTTCAGGTTTGGGAGGCAAACAGTTTGATAATACCTGAAGTTTTCATCTGTGCAGATTACTTACAAGTGATGCCAGATGCTTGTCTAAACACAAGAATGACAGATGTACCTTTCATAAAAGGAACTAATGCTGTTCGGTATCTGGTCGCAGGCCATTGGGACCTTGAGGGTTTACCTCTTTGCAGGAACTTAAGAAAACAAAACGGAACTCTCCAAGCTCTGCTCTGAAGTAAATTTACTAGCTGGGTCAGAAATATATAGCTCATTTGATTGCTGCTATGGGAATGTCTCCTTCTGCTGTAAATCATTCCTGTTTCTTTGAAAAGATTTACTGTCTTTGTGGTGTCAAACTTTTAAATACACATAGTTGTCTGGGACACACAAATGAGCTTCTGGTTGACATAGGAGTCTGAGGGACATGGAGCTAATGATTGATTTCTGGAGATCAGGTGACAGAAATGACCAAGTATATCTATCCAACTTTTTTTATGCTCTTTTGCCTTAATTCTCTTAAGACGTTTTTAATGACCTATTTTAAACGGAGGGAGATAGCTCTGTTCCAGTACATCTGGTTTTTTAAATTTTTTATCACAACTACATTTCAAACATTCAATTTTAGACATACCATACTGTCTAGGAAGGAAGGACACTTCAATATCCTGAAAAACATGCTATAAACAAGTTACTGATAAAGTTTTTACAAATGAGGCGGGTAACACCAGAAAATAATGTCCAAAACTATACTCCTGTCATGGTTTAGCCCCAGCCGGCAACAAAGGGCCACACGGTTGCTCTGTCGCCCCTCCCCTCACTGGGGTGGGGACGAGAATGGAAAGAAACAGGCAAAAACTGGTGGGTCGGGATAAGGGCAGTTTAACAGAACAGCAAACGAAGGGAACAGTGACAACAAGGATACAGATAAAAACAAGGGAATACAGAGAGCAGCTTGCTCACACTGCCCGGTGTCCAGCGTGCTCCCCCAGCTGGAACCCCGCATGACAGCACATGGTATGGAATACCCTGCTCTGTTTGGCCAGGCTGGGTCAGCTTGTCGGGCTGTGCCCCTTCCTGGCTTCTGGTGAAAATTAACCCTGTCCTGGCCGAACCCAGGACAATATCCACCTCTTATTCAATACCATCTGTGTCATGGCCAGGTACCCTGTTTTCCAGTTAATCACCACCACTTTTCCTGTTTTGAATATACACACACAGATATCATTCCCTTTGTCTGTGGACCATCCCTCTAGAAGGTCAGTTGAGTTCCTTTAATCCATGGCTTTGGGCTCCATCTGTCGTAACAGCCTTTCATGGCAGGAGAGGTGATGTGTGGTGATGGGCGGTCACTTGCTGCATCTGGAGCTTGCAGCTGGTGTACCTGGCATGGCCCATGCCCACAGTCTGCAGGTTGGAGATGTCGATCTTAATTAAGTTGCAGGGTGCCACTTGTTGAAGCCAGGTCCAGTTCCATCACTGCTGTGCTTTGCTGGGCTTCATCAAAGTCCGTCCTTCATTATTTTGGGTGATTCTTACTGTGATACCATTGATATAGCATATAACAACAGTAGTAGTGATGACAGACACTGACAGCATTATTTAGGAATTAACATCATACAACTTAATTTATTGGCTGTTCTTACCCAAAATCAAATCCACATGTGTAGAGCATATTAACATCTTGCCCTGACCAGACTCGCCCAAGGGCTACGGCATGAACTGTCTCCCGTTTAATTTGTTCAAATGCCTGTCGTTGCTCAGGGCCCCATTCAAAATCATTCTTCTTCCGGGTCACTGGATAGAGAGGGCTTACAATCTGGCTGTAATTTTGGATTTGCATTGTCCAAAACCCCACAACACCCAGGAAGGCCTGTGCTTCCTTTTTGCTGGTTGGTGGAGACATAGCTGCTATTTTGTTGATGACATCCATTGGGATTTGACGGCGCCCATCCTGCATTTTATTCCTAAAAACTGGATCTCTTGCGCAGGTCCCTTGACTTTACTTTGCTTAATGGCGAAACCGGCTTTCAGAAGGATCTGAACTATTTTCTCCCCTTTCTCAAAAACTTCCTCCGCGGTGTCACCCCATACAATGATGTCATTGATGTACTGCAGATGTTCTGGAGCTTCACCCTTTTCCAGTGCAGTCTGGATTAGTCCATGGCAAATGGTGGGACTGTGTTTCCACCCCTGGGGCAGTCGATTCCAGGTGTACTGGACGCCCCTCCAGGTGAAAGGAAACTGTGGCCTGCACTCTGCTGCCAAAGGGATGGAGAAGAATGCATTAGAGATGTCAGTGGTGGCATACCACTTGGCTGCCTTTGACTCAGGCTGATATTGAAGTTCTAGCAGGCAGGGCCCCTCTAACCCTGGTCAGAGTATTTGTTACTCACTTCTTGTAAAAATGACTTAGAAGTCCCTTTAAGAGGATCAGAAGTAAGATCAAGCTTTCTGCTTTGTCTGGAGAGCTGCCCCCCTGGAAAGTGGAGCGACATTTTTCCTAGAAGAATCCCCTTTTGTGATTGTTTTACCTTGCAGCTCACGTACTCGTGCCTCTAGGGTTAAGGTAGGTTTTCCATCCCACTTCCTCATGTCCTCTCCATGGTCACGCAGGTAAAACCACAGGGTGCCCCGTGGTGTGTAGCCTCTGTATCGTCTCTCCTGAGCAGAGAAACGCTTGCCCCTAAGCTGAGACGCTGGCCCATACAGGTGGGCAGTAGGAGATACTCTTTGATTTGCTGGACCTTCTGGGACAATTTCTCCATGGCTGAGATGAGGGAGGAACAGAGACTTTCTTCATACTGCAAGAGTCAGACAGCCACTTCCTCCACTGTTGGTGCCTCTTCACATTTCCAATCTATTACTGCCAGTGAGTTGGCATATGAGGATGGTGTGCTCCACACAAACTTCCTCCACATGGATTGTGAGCACTGGAGTTCATCTGGGTCTGTGGGTACCTGCTCATTGTCCGGGTCACAGCAAACCAGCTCCTGCACAGCTAATTCCCTCAAGTACTGAATATGCTTTTCCATATTGGTCCACTTGCCAGGATATCATACAAAATCGTCACTGAAGGGGTACCTCTCCCTCACGCCTGAGAGAAGTCTCCTCCAGAGGCTGAGGATTTGTTCCTTTTTCCCAATGGCCTTGTCAATGCCCCCTTCCCTGGCCAGGGATCCCAGCTGCTTGGCTTCCTTGCCCTCTAATTCCAAGCTGCTGGCCCCGTTATCCCAGCACCGCAACAGCCAGGTGACAATGTGCTCGCTAGGGTGGCGGCTGAAATCTTTCCGCATGTCTCGCAGCTCGCTCAGGGACAGGGACCGGGTGATGATCTCTGGTTCTGCCTCCTGCTCCCTTAATGGCCCAGGTTCGGGTTCATCATCATCCCTTATGGGGCGAATTGATTTCTTTATGTATTTGTCTTTCTATACAGGAGTGACTGATACCGACATGGGTTGGTTTTCAGGTTTAACCACTGTGCCCACTGTGGGGGCTGTGCCAGCTGTGGGGGCTGGGGCTGCAGAGCCAGCTGTGGGGGGCTGGGGAAACCGCAGTATCGGTCACTTGGTTTTCGCCCCCTTCCCCCTTAGAGCACTGAATCAGGTTGAACAGGGCTCGGTAGGTGTGGGCCAGACCCCAGCACGTTGCGGTGATTTGTGTCTACCTGGAGTTCCCAGGGTGGTAGCACACTTCTTGCGGATATTTTACTAGTTTGTCCGGATTCTGCACTTGCTCAGGGGTGAGGTTCAAAAACACTGGGGGTGTCCACTGCCCTAGACACCTGCCCATGCTGTCCCACACACCCAGCCACTCACATCCAGCCCCAGGGCAGGTCTCTGCATGATGTTTTTAACTACTTATTTAACCCTAAACAAGACCTCCAACCCATTCAGGAGACAGAACAATAGGAACATGCTGGCCTGAGCATCCCATGGCTATTCAAAATTCTCAAGAGCTGTTATGACTAGCCCCAAGGACAGAGGAGGGGAGAAAGAGTTGGGGGAAAGTGTCCCCTCCAGTTTTTCCCATAGAGTGGGTTTGATTATTAATAAATTGAGAGGTAGCATCTGAAGTATGGAAGTGACCGCCGTGCTGCATGCTAATACAAGCCTAACTTCATGCCCAGTGATGATGTTATATCATAAGTCAATATTACATAGTGCAACAAAATCATAATCCTGATCCTTTTCCCAGAGGTGCTAAATGTCATCACAGGGAACACGTACAGCAGGTAAGGGTTTACGTACCACAACCAGGTGACCAGACAAAGCAACATTCTGACCAGTGGCTATTTAACTAGTATCATAAATGCATGGAACAAATGGTAACAAAGTTGTTTTAACACGTTCTAGTCAGCCCTGTCATTATCTCAACCCTTGGGGCCCCACTTGGGTGCCCAAAAGGACTGTCGTGGTTTAGCCCTGGGCAACAAAGAACCATGTGGCTGCTCAGTTGCCCCTTGCCCCTCCCTCCACTGGGGTGGGGAGGAGAATGGGAAGAAAAAGGCAAAACTGGTGGGTCAGGATAAGGACAGTTGAACAGAACAGCAAAGGAAGCGAACAGTAACACCACCCCTACTGATAAGAACAAGGGAATACAGAGCAGCTCTCCCACCGCCCATGGGCTGTCCCCCCTACTGGGTTCTTGTGAAAATTAACCCTATCCCAGCTGAACCAGGACAACTCCTGTTTCCAGCAGCTTGTACCTTCACCAAACTCCAACCGTCCTGTCTTAAGCCTTAAAAAGTGTACTTCAAGTTGATGCTCTTTTGGAAAACTTGACATTTGTTTGCCACAATTTCTGCAAACAGACTTAAGGAAGTATACCATGGTTTTTACTCATGTTTAATTCTGCTAGCATGAAATAGAAGTGCTTCAGGGTCTTTCAAACTAGAATTGGAAATTTGACAGGGAATGGCTTTTACCAGATACATATGCAGTTTTCTGTCCTGTGAAAATTCACAGGAAAACTCATTGTGACTGAGTTCTTTAAAGCCCTGAAAAAACTGCAGTTTTCACATGTGTTAGAGGTCAGCAGCTAAACTTACCAAGATTTGGTCCTTAGCTTGTCACAGCTGTGTGCGCGTATGCCTCTTGCAAGCCTAGGTCCCTTTTGATGGTCTTTTGGCTGGACTTCTTCCAGCAGCACACATGGGAGAAGATCAGTGAAGCCTGGTAATTTTGGGTCTTCTAAGAGTAAAGGGAAGCAGGGCAGGGGGTGTGCGCAGGTAGGCACAGAGCTTGGAACTGGGAATAACAGGAGGTCCTCAGAAAGTTCAATGCTGAAGCTAGTTGGGAATGGAGGCTTCAATGGGGATGCAGAACGATACTGGAAATGTGTAAGGAAGTTGGCAAAAGAAGCTGCCAGGTAGGGGGAGAGGTTAGAGTGACAAAATAGATGCAGAAATGGCTCACAGGGTAAAAACCATGGATGGTGACTGAAAAAAGTGACTGCTTGAAAGCAAGAGGGTGTGGATAGTAATGATGTATGTGAGATGAATGGGACTTGAAGAAGAGAGTGTGCAGTGTAGAAGGGACTTTACTGAGAAACAGTAAAAAATACCACCACCACCAAAAAAACCCACCTGATCCCTATCCTCTGGGAAAGTATTAGATATCCTGAAATAATAATGGTACTCAAACTACACTGTCATTAGCTGTCAATACATACCTGAAAAGCCTCAAAGCAGAACGACTTAACTTTTCCCTACAGTCTATGCAGATGATTATCAACTGCTACTGCCAAGTGAAATCTGTTGACATAACAGTTGCTGCTTTGGCTGGTTTCAACACAGTTGATAATTTCTGATGCCTGTAGAAAACAACACGAGAGAATGTTTTAGTTTAATTTCCTGTGAGTTCAGTAAATAAAACAGTTGTTAATGATGCTAGATTGATGATTTGTGAATTAGGAAATGCTAGAATTAAAATGGCTTACACACCCTTGGTTCCTTTGATGTTTTATTTTAGTGTGTGTGCATTATGGTAATTTTTAGTTCCTTCTGAAAAACAGTTGTATATTTCTGGTTCTCTGTCTCTCTTCCCAACCAAAAGATAGTTCACTTTGAGCATCCGACACTTTTTCCTTGTTTATCATGTTTCTTCGTGCTTTATTCACTGTACTTTTTTCAAATTCTGTTTACAAATCAGAGTGACTTTCTGTGGTACAGCATACTGTCCAAAATTTGCATCTCTTCACATCTGCTGTACGTCATCAGAGAAGTCTTCTCTAATTGCATCTCTAACATACACAATAGTAAGGCTCTCAGCCGCATGTAATTCCCACTCAGGTCAAAATTCTTCCATAATTTTTCATTTCCTGTTTACTCCAGTTCAGTTCCTCAGTTGTAGATCTGTTAACTTGCTGAACTGGTTTTAATGAGGTCCTTCAGGTATATTTACAAGCAGAGTAACATTGTAGTGTTGTATCTTAAAGCCAATCACATTGTGCTGTAACTACTACAGTAGAATTTGCAAGTTAATATTTTATCTGAAAGTAAAAAAACCCCAAACATTCCTGCTATTTGCTTAGGCCTTAGCCATTTTTCCAGACTTCTAGAAGTTAATTTAGCTTCCAAATAAATGTTTGGAGGCGAATTCAGTTTTTCTAGCCCATGTAATGGGGAGACAGGATGGCTAGGAGTCAATACTTACAACAGCATATTGTTAGAGTACAATGGTAAGCACTTGTAAGTAAGCCTTAAATTCACTGCAGGAGCTACGTCACCCTGTTCTAACTGTAGAAAAACTTTTAATTTTTTTTTTAATTAAAACTTATATATAAAATCTTTTCTTTTCTTGCTATGAAGAGCTACTGCGTGGTAACATGTCTGTTCACATTCCAGTTCTGCTTGTAATACTGTGTATTAAAGAAGAGCTTATATTTCAGTTACTCAGCAAAAGTTGTTGTTTCTTAAGGCTTTTAAGTTGTTTCATGTTCTTAATTTATGGATTGAGAAAGCATTTGTCAGTGGGCTTCCACCGTAGTGATCCTTGCTAAGCAGCAGCTACAGTGTAACTTCCCATTGCCTTGAGAGCTGGCTGGAGGCTTTGGAATACTTAACCATGCTCAGTTATAGTGATACTGTTACTGATGTACCTCTTCCCCTCCTACCCACCCCCCAACTCTGCACAATTACAAACCGAGCTGATATATATTCTGTTCTCTTGTTAAGGTTAGAGACTTATTTGCTCTTGCTCGTAAAAATGCCCCGTGCATTCTCTTCATTGATGAAATAGATGCAGTAGGAAGGAAGAGAGGAAGGGGCAACTTTGGAGGACAAAGTGAGCAAGAGAACACACTCAATCAGCTTCTAGTAGAAATGGATGGTAAGTGTTTCACTTCTCATATTGCATTATAATAGCAAGTATAAGGGAAAGAACTAATGTGTTTACTGGTTAATCTGTTAACCAAGATTTGGGTTCTAAAGAATGGTGACTCATTTTGCTGCAGCCTGGTGTTTTCCTGAAATTCGCTGAGCAAAAAGACCTATCATTCTGCATCCGAGAACTCTCTGTCAAAGTAGAATAGGCAAAAAAAAATTCTTTGCATGAGACTAGTCTGTCTGTGGGAGGAAAACAAAAAGCAGCAAAACCAAAAACAAACCACCAAAAAAAAACCCCAAACAAACAAAAAACACCACCGAAACCATCTCGCCATGCTGGTTCTGCAATTTCCTGAGCAGCTAATCTATTATTGCATTTTGAAGATAAAGCAGGGTTTGATATGGTACTTCACAAAGCAGAGCCCAAGGCCACTTTTTTGCTTGTTACGAAAAGCTGGATAGTAGTCTAATGAATGGAAGTATTTTCAGCTTTAATAAGATTGATTGTTTAACCTCTCAGTTCTTATGTGGCCCTGTAAAGCAGACAGGCTTTCTATTTGTATTTTATTTTTTTCATGGAAACTATATTTACAGATTTTTTCTTTATTATATTTCTTTGACAGGATTTAATACAACCACAAATGTAGTAATTTTGGCAGGTACTAACAGGCCAGATATTTTAGACCCTGCTTTAATGAGGCCAGGACGCTTTGACAGACAGATTTACATTGGTAAGTTTTATCTGTATTGCTGTATGCTTTTGCGTTTGCAGAATCCCACTGAAATCACTGGAGCTAGTTACATATGTAACTTCCTCGTGTGCGTCCAATTAGAAAATATATATATATGTGAAAAGTAAAAATGTACTCTTTGATCTTAAAGGACCCCCAGATATAAAAGGAAGAGCATCTATTTTCAAAGTTCACCTTAGACCTCTGAAATTAGACACCATCTTAAATAAAGATAACCTAGCAAGAAAACTCGCATCACTGACGCCTGGCTTTTCTGGTAAGTGACTCCTAACGTCACTGTTCTTCTGCATGGACTGTATAAGCTGTAGATATTTTATTTCCTTACTACTGCTGGTTTTCTTGCATCTGATCTTCTGGATGGCACTCTTACTTTATTTTATTTATGGGTACAGCATGAAATTGTCTTTGCCTGTTTGAGCAAGTAGGAGATTTCTGAGGATCTTAAGTTTTGTCTGCCTCAATCAGGGTGACACACCAAACAGCAGTTTCTTCTGTTTTCAGCGAAACCAGTCCGGAGATTTCTCAGTGCTGTCACTCGTGTATTCTTCCTTTTAATATGTTTGTTGCATTCTTTGAACACTACTACAGAAGAGCTTGCTTTTGTGGAGTTTGTGTGCACATTCTGTAGGGGGTTTCTGGTTCTGAATGGGAAGAATTGTCCCTGGAAAATGTACTGTAACCTTGTGTTGAATTAGGAGTGAATGTGAGAACTTTCATTACTGGCGTGTAATTGAATCCATTTAAAATCTGTGGTGACCAACAGCTGAATTCTGTTTTTGTGATCTATGTAAAACTGGTTTTTTGAGGTCTGATTGTCAACATTTCTGGCAATTGATGGCTTGAAGCCAGTAATGTGAAAGGATAGGCTCGAGACACATCAAGGTCCGAGCTGTACTGGATCCATATGTAGGAAACTTACTCTGCTAAATACATATTCTAGTGTAAGTATAGTCTGTTGCAGACAGAAAGCTTACAGAGCGTGGGATATATCAAACAAATACTTGATAATAAACTCTGGTAGCTGTCTACCTAAGAGAAAAATCCTAAAGCCTATAACCGTAGTACATGTATTTCAGTACCTCTGAAAGAGTTATGCTGTGTGTAATGAACTATTTCAGAGAGCATTACCTTTCATTTTCAAGCTTCATGAGAATCTACAGAAATCTAATTCTAGATAAGGTTATCTTTATGCTAGACTGTGAGAAAATTGTTGAAAATGATCAGTAATTCATGCCTTCTCTGCTTTTAGGTGCTGATATTGCTAATGTTTGTAATGAAGCGGCTTTAATTGCTGCAAGGCATCTCTCAGATGCTATAAACCAAAAGCATTTTGAGCAAGCAATTGAAAGAGTTATTGGAGGTAGGTGAATTGCATGAATTGTTTCTCAAAAATTGTAATATATATATTCTATAATATATATAGAAAGCAGTGGTTTGAATCTTTCTCCTGTTATTCAAGGTTGTATTTTTTTTTCTCTCCTAAACACACTTGAGATGTAGAAAAGAAGTGTTCTGTCTATATTGCTGACATCTGTAGAGGAGAAGGGGGTAGGGAGAGAAATTTCATCAGGATGCCTTTCTGCTTTCTTCAAAATTGCAAGAGGAATGGTTGTTTGGATTTAGCAGTGCATTTAACTGCCGTTAGCCTGGGATAGTCTAGAAAATTACTTGATTTTTAAAGTGCAAATGTTTTATTTAAATGTTTCAATAATCTTAACTTATTCTTTGAAACTAGAAAATCTAATCAAGGGCAAGGTTACAGTAAAACCTGAAATATACAAATTTCTAAAACTTGGAAGTTTGGGGTTGGGTTTTTTTCAAAATTTTTTCAATAGATTGTGTACATGGCATCTTAAGTATTGCTCACCATCTTTCTAAATGAGATAAGGGATTTCAATGGAGAAAGGCACGTCTGAAAGTATTAATCAAATTTATTTTATAAAGGTTTGGAAAAGAAAACTCAAGTACTGCAACCAGAGGAGAAAAAGACAGTAGCATATCATGAGGCAGGGCATGCAGTTGCAGGATGGTTTTTGGAGCATGCTGACCCACTCTTAAAGGTAAAGCAAACTAATTTGAGCTAGTAATTTAATAGTAGCATGGACAGCATCTTTTTCTTTCCTTCACTTCCCTCTGCCCCCAGTGTTGAGAGGGTATTGAAATATGTAATCTTGCAAAAGATAGTGTGTTTAAATTTGAGAGTACTTTTTTGGTTCACTTCTTGTAGCTTCCTTAACTCTGTCTGATTTCGCTGTTACAGGGCTTGTACTGTAAATGTCCTTGAAAAGTGAAAGGGACCAGATCTTCCCATGAGTCTGCCTGCCTTGATAGCAGCTTTTTCTAGCTGAGGCTTTTAGCACAGACCAGTGTTATAAGTTAATCTTACCAGGTTATGCAGGTGGATGCCTCTTCAGGAATGTAACTATAAAAGTGATCATCTGGAGGCTGATTTTGATTTTCTTTTTGGATGCACAGCTTGACGAGTGTAAGATAAAGGGAAAAGCACCCCAATCTCCCAAATTTCCTTTAACAAGTTTTGCTTGGCTGTATTCTTATTCTCATCTGACTTTCAAGCTTAAAATGCATCTTGTACAATTTACTGCTGGAAGGAAAGACATTAGTAAACATGGAAACTCTTCCAACTATTCAGAATGCTAAAGATGCAGAAATGCTATGCCTGTTACAGAATACTTAAAAGCCCAATACATAACTCTAAAAGAATTTTCATTAAAAGATTTTAAAAATACCATACAGTCTTTGGAAAAGATAGGACAGTGGTATTGCCTTTTTCCTGTAGTTATCCCAGTTTAGAGCTAGCCAGGGCTTTTAAGGATAAATCACAATGAGGGCAAAACTGTAACCAAATAAGACGTCTGAATTAAACTTCAAGGGTGAGTAATGGTGTAGGTTGTGGTGTTAAAAATTAGGTCAAACCGTAGAGTGCTTTATGTTTTTTAGCACTATTTAGTTCTAGGATTCTGTTAATTTTGGTTGTAGGTATCTATTATCCCACGTGGTAAAGGACTGGGTTATGCTCAGTATTTACCCAAAGAACAGTATCTTTATACCAAAGAGCAGCTGCTTGACAGAATGTGCATGACTCTGGGAGGACGTGTATCTGAGCAAATCTTCTTTGGAAGAATTACCACTGGTGCCCAAGATGACTTGAAGAAGGTGACCCAGAGTGCATATGCTCAGGTATGTGCTTAAGGGAGACTTCTTTTTACTTACGATTTTCCTTACCTACTATCTAACGTGAATACTTTGAAAGGATGCAGTTTGATCAGGTATGTCCCTCAAAAGCCTAGTTTCCAAAAATATTGTATCAATAAACGTTATGCTGTTGTTGTATAGAGATGCTGATGACTGAAGTATTTTATTATAGTCTTACAAGAGGAGTCCATGCATTAGGTTTTGATTACTATTTTACATCTGTCCTCAGGCACATATATGCTGCAGTTTGATTCAAATACATGTGGAAATTGTAGACTTTTAAAATGGAATTTAGTGCACAGATTTAGTCATCTGATCCTACTTTTTACAATTGCCCAGTTTGAAGACCCTATTTGGATTCACATATATAACTAAATCCAGAAAACCTTGTATTTAAGCACTATGTGCCGCAAATTAAGGCATTAATTTGTATTTGTATCATTAACTAGTGTAGACAAATAATTTGCAATCTTGTCGATGTAATGACTCACTTGTAGCTATGTGCTACACAGGGGTGCATTATTCTATTTCCTGCATCGACACAGAGGACGTCATTTTATAAGATACTCGGAAGGTGAGCAAGACAGACATGTTAGAGTACGCTTCTCTTCCCCCTGAGCAACACTTACCCCCCCACCCCCAAACCACACCTGCTTCCCAGTCTCTGGTGTGCTTCTTGTTGCCCCAGTTCTGGAAGTAAATGTGTAATGAAATCCTGTTAATGTTAATTTTATAGGCTCTTCAGTGACTCTTGTTCAATTTTAAATTAAAAAATGTTTAAGTACAGGCTGTTGTTCACGTTAACCAGACACACTGTCTCCAGAGAGAACTGGGGGCTTAAATAGAAGTATTGAACTTAAGGAAGCAGGTTAAGAAGGTTGGTTAAGATGGAAGCAGGTTAAGATGCTGAGAGGTCTTTGAATTCTCAATATTCTTTGTCATTCCTATAGTGATCTTGCAATACCCAGCAGAGAAGTGCCACTTTAGTAACCATCAAATTGATAGCCATGGAGTGAATACAGAAATAGCAGTTTGAACTTGTTTCTGCCTCTGCTGGAGTAAAATACAACTTTAAAACATCCGTATTTGGCAACCAGAGGAGTCAATATTCAGTAATGAGTCAAGCAAGATAAGAATCATTTTCACCTTTGTAGGGGAGTGCCTTGGGATGAAGTACAGCATATCATCTTTGCATACAATAGGACGAAATTTTCAACACCCTCTAACTGAATCCTTAGGTGAAGTTAGCTTATCCATATGGGTGACTGGAATAAGCTGGACTTTGGAAGCATTTTGAATTGGAAAAGCACCTATATTTCTGGTAAAGGAAAAGAGTTTTACTGCTTAAGGAAGGCTGAAGTGTTCTTCTGTAATATCTTAGTATTTAAACAGCAAACTGTCATGCACATCACGAGTAACCACCTTAAATTGAAGGACACAAATACCACCACTTAAATCATTAAAAGCAAAGTCAGCTAGGCTACTTTAGCGTAGGTAGACTTGAGTTTTCAGGGGAGTGTTTGTTTTAGAGGAAGAGGTTGGTCATAGCGAAATTAATTCCTCCTTTCAGTTTTGTTTACCATATTTTACGTTGACAAACCCTAGAATTTTAGTCACTCCTATATTTGATTTTTTTCTTTTTCTTCTTTTTTCTTCAGATTGTTCAGTTTGGTATGAATGAAAAAGTAGGGCAGATTTCCTTTGATCTCCCTCGTCAAGGAGACATGGTATTAGAGAAACCATACAGTGAGGCAACGGCCAGATTGATAGATGAAGAAGTACGGTCGCTAATTAACATTGCTTATGACAGGACATTAAGTCTTCTAACTGAGAAGAAAGCAGAAGTGGAGAAGGTGAGCATTACAATATTTTCAGCTGCCAAGTTCCAGCTGGTAAGCCAGAATCTGAACTGAACTGAATAGATTAAAAATAGTGACTGTGTAAGTATATGAGGAAGTTTGCTCAAAAACTATTCAATGTAATCTTGGGAGTTATAAGACTTAAATAAGTAAATAGATATCTTCTTTTGTGTTGGAACACCTCTGAGGTTCTCACAAACATGATTTAACATCCCTCCCCCCTTGTATGGTCAATATTCATTTGGAAAGTTGGAGGGAAGAGTCGTCTATTGAAGTAGGCTTTAGTAGATGTACTAGACAAGTATGAAACTTAAAAAAACCCAAACATGAAATACCAGGATTCCAATTCATTAGGCTGAAGGAAGCTCTCTAGGAAGGGAAATATGTACAGCTTCCTTTCTGTGAATGCCTTTTGAATGTTAAATAAAAAGTATCTTTGTACCATCTTCCTTCCCTGCCCCTTGGCTGCTTCTGATCTGCCTCGCTGCAGCTGAGATTACCCCTGTGCGTATTCTCTTCCTCCAGGCCAGAAAGCCCAGTACAGCAAAAGGGTAATTTTCCAGGGTAGGCATCTGATAGGCAAGACAACAGGTTTGTGTGGATTCAGTAATTGGTGGTGGTGTAGGTTACCATCCCAAAAAGATCACTGAACATGGTTTGTGCTGAACTATGTGCTCACTGGCCCAAGAGGGTTACAAACCACACCTGTGCAGTAATGTACACATTGGTATTTTATGGTGCTTGTTAGCTTGTAACCTAACAGCAGCCCTGTTGAACCGTCTGGTTTGACAGGAAGGAAACGCTTGGTTTCATCTGTAGCTTAACACCTTGCCTCAGGAGCTCTTGGCAGCAGCAAAAGACTGCTGTTCTAAAGCAACGACAGCAACAGCAGCCTATAGGGAGGGAACTTTGCCAAATCTTAAAAGTAAGATTAAAAGAAAGGGTATTTTTCTCCCCTTTGAGCATTTAGGTAGCAAAAATTATGCGTTAAGTGAACTCTGAGCAACCTGGTTTTTCTGTCAAAATTAATCAGTGCTGAATTTGGTCCCAAACTGCCTTAACAAACTCTTCCAAGGAAGAGAGCCATCTTAGGTGCTTTGTGTGTGACATAACTCGTTGCTATTCCAGGTTGCCCTACGCCTACTGGAGAAGGAAGTGCTTGATAAAAGTGATATGCTAGACTTGCTTGGCCCAAGACCATTTGCAGAGAAGTCTACCTATGAAGAATTTGTTGAAGGTACAGGCAGTTTGGATGAGGATACTTCACTGCCAGAAGGCCTTAAAGACTGGAACAAAGAGCGTGAAAAAGAGAAAGAGGAGACAACAGATGAACAGGTCGCTAGGCAGATCACAGGAGGGATGCCATTTTAACTGCAAAGCGTGCAGTGATGTTGACTTGCACTCTGGAAGAGAAACAAACTTGCCTAGTTTGTACTTCAAAACAACAACAAAAAATATTTATTCAACCAAACTGTATTAGAAATGGGTGGAAGAGTGATCTCTTGTGATGAGATAAGGATATTCTGCTCCCAATTTACATATGTGGTATCATCAGTTCACTGGTAAGAGACGCTCATCTTTCATTTGTCAACCGAAGAATCGTATGTTGGATTTGAGCTGCAGTGGAATGACAGAACCGAGCCTCTCAAACTTTGAAACAGTTCAGATTTCGTGCACAAACTCTGTGGCACTGGTCTCTCTTTTTTTAAACATCTATGTAAGCTTAAAAAAAAATCTGAAGTTTTTTGATTATTCATCTAAAGTATACCTGTATGTGACCTGTTTCCAAAAAAAGAATCGTACAAAATGCATCGTTGAATGCTTAGCCAAAAGTCTGGTCTTACAAAGTACTAGCTTTGCAAAACTGTCAGCTCTTTCATCTGACCCTTTTCCTCTCCACCTTTCATTTTGATTTTAAAAAATTTGTTTACAGAGAACTGCCATGTAAGTTGACAGTGAAACTGGACACCCACTTAAATATCTTAAAATGTACTCATGGTTCAGTGGCTGAAGTCTGAAACTCAGTTTGGCTCCTGCAGTTTTATTAGTCAGTTTTTTACAGAGTTCTGTAAGATATTGAACATATGAATGTGTTGTGTAAATACAGTTTGAGTCAATAAAATCAGTACTTTTCTGAACAAAGCCTGTTTTTTTTTTTCTGGTTTCTTGGCATGGGATTCAGACCAATACAAAACTTCCTCTAAAGATTTTGTTAAACTAGGGTAGCAATCAGGTTGTCGGTTTCATATTGGTATGCTTAACCTGAAGCTGCGGGGTTTTTCCCTCTGCTTAGTTGAATACAGTTGTCTTAGTAATCTGCTTCTGGTTGCCTGCTGCATGACATAGCTTTGTTAGTTGGAAAATTCAGCTGTTCAGAACTGACCTTCTCCCTGTCCCAGAAGAGGAGAGGGAAGTCTGGTTGCAAGGTGGGGTGGTTAAGTGGGGAAGGAGGACAAACCAAGCTTCTCTGCTGGGTAACACATCCCTTAAGGCTCGTGACTGGGAGGGCAGGTTAAGGGAGGAAGGAGGGATTGGTTCCATCTGTGTGTTGCAACATTCTGGAGAGCAGTGGGATGACAAAGGAAGAAGTTGTCTCTGAAAGGTCAGACACAAGCTCTTGGCATATTTGAAGTAAATTGTTTATGGAAATTATTCTTAGGGGATTTTTTTTTTTCTTTGTGATGAAGCTGTTGCCATCTCTGATGTTGCCTGGCTTTACAGTGAAGAGGAACAAGGGAAACACAGCAAATACAGCAATTCGGGGCGTATTTACCGGACATTCTTAGATGTTAAACAACACTTCAAGTCCAAGAGGGATACACAGTTGTTGTAAAATGAATGATAAACAGGAAAGCATGCTGAATAAAACTAAACTTCAGTTCCTTTATTACTGGAGTCAAAGTTTAGAACTATTTATTCCAATAGTAAACCTGCTTTATGAAACTTAAATCTTGCACACACAGTGAAGCAGTGACTGATTTCTGTGCATATGCTCTAGTGCTGTACCTTCCACCTACGACTGCTTTGTCAGTTCTATTTTCTGCCCTCCATTTAGCTGAATGTTTCTTGGTTGGAATAGGCAATTTGTAGCCTGAGCTGAGGACTAAATGTGCTTATGTCATAAAGGTCAGAATTCTACACTTCTTCATTCCTTACTTAAAAATAAAAATGATAAGAAGAAACACAAACCACAACCAAATGTCCCCCAAAAAACACCCCACCCTAAGCTGACTTCACAGTGGCACTACCAGATTGTAGAAGAATAATCTTCTCCCCAGGAAACGGTTTCTCTTACCCCCGGTTTGTGCTGTCTGCTTTTAAATGTCACTCTTCTTTAGTTGCAGCACGCAATTAATAAGCATATGATAACGTAAAGTAGAGGCAAGTCCCTTTGCCCCTATTTTAGAGCATTAACTTGCTTTGTGTGGTCTTACCTCAGTAAGTCTTAATATTTCGTGCCAAAAGTAGCAGAATTTGACTGCGTTGAGATTTTGGAATCTAATATATGGAAATACAAACAACAAAAAAAAAAGCTCTTTACCCAACATGCTTGCTTAAAGAGGACTGTTAGCTACCTCATACTCACAAATTTAAGATTTCAGGTCATTTAACAAATCAAGAAAATCAAGTTTAGTCTGTGCTGTGGCTGCCCATAAGGCCATTAATTTTTGTTGCAAACATATTGAGCAGTGCTGCTTCAACTAGCAGGGGCTTGTACAGCACAGAGGCAGCCGCTGGCTCCCCTGCTCCTCCCAAAGCTGACAGAAGGAGCAGGTCTGGACCCTCTTTCCCAGGCTGTCCCTGTTCCCAGGAGGTGACTACCTTTTCCTAAGGAGATACAAATGCAGAAGAAATGGATGGAGAGGAGGAACTTCAGGATGTGGAAAAATCAAGAACCTACAGTGGCATGGTTAGGGTGGCCAGTGCAGGGACTGTCATGTCTGCAACCTGAGGGTCTGCCCGATTCCTTGCTGGCTTTGACTGGAGTGACTTTGGAAAAGAGCTGGCCCATCGAATTCGATTCCAGTTTCCGTCCCGGCACCGCACCTCCTTGCCATGGCACACCTCACCTGCTCCCAGTTCTGGAGTGGTGGCAGTGGTGTAGGCTGCCCTCTCGTCCCCCCATCCTAGCGCTGGCGAGGGTGCTTGTGTCTGGGCGGTACTGGGGGCCAGACTTGGAGGCCTTCTTAGGTCTGGCTTGTGCTGGCAACCTGATTCTCTCTATTTGTCTGTGGCCAGGTGCAAAGCAGTAAAAAGTAGAGAAAAGGAAGGTGGGCTAGGCACAGAAGGAAAAGGTGCAAGAGACTAGGCTGAAAAACTAGTGGGGAAATGAAAAACACATAGGTGGGGAATGTGAAAAGAAGAGGCACAAAGCTAGGTGGGACTCAGCAGCTAGATGTCAAAATAGAAGTTTCCAAGGAAAAACAAACAGGAAGTTACTTGAAAGGAAGTGCAACTGAAGGAATTGTTCACCAAACCTGTTACTAAAACAAGTTTCAGTTTTGCATCAGGAAAGGAAGATGATCACAGTTGCTTTACTGAAGAGGAACAGGAAGCATTTGTGCTTCCCATGGCTTTCTTATGGCTTTTATGCAGGCTGGTCTGCTGATGACATTCCTACTACAGGTTCCTGGGTTCATTCTGGTGCGTTGTTGTGGTGTTGTGTGGGTTTTTTTTTTCCTAAGATCATATGGAAGATGTGTCTCTTTTTTCCTAAGGAGGGCATTAGGTTGCCTCCTCCACCTCAACACATTCTAGAAATTCACATCAAACAGTTGCAAGTAAACACATGCGAAAGAATGGCTCAAAGCAGGCTCAGAGGACGTCGTCGGGTCTGGATTCCACAGGCTCTGAGGCTATAGTCTGGGTTTTGAGCCAGTGTATGAAAAGCAGTAAAGAACAGACTGGTTCACCAAGTGAGTAACTCCATTATTTAGGAACTCGAAGATTCCTGGTAAAGTATTAACTTTTTTTCCCATGGTAATATCACAATTTATGGCTGGGACCTACTTTGAATTCTGTATTACAAGAAAAGGCAGTTCCACAACCTGTAAGATGGTTGGTTCTACTTCATCCAGAAGGTATGCTAGTGCTTTAACTCAAAAGTCTGTGCCACAGCTGTATGATGGCAGGCTCTGGGCCTGTAACACATTCTGCTCCCTCTCGAAGCAAACAGCCTGCCATTTACAAAGCAGGAACGAAACCGGTAAGTTTAATGGCTTTATTCCCCATGGGTTTTGCTTTGTATTGCACTAAATGTTAATTTCTCTTTAAGGCACATTGCATTTTAGCTTAATCTCATGCCACGATAAATACATAGCCACAACATAGCCCAACATTTCTAAAACGCGTATTTAAAGGCGCTCTGTTGCTATTTGTAAGTCCGTTAGGCATCACTAGCCATCGCAAAGAATGCGGCCCCTGCGAATTTGCTGACTCCATCACTCCCCTTCAAAAGCTCATCGGGCAGCCCCCCCGATCGCTGCTGATGCACCTATGCCAAAGCCAGTCTGGCTAGCATGTTCCCACCGCCCGTCTCAACCCACGAGGTCACTCTGTATGAAAAACTTGTACTTGATTAAAACTAGTTTAGTTCCATTTCTGTGTAGAATAAAATTGGGCAGACAGCTTCAGCTTATGCAACTGACAGCTCCCTAGTTGACATACTTTATAAAATACTGTCTCGTTCCCTGAATCCCAAACTAACAAAACACAACATCATCTCGTTAGGACTGATGGATCTTTGGAAATCACACTCTGTTTGTAAAGCATCTTTTTAAGTATTGAGCAACACTTTTGCTTAGAAAGTGCTTCTGAAGGCAAGAAGAGCAAAGAGTTTCTGAAACATTTTAAGTTTGGATTTCCACAGGGTTTCTCCTGTTTGCTTGTTTTGTTGCCTAGAAACTGACCTAAGTAAGAGGCTCCATGTAGACAGAGTGTTCTCTGGTGGAGGCTCTCTAATGAAGAAAGGCTGTTTAATTGATATGAGCAGAAACATAAAGCATGCAAGGCGAGCAAATGCCCAACAGTCACTTTATCAAGGCAGCAAGCCAGCTGGGTAACAGAGACCTTTCTGCTTCAGCTTTAGTATAAGCAGATAAACTGCTGCTCATCTTTTGTTTTGCCAGCGGTGCTGAATATCATAGATAAGTACTTTTATTTGTACTTCAACCTTGATCCGTCCAGTGATTTTAACCTATCTTGGTAACAAGACATCCATGGCATCTACAGGTGTGGTGAACTTCTAAACCTAGGCAGTGAGATCTATCAACACATGGCCTATGTCCCCTCTCCCACCATGTTCTGTGGAGTACCTGAATTTCAGCTACATGGCCTAGGTGGAACAGAGATAGCAACAGCACCAGTAACTGGCGATAGCCAGAAAAACAGAGAACCAGCAAGATACCGGGGTGCCACTTTAAACCCCAAGGTTTAAAGAACGCATCGCAAATGTATACATTTCACATATATAATCTGTGACTAGTCAGCAGCAAGTGATGAAGTCACACAGCATAAATGCAGCCTCTGACCTCCAGCTCACTGAATAGTGACATAGCATTGACCGCCCAAAACACTTTTGCTTGAGAGTATACTAATCTTTTTTTATTTCATTTTTAGGGGACTGGATTCAAATATCACTGTTAACAGTTACTGTACAGAATAGCTAAAAACTTTTTCTTCTTTTTATTAATGAATAATTTTTTTTCCTGGCAGTTCAGTATTGTGTATTTGGTACAGAATTAATACTTCAAACCCACAAGATTTTCTTACTCATAATTGGATTAAAATAGTGCAGCTCTATTTTGTAGATTTTCATGTCTATCTTATGTCTTCTCTTGTACAACTTTAGGGATGACAAACATTGTTTGGGAAAAAGAAGATCCCAAACTAGCAATCTCTGTCTTCAGACTCTTAGGCCAAAGTCTCAACTGAATTACTTACATTTGTCTCATGAATAGAAATAGCCTGATTTCCAGAAATGCTGAATGTCCTCAGTTCTCAGTGACCTCAATGGACTCTGAAGAGCATCTCTAACATTTGAGACCCATGCTCCTTTTTTTTTTGTTGTTTGAAGCCTAAATACAGATTTATAAGCCTAATTATAAGAAATCCAGATTTGAGAATTTGGCCTGGAAAATAGCACACCTGATTTCTTCATTCATTGATTTCTTCTTCATCATCTTCAAATGCTTCCTCTCCATCATTTGCTGTTGCTTCTTGGTATTGCTGATACTCTGAAACCAGATCATTCATGTTGCTTTCTGCTTCTGTAAATTCCATTTCATCCATTCCTTCTCCTGTAAACCAGTGAAGGAAGGCCTTTCTCCTGAACATGGCTGAAAACTGCTCCGAGATCCTTTTGAAGAGCTCTTGAATAGCAGTACTGTTGCCAATGAATGTGGAAGCCATCTTGAGGCCACGAGGAGGTATGTCACATACTGCCACCTTGACATTGTTTGGGATCCACTCCACAAAGTAACTGCTGTTCTTGTTCTGGATGGCCAACATCTGCTCATCAACCTCCTTCATGGACATGGGACCACGAAAGACAGTAGCCACTGTCAAATATCGGCCATGTCTTGGATCACAGGCTGCCATCATATTTTTGGCATCAAACATCTGCTGGGTGAGCTCTGGAACAGTGAGTGCTCGGTATTGTTGGCTGCCTCGGGCTGTCAAAGGAGCGAAGCCTGGCATGAAAAAGTGAAGGCGTGGGAAAGGGACCATATTTACTGCCAGCTTCCGGAGGTCAGCATTCAGCTGGCCGGGAAAACGCAGGGATGTAGTTACCCCACTCATGGTGGCAGAAACTAAGTGGTTTAAATCACCGTATGTTGGAGTGGTGAGCTTCAGAGTGCGGAAGCAAATGTCATACAAAGCTTCATTGTCAATACAGTAGGTTTCATCTGTATTTTCAACCAGTTGGTGGACCGAGAGTGTAGCATTATAAGGCTCCACCACTGTATCAGAAACCTTTGGGGAGGGCATGACGCTAAAGGTATTCATTATCCTGTCCGGATATTCCTCTCGTATCTTGCTGATGAGTAGGGTTCCCATGCCAGACCCTGTCCCTCCTCCCAGGGAATGAGTGAGCTGAAATCCTTGCAAACAATCGCAGTGTTCACACTCTTTTCTTACTACATCAAGTACGGAGTCAACCAACTCTGCCCCTTCTGTATAGTGTCCTTTAGCCCAGTTGTTTCCTGCACCAGTTTGTCCTAAAATAACATACAATAGGGAAAGAAAATATACAAAATCATTGGTAAGGTTTGGTATTTGCATGCTAAATGGATTCACATCTGTAACAAAAGCTGCTATAAATCTGTTGTGTAGACAAGTGTGCTCTTCAGTTTTGCCTACAAATATCTTCAGAAGTATCAACAAACTTATAATATAGTCTCCTTTTGCCTCAAATCCCTGGTAGTTTTCATTTATGCCTTTGGTGGTTTTTTCCTTTTTTGTTGTTTAACCTTTGATAAATGCAAAGATGGCCTTGACTCCTTGTTTTGAAAACTTTCACACTCCCAATCCTGCTTATTCCATAAACACAAGATGACTGTTTAATATTTAAATACTTTTTGTTTATAAGGACCGTGATGCACACAAAGCTAAATCACAGACACACATTTCTAAATGAAAGGTTCTTGGACTGTTCCCACGAGACAGAGAGGCATTGTTTTCATTGAAGGATAAGACTGGGCTTCAGAAGTGCTATTTAACTTGTTGTATGAAGAGGTATAGCTTTTTTTAATCCATGGCTACCTGGCTTGAATGAAAATACTAATCAACAGAAGCTTCAAGAATGCTATTTCAAAAACTTGGAAGTGCCTTTTAGCTGTTACTTGTTTCCCTACAAACTCACTATTCTTCAGGACCTATAAAGCAACTTGCAAAATTGGATTACTGATGTTTCACGAGACTCTTATTTTCTCCCCAAGGCTTCCATTTTCTTTTTATGTGCCACTCAGTTTAAGATGGACAGTCTGGATCCTGTGCTATGTCACTATTTTGTTATTACTTAGACAACAAAGAGGATTAAATGGAGGACCAGTTTTTTTAATACTCCTGTTCCTCACAGTGACTACATACACTGTGCCACTGCACTCAGTGGTAGTCTTGAGTGGTGTCCAGAAACAGCAGTAGTGTCAGAGTTAGGTATAGGGCTGTTAGTTTCTGCGTCATTCTCCAAGACTATCCTCTTCCTTCTTATTACCATGTCTCATTTCAATTCCCTGTGCATTGTGCTGGTGCCAAACATACAAATCAAGGAAACAGCTTGCTGGGATACTGTTTAATTGAGATGCACTTTATTTTCACTGAATAAATTCTTGGTTTCCTCATGATGTATTTGGTTAATTAATGCATTGTTCTGTATGTTGCTATATTTTTCTCTCTTTGAACCTAGCGAGCTCAGCACTTCCCATCCAACTGGGCAAAGCACAAAATAATATCCTTCCAGAACTAAATGTTTGTAACCATCTGAGGTCCACTTAAGCAGATCCCCTACTACAGACAGGGCAACACATCAGAATGTACACTAACAAGGAGATATCGCTCCAAGATGCAGAAGGATCCTAACAAAGCTAAATTCTGAGTTTAGGAATTCATTTCATAGATTGCCCCTTGCGTAAATATCATATTGTCCTTCTTGAGTGGGCAGTGAGATAAGGAGAGAATGGAGAATAGGAACAAAGAACAAGGTAAGGGGAAAATGACAATTACTCTCACAAAAGTGGAAATGATATTTTTATTGTGGGGGTGGGGGGGGAGAATCAGTAGAGACTGTTTTTACTTGCTTTTTCTTAGTCTGCAAATTAAGTGAGGAGGTAAAATGCCTAACGCAGAGGTGGATCTGTCCTCCTTCGGGCCCTCCACTGCACTAGTTTCCCTTAATCTTACTCCGAGTCCCACAAATGCGTGGATGCTCACACAACTACCACCACCTCTCTCTATTGCAATAATACGACCTTTGTATTTAAACTGCTGAGTGGAACTGTAGCAGCGGCTGCCTACACCAACAATAACGGCTTCCCTCCAGCCCACAACTATGGGCTGCTCCCGTGGCAATGCCGCACTTTGTCCACTAGTCGGGCACCTGCCGAGGGTCTCTGACATTTTCATTTGAGATTTCCCGCTGTGCACACATCTATGCCCAGTAATCTGACACTTCCAGACCCACTGTCTCTATAGACTGCAAGACTACCACCACCATACAGAACATGTAGAATTAGCCCTGGAAGCTCCAAACTTCTTACCCATGACAATACAGTACAGTCTGGAGGTGGCATGGCTCCGACAAGGCTGCCACACACCTGGAAATCTTGATCATGACCCTGTGAAACCCTACTGGATGCCCTCTACCTATCAGGCAGCTACCAGACCTCTGAAAATCTTAGACAAACACATAAAATCATCAAATTCCCCCACACTAAATCTCTAGGTGGAAAATGAGCCTGTGCCCATGCAAATCAGGACTTGGCAGATCTTTTGCCAGTCCTCGAAGCTCTGTGTTGTATGCAGCCTATTTCTAGCATCCTCCCTCTGCCTTTTCTCACTGTGCATTTGCTGAGATCTAAAGGAAGTCTACACAAAACAATTCCACAACTTCTCTGCACTCTTGGTACCTCCAGATTCTCCTACCGCTATTTCTTTCTCTAACACATTGTAGGGTTATCACACATATTCAGGTTGAGCTGCACATGCATAGAAGCCATTTGTCTAATGGTCACTTTATTCTTCAGTCCCTAAAACGGCAACTACTCCCTGCAATCTTCTTTCACTCCTTTCCTCTCTTCACTGTTTGAAATAAAAGACAAACTTAGGAAGAGAGACCAGTAGCTTGCACACTAATGCTTAGAAGCCAAATATGAAGAGCCTTGGTGCAGAACACATGGTATGATTTAGAGAGGGAAGGACAGCTCCTTTGACTGGCTAACAGCCATTTTGTGGTTGCCCCTATCAGTTCAGACAACTTAAATTGGGATGGCATCCACGCAGCAAAGCTAGCACGTGTGTACACAAGGAAAGAATGACAAATGAAAAAAATGTACAAATGAAAACTTGTTAAGAGGAGATACATCAGAGTTCACAGCAGTTCCTAGTGGGTAATCGTATGCTGTTAGGCGGTCAGGAGACCTGCTGCTCTTGTACGAGTCCATTCCACCTATGCTTCTCCAGCTTTTAGATCCCCACCTTGTCAACACAAGCATTAAAACATAAGGATTTTGTGTCTGTCTCAACCTCCTGCTGGTCTCAGCTAAAGTTACTGCATCTGGAGTGTGTGATCACGCACTCAACGCACCTGAATGAAGTCCTCATTGACAGTCCACAGTTACTTGCTGTAGAGACATGGGCACATACAGGTATAGGTATATACAAGTAGGGGCGGAAAACATCTTCACCAGAATGAGCCCTAACAGCCTGGGGTACAGCAAGTATGGAACTGCCAGCTTCTGCCACAAAATCCTTGGGGGGCCCTGGCCAGATTTTTAAAAAAGAAAACAAAATGCTTTGTTGTCTTTTGACACAGAAGATCATTACTTCAGCATTCAGGCAGCCATTCTGCATTATTCAGCAGGTTGGGAGGACAGTGCCTGATGCTGGCAGGGCCTCTGTCAGATACGAGTTAATCACATGCTGTTAGTTCATTGTTTGTTTGGCAGGAAGGGAGTACAGTGAACAGGACTATTGTTGAAGACACCCTGAATTGATTTTGCTCTGGTTTTACTGGTGATATGCCAAACTGTAAAGCTCCAGTTCAGGTATTTCCATACGTCAGGTGAATTCACTTTCAGAGAGCTTGTGTGGCCCATGCAGGAGAAAAGGAGTGAAAGAAGAAACCCGAATACAGAAACATCATAAAGCTGCCTATGTCTATGCCTTCTCTCCCTAAGCTTACTTTTACATGTTGTTTCTCAAAACCCCTTTGAAATAGACACTTAACATCACTGCCATGGAGTATACAGGAGAACAATAGGAACAGCATTGAAAGTCTGTTAAAGGGTTAAAGTAACTCTTTATGGCTCCTTACTCCACACCTCAAAAGCAAAGACCCAGACTTAAGTTTGTTTTATACCACCCAAACAATGTTTATCTTTTCGCTGTCTGTCCCTGGCATTGTTCCTTCCTTATGTTAACAAAATATACCAAACTTCAGTTGTAACATAAGCTTGCCTCGGCAGAAGGAAATGTGTTTTGTGCCTAGCACAGACTTGGAAATCAAAAGGACATAAGAGTTCTCATGGTAGTTTCCATTCAGACTTCCTGTTTCAGCAAGTGGATCCCTTAACTTTCACACACCTTTTCTCCTTTAGTGCAAAGGGACCAATAATGCTTCTGTACTTTGTACAGATGCTATGAAATTTAATCCTGCTAATGTGCATTTTTAAGATTAGATGGAAAGTACTACGTAAGTACAAAGGGAAACAGTAAAAGCTAGAACAACCCTCTGCAAGAACACTGCAAAACCAGAAGTTCCCCACATGCTCTCAGTCTGTACCTCATTATGTTGGAAAATAACCCAGTAACTGGCTATATATCACAATATTTTCCATATTACAGTTCGTCTTCCTCCACTGTTTACTATACTATCAGGATCTGATGAAAAATTTGAATTACACAGCCTACAAACCATTTAATGCTCAAGCATTTAATGTGAATTCAAGTGATGAGTAGTCTAGTTGGTTTGTGGTTGAGGTTCCCCCTTGCCCCCCCTCCATTTTCTGCAGAACTTCCATCTATTTTTTTGTTAAGAAGCAGTCTCAGGATTTCTCTGGAATTCATACATATGGAAAGCAAATGTACTTTATCTGAATGCCATAAGAAACTTTCAGTAGTTTGCTAATTGAAGGAATGATTAACAGGAGTGACTTTTTCAGTTAACAGGATCTTTTAGCTGACTTACAGATAATTGGAACTGTATTGTTTGGCTATTAGGACCTCTCACTACCAAAGATCACCTTGGAACAGGGAGCTTCAATGCTTTTTGACCGTTCACTTGGTAATCAAACACCTGTTGGACAGTTTTGTTTTTAAAAATGTGACATCCACATACCAAAGATGAAATTATCAGGCCGAAAGAGCTGACCAAAAGGACCGGATCGCACACTATCCATGGTTCCTGGCTCCAAGTCCACTAAGACTGCTCTCGGTACGAATTTCTGGGCTACAATAAAAAGTAAGCATGCCCTTAACGTTCTGAAATAAGTTAACACAGTTATAGCTCTCAATACACATTATGTATCATATTATTAGTCTAATATAGATTGTACATCTATAAATAGTTCCTATACAGGAAGTCACAGTGGTGAAAAAATTCAGTACCGGAGGAACAAATAAATTCTGCTTGAAAAACAGACCTGACATCTTTTGGGTCCTACAGAAGGTATATTACATTTTGTAAGCTCTTTTCTAGCAACAGATATGCAGGAAGGAAGTTTCCAATTAAAAAAAATAGTTAACATGTTTATAAAAAAGTAGACAATCTTTTCTGTGAATAATGGGGTGGGTGAAGGGCTTATGTTCAGATGATCCTAATACACCTCACAAGCTTTTATGCTTGAAGGATTTGCATATACTGAGAGAACTACTTGGTGTAGATGGCAAATAGTAGACCAGCACATCTACCACAAAGCACCAAATAATCTGTATCCAGTTGAAATTGTTCAAGGAAACTCAGGTAAATAATATGAGTTAACCTGAGCTGGACAAAAGATGAAACATTCGCACTTGCAGGTTCATGTCAATAGACCAAAGGACTTTCGATCCCCATTTTACACCCTTCAACACCAGACTGACTCAGAGGATTTGGGTGCCTTTGGCATCTTATTAGTGAATCATGTTGAGTTCTCCATTACCTGCGGCCCAGCCCTCTCAGTCATGAAATCAGAGTCCAGGCTCATATAACTGACAGTTTTAATTTGGGGCAATTGATAAGACACACCTGATGAAATAATTATACGTTAAAAGAGCAAACACCTAGCACAGGGACAGATAATAAACAACCTTCCACCTCCAGACCCTAAGGACAGCCCCTTGTGTCATTTCGCTCTGCCTGGGAACATAACACCCAGTTACCAGTTTGTAAGAAAGTAGGTGATCTTTTCTGTGTATAGTAAGGTGAGCTGGGATCAGCTGAGGGGCTGATGGCATGTGAGGAGTGTGCCCAGACACGTAATACAGCTTCACAAACCCGTTCACTCCCAGATTTCTGTGCCCCTCTCCCGCGCCCCTCCCCACCCCACACTTACACGATGATTCATTATAGTAGACATTGATCCTTTCCAGCTGCAGCGCTGAGTCACCCACATAGCCTCCGGCCGGGTCGATGCCGTGCTCATCGCTTATCACTTCCCAAAACTAAGGGAGGGAAAGGAGAAGCGGGTTGGGGACTCCCCCGCGGAGCCGGGGGGCCCTGCCCAGCGCCCCGGCCCCACCGGAGGCGGGCGGGGGCGGCAGCCCCGCGGCCCGGCCGCAGCTGCCGGATTCCTGGCGTGCCCGCCGCCCCGCCCTGCCCGGGACGGGACGGGAGGCGGCGGCAGGCAGAGCCGGGCAGGCACCAGGATTTAAACCCAACGGACAAGCGGCCGCTGCCAGCTCCTCGCCCGGACGGGCTGCGGGGTTTCGGTGTTCGGAGAGGGCTGCTCGGACTTCTGCCGCCCTTCCCCGCTTTTGGGCCAGGGCCTGGCCAGTTTAAACATAAAAATAATTAAAAAAAAAAAAAAAAAAAAGTCCCGTTTGGTTTCGGTACTTCCCAAAGCCTTTTATGGTCACGGGGAGAGGCGAGATGCGCGGTGCCCCGCAGCCCGAGCGCGCCCCGCGCTGATCCCAGGCGGGGGTCGGCGGGCGCGACGCAGCCCCGCGGGGCGGAACGGCCCGGAGAAGCGGCCGGGCACGTCCCCCGAGCGGTGAAGCGGCCGCGGCTCCCCCGAGGCTCACCTTGGTCCCGATCTGGTTTCCGCACTGTCCCGCCTGGATGTGCACGATCTCCCTCATGGCGATGCCTCCCGCCGCCCAGCCCAGCTATGCGCGGCGCCGGCCGACCGGGCGGCGCTTTATGGGCTCTGAGGCGGCGCGCGCGCGCGCCCCCCCACCCCCCCCACCCCGCGCCGTTACGGCTCGCCCAACGGCCGGCGCCCCGCGCGCGCTCCGCCAGCGGCCGCCCCCGCCGGGGACCGCCCTCGCCCCGCCGACCGCTCGCGCTCTCCTCACGGGCCGTGAGGGGAGCGGGGGGGGGGGGGGGGGTGCTGCGGCCCCGGGGGCGGCTGCCCGGCCCCGCCGGGCTTCTCACTCCGCCTTCACCCGCCGGGGAATCCTGCCCTTGGGCAGGCTGCGACCCTCGCGGAAGCGGCGGCACCCGGAGAGGCGGGTGGGCTCCTCGGCGCCTTGCCGACGGCCGTCTGCTTCGCATCGCTGTCCTCTGGCGTGGTTTTGCCAGCGGGTAACAAGCCGCGACGTGAAACTTGCAGCTGGGAAGGCAAGCAGTCTTTGTGGAGCAACTTTCTCGAAAGCTCGTGTCACTGCGATGTAGAGCGTGTCCTGGAATATGCACAGTTTGAATAGCTTGGTCTTTAATGAAAATGGAGATCTTCTTTCTCCTCCAGAGAGGAAACAAGCTCCCACAGCTGCCCTATCTCCTTTATGATCCCTTTGTTGCATAGTTTCCCAGGTAGAGGAAAGCTGCCTGGCTTGGCTGCCTGTTTCAATGCTGGTGTGACTTTTCCGCGGGATGCCACTGTCTGTGTAGCCTGTTCTGACATATAGCCCTGGTGGGAGGCATTCATTTGTCCATGCACATCTTTACTGTCCGACCACAGCTCTGCTGTTGTGCAAGAGCAGCCCTGAGGCCAGAGTTACGGAACCTCATTATCTGCTTGATCGAAGGTGACCCAGCTGGAACTCTCCGGGAGAAGAATCTTGGGTGCTCTCTCCAGCTTGAACACAGTTAAGATAACCCCCATCAATCAATAAATAACTTCCAAATAGCCCAAAATCTATACCTAGGCTGGGAGGTCACCTCCTTCTTGCTCACCCTTGTGTTGCTGTGACATGACTGATGTCAGCTAGACTGTGTGCTCTGGGCTCTAACCTTGCTTTTTCATAAATGCTTTCCAGTAGGGCTAGCAGCTTCTTGCAGATGACCTCCGAGTAGCCCCCACACACCATGCTAGGCAGAGTCAAATGCCTTTCTGACATCAGTGAAGCAGCTGAAGGATCAGTGTGTTTGCCTTGCAAGCAGCCGCCAGCGCAGCATTGGATACTATGTGCCTTTTTCTCTGCTGAAGGACTCAAATAAATGTCCTTCTGTGTGCAGTCTGTATTTTTGGAAAAGGTCCACAAACAAGTAATTTGTTTAGTAGCCTGATTAGCGAGGTTGTCTTAGGCTTTGCTTGAATATATATGTCCTTGAATATGCCTTCCAGGCTTGGCTTTCCCCATGCTTTGCAGCTCCTTCCATATACTTGCCATTATTTCTGCTGGTCTGCCACTTTTTCAGATTGATTTAGTTCCCAGGTCCAGCTGGTGGTAAGGCTGGGACTGTATTCCCAATAGGCACACGCATGCCTGCATACACACACGCACACGTCCCCTCACACATGTGTATACAGACATGACTGGCCACACAGATTGACAACAGGTGGATAACACAGCACTCACGCAGACACAACAGCGCTAACGGTCTCATCCTGTTCTCCTCACTCGCTGATCAGGACAGAAGCCCATTAATGGAAAATAAATAGGTGTTTGTATACACCTATACAATATGGAACCCTCCAGTAGCTGGTCTTAGACACTTACCCTATTCAGCAGCTAACCCCTGGATGCAAAGTATTCCTGGTTGCTGGAACCTGGAAACATCATCCTCGGAAGCCCACAGCTCCACTCCAGTTGCTGGTACTCAGACACACACACACAAACTATGGCTCCCTCCTCCTGTAGCTGGTCTTAGAACATTCAGCCTATTCAGTATGTGACCCCTGGATCCTCAGTTGCCTCACACAGAGGCGCAAACACACAAACGAGTCTCTCTGGTAGCTGGTCCAGGGTTGTGACCCGCGGACCCCACCACAGTCTCCCCAGTAGGTGGCTTGGACCCCCGGGTCCCTCCAGTAGCCACCTCACAGATCCTCTGATCTCTTCATTATCTTGCCTGGACTTACGGCTGCTCCACAGCTTGGCTCCCAAGCGTCTCAGCATGCTCTCCACCTAGCCTGGCTGGGTGTTTACCAGTGACACACACTGACATACAGATCCACATCATGTGCATGCACTCTGGTCTCTCCAGTTGCTCCATCACAGACTCACAGGAGCTTATGACTTGTGCCACCACCTCTAATTTCTGGCACTCAGACCACCATACACACAAATACACGAAGAACATAGACCTCCTCTCACCCAGGAAAGTAATTAAAATACAGTTTAATAAGACAAGACAGACTGAGGTGATTAGGTGCAAAGCATACCCAGACAGATGCACTGACCAGCAGCCTGTTTACACCCAGCCAGGCCATTTTAGTCCCGTATCCTTTTATTTTTCCATACCGAACCACTTTTATCCCATTTTCCCCACCTTTGATTCCTCCTCTAAATATCCCATAAGTCCTCTTGTACAATCCCAAAGGTGCCCTTGCCCTCCATCCCCTAATGAGCCCCGTACCCCTGCGGGCAGTATCCCCTCTCTGTACAGTGATCCATGAAGCCTCTTGCATTGACTGTTGGTGATGGGTGTCACACCCACCCACAGGCTGATCCCTCTCTGGGAGGAGTCAGGGCAGAGGCTCCGTGTCTCTGGGTATGTTGTTGGGTTCCTCAACTTGCCACTGTTCCTCTGTGCTCCTTTGTGTTCGTGGAGATAAGCCTTGAATCACATAACCCGGCAGTACATCAAACCCCTTTGATCATCTGAATCAAATGATAGTTTGAGCATAAAAGTAAGAAGGAAAAAATGGACATAGGTAGGGCAGTGAGGGGGTAAAAGAAGCCATGAGAGTATATTGTAGTAGAGCCTTTAGTCCATGTGCCTACTGGAAAGCCGTGTATGTTGCACTGCCAGTATCTGTCATCTCTGAAAGGTTTGTCTGCTGTTTGGGAGCAGCAGTTGGTCAAACACCATTTAGAGGCCACAACTTCAGCCAGTTTCCCACACATACAAAGTAACTCACTGAATTACGTGTAAGACTGTAGAGCCATGTGCGTGATGAAGGTGAGCAACAGTTTACCCTATGAATTTGGATCTCACTTGTACACAATTTATAGGTACGTAAGCATGTGCTAATATTCAGTCAGACCTGAATCAGCCTGCAGCTTCTCCATGTTTTATCGCTACTAATTTGAAAGAAGCAAGACCCTTTTGTTGGTCATTGAATGTAAATACAGCTTCACATCCTTTTCATCCATGCTTTTGTTTACTTAGTAGCCCAGCTGACTTAGGAGGTGGAGGTGCCATTATGACCTGTGTCTACAAAAGTCTACACAGCTTCTTTCAGTCTTCACAAGCTATGTCTGGGATTTTCAAGACACCTAGGTGTTTCAAAATCCTACTATGTACTTATCTGCTATGGATTACTTCTGGATGTATTTTAAAACCCCACTAAATACCTCTTGGAAATTTAAGGCACCTAAACGTCTTTAAAGATTTCTCTCTAGGTGCTTCACCTCACTGAGTGCATGAGATTCGTTCTGTAAACAGATTAACACACAAACACACTAGAAATACTATACAATGGATTTTCACTTGTATTTGGCTGTGTAGTCTCTTTCTCAGATACCTGTAATATGTATTGGCTTCTAACCTTCATAACTCACAGTCTTTTTTTCCTCCCATTCACTTCATAGGCTAATTTAGTACTTAGAGTATGCCTTTTTTCACCATGCAGAAAATAGGAAGAAAACTTTCTTAAGATTTCACCTACAGATTTACTCCATTGTTTTTCCTTTTTTCCTTCCTTTTCCAAGTTTAACACCACTTCTGTTGTTAAAAAAAAAACATATTCCACTTGAAAAATTAATAAGATGTCATGATAGCTACAAACCATCAGCCCAACTTTGCAAATTCATGGTCCGGACAGCCTCTTAAACAACCAGGTTACACAACTCACATTCTCGAAGTATCTCTTGCTCCCAGGTGTGGAAGCAGATGATTAAATAGTAAAAGAGGTCCCTGCTTGCATTTTAGGGAGTGGCATGACCGTTTGTGATAGACAGGATGTGGATTGAGGAATATCTGACTGCCAGGCCAAGCCTGGATTAGTCTGAGATTTCAAGATGGTGAAAACCTAGAACAGTTCATTTCCACTGGAGACCTCTTCGGTGCTCCAGTGTGATGGGCAGAGCCCTTGCGGTTCTTTATTGCTGTTAGTCAACGCTGACAGGGATCTTGGCTGTCAGTCTTAGCAGTGATATCAGAGCGTAATAGGAAATGAAATACTCATATTGCTCCTCTGAAAGATCCAGCTGCCTTGAAAAAGCTGTATACGTTCATGGTCAAGACAAACTGGTGAGGCCACATGGGGTTGCAGAGCCTCCAGTGTTCTTGTCTTCAGCCTTTCTCACATACTTCTTGCTCTTGCAAAGGCTAAAAAAGAAATGGATACCTACAAGATGACGAAGTTCATAAGGCAGGACAACATGTGTAAGGTGCCCATGCTACAGAGTAGAAGGATTTTGCAGTAATAGCAGCCAAAGCAACAGTCATCTCCCACAAAGTCACATGGAAATTTGCTTTAATGCCCTGGAAAATCCCCAGCAAAGTTCTTCTGTATTTAGCTAGTCATATGATATGATTGTTAAGTTGCTTCCTGCTTTTCAGGAAACACATTTGTGTTTAGATAAGGGTTGTTGCTAGGACTATTTCTATTTACTGGCGTTTTTAAGGACTAGAGAGAAATTCATGTCATAGCAGACCAGTAAATATGATAACTACTGTTTTCTTTTTCAGAATGATAAATATGCTGTATGTTGATACATAAGAATATCAACAAGGGTCTATCCAATGTTATAAAGCTCATTAGCACTAACATTAACTACCAAAGCAATTAATATAATTCACATGGTGGATTGACTCTGACAGCTTGTAGCAGACTAGTAAATGCTACTAACCCCACGGTCACCTTTAGGAGGAAGGTCCCAGGGTCAGTGTTGTTCCTTTCTCCCCTCTTTAGTCTGCAACCTTTTCATGCAAGTTAAAAAAAAAAAGGAAAAAAATTATCTTAACGATTTGGCTTTTTTTTTTTTTTTTTTGGCCTGGCTTCCTGAGGAAACAAAGCATGGGAAGTCAGGCTCTGTGCAAGCGTGTGCCCATGTATCTCCACCACCACCTCCTTTTCAATCTGTCAACCTCTTGTGACAAAACGTGCGAGAAGCATGTGAGTTCCAGAGATATTGCAGCTGCAGAAAAGTCTAGAAACAGCTCAAGAACCTGACAGCATGGTCAAACCTTTTAAAAGAGGAAGGGAGACAGCAAGACACACACACAGGAGTGTACAGTCTAATGAGGCCAATGCCAGCATACATATTTATCACAGGTGCTTTGCAGCTTATATTTTGCCTAGAAAAGCCGCTATATTTCATATGGTCCTCAAACAGTTTCTTGCTGTGTTCCCCACCCATTAAGCTCGTTGCTGTGGAAGCTGTGGTGTCACTGATTGCCATCTACGCTCAAACGTAGTACTTGGGGGCTTGCTTTAATGCTGCCCACCTGTCTGCTTTATAACTGTAGCTGTCAGTGGAGATAATGCTGTTGTGTGTGTTCTGGCCTACAAAATGTGGTCTGAACTTTGTAATGTTAAAGCAGAGGTCACTACATCAGGTCAGGGATAAATATGTTTATGGCTGACATGTCTGAGACACCATGCAGCCACGCTGGAGGAATGGCTCCATCTCATTGAAAGGAGTTTCTAGCTGTATTTTCACCCACTTTTCTGACTGTTTGACAAGATGAATGGAAAAACACTGTAACTCCAGCCCTGAATATTAACGTGCTTGAGCTCAGTCACTTTTGCACTTTCCAGCACTTTTATCGTCTTTCCATTTGTAACACCTTTTCTGTCCCTTGGAAACAAGTATTTTCTTTCAGCCCTTTTGTTTCTCCCCATGCTTAGCCTCAATGCTAACAATAACTCATCCACGACTTTTTGCAGAGTTGGTCATAGTGATTTTTATGCAACAGCTGTAGCTGCTGGAGAAGAAGGAGGCATGTACCTGCCTGTTTTGTCAGGCAGAATGTCTGTTTGGTGTGGCTATGTTTTTAATTTCCATTCTAATAGGTCACTTAGCGACATAAACAAACAGAGCCAGAGAATGGGCTGCGCTGTGTGTTCAACAAAGTCAGTAAAATATCCACGTTAGTGTTTTCATACAGCTTCACCCAAGAGTATGAGAACAACAAATTAAGTCAGGAATTTATCTACATTCAACTCTCCAGCCTCTCTGCACATCAGAGATTCTGGGGAACCGAGTTGTTTGAAGGACAGAGTGAAAACAAATTTTAGCTGGCATGCCTGCTCTCTATTCTCTGCATCACACAGTGAGTGGTGCAGCTGTAAAAGAATGATGAATCTGAGATACTGCTGACTTGCTTTTGGAGTTTAGTCAGCTCTGAATAGATGCCAATACAATGCGGAGCTTATCAGTAAAGTCCTGGTGTTTTGAGTGTGGGAGACATCAGAATGAGTCTTTTAACCAGAAATCATGTGAAAGATTGTCAGGGCAAAAAACATGTTCAGAAGATGTGTCTACATCTCTGACAGTAGCCAGTGGTGGGTGCCGGGGAAAGAGGATGGTAACGTTTGCCCCAAAATGCCCTTCTACATCCTGGCAATTGGTGATTAAGGATTCCAGGACATGGTTTAGCAGGCATGGTGGTGTTGGGATGACGGTTTGACTTGATGATCTTGGAGGTCTTTTCCAACCTTAATGATTTGTTGAATCAAAGACTGGATCTGTACCACTGTATTTAATATGCCTTTTGAAGCATCCATTAAGTTATGCAATTGCTTTTTAACCCAATTACACTTTTAGCCTCCAAAGTCTCCTGTGACCTTGCCTGCCCCACACAATTGATTTCTGTTCTGTGAAGAAGTACTTCTTTATGTTACAAAGCTGATGCCTTAATTCGGTGCCCCATGATTCTTCTAAGAAACAGTGACTAACAGCTCCTAACGACCATCATAGCTGTGTGTCAGGTGAAGGTATTTGTTTTGTTCTGACTTTCTCTGTCTGTCCAACATTTTCTGAGCTGAAAGTATTAGCCTAATTAAATCTCCCTGTGTGTGAGGGGGACATTCCTCTCCTGTGATGGTCCTTCTCTATGTGTACTAGCTCTACTGCAGCCTCCGTGAAATGAGAATGACAGTATTCAGATCGTGGCTATTGATTTATGCTTCCTGTGCTGATCTTCATTTTCTAATAAATCTTAACATTGTATTTCCCCTCTTGACCGCTGCTGAGCTTTTTTTTCATTGAACTATCCCCACTACCTCCAAGATGTCTTTTGAGAGTGCTGACAGCTAAACAAGATCCCTTTGCTGCAGACACACACAGTTGTTTTTCCTGGTATTATGCAGTTATGGGTATTCAATTTCATCTGTATTGTTTTATTCAAATCAGTATCATGAAATACTTCTGAAACTCATTCCAACTGATAGCAGTTTTGACAACCCTGAAGATTTTTATAGAATCAAAAAGCTTCACCAGCTCATTACTTTTTCCCCAGATCATTTAGAATCAAGCCAATCAGGTCCAAGCACAGCCAACGGATGTCTTCTGGACTTTCCTTTTGTCTTTCGTTGCTAAAGCAGAAGAGCATCTGCATCTTATCCCATCCAGCTCAGTCTCCTTAAGATTCTCAAGTAAAACACCCTGCAACACCTGACAGTAGAGATCTGTACTACAGCGTGTGGGAGGGGAAGGGGGAAAGGGTAGGTGTAAGTTGCATCACACAAAATAACTTCTCATGTTTTTATTCTCTGAGAAAAAAGAGAATGCAATAGACCTCTCAGACAAAGGATTGGAGTCCTGTCTAGACTGCCAGTTATTTAACACTTACTAAGCCAAGCATATATTTGAGACGAAATCTGTAGCTTTGCAAATAAAAGTGATTCATCTTACTGTGAGAAATACTTACTTTATAAAAGTAATTTCGCAGCTAAAATCAATTATAAGTTGCTCTGGTCAGGTCTTGGGCTTCACAGGTGAGTCACAGTTTTCTGCCTTACCCTCTTGCTCTGGTGGTGAGTGGCTCCTGGCTGCCACCCTCCCCTCACCAGCACAGACCCTGCTCACCTCTCACACATGTCCAGACCAGATCAGCGAACCGCTTCTGGCCTGCTTGACAAATGATTGTCTCGGATTACATCTGTAAGAAGAGCGCGGTTCCTCACAAGTCCATCATCCCAGGACAAACAGCACATCAGAAGCTACGGCTGGACAAAGCCTGGCTTATTTTCAAAAGCAAAACCCAGAGCACTGTCACGGGTGGGTGGGTACAGCCGCTGGAGGAATGTGGTCTGGTACCGAAGCAGCTGAAGCATCCCCCTCTGAGCAGGGTAGGCCAAGAGCTACCCATCGGGAGTTAGGAGGGGAAGACAACGTTCACACACAGAGAATCGATCATTTTTCTGTTAGAAAACCACTCTACAGCAGTGAGACTGCGGGCGGGCGTACACCCGTTGCCTCGAACTGCAGCCTATTAGCAGCATTAACATATTAATGATTTAAAAGCTTATGAATGCTAAGAATGTAAGAGGTCAGTTTGGCGCGTGGCCAGGACTCTACCCACTGCCCGCCCACGGTGAACAAACCATTTCACGGTCCGTTTGTTACACAGCGTACCAGAACGCAGGAGGATATGGGGTTACAATATATGTCGGCTGCACAACGGAATGCCATTGCTTTGCGGGAAGGGTGTGGGGACGCAGTTGCTGCCCTGTGGACAGAAGATTTGCAGAGATACATCTTTGTCATGTAAAACTATTTCAGTGTGGTGTCCCGTCTCTGTACTGAATAGGAATTTTATATTACGTGTGCCCTGTGCGATCTGTCAGGAACAGAGCACAGCTCTAAGTAGGCAAAAGATTTTTATCTCAGGCCCGCAGCTTGCTTAGTATGAAAGGCAGTTATGCTAAAAATGCCACAGAAACAAGGAGGCTGACCATTTCCACATAAAAACACTTAAAGAACACTTCAAAAAACTACAGATAAAGCAAGACAAATACACATATTTTTTTTAAAGTTTATATTTGCTTATAAAAAAATCCCACCTCCTCCTTTTTCTTCAGTCACTAAGGTTTTTTTTTTTTTGTTGGAACATGGTGGAAGGGAATCTGGAAAAGGTGATGGAAGGCCACAAAAGGAACAACATAACAGGTCGCATGTGTAAAGGGGTCACCAGAGCAAGGCACAGAAAAACAGCAGAAGGAACTGAGTGCTTGAAGCTGGTGACATCTAGGAAATGGCATCAGACATAGAGCAAGATTTAGGTGAAGGAAAACGAGAGCAGTGCAAAAAAAATGCTGGGAGCTTCTAAGTGAAAAACAGAGTTTCTCTATCAGCAGCTGGAATTTTCTGGAAAAAAAACCCCAACCCCAAAAAACCCCAACCCCCAAACAAACACTGCCCCCCTCAACCCCCAACCAAAAAAACCCAACCCTTTGGAGAGGCAGAAGTCATGGAAACAAAAGTGACTTTTATCCATTAGATTGCTACTACCTTTAGTCATTGCTGATGCTGCTAGTGACAAAAACTTCGTTTTCACTGATCACAACTCTTGTGAAAACTAAGCAGGGTACCACGTCAGGGCCAGGTAAGACTAGGACGTATTGAGAGAACTGTTTACTAAATTCAGTGGTCAGAGAGGGGAAACTCTGTTACAGACTGTACAGTCTTATCTAGATGAAATTCTGACCTTAATGTAGTTTTCAGACTACGCTTATAATGATGAGGAAAACGAGCTTGATCATCCCATCCAAAGATGAAATGGCTTTTTCTGGGAAACTGGAATAGCTAGCTATTTGCAGCAACTATTTAGTAATTTCTGATTTCAGGTAAAATGGGTTTATTATTGAATAATCAACAGTCCCTGAAAACACACCGTTTATTCTGGAAGATAGTGACTTTTATTTGGAAAGCAGGATCACTCAGGGAGTCAAATGCGGATTAGAACAATATTCTGCAACTGTTCTAGGCGGCTTTTCTAGCAACTTCCTTAAGTAGCCAAGAAAGCAGGAAAGCTGCAGCTGGGAGAGCACCTAAATTATACACGTTTGGTACAGGAATGACTGAAATAACGCCATCTGATTTTCCGGAATCAAATAAACAATACTGTAGGCTTTGGTTTGTCTGGTTCAATAATAAATCAGTAATCCTTCTTGTTTTGAGCCCCTCACTACAAGAAGGACATTGAGGTGCTGGAGCATGTCCAGAGAAGGACAATGAGGCTGGTGAAGGGTCTCGAGAACAAGTGTTCTGAAGAACGGCTGAGGGAGCTGGGGCTGTTTAGTCTGGAGAAGACAAGGCTGAGGGGAGACCTTATTGTTCCCTACAACTGCCTGAAAGGAGGCTGTAGCGAAGTGGGTGTCGGTCTCTTTTCCTGAGTAACGAGCAATAGGATGAGAGGAAACGGCCTCACGTTGCACCAGGGGAGGTTTAGATTGGATATTAGAAAAAATTTCTTTATTGAAAGGGTTCTCAAGCACTGGAACAGGCTGCCCAGGGAAATGGCTGAGTCACCATCCCTGGAGGTATTTAAAAGATGTGTAGCTGTGGTGCTTAGGGACATGGTTTAGTGGCGGACTTGGCGGTGTTATGTTTATGGTTGGGCTCCATGATCTTAAAGGTCTTTTCCAAGTTCATGATTCTATGATTCTTATACTTAAATAAGATCATTTGTTGTTTTCTTGCTTATTCTTTCCTGATTTTTGAGATGAGGGAAGAGCATTGAAAACACTACTTAATAAAGAGCAGCAGCAAACCAAGTCATGTACCTATGTAAGGGAAAATGCTTTGCAATTAGAGGTGCTTTTAACATAAAGGATTATGGACTTCACAGTGTAATTACAAATGTGTCAGCAATAATTATACCTAACTTTGAGACTTTAAAGGACTTCTTAGATGTCTGAGATTTCTCTGGGTCTATAATAGGCTGATTACCCACATCATTAACCAACTGTTTTCTTAAATACAGTCATCGTCTGAGGATCTAAGCTTTTTTCTTTTTTAAAAACACACAACAGCATCACAAGCAACCTGTGACAACAGTTACATAATTTAAAAAAACCCCAAACTTAATCTATACATGATGTATGCTAATTATTAAAGCAGACTGATGATCAATCAACATTTTATGTTGGAACTGCATAGTATGCATTATCCTGACTGGAGCCTACTAAGACATGCTGTATTTCTAGTCCTACATTTCATTAGCTGTTTTATAAAACAACTAACAGTACTATTTCAATGTTCTCTTTCAAGTGATAATTAAAAATTATTAATAAATATTCCTAACCAAGAATATGAGTGTGGCCTATTATGAATGATTCAAAGTGATGGCTGATCTTAGAAAAACCATGCTTGAGATTGAGGTTAGTAAGTAGCTTGTATCGTGACAGCTGAAAATATTAACCCCATCCTGTGGATGACTGGACTTTGTCTCTGCAATCACAGCTGTGAAAAGCCATTCAGAAAATACTCAGAGATTTGTTTCCAATTTTGCTGGCCGATTCTAGCACAAGCAGCTTGTTTTTCGCTTATTCCTAGTTTTAGCTCTTCATGCTTGTGGTGGGTTAACCTTGGCTGGCTGCCTGGTGTCTTACTGAGCTGCTCTCTCACTCCGCCTCCTCAACAGGACATGGGGAGAAAATAACATAAAAAAGCTTGTGAGTTGAGATATAGACAGAGAGATCACTCACCAATTACTGTCACAGGCAAAATAGACTTGACTCAGGGAAGGTTAATTTATTGTCAATTAAAAATAGAGTAGGATGGTGAAAAACAAAGACAAAACTAAAATCACCTTCCTTCACCCCCCGTTCTTGCCAAGCTCAACTCCTTCATTCCCAACTTTTTTATCTATCTCCTCTCCCTGCCCCCAAGTGGTGCAGGGGAATGGGGGTTCTGGTCAGTCCACAACAATTCCTCTCTGCTGATCCCTGCTTCTCACACTTTTTCTCTGCTCCAGCATGGGCCTTTCCCACAGGATACAGTCCTTCAGGGACAGACTGCTCCAGTGTGGGTTACTCACAGGCCACAAGCCCTGCTCGAAAACCTGCTCTGCACGGGCTCTGCACAGGCTGCAGCATCCTTCAAGGCATGTCCACCTCCTGTGGCACGGGGCCCTCCACGGGCTGCAGTGTGTATACGTGCTCTGGTGTGGTCCTCCATGGGCTGCAGGGGGCCAACTTGCTTCACCACGGTCTTCACCACATGCTGCTCTGCTCAAGTGCCTGGAGCACCTCTTCCCCCTCCTTTTCTGACCTTGATGTCTGCAGGGCTGTTTCTCTCACATTTTTCTCATCCTGTCTCACAGCTGCTGCACAGCGTTTTTTTAGCCTTTCTTAAGTATGCTTCCACAGAGGCACCACTGATTTGGCTAAAGGGCTCAGCTTTGAGCAATGTTGGGTTCATTTTGGAGCCAGCTCTCTACATTGCAGAGGCAGGCGCTGGTCTCTACTCATATAGGCCACCCCAACAGGACCCCTCCGCCCACCACTGCCAACACCTTGCTGCTAAACCCAATACAGTGCTATTTTGTGCTTTTCCACAGCAAGAAATTAAACCTTGGTTCTCCCACAAGATGTGAATTGCTCGATAGTTAAGCTCTGCAAAACTGTCCCTTAAGCTGAGTACAGGACACACTTATTAGATAGAAGTGCACTGGACTGACCATACTTGCATGCTTTTCCTCCTGAAGACTAAATTAATCCTGAACTAGACAAATCTAATCTTTCACTAAACTAAATTCCTATTTCCCTGCAATCAAATGTGTATTACTGTATCTGTGGGTAAATGACCGCAGGGAGTTTTCATCAGGCATTACAAAAAGAGGTCCTTGATCCTTACAGTATTTAGTGAAAGCCAAAGATTGCCAAAGCCTTCTGTCTCCTGTACTCGGCAGTCTGTAGTCTTCTGCAGCTTTGGTAAAAGATGGAGGAAGGAATTCCTTTTGTACAAAAGGAAACACAGTCTGCACAGTTTCTCTGAGGCCAGAATGTGAGTTAGCAGTAAAGAGTTCAGAGCCGCATAATAGTATCCAGTTACTTCACTGCCGCAGTCCAGCATTTGGAAACTGTCTGTGGCAGACCATAGGTCCATTAGCCTTCACGATTATTTCAGGAATAAGTTATTCTGGAAATTAATAGAGATAATGTCCAAAGCTACCATTTGATTTTATTCACGGACAATGTCCCTTAAAACTGGCACCACACATCAGAAAATATTACCATCACTGACACATAATTCTCACCCATCTCAGTTTTCACAGCAAGTTAAACTACTGAGCTTGAAAATTGTGAAGTAGTAAAATGCTATATTTTCCCTTAGCAAAACAGTAGTCATCATGTTTATAAATATCTTAACTGCATATATGACAAGGTAAGGTAGAGAAAGCAGTGATAAACTCTAAACCCCACAAGGATATTTACTAATACATAACTGAAGTGGTATGTTAATCACATTAATACATCCAGTAAAACTTAAAGCACCCAGTAAAAAATGTACTTTGTACTTTGGTTCTAAACATTTTTATTTTTAATGGAAGAAGCTTGTGCTTTTAGTTCAAGTGCTTTCTCAGGAAGAAGCATGCTGAAACAGTTTAGATAAAATTCTCATCAGTTATCAATTATCATATGTAGTTATCTTCACAGTTAATATTCAGAATTACCAACATTTCCTAAATTGTGAACACCTACCTCTCTACTCATTGTACTGAAAAAACTTCCAGCTCAAAGTCCTGTTTTCCTTTCTTTATGCTTCCTTTCTCTGTAAGGAAGCAATTCAGGGTGTTTCTTAGACCATTTGGAATATGCTCTACGGAATTTAGACCCTGCCTTTTCCTCTCCCCCTGGACAGGAGAGGTTGTAATCCTATTCCTCCTCAAAGAATAGGAAGGTGCAAGAAAGCAACAACTTCATGGGTTTATGAAAGCAAGGAAATGAAGTAATCATAAATTACACACACACAAAAAGCTACTAGATTCTTCATTTTAGTCATGAAGAGAGCAACTTTGTTTTGCCTGCAGAACATGACCAGTGCCTGAGTCAACAAGATCGAGTACTTCAGTGAAAATTCCTTTTTTGGTAACTAGAGAGTATGACTTGGTGCATTGTTAGTAAGTGATGCAAAGCAACAGGCAAAAAGGGCCAGTGCAAACAAGGAGGCAGTAAACACATTTTACACCTTTGACACGTCACTGCTACCAGCCTTGACTGCAACAAGTGCAGATTAACTGAGTTTATGGAAAGAGAAATAAAAGCTAAAAACATCAAGTAGAAAAGCTAGCTTCTTCTCGACATACCTGCAGTTAGGAGCCTGAGCTTTTACTTTTATTGTCTCTTGCTAGGTATTGCACACTACTTGCATATAATTTTCTGAAAGGTAGCTAATGCAGAAGTTGTTCTTTGCTGTGTACTACACACAGCTGAAGTAAAAGACATGTCTCCTAAGCAGTCTGTAATAAAAAAAAAAAAAACCCAAACAACAAACTGGTTCCAACTCAGAGAATGAGAAACTCCTCCAGTTTGACACAAAGCCAAAACTTTATCTCTGGAAATGTGCTGGTACAGTAGCAAATATCATCTCCCGAATACCAAGCCTGTGGCAAAACCCAGATTCAGAAGCAACAAAACAATTTGAGACACAACTTCCAAGACGCTTCTCTCATTTTGAGAAAATATCAAAGCTGAGTTACTTTCTTCAGCTGTTTGCATTTTGAATTAGAGGGAGATGCTCCGAGATGGAGACTTTGCAGCTCACATGACCTTCAGCAGCTCAAGTTTTGAGTGTTAAGCTGCCAGAGAAGCAGCTGCTTAAAAAACACTGCAAATTCATACTGAGTTAGTGTTTTAGATCACATTAGGTTCTCAGATAGTGCCACTGGGAACCATGGAGTGTTAGTTCTGTAGCAATTGCCTCTGGCTGTAGAAGGCTGGAATTTGAGATCTACACAGTTCAGCCTTGCAAAAGCTTTTGTATTACAGGTGTTGAAGAGGCAATCCACACAAAACAATACTGAACTATGCAAGTTTTTTTAATGTTGGTGCTCCCACCATTAGCAACATAGATATTCTTAGGTGCATTACATAGAGTTTGCTTTCAAGAAGTGTGTTTGTTTTAATAGAATAAATGGTTCTTAGAAGCTGAAAGAATTAATGGCAGAGTCCTTTCACTGCATCAGTTAAATGCAATTCCTTGATAGGAGTAGAAAGACTTTGGCCAACAGTTATCATGGCAACAATCATCTGGGTGGCTGGGGTGTCAAGAACAATACAGATTAAGTATGAAGCTTCCATTATAATGTAACTCTTTCTCATTACTCACAGAATAGTTTATTGTTTTCTTCTGAAGGAAACCTGATAGTGCTGCAAGCTACAGGCATTCTTCCTCGTGAGAAATTAGGAAAGAACCAGTCCTCCCCTTGTCTGGAGCAGTGTGCCCTCCCCCAGCAAACACTCAGAAGTAGATGAGAAACAACAGAAATCAGGAAGAAAAAGTTTTTCTTAGCTGTCTTCTTATTTCTAATACCATTACTGAAGAGGCAGGCAGAGACCTACCAAATTTGTGTCCATCAGTGCCTTTAACACTTGGATTTAGACTGCTTTTCATCACAACAGTGATATGAAAGATGGAGCTCCAGCTAAGTCTCATCCATAAAGGGAAGGCAAAAATAAACATATGAAGGTGAAATTTGAGGATAAAAGCGAGACCAATATTCCCACATACTAGTGACATCTGAAGTGAACATACCCAGCTGACAAGTCAGAATGGATCCTACCAACCATGATGCTTGGCCTTTTCTGTCCACCTGCTTCTCTTTTAGCAGGCTACGTTTTCCTCCAGCTAATCAGTGCAGTTGATGCATAGTTAGTGGATTCCTGTCTCAGAAGAGGCATGGCAAGCACTGTGGGGTCCACACTGGTCCCTTTCCCTCCCACTGCTTTCTCCCCTGCCCCACTTGCTCACTCTGTCACCAGAGCTTCTCTTCCTAGGTGACACCTGCCATCAGGTCAGACACATTTACCTGTATCTGCCATCTCCTTAACAGCTTTCAGTCTTAAGCAAGAATATTACAACTTAGTAAAATTCTTCATGAGCAAGCAAATGAAACCTCAAAAAGCCACATCGATGAACAACTGAAGTTGGGCTTTTTCCCTTCAGCAATGGGAGTTTGTATTTTGACACAAGATGCCTAACGCTGCTCATTTTCCAGTTTTCTACAGCATTGAGGGCAATCTGGCTGGAAGCTCATCATGCTAGCTGTTCACTGAACTGTAGAAAATTCTACCTAAGGATTAAAAACTTTGCCCTTTAATACAGCTTGTCTTGGGAGACTATAAAACCACCAACATCCAATTCAGAGCATACGTATGTTACACAGGACCACACAGTGTCTTGCTGCTCTCCCCTGAACACAGGGGCATCAAAATCCAGCATCTCTTACATGTACCTCAAGTACAACTTGGGGTGTAGTGTCATCTTGTAACTGAACAGTAAAAACTACAGAAGTGATGGTTTAATCCCCACGGGAAGCTTCAGGAGGTTACTTTAAGCCATATTCATGAAACTATGGCAAATTATTCAATACTTCAGGCAGACCTGGACATCAGACCCATTAAAGACATACATCAGGTTCTTCAACTGGTGAGAGCCACACTAACCTGAACTTTCTGTAGATTTGAAGAAAAGTTATAATGAAATGTTTTTACTTGTTTTGAAGGAAGTAAGGCTAAATTTTAAGCTTCTGCTTAGTAGTTGCACTTTCTCCTATCAGACTTTATGAGAGTAGTCAGTCACTGAACCAGGATTCAGTTGTATTGTGTAGTTCCAGTTTCAGGAAGAGTAAGTACACTCAAACCTTTGAACCCCAATGCCAGTTGGACACTAATAGCAGCACTGTTGAGGATTAAAACAAAAAAAACACAGCCCCTCCACCCCACCCTTACAGCCCAGTCTGTTCAGAGGACAAGTAGACAGCCATGAAAAAAACAACCAAACTATGTTTTGATCAGTGCAAGAAATATTTCACTGGTTACAAAGCACGCAAGTCTCCAAGTATGTTTATTCTCCATTTTGAGCTGCTGGGAAAAAACCTGCCTTCTGTCCTTTTGCTGACTTCTGGGGCATTAGGCACCCATCCTTTTGCTGTGTTAAGAGCCTGTGAACACCAAACACTTACTTTTTGACTAAGGCCTAGAAGCATTCCCAAATGGGAAAAATGTTAGTTCACATCAGTGGACATCCCCCTCCTATAACCTCATTACAATCAAAAATCGAGCAAGAGAATGTCTTTAAGCGAAAGGATCCGATACCAGAAGTGCAGCTGTGTTCACTACTCCCGCCTTGATCTTGTACACGTGCCACTTTCTTCATATTCATCCATCAACTGCAACATATACGTTCCAGTATAGAGAAGAAGCTGTCCAGTTATTTGTGCTGCATGGGATATCAGCTGAAGCAACTTCCTAGAAGGAAAGCCATTTGTTTAAAAAAAAAATTTGACTAACAGGGTGACACTGCCCCATCCCCCCCAACACTTTTAGGGTGAGTTAGATATATTTAATAACTCTCTCATTCCTCCCCACTTCTGAGAAGCTGGTCATTTCTGTACCTTCTTTAGAGCAAATACTCCTGTGGCCATCAATTGACAGAAAACTATTGACATGTTGGCAGAACCAGAAAACAGATTTAACAAAGCAGGCTGTCATCCTGTTGGACATTTACAGGCCTTCTGCAAAGCCATCTCTCAAACTACCAGAGCACCACTGAAGACTTAACTTTGCCTGGGAGCCCAGCAGCGTTCCTGCAGCATGAATCCATGTCGCTTCTCACCTTCAGGCCATTCACTAACACAACACTGCATGTATCTCCAAGCTACAGATCAAACTTGATTAGATCTGAAGCTGAGCAATCACATTACAGTGGATGCCCAACAGCAAAACAAGTGAAGCCAGGCGAATTAATACTGTCCAAGCTGCAAGCCTTAAGAATTCTCAGTTCACAACTGTTCTATTTTTTAAAGCTTTAATAAGTATCAGCATTCAAATATACAATACTGCAAAAACCAGTACAGATCCATAAACTAAGATGAGGCAAGCAGCAGAGCTCCACAACATAGACCACAGACCACCACAGGATCGCAGGGGAGCAGAGATCATCTGAGTGGACAGCTATTGAACTTAGTAATACCTGCATCTTCCGTTCTCCAAGAAACAACTGGGAGATCAGTGGCGAGTGCTATACTCAAGCCTCATCCCCCAAAAGTTAAGCAGGCCCTCACAAATTTGAAGCTGAGGCACTGGGGAAGTGGTACGCAAGATAAGGAACCATTCCAAAACTGGAAAGGGATCAGTTTCTGACGATGCAGAAACCAGACCAGCCTTCCTCTTCTACAAAAAAGGGGGAAGATTTTCTGAATTCCTGTCTGAGAAAACATGCAACCATGACCCCTCTGCTGCTGTTCACTTCTCCTTTGAGCTCTAGCAGAGCAGGCAAAGTCTTCCTACAAAGTCATTTTTCTCCACTGTGATGACAGAAGGTTTGCAGTCAAAATCCAGTGCTTCAAAAGATTAGAATACCCTGTACTTAGAGCCTGGAAAGCCTTTAAAAAAACACTGTACCCTTATTTATGCTTCCCATACACATGCCATTTCAATACGTCCTTCCCTCCACCAGATAGTAGAGGTCAAGAAACTTTACAGTTGTAAAGCAAGCTGCACCTGGTATGGAGGTTTTGAGCAGCTGCAGTGTGTCACTTGTACATGAGAGCAGTTGTCACTTAAGCCATGGAGGAAGTTATTTGTTGAACTGGACATTTGATCTTTCAGTTGGACACTACAGGGAGAAACTGTTAAGGGAGATGCATTCATCAGATCTGGCAGGCTTTGAGCCCATCCCACCAATGAACAACTGCAGTATTTCAACATCCTTTCCCTTCACGCTCCACTGGTGGGCTCAGGGAGAAGCCATCAGAGTTAACAATTTGTAACTCATTAGGACACGGACTACACCAAGAACCCAACACTGGCTGTCTCCAATTTCAATCATAGAATGGTTTGGGTTGGGAGGGACCTTCAAAGGTCATCTAGCCCAATCGCCATCTAGCCCAATCCCCCTGCACTGAGCAGGGACATCTTCAGCCAGACCAGGTTGCTCACAGCCACACTCAGCCTGACCTTGAATGTTTCCAGGGATGGGTCCTCCACTGGGCAACCGGTTCCAGTGTTTCACCACCCTTATGGTAAAAAATTTCTTCCTTACATCTAGTCTAAATCTACCCTCCCTTAGTTTAAAGCCATTGCTCCTTGTCCTGTCACAACAAGCCCTGCTGAAAATATTTTCCCCATCTTTCCTATAGGCCCTCTTCAGGTACTGGAAGGCTGCAATAAGGTCTCCCCAGAACCTTCTCTTCTCCAGGCTCAACAACCACAACTCTCTCAGGCTTTCCTCATAGGAGAGGTGCTCCAGCCCTTGGATCATTTCTGTGGCCTCCTCTGGCTCCGCTCCAACAGCTCCATGTCTTTCCTGTGCTGAGGGCTCCAGAGCCAGATGCAGGACTCCAGGTGGGGTCTCACCAGAGCAGAATAGAAGGGCAGAATCAGCTCCCTGAACCTGCTGACCACACTTCTCTTGATGCAGCCTAAGATACAGTTGGCCTTCTGGGCTGTGAGCACACATTGGTGGCCCAAGTCCAGCTCTTCAGCCACCAGTACCCCCAAGTCCTTTTCCACAGGGCTCCTCTCAACCCCTTTATCCCCCAGCCTGTGCTGATAGCAGGGGTTGCCCAGACCCAGGTGCAGGACCTTGCACTTGGCCTTGCTGAACCTCATGAGGTTCACACAGACCCCATTTCTCAAGCTTGCCCAGGTCACTCTGGATGGCATCCCGTCCTTCTAGTGTGTTGACTGTACCATTAAGCTTGGTGTCATGTGCAAACTTGCTGTGGGTGCACTCGATCTCGCTGTCATTGATGAAAATGTTAAACAACACCGGTCCCAATACAGACCTCTGATGGACACCACTTGTCACCAGCATCCATTTGGATATCGAGCTGTTGACTACTACCCTCTCGACTGCAACCTTCCAACCAATTCCTTAGCCACTAAAAAGTCCACCCATCAAATCCATATTTCTCCAATTTAGAGAGAAGGATGTTGTGAGGGACTGTATCAAAGGCTTTACAGAAGTCCAGCCAGACCACACCCATAGCTCCTCCCTTGTCCACTGATGTAGTCACACCATCATAGAAAGCCACTAGGTTGGTCAGGCAGGACTTGCCCTTGGTGAAGCCATGATGGCTGTCTTGAATCACCTCCCTGTCCTCCATGTGTCTTAGCAGAGCTTTTAGGAGGATGTGTTCCATGACCTTCCCAGACACAGAGATGAGGCTGACAGGTCGGTAGTTCCCAGGGTCCTCCTTCCTACCCTTTTTAAAAATTGGCATGTTTCCCTTCCTCCAATCACCAGGGACTTTGCTTGACTGCCATGACCTTTCAAATATTATGGAGAGTGGCTCGGCAATGTCAATAGCAAGTTGAGACAGGCCATCTCACTGTTGTGTTCAAGAGTACCCAAGGTTATCTCTTCTGCCACCCTTGTTCTTTGAAAGCAGACTATTTTCCCACCCTGCTATTGGTACTTCCCTTACAGTTCAACTCTAACATAACAGTGCTTCCAGAAGAACTCCACAGCTACTCCAGCTGTTCACCAGCACCATTTCTTTCTCACCAGCTGCCCTATGTTGGCAGGGATGCAGAACTGTCACTTCAAATTCTCCTTAACTGTGCAAGTTCCAGTGCTGATACTCATCTCCACAGCAGACAGCCAGAAATCAAGAGTTTGTTCTGGCTCAAGAGACTTGAGAAACATAGGAACTGGAGGAGTGAAGCTGTTCAGCTGTAAACCTTTGCTTTGAAGAAATCCTAATGAAGCCAGTGCTACAGGTGGGCATAGCATATAGCTGGATAATTACTGCAGCATGACCAGAGATGAGTCTCATCTACAATCGCACCAGCTGTAGCCTGAAAGATTAAACAAGGGACCACCTAAGTAGAGTAGGAGAGGTCAGACAGACAGACAGGGAACAAGATTAGCATTACAATGTTTAATAGTCCTCCTCTCATGATGTGGGTATCTGAAGACTTCAAACTATCCCCCTGAGAAAGAAATCGAGCAAAGGAGGCAGGAGACCTGCATGGTTAAACAAGGAGCTTCTAGCAGAGATCAGGCAGAAGAGAAAGGTCCATGGAATGTGGAAAGAGGGGCAGGCCACTTGGGAAGAGTACAGGAACATGGTGAGAGCGTGCAGGGATGTGACAAGGAAGGCCAAGGCCCACCTGGAATTGAAGCTGGCAAGGGATGTCAAAAACAACAAGAAGGGCTTCTTCAACTACATCAGCAGCAAAAGGAAGGCTAGGGACAATGTGGGGCCGCTGCTGAATGAGGCGGGTGTCCTGGTGACGGAGGATGCGGAGAAGGCAGAGCTACTGAATGGCTTCTTTGCTTCAGTCTTCAGTGCTAAGACTGGCCCTCCGGAATCCCAGGCATCAGAGGTAAGAGAAGAAGCCTACAAAGAGGACGACTTTCCCTTGGTTGAGGAGGACTGTGTGAGGGATCGCTTAAGCGATCTGGACGTCCACAAATCCATGGGAAACAAAGAGACTGTACCTACACCCTAGCAGTAAGTACAAGCTGATAAGATTTTGTGTTGGGGGAAATTCAAGATTCCACCATAAAAAGCTACAGTAAGTTTTTACAAGTAAGCTATCCACGTTACAAAGCAAGAGTCAGCATATTGGCCAGTATGTAAGAATTGATAAAAATACTAAGTTTATAGACACACCTGCTTCACCCAATCAGCAAACAGATTTTACATGAATGCATATGCCTGATCAGTAGTGGAAACATACTTACCGCAACACGCTTTTTGCTCCCATACATTTGATGTCATATGAGACAGAGTAGATCTCATAGAAGGTCGCCTTGATGTTTAAGCAGCCAATAAAATCCTTAGGGTTCAGCTTGTATAGATCAAATGTGATGTTAGCTACTCCCATTTTCTTCTTTTTTCTCACAGTGGCAACTCCATTTCTTGTCTAATTTAAAAAGAGGGAGAGACACAGTTTGTACCACAGGCCAGGAAACTACAGCAAGACAATCATTAACAGTGCAGCTCTTTAGAAGCAGCTTGCTTATTCCTGTCTTTGGTCTAGTTCTCGATCAATTCTAAACCAGAATTAAAAGCATTAGCACAGAGAAAAGCAAAGCTGTAGCTTACATAATTTTATTCAAGTCCTGACCTGACTTCTGAAGCTATTCCAAGCAGACACAGAAGTTCTAGAGCGACATAGCACCTCCTGAATATTTCTTTCCTGTAATATGCTTCTTCAGGGTATACCAAAGCCACAGACAATGCCACTGGACAGTGTTCCTGCCATTTAATTATCCTGGTACCTTCCAGCTGCTAGCTGAGGCAGCACAGTTAGTCCACACTGAAAGAGGCCACCAAATCACCAGGATGACATTTGGTCCTTCCATTTAGGAAGGAACACAATACTGATGAGCACTCAGATAGCTGCGAAGATGGCATCTGTGAAAAGCAGGTCCTCATTTCAAATCCTGGCTCATAACACACCTCTCTTTCTTCCTACTAAAAAAAGTAACACGTGGAGAGAACCACTACTGATTAGGCTGATGATTTAATACTGAGTTTTTAAGAGAAAAAGCAAAGGAGGAAGAGCATGGAAAGTCATTTTCCACCTTAAATCCATCCTGCTTTATTCACAGCAGTCCTTGTCTGCTTCAGGGCTGACAGTAATGCTTTCAGGATCACCCGCTTCAAGGGCAGAAAAGAAAAAAAAAAAAAAGGCAAATAGTGGTGAAGACCCATAACTGCAGAGCCATCTACTGGAACAGGGGACACTGCTCAGCACACGCAGCCCCAGCTTAATGGCTTGGCAGGTGCCAAGATGGTTCTTGCATCCTAAATGAAGTAATAAAGTTGTGTAAGACTGGGCCTTTTTGTACTTCTCACCCCAGCGCTCAGACAGTGCCATGGTAAGTCAGACCAAATTAAACACTGTAGTACATCATTAGCCAGCAATTTTATGCCTGTTTTACTTCAATAGCCTCCCAGCTCCAGCAACAGGGCCTGCTACCAACAACAGTTTTGGACATGTACAAGTAGTTGGTACACTTCGCAGCATATCTTCCCCTCACTAGCACCCAGAATACTTGGATAAAGCATGGCAGAGCTTGTGCCACACGCCAAATGATTTGTGAAGCTGCAGCAGTCCTTCTGCTGTCATTCAGGACATCCTGAAGAGGGGCAGCATTCAAACTTGTTCTGCTGCCAAGCCAGACGGGGCACAAGGCAGGTGGAAAGGAGCAAGGTGGAATCAAACCCTGGCTGCATCTTCTCTTCTGCTCTTGGCACTCATGGCCCAGATGCAGCAGGCTAAGCCAGTGAGGTATCTTGGGGAAAAAGGCACAAACTGCTCACACTGCAACAAGAGACCAGGAAAACGAAGCCACATGACTGAGCCATCCGTGTACAAACAGAAAAACAACAGGCCTGCTTACAGCTCCTCAGCTAGTTCAGCACCTGGTAGCAGAAATTTTGATGCCAGCTTTCTAGCAACAACCATTTCATGGAAAGACAATTCGGAGTTTGACTCCATTTCGGTAACATACAGATGACTATTCTCGCACAAAATCACAAATTGGATACTGAGTTGATATCAGAAGGCTAAAGCTAGCCAATCTTAATATTTCTTAAAATATCTTGAAGTATGTAGACTAACATTAGGTTTTGATGACAACTTTTAGCTGTTTGCAAGACTAAACTCAGACATTTTTCTAACCTTCACTAAACCATTACTGCACTCACAATTCAAAACTTGTTTTACTTTGCTTAATTTGGTAATTTTTTCCCCTCTAAAAGCTTTTAAAACAAACCAACCTTTAAAAACCTTTAAAGACACTGTATTTTCAACTTCATGCAGTCAAAGTCCCAATGTTACATCACAAAAAGGCTCAGGAACAACATTCTACCTGAGACTCTCCAAAAGCAGAGGATGTCTCCTATAATTCTTTTCAGTTGTAATATTTCACTTAAATTCTGGGCAGATCTTTGCCAACAGTTCTATGACAAAGCAAAGGATAAAAAAAAAAAACTAACAATTTGTCATGCAGAAAGGCTCAACAAGGAGTTGATACCTTGCCTTCTTTAGGGGAAGTTTTCCTCCTCTTGTCCCCTCTTTCCAACAATTTTAGCAGCCACAAACATCCTTCCATCCACTTCTATTCAAGTGAGAGTAGCAGTCAACACTTACTGGTGTCCATTTCTGTCCTTCTTCTAGAACCATGAAGTGTGTATTATCATCCAGGGACTTGAAGAACTCTTCTGTGTCCACAACCGTGCCATCTTCCTCCAGAACCAGAGTAACTAATCCCGCAGATATAAGGAAGGCATCTAAAGTCTGCACAAAAAACCAGTAGATTTTAGCATTCAAAAGAGGGCCCATCACTTCATATTAACACCTGCTTACTTGACACATTCTCCTGAACTTCCCCAGTAATGATTTTTAGAAGAACTGTGAGTTGCCTTTCTGGGATACTGTAAGTTTCAGTCAGCAGCTTACATTATCTTCACTATCAGATTCAGTCAGAGCAGGAGTGTTTGCTATACCTTGCTGATGAGCTCTTGCAGACTGCTTGCAACAATTCCTTTCCGGCTGCTTCGGGAGGCATTGGACACACGGAAAGGTCGCCCCGCAGGCATGAGAGGAGGGAACAGGGTCTGTTTTGTTACTGCTCCTACAGATGCTCCCATGGATACCAAAGTTCTAAGACAAATAATAATTCAGCGTAGTTATGAAAACAGTCATATCAAGTACTGTGAGAAGGATGACTGTTAAGTTCAGTGACATAAGCACATTATACGAGTAACTCACAGGTCACGTTAGACTCGTGGGCTTGCTTTCAAAATGAAATACTACACAGCCCTACAGACATGTTGTTTCTGAACCTTCTCTTGCCAGTGACATTTGAAAACACTTCTAAAATTACAAACATTTCAAGCAGATGTGGGCCACCTCTAACTCAGCTGATGTCAAGGTCATGATTACAGTGAGGCTGACAGGCTTCAACACTGCATTAGCAAGGCAGCAGCTCTTACTGTATTCAGTCACTTAGATCATTCACTTTACCTGCAAGATAAACACTCAATGAGATAACTCACAGGACTGCTTTCAACTAATTCTTTAAGATATGAGTTTGCCCTAGGACGACAGGGCATATTATCCATATTCAAAACATCTAGCATCAGAAGGCAAGTGGAGCTTTTCGATATAGTTCTGCTTGACTTCCAAACAGCCAATGCATTTATCTTGTAAATAACATCTACAGCCTATAAAACTTCATCTAGTTTTGACAATCACAAAATAAGATTTGTTTGTACCCTAATGCATCAAAAGAAATCAAATGAATGAAAATTAAGATCAAAGTACATAAATGTATAGTGTTGAAGCAGGCTGACAGAGAGGCTGGAAGAATTCAAACACCTTCAGAAAGGGGTTTTAAATTTTCCTGGGCAATTGCATGTTTTAATAGTGACTGTTTAGGCTCCCCTAGGTAGCGCTTAACACTGGGAACAGCCTACTCCCACACCAAGGTACTGACCTGTTACCGTCTACATCTAGTGACAGCTTTTTGCTGTCAAATTACATTGGTTAATTCAATACCCAGCTTGAGAAAAAACACCCTCTGCATGACACCTGGAAAGGATTGGTCCCTAACAAGTCTTCAAAGTGAGACAGTATTTTGTCTCCCACACTCCTGGACTTTACCCTCTGTATACCTTTTGCTCCTTAATACTGAATTGCGCAGGGGCTGGAATGGGATGCATCCCTGTTTTGTTCTCCCACGTAATTGTAAGAAGCTATCTTTATGTAGGAAAATCTATTCATAAAATCATAGAATGGTTTGGGTTGGAAGGGACCTTAAATATCACCTAGTTCCAGCCCCCCTGCCATAGGCAGGGACACCTTCCACTAGACCAGGTTGATCAAAGCCCCATCCAGCCTGTCCTTGAACACTGCCAGGGACGGGGCAGCCACAACTTCTCTGGGCAACCTGTGCCACAGACACTTTCACAGAGGGGAAGGGAGTGAACCGGCAATCTCCTTCTGCAGCCAGAGAGTGAATACACGAACTCCTAGAACAATGATGAAACGGTATAAAGTTACTCAACTAATAATGTCCCAGTCACACCTTTTGTGCAAGTCCGCATTGACCAGGGAGAATAACCACCTTTTCCAAATGTCTTACCTGCTCTTTAAGTATATTTTTGGACGCACAGAAAGTAATTTTTGTGACTGGCCAGATGGCGTTTCAGCAATTCATTTATTTGCTGCTCTCATTCTGAACCACCCTTCCACAGGGCTTTGGGCTATTGCCTTTCCTCTGCACACCAAAGTTTACCTTCCTCAAAAACTCCTCAGCGATATTGGAGCTTTTATTTTTTTAAAGGAGGGGGAATGTTCCACAGTTTTATCCCAGCTCAAGCCAATACCTTCTTGGTAGGGCTGTCTAAACACCAGGTCCCTGGCTTTCAACAGTTTGCCTATGTACACACACGGCTGGTGGAAATCTCTTTCCTTCCTGTAACAAGGCTGATGAGGATGAGCAGTCAGTATGTTTTTCAGGAGACAGGCACTATTTCAAATTAAAGAGCTAATAAGCACTTTCCTCCTGGGGAAGGGTCAAGACCAGGGAGGAGGACAAGGTGACAGAGTAGCACTGACAAAGGCACTGAAGCTCCACAGAAGGGAAGCGTGCTAGCACAAGGCATGCTTGTTAATCCCTTCACTGACCAAGTTAACAGTCCCCCAGCCACCCCGCTGGTCCCTGGGCAGCTCCCATTCTGAATCACTCGAGTCTTTTCCTCAAATACGAAGCCTGCTCATCAGGCTGATGACGCCACTTTGCAGGGCACCCTGATGTGAGAAAGCGCAATGCTCAGGACTCAAGAGAGAATGTTTTCAGAGGTAGTTACATCCCATTCTCTCTCACACATTCAAAAACTAGCACGTAGAACAGTTACTTGAATGGTGTATATGATAGTACTGCTAAGATTCTTTAATTTTTTTTTTTGGTGAGGACAGAAAATACCAGTTCTATTGAATAGTTTTCTTTCCCATTACTTAAGCCAAGCTGTCACTCACAAAAGACAAAGCACAAGGAAAAAAGCCGAAACATACATCCTGATACAGAAGGAAGAGCGTTAGGGGCACAGCTCATGGGCAGGACTTGAGCTAACAGGGTTCACACCTCAGGCATTAGCACAGCCAGCTGTACAAGCCATACTTTGCAAGCTCTAAGCAGCAGTTTCTTCATGACTCAAGATCAATCACCTCACACTGCTGCCTAGTTCTATCCGATGTGAAAAGTCAGAAGAAAAACAAACCCAAACAGATTAAAAACCCAGGACTTTCATCAGCTCCACCAGACAGTCTCTTAAGAGGAGTCCAAGTCTTATGGAGTTATTTAACACTGATGCCATTTCACCTACATTTCAATAAAACCAGTCAGTATAATCTCTAAATTAAGTCTGCTTACGAAGCAGTGAGTCTGGGCTCCAGTGCAGGTGGAGGTTTCAGCTAATGGGAAGTACTAGGAAACAAAAGACAGTGTGATTAAAACCAGCCAGATAAATAGAGCGTGAACCCTTCCATTTCTGGGGCTATTGCTGAAAGCTTGTTTTTTCTTTGTTGCCCTCCGCACACAAAGGCCACAGACTCCAACAGGCCAGCCTACGTTCTGGGCTCCTAGGAAGATCCTTTTTGCTGCAGCTGTCCTCAGAAACCAAACTGATTCCTGAGGCAGGGAATTCCTCCGCTAGGTTGGAGTTACTGAAAATACTTTCCTGTCAAAAGCTCATCCAGCTAAGTCAGGAGACAAACAGTGGAGAGGCAAGCAACACACTAAGGTGTAGCCAGCTTTACTGGCAAGCTGAGCAACATGTTAGATACAGACAACTCCATTATTGTTTTACTATTCTTTAAAGTCGAAAGGATCCAGTCCCAGCTCTTCCCTAAAGTAGGGAGGGATCCTATGTCAGTGGAAAACACAAAAATATATTTATAACTGAAAGAGCAAGTATCTTCAAACTCTAGCATCTTGCCCAGTTTGATTCGTGTCACTACAGCCTGCTGGACAGGGACTCGCAGACACCGTCCCAAGCATTCAGGGTAGCATCAAGGCTGGTGGGACAGATGAATTGGTCTTTTTTTGAGGAGAACCCGAGGATGAAAAGCCTGCCTGGAGCCCCATACACATTTTTCACCCTGTATCTTTGTTTGCAATACGCCTCGTATGTTTGTCAAAGAACGCGGTGCAACGGTCCTTGGTCTCACTCGGGCAAAGTCAACGTTGCACAACACCAGCAGCTTCAGAATACGGCACGGCTGGATTTTCAGGCCAGAGTTCACAGGCAAACGGCAACGGCAGCAACAGCAGGGCGAGGAAAAGGAGTCAGGAATCAGCCAGGAGACCGAGGGTTTGGCCAGGCCGCGGGCACGGTCCCCCTGCCCAAACGCGAACCGCAGAGCTACCGGTACCGCAGCTGGCCCCAGGCGCGGTGCCGAACCCTGCCTCTGCGGAGCCGCCCAGCACCCCGCAACGCCAGCGGGGGCTCCCGGCCGGGCCGAGGCCCCGCGCCCGGGGGGCGAACGCACCGCGGCCGCCAGACCTCGGGAAGCAGTCACAACCCCGAAAGCCCCTCCTCGCACCAGCTCCGCCCGAGGCCTAAGAGCCGGCCTGCAACACCCCCCCCTCCTGCCCGGCCCCGAGCTGCGGCCAGCGCCCACCCGGCGCGGGGGAAGCCCCCTGTGCTCCTGAAGGGCCGGAGCCGGCGAGTCAGAGCCGCCGCCGGATCAGCGGGGGAAGCCGGCAGGGAGGGAGGGAGGCGGCCGCCCAGGCCGGGGTCGTCCCCGCACTCACCGCGCCAGCGAGCCCACGCAGCCCCGCAGCGCCTCCATGGCCGGCCCGGCCGCGGGGCAGCGCCCGCCGCGGCGCTTAAGTGTGGCGGGCGGCGGCTCCTCCCGCGGCGGGGCGGGGCGGCCCCGCGGCCCTTCCTTCGCCCGGGGCCGGCCTGCCCCAAGCTGCCCGTGTCGGCGGCGCCGGGCCGCGGCCGGGCTCGGAGCTGGTCCGGGGCCGCACCGGCGTCAGCGGCCGGGTGCCAGACACCCCCCTTGGGGAGGGGCGCTTCGCCTCAGCGTCTGCCTCGGGAACGGGCAGGAAGGATTGTTTGGCGTCCGAGCTCGGCGCTGCCTGTTACCTAGATACAGCTGATACAGTGACACTGGAAGCCAATCTTGCCTGAAGCCTCTCGGCGTTAGAGCACGTCAGCAGATCAAGCGTCTCGGCTTCTGATTTTAGTGCCTGTGAGTAAGCTTACAGCTTGGATTAACACATCCAGTAGCTCCAGTGGAGGTGTTCGGTGTCATGGCTGCAGATGGGAGCAGTGGCTTCTGTTCACTGAGCAGGTACAAAGGCAGTTTTTCCTTTTCATGCATGCCTATGGGCACAAACACAGTGGTTTTTGACTCTGAAACCCAGTTCGGCTTCTCAGAGCCGTGCAATCGCTATTGCACAAGGAAAGCAGAGCCAGGAGCCGCAGAAACCAGCTCCTGGGCAACAGCCTGACCTCAGGCCAGCCTGAGCCTGGAAACCCCATGGCTGCTGCTTGTGGAAAGGCCCCTGCCACCAGCACCCGGGTTAGCCCCGGGGTCGGGAATAAGGAGTTACCTGGTCACCCGGGCTGTTTCACCTGCTTAAAGCATAAGAGCCACTCACCATATTTCGTTACCCTCCAGGCTTCTCCAGCAGGCAGGCTGACACCTGCTAGGTGTCTTTGGTCCTTGGCTTTGGGGCCCTGGATTGCTATTAAAAAGTCAAACAAACAACCTTTCAGCTCAGGGCAAATTGTTTTCCTGTATTCCTTCCCAGCCCAGCAGAGTACATAGCTCCTCTCCTCAGAACAAAGCTTAGACCAACAGACTCCCCAGCAGGTAACTGAGCCCAGACTTTTCTCTCTTCCTCCTCCAGCTACTTAGGGCTTGCAGGTGTGCGGGGACTCATCTCATGTGTTAACCCCTTCTTTTCCTGTTTTCTATGATGATTAGTTTTGTTCTGCAATACGTCCCTGGCAATATGTCATGGAGAGTGGGAAACAGAGAACAATAATTAGTTCTCTGACCACTTGGACTCCAGACAGCCTTTTTTCCCCTGGATTTGTACCTTGTGGTTGATTGCAGACCACAGCTGAAGTTATGCGAAGTGGTGCTTTTGTTAGGAATTCTTACCACGTGTTTCTCTACTGTTGAAAAACCCGTGTGCATACTGCAGCTTTGCCTGCTGCAGAGGGAGGAAACAGGAGAAGGTGTTTTGTCAGATGGTCCATCTCTTCCTACCATTGTTTGTGGAAGAGAAGGGAGAATGTCCCATAGAAACCATATGGAAATTGCAGTAAGTTTAAGGATTTTTCTGAACAAGCTGGGGCACAAATGTCTGGAGGAGGTGGAAATTTTGGTCTTGCGGAGGCTTAGCTTTCCTCCGCTCACGTGCCTTTTCCCAGAGGTCTCTGCAGAGACACCCAGGTAGTACAGCCACTGCCAAGCAGACCCTGCGATGCAAGGCCTGCCGCAGCTCTAAGGCAGGGACAGCGTGTTTTGCAAGTGGTGTTAGTGCTTCAGCTTGCATGGCAGTTGTAACTAATACAAATGCAGATATTGACTTAAGCGTAACAGGAAAAACATGTCCTTTTGAAGGTCTGACCTGATCTGTAAGGAGAGGAGGGTGTTACCTGTAGTTTCACAAGCTGCACTAATGCTCCTTTTTTTCTTGAGCAAGCAGCAGTAAAGCCATCAGATGGGTAAAATCACTGACCTAGGAGCTGGGCACCTCAGTAAAGACGTGTTGTTGAACACCAGCAAGACAGCGTGCAGATGAGAGGTGTGCAGAACCTACTGTGGAAGGGTATACAACAGTAGCATGAACCAAATCTGGCTGGCCAGGGCAAAAAATGAGATCTCATAAAAACAGAAGTGACAAGATAACATTCAGTATCGAGACACTAGCTATAAGAGGCAGAACCATCCTACTCTCTTCCGGGGAAGAAAAACAAACCGTAGATTGAGGTGAGGAGGCCAGTACATTTGGCAATGTTTTGCTTCAGTCATCACTGAAAACATTAGTGACGCAAGGGACAAAGTACGTGGCTGATGTTGAAGGGAGTGAACACTGGAGGTGGATTTAAATAAGGAACTGTGTTAATCCCTCTTACTAAACTACTGTCTTGCTGTCCCTTTGCTGAGGTGCCATGACTGACTCCATACGTGTTACCTCTTCACTGCAGTTCAGGTTAAGCAAGTTTGCTTCAGTCACTCCTCACAGGGGTCATACTGCTATGAAAAAAAGTCTGCAAGTGGCATGCTTAACAGGGAGAAGGCACTTGAAGTAGTTTTGTATGCAACTTCACATTGGTGAGTGTGCAGTATCAGACCAGGTTTTCCTTACCACCCTTCATGAAAAAAGTTGACAAAGTGGAACAAACCCAGAGGAAAGTAGGAATGATCAGAGATCTGGAAGCATGGTGTATGGGCTGTGTAGTTTGGGAAATAGGAAGACTGAGTGGAGATGTGAATCACGGGCTGCAGTGATTTTAGAGAACTCCGTGAAGAGGAATGGAATAAAATTGTCTTTATGCCTGCAGGGGCTTAACGTGTAGGGAAGGGAAATTATATTTTCCGTTAAGAAACATTTCAACTTTAAGGTGACTGTTAGGTGCTGGGATCAGTTGCCTACTGAAGATGTGAAGTCAATTAGGTGCAGACCTTGCTTGAGCCAGTGTTCAAATGACACAAAGGGCAAATGAGGACACAAAGGATGAATTTGAACATTCCTTCTACTTCTCAAAGCTCCGACAGATTACATGAGCAAGATTAAAGCAGAATAAAGTCTTTCTGTACCTTGCCTCCCTTGACCTAAGAGGGGAGTGCAAGGAGTGGACAGATGTGCTTACAGCAGCGTTAGCAACAGAGGTAACAGATTACTAGGGCTGGCTTCGGTTTGTGAAAGCTAACCTTCTGTTCAGCCTTTCTGCCCTTTCCTGTTTTCAGCTAAGTCAGATGCTGATTTCTGTTAGAACCACCCTTGTGAACACCACTAAGTAAATTCAATTATTTCTTATCCCTTCCATACAGACCGAACTTTCTATTCTTCACTGTATCCTCAAAATAACCATAGTTGTTTCTAAACTGCTTTTACTGTTCAGCAGATTTCTATCTCCACTGCCTCTGGCTCTGCTTTGTTTCTGTCAGGCTGTTCACGTTAAAGATTTGGTTGTTCATTCTTTATATTTGTGTTAAGCACTACTGCACCATTGCTGAAAGTTTTTAAGAGCAAGTTAGACAAGCATCCATCACAGAAGGCTTAGATACAGTTGTCTGTTTTAAGATAAGACTGTGGAGTAAATGTCTTATGAGGTTGCTTTTACCGTGTTCCATCTTTTTCATAATCTTTTTTGATGAAAGCATATTTCATAATGCCTAACAGCTTTGCAAGAGCCACGGAGTGTTTTTATCAGCTGTACAGGAGGGGACGAGGCTCCTCCTTAAAGGTGATCTCGCTGCTCTGCAAGGGTATACAGAAGAAGCTGGGAACTCTTTTTTTGCTAATTAAAATCCTCTGTAACTGTCTGGAAATGGTTCTGTGGCTGGCAAAGATGCCAATGTTGAAAGCCCTATTTGGACAAAAGACAAACCCTTGGCTTCAGTGAACCATCTGGCCCAGAAAAATGTTCTTTATTATGAGATTTCATGGGTGGGTATTTGGTTTTATTTTGTTCTTTTTGGTTTTCAACGGTTTTAACAATAGGATCAAGACAGTGTTGATGGATGGGCACATGCTGTATACATGGGAAAAAATACCGTGCCAAGAGTATTTCAGTAGTGTGAAATTCTTTGAACGCAAATTTCAGATTTTTGTAGTTAGACAGGATATTAAAATCAGAAGGTCAGGCTTTGCCCTCATTTAGCCCCTTTGCAGTACTGTATGTATGAATGAATTGCAGATATTTGTAGGCAGCATTTAGCTGAAAGGTGACTTTTTGAGAGCTACGTTGTGACAGCAGTAATGAAAAGCAGAGATGTTGCACATGAGATTCATTATTGAAGATGATTTACTGGAAAATTAATATTTGTTTATTCTGATCATGCCAAGGATAATCTGAAATCTTTTATGTTACATTTCAAAGGTTACGACTTCAAAAATGTATAAGCTCCAAATAAAACTAAATCACTGTTAATTTTTTTTTGTTTCTAGCAGCTTTACAATTTATTATTGTTTAGTGATACTCCCCACAGGAAGAAAAGAAAATATTATTGAGACAGAAATATGATTATTTATTTTGAAAGCTTTTAAATTTTGTTTTATGAGGCTTTTCTGCACAAAAAGAGAGGTGCTCAAGTGTGGAATTGTCCCATAACGGCACAGCAATGTTATGATTTTAATAGCAGATCCTGAAGAGACTCCAGGCAAAACTCCAGAACTACTGACCCCCCGACTGCACTGTGAGCTCACACTTCTTTATAGCTGCACTAATTAATTTAAAACGTAGATTTAAAAAAGTCTTCTTGGACAAGGAGTATCTCTAGTTTATGTCTTATATGGCATGCTTTCACAGCTTAATTAAAAATAACAATTATTGTATTTTGTTTTTTTCCAAAACATAAAGACCAAGGCTAGAGCTGTCAGCCAGCTTAATGGGTGACTTTCCTGAGGATCCTGCTGCATTTGAATCAATGTGTTTCAGCTTGTGACGTGATGACCTCTGAGCTTGATCCGTTGTTTTTAAGGTATGCACGAACAGGAACTAGAATCATAGATGCTAAACAGTAATCTGTGTGCATGTGAAATTTCCAAAGCAGTTCCACTAGGAAATATTTAGGGACCACCGATTGAAACAGACCAAGAAAAATATTGCTGTGACTTACTACTTTTAGATTCTGCTCAGGTGCTTTTTGTCTCTGGATAAAAAGGCTCTTGGTAAGCTGCAGGAGCTCTCAAAGTCAAGTGAGTGTCAGACCTAGCTTGGAGTCCAAACCTGACTTCGGAGCTGAATGCCTGCTGAGCAGAGCTGGCCTGCCTCTGTGTCCATCCCTGCAAAATACCCACAGTCAGTCTTCACACCGCAACAGGCCTTTTTTTACACTGCGACTATTGTCATATGCACGTAGCTGTCTTATAATCCCTTAGGAACAGGAGTAGTTGTTCAGCGTTGGGTTGGTCTGTGGTGCACCCCGACACCCACTGGTTTCCCTCAGGCCTGCCTTTAGGTGAGTCAGGCTGCAGAAGGAGGGCGATGGGTTTTTGCCATAGGGTTGATAGTTCCCAGATCTGAACAACTGAGCCTCACTATTCACCCCTCTCTTTCCACCAGCGCTCAACTGCAGCTGCCTGCCCCTGGTCACCTCAGCCCCAAAGTCCTGGTGCTCTCCCACCTCAGGACCTCAGGTTTCTGTTCGTGCCTCCCCTGCTGGCCCCAGCCCATGTAGCTGCCTCCTGGTCTGTCCGCCACTCAGCTTTGCTGGTTTTGACTCTGACCATCGGGTAATATGCCTGACAAATCCGGTTAGTGTGGGTCACGACACTTCAGAGCACAAAGTTACTACACCCTTTCACTTGTGGTGGGGCAAGAGCCGGTGAGCATTGATAATAAGCCGGGATGATTCTCAAGAAATCATGCCGCTTGTCACTTGGCTCCAACCAAGCATATTTTCCTGGTGGTCTACCGTCCAAGTAGCACCTGGCCCAGCCTTGCTTAGTTTCTGGAATGAAGTAAGTGGAACATGTTGAGGAGGATATGGGGCTGCCAGCTTTATCTCACGGTCACACTTGAGCCATTCTCTTTCTGACAGATACTAGGGGCATATTACTACCACCCGATAACAGAGCTCTTAAGCACACCCAGAGCTGGAATATTCACTGTCATATTCACTCATGATCCTGTGATGAGTGACTCACAATGACTCTGTTCCTGTAATGCCTTATTGCAGAGTAACTTTGGAGCCAAAGAGCCAGCGCTAGTGTGGATGTCATTCATTCTGCTGGCTTCCATGAGGCTCAAAAAACACGTTTATGGCTACGTTCGTATAGCAGAGACCATGAGCTTCTTCCACAACAGTCACCAAGGTTAAATACTTTTATCATGGAAATGGAAAGAAGTGCTGTAACTTTTCTGGGTGGTATCATTGCCTGGCAAAGAGTTGCCAGAGAAGTTGTATTTCTAGTTGTTTTGCTAGGCTAGGTGACTGATAAACTATTACATATTTGCAGTCAGAGCAAATGGCTGAAGTGCTTTTGCACAGGTAGGAGTCCCACTGGCTCTGAGTCGCTGAACTCACAGCTTTGTGCATGCTGCTCCTTCCCATAGAAATAGACTTCACGTCCCCTAAACAAGTGGTCAACTGTGTCCCCTCCTTCCCTCTGCAACGCTGACTGAATACTGATTTATCAGATTGTTGCTAAGCTTCTGTACCCTTGCTTATAGGTGGTTACTCTAAAAAGAGGATTTGTCCTCTTGTTAGAATGGATCCAGTAGTCTGGTCCCCTGTAGCCTTTCTCATCTCCGTAGTGTCATTCCTTTTTCTCCCCCAGGTAGACATGTACACATATAACACCGTATGCGATGGCACTAGATTCCTATAATCCGCTCCATGTCCACATAGTTGGAGAGAGTTGAGCAATCATATAAAATACTACCAATCTTTTATTAAAAGAGTCTTAGACTGCTTTCTGCCCCCAAACCCAGACAATGTTATTGGCCTGTCTGAATACAACAGAAGTCTTATAGCAGCTTTTTGAGGATGAAGAAATCTACTTCTTTTTATAGTTTGCATGACATATATGTGTATGTATATAACAGCTGTAGCCTCTTAATTACATGGTGATTTGTTGTAATTATGCAAGTAATCTCCCACATGGTCAATGGGGGTACTTCTTGTGGAAGGTGAGAAATGCAAATGGGTCATTCTTGCGATAATTAATTCTCTGTTCATCTGATGGATTTTCCCTTCAGGCCCAGCTGAGTGGGTTAGCAAAACAAAGACAGATGGCAGCAGATTATTCCAAACACTTCTTTATTAGTGGGTAATCAGCACAGATCCTCCCCCCTCTGCCCCCTTCACTTAGGGCTCAGCGAAAGCCCATTAAGGAAATGGAAAGACTGCTGTTGATTTTGGTGGGCACTCAACAACTTTCTCAGCTAAACTTTGGCTTACTCATCATTTTTTAATGTCCTGATGTTGGGTTCTTTTGTTTGTTTTTAAAGAAAGAAGAAAGCAATGCTGATGTAGTCACTCTTGGGGACTACTGGGGGAGAGAACAAGCTGTACTTTCATATGCACAATATAGTGCCACAAGCATATCCAAGGTAAAAGGTCAGCCCGTTTTAACTCTTTGAGTTTTATGCCAATTAAGTTCAATTTTTATGGAAAGCATAAGGATGAGGGATCCGGCTGCAATGTGTGCTCTGGCTGCCTTCTGAGCTACGTCCCCTGGACAAGGTTGATGGGGAAGCTGGATTTGGGCTTAGTCCAGACTTGGGAGCTCAGGTCTGCTCAGAGTGGATTCTCAAAGGCTCTTGGCTTTAGGTGCCTTGTGAAGGCTTTGGCCATCCCTGCTGAGATCTGCTAGATGCTGCCTACTTGCTTCCACTTTAAGGCATGCTTTCTTAGGCCAATCTGTCATTTTGGTCTAAACCTTGTTGCTGTTCCTGAGACAACTTTGTACAGATTGGTTGTATTTAATGTTATTTCGACAGATCTAACAGAAGCACCTTACCCTGCTTCCACATATTAACTATATTCATACTGAATTGGCTTTTCAGCATAGCACGTTCCTTTCTGTGATGCTGGCTCCTGCCTTTTGGGCCACAAAAATGATCTGAGGGCTGGAGCATCTCTCCTACAAGGACAGGCTGAGAGAGCTGGGGCTGTTCAGCCTGGAGAAGAGAAGGCTGTGGGGAGACCTTATTGCATCCTTTCAGTACTTAAAGGGGGCCTATAAGAAAGGGAGGAACAATCATTTTTGGCAAGGGCTGTTGTTACTGGACAAGGAGTAATGGTTTTAAACTAAGGGAGGGTAGATTTAGACTGGATATAAGGAAGAAATCTTTTACAGTGAGGGTGGTGAAACACTGGAACAAGTTGCCCAGAGAGGTGGTAGATGCCCCCTCCCTGGAAACACTAAAGGCCAGGCTGGATGGGGCTCTAAGCAACCTGGTCTAGTTGAAGATGTCCCTGCTCAGTGCAGGGGGTTTGGGCTAGATGACCTCTAAAGGCCCCTTCCAACCCAAAGCATTCTATGATTCTACAATTCTATCAGTGTCAAATCACAGATCACAGAATGTTAGGGGTTGGAAGGGACCTCTGTGGGTCTATTTTGCTTCTTACAGTGGCTACATGTAGACTCATGATCCCTTGAGATGAATCCTTTCTGTCTTAGATGATGTGTTTAGTCTTTCCTCCTAACATACATACTCCTAAAAGCACAAAAATATTAAGCATGCAGTGCTCGTGCGTTGTTTGACAGAGGCTGTGCAAGCCTTAACCAGCGATGTATGCACAAATTAATTCCTCTCACGGAGTTCAAGGAGAGCCGTAGGGCGAGGTTTTGAAGCACTGCTCTTGTGCTCCTGTATTGCAGCACATCAGCAATGCCAGAGGTGCGGAGCGAGTCTGTTGCTCACCCTGGCCGGCTGACTGGGACAGGTGGGGGAACTCCAGTATGGTCAGTGTGTACCCAGCAGGCAGGACAGGCACGGGTGGGTCCGAGTGCGTGGACGTACCACTGAGCACTATGGGCAAGCCAGCCTGGCTGAGCTAGCCTCTGGGAAAGGGGTTTTTTGGTGTATGGCCAGACTCGAGTCAGGGCAGGTCACAGCTCCACAAGCCCTGAGCTGTACGGGTGGTGCGGGACGGCAACATGGCCACGGGCAGCCCCAGGCAGCAGCTGCCAACTCGTCACACCGGTGCCATTTGAGGACAATGAGAGCAGAAAGGGATCAAATGTTGCTAGACCAATAACCACATCAGATTTTGCTAGACTGCTTCTGTACAACCCTGAGAAGGAAATAAACAGGCGCCTAAGGGTCTTGTGTATGCACCCCCCCACATTTCTTCATACAACTCCATAAACAAATACAGTCGTGGTGATTTCCAGATAATATTCTGCTTTTGCGTGGCCTTAAGCCATCATATGTATTTGCTGCCTAAAACGCCATCACGTGCACTGGCTGTTTGCTTTAGAAAGGGCCTGAAAGCAGGCGTTTTGTCACAGGCTCTCAGGCATGCATGGCTGATGGCATCTGAAACGTCCCCAGGTGCAGGAGGCAGAGCGGACTCAATAATCCACCTGAAAACAGGCTGAATTTACAGACTGAACATGTCTTTCAGAGCGAGCTGCTCCGTCAGACGTTCGTGATCCGAACGCTGGTCAGAGATGTGCTGTGTCCCATTGTGCTCTTTTCCCTCTGGCTTTGGCATCTCCTTTCACTACTCAACAGAATCGGGGTGAACAGAAATTTGCCCACCTCTGAAAATAAAATCCAGAAGTGTTGGTAACTGCTGAAAGGAATCTCTCTCAAATATCACGTGTAGTGTCTGCTCTGGTTTACAAATGTTTGAAGATGCAACAAGATTGCTGCATAGTTATGTTTCGTTTTAGTGATCTGCTTTTTGCTTCTCTCCCTCAAAGCCCTTTGATACATGCAAAGAGCCAGAAAAAAAAGGCCAAGAACTGTTGTTTTCTAGCAAACAGAGGCAGCAGTCAAAATTCAATGTGGGTAGGAATAAAAGGTTTCTGTTGGTTGAAAATGACTTACATATTTTCTCTCCATTATTTTCTAATTATCAGTATGTGATTTCAACACCAGTTCTGATTTTAAGGACTTAAAATGAATATGCTTGTCTGTCAGCAGGTGGCTCTGTGTTAAGACCAAGCTCTATTCTTGATGTATGCACAGAACTGGAACCGTTCCAAACAATCTAGTTAATTTTTCAAGCCAACAGGAAGATAATAAAGGCCTATGATTTGTCAGTAGGAAGGATATTTGTCAGGGGAAAGATAAGAAAATGGAAATCTCTTGCTAGGAGGGAACCATGGCAATGCTGGTATTACCCTGCTAGAGGAAACATCATCATTTTAAGAGTAGCCATGTCAGGTCTGCTAGACATGCAAACAGGTTTTCAGGTGATGCATCAAGCATTTAATTTCTGTTTGAGGGTTTGGGTTTTTTTGCTTCCTTTAAAAATCCCTACTACTTATATAAAGGACATTTTCAAGGTATGATGTCACTGAGTGACAACAGTGTTAGTGGAAGCACTGAAGCTTAGGATCTTATCTGTTTTACTGCAGTAGATAGGCATTTTTGCATTTCTTTCAATAGGAGTAGGTTGGCTCCTCAGCGCCTCATAGTATCGGGCTGAGGGTTGCTGCAGTGGCTTTCTGGCAGGGCTGCAGATCAGACGGATCCTGAAGCTAATCTAGCGGCTCCATTAATGTGTAACACTACATCGTTGTTTGAAGTTGTTTGTGTAGCTATCAATACAACATTCATGATCTAGCCCAGGAGGCTTTGCAGCTATCGAAGGTAAAGGTAGACTGAGCGATCCCCTGTACCCTGAACTATGCGTGTGACTGTTTCTCAGTTTGGCATTTTTCAGTCCTTCTTTGGAAACCAAGTTTACATACTGCTCTGCACATGTGTCTTGACCAAAGGAAATTACAATTTAATTAGATAAACAATGTAACATGTGCTGGGTAAATGAGAGGAATCTGCTTTCCCAGTATTTCAGTATTATCTTCTTATTTTAATGGTGGGAAGCAGTTGTCTTTTGTAAGCAGGTGAAAGGATCCTGTGCAAATGTATATTTAAGAGCCTTTATGAACATATAAGGATAGTGAATTTGAGTTAGATTTTGAGAGAAAACTGGCTTATACTGGATGATTGGGCTGTGGAGACAGTACAGTGTTTAAGGAGGGGGCAAAAAAGGAAGAGTATGTTAGCCACAGCTAAATATTCCTGGCCATTTCCATAGTTCAGCATACAGGTTGAATTAAATATACGTACAGCACTTATGCTGAAGATGTTTTGATCTTTTTCATGAGATTCATAAAGAAACTACATCCTTTTCTGAAATTCAGTTCTGACGTATCTTCTAGTCATACCAATCCTGTTCTGCGACATTCTGCTTGGCAGTGAATTATTTCTCTGTAATTAGAGCTTTATTTTCAGTTTGTTTGGGGAGGATTTTTGTTTGTTTTTAGTATTCTGCTTCACTCAAGGTATTGGTTTACATAAGGTAAACCTAAAGTGAGACTTTAAGGGAGCAAAGCAGTAAATCGTATTCCTGAGGTTTTGTGTGTACCTTGCTTTTCAATACAGCCTTGCAATGGCAGAGAGCTACTGCTAGTCACATTACTGTCACACTGCATTGCCAAGAAGAGTGTTCCAGTCTTTTGGTTACAGACTGGTGCACCTGTTGTTCAGTTTGCTCTTTTTGAACTTTAAAACAATGAAGATCAGTTTAGATCTCCAGGCGTCCCAGGGTATGGTTGTTTACTGCTAACATCTGTAAGCTGATGGTGCTTATTCTCTTTTTCCTTGTGCTTTGGAAAAGATGTTGTCAAAGGGTCCTGTAACAGCTGCTAAGGAAGGATCGCAGAATTGCAGAATTGCTGAGGTTGGAAGGCACCTCTGGGGATTGCTTAGTCCAACCCACCTGCTTAAAGCAGAATCAACTAGAGCAGGTTGCTCAGTGCTGTGTCCAGTGGGGTTCTGAATATCTCCAAGGATGGAGACTCCATAGGCTCTCAGGGCAACCTGTGCCAGTGCTCAGTCACCCTTCAAGTGAAAAGCAAACAAACTCTTGCTTATGTTTAAACAAAATTCTTGTAGTTCAGTTTGTGCCCGTTGCCTTTTGTTCTGTCGCTGGACACCGCTGAGAAGAGTCTGACTCCATCTTCTTTACTCCCTCCCACCAGCTATTTATGCACTTTGCCAAGATCCTCCTGAGCCTTCTCTGCTCAACGCTAAATAATCCCAGCTCTCTTAGCCTCTCCTCCAATGTCAGATGCTCGAAGCCCTTAATCATCTTAGTGGCCCTTTGCTGGACTTGCTCCAGTATGCCCATCTCTCTCCCTTGTACTGGGGAGCCTAGAACTGGACCCAGCACTCCAGCTGTGGCCTCACCAGTGCTGAGCAGTGGGGAAGGATCACCTGCTGCAACCTGCTGGCAGCACTCCTTCCAGTGCAGTCCAGGACACTGTAACGCTTCTTTGCGACAAGGGCACAGGGTCAACTCCTTGTTCACCTCCAGGTCTTTTTTGCAAAGCTTCTTTCCAGCCAGTCAGCTCCTGGGATGTATAGTACTGGTGCATGGGTCTCTTCCTCCCCAGATGTAGGACTTGGCATTTCCCTTCATTGAACTTGATAAAGTTCCTGTCTGCCCATTTCTCCAGCCTACGGAGGCCCTCTGAATGGCAGGACAACTATCTGGTGTACCAACCACTCCTCCCAGTTTTGTATCGTATGCAAACTTGCTGAGGGTGCACTCTGTTCCATCATCTAGGTCATTAATAAAGAAGTTAAACAGTGTTGGACCCAGTGTCAACCTCTGGGATAATCCACTAGTGAGACTGTCTTCTGCTGGACTTTGGGCCACTGATCACAACCCTCTGGGCCTAGCTGTTCAGCCAATTTCCAATCCACTTCAATGTCCACTTATCTAGCCTGTACCTTGTCAGTTTGTCTATGAGAATGTTACAGCAGACTGTGTTGAAAAGCTAACTGAAGTCAAGATAAACATCAGCTGTTCTCACCTCATCCACTGGTCCAGTCATCACACCGTAGGAGGCTATCAGGTCAGCTAAGCATGATCTCCCTTTCATGAATCCATACTCACTATTCCCAGTCACCTTTTTGTCATTAATGTGTTTTGAAATGATTTCCAGGATTATTTGCTCCATCAGTTTCCCAGGGAATGACGTGAGGCTGACTGGCTTGTCATTCCTGGGGTCCTCCTTCTTGCCCTCCTTGATGACAAGTGACATTTGCCTTCTTCCAATGCTCAGGAACCTCCCCAGATCACCACAACATTTCAAAGACTATCAGAAGTGGCATCACAACAACATCAGCCAGTTCCCGCTGCACTTGTTGGTGCATCCCGTCAGATCCCATGGACTTGCGTGTGTCTGGTTCAAGAGGGAGAGCTTCAGCTTTAAAGCAGGTGCCATGGGAAGAAGCCTCACTGTGATGTTTTCCAGGTCTTTCTTCAAAACATCTTCTACCAGCTGGTCTTGGAATTGGCCAGATAAACTCCTGTAGCAGGGGAGTGCGCTTAGGGCCCTGACTGAGTTTGTGAGGCTGGATGTTAGGATGAACTGCCTGATTTGCAGAGGGGTGAGTGGGCAGTGGAACCTCCACGGAGCCATAACAGTGATAAAACTCTGGGTTTTGCGCTTCTGTCAGTGGGGAGAAGAAGGAAGAGACGATGCAGAATTTACAGGCTTTAATGATTTCTACTCTTCTATGGCTACTATGAGTCACTTTGTACTTATTTCATCCGAGCATCCTTTTCACGTGTGAAGTTTGACTAGACTGCCTCCTGAGTGGGTTTACTACTTCTCAGTCTCTTCTTCAGGAACTGGAGAACTGAGAACAGAAATAGCTTGATTAAAGCTCACGTGCTCACAGAACTTGCTTAAACCGAGAGGTGCGTACAAAGTGAAAGTTTTTTACAGATAGAACAACACAGACTTTCTTTTATTATTATAATAATAATATTGATAATATATATTTTTACCTAAAAAAGACAACCTTATCATATTTGAGAGTTTTCCTAACTTGCACACTGGTCTACTGATTTCTGTGATCATCGATTTTTAGCATTCATTACTAAATAGTGAGAAACTCTTTAAAACTACAGTTGTATATGGTACAGTACAAAACCGATGCTGGTTTCCAAAGGACAAAGAATAACATTGCAAAAGAGAAACACAAGAATACAACACAGACATTTCTGCATTTTTAAAATATGTTTTTGTGATGAAATCTCTGTATGATGGAGATGATTTTAAGTTCAACCGATACCAGTGGGTGGAAAGCGTTCTCTGAAATTGCATGTGCTTACATGAGGTCTTTGGTTTCTTGATCCAAAGTAGGTCATCAGATATGTAATCCATCTTTGCCTTGACTTTATAAAACATCTAAAGGTAATTATTCTTAGCTTCCAATATAATAATTACAGAAGAAGGAAGTCTTAGACAAAACTATGGATAAGAAAAGCCTATGTCAATTATTAGAAGGTCTATATGAATTGTAATGACTTTCATGTCATTACATCACTTAGGTTCAGATTTACTACAGACTAGCAAGTCAGTGGGGGATACGCTGGTGTAAATAACCGCCCTTAATCTCTTTTGAAGTCAGGTTACATCTGTAAGACTAATTCCTCCTCCCACTGCTGTTTTATTGTCCGGATGAAATAGTGCAGGAATATAGTGCATCTGAAAAAATCTCCAGTGAAATACAAGTGATTTTCTCCAAAACTTTGGAAATGCAGTGTTAAAAATTGGTGAGCATTGTACATTGTATATTTATTTCCACATTTGCAAAGTGAATGGAAAATGCTAATATTCTGTTACTGTAGCATGTCTCGCCCCTTTTACAAATAGTAAATGATTACACCAGGTGCAGGGCAGGAGAGAACCAGCATTGAATTTCTAAGTTTCTACGTATATGTATAATAATGACTATATTTTACAGTAAGAGAATCATTAAAATACATGCTGTCTGAAATGTTAAGTGTGACCCTGAGGCACGCTGAGCACCTGAAATAACACTTTAGAATCACCCAGTGCCTCCAGAAGTCCTGACTACGTGTCGCCTGACAGATGTAAGTATTTGTATCACAGAAGGCCGTTAGCTGTTATTTCAGTGCAAAGACAACTGATAGTTCTGCTGAGTTACAGCAACAGTCATGCCGTGCCAAGAGCTTCACAACATCACCAAAGTCGTGTCTCCTTGTGCCAGTAGAGGCTTTAGCCCCCGTTTTCTTAAGTTGGGCTTACCGGCATCATCAGGTGGCACTGCTCGACAAGACCAACATTAAACAACATCTGGCAAGAGAGGATATCTCTCAGGAGATCTCCTGTTTCTCAGGAGAACAATGTGTCGCTTATTGCAATGGACAAACAAAAGTGATGGAATTCCGATTTTAGTTCCGTGTTGTCTGACAGCCTGGCTAATAATGCTTCAATTCATTTCAAAATAGAATAAACCAGTATTTCCACCATGAATATATCTAATTCACGATCTTACAAGAGACCATTAGTGTCACAGTATTTCGAATCACTGCTGCATCACTGATACAGCAACGGTGCACTTTCATACATAGTGCTGCTTTCTCTAACTGCCTTAAATTCAAATAGCACCATCGCATATTTATGGCTAAAAGAAAAGCGCTGTTAAAAGACACAGACCTTGCACACTCAGAGAGGTTTCCAGCTTAATGTGACAAAGTTTATCCTTTCCCTACTGAGCTCATTAATACCTAACATAAGCTTTCTGTGCAAAGAATGTGTCTGTGAGCCTTCTTACCTTGGCGAAGGTGTCTGAATAAATGTTTTTCTTTCCACTGATTAATACTTTGGATTTGATTGTGACAGGTGGCTGGAGATACAGACACTGAGAAATTTTAAGATAACTTTTTTAAGCCTTTGCATGAATAATTTGTAAATAAAAAACCTATTCTGGTCTCAGTTGTCATCTATTATATATATGTGTATATAAATAAAACATTATTGTTCCACCATTCAACTAATACTGAAAAATAAGACTGGATGGAAGTATGAGTAGTATTTTTTCCGGATAGTATTGGCACATATCCATTAGTGGTGATTTTGACTGTAACTGCTAGGCTTTCCTCCCTAGGAAGGAGGGAAGAAAACGCTCCTTGTGGAGCTGATTAACGTTCCACGCTACAAACTCGGCATTGCTAAGCCAGAGGAGGCTTTCTCTTCCTGCGATTAGGTAGAAAGTTCTGCCTGTGAAACATGGTTTTTGCTATTTTTCTCCTGCAAACATGTGCAATTCCACTGATTTATCCAATTCATCTCAGTAAGCATAGGCAAGAAGACTCAGACCTCAATTTTGAATCCGTTTGTTTCAGAGAATTGGGAAGCAATAGTTTTAATGGCTGTATTATAAAAATCCTGAGTATTCACTAAAAGAGTAACTAACAGCTTTTAGTAAAACTGAAAGTCGGTACCTAGCTGAAGAAAGCACAGCGTATTAGGCTGTGGTATTAACGGAGCACGCAGTGGTAGTGCGCATAAAAGGCTGCAGAGAATGAATGTATAAACGCTGTATATTAGGGTATGCACTGAAGTGTTCAGGGTGATTGAATGGATTTCAGTAATTGTGTAACAGCGACTGCAATTAAAGAGCCTTCTGAACATTAATTAATTCTCATACCATCTATATGAGGTTGGTCTGTCTGTCTGTCTTGTTGCCAGGCTGCACTGCACTATGTTGTTTGTATGCATGGATTCCATAAAAGCATACAAGGGAAATAGCACATGATTTTTTGTAACTAAAATAGTAACATTTAGTATACCAAGACACAGAACTCCTCTTCCCTGTGTTGTGAAATACATACCTTCCCATTCTGTGATGAGAACGGGCATACTTCGACCTCCAATCCATTTTACTCCAAAATTCACTGTGTAAATATAATGGGCTATAAAGTACAGAAATACAAAACCCACTACTCCAATGCATTTTAAAACTAAAACTTCAGGAGCAAAACCCCCATAAATCCAGAGTTAGTGTCAACAGTTCTCCCTCTTTTGAACAGAAGTAGTTCTTTTGCTACTTGAACGCAGCATGCTTACAAAATGCAGTACCCTATAGTGCTATTGTCATGTCTGGTGCATGGATCACAAGGAAATGGAAATTCCTTTTTTCGCTGTTGGTGAATGTTTTGTCACATTCCTTAGCATTGGGGAGATGTTTTATGAAAGACTTAACTGTAACTCACTGTAAAATGGAAACCGCTGTAGGAACCGTAATTCTGACTTCTCTACATTTTCAGTCTTCATGATACAGTACTGAGAGAGAGCACATTTTTGTAGTTTCCCTACTGGCATAAAGGAAAAAAAAAATAATTAAACAGTCTTGGTAGCTCTAGGAAGTTACCAGGAAAAAAAGATGCTGTCTGTCTTAATTTGATAGAGTGGCTTAAGTCGTATTTCATTATTCAAAGATCCCCTTGCCCATCTCCTGTACATACACTGAACAGATCCAGCCTCGCTGACGGAACAGCATAGCTCTACTACTGATAGTAGAGTGGCTGGTGGGAAGTGATGTTTTTATCGCTTTAATTGAAGCCATTGCCAACAGGAACCACATTCGAGATGAAAAATGGAGAACGCTGCCTGTGGGGCCCTAGGTAAGTGCTCCAATACATGCAAATCTCTTTAATATCGTGAGATGAGCTAGCGTAATCAAAGGGAAAATATCAGTCCTTCAGCACGTATGAAACATGCCGGTACTTGTTCTGTAAAATCTGACAAGCTCAACAAGACACACTGCAAAGGCATCAGCTGCTGACTCTTCTCCTGGAGTTTACAGCTCTTTCCGCTCTTTATTCTACCAGAATGCGCTGTTTGAGGCCAGGCCAGCAAGTCTGGAGGTATCAAACATTCTCCACCAGCGAGCCAGTGAGGGATGGTGACATGAACTGGCACAGCTCTGGGGAGCCGAGCCCCGTTTGCTTACAGAGGAAGCACTCGCTTTTTGGAGCGCAGGCATCTTTGTGCCAGCATTCATGGAGAAGATCTTCGCTGTCTTGGACGCCTCGTTACAGATGCACTTAGGTACTCTGTAATGTATGTAGTGAAAAATACCTGCAGCATTTTACAACAGCTGGTAGGGAAAGGAGTCCACATGTTTAAGCATTTTGGGGGATTTAAGTTGCTGGCTAATGTGCTAGCGTTATGAATGCTTGCGCTCACACGGAGAGCTGCTGGACACATCTATTCCGCGACAGCGTGCTGAGCAAAGTTTCCTCTGGCTAGCAAGAAAACACAAAGGGAGGACGAACTCTGGTAGTTTATTTCAGTCATTATGTGTAGGCAAAGAGTTTTAAGGCTGTACTTTGATGAAAACTTCGAAGTGGCATAATGTGGCACCATCTGTGAACGCAGCCGTCCCGCCTGCCCCCTTGCTACCCCCTTTGGCGCCTGAAGTCAGCTGCTCATAGCGGCCAGGGGCTGGATTGGCCCGGGAAAACGATCTGTCTGTAAATAATCCCTTTTTTGTTTACTGGGGTACTTTACAGGCAGATCACTTCACTCATCTGGTCCCCTGGAAGGGTTCAGAAACGTTTGTACTGGCACACGGGCGGCAGAGGAGGGGAGGGAGACAGGACTGCTGCTCCACACACACGCTGCCGGTTTAACACACTTGAGCTACAGCCCAAGTGAAAACCGAAACTGCACCCCGGGCACAAAAAGCGAACTTGTGAATGGGTTTCTGTGCCTTCCCCTTCCCACCACGCTTGGCTCCCAGCTTCGCAAATCGCTGGTGTACACCACTGAAGTCGATGCATGGATTTCCCTGCTGCGTCGAGCCCTGGGACGCCAGAGCACACCAGCCCTAACTGGGTCAGAGCCTTTCTCTGTACGAGCAGGCTGAGCTGCTTCCCGCACCCGCTCCTCTCCCAGAGAGATGGGGGGACGGGGTGAGGAGGGGGAGCGGATGAGGTGGGGCTGGGCTTCCACCACCCTTGATCCCCTGCCAGTGTAAGCTTCCTTACGGGGCTTACGGCCATGGCACGAGTCCGAGAAAAGCCCCGGCTGCTCCCACGGCTGCCGAGGCTAAGCACCCTGGGATCAGAGCGGTGCCACCGAGATCCGCATCTGTCACTCGGATCTCCGCTGTGCTCAGAACGTGGGGGTAGGGTGAATAAAAGACAAGCGAGGCCACTAGTATTTATTATTTGTATTATTATAGCACCCTCAGTGCCTAGTTGTGGACCAGAATCGCATCCTATTAGCACTGTGCAAACCCAGAGCCAAAGTACTACAGTCCCTGCCCTAAAGGGCTTACAATCTCCGTTTCCGATCAGGGGGATACAAAGTGGGGGGGGAGGAAAGGGAACAGTGACAAAATGTCAATCACTGTGACAGACAGCATTGGTTTCCTGGTGAGAGCCATCAAAGCTCTTAAATGCTTTGTTGGATTTAGACATTCTTCACACAGTCAAGACTTGTGCAAAAAAGCATCAAGAAATCTCACAGAATTTTATGTTATATTCAGTGAAAAACATTTTTCATTGCAAGAAACACATGTAAGGTTATTTTTAAAAAATATCGTTTAGTTTGTATTTCTAAGCAGATATCTGAACACGTTTACAAAGTCTACACATGCAGTATAAAAAGAAAGTTAAAAATTTTGAACCATCTGTTACTTTTTGGCTCATTCCTTTATTTAATTTGCACCCTTGCAAACAAAAGATATCTTTTAATTTTTTTAAGAAAAAAATAGAAGTGATTTAATTTCAACTACTTTCCTGGACACTGTTGTATTTTTCCTGTGCTCATGATTTCAAAAATAATCTAAATAGAAACAATCACCTTGGTGGGATTAAAACCAATGCTAGATACAAGGACAGAGAACAACTGTGTATTTAGGAAATGTATGCAACTGATTCTACAAGTTTCTCTGATCAAAAAGTGTGATAACAACTTTGTGCGAGAAGGGCATGTGATTTACAACTTTTTGCAAGCATATCTTATGTGCATATTTCAAAGATCTTGCCTGTAAGGGGCAAAATCCTGCTATTCTGCTCAAAGTTTCTCTGAAATCAACAGCTCTTTGACACTGTGCTCTATTCCGCTGGCCTCCTACTGTGTCTCATAGTTAATACTGTGAATAACTCAGTGGAGTTCAATATTCCTGGTTTTAACTGTAATTACTCTATGGTAGTAAGCGTTTGCAAGTTTGAATATCTTACAGAGGCCTGTAGGACAGTATGATCTACCCCCAGGCAGAGGGATGAAGGGAAACAGGGACTAGCTGGCCAGGTTGTAAAATCATTAAACATTTTCCATGATCAGCTCTGTTCTTTGCTATTTGAATAGCGCCCACCAAAATCACACAAGCAACCTATACTCTTTTACCTGAAAATAACTTCCAATATTAGCTTTCTTCTATGCATTCTCTAAATTGCTGTAAACATCCAAGATAACCATATATATATACACACACACACACACGGTGTGTGTATATGTGCATATACATGTATAGGTGTACATATATACACACATACACACAGACTTACATATATGTCCATATACATATATACGGATATATAGCTATGACATAGTTAGGAAACAATTATGTCATTTTTATTGCATTCTTAAGTATCACCAAACAAGGGTATTATAGGCACACGTCTTAACTACTCGTCCTTACTACAGTCCTAAAGCTCATTTACCTGAGATCTGCATCTGTAAAAATAAGGTTCCATTTTTAGCTGCATGTTACAAAAGACTAAGTATCAGCCCCACAGATATGAAATTACAACTTAATTCCCAGACTAGTTTACTACAAGTAAAATATGCTACCTTATAAAAAAGATACTGCTGAGAGAGATACATATTAAAAAGGAAACACGATTCTTACAGGTTTAAAAATATCCCTATGCCTTCCCACATGGTAATAAATTTATAAAAAATGTTTGACACGGAAAATCTCCACAGAAAGCATTCTGCTGAAATCACGTACCCTTTAAGCCACCCATGTGGCAAAAGTTACATAGTTCAGGAGGGCAGACTCCATATTACAAGCGTTTAATTTTCATCATCCCGTCTGTAGTGAATAGTTTGTATTTCCTGAGCTATGAACATAGCCATCTCTCTGGTGCCCGCAGCAACCACTCGGCAGGACATCAGATCCAGAGGTCCCCCTGAGGACAAGAGGATTGATGAGAACCATCTTAGGTGATATAAAAAGGCAATGTAGTCTTAAATATAAACCACGCTGTAATTAGATAAGGTCAGAAACACTGAAACAACTTCATATGTAGCTCCTTTTGAGGTGGGAAGGACAACCTAGTTCAGCAACTCCGATCTGGAAATCTCTGGCAAAAAAATTATTCCTGAAAATTCTAGGTAAGTGCCAAAGTATGCAACAGAAGCAGCGAATGTCTAAATTTGTTCAGTATCCAACAACAAATGCAATATTCCTTTCTGTCAGCAACAGGAAGGGACAGAAATTAGTTCAATCAGATACCCTTCTTCTTAATCCACCACATCCTTCCACAGTATCCACATACTGGCCACTGTTACTCTGAGATCTGTACCATATAAATGAATAAAATAATAATCTGGAGACTGTGCTGTCCTTTACTCCCTCTGAGTAGTTCCTAGTCATACACGTTCAGACGCATACCTGAGAGTCCTCCTTTCTCGCGAGGTTGTCTCTGCCAAAATCTGCTTGGAGTCTTGGCGTATCTACCAATCTCCTGGGCTAGTTCTTTACTGTAAATCTGATGCTTTAAGGGAACTACTCAAAGCCACAGGAACACAGTTTGACTCAGAAGACCTCTGACGTGATGAAACCCCAGGCTGGAATTACCTCAGTGTGTTACGAATAACCAGCCAGAGCCTAGAGGAGAGTGCAGACGTTTCTACGGAATACTGCTAAGAATGAGACAGAGCCACAGGACAAGGACTGTGTTGAGGTAACACAAGTTGCCCAGAAATAGCCACTCTGTCCCCAAGAAGTCAACGAAAACAAGGATATTTTGCTCACCTGACGTGTCTATCACAGTGCCGCCCGCCTCTCTAATGATGACAGTGGCTGCTGCCAAGTCCCAGCAGTGTAACCCAAACTGGTAATAGGCATCTGCCGCGCCGGAGGCCAGGTGGCACAGAGCCAGGGTCGAGCTCCCGATGACACGGACCCTAAACCCCGCCAGAAGGGAACGTGGTAACGTAAAGCAGAAAATGCCTTTGATTTCAACTTGGGCATGGAGATCGCAAAATGTGCAATGTACGTGGCTGGTTTTGGTTGGTTTTTTTCCTTTCTTTAATGACTTTTGGCCACGTATGCGAGACATATATTGTAAAGTATCTTACCCGTGTGCTTGGGCCTTGAGCAATCTCTCAATGTTACCCAGGAACAATTTCAAAGTTGCAGGGTCACGTTTTGGACCAATTTCTGTTAAAATTAAGGCCTTCGAGATATCTGCAATGTAGGTAGTTGTTTCCGTTAATTCAACAGCTTCCAGGTAGATTCTGGAAATTCGTTTTTAAATTAAATACTAATGGACTTTTCACAGGAAAACAATTTTCATGTCCCCTTTTTTACCCCAAACTCTTTCACAGGATAAGTGACAACTTTGCATAAAAATTCAAGCAAGACTAGATTTCTCATATCAAATGGTCTGATCTAAATACACTTTTTTAAAAAAAGAACAAGAAGATTAAAACCAAGAATGCATTCTTACATTCCTTCTCTTTCCATACATTGCTTCATTTCGTTGACTGGTCAGCTTTTGGCAAATTCACTAACATTAGCAGTCAACTAAAAATAATCCAGTGACCTAGTAACTACTAATGACGCTAATCTAATCATATTTGAATACAGGATGGTTCTTGAATAGGGAACTTTACTGTAAACAAATGACAAACATTTGGGAATACAAGAGGAAAGAAAAGTTTCTACCTAAATCACCATTTACCCAGCTATGCACGACTGAAAAAAACCCTTTCCTACCACAAACTAAAGCATTATCTTAATTAATAATACTATACAAAAGTTACATTTGTATTGTGTTCAGCAAGGGCAATTCTGACCTACAGCAGATGAGGATATCAGCCTTAGGTACAGTCAAAGCAGAGACTCTCAGTGACTTTCAGGGTCTTGAAGTAGTCCTCAACGTGAAATCGGAATATTGGTAGTACGTAACAAGCATATGCCAATGTAGGTGGAGATGGCTGATCAAACGCCAAGTTTGTGTGACAGCTGAACTTGCGGGCGTTAAAAGTATGACAAAACTCAAAGGTTTAGCTGTTGATTACTTACTAACTAGGCCGTGCTCAAGTGTCAGGCATCACCTCCTACCCTGGGTTAAAGGCTAGGCATTCATTCAGCTAGGGAATGTCTACCCGGTTATTACAGCTAATTGCGTAAATTGAAAATTCTTAGCAGAAGTAGCAAGGAGGTTTTCAAAAGTGGATTAAGCTGGAGTGAGACATCATTTAATTAAATAGGCTACCAATGAATTTAGTATTGCAGAGGAACATTCTGGATTCAAGCAATGCAGCAAATGGTTGGTGAGTAACAGGTATGTAATTGGATTAAAAGTTGCAGGGTATCACAAAGCTTAACTGTAGGAACACAGATTTAACAACTGCTTTTTAAATTACCACATTACAATATAGAAACACCAATCCAGGCATGCTGCTGGGTATTCATTGTTTGGCCACCACTGAAAACTCTGGATGGTGAGAGCAATCTGCCTCAGATGTTTTTGCATAACAGACCCTATTTACAATTACAGAACATTTAGTGCTCGCCTCATTGCCAAACTGCACCAAGCATTCACACCACACCAGTCATAGCCAGGTCATAACTAAGACAGTTGTTATTTTGAGTTGTTAAACATATTTCTAATCCATAAATGTATCTCTTTAATTTTTATCAAGGCTACAGGTAGAAATTCGGTGAAGAGACTAAGGCAAGGAAGAGGGAGGTGTCTGCTTAGGAGAAGGAGCTGGCTGATCACAAGAATCAACGGGGTTTCAGGAATTCAAGGTACAGGAGAAAATTTACTGACTACTCACTGTGATAGAGGCCAGAAAAATAAGGAGGCTTGGTAGAAGAGATTTAATAGTGATATGGACAGATTTATAAGGAAAAGACCAATTCTGTTGACCACAGAAGGTTGAAAAAACAAAATACACTTACAATATTAGCACACGTAAGGCCTGACCTGGATCTAAGCATGAGAAGAAAGTATCACTCAAGATGAAAGGGAAGATGGATCCTTCACTTAAGTGTATCCTGACTAACTGCACTCCCATACCAGACCTCCAAAATCTGGATACCAGACCTCCAAAATCTGGCATTGACAAACAACAGCATTTGCCTGGACTGTGATTTCAAATGATTAAATCTGAACAATGAATTGTATAACGTAGATTAATGTTACACAACAGTCAGATTTCCTGAAAACAAAAGGTGTGAAATAACATGACAGCCTGGATCTCCAACACATCATGCACTGGTGAAGGCTACTTAAGTTCCAGTGGCAGGTACAGGGAAACACACTCTCTGTTCCAGGGTGGGTTTATTGCACTGAAACCACAGCCCTTCCAGGAAAAGAGCAACTGTGATTTCATACACTTAAAACATCAGTACAAGTGAGACTAAAGAAGATCCATCTTTACTGGTGAAACTGCCCACCACCAACTGATGTCTCCTACAAAAAAGGAAAATTTAAAAGCATTTGGAACTGCAGAAGGTCCACTTCCCTTGCTATGTTCCAGACAACCATGTAGACTGGACGTCCAGAGAAAGGACAACAAAAGCAGCATGTGCCAAAATTGTTCCTTGCTCAGCTGGAAACCAGAACTCTCTGACTGCAAAAGCGAGAGAGGTGCAGTTTGCTCCATCTCGCCAAATACGGAGACCCCAGCTCACTATTAATTTAGAAGAACAGCCAAACTCCCAAATTTCAGGGAAGTTTTGATGCAGGGTATGCTTGGGGCACTGTAACAAAGCTGTATATTAAACTGCTTGAATTTACTGTGTTTCAAGTTCATTGAATCTCTTTTTGGGGTGAAACTACCATCTCCTGTGTGCAATGACGTACATTTTTGGCACATCTGCTGCTGTCTGCAACTGAGTGTGATGTTCTCCTCTGCATTTTGATTGATTAAAAGAAGACTTCTCTACCCACATCTGATTAATGTTATCTGTTATCATCAGGTAAACAGATACATCTATGACTTGGTTTACCAATAAAAGAATTCCATTAAATTGTTGACTAAGTGTTGCTAGCTATATGTATGTTGAAACACACCTCACACACAAAAGCAAGCTGTTAAAGAACCCCTAATGAAGCATGCAACCTTTAGTTTACTGTTAGCATGTATGCCTACAGACATAATACACTTTATGACGTACAACTTTATTGGAAAATAACTGAATAAGGGCTGCCATAGTACTCTGAATTTGATTCACCATTCCCATTGCATCTTGCTCACAAAAAATTACGCCAATGTAGAGCTGGAATGAAACTGGTGAATCTACTCATCCTTCCTTGTTTTAAACAATGGTTATGAAGCAAAAAAAATAGGATTATTTAAATAGTTCATATTCAGATGTATATTTTAAAAATAAGATGAGGAAAGTTGTGATTTTTCAGAGAAAAACAAACACATAACAACAAAATTATCATGCAGGTGAAATACTTTCCATCAGGATAATGATGTTCATTATCCTAATGATGATTTGCAACAACTCTGAAACAAAATTAACATATTCCTTTTAGAGTTCTAACAAAATCTAGACCAACCTGTCTCTTTTGATACCTGAAGCCTTTTGCCATTACAAAATGCCCCTTGACCTCTTCTACCAGTGTATAATCGTTCTTCAGTGCAGTGGTAAATTACACCAAATTCAAGCTTTAAGATTTTGAAAAGGAAAGAAATGAATGCAACTCAAATTACTCATCATAAATATAAACAACTACTAATGGCAGAAAGATCAGCAATATTTTAATTGGTACATGTAATTAAAGATTATATTGATGCTAATAAACTGGAATAATTTTACTATTACTGTGATATTGAGATACAGGTCATATAAAATTCAGTTTATAAAGAGAAGTTAATGCAATCTGTTCGTGATCTTCTAAACTCTTACTTGCAGCTTGTTTGTGTTCACATTAGACTGGATTAAATGCTAAATTGAATTAAAATTCAATTGTATGTTTTTATTGAAAGTATCCAAGTCCTCTAAGGCCAGATTCTGAATGCTTTACTTTCACTAGGGAGCAGTTACACCTGGAAGTAATCCCACTGGCTTCAGCTGGACCCTGAACATTTGCAGCCCCAAATACATAGATACAATCAGTCTTGCATCCAAACTCGGAAGTCATGGCACGCTTTTTACTAACAGTGGATGCTTTTATATGCACTTCACCTTCCATGATGCATTTAATTTGCCTGTCTTTTCAACCAAAGTAGTGCACTCCAGTCACTTCTTCAAATGTTGCTCTGCAAAATCCTGTTTACACATAAAAGTGAGAATCTCATGAAGTCACATGACTCCAAGAGAAGGACTTTGAAGAGAAATACCAAATATTGTGACCCTCGGTGAAATCTTGAGAATGAGCAACACTGGAATTTTTGAGGGAGTATCTGTTTTCCAATGAGAAGAGGGTCAGAATTTGACCCTTGATTTAAATCCAAGATACTTAATATTTCCATTACTTCAATAGCTTTCACCAAAAGATTTTAAAGCACTTTACAAACTTCAATGATCAGCTCCTAAGATCACCCCTAGGTATGTACTATTAGCAATATTTTATTTCAGGGTGGACAGATACACAAAAATTCAGTCACTTGCCCAAGGTCACAGAAGAAGTTGGTAACAAGGTCAAGAAAACATCTCAGATGTTCTAGACTCCAAATCTTTTCCTGCTGCCCAACTCCATTCCATGTGAATAATCATTGGTGTTCATCAGAGACAATTCAAAGGGAATAGACTGTCCTCGCTCCCTACCCTGAGGTCCCATCTAAACCAAGGGGTTTTCTGAGGAACATGCTATTAATAGACTCTTTCCCTGAAGACATCTGCAGGAAATTTCTTCAGTACTGTTCAAGGCTTACATTCAGGCCAGTTCCCCTGTGTGTACTTTGGCTTCTTTTCAGCATGCTACTTTTTTCTGTTTTTCCCATTTGTTTACTGAGGGAGATTTAACATAATTCCTTATTTTTGTTTCAGCTTTGTTTACTTTACATAACCCAAAATGTGCAGCATCAAAATCAGGATGGTGTTCTAGAAAACATAAATATTAGAGAATGCTGTCTGGTAATAGTATGTAGTATTCAAAAGGACCTTTGGGAATGAACAAACTTCAGAAAAGCATGGAAGTGTTTCTCTGCAGTTTCCATGTTTGAATGGTCTAACTAGAGAAGTACGCAACACTATTCTGTTTAAATCAGAAAGAGCCACTAGCACATCTGAAAAGTATGTTGTTATTGTACAGAATTCTTGCTGGCTTCACTTATACCTATACGTATATTTAAGATCGTGGAATTAGGCTGAAAGAGGCACATTCCTTGGCAATCTGAATAGCTATTTCTTCTGTATATATCAAATGGTAAACCGGCAACATCTGAAGAAAAGGTGCTAGTGTGAACGAGTATCGCTAGGAAACTCAAAATAGCGCATATGAAGGCTAGGTACTTTTCCCCCCCACTGTGATCAAGGTCTCATGTGGGAAATACAGTTATTAGACTACGTTAAAAAAACCACAAAGGCAGATTAAATGAACTAGGCCTGTAATTTTGCACTCTTCATAGAAATCAGGTCTGAACTGCCTTGTAGCACCAGTTAGCTTTCACAGATACTGCTAGCAGGAAAGAAGCAATATGTTTAAATTATGAATAGGCAGCACTATATTTAACTCACTATGTTTTTGTCTTATGAAACCTTGTTCACGCCAGTACTCCCTACTTCCCCCAAATAAATCTTGTAATATTTATAATAATTTGGAAGAATTATCTTGTAATTACCAGTTTGCATAAGTAAGTTTTGCAGGATCATGATTTTAGACTAGTAAAGTATGATCAAATGCATTTCAAAAGCATGGAAAAACCCAAGTAGTGGCTCAGGTTTTAATAATAAATTATTTCACGTAAAGTTCCCACAGGGTTTTGAGGCTCTCAGCTCTCAGGTACCCATCTTAAAGAACATACTTCATACCTCTTTGTTAACAGCAAATCCAATGCTCACTGCCACTGTTGGAAATCTGACAAAAACAAGAAATGCAGTATTATTGATGAAAAAAATCTCTCCACTTACTCCTTATGCAATTCCCTTAGGCAACAAAACCCCACATGAAGCTCTGTAATTTTATTTGGGTCAAAATGCTCTTGACATTGTACTATTTCTCCTTTGCCAGCCTCTTTAATTTTGTCAGTTCCTTTAAAACTGTCATTTAATATTGGACAGGCAAGAAATAAACACATGAGGATATCAGGATTTTTATATTAAACATGTTGTATATTTTAGTGATCTTTCTGCTTCAGCGTAATTGAATTATCCAGTATAAAATCATTAATGTTGTTACAACAAGTCATCACTTCTAAGAGCACATTTTGTTCAAGTTCAAGCATCTGAGATAGTAATTAAGTTGCACGGAGATACCATGCTGCTGACATCAACATAAGGAGAAACCAGTTCCCCTACCCCCTCTTTTGTCAAAGCGATGATCCTGTACTTAATTTGGTCCTTTTGAATAAAATATAATTATTGCATTTTAAACAATTAAATAAAATATTTTCTTCAGAAAATATTTTAAAAAGGGCTGTAAAGGTCCAGAAAATATTGCTAGAAAGATAAAATTTCACTCAATTGGACAAAACACCAGCACATGACACTCCCTCACCTCCCCTTGAGTTCTATGTAATTGCACCAAAAAAGCTGGTTTTTTTTTTAAATGATAACTGCAGTTATGTTAAATCACTAATTATAAAGCACAGCACATTTTAGGATTTTAAATAGAAGTATTATGAACAGTCAATAATTTACAGCTCTTGGCACTCAAATGATGAATTATACTTTTGCATTTTTGCAGTAACGATCCCTAGATTTCTTTTGCAGAGTGGTATTATAGACGTTTAAAAACTATATCTATGTACAACTTAGTTTTCAGTTCTGCTCTACATATATGCAATGGTTGTACTTCCCAGGAAAAATGAAGCATTTGTATTTGAAAGGGAGAAAACACCACTACTAAAAGGAATGTGCAACAACCACAGAAGGCGTGAGGCCAAGTGTCATCATAGCACAGCCTTGTTCCTCCAGTTCAGCTCAAGTCTCTGCACGTTAATGTGTGGTTGTATATAAACGAGCTCTGAGTCAAGAGCTCCGGGTTATTGAGCAATCAGCAGAAACTTTAGCTTACCTTTTGATAACAGTATAGAGCTCCCTCCAGCACAAACACACACTCCCTCAGAAACACTACGTGAGGTACAAAAAGATGAAGGGATGACTCCTACTTATGAGCCAAAGGAACAAATCTACCACAGTAAAACACCTTTAAGTGGAAGGGAGGATTTGTGAGAAGCTACTGCATTTTGATGTATTTCTCAGTTCACTGTCCTCTTACCTGTGCACAAAGTTGCACGTTCCATCAACAGGGTCAATAATCCAGGTCGGACTGTCGGTGAGGACACATTTTGAACCAGCAGCAGTGGATTCTTCTGCAATAAACCTGCATTTGGTGTGGAGTAAAACAAGCGTCCCAGAAAATTGGCTCAGATACTTGACTTGGAAAGTCAAACTCCATCTTCGTGTTTTTGAAGAGCTACTTAATTCATATATATGTATGTATATAAAATTTTAGTACAAATGCATATGTATGTATAAACACATATATTGCTTTTTTCATTTGGAAATGGGGAACTTTCATAGAAACTTTGAAGGAGAGTTCTCAGATTTATGGCATCCTATTTTACATGGTAAAATAGAACTCCTTTTATGTTCACTTTCCCAATATACCAAAGCAATGAAAATGAATGCAGAAATGGATCTGAACTGGCATCCTTGGAACTCTAGAAGAAGGGTTTTTTTATGCAGAATGTAATTTTATAGGTTATGCCTGTCTCCTGCAGTAAGTAATATAAACTGCAAACTGTAGCTGCTTCTCTTTTGCAGTCAAATTCAGTCAGCAGGAAATAATGCACTCTTAGAAAATCCACAATCTCACTCCTACTTGAAATTTTTTACAGTAGTCTGACTCAGGAAATTAAAAGGTTTACAAAGCTGAACTTTCTTTTTCCCATGACCCAGAGAAAATCAACAAATTAATTTTTTTGTTTGTTGTTTGGATGCACAAGGCACACATTGAAATCTGAGCTCATCTTCTGTTCTGCTGTTCTGTCCCAATCTCTTTCAGTAGATATGCTTCTCCCCCACCCCCCACCCCTTATTTCCCTGGGAAACGAACATCCAGTTCTGGCACATTTCCTGCCGACCTTAATTATCCCTGCTCTCCCATAAACTGCTCGGGGTCTGTTTCTGTAAGTGTTGCGCAGGTGCTACTCTCACAGATTTGAATAAAGTCCTGTATGCACAGAAGGCGTAGAATCAGACCGCTGGTACTGATTCTTGCTTTTGGTTTCACATTCGAACAACTGGTATTGGTATTCAGAGTTCCTGCAAACGTGTGAGGACTCTCGAAGACACAAAGAAAAAAATTTGGATAAACAGAAAATGTCTTTTGCAGAAACAGTTGCCTCCCTAGGACTAGAGTAGCAGCTACTTTCTTTTGTGCCCTCAACATGCGCCGCATGGTGCCACACAACGCTTGCAAGCAGGAGCTTAAAATGTTCTGCAGACAGCACACGAAGAGACTTCTTGAATTTTCCAAATGCTGCTTTGCCTTCCCCTCAGTAGAAAGGGACTATTCTGATGGCATTGCGGGCCCCCAGTTGGTATGAAGAGGGAATTGGGAAGTGTTGGTTACTATTTTCATCTCTGTTAAAGTGTTAGTGTGCAACTGAGAAACGAGAAAGACCTGAAAAAGTGTGTGGAATTCTCAGTCAAACGTAACACTTCACAGATTCCTTGCTCTAAATATTCCATTGTTTCGCCTTGTTGGTGCTGTATCATTTGACTTCTGCTTTTACAAATCTTGTAATTAGCACCCAAACCCAACCATACGCTTTGGCTGTGCTGCTGGCTGCAGAAGCAGCTCATCTTCTTGCAGATGGAGCACCTTACCATCTCAGATTGTCCACCTTCCCCTGCAAATTATGCCTCTGCTTCAACCCTCTGTCAGCTCCCCCAGCCAGAGCCTGAACTGTAGCCATTGTCTTGCCAGTTAAAGAAAGGTGAAATGGGAACCTCTCTAAAGACAAGAGTATTTCTGTGTAAGGTGTTTTGCCTTCAAGTATCGTAAGTCTTTCCCTCACCTTTTCCTTACCGCAGGGTGCGATGCTGCCGTCCTCACATACAGAAATGCTACCCTGAAGCTGGGACACAGCACTGCCATTGATAAAGTCTTGGTGCCCCAGAACAATTTTTCCAAAACGGATGTAGGACAAATTAGGTGCTCATTTTATAAAATTTGGGCTAATAGGTTAAAATAAGCCCCTTGCTGTTATACAGTACTGGGTACTGTGAGAGCCCTCAAGGCCAACATCAGATGTGTTGCTCTGTGGCGCTCTGTCCTATAAAAACACGCAAACTAAGCAAAACATTCAGCCTGAAGTACCGGAGACCAAATTTTAGGAACAGCTGGAGAAGTGGGAGGGGTAGCCATGTTATTACAGGAGTTCATTTAATATGCCAGCCTGCCAGCTCTGTTGACCTCTCTTCAAATCTGGATTAAACTTTTCTCCCACTCAAAATGAGTTGCCTAGTCTTAGTGGACATCTGTTCATACCACGGTGCCACTCTGAACTTCATCGCTGGAACAGCAGGGGAATTGTAGCACAGCATAAACTGCAGCAGGAGTGATACCCAGCCGAGCGCGGGAGGTTCAAACTGGGGCTGTCCCTCACCTCTCCATCCCCTTATGGGAGCCTGAGGGCAGAAAACCAGGCAGCTAGCGTCGGATGTGACCCTCCGTGATGGCTGTGTCTTGATTTTAATCGCTACAGGATTAAGGCTATAATTAACACCAAAGATGACAACTTGTGTGACAATAACACAGGCAAATGGTATGATAGCCTTTTTCAGCCTGTAGCCCCTGATATTCTGGCTGTGCCTACCCAGTGCTAAAAGATCTACCAGAGAAGATATCCTTCTGAAAAGACTCACTTGGAGCATTGTCTGAGTACCAAAGAGTGGGCAAAGCTGAAAACTTGGGTGAAGCACGAATGAGGATGACACACACCACTTAGCCAAGCAGAGAGAAGAAACAAACATGGGACAGAATTACCTTTTTAACAGGTTTTCTTAACATTTCTCTTCTGAGTACATTTCCAATATCTCAAGACTCATCACTGCCACAGTGCAAATGGCACAAATTCTAATGAGAACCCTTATAATTTTTCTGTCTCCTAAAGCACATTTTTTGATTCAGAGAAAATAAGAATTAAGATGATTTAAGAGAAAAAGTAACAGAAATCTTCGATGATGCTTTCAACTACCAGATCAGGGAAAGACAGAACACAATTTAAATGATCTTTTAATGTTTTCATTGCATGCTAATTTAAGCCTTGATTGTTGCTGTGGACACCTCACTGCAAGTGTTTTAATCTAGTCTAGACAAATCTAGTTTTAATCTACTGTTTAAGCTAAATGCATTCACTGTCTGAACAAACTCCAACCAAAACCAACAACCAATATCAGCAAAAAATAATTGTCTTGAAGAAATGGTAATTCTGTAATTTGCTTATAAAGTCAGAATTTAATGGTACAGAGTTAATGAAGTCAGGCATTTTTCAGTTGCTAGGTCTATGCTGATCTTAGAACTTATGTTCCCATTCTGAGTAACTCAAGTGCTTCTGATGATTCTCATTTAAAGTGAAAAGTGTATGTTTTATGTTCTCTGCCAAGCTGTTCAAGGAAAATAAAAACAACATAAGAGTAGAGATAAGAGCAGAGCCAGCAATAGTAGAAGGAACGTTACACAAATAATAGGCTTGTAAAACCTGGCACTCTCTTGAGGATCGTGGCCAAGAACCACACATTATGCTGTACAGTACTGCTTCAATATGTGATCACACACAACACGTATCTAGAAAACTATATTTAGTACATAATGTTCTTTCTACTCCTTCTTATGGTGTATTTTTTTCCAGCAGCATCGCCGACAATCAGATTAGTAGCGGAGCCTTCTAGATTTTCATCTTTGTTGATCTCCGCGCAGTGCTAGAGAGCAAGGTTCATCTCCATCAGAGATGCACACAGTTAGCAGAAGGCAGACAGCATTTAAGGGATACACAGGCTCTGCAGGAAGACAAATTTTATCCTTGTGGGCTGAAGTCAAATGTGGAAATCGATTGCAGAGTCTCTGCATCAATCCAAACCTGGCCAACTAATACAAAACCTCTCTCTAATCTGTGCATGTGTAGGAGTTTTTATTTTCAAATGGATTGTAATAATTCAAGGGAGTCAACAATCTGACCTTTTTTTAGAACCTTGGGTTGACGCCCCATATAGTAATTTATATCCTGTTTCTGTATACGCATCAAATGATGATAAATAACCTTGCTTCTCACTGGTTTTAGGATTCTACACCACACAAGGTAAATATGATTAAATACAATATTTGTCCCGATCTGGCAAACGCTTATCTGTGATGGCAAAAGAAATTGAAGGAAAGGTCTGCAGGATGGGACCTTTGCTATCACTAATTTCATCTGTATCTTAATAGATATCTTTAGCATAATTCTTACACAATAGGAAGCAAACCAGTATTCTGAAAATCATGGACATCCATATGAAACCTTCATACATCATGTCCCTACAGGGGAAACATTACTATTAAATACATATATTAAGAAACATAGCTATTAGAAAATATAAAATACTAAAAATAGAGACATGGTACTTTTTTAAACAAGGAGTCCAACAAAAGTATCCAACAGCTATAGGTTAATATGTAGGAGAGATATACAGACTTTTAAAATTTCCTTTAAACACCAGTCAGATATACAGCTCTTAAGGGAAGAAAGGTCACTGACAGTTTCTTTCTATAGACACTCACCTGTGGGAGGGAAACTTCTCTTTCAGAACAGAAATAATTAAATTTTCCACAAAATGATCAGTTTCTGTCACAAGATCTGCTGCAGATGTCTTTGTGGACACTTGTTTCTCCTCTGTTAGAGCTTTCCTAATAATCTGAAACAGAAGTTCACAAATCAGATTTGTTGGCCATTCATCCTGTGCACACTGAAATAATACATTTACTGACAAATTATAGCTAATCCTGAAAAACAACCGTAGGCCTAATTCTACCCAAGCCTGTTCTAATTGTACTGACTAAAAATCCTTCTGAGGAGCTAATGAGCAGTCTTTGGGAACACAGCATTCTGAATCACTCTGCAAGAACCAATCATGACAGTTCAGGAAAGGATTGATGAATGGGATGCAACTAATGGAATAAAAGGATGATGGCAGTCATCATGATTTAGGAAATCACAAAAAATACAAGTAAGATAAGAAAGAGCCTCGAGGCTCAGGAATTTTTCATGGAAATCACTTTTTCTTTTCCTAATTTACAGGGCCAATACCCCACCGCTCTTGTACTTTAAAAAACATGCAATAGGGCAAACCCCACTGGTTTCTTTTTTTGCCAACAAAGACACACAAAGTTGATTTTTTCTTGTGTATATGGGTTTTTGGAACTTCAAGTGCTGACCACCCACAAGTTCCCAAAGAACTGCTATATATTTACCAAAAACAAGAATTCAGAATTTTCCCTAGATATGGAACTAGTGATCTAACCCTGGATTCTCTTCTGGAAATGTCTTTATCTTTTTTTCAAAGGTTTTACAGTTATAAATCCAGAATCAAACCCCATCAAGTGCAAATGCACATATGGGAAAACCGTTACTAAAAGCTCTTTCCCACTTTTTCCCATTTTCTTTTTGTTTTTTTTCCACTCCTTCATTAAAAAGAAAAATAAGGGGGCAGGACGCAAAAGGAGCTGACTTATTTTTTAACAAGTGAAAATGATAAACTATTTGAAATCAGGAAAACCAAAACAAAGCAAAAAATTAAGCATCACTTCTTTGTATAGAATTACATTAACTAAAACCAGCACCAACAAGACCAATATTCCAAGTCCCTTCTAAAACATGTATATTTTAAGTGTGTAACTAAATTTCCATTGATCAAAGTACTTTAAAACCATCAAGAAATGTTTGATGACCAAAGAAAACTGTTCTGCTGTATTATGCATGGGAAAGGGAACCAGCAACTCCCAAATTTCAGTCTGAGCTCTTGGTTTTCATAGTATAAAATACTACGTTTGAAGGGTGTGCTGATTGTTCTGACAAGTAATGGATATCGCCGGCTGCTGCCTTGGTGCGGAAGGTATCTGGACTAACGTATGTGTTCTGTGAACTGTATAACATTAATTATGCTTATTTACTAAGCTTGTGAAGATAGATTAATACTTCTTAGCTTGAGCGCTTGCTAAAGTTCATTATTGTATACTAACATATTAACTCCACTTAATCTTTTTAACACTCTCAATGCCCTGCATCGTTTTCTTGATGATTTTACCATAGAAGCATAAACGCACAGCGCCAGGAAGGCTCTCGGGCTCCTCTTTGGTCCAAAGCAAAATCCAAAACACGCCAGCCATCTCAGCTGTGTATTCTAAAAAAACTGCTACACTGATACTTTTATTTTAATTGCTCTTCTTTACTTTCATATTGCCTATATATAAGTAAATGCCCTGCTTATCACTGGGCTCAGAACTTCGCATAGTAAAACAGATGAGGAACACATTCCTTTCAACAGAGAAGACTGGAATTTCTTCTTAGCAGTGCCATGTTCTTGACTTCTAGTCAGTTTCAACACACAGTAGATCGAGGAGATTTTTGCAGCCATTTAAATCAGTATGGGCCACCGCTCAGCAGGGGAGTGAGATCACACCTGAGCCTTGCTGCGAAAAGAAGAGCGGAGGTGCAAGCTCTCTCCTGTAGATGCGCTCTGCAATCGGCTGCTTTTCATCATGTGCTCCAGCACTTGATCTCTCCTTTTTGAATACAATCCTTCACACCTCTCACCACTGAATTTAATATTTTTCATTTCTGATCCTTTCTCCAGTTGTTCATGACCATTTTTAACTCTAACTTTGCCTGTTTCTCTGGTGACCTGCCCATGCTAGCCTGAGGCTCTGGACACTTTGGAGGTGGGAACAGCCAAGGGTGCGACTGATATGAAGAGGTGGCTGATGGCCTTCTCGCCCATCTCCTCCTCTGCAGGCCCATGCTGAGGGGCCGTGACACACATTACCCAGCCCGACAATAGACTGCTCTTCCCCACCTCTTACGCAACCGATGGGTTGAGAGGCGAGCAGGAGAGAAGTCACGATGCGGTGCTGAGGTCACCAATCACAATCAGGCACCACACCTGTCCTAGCTCACCCGCAGTACCAAGTGATGCCGGGGGATGGACGGGTCCCTGCTAATTCCCTGCCTTTTACCAAGCGTCTGGCAAAAGGGACTCATATGCATTTGCACCAGCTTGTACGGGTATGCAATCCAGGCCAGAGTCTCCAACAAAGATAACATTCCCTGCATCACTGATGAAACAGCTTTTATTCTTCACATATTTACCACATAGCTCAGAGATGTCCAGAATTCAACTTTGAACAATCCCTAAACATCACCCGCCTACAAAGACTGTTAGAGCCTGGTGCCCCAGTGTACTTTGAGAGCACCACTCAGCTGCTCTCCTTGCAGAAGCCTTACGGTGAGGTCTGTAGATACCTACTGCAATTGCCCGGCCTTCCCAGCTGGGCGTGGAGCTCCATAAAAGTCTCTCTCCAGGTAACAGGCAGCAGGTAAGCAGAAGACCAAAGGAACTACAGGTTGATGAAATAAAACCAGCTGATTGCTCCTTATCACTATTGTACAATGAAATTGGCAACCAAGATGCTGTATTTTGGCTGTAAATGTATTTTACTAGGCTTTATTCCTGTATTATAGGTTGTCCCTAGATTATGGAGATTTTACAGCAATTTCCAAGCAGCTGATTTTTGGGAGCGTGGTTATTTAGAGCAGTCACTTAACACTTGTAGCCCATGCTGCTCCTCCTCTAACAAAGAATTGGCTAGATCTTACGCTAATACCCTGCTTGGGAGCATTCGGGGGGTTATGAAAAGTGAGGGGCATTTACACCAGTACGTGCATGAAGACCACATCTCAGAGCAAGACCCAGCTTGTCCCTGCTCCTTTCTCCATTTGCCACAGAGCAAGGGAAATGGAGCTGCACGGGCTCACAGCAGTCACCGTCCTGGACTCTTCCTTTCCTAATGCCTTTGGGAAATTAAGTCACACAAAGGAGAATGGAGAGGACAGTGGACCAAGATGCCTTCTCCACCCAGTACCTGCCAGGAGAGCCACCTACAGTGAGGTGCTCGTATTAGGTATTTCATCTCACCAGGCTGTTTGCACTCACCACACACTTCTGGGAGCTCCAAGACGGATTTATTTGCTTGCAATATTGTCCTGAAATATTTGCTCACTGATCATATCAAACGTCTAGATAAAAAGCATAACTACCTGCAAATAATTTAGGAAATACCAATCTGTTTTGCTAAGAAATCTGTCCAAGTTCCATAGAAAATAGCCTAACAATATCCCCTGGGAGCATGTATGGGGGAAAAAATCTTGGCTTTTTAGAATATCAGTGGAAATTTTGCCTTTTTTTATGCGGGATTCCATTGGTTTCTTATGCCTCATAAAATTATTTTCTGGAAAAAAAAAAGTAAAAAGATATTTTGTGTGGACTTCAACATGCTAGCTTCTAGTCTCTGTTTCTTACCCTTGTTTTCACTTAGATGCACATCTACTCCTTTTCGTGAAGTTTCTCCAACTGTAATTGCAAAGAACTGTGCAAATATCACTCCGTGCTCTCAACGACATTAAAGATGCAGAGACCAGTTGTGCCTGCTCTTCTTTAGCAAAAAGTGATATTAAGCCAACAGGCATACTCTCCTGAGCACAGTAAGCAGAGCTTACTCACACAAAAAGCTGAGGAGAGGTTTGAAAATGTGCAGTTGTATGTGGCCTTATAGATCAAATTAGACATAATTTCAATGCAGGTCAACTACAGAGATTACAAAACCATGGCCATTCTCATTATGAAATAGCCATATATATTAAAGGAGAGCCTGTGATATTTTGTAAAAATAATGGAACAGGATGGGCAAGAGAGGCAATGATTTTAACCTGGGCATATAAGTTACTCCAGCAACATCACTTTTGACACATATTCATGCAATCTTTTTTTTATTGGCCTTTTAAGTTTAGAAGAAACTATTCCAGAGCTTAGATGCCTATCTGTTGGAAAGAAGATCTATTTTACTCCTACTCATGAAACACACTGCAATATAAACCAAGGAGTCGTGTAAGCCAAACAGAGAGACCAGGAAACTGTATTACTGGTTAACTTTTCCTAGAAATCAAAAAATCTTGATTTGCATGCTTTTCTTCAGGTTGGCCTCTGCACCAAAACTCTTATAGACACCTTCTAATGATTCCAAGCCTTCCTAACCTGCCACGGTCCTGAGAAATGGAGGGTCTTAAAAGAAAGGCTGAAGTGGCAAGATTTCATGCAGGGATGGAAACAGGACTCAGATCTGGAGAGACAAGAGAGTGCAAGCAGATCTTTGGGGATGGAGGTGAAGGTGGAGAGGTCTGAGGGATGGGAAGAAAGGCAGAAGAAAAAGATGAACTTGACCAGTGGAACTAATTTTGGTGACCAAAATAAAACTCAATTTTGTCAGTCAATTTTCAACAAAAATTCAGTCCTATCAAACCTATGTTACACTGCATTTTGGGGCCTTATCTCTAGCTCCTTTTGTGAATAGCTGGAAGTGGACTGACACTTCAATAAAAGATACAGCCCTACCTGCACCTTTTCTTCCACAAGGATTTCTGATGGTTTTCATAACTAAAAACATTTCTTAACATTACAAGGTTAATAAAAACCCTACTCAGTTCTAAAGTCCTACCTCAACAACATCCTTGACTGGTTTAAGTTTGGCCTGCCAAGGAATCGGCCATTTCCTACCAGTTGCAAGGCAGTGATGGTAAACTGCGAACTAAAAAGATGCAAGGATTAATCTTCTGGAACGTTTATTTCTTCCAGGAAAAGGTGCTCAGCTGTGATCTTCTGGGTGATTAAGACGGCTGGAGACAGTTACGGCTGTCTTCACAAATTGATATTTTGAGAAATAAGGTGTGGGTGCTTGAGCAAGTCATGAGTGTCTCTTGTGAAATGGCTGGCAGAATGAGCACGCTGGAGAAACTCCTGTTTGGAGACTCTGTGAGAGCACAACCTGTCATCCCGATTTGGATTATCCATTTATTCCCTGCATTACTAAAACAAGTCTCCCCTCCTCTGGCATTCTGTTCATCTTTGTGTGTGCCTTCTCCTACAGAGAAAATATGTATCAAGCAAAAGTTACAGGTCTGGAAGACAGAAAAGGGGGATCCTTAAATCACAGCGTACAGGTACAAAGTGTGTTTCAAAACAGAGCAGAACGGAAGCAGAAGAGAAATACACGTTACTGAGGTCTCTGTTTTACCCAGTTTCTCATCTGAACAATTTGCTGATCCCACTTCTCGGCTCTGTTAGAGTCGGTGGAAGTTTTGCTGCTGCACACAGAGGGGCCAGGAATGTCTCCTGAGATGACTAACCTTCTGCTGTGTCGAAACACAGATCTTAAATAAGCTACCACAGACCTTCGCAGGGCCACTGCTGATTTATCCCTAGCAAGGGAATTTCAGTCATTCTGAAGACACTGGTATATACAGCAAGAAGACTAAACCTCCCCGACACGCCTGTTTTTCTCTGCACAAGCTGCCAAAACCCAAATGCCGGTACTACAGCGGGTAAATACACAATCTTCTGGCTAAACGCACAACGGCACAAACCCTCAGCTGTCCATAAATCCAACCTCAGCACCACGGAACGCTCCAAAACATCGCAGCGGCGGAACAAACGCTTGGTGTGCTTGACAAAGTTACTAAAGCACCTTCCCGCTGGCAAATCTTCCTTTTTTTTTTTTTTTTTAAATAAAAATACTCCCAGCCGTAGAACAGCTTCGCTTCCACTCGCGACGTCTCCTCGCCCTTCCCCGGGTGAAGCGGCCCCGCCGCCAGCCCCCCTCCCGCTGCCCAGGGCTCCGGCACGGCACGGCACGGCACGGCCCGGCCGAGCGGCTGCCGAGCCCCGCCGCCCTCCTCCTCCTCCTCTTCCTCCCCCCCAGCTCCGCCGCACCGGCCAAGCGCCCACACGGCCCTTCCTTCCACCCCCCCATGTAGGAGTGCAGCCGGCCCGGCGGAGGGAGCGGAGCGGGGCGGGCGGCGGCTCCGCGGCTCTCACCTGCCCAGCGCGGAGCGCCAGCTGCGCCGCCACCTCCGCGCACTCCTTCCAGGGGTCCCCGCCGCCGCCGGCCGCCGCCGCCCCTCCTTCCTCCTCCTCCTCGCACGGCTTCATGGCGGCGGCGGCGGCTCTCCTGCCCGGGGCAGGGCCGGCGGGCGCGGGGGCCCGGCTCCCCGCCGAGGAGCGGCCGCGCAGGAGGGCGGCGGGCCGGCGCGCACACCGCTGCCCGCCCGCTGCGCCGCGGCCGCCGCTGTCACTCCGCGCCCCGGCGCCGCCCCGCCGAAGGGAGCGGGGCGGAGGGAGGCGGCCCGGCGGCCGGCGCGGTCAATGGGGAAGGCGGGCTGCAGCGCGGCGCCTGGCTGCTGGGGCGCTGGCTTTAGGTGAGCCCCGGGGGCGCAGGAGGGCCGGGAGAGGCGGGGGCGAGCGCCGGGGCCGCGCCGTGGAGGGCGGGATGTGGCGGGGAGGCCGGGGCCGCGGCCCGGCCGCCCCGCTTGACATGGCGCCGCCGCCCCGCCCGGGCCCCCAGCCTGGGGTCGGGGCCTTGTTTTCTCCTCCGAGACGACGAGCCGCCGTTCCCCCAGCCCCGCGCGGGTCCCGCTGCCCGCCGCTCCCGGGCGCTGCGTGCGGGAGCGGTCTGCGGGCCGGGGCCGGGGGGCGGAGGGCGATCCCGGAGCGCGGGAGGCCGGGCCCTCAGCGTTACCGGGGCTTTGGGGTGTGTGTGAGCTGACGGCCAGCGTCGGCCATCTCACGGGTGAAGGGGAAAAGTGTGGGAGAAGGGGCCTCTGGAGTGGAAAGGATGATTTTTAATTTCAGCAGCTTGTTAGTGCTTGGGGATTAAAGTGCGTGGTAGCAAATAACGTCGCCCTTTCGAATTTTCTCTTGCCTTTGTGCGTCGTTCTGGATTTGTCAAGGACGAGAAGAGGAGAACTAAGAACCCACCGCTGCAGGAACTGCGTGGGCCAGGTTGCCGTGCGTTTGAGCCGGCGCAGCAGGCACTGGCGGCAGGCAGCTGGGCGATGCTGGGCCCACCTGGTAGAAAAAGGGGGGGCCTGCGACGAATACGTGCTCACGCTGCAGAGCAACCAGTGTGTAATGCTTGCAACGCCGCGTGAGTGTTGGGAACAGGCACTCCGTCTGCCAAAGTGGTGATTTTCCAGAGGGATTGTTCTGGTGTGCGCTTGGCGCAGAACTGGGCCAAAGGGAGTCCAGGGGCTGAGTCCGTCGGTGTAGCTTTTTGAAAAAGGTGTTAAATACACGGAGTCTGTGAAATTTGCTACTGTCTTTCAGCACCTGCTTTGTGGTCGAAGGTTTCGTTTTCAGTGATCTTTCAGGATAGAAATACTTTAGTGGTGACCATATTTGCATTTAAGAAAATTTCATGACACTGCCTCTTACTGTTCCTGGTGTGAACACAAAATTAATTCTTAATTTTCTATAGACTAGGCTAAGTTTAATTGGCTTGGGTATTCTAGCTAAGCTAGCAGACCCGAAGTCTAGATCTATTTTATTTAGTTGTTTATCTTGCAGGATGCAGATGACTTCGGGATGAGAGAGACATAACACCCCTGCCATATGTCGTTCACAAAAATAGTAGACACTTTTTTAAATAAAAAGCTTGGACCTTTTCCATTTAAGATGAATGACAAAACTTCGTGGATTGTAGTGCAGGAATTGAGCTTCATTCCTTAAATTTCTAAGCTGCACTGTGGCAGTGGATACCACAAAGACAGCGAGGCCGTCGGTCTGCTGAGCAAAGCATTTGATAGTCCCCATTATGAATCAGAAAAAACAGTAACAAACCCTGAGAAGGTGAATTAACTAATACCCAAAGTTGTAAAGTTTGCTGAAAGTATGAAATGATGACATTTTCCTTGAAGAAATCCTCACCAAACGTTAGTCAGTCCTTCCGCTGGCTGATTATTCTGCTTCTAAGTCGTTCATTTCTCCCTACATTGTATCTGCTTTGTCCTCCCTCACATAAGATTAGTTTCATTAAGTGCAATACCCCTATAAACATGTAATTTATTCTGGAATAGTGTGGAACGCAATTGCTCTGGATTCTTCCTTAACCTTAGTAACCTCCCAGTTTTAGAAATTTGTGCTTTTTATTGATGCCATGCTCACCATAGCTGGAGGGGCCTTCAGGACCTTCCCTGGAGAGTTTCTGTGCTGGGGCAGACGGGTAAACATATTCACCAGTGAGATGTGTCTACTGGCAGGACATAATAACAACAGCTTTAACTTTGATAAATAAAGAAATCTGCAACTAACCATGGCTTTGCATTCTAGGAAGCATCTCAGACTGTGATAAAAGTGTTTTTGGTGTTTTTCCTTGAAAGAGGAAGTTTTAGTTACTGAATTGGCCAACAGTAAAACCATGTATACTGTCTGCTAAAGCTGGCTAGATCCTACTCTGATGCAGAGCAGATGGTTTCCTCCCATGTGTCTCGAGTCTGCTGCAGTGCTCGGAGGTTTGTCGTGATTAGGCTGCCACAGGGGCATTTGAAAGGCCTGTTTAACTCGTGTTTTAAAAATGGGGCAGTGTGAATGATAGTGTGGCAGGCGGGATGCAGAAATATCCTCGCTGAAGGTAACTGTAGACAATCACTGACATGGAGAAATGCTGTTGTGCAGGGGGGAAGTGCTCTCAATATTTTTCTAAGCAGGAATAAGTCATCTCTCTTAAGTGATGTTTGAGTGGCATTTGGAAAATAAGCAGCTCCATCTGGCTTAGTAAAATTTTCCCAGCCTTCTCTTCATCCTGGTGGTAGAACACTAGTAAAATGATCACCAGAGGCTGAACTTGAAAGGCTAAAATGCCAACTTGATGAACTCTTGGTTTACACAGATTAATTCCAGCTAGGTGGCTCATGCAGGTAAAAGATTTAAAACAAAACTAAAAAGCCAAGAAATAATACTTCTTAGAAAACCAGTGTCTGCGGCAAGCATTTTAAGACCATTCAAAATACTTTGCAAAATAAATACAGCTGTCTGTAAGGCCTATAAACAGATGGCAGTATTTCTCTTCATTGTTCTCCTAGTCTGTGATGACTGTTTTTTTATGACTGTTCCGAAGTTTTTTCAAGCCTTCCTTAGCCTGGGCAGTGTGAGCTTCCTCCTGCGAGTGCCTGGGTGATTTTGAACATCCATTCACCTCCGAGCGGCTCGAAGCTGCTCTCTGCCTTGCTGCATCAGACTCCCGACTCATCTTTCGTAACTGCCAAGTCTTTCATAACCTCTGATCTTTCATAACCCCGAACGCTAGCCGGTGCCTCGCACATGCCTTTCATAACCTACACACATGCCACGTGTTTAATCTCGTCCACTTGGAATAGGCCTGTCCTGGATGAACTTGAAATACTGGTGTTTCTCAGGTGCTTTGTCTGTCTGAAGCCTCCTGAGCCCCGACCAGATTCGTGTAGCCGTCAGACTTCCTTCCCTGAGACAACAAATGCTCAGCAGAGGGGAAAACCTGTTTCCTCTGACCTCAGAGCAGAAAACAGAGTGTAGTTGTGGATTTCCTTCTCTCCCAGGGTGTGAAGCTCTCATCCACTTAGGTGGGGCTCAGCTGGGAGGTAGCAGTCTCTTACAATTCTTGTCCTAAACCGCTGTGCAGCGTTCATCAGCGTGGCTGCTCTGTGTGCCGTCCCCGTTGCGGTGTGCTTGGTCCGTGGTGCAGAAAGCAGGGTCACTCAGAGGGGAAGCTGCTGCAGCTGAAGCTGGTTTAGTTACGCCTGAGCTGACAGCTTGCCATTCTCTTTGACAGTAATTGCATGCTGCAGTGATGCAATAAAATCGGTGGTGGTTTTGGCAGAGGGAGGGTGACCTCTCTGTAGCTAGCTGGCCATCGACGCGAAATCCGCAGATGTCTTCCAGTGCGGATCCTTGTCACTTCGCGGGTTTGATGGATGATCTCTTAATAGGGAATTAAAGGGAGAGCAAGTGGTGAACAGCTTTAATAAAAACAGAGGGGTGGGGGGGGAAGAAAAAGGAAGTAATCTTTTGGAATTATTAGCCTGAGTGCAAAAGAGCATTTCCTCAGCATGACAGCCAGAGGCTTGCTGCGCTGTTATTAAAGCACTTCAGTGGGAATCCATGCAGATGGTCTTTTTATGCAGCATAGGATTATATTGGATTAGTCATATAAAATTGTTGTTTACTGTCTCTAGCCCTTTTCCCTGGAGCTTTTATCAGTATCTCACAAAGAATGAAGTTTGAGTCTGCCTTTAAGAGGTACCCCAGATGACAAGCTTTTTGTTTGTGCAAGCTACTGCGATGTTGTAGTAATTTAGTGCAATGGTCACGTTGCAGCGAGAGATTTTATAGCTGATAAAAGAGGATGTTTGGCCTGATTTTTGTTTTGCCTTTTGGGTGTACGAGGAGGGAAGGCAAATCCTAAGGAGATGCTCTGTATTCTTGCTAGACTCCCTAGAAGAGCTGTGCTGATCCCACTTCTGCTTCATCAGAGGCAAACAAGAATTGCTAACACTGGCACTGTTCTTCATAATGCTTGTTAATGACCCATTAATGACATAACACTTGATTAATGTACTGTTCTGATTGGTGTATTAGATGTTTCTTGTGTTCTCTTTCTGTTGTGCAGAGTCATATTCTGACCACCTTTCTTCTCTGTGTCCGGAAGGCCCAGGGATCGCTGCTTGGACACCCTCTGCATTGTGCCTCCTGCCACAGGCTGACCAAAAGACAGTCTCAAACCTGTGGTGCGGGAGTCTCCCTTCAGGTCTGCCCTGGGGGCTGGTTAATGTGCAAATCAAGATTCTTGGCTTCAAGATCTGGCAGACAGCTCTACTGGGCGTCCTTTGGTGTTTTCTGGAGTTTTCAGACTGGCTCTGTCATCCCGGGAAATTTCCCCTTCCAGGAGGCGTGGCTGTGAGAGTTTTCCTGGGGTGCAAGTGCCTTTCTTTCTCAACCGAGAGAGGTTTTTCTTCTCTGGAAGAGCTGTTACTCTTTTCCCTAGACCATGTCTGTGGGTGTATAATAATATATGGTAAAGGTCTTTGCCCTGGCCTTAAGGGGAGAAGCGGCAGACTGTCTGTGCCACATGCATGCAAGTATTGTTTTTTGAACATTGTCCACTGAGAATACTAAAAATAATAAGCCCCCTGCCCCAATAACAAACTAGTATTATAACCTGATGTTTCTGTCACTGAAAGTGATACAGAACTTCTGTTGGTGTGCGGTGGCAAGGATCCCTGTAGCCTGATTTGTTTGAATAAATACTACCTCTGTTTGCTTTATCAGCTTGAAGATTAAATTTATTTCCTCTTATTCTTATATATTATGAGAAAAGATTTCTTGTTTCTAATTCTTCAAACAGTCATCTCAAATCCAGTCAGATCTTGGGTGCTTTTCGTCTTGATATGCAGGAAATGTTCATGTTTTGAACTGAATTCTGAACTTTTGCATTTAGCTGTCCTCTGTGGTTATGTCAAGGCTCAGGGAAGCCAGACTGCTTCTCCCTGTTTCAGGGAAGGCTCCTGAACGGGATTATTACTTCTTGACCCAAGCTCAAAACAAGATGGAGAAAGGGCCTTTTTCCCATGTTGGCCATTTTGTTTGAGACTGTTCCATGATTTTTCAACTGGCGCTTTGTCTGTGAGATTGGCAGCACTGATTGTGCCAGAAAACATGAGGCAGAAAGACTGCGTGAACCCTGCCATCTTCTGCCCTGAAAGGGACTCAGGAGTCATTGCTGACACAGCTGGTGGATGGAATAAAAAAGAGATTAATTTGAGGCAGATGAGATTTTTATGTGTTTTTACAAAGGCATATAGATTTTTGCAGGAAAATTTTAATTCCTGGAAAATCTCATGAGGATGGTAGGTCTCTGAGGGTTGAAAGGACACATACTGCCCTTTAGTCTGTGTGGCAAAAAGGCTATGCTTGGAGTTATTATAGGGTTGCATCAAGTAGTCCCATGCTCATACATTTTCTGACAAATTAAATCAATGATTTTGGTGCACATGTAGGTGAAAAAAAGTGCTATGGGCCACATTCCTGCTGTTTGGCAGTAAGTAGCAGGCTCAGCACCGCTGGAGTCAATGGCGTTTTCATTCGTGTGTGCCAGCACATGAATTTGTTTGTACCAAGCGGAGTTAGAAATCAGAAAAAAGAACACATTCAACAGATCAACTGAATAGTAGTGTAGGGAAATACTTCTGCTGTAATTGTTTAGGGTGGGAACTAAACATCTTAGTGGCATTTCATACATTTACTGCCATAGAGTAGTTTTCAAAAAATCATGTATTGTTAGTATCTCTGGGAAATGAATGTTTCCCAATCGAGTACATGAAAGTCTTTTATCATTTGTATGAGCTGTGGTTTGTGTATACATGCAGGCTAACATTATCTTTCGATTTTTGGATGCTTCCAAACTTGATGTCCAGTGCTGCCCTGCCTTGGGCCATTCGTACAGATCCATCGAATATTTTTACTTCGGATGAACGCATGCTTATTTTGAAGTGGAGACACTCAAAATCAGTGACCACTTTGGAAAATGTTCGATCATAATTTGTGTGGTAAAACCTAGAAGAGTTTCAGCAGGAGCTTTTTCCAAGAGTTTGAAGATACAAGTAGGTTTTTTTTTTTTTTTGTGTCATTTGGATCAGCACTTGTTTGATAAGATTTGAATCTTACACAAACTCCTTGCAGGTCTAGCTGCATAGTTGAGAAACCTGGCTGTTGTCTGCTTCCTCCATCTATCTTCAATTCCCATGCCAGCCATGGAGAAGCAGGACAGAGGGAGACTGTGGCTCAGTTTCTAGGTCAGAAATTGGGAATTCTTGTTTCCCTTTTAGCTCTGTTGGCTCATTTCCCAGCTTTTCTGTGTGTCATTTTCCAGCTTGTAGACTAGAGAAGATGTTCTGCTGGTAACAATTTTTAAATTCTGAAGATATCTGTGTCTCAAAAACTGTGCGTAACTGCTGCACCATTGTCAACTTCGGGTTAAGCAGGAGAGTGGCAGTGTGCCTAGAACTAGTTGTTGTGTTTGTACAAGAGCTAGGGAAACGGGATCTGCAGATTTCACATCTCAGGAATGACCTGAGACATGCCGTGGGTGTGTTTTCTGTGCTGCTTCTGACCTGTCTAGATTGCTCTCTGAGAGTGCTGCCCCTTCCATGTGTGCTCCGGTTTCTGCAGAAGCCCTGAAATAATCCATGTGTGCTTCCTCCTCTTTTTGTTTTAGTGCTCCACCCGTAGTATTTAGAAAAAAAACCCAACAAACCGAACACCTGGGTACCATAGGAATGTAAGTCCTAGCAAGCCTTGCACATTCTTTATAAAATACTATTCCTTCATATTCAAGTGGTCTTGCTTTATATGGTATTAAGCAATTATGGCTACTCCTGACATTCCTAGTATGAGGAAGAAGTTGTTACCCTGCTCATACGGTCTGCAGTGAGATACTGGTACGTAGGCTGTGTTGGAGTCCACTGCGCTGATCTTTCTCCACCACACTTATTACACCACAGCTTCCCTTTGTCACTTGAAAAATAATTTCTCAAGTAGCCACTTCACAAAGTTTTGCAAAATACCAGAATTATTATATCAGAGCCTGTTCTCTTCTAAACTAATAACAGAGAATCGTTGAAATGTTGGCCTAAAAGGGGCTTTAAAGTGATCTTTTTGTCTACTTGCTGTATGCCAGTATGCTGTGCGTATTAGATATACCTGTATCCAAAGTCATGCCTAATAGGTTGTTTCTCTGATCCATTTGTTAAAATCTCTAGTGAGGGAGAACTATGCGTATTTTTCTTCTTTGATATTAAGAAAATTTTCACTGTCGTCCAATTGAAAAAATCTCTGTTGGAAAGTAACTTTATTTCTGCTCATCCTCCTCTAGAGGACACGGGAAACAATTATTACCATCCTTTACAGTAACCAAAGATAAAGTCAGTTGAAATGGTTCTTGGCAGTCTCGGTTTCTGCACTAAACAAACACAGTTATTTCAACCCTTCCTGATACGCTGTATCTTCTTCCTCGTGTAATTTTTATTTCTGTTTTCTAGACTCCTCAGGACCTCATCTGAGAGCTTGTTTGTGCTGGATAAAACAGAGTAGAACCGAGTAATTACATCTCAGGATATTGCTACTCCATCTGAAAATGGGATTTCCCTTTTACTGCTGCACCATTGCATTGGTGGCTGGTGTTATATATTTTGGGTGTGGGTTTTTTGTTTTTTTTTTTTTTTTTTTTTTACTGCTACTGTGGGCAGTTTCACCCGGATGTATTTTTACAAGAGGTGCCTTCCTGGTTTTCATACTGTGAACCGCCAGTTGCCGATTTATTCGATGTTCGTTGCTGACTGAAGTAGCCGTTTTGTTGCCAGGCTGTTAAGGGACAAGGTGACTCGTCACGGGCCCCAAAATTGGCAGTGTTGTGTGGCTGCTTCTGCAGTGACGGGACCAACACCGAAAACTTGGCAGTCAGAGAGGGTTTCTGGCGGCAGTTCACAGCGTGGGCCCGTCGTTCCCCCTCGGGGCGTTCGCAGCCCCACAGCGGGTGGGCACCCGGCGCTCGGCCCCGCCGCCGGCGCCGCCTCCCCGCTCCGCTTCCTGCCGTTTCCTTGGCAACAGCCAGGGCCCTTCACCAGGCGCCGTCGCCCGCCTATGGCGTCCGCTGTTGGGAGCCTATCCGGGTGGCTGTTGGCGCCAAGGCGCCTGCCCGAGAGCCGTGAGGCGAGCGGTGGCGGCAGGCGGTGAGCGGGGCAGCCGCGCAGGGGCCTTCCACGGCGCGGTCCCTGCGGGTTGGCGGGTGCGCCCGGGCCGTGCCGCGGCTCCCGGCGCCATGGCCGTGCCCTCCCTCCACAAGTGCCTCCAAGTGAGTGGGGCCCTCGGCGGTGCCGGCCCGCGGGGTCGCCTCCCGGCCGTCCGGGGCGGGCCCCGGCGCTCGGGAGCCCCGCGGAAGGCCCTTCCGCCCCGCCCCGGCCTGGAGAGAGCGCCCGGGGACACTCGGGGACGGCGACTCTGGGCTCGGCCGGGTTTGCCTTTGCCTTCAGGGGCAGAGCTCACGCTTGCAGCAGCTTGGTCTTGCTGATCTTCCTTCTCTTGGCCGCATATCCGGTTTTACTTCGTGCCCTGTATGCTGGGGCCCGATAGTTAGTCGCACTTGGTGCGTTTTGGGAAATAGTCGTGATTGCACAGTGCTGGGCGAGGGGCAGCGAATGTGCGTGCAAGCAGTTCAGTCTTTCGGCTTTCTTGAAGTTAAAACAGATACGAGCTTAGTTGCAGACCTGGTGTTTAGTGTTTAGAAGTGTACCTGAAAGCGTGTATGTTTTTTTCTCTTTGTGATTTTTTTTTGTAAAAATGCAAAACCAGTTTGCCTTATTGTTCACTAATGAATTATGAAGTTTCATCAGAAGCCTGCAATATATATGTTAACGAAGCTGTGCTTTAGTTAAGTGTTCATAAAGTTTGAAGCCAATTATTTTTCCTGCCATTTTTCTTTATATAATGTAGTAAAACTTTTGGGAGAGAACTTCGATTTGAAATGTTACTGGCTTAATTAACACTTCGTATAAAAATGCTGTTTGATTTTTCTTTTTTATTTCTCTTCAGCTCAGTGATGAAAATGAACAGTTAGTCAAGAAGTTGAAAAAACTACAGATAAAAAATAAAGAGCTAGAAAAGAACCTGCATCAGATCCAAGAAAAACAGCATCTGCAGCATTTAATGCATGACTATGTCACAAGCAGAGAGTAAGAATTGTCAGACATTTCTTTTTGCGTCAAAAGAAGTGCAGTATTTTAGGACTTGCACCTTGTTAGTCTTCAAATGAACTAGGCCTTATCTGTTGGCAGATTTTGAGGGGCTGTCTGTGAACAGGAGGGTAGAGATGGAGAGTGCTGAAGGCATGTAAAGGAACAAAGGATGACTGGGGCAGCTTGTATGAAATTCCCTGCGGTAGTGAAAAAAACAGTTTTAATAGCGATAAGTAATAGCCCTGCTTAGCCAGCATGCTATCCGTGTCTAACTGCAAAGAATTTTAGACTGTTTTTGCAACAAACAGTAGTAAGATAGTTAAATTGCATCAGTGATGTCTAAAATAACTGGGACCCTAGGACCTGAAAAACAATAGTGCTAGTGTTTTGGAGAGTGTCCTGCCAGGATTTAAGTACCTGTTTGGAGAAATTTTCAAGTTTGAATTTTGATGTGTTTATGGTCCTGTATGGAAACCTTTTCTGTAAAATCAAACTGAAAAGTAACTTAGCCTTTTTCAGTTGCTTTGTTTGATCCAATTAAAATCATAAAGTCTAATTTTATTAAACTGTTATATTTGTTTCAATTAAGTGTTCAAGTTCAAACAGAAACCCATTTATGGCATAAGGGTGGATACAGCAAGGATCTTATTCTAGAGCGTGGCAGTGTCAGGTGAGTTCGTGGAAATTGCTTCTTCGCAGAATTAAATATTATTCCCTGTAGGGTAGAATACATTGTTCAAGTCAGTTGAATTTTTGTTGACTGTTGTGGAAGCGGCTTTCAGCCCTTAAAACAATGGAAAATAGTTTTATTTGCACTTCAAAGGGAAATACTAAATCTTAGATTAAACTTGAAAATAGCACTAAATAAAGAACAAAATGGATTTCTTTCTCCAGTCTTTCATTGAGAAAAATTGAATGAGCCAAGGAAACTCCTTTGTGCATGTGTGTACATGTATCATCTTTTTCATAGATTTTTAACCTAGGATTACGTAATTTCATTTTCTATTTTGTGGGAGCTTTCTTAGCTGATTTTTTTATAGCTCAGTTTTATGTGTGTGTAAAATTTGTAAGCTGGTGTTGTTTTTGAAATAAGCCAGACAAGTGATTCTGCTTTTCAGTCTAACGGATTTTCAGAGCCACGACTTACTGTATTTTGTCAATTAATGCTAGAAATAAACTCTTATAACTGCTTTTTTGATGCAAAAGATACATTTTTGCTTTAAGAAAATACATACTGAAGCATTTTAACAACTAGGCATGCTACAGAAAATGTTTGTCCATCCGTTTGTGACTTGATTTTAAAATAGATATGAAAATGGGCTGTGGATCTTATGAAGATAGATGCTGTCCCTACTGCTCTTGATTCAAGCACTCTGTTTTTAGTGTTTCCTTTACATGGCTGTAGAAGGCCTGTTATCTCTTTTTTTTTCTTTTTAATACCTTTACAGCGTACCAGACTGTCTTTGCAAACTATGTAGGAAGACTGGATGTGTAGCTCAGGTCGTGAATTGAGTACCTAATTAGATGCTTATGTGGAAGAAGTCTGAGTTACTCTTTGAATCTAGTGCTGGACTTGCTTTGTATTAGGTTGCATGTAGATAACCTGACCTAGCTTTTATCCTAGCATCTATTTGTATGTTATTTTACAAAGCTGTTCCGTACTATAGTAGTGCTCATTCTGCTTGTGGTGCGCAGTCATGACTTAGTATGAATACCAGCTGTTACTTGAGTTCCTATTAAAATAGGAAAAATGTCTGTTCGTGTTCCTCAGTTACATTATGGGCCTGATATATGTAGACTGAATACTATGGAATATGGGAGGGAACTAGTGTAGCAGAACTTGATGCAAGATAATGTGAAAGCGAAAGATGTTGATATCCTAAATCTATTTATTTTACATTGATTTTTACCCACCCACACTCATTTTCTCGCTGATTTCTTTCACTTGTATCCTCACACCCACATACTCAGAAGCAGTGAGGTGTGTGTGTCCAGGTGATCTGGCCAGGGTTGTTTGTGTGCAGCATGGAGCGCTGGGGACATTGTGTCACGAGTCCTCATCGTGGGTTCTTGGTGGCAAGAAACTAGTTTCTGGACAAGCTTTTTCATGTCCTTTAGGGGCGGTGTTTTGCCATCCCTGTTGTGCTAATGGGGGAGAGGAATGATATACGTGACATGCTGCAAAGTCGTTGCCACCCTCCTGTTGCTAGTGTGTGGGTCTTAGATCACCGAGTTACTTGTCCTCAGGTTTAATCAGAGTGTGGCCATGTGGGCTGGACAAAAGCCACAGGGTCCTCAGTCTGGCTGAGTGACAGAGATTCTTTGCCATCGATACAGACCATTCTTTTAACTCTCACTTTGTGGTTTTTTTTCTGGAGCTTGCTTTCTGTGTTGTTGGTGACACTTCATTTGCACCCATGTTAAATATTTCTGTTACAAGTGTCTACAGTACAGCTGCATTCAAAGTGATCTCTGTGGGACGTCTGTAATACTTGTATCATAAAGGATGCACGTTTTGTTGGCTTTCATATTTTATTGCAAATATTCATTTCTTCTGTTTTAGACTACTTCAGATGTATAATGAGCTACAGAAACGTTACATTAAAGAAATCAAAACAAACCAGGAGCAAAGTGAAGCAATTAAAAATCTCACTGTAAGTAGAACTTGTAGGAGATGGTGTCAAATAGTCAAACATAAGCTTTTAGGGAGACTGAAAAAATAATTGACTGTGTCCTGGGTTTGGCCAGGACAGGGTTAATTTTCACCGGACTCCAGGAAAGGGGCACAGCTGGGGGTGGGGGCTGACCCCACCTGGCCAGACAGAGCCCGGTATTCCATACCGTGTGCCATCACGCTGGGTTCCGGTGGGGGGGGGGGCGGCGCGGCGGGAAATCGCTCGCGGCTCGGGAGCGCGCGACGCCAGTCCTGTCTGGGAGAGAGGGTCTGTTGTGCGAGTTTGGGTCGTGTTTTCCCCTTATCTGTACCGTTGTTGTTACTGTTCCCTCTGTTTGCCGTTCTGTTAAACTGCCCTTATCCCGACCCACCAGTTTCTGCCTCTTTCTTTCCATTCCCCTCTGCACCGCGGCGGGGGGAGGGGCGGCCGCGTGGTGCTTTTGTTGCCGGCTGCAGCAGTCGAAACCAGAACAGACTGAAAAAATAATTCTTACATTTGTGAAGTGAGACCGTGTTTTTCTTTTTATACTCAGTTTTGTTTCCCATGCCATTGAGGTAATGGGAAGTAGTCCATAGTTCCCTTTGAAATTAAACTTTGTCACCGGTGTGTCTGTAACTGACAGCTGTCTCCCCTTACCCTGCTTTTTTCTTTACTCACCTATCTACGCCTCCTTCCAACTGTATATACATCTTCCGACCTGTCTTGCACCAGCCCTGACATTTTTCTGCATGTGTCATGAGCTGATTTATTTCAGAAATCCATCAGTAAGCTAACCAAACAAGGGCAGATAGTCTTCTGTCAGGTAGCAAGGTCTCTTGGCTTGCTGTGCAAAGAGACTGGCATCATAACTGGAGCAAAAGTAGGGTTGCGTGGCCAGGAGTGGTTCAAGAAGCTTCAAGTGGATATTGCCTCTTTAGGCATTGATCAAGGATTAGAGCTGACCAGTCTCATTAATTTCCTCCTAAGGAATCTGGAACATATGCTTTATTTGTAAATTAATATTCATTATGATTTGGATTATGTGTTCTTAGGAGGTGGCAATTGCTGCCATAAAAGTATGCTTTGTTGTGCGGAAAGGTTTAGTATCTTTGTACATGTACCTTTATACTGTCTGGCGAGCATGTGCTCAGTAACAGATTTTTTGAAACACTTTTGATGTATGCGAAACTTCACTTGCTGTGATTTTTTTCTTCTTTCAGACACTTTGGATGAATGTAGTTTTAAGTCGGCAACTGAAAGCTCTAGGTTTGCATTCAGGGTATGTTTTTAATGGTATTCAGTTGAACTGTGTTTGTTCTATGAATTTTAAAAAACTTTTAGTTTCTTGACAGATTAAAATTCATGAGCTAGAGCATAATCTTCGAGAGCAGAGGCAAAGAATCGAGCAACTGGAACGCAAAAAGGTTTCTTGGAAAACTAGTGCTGTTTCTGAAAAAAGAAGTCGAACCCCAGAGGGAGAAGTAACATCTTGTGGGGGCTTATCTAAAAAGAAGGAGTCCTGTTGCAGTGAATATTTAGGTAATAGTATGGTTGATTCTGATGATGTTCCTTTCAGTATGCCCATTGGAGAGGATGCATTTCAGTTCTGATCCAGAGGCACGCTCCGGGTTATTTCTTCTGCTTCAACCAGCAGTATCTAAAATGCTTTTCATTTTTGAAAACGTGTTATATAAAAATGGCACCTGATAATCAGTGTTCTATCTATGGATCCAGCCCTTCATTTGTTTGTGATAAAAATAAGTGTTTGCTGCTTTTCTCCTTTTCTGAAGTTGGTATGTTGGTGTAATCGGGTGGCAGTGCGTGGCTGTATTTAGTACTATTTATTATTTATTCTAGTAAGCTGTATCTATGTAGATCTCTTAATGATAATGTTTGCTGCTCCGTTCTTTCGTGTATCAGTTTCTGAAAACTAAAGAACCTGGTTTTAGCCTTGAAATGTAGGACAAATCTAGACAGTACTGGCTTGAGCATGTTCTTCCTCACATAAGCAAATCGACAAGTTAAAGGTGCAATCCTGTTCCACTTCAAAGCATAAAAAAAGAGGTTGAAGAGATCATATAATGTAGGCATAATTTTCAGGAAATGTGCTGTCAGGAAGGGCTAATGTAATCCTCTCCCAAGTCAGAAGGTGGTAATCAAGGCATGTGAGGTATGTTTTGTGGAATTTAAAGTGAAACAATCCCACATTCTAAGAATCTGGCAGATCCAGATTATCCAATTGACAGATCCTGTTATCTTTCATAGTACCTGGGAATGTGCTGGGCTGATTCTTAAGAAGAAATCACTTTATGGAAAAGGTACTTTATAAAGGCGAGCCATAATTTTCTAATATCACGAAACGTAGGCAGGTCTTTAGCTGTAATATGATTCATATGAGGGGGAGGTTGACTGTAATGCTTGAAGTCTGTATTTTTTTTGTTTGAATATAGAGCTGTTGTTGAAGGAGATTAAAAAGCTGAAGAAAGAAAATAAAAAGTTGTCTTCAGAAAGGAAAGCACTAAAAAATGAATTAGCCGGATTAGACAAGGTAATTTATTTTAGGACAAGTTTAAGAAGAGGTGATTTGTGAACAATTAACTTTTCTGCCTGAACTGGAACTTGTCTTTAGGCTGAATATGTGCTGTTATCAAACAACATACGTAAAAAAATCAATTTATAACATTCTGAGAAAGAAATGGACATGAATGACTCCTTGAAACATCACCATCCTACAGTACTGCTTGGCTAAGGAAGAGGAATAATGCAATTTTATTGATTTATTTATTTGTTTACTTTTAAAAAGCTGGATTTTCTTGTGGATTTTGTTTTTTTAAATGTTTGGGCAATTTGGTTTCCTTCATGAGAGATTATTTGCCTCAGGTCATTATGACATTAAAATTGTAAGTGCTGGTAACTGTCTTAATTCTGTCCAACAGACATTTGCAGAGATAATAACAATATTTTTTTGAACGATCACTTCTGTTACTTCTTGATGTCAGTGAGAGGAAAGCTGTTTTCTCTTGAACTTAAACATGTCAAAGTTATGCATCTGACAGAGCTCTAAGCTTGCAGAGGGCAGGGCTTTGAAGTTTGCATGGTAGATTGATAGGTGTAGAAACTGAAAGTGTGAAAACTTTGTAATTCTTGAAATTATGTGAGAAGATGAAGAGCTCTTATCTAGCAGTAGAGGACTCAGTTTAATGTACTGACCTAAGATTTTGTGTTCAGCAACAAACTTGTTTAAATTGTTTTTTGCTTTTTCTTCAAGTCTTGTGTTAGAGTTTTTTTTTTTTTTTGAGAATCTGTTTTCTTATCATGCAGTCCTGCTCACAAGCTAAATAATATTATGCTAGCTTTCATTACAGGGGTAACAGTAAAACATGGTGATAGTTCATTAGATGTGAAAATTGTAGAACATTGAGCCAGGGTAACTTCTAGATCTCTGTGCTTGGGAGTTAGGGACAACTTGTGGCTGAAAGTTGCGTCTTTCAGAAGAAAAATATAAAAGTCTGAGGTTATAGCTTTTTATCAGTGACTCTTTTTTTAGGTAGCTTTAAGTCACTGTACGTTATTTAAGATGTATGTAGCTGTTAATTTAAAAAAAAAAAGGAAGAATAGGCAGCAGAATATGTCAAATATAGATGGCTACAAGTGGATACAGTGTCACTCTGGTAGATAGGACTTTCCAAGGTTGATGAAATTAAGTCTTGGGCAGTTATGCTCTGTTTGCTGTCCTTGTATTTTCCAACAACTTCTGACTTCACGTACAAAGGATCAGAATTGCTCAGTAGACTTGCAGGAGCTGAACAAAACATCGTTCCATTTAAGCTATGGGCCATTGATATTTTTAATAAATGAAATTTGCTTCTATGAAGCTGAATTTATGTCCTATTGAATTAGGTCTAACTAGAACTACTTGCAAAGTTATTTGTTCTGGGATAGTGTCATTGCAAAAGGATCAGTATAATAAAGTGAAACCACATAGGCTGACATTAAACAAGTTCAACAGGACTTGATTTTTATGGCTTTCTTGTTGGATTGTTTCTTTACGTTGAGCCTTACGTATTGTGCTTTCATTCCCTCCTTTCTTGTAAATTGCTTTTATTTGAGCCGGTTGAGCGTATTGGATAGTGTTACCCATTTTAGGCTCTGTCAAGTTTAACGCGTCATAAATCTTACGCTTTTGAATACGAAAATCAAACTTTTTAACATAGTGTAGTCATAAATAATAGATCCTATTCTGAAATAGGATATTCATTAACAAAATGTAGTTGTGTTTAAAGTTTTAAACAGATACTAGCAATTTACAGACCTGTTAAGGTCTAAAGATATTTTATATCTTTCTAGGTCTAAACATGTATTCGTTTTTCCATTTTACCCTCTTTAGTATTGTCGTCTTCGAATTTTTACATCATGCTCCTTAGTTTACTCCTCTCATCTTTTTCCTTGCTTGTTGTCCCTTGTTTATAACCTTGCAACTTTCAGATCTCCAAAGTTAATGGTGCATTATCTGCTACTGGCTGACCTCAGCATGTATAGCTATAGTTTTACACAGATGAGTTTGACATTATTCCCATGTCATTTTGGACTGTCATTTTATAGCTTTCTGATAAATGAACATTTTTTCCTTCTCTTAATGTATCTTTCCTATTATTAATCTGTATTTCAGACTCCAATATAACCTGAATTCTGCTCGCATTGTGTGTTCAGAGCAAAGCTTTAAATTATTATGTAAGGTTATAGTTGATTGCTCTATCTTGCTGTAGCTGTGTTTGTGTAACTCAACCATACGCTAAGAAAAATATAGAAAGCATCTTTGAATTTGGGAACAACTGAAATGCTGACTAGCTCTTACTGAGAATGTCTTTGAAAGAAACTTTAAGGTGAATGTTTTTGGATTTTTTGTAGGATTTTTTTGAAGAGGTAGAAGATCTAAAGCATGCTGTACAGGAATCTGTGAAACTGAATAATCAATATGAAAAATGCTTGAAACAAATAAGTGTAATGTATGGACTTCCTTTTACAGCGCACTTGTAACTACTGATTAATTTCATGGCAAGCAGATTTTCCACATTTTTTTTTTTTTACTTACTGCAACTTTTAAACCTGCCATGGCTTATGTAGTACCACATTTTGATAATATTATGGATTCAGTAGTATGATCTCAATATGACAAGCTGCTCTGAAATGTTTTTGTGTTTTGTGCCTTTGGTTTTTGTTTATATGGTTTTAAAATAAACTCTGGTCTGTGTAACTGCACCTGAGTTTCAAAACCTCTCTCTTTCACACTTGTAAAATACATTCATTGAAGGAATGGTTGTGGGTGTTCGTGGGAATATGAGAAGATCTTTGTGTTTTAATTTGAAGAATTTCCCAATTTATCCTTTTCTGTAAACTGTATAAAATCAGCATAGGTGTGTAGATTTGTCAGTCTTTACGAATTTCAGCCCAAAAGGTGTGCCAGTGTGGACAGAAATTAATTATGTCATTAAATTATCACAAAGAGATTTCTTAAAAGAAGTATGCTGAATCCCTGCTTGGAGTTTTTCTTTAATCACAATAAGAAGTTAAAATTTGTGGATGAAGGAAGGATTTAGGGTTTAGAATTTGAAGGAGTGGGCTTAGAAAGATGGGTCAGAGAGTTGTCTTGCAGTATCAAAACAAGAATTCATCAGAAGCTCTTATTTGATTAAAGAGTGAGGTGATTTGAAGAGCTCTGGTATTTGAAGTGCTGAAAGGAAACTGGAGTGCAGAGTCACAGCTGACAAGTTAGAAATGTCATGTTGCTTCCGAGAGCTTGGAACGGTAAGAGACAACTGGCAGATACAGGTCTACCTTGGAGAAGGGAAACCTTGTGGGATTTGAAGCTGAGCTTGTTTGTCACTACATTTCACGAAAGTTTAACATAATTACATTATAGAACTGAGTTTATCTGAAAGCTGTAAGTCTGTACCTTTGTGACGTTGGGATGGCAGAAATGAGTGAAATCTTTGTTATGAGGTAAGAAATACTAACCTTATTGATAACCTAATACAGCTTATTTAGCTTAATAAAAGTATTTGCACAGTCATTAGGGATAGGACTAGGACTCTTGTATCCCACTTTGTCAGGACAGTTTTGTGTAGTTGTAAATTAATGAATAAGTTGGCCTCATAGCATATGGGATGTGCAGAGTTTCTTATTCACAAAGTAAGAGAGAGGGTGAAGTTCCAGAAGTACTTGCTTTCTGGTCTGGCTGTAAACCATTTTATCAAATTTCCCTTGTTTCGTTCTCGGCCTGCTTTTAAATCAAAGCTGGATATGTTCTGAACAGAGATGGAAAAGGGAATGAGGAGTGAGGCAAGTTTGTGTTGCCGGTAAACTTGACAGATGAAAATAGGAAGGATAGCATATATGGTGGCTGTATCTGAAGTGCAAAAATGCATCTAATATTTGTTAGTAAGCAAAATAAATGTTAATGCTGGAGAAGGAAAATATCAAACTTTTTTTTTTTTTTTGAGTGCTAGTGGTTTGAGCATTTTTTTTCCATAGTTTTGTGGTATAAAGTTATACTTCTAATGTGTTTAAACTTTAGTGACATTATAGGGCTACAAGGATGATGAGGGGACTGGAGCATCTCTCCTACAAGGAAAGGCTGAGGGAGCTGGGCTTGTTCAGCCTGAAGAAGAGAAAGCTGAGAGGGGACCTAATAAATGCTTATAAATATCTGAAGGGTGGGTGTCAGGAGGATGGGGCCAAACTGTTTTCAGTGGTGCCCAGCAACAGGACAAGGGGCAACGGGCACAAACTGAAGCAGAGGAAGTTCCGTCTGAACATGAGGAAGAACTTCTTCCCTCTGAGGGTGACGGAGCACTGGAACAGGCTGCCCAGGGAGGTTGTGGAGTCTCCTTCTCTGGAGATATTCAAGACCCGCCTGGATGCGGTCCTGTGCAGCCTGCTGTAGGTGACCCTGCTTCAGCAGGGGGGTTGGACTAGATGACCCACAGAGGGCCCTTCCAACCCCGAACATTCTGTGATTCTGTGGCTATTAAATGAATCAGAAACTGTCCTTGTCTGCAGGCTGATTTTGAAGTGGTGTGCAGAATGGCTCTTAAAACGTGCAGGCAAGGAAGAGTTCAAGGTGGTTTCTCTCCTGCCTAAAGAATATGTAAGTTGGCTGAATACAAGATTGTGACTTGCAGAATTTTGCTGTTTGCCCACCACAGAAGGTCAGAGTTTTCCATTATAGAGTACGTTCTCTGCCCAGACAACTGAAAATAATCAACATGGTGAAAATATTGATCTCACCTTTTTGATCAGCTTTTAAAAATCAGTTTTGCATCAGGCCACTCCCCTCTAGAACAAGAACAGTGAGAAATCTTTCAGTCTTTTCTCATAACTGATATCCTCAAGCTCTAGCGCAAATCCATATTCTAGATCATCTTCATAATCGGCCATGCAAGGAGGGGTTGTGGCAACGTGTTCTACAGCGGCGTGTTGAACCGCAGCTCCATCTTGCAGTGCGCGCGCGCGCCGACAGCAGCGTTGTTGTGGACCTTTCCGTCGGGTGCGAGAGGATCGCTCTCTTTTGCGTGGGTCTCCAGCCCTTGGGTACCCGTACGTGAGGCTCAGATCGCTGCTGCACGTGTGCGGTTTGCGGTTCAACCGCGTTTGCTTCGGTGCGCGGAAATGTGCAGCCGCAGCCCCGAGCAGCTTCTTTTTATTTTCCTGCTCTTTTTTTCTTTCACTATCAAGAAAGCTGGAAATGTTGGGTGCGGATGGGAGATCTCCTGGCATCTTCCACATCTGTGGCACAACTCCCAGACCAGTAACAGCGAGCAGCAGAAACACTGGGACAGAGCCTGTGTGTGTAGAAATGACCGGCTCTGTGGTGTCGGTTGTGTCAGTTGCTGCTTGTCACTTTTGAAAATGGCAGTTTTGCCTTGAAGATTTTTTATTTTCTACTAATTTCAGCTTTTTATTTTGCATTTGATAGGATCATTTTACTTCTGAATATATGATTTTTAAACTTCTTTTTTTCCACAGATCTGTAAAACTGGCTTTTTGCTGCAGCTCTGTAGCTGTTTGGACAGCTTCCAAAGAAATTTGATATGTGAAAAATAATGTAATGAAAAGCTTCCAGAGAATGTGTAGATATTGATAGAAAAATGGCAGGTTTTATTTGTTTTAAGCGTTGTGTAGGTTGTGAATAAGAAGTGTCACAGAGTATTTTTGGCTTTTTTTTTTTTTTTTTTTTTTTTTTTTCCCTAATGCAAGTTAAACAACTTACTGGCATTCAAATCAGTACTATCCGAGGAGACTATCTGGGACGACCAAGTCTACTTCCGAATTCTGGGGTAGGTGCGGTTTGTGCAGGGTAAGCCTGTATGAGTTTGTGTGCTTAGAGTTAAGAATTTACCTGTCTTTTGTCCTTGTTGCTGTATCTGTTGAACAGACATTTCTGCTTTAATCTTGCCTTGTTGCGAGATGTGCAACAAAATCGTGTTGATTTTTATTGCTAGTTAATGTGCAGATGAGCTTAATGTTAAACAAGTTGATCAGCCTTTCTGTGTAGTTCCTCCGTATGGTGAAATTGTGACGTCTGACCAGTGGCTTTCTCTGGCTAAAGTGAGTTTAGATAAACTGAATTACATGCTATTAAGTATTAGTCATGCTAGCATTAAATAATGCGCATTAGAAATGTTACATGATGCAGACTGATGGTTCTTTGTCTGAATAACTACTTTGTAGTGGTGATACGCGAAGCTCATGTTAGAAAATCAGTGGCTTCATAGCCATTCTTACTATCAAGTAGAGGTTTTGATTGAAAAAATAAGAAAATAATCACATGTCAGTTTTTGATTTCTGTAAGACATCAATCAAATGGGCTAGGGCATTGGGCAGTAAAGCAGTCTAAGTTTTGTTCTGTGTTCTGCGTGTAACTGAGACCAGGGTTTTAGAGAAGATGCACTATTTTTTTTCAGTACTGTGTTCTGTAATTGCCAACGTACTATATTAGTCCTATGTTAGAATTTTTCTGTTGTAGGAAGCAAAATTGCAATCCCGTTCTTGGCTGGGTGACAAGACTTTTCTTTGTGGACTTCTCTAGAAGTTTGTTCACGAGCAGGTGGAGTAACATCTCTGTAGCTCTCCTGGAGTCCCTTTTACTGTGATCGTGCTACAGAGTTTACCTTTAAAAAGTGGATCTTTCAGAGGCGCAGTACTCTGCAGGCTGAAACCCCGAGAGGCTGTGTGTGGAACCCAAGTCATTTCACTTGAAAGTAACGCTGGCATCCCTGTCCTCTCAGGTGGGATGCTTGTTTCTGTGGGCACTTACACTGGAAAAGTGTTTCTGCCAAGGACTGTAGAAGTAACAGAACTGGCAAAATGTGGGTATTTCCTCCTTACACCAGGAATAACGAGGTTCTGCTAAATGCCTGTGAACAAGTGAAACAATCAATGAGCCCTGTTACAGTTGTGACTTATCAGAGTGAAGACACTTGTTTTGGATTAGCCTTTAAAATGACATAAAATAAAATTATAGTTTCAAAAGGGGTGGGTTCCCTGTTTGAGTTACACAGTACCCAAGGTGGAAGAAATCAGTAAATACAGTAAGTTTACCAGCTTAGGCTCATTTTCTTCAGCTGTAACACAGCTTCTGTTTCCAAGGCTTAGATGTTTCTGTGCTTCCCCCTGGTAGAAATGAAGCAGTGTTAGTTAACTAGTTGTGATTCTGTGCCTCCATCCCTAGAAAGCAAAGCTCTGGTGAACTTGTTTTGGGATAGTAAATGGCTTTTGGTTTTTGGAGATGCTTACCATGAGCCATATTAAAGGTGGTAATTGCACTGGTTTGGTGTAGTCATGTTATGTGACTTGTGCCAGAAAGTGGTTGCACGTGGCATCGCAGTGGTCAGGGTTGATATGGATCCTAATGGAATCCCCTTCTATTTATCTTTTTTTTTTTTCCCCCTGCTGTTCAAGCTGAGTTCTGTCTTTGACCCCTACTCACAGTGTTTTCACTGTATAGTTAAAAAAACCCAAACAATCAAGCATCGTGCAACAAGATTCCGGCAGGCTTTAAACTAGTTGCCTTGCTGCTGGTAGGAGAGTGCTGTTCCAGGCTCAGCAGCGTGGACACCTCTGTGGGTTATACAAGTGTGTCCGAAGGAAAAAACCAACTTTGCTCTTTCGGGCAATTACACATTTCCAAATCTTTCAGGGTGACAAGAAGCTAACACTATAAGCCTTTACGTGGTAGCTTTTCACAGGGATTTTGTCTTAATGAATATTTTATTCTGTGTTTTCTCCACAGGGATTTTGTAGCCTATTGTGGTCCTTGACAAGCCCCTGCCATTGGGAGAGAGGCTTACGCTGGTACTGCAATGCTGGGCTCTAGCTTGACCACTGTGAAGAGTCTTCCTTTGAAGAAGAGGCTCAGTTTCCTGCTGAAACTGGTGTGCTTTGTCATCTCAGTGTTAATATTCTGTGAATTTTTAATTTATTATGTGGTAATTTTTCAATGTCGATGGCCGGAAGTGAAAGGTGGAGCACGCATGGGTGAAAAAGAGACTTCGTCTTCAGTCCTAAAGGCCATAATTTTAGCTGATACTCACCTGCTTGGTGAAATCAAAGGACATTGGCTGGATAAGCTAAGAAGGTAATAATTTCTTTGCATAAGCTCCATTCTGGTTTTAGAGTTTTTCATAGCAGCTAACAGGCCAGATGTTTAAAACCAGTGTTGTGGTACTTGTGAGAAGTGTGCACGCTGCCTCTGACTCACCTGTCTGGATCTGCGCTGGATGGTAAACCAGTGTTGAGAGGTTAATGAATGGGACTTATTGGGGCAGTGCAGGCTTGAGCGTTTGTTTAGTATGTGGATGTAGATGCCTGAGCATTCTAGATGGGTCAGACAGTCTTTTCCAGTGTGTAACTGTTTTACAGGGTGCCTTAAAAATGAGCCGGTTAACTATTGGGACATCCAAGTTAATACCTCTAATTGCAGAGGTAAGGAAACCGATAGACAGTTATCTCTGTAGTAGGAGAATCAGCGGCAAGATCACATTTCAACCCGAAGATAATCCAATCCTGTGGGTACTGCACAAAGCCATGTTTCTGTTAGTCCAAAAAACCAGCAGAATGCTGAAAGAAAGTGCTAATTCTACCATGATACGAACATTGTAAACTTCTGGTGAAGAAATGAGCATAGTAGATGTGCAGTAATTCGCTGTTCTAATTAATTGCCATTTAATGGAATTGTGATGAATACAGATGAACAAATTGGTATCGCTTCCTGCATGAGTTGGTCATGATTGTATTGTGGTGGAATTACCCACCATGTAAGATGCACCTACGGTACTTAAACCTGATTTCTAAGTATTTAATTTGAATTTCATATTAGCACTTGAAATGTGTAGGAGCCATCTTCCCATTCCTGCCAGGCTGTGTTTGTGTGTTCAGAGTTGAGGATCCAGAAGTTAGACAGTGATGACTGGGTATGTATTTTCCCTTCAGGGAATGGCAAATGGAGAGATCTTTCCAAACTGCCATATGGTTACTGCAGCCAGATATTGTCTTTATTCTGGGAGATGTCTTTGATGAAGGAAAATGGAGCTCACCTCAGGTACGACATCAGCAGCTCTCTTATTTAAAAAAATGAGGATTTCTTGAAGGAAATGGATGGCAGAAGAAAGCAGACTAGGTATGCAAGGCTTTCTTCAGTATTACTACTGGTAGAAGTTTCTAGTTGTTTAGATATGAGTTGAAATGGTGTGATTCTCCTTCATTTTTGGTAGTATCTTGGCACTTCCCCCCGCATATAAAACTTATAAAATGTAAGCATCTCACAGTGTGTGCTTATGTATTAGGTACTAGTGGTCCCCTTCAATAATGTGGACCAGCAGTAACTTCTCCATTTGTTTTTTCATGCAGGCGTGGGCAGATGATGTCAGGAGATTTCGGAAAATGTTTAAGTATCCAGTTTCTACTGAGCTAGTGGTTGTCGCTGGGAATCATGACATTGGATTTCATTATGAGTAAGTCTTGTCAGGGAAAGGAGTGCGCAAGTGCCAAGAGCGAAACGTCAGCATGCGTACTGTAACTGGTTTTGTGTGCGAGTGACCTCCTGTGTGTTCATACAGAAACGTTTTGATCAGAACCGAATTAGAAGGGACTGTAATTTAGAGCAAGGTCTTAAAACGTGTCCACCTGTGCACAATGCACCCTCGGAATACATTTTAGAACAGTTTTCAGGCTATTCTGATGCTTCTCTTAGCCTGTGTGACGTTGCTCAGGGCTGGTCTTTCTGCGCTGGCAGAGAAGCCTTGCAGATGCTGTTCCTCGTGTTGGGCCCCCTGCTCTGCAAAGTGCCGAGTCCGACCATATTCCCTCTCCCATCTTCTCAGTACAGAAGAGTGCAAGTGCCCTTGCTCTGCGGTGCTTCTGTGGGACAGCTGTGCCAACACCGACGTGGCCGGGACAGAGTACGTTACGGGTGGCAGAGCATCCCCAGGGGTTTGCTGAAGGAGTAGGGGGTGAAGCTAATGGAGCAGCAGCAAGCTCCATGAACGCTCTGCAGACTGTCAAGCAGCTGTGTCAGGGGATTTACAATGCCAGTTTCTTACCGCGGTTTTATTTCTGCTCTGTGACACAGAATGACTGCTTACAAGGTAAATCGATTTGAAAAGGTTTTCAACTTTACTTCAGGAAAGCTAATAACTCGAAAAGGAATAAAGTGAGTATATTTTTGTTTCAATGTTTAGAGTAGTGATTACTGAGCTAGCAGACCTGAGCAGTGAAAACTGGAAGTGGAATTTCTAATTAAATAGTATGGGAAAGCTGAACTTGGCGTCTGTTTTTTTTTGTAAACTTTGTATCTAGCTTGTGGTATGTTAAATATCAAGCACTTTGTACAAACCTGTAGTTCGATATGGAGTGGAAGCTGTGCTTTGGGCTAGGTGAATTGTAACAATTTCCTTTTAAATGGAAAAGTACTGTGGAGTTAGCATCAAATTCTCTGGTTTGCATTTTTACTTCCGTGCAGCTGGTAATGACCCATGGCTATAAACGTAACAGAAGAATAGGATTCAGTAAAGAAACACAAACCAAGCCCCTCTGTGCTTACGAGTAAAGAGTTTCATTAATTTTAATAACTTATTCAGTCTGCAGACGCAACTGTTGTTTGAGGAATTTGGGAACCCAGCAGCTGCTTGTCCACAGCTTTTCCACAGGGTGGGGTAACAAGGCACGAGCTGGTTGTGGCCGAGAGCAGAGCTGGTTGCAGCGCCAGTTCTTGTGGCCGTGTGGCTGTGGTGGCAGCTGGCTGCCGTGGGCCCTTTCCTCGCGCCCCGATGCCACGCAGGAGCCCGGGGAGGAGAAGCAGCAGTGGCTTTGTGGGAGGGCATTTGTCTGTAAACCTCAGCACAGGGAGGGAAGACCTGCTGCCGCTCTGCATTTGGCGCGAATGCCGTTGGGTTGTGATCACTCACGCAAAGGTAAAATTCAAAACCTACAGTTTTACACTGGTTCCCTTAATGAAGGAACCATTAAAAATATTCCCAACGGGTCTAGAAATGGTGTGACTTTGTAAGGAAGATCTGTCAGCTTCATGAATTCCCAGTATAATGCTGTTGTTTATCATGCAGGTGTCGTGTCCTAGATACGTATTTCAGCTGTTTTAAAAAATAGTTACGAAGGAATATCTCCAAGTCCCCTTTGATAAAACAGCACAGCAGAATTCTTGCATGCGGGTGCAGATTGTATGTCCAGTATCATATTCATTAACTGAGACGAGCTGCATTATTAATGGAATGTTCCTGGATAAACTACTTTATAACAAATCTACAGTATAAAAGCACCTTAATTTGATAAAAGAGAATTAAATTTTTATTTTACTTTGATCAGTATCTCTTAAGTGGAGGCATTCAGCTCATTAATGTCTGTAAAACCTACTGAATAGAACTGGGAACATTTCTCTGGAGTCCTGAGTAAGTGACTAAACAGGTGTGAATCTCATGGCAGAAGTTCAAAGTTGATTTGAAATCTACAGGGAAGTCTTTTTTCCGTTACAAATAAAATCCTGTTTTCTGTGGGAGGGACCACAAAGTATGAAACTGAGTTTGTTCAGGGTAGTGCAGTGCTGTTTGGCTTTTCAGTTGTTCTGAAGAAATCCCTTGTCTGACATTCTGTCTCTGAGGTCTAGAATGCGGGTGGGGAGAGAAGCAGGTTCGCTCAGAATTCAGCTTAGGGGGCTTCTAATATTCCACTAGAATACCACTTATTATCCATTATAATACAAAAAAAAAAATCTGGAAGCGTAAGCGTGAAGCATAGCGCACAGTACACTGTGCAACCTGATGAACAACTGGTTGTAAAGCAGCCCACCAGACAGAGACACGGCTACAGTATGGATGCTTGGGAGAGGATTTACAGCGCGTGATTTCGGAGGCTGCTACCTTCTGCTGTTCTGTTGAGCCGCGTCCAGCTTTGGAACGCTTGATTTTATAAACTAAAGTTTATCCCACACATGTGCATGAATGGCAAAGGCTTGCTTCTCCTCCCCACTCCCCGGTGTTTTCCAGCTTTGTGGTAGTGAACAGCGTCGCCATGGAGGGCGATGGCTGTGCCGTCTGCCGTACCTCGGAGGCAAAGCTCGCGGCGCTTTCTCACAAACTGAATTGCTCCCAGCAGGTAAGAGTTTATTAAAGACCTGATTATAGCCAGCAAGATCAGCAGCTGCAGTGGGAATACTGATACTGCAGCAACAGTCTGGGTATAACCAAGACTCTCCTGGAAAAAAACCTGCTTCCAATTCATATTGCAACTTGTTAGCAAATCTTTCTTCTCCTCATTTGCCTCTTACCATTTTTACTAAACTGTGTTGCTCTGTGTTAATGGTGTCAGCTTCCTTGTCAGTGCTGCTAACAAACAGAGGGTGCTGTTTCCTCTGTTCCAGGGAATGGCAGGAGGAGTTCTGTAACCCTCCCTTTGGATTAAGATACGTAATAATCCCTGCATTTATACTTATACGTATTGTTCTGTTTCCTATCCTTCACACTAGCTTATTCTTTTTATTTTCTGATTCTACTGGAGTCCTGTCTTGACAGCCTAGTAATGTTTTAATTGTAGTATTTTTTCATCAGCTCCAGTTGCTTTTGTATTTCATTCCTCTCCCCTTTTCCACAGGCCCACTGGAGGCACGGTAGGCAGCGTGATTGACTGGGCTGGCAGTCAGTCAGGAAACCAGCTCCCGTGGAAACACGGCTGGACTCTGACTGCTTTCTCGCTCGGGCTGCCCTGCATCTCTTTTGCCTGGTTTGTGCAGTGAGATTCTGCTCGTTTCTGCATTCAGGAGGAGTGCAACCATATTTACAGCAGAGACAGAAGGGGGAATTAAAGCATTTTCCCCTTCTATCCATAGTAGAGGCTCTTAAATTTTATACAGTGGACAGTATTTAAATACTGTACTCTGAGCTGATACTGCTTTTTTTCACCCCCACCCCCCCCCCCCCGCTATTGTTTAATTCCCTCCCCCACTCCTACGGGACACACAGGTGAAGACACTGTGTATGGATTGATTGTATTCACAGAAACCGCATCATTCCAGCCAAGGATGCAGTGATGTGGAAAAGCTTCCAGCTTCAGTCCCCATCCTTTTACAGGTGCGTTAGAGGGGGGTGAGGGAACACAGTGACACGTTTTTAGTGGTTTTATTCCTGTCCCAGGCAGGCTGCACTGTTGACAACTGATCCTTGCTCTGAATTTCTCGCAGCATTACCCTCTCTATCGGAAAAGTGATGCTGAATGCAGTGGAGAAGATTCTGCTCCACCAGAAGAGAAGAACGTCCTGTTTAAAGAAAAGTACGATGTGCTGTCTCAGGAAGCATCCCAGAAGGTTTGACTTATCGGGAACTTGAGTATCGGCGGGTGTGTGGGAGGGGGACAGGGCTGTAGATATATGTATAGACTAAAAAATTTTGGAAAGACGAACAGGCCACAGCTGCTCCTGCTTTAATGAGGCCTTCGGGTGGCTGCTTGCTAGAGCTGCTCCCCTGAGGATCACCGCCATCATGGCCTTGGTTCTGCTGGGTTTCCCAGGTACGGGCCGGAAGTCCTGGCGCTCTTAGGTCTGCTGCAGTGTTGTGACCTCCAGCTTTGCACCTTGCACTTCATGTACCGTGTAGATTATTGACAAACCTTGCAGAAAGCCACCTTCTGCACTTAGAGAGCACTGCTTTTGCTGAATTAGTAACTACAAGAGAATGTAAAGTCAAAGCATCTAACGGTCAGTATTTGTTCCTTCTGCATACGTGTCTTCACTCAGGATTGGCAGTGCCAGATTCTCCTTTGGACAAGAAAACAGCATTGCTTTACTAAACCCAAGCTTTTTCTATTGTGACGTCAACAGCATGCTATTGCGTTTTTGTGATCTGTATGGCCAAAACCCCCCAGAACGCCTGGTATTTGGGATGAGGGCTAAATGGGGATGATTAATATCGCTGTATCAACACACGGCTTACTGGAAAACAGAAGTTTACACAAAACACTTTGTAAGAATATTAGAATTGCCGTAATTTCATTCTGTCAGAATCAAAAAAAGGGTGTTAAGCTTCATTTCTTTTTAGTTATGACTTAGTTTTTGTGCTTTACCATTTTGTGTTCTAGCTGATATGGTGGTTTCAGCCCCGTCTGATTCTCAGTGGGCACACGCACAGTGCTTGTGAAGTGCTGCACGCGGGGAAAATCCCAGAAGTCAGCGTCCCGTCATTCAGTTGGAGGAATAGAAACAATCCTAGTTTCATCATGGTAAGTTTTAATTTTTTTTATTTTTGTCAGATAACTTTCATAAATAAATCAACATGGCAGTCAGCTATATTTGAAAACTGATTCTACCTGTAAAAACAAAAAATAAAAAAATTGCCTACCCGCCCAACCCACTCAGTACACTGCATCCACATTACGAAGTACATCTGTGGGAGCCACATGCTCTGTGGGGTACAAAGCAATGCTGTCAGAGAGCTGACTGGTATCTGGGGACAAGCATCTAACGTTTCCTTATAAAGAAGAGGGTGCATTGTAAACTATTGACTTGTAAAAATAATCAGGATTGTGCACGGAACGGTAGAAAGCCTAGTTTGGCTTGGTTGGTTTACCAACTATGAAAAACGAGACCGCATCCACCTCAAGCTCTCGTGCGCGGTGATGGTGGCTTTCGAACGTGCGCGTTCACCGCTTCACGCAGCGGGGACGTTTGTCGCGTGCCAGCAGTCCGCCTCCTCATCTCCACATCTCGTACAGCGCGTCGGTTACGCTCTCACAGGCAGTTCCAGTGCTCTGTACATCCTCAGAGGTAAATCAGCGAGTCCCCCGGTTCAGAAATAAAGCAGAACTCCTGGAAGCGTGGAGTAAGAAGCAGAACCTACAATCTGTTTACAGAGTAGTCTGTGACTTGGGGGGGGAAATCTTTCACGTATTTTTCTACTGCTGAGTTTAGGCTGCTTTTAATACACAGATAACCCCGAACTTTTAAATTCTTTTTATGCAACTGTTAGTATTTCTCGTTGAAAGTAGTTCTGTTTATTCCATATTCCTGAGAGTAGCTGCCTTCAAACTACACGCGCTCTCTGCACACGCCAGACAGCGTATCTTCACTGCAAAGCAAGAGGTTGGCTAATTAAAGTTGCATCGCCTTCACTACTGTTTTAACTCAGCCTTGGCCTGCTGTAAACTTTAATTTGAGCTGCAAAGTCAAGCCACAACCCAATGAAGCTCTTTGTTGTTGAAGTTTGTGTTCGTAATTTGCATTAGCCAACGTGTTTTTGCAGCATGTACTGGGTAGGGGGAGGAAGGGGCACAGTCACAAGACCTGACTTGAGCCTGGGAAGGCTCCTTCCGGGTGGATTTACAGCAGCTAGAGCCAGGCTTCTCTCGAAGGCAGATCAGATGAGGAGCCCAGCGCTGTTTACGCTAGATGGAATGCAGGGAAGATTGGCCTCAAGGCTAATGTTGGCCTGGCAAAAATTCCAGTTAGTGCCCAGCACCGTGGGGCGCGGACTCTTCAGGCCCCTGGAGAAGGCACTGGTGCTAGGAAACCGGCCCCAACCCTTGCCACCCAGCACAGAACTTGGAGACTGGAGAGCTGGCAGTCGCGGTGATTCAGACCCCACCGTGACAGCAACGTGACACTCGTCGTTTCTTTTCCAGGGCAGCATAACACCGACTGACTTCTCCCTCCAAAAATGCTTCCTTCCGCAGGAGAGCAGAGTCTTTGCTATGTACTGTGCAGCAGGTGCTCTGCTTGTAATCCTCATACTAGCTCACTTTCAGCTTCTCACTCCACCATTTTATTTTGCTCAGCGTTTAATCAGTAAGCATAAAGCAGTATGAAGAGCCAGACATCTGCAGTCAGTCACTGAAATACCAAAGCTGAGAACAGTCAAACATCAGACTATATTCATGCCAGCAAACGACCTAATTTGATTGCTAGTCTGAAGGCAGGTTGCATTTACACATACCATAGAAGTCCTATACAGCTGATATGACTACTACAGGATAAATAACTGAAATGAACGTTTCATGCTGTACAAAAATACTGTATTCTACAATCAAATGAGTCCTTTTCCTGCTGTAATTTTTGTATCAAATATGTATATTAAAAGTGTAACTGTACATTATGTAAAGCCTGTAGCCTCATCCCTTCTCTGCACTGGTGTCTTACCCTGGTGGAGGCTCAGCCCTGCAAACTGGAACCGTTTCTCTGTTTTATTGCTGCATGGCCCCTCTAGTGTCGTCCTTCTGTTCGTTAGGGTCAGGCAAAAACTAGATACAGCGGCAGCGACCGATGCGGACTCCCGTAACCTTTTCAGGATGTCATATGTACGGGACTGGGGTTTGGGACAAGAAATGTTCCAGTTCCTGACACGTTAAATTGTTAGCTGACTACGCTTTGCAGTTATCGTCTACCAGACAACAACGGGAAGAAGCTCGTGGATCCAGTTTGCTGATACACATTCGAAACCTGCTTTAAAAAAAAAAGTAGGGTGACACCTCAAACTGCTGTTTTTAAAAAGATGTGCTATGATGAGCTTAAAAAAAAAAAAAAAAAAAAAGAGGGCCCTATTGCCTCCCAGAGATCTGCGTGGTGAGGGGCCCTCCGGTCGCCAGTCTTCTGCAAGAAGGAAGGTGAAATACAGCTGCAGTAACATTGTCCTAGGCTTTGGCTCTCGGCCTGCAACAGACAGGGTGGGCAGGAAGGTGCCTTATTTCAGATTGCTAACCGGTTGCGGAGTCACGTTGGGAACTGCGCTCGCTCTGCCCTGGGGAGGCGGGGGGGGGCCACGCTGGATGGCAGCGCGGGGAACGTCACGTCGCTGCGCACGAGGGAAGCCATGACCAACCTACTGCTCGTCCCCCCCGCCCCAGACAAACCCGAGGGACTATTTCACACCAGGGCCAGATCTCCTGCCGCTGTTCCTGCAGAGGCTGGGAGCTCGGGCCTGAGCTCCTGGGCTGGGGGCTGCTCTAAAGAAAAGACGCTCTTTTGTTATTTGCTCTGTGACTTTCTTTGGCATGGGAAGGGGGCAATCTTTGCCTTGGGGAACGTTGGTTGTTATCAGCTTATTCCACCCAGCCTTTCACTTTCTGGGAAACAGCTGATGCCTAAATTGAACGTACAGGTATCAAAGCATACGCATTTCTGGGAAGAGGAAAGGGTCATATTATAGTATCTAAAATGGGATCGTTTCTCATCAAATAGAAACAAGTTCTCAATTTGGCTGTAGACTGATTTTAAAAAGTTGCCTGATGGGGGGGGTCGTTGACTAATATTGATGTTTATAGTAAAAAGTTAATCAAACCTGCTGATTTCTATTCCAATGTGGGGAATGTGTTAGCTCTTAATCTCTCCCTAAATTTAAAATGAAGTGGGGGGAATGGTCCAAAGTGTGGTAAAACACTCTAGAAAGTAATGTAGTCTAACACTTCTCTAGGTTTCTGTTATTGCAACTGTAATTTTAGACATTTGTACAGGTTATCTTGGACACAGGAAAAGTATATAGTCACAGACATAAAACACCTATGTATAAAATATAAAGCAGTGTTATAGTTACTAAAAAGGACATGCCTTATTGCTACAGCAATTCTTGCTTTTTATATATTGTACTGTACCACAACTTGTTTTGAGAATGTCATTTGCATAAATTATTCAAGTTTGAGAAATATTCACACATTTTGATTCTACAATATTTAAAATAAAACCATTTTCTAATGTGTCTCTTTATTAAAAGAGAAATAAAAATGTCATCTTGTAATTCTCTTAGGCCAGACACAAGGGTTTATACACCTTTTTTTTTTTTCTTCTTTCTCGCTATTTACTTGCACAATGAAAGCCGCTGTTGGTACAAAGATTGAAGAGCTCTATATAATGGTGCTTTACACATTCACAATCGGTCTGTGCAATTGTGACGTTCTATGAATGACCAAAGAATTACCAAACATGTTTTTCTAAATAGGAAAAAAAAAAAAAAAAAAAAAAAAATCCTTGGTTCCCATTGAAACAACACCAGGTTGCAATTTGGACACTCGAATGAATTCCAATGTTTTAAAGCTGAGACTTCAAAAGAGAAAGGCATGTTTGCTGCAACATCCGGTGACTGTAATACCTTACTTGGAAAGGTAAGTGGTTAATTTGCATAATTTATAATTTTTATACTAAAGAGCATTTTTATATAAACCAGAAAAAAACCCCTAAACTCTACAGATAAAGTTCTTACCTCCAGTCACTGCTGCAGGTAAGGTTGACATCAAGCTGTACAGCGCAATCAAAAACATACTTACATCTTAGCTCATTTTACAGGTACAGCCATAATCAAGGCACAAAGATCTTCTACAAGTATTTTTCTTCAATAAAGTTGTACAAAATAATATTACATTTTACAGTCTGTACAATATAATAAACCAGCAGTAAAACAAAAAAATATATATAGGGAGAGGACTGTTGTCCAAGAATGATCTGAACGAAAAGGATCATTTGTGGACAGCACAAACAACATAAGTGAGGGTGGTAAATTTTCTGCCTAGATGCAACAGGCTGAAAAGTAGCTGTAATTCAAATGCCTGAGGTGCGCAGAGACACTTTGCTCCAAAACCCCAGAGAAATTGCTTTGTCTTCACTGTTCCTCTCGTTATCTACTCTACTTCCCGTGCCAGTAACGGCTTAAAAGAGGAGGTCACTGTATCAGTTGACCTGCAACTCAGAAATGCTAAAAACTGTGACAGAGTAATAAATATTGTGGTGCTGCTACATTGTGTGTCTACTTCCTCAACAGTATTTAATAACCTGATACAAAGTGCATTAATCTTTTCTTTTCACCCATCAAGTACTCTTCGATGTCGTGTTAAAAAGGAAACCCACACAGAGGGAGCAGTATGACTTTAGTGTCATCCAGCTGACATACCAGTTTGAACTGACATTAACCCGCTGGAAAAAATTTAGCAGGTCGCCTTCAGTTAAAAAAACAGAACCTAAGGGAACAGAGGTAGCCGAAGGGCTTAGTGGAATGACGAAGAAGTGGCATGTCAAAATGAAGCACAAAAAATCGTCCCAAAAAGCATGAAGGAAAAACCAACCCGAACTCGCTTCAAATCAGCTTTAAGGTTAAATAATTAAAGTAAACAAAGTGAAGAGACTGACATTTCGATAGTATATTCCTCCACCCTGTGTGGGGTAGTATCAAGAGAAAGAGTAAGGAGCAAAGAATTTAAAACCACAGGTTCCATGGTGAGCCCCCTCACAAGAGTTCGTACTGGCGGAGATGCATCCTCTGAATGATGTCTCGACAGTCGTTGAACACTCTGCGGATGTTTTCTGTGTCCACTGCACACGTAAAGTGGGGGTAGCAGTAATGCCGGCCGTCTCCGCTTGCCGTACTTATCCTCTGTGGAGAGAGGGAGGGAAACAAGGGTCAGGTGCCCCGCCACGAGAAGTTTCACGTCTCGGAGGCCTGTAGACCTACGGAGTACCAAGAAACCTGGCAAATTCTGTACCCGGATCATTACAGTTAATAAATACGAAGAAGGCGGGTCTGTGGTGTAGTCCAACACGAGTCACAAATTGGAAACAAAGATAAAAAAGTTAGGGGTAATACTGTGGGGCCAGCGTATTACTGTATGCCCATACGCTATCCTCAGTCACACCAGCTGTCACCATTTGGATGCCGCTGCGCGGCTAACCCGCTGACAGCACTGCGGTGTGCCACGCAGCCGTCCCGGGAATTACTGTCTCTTCTTTTCTGGTGCCATCATGTGGCAAATTTCTGAACTCTTGTTTTAAGCCAGCAACACAAACCTGAGAACCTCCCAGCTGGGAAGGCCGTCGGGGCAGAGAAGGGCACCCTCCCGCCGCTGCCTGGTGAAGCGGCAGGCCCCCGAAGGCACCTTTACCGAGGGCGCCCGTTAAGCTGGCTGAAGGCTCGGTGTCACTGCTGAGACCAGAAGGTGGTGGAGCCGTCACCAGCACGGCCGGGTTCCCACAGAATAATAAAACACGCACAAACCCAGTACACATCAGGCCACGCAGAACTACATTCTCGCAACACTGCCACACAACTTTTTAGGTTGCTAACTCAAGCTCCAGCATCATTTCACCCCCACTTAGCTTGTTAAAATTCCCCAGAATCTTAAAAAATATTTAAAAAAAACCCCATAATTTTGTTCTATACCACTATAGGACTGATAAATATAAATCCATTCTAGATCTATATCTTGAAGAATATATACAGAATCTCAGGAAAGCAGAAGGTCAATTCTTGGCACAGTAGTTTTTATAAATATTTTCCGAATTTTATTACAAATTGTAATGGCTAAGCAACAAAAGACTGTTTTCGCTGTCTCTCTCTAGCTACACTATACATTTTTAATACAGTGATTTATTTTACATGTGAGATTGACCTTTTGAATACCTACAGCTACAGATATGCAAAACTACAGACATTTAGAAGCCATGATTTACATAATTATATCAACGAGAAATTGCAGATTTTTGCAGGTAACTTAGGTAACATTAGATATTCAACACTAATTAAATTGGGAGCTTCCAAACGTATACTAAAAATCATTGTCTTCTTACTAAGCTACACTCAATGCCTAGTCCAAGGCTTATGCTCATGAAATATATTAATAACATATTCAGTTGATTGATAGGTGAGTTGTTCAGACCATATTTGAAGCATGAAGTACACTAAACAATAATGAAAAGAGAAGGAAAAAAAAAGTTTTACACATTACTGCAATGGTGGCAAGATGCTGACAACTCAATTAAAACACAGATTGTATCTGTCTACCTGCAAGATCTCCCCGAAGGGTCTGGGGAGATCTTTGCTGTCTTGCAATGTCTGGGGGAAGTGAGACCCTCAGAAAGCCAAGGGTGGAAAGGACAGCGGTGTGCATGGACATTCAAGATGATACGAATTGTAAAAAAGTAAAAAAAAGGCAGCAGTGTCCCTATTTTTGACACAATAGCCGCTTTACGGTTTTTTCCCCTGCAGATCTGTTCTCGATGACAGTGACGTAACGCTGCCGCCACTCAGATGCAGCAAGAAGAGACCAGTTACTAAACATTTCTTTTTTTAATTGGACTTAAAAAAATTCTTGTCCCCTAAAAGACGGCCCAGCCTGCCTTCCAGCTACTGCCGCCCTTGTTCCTTCTTTCTTTGCTGGCCTGCCTCGGAGGAGTTGGGCCCTGGCCTGCTGCAGGACTCTGTGGCTCTTTCACGCTGCACTGTGTGTGACCTGCGTCCATACGTGCAGCCTCCAGCTGCTACGGCCGCGCTCGCCCTCGCCCCTCGCAGGGCGCTCCCTTCGAGCAGCGCAGCCTCACGGTGCGGCCAGCGCGCGCCGATGTCTCCGTACGGTCTGCACGCAGCAGCTGCCTACCGTCAGGGTGCGAGAGGGGATCAGGCTCCCGCTCCGATGCGCTCTTCCAAGGACTAAACGTCACCCGCTGGCAGCGAGGGACAACGTGCGAACACTGTGCGTGCCACCGGGCCGCCGGCAGCAGGGAGCACACCACCCTGCCAACCCGGGGGTCAAGTCTTTTTCTTGTGTTTCGGTAAAACAAGCGTTCTCTCACTGAGCGTTTGCTTATTGTGCACCATTTCCACGGCTGCCTATGGTGGTATGCTGCCCACAACGCTCTGGTGACACCTGGTAACATATAAAGCACATCAAAGGATGCATGTTCCAAAATGTTAGGTCCCCTGACAGCTCTGTACCTCTCTCATTTTACGATAAACGCAGTATTTTCACCCCTACTTAAAACTAATATTGAATAGTAGTGTGTTACTTCGCACCAGTTCAAAGGGGGGGGGGAAAATACCCCCTGGGACAGCAACGAAAGAATGTTTACTTTGCTCTAATGCAAGCGTGAGTATTTAATCCCAGCATGCCTGTGCCACAGGGGTCAGGACGACAGCTTCCAGCGAGGAGCCGAACACACGACTCGAGGGAGCCCGGTCTGCGCATTTGAACAGCAGCTCCTTCACCTCCCAGGTTCAGGTTCTTCAAAACCCAGCAGGAACCGGAGGGGCCATGCCACTGTTTTACCAGGGGTTTCCTACCCACTAGGGATGTATCAACCCAAAACACCCGCAGCTGGAGAGCCCTGGGTACAAACCACCACGACGGGGCTGGGGAGAAGCCGAAACAAGGAGTGCGCGAGCACGCTGCCTCCGTGAAGAGCTGGGAAGGAGAAAGGACGTGCCTGAGCCGAAGGAAGGTGGCTTCTCCGCAAGATGCCTCCTGCCAGCCCTCGCCCGCCGCTCCCCCGTTAGAAGCCAGCGGTGCCGAGCAGCCAGGCCTGCTGCCCCAGCCCCCAAGGCCCCGCACCAACTCCGAGATCAGGAGCCGGCGTATTTTGCCTTCCTAACGCTCATACCCTACTGCGTAGCAGTAGCTCTCCCTGGTGCGGCCTCCACCGCTCGGGGCACACGCAGGCTGCTCAGAGGGTTTGCGGGGCAGCAATGCCTGCGTTCCAAACAGCCCACGAGTTTACAGCAGCTGCTCAGGTGCCTGCACCCCTCTGTTTCCCCACACCGAGAAGTCAGGCACGACGCCAGGACAGAGACGGACCAGCACTGGTTATGGAGGAGACGCTCTCTGCCGGGCCTGCGGTGGCTGCCGGGAGAGCGGGAAAAGCTGTTCCGGCCCCGCTTCGGCCCCAGGCCCGAGCCCCGGGGACTGCCTGGGTTTTCACGTGGTTGCAACGCCTGCGCCCCCTCCCCTCCCTACCTGTTTCCTAGGTGGCCTCTTCCCAGAACGCCGTGAGTCACGGCAGGTGAGGACCTCGCCCTTCACGTGTTGGGTTTTTTTTAAATAATGAAAATAGATAAAGGTGGGGAGTTTCACCCCAGCTTCCCCGTAACTGGGTTCTCTTGGACCCTCCTTCCAGGCTGGATACCGTCACCTGCTTCACAGCATTTCAGCATTGCCACAAGAGAGATCTGGCTTGAAATGGTTTTCTTTCCGGTAACTCTTATGTTAACACAGCCACAGTCTGACATTTTCCATGGAATCCAGAAGGTTAAGGTGGTGAACAGAAATCCCCAAAGTGTGAACGCAGTTAATTGCTTCTTTCTTTCTTGTTGCATCAACAGCTGTAAACCCTAACGATACTTGTAAACGCATAATGACTTTAAAGTTCTTAACTCTAATGAGTTTGTTCTATCCAACACTCCCATACAGTTTCTACCAGTAGGGAAAGATGGATGAGCTTTGGTTCTGATCTCCACTACTGCTTCACACTGCAGGAACAACTCGACATGAGCGAAGCTGTAGGTGATACTGGATTAAGCCCTCTGTTCCTGACAGCAGCGCTGGGCTGCAATCGTGTGCCTGATAACCGCTCGTATCTGCGAAATGTAGACAACACCTCTTAACCTCCAGCTTTGGAGGAAACCTTAATTGCGGGAACAACTGTGACCAGAGAAGGAAACTTTCTTACGATTCCTCAGTAGGGCCACGACACCAGTCTTACGGTGAGGCAAACCTCCTAACCGGCACAGCAGAAATCTGATTTAAGGACAAAATCTGCCTTTGTGTTCACTCCCTCTTGCCAGCTGACCACTGCCAAAGCCCTTGGAGGAATGCAGGGTAAAGCAAAAAAAAAAAAAAAGGCCTATTTGCTTTAACATGGACTGGACCGATACACAAAATAAACACTCAAGGCAACAGCCAGCAGCATCTTACAGGTGAAGACAAGCCCAGAAAACCCCACCATGTGGCAATGGAAACAGTGCTCGGCGTTGTCTCTCCGCGCAGAGAGCGAGGGCTGCCGGCGCCCACCCCGACTCCGGCACTGAGCAGGCAGGCACACGACCGTTTTCAGTGCTACCTCCCTTGCTGTGTGACACTTTGCAGGGCAGCCGACTTAATACAAAACGGGCATAAAAATGTGCAAGCCCTGCGGAAGGTTCTGCAAGATGGGCAGCTGGAAATAATTAGGGAATTGCCAGACGTTCTCTTTTGCTTCTAGCTTTCTGCAAAAACCCATCAGTTTTCCCTAAACAAACGACGCCATCTGCCAGTATTTCCTATGACAGAATCACACATAAGATCAAAATTACTCACTAAAAATTCATCCCGGATGAAGAACTTGGCTCTTGTGACTTTGGGGTCTTCTCCGGCATCTGGTGTTGCTGTTCAATTAAAAATAAGTGACATCAGAAACATGAAAAGCAAACAATCACCTACTTTTCATAACAAAGGATTTAATAAGGAAGAAGTAGTCCTTCAATACAGAAATTAAAATGTTAAATATCCACAGGAGATTCCTGATAGGAAATTCTAAAATGGAAGGGTACTGCAGAATTTGACTATGCATTTAACGTACTTTAGGAACCTGAAAATTGCTGAAATCTTTGCAACAGTGTCAGTGATCATATCACACAGAGGCTTACTCACATCCACAAGTTTGTTCATACAGACACAACCCAAGCGGGAGCTGGGGTCTAACTTCTGTCAGAAAATACGACTAGAAAAAGTAGGCGAGCTGTTCAGTTTCTGCAGCAGAACAGCATCCCCTGAATAAAGCACCCGCAGGCAGGAATTTGGGTTTAAAAATGGTTAGTTCAAGATTACACTTGAAAAAAATGATAGCATCAAAAGATCTTTTGTTTTATTTCCAGGCCCCAAGTCCGCAGAATCCTTAGAATCCTTACATATACTGCCCATCGTGGGGCCTTACATTAAATTCTTGTTGAGTGGGAGACTCAATGGTCAGCACTCACTGTTTGTCAGGAGATGAAGTCATCTCTATCTAGGCCATGTAACAACTATATTTACTGTATGCGTAAAAAACAGTGCAGTGAAGAGATAACCTATTCATTACCCTGCAGTGTGATTTCTCCTCATGTCAGATACCTGATCGTATGCTTATAAACATACTACAGTAAAGGGCAGAATTTATCAGAACACGGAAACATGTTTTTTAGAGGTTTACAGGGTAAACACAGGGTAAACCAGCATAATCAGCAGCATCTTAGAGTTCAGTGCTGCTGTCCTTAAATAATGTCAGCTACAATGAAAGAATAAACGAACAACTGCAGATTAGAGAGCTGTCTCACGTGTGAATATTCTGGATCACTCTGGATATCCGCTGTGAAATCCCGCTGAGAAACATCTACTTTATTCTGACAACTGGCTTACCATAAAAAAATGTCGAAAATTTACCCAAACTCTGTATATATGTGATGTCTGTTTGGGAGATGGAAAATTGGGTGACAGCATTATAAAACTGGTGCCAGGTTAACTCAGATTTTAGGACAGTTTATTTCTCCTCTCCACCTGAAACTCAGTGTGGCACTCCTGAAATTCCAGACCTGAATGAAAGCTGAAAATAGCTTATCATCGCCATCTTCACTTCTACAACCAAGGCTGTTGTTGATGATCAATGGAGAACGAAAGCCTCTTCTGGCTGGTGGCTGCAAGCACCGAGCCAGGGGCATCGCTCGGCTAAGGCAGAGGTCAGAAAGTGCAGTTTTTACCACTTTCGCTAGACACAGACCTGAGATGTCTGGGAAGCCCTCGGCCTGGTATAGAACTGGCACAATACCAGAGTTTACTTATGCAGTGTGTTATTACGCTGCAGGAATCATTGCCCTTCTTGAAATGTTAAGAAACCTAACCCATGCTGAAGGCTCTGCCGTCACAGCTCTCTCTGTATTTTTTGATGTGGTTTTCCTGCATTACAGCTCCCTTGCTGGTCTGCTGGGCCTTCTGTCGGTGTTTGCAAAGGCCGAAGTTCACAGCGCTGGAGGCCGCAGAAAGGCCGCGGAATAAGACTAACGAATCCCTACGAAGTCCAGCGCTGCGGGAGGCCTAGGCAGAGGCATCCAGCAGGGGCGAGACGCGCCCGGCAGCTTTGCTTTCCTGGGACTGTGGGTTGCTCAAAGCCAGGGAAGGCAGGCAGGGACTCAGGAGCCAGCCTCCCACAGCCCCCCCATCCTCCCCCAGCAGCCAGTGCCCCTTCAGCCCCTGCCTGCGCTGGGGCACTGCCGAGCTCCGTGCTCCCGGCACGCTCCCTACCTGACCCAACAGCTCGTGTTAAGGAACGGTGCGTGCTTGTAAATTTGTGTGAGAGACAGGGATAGACAGAACTACAGGCTGGGCTATGCCTGCAGGTCCAGCCCCTGCGCGGTGAAAAACCTTACCATCCTCAGGTACAGTGTAATGCGCGTATTCAGGAAAGTAATCTTCGATTTTTGATTTCCCTGCCAAGACTTTTTCAGCCAACATGTCCTGTTTATTCAAGAACAAAATGATAGAAATGGTCCGTAACCACCTGTCAAAAACAAACCGAATGTTCGTGTTATCTCTGACACGTTCATCAAGGAAAACATATCTCTTCAACAGAAAATTTACTGGCTATCCCTGCGTGGGCAGAGAGTGAAGTAGTGTGGAACATGCTTCAACAGAAAAAAAAGATGACCTAAATTATCGTTTCGACTGAGTTGCACCTGTGCTGGTGGGCATATTTATAGGATCTGTAAATACATTTATAAAAACTGCAGTAGACATTGCCGAAGGGAGCAGTCTTCAAATACTGTTTTCCACATTATCCTTCTGATACCTAGTTGGGAAAATTATGACATTTCCTAAAAGCACCACAGTCCAAACCCAGACATTACTGTCTACTTTGGTTTTGCTGAAGCAAAAGAAAAAGGCTGGAAAGCTGCCTTCCCTCAGACTGCTCTGTCTTAACTACTGTTCATCCACACATATCCCACATCTAGGGTGGCCTGTAGGACACCTGATGAATCAAAGAAAATAATGTCTTCTCTTCCCCAATTAATACCTAGCCATCACTGTGACGATGTGTCGTTGGGACCTGCACTTAACATTATTCCTCATTCTACCTTCAATCACTTCTCGGTGCAGGGCATCCTCATAGGTATGCGCTGAGAACTGCACAACCTTATTTCGTGTATTGTTTTTACTTCCTCTCTATTAGGAACCTATTCAGATTGCTGTTTGGTTACACATCTATGATCTACAGGCACTGTGGCAGAATGGCAACTTCATGGCAGTTACCCTTAGGTTAGATCTGAAGTGTCATCCCACGAGGCAGAGAAGCCGCGCGCCCTCAGAGACGAGCCTTAGTGAGCGGCTGCCCACGTGGGTATCGGACGCAATGCCAAGCACTAGCTGCTCCTGCTGCTGCATTTGAGGAGGAGACCGAACGCGATTCGGAGGACACTCTCCGTCTTGGCGAAGCAGCACAGCGACGCTGGGAAGGGGCCTCCCCTGCTCTCCCCATGGCAGCCAGCACGGGGACCTTGCCCTTCCCAAGCGGTCCCCAGCCCTGCACCATTTTGGCAGCGGCGGTGAAACATGGTGTGCACCGTCCCTCTGCCACGAGGTCCCCACTGGGGAGGGGTACGCGCCACGGGGCACCCTGCCACCTGGCCCCTACCTGGACATTTTCTGAATAAGCAGTCTGAGCGTACAGGAAGGGGAGTCCTGTTCTGAAAGGAGCTGAACGGTAGCTACACTGGGGAGAGTGGGTGGGAAATGAGGGATGTTTTACCTGTTATTCCAGATACTTTTAAAAAGGTCCAGGGATTCCCGTAGTCTGTTTGTGTTGTTGTCTTCCCTTATTACCATGTTGTAGCTGCTGCAAGCCACAACAAAGATGATAGCCGTGACATCTGGGCAGAGCACGCGAAAGGAAGGAAGGAGAGAGAAAAAGAACACTTCCGTTATCCCAGCACATACTCCTTGGGTAACGCTGCCATTACTCCCCAAACTGCCACAAATACCCAAAGAAAGTATTTGTAATACTGGATTCCTGTATTAGTGACGTACCATGTGTGAATATGAATACTAAGGTGCTCACAGCTCAGAGAATAAGTTCAAAATAAAAATGTGGAATATTTTTACTTACCATTAAAGCATTGGATCCATTTTCTTCTCTCATCTCTCTGGCCACCTACATCAAACATGCTGTTAAAAAGCCATAGGATGTTATATCACTTATGTGTACTAGGAAAGTCACACGAAGCATGCAGCACAAGGGGTCAGTTTAAAAATCTGACAGCCCCGTGACAGTGTGAGTAAAATACCGCCCGAAGGGGAAGAGCTCTACTGATGCCGCGCTGCATGTCAGAGAGCTGCACAGCTCCATCCACCCCGCTCTGCCAGGAAAAGGTTACTGAACCCATCAAATCAGAAATAGACTCTTTTCCAGGGCAAGTGTTGGCCTTTCCAGCCCACAGAAGTGCATGAGGCATGTAAGGTTGGACCTGCTGTACTATAAAGCAGGACAGGTTTCGGTGTGTGTTGAAGGGTGGTGGGGAGGAAGGAGACGTGGAGGCAGCTCTGCCCTGTCAGCGCTGTCACCCTTTTGGGCAGGAACCAGTGAGCGGAGGCAGCCCGACGGCGGGTGTTTTACAGAGACATAGAGTAAAACTTTGACAAACACTGAGCTTGCAGCCCTGTGGAAGAAGGGAGACATTTAACTCTCCTCATCCCACTGTAGAAAGTCTGGCTCGTGGCAGGATTCCCACTGAGTTCTGCGAGATCTTATCCCCAAAAGTATTCTACAAGTTTACAGTGCTATACCAATGAACCAGTTTGTTAAAACAGCCACAGAGCAGCACTAGTACACATAACTACTATCAGCTCTTTTTGCAAAGTATGATGCAATTTTATTAGGACCTACAGGAAGAGAGCTAAAAAACCAAGCCAAAGGAAAAAAAACCCAATTCCCACCCTAAACCTACTATACCAAGCATACATGACCACAGACATCTGAACTAAGTTGTTAAAAATTTGTATGATATTCATAAATTATTACTAATAGACTTACTGGAAATTTACTTTGTCTACTTGAAATCTTGTTTCAAAAATCCCTGATGTCAACACTCTGCATCTTAATAGGTCCTGGAAATGAGAACACAGAAGCTGATTAGCAAGTTTTTTTCCTAACCTCATTTTGTTTTTAAAAGCGTGGAACATTATTTTCCATGAAAAGTTTTAAAAGCTCTGCTTAAAGTTCAATCAGACTTGCTGGTAAGCCTGTATTTGTCCCTACTGACAAAGTGGATATGCAGAAACATCATCTCTGCATTTGTTTTGTGCACACTCAGAAAGCAGGAGACCCTACGTACATTCTCCTTACTGCTCACTGAAACCTGCGATTGATGGTCATACAATTTTGTATGTGATGGGGATAATGAATTCTGAAGTTACATAAAACTAGGAAAAATGTTATTTATGTTGTGAAGTCAAGTATCCAAATGTTAGAAAACTGCAGATTTACAGTTGCCCAGGCAACCCGAATTCTGCCCTCTTTTGTACTGAATGAGACAGGAATCCTATCGAAATATAGCTTGTGACTGAGTAATTAAAGGGGAAAAGAATTTAGGTTGTACATAAATCTGGCATTTCTTTTCCATTTTTTAAACTGGCAATACTTTACAACTTAAATAACATTCTTTTAATAATTAAAACCCCAATAATTTCCTGGATTCTCAAAGGACGTAGGCAAAAGCAATTTATGATGCATACCTCGGGCAACTAGCTCACCGCGTGCCATCGTCATCGCCAGCAGCGCTTCCAGCCTTGACTACCCAGCACTGGTGCTCAGCCAGTGGGTGCAGAACAAAACCGGAGGCTGGAGAAAACTGCCGGCTGCCTGATGGGGATGAACCCCCCTGAGCAGCCACCTTTGGGCACGGTCTCGCTCAGCCCTCCTTGCCCCGCAGCGGCTGTGAGAGCAGGGAGGGAAGGAGCCAGCCAGCGGTGCAGACTGCAAGCACAGCTTGCCTTTTAACCCTACCCTGCCATCTACTGCTTGAAGCTTTCTGGTAGCTGGCAAACCTCGGCGGTTTGACAGCCCAGTGAACTCAGCTGCAGGCCACTTACTTAATTATTTTATTTTATTTTATTATATATGTTACTGATGCTTCCTGTCACTTGTGACATTTATTTCTTACTGGATTTGGTCATTATTTTGGTTTGGTGAAAAAAAAAATTAAAGAAAGCATAGGTAAAAAAGGAAAGTAGTGATTTTTACCAGTTAGTTCAGCAGGGCAACTGATACAGCAGAACAGGACGAAAACCCAAAAGCAAAACAGAATAGAGCAGAAGTTTTCCGCCTGCCGAGTACCAAAGGCCTCTTCTGATCTTTGGAGACAGAGGGCATTTCTTCCCAAAGGAAATTATCAGGAAAAATTTCTAGATGATGAATGACTGCTCCAGATAGAGAAAGGCCTCCCAGGCACAAACAGGCCAACACTAACATAAATAATAAAAGCACGAATGAGGCTTTGGTTCACTGACTTCTCTCTCCAGCTGAGTGGTATCGATGCTCAAATCAGACCATGAGGTCTAGACAGAGTAAATGCTGATGCTACTGCTTTGGCCTGAAAATGTCTCGAGGGCTTTAATAATTGTTCTTATATTGGGTCGACTATAGAAGTTTCACCTTATAATACAACATGTACTACTTTTTACTGCCTTTTATTTCAGGATACGGCCAGAGTAATTGGACAGGCTTGTGTTATAGACTTGAAGTAGGTTTGAAGGAACAAGCTCTGCTCCACATACTTCCTTGTGTGATCTCTGGCGAGTCACTTCATTTCTCTGAATTTCAGTCCCTGATTGCACAATGAGATTTGGCAATCATATTTTTTTAAGGGCATCCACCTGTTATACACCTTGCACGGTTAAGACTGAATTATTCAGAAAAGCAATTCTCTTCTGCCACCTGTATTTGCAGTTTATGACATGGCCCATGATCTTGGCCGAGACTACTGGATGACAGCAAGATACCGGCACTGAAAAATAACAACCTCAGAGTAAGTTTGCCAAAGAGACCTCCCGCCCAAGGAAACCACAGAGCCTGAGCTCAGGGAAGGCAGCTGAAGCTGTACACAGTGGTGCAGCCCTTTCTTACTTCAAGCCTGCATTACTTCAGCCTTAACTTTCCTGAATGCATCTGTCGTTAGAGCACTCTATCAAGATGCATCACAACATCTGGGAAAAACATGTACTGTCCTGCAAATACGGCTGAAATAAAAGAATCCTGCCCACAGGAGACGGGCACAGGCTGGAAAGAAGGGGTCTGCATGGTCGCAGAGAAGTCCCTGAGGTCTGCTGCTGCCGCTGGTGCTCCCCCCTGGATTTGGGCACTAGATCCACCACAGGCTTCTGCCTCTGAAGGACCTGTCTGATGGACATCGGAAGCCTGCCTCTGGGTTTCCATCACCTCCACCACTGAAATAAAACACTACTTCTGTGTAGTGAAGGCTGGTGAGGGAAACTGTAGGCTTTTACATCTGTTTTCTGCTCCCTTCGCTTGGTTTGTGGACACAGAATGGAAAGCAAGAAGAAATAACAGATGTATTACAGGAATCACTGACCTACATACAATAACAGTAAAAGACAAGCTTGCACCACCAAAAACTCTCCTTCTTTAATAACCATTACTGTGTATTTTGATGTTATGTGGTATGCCCTATTTCAGCTGCCGTTGAGACTAAAATAAATTACATAAAGAATTCATATGAATGGGTGTCTTGGTTCCAACCCTACCCCATTAGTTGCACTGACCTGATCTGTGGGTGTGTAGTCATCCATGCTGACGCTGTCAATTCTTTCTAAAAAGCTAAAAGAAAAATAAACATGCGCTTAGATATGTAAAACACTGTCTAGTATAACACGTTTCGCTGCCTTTTCTGGTTTAGACTCCCGCTGCAAAGTAAAACACAAGTCCAATGGTAAAGGTATGAGCCCAATGATTTACTTACATTGATTGAGGTTACATTTTCTGAGCCAAACAACGTTTTACCCAGACTTTGTTTCAATACAGCGCTTCTACACTTACCGTTACACAGTACCCACAAGTGGTCCAAATGCAGTTAAACGATATAATTTTGTGAGGTCCACTAAAAAATACTAAGACTAACCACGTGTCATAACATTATACGGTTGTTTAGACATAAAAAAGATTTTGGAGTTTAAAAAAGAAAAGGGGGGGAAGGGTTGCCTTTATTTAGCACAATGCCAATCTAGCATAATGTTCTGTTAGTTAAGGTCTCAGTAATGTGAGCAGAAATGCTTGTTAATGTATACAAATAGCTTTGGACTGACACACTGCCCTAGAACACTGCAACTGAAGGGTAAGTAGTGGAAAGCAAAACTGACACGAAGCGGAGGTTGACCAGTCTGACTCTTTCTGTCGCCAAAACTCAGTGAGATGCACATGGCGAAACAAAAACTTACAATGCCAGGGAAGGGCAAGAGAAAAGGGAATCAGAAAAAAAGGGCGGAACCATATTCTCCAATTACTTAAAAAATCTTTTCAAGCTTTAATGCTTTCCTAGAACATGTTAGAATGGCAGTATTAAGGACACAAAAACGTGACTTTATGCACATAGCTAAAATGGGCAGGTTCTCCTCTCTCACTTTCACCCAATTCTTAGATTTTGTGTGAGCCCAGATGGCTCATTTTCCCCAGACTGCCTGTATGACTTAGAAGCTTTCTTGAATTTCTGCATTGTTATTTGGTATTTGGCAGTGAATATCCCACCAGCTGAATCATCCTGCTACAATATTATCAAGATTTCTTTATCAACTGGCAAGTTTTTCCCGATTTCACTTGGGTGTGCATGTGGAATCTACTTAATTGCAGTGGGAAAGACAAAAAAAACGAGTGAACTCTAGACTTGCAATGTGACTCACTGTTAACACAGGGGTCACACACACTGACGAGTTGAAAAAATACCCCCCTAAAAGCCTGTTTGTAATTCTCGTAGCACTTTCCCACGGATACGAACTGAAAGGAAAAGAAAACACGCTGCGTATATATTTATTTCTACTATTTTTCCCTTTTGAATCTCCATTGTTAGATCAGGGAAACAAAATGCAGTATCTACAGTCAGAATATCCAGCTTTTCTTTCTGGATGATCAAGGTGTGACAGCTAAGCATATTGTTTCAAAAATCACTGTTTAGTGCAACATAATGGGTGCCTGATAACAAAACTACACGACACAAACTCTAAAGAAAAATCACCTTTTCACAAAACCTCCTCCCCCGCCAAAAGCCACCATAAACTTATATAAAGATATAGAAGACCTCCTTCATAGTCAACTACAGTCACAACGAGAAAGCAGCTGTATTCAGATGGAACCTTTTGGTCAGATGATTTTCATCACCTTGAGAATATCGATTATGCAAAGTTTAACCTCCGTTACCCCCGCAGTTAATGCAGACACCAGAGAAGAGCGATGTATTTTTAACTGGGGCACTTATCATTAACAGAACTCTCAGCTCACGCTCGCAGCACACGAGAGAAAAAAAGAAGGCAAAAAAGCCCAAATCAAAAATGCCTCCAAGCTGCACCTCTTCCTCAACACAGAGGAATTTTCCTTAACGTGGCTGTTCAGGCAACACTCCTGTATTTCCAAGTAATTTCAAAATTTTCTTTCCAGTTTCTTAATGGTTTGATCCGATGGGCCCGGAAACAGCCCCTTTTCATCAGGGTAAAAGTTAGCAGAGGGGTAAATCCAGGTCTCTGACCGCAGCGAGGTGGCAAGGCCAGCAGGTCAAACAAGCCTGCAGAAATGGGCAGAAGCCTGAGGGAGAGGCAGCGCAATCGCTCGCACAGCCTGGGGTCGATAAATGCAACGGGAGCTGGAAAGAAAGCGCTCCTTGGCTACGGCTGATGCAGAAAGGGCTCTGGTTAAAGGTGTGGACAGAAGCAAGTTATTTGTGCACAAATATGACTCCATCAACAAACCTCGCAAGCCAGCATGAATCGGTGTTTTTCCTGCAGCAGCATTCCTTCTGGAGTTGATGTATAAACCAGAGACGATACATCTTGTCTCCCCAGTGCCAAAGTCATGCCAGCAGAATTTATCCAAAATGATTAAACTTGGTATTCAGTACCAATTCACATCTCTCTCACCTATACAACAAGCACTCCTGGAAAGTTACTGTAGCATTGTTAGCATTTGCATTTTCCAAACAGGCAAATTATGGTAAGGAACAGCGGAGTGAGTAACTCAGAGTTACACTACAAATAATCCATGGCAGGGTTGGGAATGAGATAAGCCTCCTGATTAGATGTCCTACATATCGGCCCAAGTCGCCTTCCATTTAGAAATCATCAGTCTTCTCCCGGTGAAAGGATCCGTTTCAAACACCCTAAACTGCAACACTGCAGTTAAGAGAGAGCAGCTCTAACAAATATCACATGCTTAAAAAATATCACTTGACATCGCAGCTGGAATGTTTTATGCTCGTAAGGTTGCTGGCCACATGTGATCCATATGAAAATAAATGCAATGATTTACAAGGTTTTCACTGCCACCCTGCTGTATCAAGCTGCAATGGCATCACTGGCATCCAATAAATCAACACGCAACTACTATTATGATTTGGCTAAATTTCACAGAATCATCGAATCATAGAATCGTAGCTTTACAGAAAATTAACCTTTTCAGTGTGTGACGGACAGGCTTCCTAAGATTTCTTCTGCAACTACATTAAACGTGCACTGAGATTTCTAGACACTGAAACACATATACTCTTCCTTATTTGAAAGAAAATAAGTTCTTGAATATCCTTCGAGTAAGCTCCTTACTTGTGTAATTAGCACAGCATCAAAAAATAGCTCTGACAGGCACATGTACATAGTAGGTACAAGTAATGGATTCCAGATGTGATAAGTAGGCAGCACTGCCTTATTACTAAATATGCTAACTTCATTCTCATTACTGTATTAAAATGAGAAAACCAGAATCACTTTTCTAAATTGCTTTCTGAAGAACGTTAATTTCTACTAATCCTAAATGCCTCTAATTATTCTGTTCTGGCATAATATACATTGTTTTATACATATGTATACACATCAGTAAATTTTAAATTTACTTGACTAAAATTTCAATTTAAAGTGCTTAAAGTAGGAAGATACCTCACATCTGTGGCAACACTCATCTCTCCACTCAAAGAATCAGTGTGAGGAAAACATAACAGCAGAAAAATGAATAAAAATGGACACCAGTATCACTTATTCTCTCTTTTCAGATCCTGTTTTTTTCAGCTCAGGGATAAAATTATTTTCACAGAATTATGCCTTTTTACGATACTGACAGGTCTTCTATTTACGCAGCTTCTACAGAAACCCATAATTAGAATTTTTGTTAATTCTGCAGTGACTGCTTTGCATGCATGTGCAATGAACTTTGAACTCACGCATTCCCCTCAGCCGTGAATAAAACTGTAACATATGATACAATATTTATATTTCTACTTCACATTTGTGGTTTTATTTATAAAGGATTCAGTCTGATAATTAGTATGACATTTAGGTTCCTCTTAATTTTACGGTATTTTTTTTACATTTCCTTACATGGAACAGCACAAACTACTTTTTTTTTTTAAAAAAAAAACCCTAAATTAGGCAAGATATTGGAAGGAAGGTCTTCACTGTTCTGTTTGGAAATGCAGTGGTTTGATTTGCCAACAAATTAAAGCAAAGAAAAATGGACTGATAAAAGTTAAAAAAAACCAAGCACGAGCTACTGACATTATTATATCTATTATTAAGCTGATCTGTAGTTTTATAAATATCTGCAATGAGTTTCCTAGGAAACTCAGCTGACACTTAGTTTGACAAGAAATCTCTAAATTTTATATTATGCAAGCTGTGAACACAAAAGTACAGGTTTTAGATGTGCCTGCCAGTGCATGTGGGAACTATCAATAAGCATTATTCTCTTTAAAAACCATGGCAATTTGAGCAGCAGTAGCAGCTACATAAGAATTTCTGAAAAAAGGATTCATAAATGCACAAATAAAGAGGAGGTAATCGTACACGAAAATCCTTTTCTCACTGGGTAAATCACCACACAGCTCTGTACAGATATTCTGACCCCACAAACAAAATCACAATTAAAAGAAAAATCATGTCTTGAGAATAATATAGTAGACACAAAACCCATGCTATATTTGTAAGTGTATTTTGACATCCAAAGAATTAGAAAGATGAAGTGCTAAAGCACAGATCAATGCAACGAACTACACATTTTTATAAATCTTTGTCTACTTCAACTATTTCTTATGCTCTCACCTCAACATTTCAAAGGCCTCGTATCAAAAAGTTGCTGTGGAAAACAAGAAATCAAACCCACGTCAAACTGCTTCTCTCTTTTAAAACAAAAAGGTAACGTGGCAAATCTTTAAAGGTGTAGTTTTAAGTTCTCAGAGTGAAGAATCTCAAATTTATCCTTAAATAAGTTGTTGGGGTAGCAAACCTTCACACTTCTGATGGATCACTAAGAGCTTTGCAAACTCCTCAGCCAGGCTCAAGAAACAGCAGAAGCACCATAATCTACTCTAGGACACCATCCAGGACCAGGACTTTGAGCTCCACCCTCTTTGGACTGCAGTAAGTCACAGGTGAGGAAGACCTTTTCCAATGAGAACACCCACCCCAGATCTCTAGTGAGCTGAAATGGAAAAAATAATGTAACTTTTTTTTTTCTGTTGCAGTTATCAGGGACAACATTAAGATTTGAACTTTTTTTCTTTTTCCTTCTTTCTTTCCATAAAATACATTTTTTTCAATCAGCTAAGGGATCACAATCCTGTTAATTCTTCCTGCAATATTTGAAACAGGAAACTATGGATTTCTGGATTTGAGAGTACCTTAGGTTCCACGGTTGGGCTTCAAGCAACCTCCCATTATTCTGATGTATCTCCTGGTAACTGAGAAAGACATAATGAAAACATCCCCCAGTAATATTCTAACCCCTAAAGGATTAATTTTCCCAAGTCATTTGCTGAAAATATCAGCAGAAATCCCTCAGAAGACATTGGTAAAATTTAATGGCTAAGGATTTTCCTGTAAAATTTAAATAGTCACTGTACTTTAAACACAGCTTCCATGGAGTAGCGGAGTATTTCCCCTCTCTCCCTCCACACCGCTCTGCAGTTGCTTCCCACTAGGAGTAAGCGTCGCAGCGAAGGCATGATGAGGCAGAGCGAAGAGGGGGACCAAAACCTGTTTTGGATCCACCCTGGTTCACCTAGGCTGTTCTGCAGTTTTGAAAAACCAACTGCTGCATAAGCTGTTATGGAAGAAAATACGCAGTGCCAACAGTGAAGATGCCAGTGAAATTGCCCAGCCGGGCTTGCGCGCCCCTGCACTGCCCCATCGGTCCAGGCACCTTCATGGGAACGGGTTCGGAGACTGCCACTCTGCTGGACCTCGCAGTGAGATTTCACTAAAATACATGTGAAACATGAATTTAATAAAGATCTCCAGAATTTACCTCGCTCATATTCTTTCACTTGTCAAAGCTGTATTTTCCCAAGGCCTGCCAGCCTCCCAGCGGACCTCTCATTGTCTCACCTGGGGCTGGCAAAGGGCTGCTTGGAGACGAGTACCAAAAAAATGTGGGATCTATCCACAGAAATGCACCTTCACCTATCCACAACTCGCGGCTCGCCGGCAAGGGAATTGTTGCAGTCAGGAGATGAAAAGGTTAAACAGGAGGCTAAGAGGGAGACCAAAGTACAGCTGTGCCTGAAACCAGCCCGCTTGTTCACAGGCCAGTCAAGTTTGAGGATTTGGGGTTTAAGACATTTGGCCACCCCTCTGCTCGGAGTGAAGGGGATGTGGCTGGGGGGCAGCTGGAGGCAGGTCACCCCCCAGCCCGCTGAGGACCACGGACGATGGCCCTGGGAAGCCGTGGGTCCCCCAACGGCAGCACCGGCTGCACTGAGCTCGCTTCAGAGGGAGAGGGGTAAAAGACTGGGAAGGCTCTCGGGCCACCGCTGGCGATCTTTCCTGGGTATGCAAGCGATGGCACTTTGTTGTCCCAGCATCCGTACCACCCGCAGGTGGCACGAGCAGCTCAACAGGGAAGCGTATAACCCATTTCGTCTCATTGCCTGGCCACGGCTGCGGCCAGCCGTGGCCCCAGCCACCATGAAGTCATCAAGAGCAGAACCATCATGAGATGCTTTACTGGCACCAGCAAACAATGCTCCCTGGTGAGCCCACAAAGCAGGATAATTCTAGTTTAAAACCTGTTTACAGATGACGACTTTGGCCGAGACATTAAAAGCAAAGACAGATGACGACGGTTGCAAGCGAGGGCTCGTGTGCCGTTCACCAGGTTACCCCTTCCTGCAAGGAGCCGGACAGCTGGCGGCAATCAGGAGGATAAAGAAAGACGGCTAAAATCCGTGGGAGAGATTTCCTAGTCTACAGGCTCGGTTAAGAGAGTTTCCTAGCAGACATCCTTTTCCACCTCCCTTTCTCCACTGCTAAGTTGTCTTTTCTCAGTATGTACAGCAGAACATCTCTAAGCTTCACAGGCTTTGGCATGTGCCCAGCTATTAACCTAAACAAATGCACAAAAAGTTCAACTGCATGAAACGTTTTAGATACATGAATAGCATCCCCTTTCTACTTAATAATCGCCATCTCATTTTCTTTTTTTAATTGAAAATACATGAACTAAACTAAAAAATTAATAAACAGTGTGACTTCCATAACTGCTTGCCCCCGCTGGTTCCCTAAATTTGTTAAGAAGCAGTGTGAATTTTGACAAACGCTTTCTTCCTTCTAAATTTAGCAAACTAACCACTTTTTGGCTTTGCAGATGTTTTTGCTTTCTGAGTGAGAGGTCTATGGGGATCATCGTTAACCCTCTTAACACAAATACTGACTGAGACTTAAATCTGGAAAACTGTCATTCACACACAAAGGTTAACAGGCTCCAGCAGAAGTGAGACTTTTCATCTGCAACGTCTGCTATGTGAGATCTCAGAGAGGAGGGAAGAAGAGGGGTAAAAAGAGAAAGAAGAAGAAAGGTTATTTATTTATTTATTTTATAAGGGTTGCTATTCTTCTACTGTGTGTGATCAGATGTTTTATTCCTGGGGGTGCAAGTGCCCGAGCTGCTGCAAAACACAGACTAAGAATGAAGAACTGATAAAATCTGAAGCTTAGACCAGCACATGCGGACCCTCCTTCTGCCCACATTTACACCAGCTTGAATTCACTGACTCCAGTGAACTTTCTTCTTCCTTATGAGAAGACAGTCCTAGGCAGATAATCATTATATCCATACCGACATACCCACGGAGCATTTATATAGACAGAGATTTGAGTTCTGCAATGTAAAAGCTACATGGAGCACATTCTGCAATCCTAAGTGCAATTTTGAACAGAGGACCAAAAGTTAATAACCTGCATACCCACGGAGCATTTATATAGACAGAGATTTGAGTTCTGCAATGTAAAAGCTACATGGAGCACATTCTGCAATCCTAAGTGCAATTTTGAACAGAGGACCAAAAGTTAATAACCTGAAAACAGAAAGCTTATATTGCATTATCCAGAGATGTATGGCAGACTAGGATCTCTTTGTCCGCTGTCTGAATGAAACAACGCCTTCTAGCAGCCACACAGACCAGTGCTGGAAGGGAAGCAAAGAATACCTGAAACATCAGATGAGACACACGGGCAGAACGCAACCGTCCCATAAGAACCTGCAGAATGAGCCTTTAGACAGAGTGATAGATCAAAACCTTGGGTTTATGCCCCACTAAACAAAGTGCATAGAAGATGTCACATCCACCTCTTCAGGTGAACTCTTCAGAGAGAACCTGGACGTCTACTTTCAGAAAAGCTGAACTGTGGGAAAAAGCCTTGATAATGTTTAGAGCTGTAAAATGCATCAGGTTTACAAGCACCAGCTATATACCACCAGGTTGCCAGGGGATGTCAGAAGTTAAGGAAATGTATTTTCACTGGATGTTGCAAATGCAGCTTTCCCTGTTACTTGCAAGTTCATCTTGTGATACAGAAAAATAATTTCAGTGCAACCTACACATTCTGGTTGATGGTTTTGTTTTCAAAGCTGTTGCACTGTGGATATTCTCTCAGTGTACACAAAATCCACCAACTGCCATAAGCCTCTGAACTCCGGTGGAAGTGGTTTGGAATAATAAGTCTGCTACGGTGATTACCAGAAAGGAAAAACCAGTTTGACTAGAGTTTTCTATAGGACGTTGACAAAAGAGAAAGCAGAAAATCCCCGAACAGGAGAAGCAAAGGTAACAAAACACAGATATAAGAGGAAGTCACAAGAAGTTTGTGTTTACTTGCGGCACCAGTCCAAGCTCAGTGCAAGAGAACTTGCTGCCAAGAGATTTCACGTCTAAAAGCCAAAGCAGATGATTCAAAAAAGAGGATGCTAGTAGTCCCCAGAAAATCCAGATGAAGAAAAGTGAACTCTTCAGGGTGGCAAACGCTCCTGGCCAGGAAAAAAACACATTCATGCTTATTACTGTTTTCAGATCTATGCATATTTTGTGACATGTAAGTGAAAGGAACAAGTGTGCTAAAACCCTGAGCAAAACCAGTGCCTATCTGTTTGCTTTCACCTACCACGTGTTTGTCAGGTGTTGACATGACCCAGAGAATTGACATGGCTGGAGTCCTGGTGAGTGCTGGGGTTAAACCGAAGGACTGGCACTAGTTCCAAGCCTTAACACTTAGATCACAGGACCAGCTCTCATGAGAACATCTTAGAGGCTCCAAGACACAGACAGGATCTGGAGTTCCTATAGCTATCTACCATTATGAGGAATATGAGGGCTCCTAACACACATCCAACCAGAGAAGCAGATTTCTAGGGTTGCATGTAAGATGCGAAGTACATTATCAGTGCAAACGAAGAAAACTGAAAAATATGCTCTGTGGAAAAGTAAGGAAGGTGACCAGCTTCCTATACAGTGGGAACAGAGAAAGTGGCAATGCTGACTTTGCAGAACATCTGGTAAAATTTCTTTTTCCTTACTGCAGTTCATGAGGTGTGGTGGTAGATCATTTCTCTTCTGCATTCCTTAATCCCTGTTCCAGCTCTAACATTGCACTCTCATACCTTTACCTTGTGTGAAGGACACGCTTCGCAAAAGGTAAAGATCACGCTGGACACAAACTCTATGAGCAGCCCTTCAACGTGTAGGGCTGCTGTGTGGTTCACCATCATATTCTTAGAGTTACTGGAATAAGATACTACCATGTCAATATTCAAGGCAAGAAAACTTACACAACAGAGCAAAAATTGATGGCTCTGGAGTTAAAGGACAGAAGGATGATGAGGACTGACCTCCTTCCAGCAATTCCAGAGTATTTTACCCCAAAACACCCAAGAGAACCACTTCACCCATTGTTCAGAGGTAGACCTGTTGCTTTCCCTTTAGCAGCATGAAGAGACACGGTAACCTTTCACCTTGGATGGGAAGGACTCAAAGCCTGTTCTTCCCAAACTTGTTCATTCCATGCACCAGAATTTGTTAGGGCTTCCCTACTTGTAATCTAGAGCAGATGGGTTATCCTTACTCCCACACACAACACACTTTGGAGAGCTGTAAATCAAAAACAGGATCAGATAAATATCTGCACATGATCAGCTGCCTTAGAAACTGCCAGGTGAAAATAAGAACAACATCAGGCAGAGGTCTAGCAGTGCGGATACAAATGCTAGACATAACCATTAGACTCATAAAGAAAATTCCTGTATCTTTACAAATGATGCTGCTGAAATGTTTTCATTAAATCACCATTATCCTGCCCATTTTAGAACAGGATATATTTAACCACTGAATGTATCCAAGCAATTGGTCATAAGACCTGCGGCTCGGCTGAGTGATCACCTCGGGTAGCTGGAGGAAGGCATGGAGCTGAAGTGAGAAGATCAATTGTTACTAGAAAAATGGAAGGATGCAGTGGCCATGTCCAACCTGTTACTAATTGGCCTAATTCCATTTAATAGTTACAAGCTATTTAAACAGAACAAGGATTATAAAACTTAAGTGTTCAAAACTAGCCATACAACGCTGCTACCTTACATTTGACAGTAAGTCATGTTAATACTAACGTTTGCTATTAATGCGGTATTTTGTGAAAAGCATTCCTAACTCTGCACTTTCTATGCCTTTCTTTCCATTCCCGTCAACTTCCCTTGACTTCTTCAGTGCACAGTGCATTCGTGCTATTAAAACAACAATACAATGTGTTGGGTTTGAGGAATGAGGAAAATAATTATGCAGCAACCTGATTACGTCTTGCTTCAAGCTACTTTAAAGATTACATTACACTTCTGTTTTAAATCTCTCTACCCTGTACCCAACAGGCAGTTGTCATTCCAGGGGTCTGGTTTACAAAAAGCTGGAGCAACGGGGTCTTGGTTTGTGGGCAACAGAGAATTTGGTATCGCAGGCAACCCTCGCTGCTCCCCATGTGGGCTCCGTGCTGAGTCGCTCCCTGCCAGTGCCAGCACACCACCGATGGCCCCAGGCAGGAGAGCCAGGGAAGGCGGGTGCCAAACAGCACGGGGCACCCTGAACTGCTTCTGCAATACATCGGGAGCATCGGCTCCCGAGGCAGCCGGAGGACCTGCGTGGAGCCACCTGGAAGCCTGGCAGATCCAGCTCCTTGCAGGATCCTGGCCAACTTCACCACCCCTTAGGGTGTCATGGTGCTACTGTGAGAACGACTTTGGCCTTTGCAGCTGAAAAGTCACCCTGCCACTTTGTAGGAGCTGTTGCTTTGTACCATGTACGCATCTGCAAGGAAGGGTAGAAGCTTGATACAAGCTTACTTTGTCAAAAAAATCCACTGAGGTGAATTTTAAATCCCGGACAACTTCTAAAGCTCCTAAAAACAGGCACCGAGAAGGAAGCTGAACTTCCCAATCTTCTCCACCCATACGGTTCATGGAAAAAACATGAAGATTTATGCAACAGCAGCTGGAGAAGGCTGAAAAAGAATATACAGATAAGGCACAAATGTCAGAAACCCAAAGCCACTTCTCAGTTCAGGCTTCAAAATGTTGTCTTTTCTCTTTCTTTTTTTCTTTTAAAAAGAAGATTAAAAATACCATTCCCAACTTGCAGGTAACCTGTGGAAATGAAATCCAGGAATCATTTGTTCTCTAAATGTGGAACTGTCGCTCACGCATTTACATAATGACGTATAGCTGGTGATATGATGGCAAGTCATCCTGTGGTTGGGCTGTGAGTGCAAATGCAAGTTTTGTATTTTCAGGGAGAAAAGTAGATGCATTTTTATCCCTTTACCTTATCTTTCCCACTTCAAACCTGACGGTGCTTAGAACAACAAATCCCTTACCAGATTATTATTTTCTCCCAACAACCTGTGTGCGTGTGACATTGTGGCTCAAATGCTGGGAAATGTTCTGAGAAGAAGCGTGCCTGGCACCTGCCCTGAGGGCCAGAACCACTTTTGTGATGGTCTCTTAAGGATCTGATTTTTTTCCCAAGGAACGTCCATATTAAACCAAATTCTAACATGAAAATTCTTCATACTATTGTTTGGGAGAGTGAGTGCCCTCAGGGAGCAGTGCCAGGAGGATCTAAAGCAAGGTGTGAAGAAGAATGAGGACCTTTAGCCTCTAGTAACCTGGCTCTACAATGAGATGAGACTCACACACAGAGTTGGACAATTTTCAGATAATAAATCTGGAAAGCTTCACTAAGCAATACCAGACCTCAACTGCAAAGTTACAGACAAAACCCTAGCCTTGTGCAAGGGAGTATTCTATAGAATTACTGCATCTGCCCAATACCTCAAAAATGAATTTTTAAAATAATGGTATACTGTTTTAAAAAACACTCTTCCCTTCCCTACAAAAAAACCCTGAAAAACCTTTCTCCTAAATGGCTTTCAGTAACAAGGTGCATTGTAGTTCAGTGCAAATAGAGCGAAGATGAACTAGGGACTAGACATTTTATTAAACTCCTCACAGAAACAGAATCAAACCACAAAGTTTTGTTGTTGTTTGGTTTTCTACTTCCAATTAAATGGGATTTCTGATCCCAAATACCAGAGCGCAGGTATGGCAGCCAAATCTGCAGGCATTTATTTTAATCAAATAAACACACAGATAATTGTTAATCTTATAATCCCTTCAAACTGTTAGTAACCTTCTTAATTAGATTACTAATAATCCAGTCCTAACACCAGCACTGTAAATACTGATCTCTTGTCCTCAACAAATGTCTATCTTGCAACAGGGTATCGTGTGTTAAGACTTCAAAGCAGCCAGACTCACACTTCCTTCAGAAAAATAATTACTTTGCTTTGCGGAGGAATGCAGTGACAAAAAAATGTTAAGTAAATCCCAAAAGTACACCTTTACAACATAACTGTGTTGATATTTTGAAAGCAAAAGCTGTTCCTTAATTTGGCAGGTGCTGACACTTTCCCAACTTTCCAAGATGCTCTTTTGAGAGTGCTACCTGTATTCAAAATCCACAAAGTCATACTCACGCTTAAAAGAATTGTTTCTGACTGTGGTTTTTAAATGTCAGTATTTTAGTACATATTTCTTCACAAACCCTTCAAAATCTGGCAACAAATGGAAAACAAATCAAGAAGCGTTAGTAATAAACACCTGCACATCTTTCAGACCTGCATCTTCGGTTACTGGTTACGTGTTGGATCCGGGGCTGCTCTGACCTAAATTCAGCTCCAGCACCGCAAGGCACTTCTGAGCAGATTCGGTGTCAAGACACCAGGTGGACAAAAGCCAGATCACAGAAGTGAGGAAATGGGGATGTTTCCAACTCGGTTTTATGCCTTTTCCTTGCGTTTCTTCTCACCTCAGCACTGAGAAAACGTATGGTAGGCTCCACCACGACACTTTGTGGGTGTCCCTGGCCACCTCTGCCCCTCCAGACAAGACACGGACGTTACACAGACTGACAGCCCATGCCAGCAGGAAAGAAACGATGACCAGAATTAATCTGAAGCACACCAAAAGTCCATTGAAAAACAGCTGACCTATCCTTCAAAATCGACACCATTTTCAATGTGAGGCATTTTCTTATAGAAGCTACAGGTAAGAGGGAATTTTAGTAACCGCTGAATGAATGTAAAGAAAATAAACACAAACAGCAAGATATTCCGACTACAGGGCAGCTTTGTACTTTCCTGCAGTAGTTTTTTCTTTTGTCAGAATGATTAAATATTTCAGATATACAGGGAGATTAAGAAATTCAGTGAAAGAAAAGCTTTGATTCTACCGAGACACCCACAAGCATAGTTTTAAGGATGTAAGTAAATGTACTGCACGCAACAAGACTTTGGAATTCAATGAGACTGCTCATACGCTTAAAAGATCAGCAATGTGTGCAGATCTCTGGAGGTCTGGAGCCTGAATGAAGGTCTTTCCCTTAAAGCCAAGGGAATTCCAGCGCTTTGCTCACTGCAGCCCAACTCCAAACATCGTAGTCAGAACTACGGTCCAGCAACATGTGACACTGCACGAGAAGTTGCAGTTACAGAGGTGGCTTTTCATTCTGGGGAACGATCACACCTGTGTCATTCTCCATAAGTGTAATTATCTTGCTATTAAGAGTAACTTGTAAATAGATTTTTCTAAAAACCAGCAGCTTTAGGTACAGATCGTTAGCCCTCGCTTGTATCTTCCAAGTAGCATCCTTAACAGAAGACACAATAAATATAATAAATAACACTTTTATGTAACAGCAGTGTTGCCAGCGCCTGCCCTACGGGAACCGCTAGCCCGCAGCACACCACCAGCGCTGACCGGCTCCTCTGCAGTCTCCATCAAATCACCAGGAACAAGCCAGGCTCCAGCTTTATCTCATAGCGCACCAAATTACGTTTTAAACGCTTCTCCTCAATACAACGTGGATGAATTTAAACAGTCCTACGAGGGCACTGGAACAAAGCCACCACCTAGCTCACTTTCTAGGAAGCACCTTCTACCTGTCCGGTATGGGCCATGGGCAGTATCACCTGCCACACCAACCCAGGGGCTGGTCTGCAAGCCCAGGTGGCCCCAGGCCACCCACTGCTTTATAAAGCCGGAACTGCATGTCGATTTTTTCAAGCAATTGGGAAAACTAATGTTACGCTCAGGTCATAATTTGCTGTCATTAATGCTAACTTAGCCTCTGAGAAGAATGATCATAGGAGTGCTGTGAGGTACCTTCAATTACAATTTCCAATGTAACTGATTTTCTACAGTAGTTCACCTTAAAATGTTTTCCATTCTGGCAAGGAATACAACATCATGCAACACCCGTGTCCTGCTTAATTACAGCAGGAGAATAAAAAAAGGACCAGAAAAGTGAATTACGCTACAGGAACTCACTCCTTTACACCCCTACTCTACCTGTATTCTTTTAAAAAGTGTTTTTAAGATAAAATTTGTTTGCATTGAGAATCTGAATGACTATGGTCTTTATCTTTAAATGTGACTGAAGAGGTGCCTGGAAGTAGAACAGAGGAGAACAGCATTGGTCACCCAGCCAGATCTTTCTGTATTTACTGCTTCAAACACAACTATACTGATTATCACCAGAAGTCTGGTAATAAGCCGGCTACAATTAAAATTCAGTATAGCTACCATATAGACACCTAACGTCACGGACATGTCCATGCGTACCCATGAAAATACAACTCAGTACGACAAGGGATCGGAAGTAAAGTTTTACAAAGGAGCCAGTGCGTCACAGTGCCATAATTTCTACTAAAATGACAAAGTAATAAAATAAAACACGACCTAAAATTGTTAAGGTAAGGAATAGAATGCAAGATATAATGAGAAACCAATGGATTAATATTAATAAATATAAACAATATTGTAAAACTACACCCAACTGAGAAAATCACTTGTGACATGACATACAGATGGAACATTTTGAAGGAAAAATAATGTATTTCACATAAACCCACAACCAACCATTTTTAGTCAGTGCACAATTTTTCTACTCTTTCTCTACAATTGTTAATAAAACCATTTACCTAGATTAGCACCAAACTATCTTTAAGATGGCAAGATGTATTTTATTCTAACTTTCCCCAGAATATACATTCAAGCGATCAGGATGGCTCCAGTTAGCCACACAGCACATTTGGAGAGAGAGAGATATATATACGCGTATCTGTCTCAGCGTTGAAGAGCTTCGTTCCGTTATTTACATCATCTACTGAGCATCTGAAGGAACATCTCTGAACTCAGCAGTACGAGGAAAATTGTGGAAGGAGCAATTTAGATAGAAATATATCAAAATTGAAGCCATAAAAGAAGGAAAGCTTTGCTTATTTATAGCACAAAGAAATTCCATCTGGTTCGGCTGTGGGTTTTTTCTTGTAGAAATTAAACAGGAAATTAATCTCTCCCCCTTCCCCCCTTTATAAAGCAAGGCATTTTCATTTATGATGCCAAAAGCTTGGTATTTGTAGATTTGCCTGCCATCAGTTGTTAATCAGCCTCACAGCGTTTATAGGTACAAGGATATCTCCTGACAGATACAAAAACCAGATTTAGAACCAAAGCCGAAAATTATATAAAGACAGATACATGGATACACATTTTAGCAACCTGGAGTACATTTCCAAAAATAAAACTAGTCAAATGGATATCTTCCCAAAAAAGCTGATTGCATAAGCATAATTACACTAAACACAAGTACCTGCACTATCTCTCTGCATGTTATAAATAGTTCAAAGCTACATTACATTAAAATGCTATTGTTCTAAGTTCATGCCTTCTCTCATAATCCCTTCAAAAAAGGTCCCCAGCCCTCACCGCTAGCCCAAGTACTAATCTCCTTACGTTGCTGTATAAATTCTTAGAACCCAAATACATGATATCCCCCTTGCAACCCACACTGATTATCCAAAGAAAAAACTATTCCAGCAGTGAAGAAAGTTGCTTGATCGCATTACTCTTTCTCTATTAATTGCCAGGATTCCTCTGCTTGCTTTGTAACTCGGCCAATTTTTGACATCTTGGAGACACCGACTGAGAGAGGTGCATGTTTCAGGATGCCATTTATTGGAAGTGCTGCGGCAAGATCCTCTTCAGAAACCTGAAGCGGAGACTGCTGAGCTGGATATTGAGTTGGATCCAAGGATTCAAAAAATCTCCCTCCTGCCAAGCAGTAGCTGAGGGAAGTACTGCCTGCAAGATGCAGATTGAGGTGAAATGCCGGGGTTTTTCCCCCCTCCTCTCTTGCTTTTTGACATAAAATTCCATTTACTGAATTTGTGCAAACAGGGCTGAATTTCATTATATCAAGAAGTAGAAAATGAGAATAAAAAGGACTTCTGGAAGGAAGACAAATTGGCGATGCTGGCTGAACTGGCTGCTTATCAGTACCAAGGTGCCACTCGGGCAACCTAAACACCATTTACAGATACCACAAAATACGTGTATTTTTCATGAAGTTGTTATATCCACCAGAGATGGGCAGCCGCCTGACACAAATTCTAATTTTAATTACTCAGTCATTTAAGGATTAAATCCAGGAGGCAGACCTAATCCCAAGGAGGAGGCCTTTGTGACAGCAAGAGCAGTTTTACTGTATGACACAAGCATGACAATGCTGTGGGAGGGGACCCCTTCCATGACATTTTGCTGACACCAAGGGCTTTGCTTAGAAATGAAGGGTACAAGATCAGCTATAGTTTGTACAGATGCTGATGACAATCCAGATAACATCACCTCCTTGGCTCCACTTTTGCATGTTGGTTATGACCTTGTATGCAGTCTGCAATTCTTTCTATACGTCGTATATAATGACTAACACAACAATTAAAAGCAAATCAGCTGATATTACCTAAAGCTACCAATGTGACAGACTACATATTTCTGAGAAAATGCAAAGCAGAAACAAACAAACAAAAGACAATCCAGCAGATTGGATTGTCTTTCTTTTTGTCAGCAGAAAAACACCTGTGTGCTTTACTCAATATACAGTACACAAAATAAGAGATCCTTCTGCTTCCTGTTGGGTATTTGTGACAAAATTTCTTTGCTATTTAATCCCAGAGGGGAAGACTTCTTTCTGCCCTGCACCTAGCTTCTAGAACAGGTGTCTACTCATGTTTCAGATACTGGAGGAATTCAGTAAATATGCAGCTATGAGTTGATTCTACTCCCAGTGAAATCAGTGCAGCAACCTCATCTTCTTCCCTAGAATGAAATCAAGCACACTTTGCAATCTACCTTTAAAGTTCATCAAGGTGTGTGGAAGCTGCTAAATACATCACATTTGCGCAATAAATAAGAGTGACTTTCCCAATGCACTAGGAAACAGAAGATATCATTAAAATCACAGACTCATTATTTCAAATGCTGAGTTGAGAATAATGCTGCAAGATGTATCAGGCAGCTAGAAGTGAAGAAAGACGATGATAAAAATATCAAAGAAAGGATGGTTTGGATAAGGAAGAGGAAATGCTGAATTAGAACTTACGGAATTCACTTTACATAAAAAGAGAGACACCCGCAGGATAGGGACATAACTATGGATAAGAGAAAATTGTAACAGACATTATCTTCATGGCAATCCACAGGCATACAGAGAATTACCGCAGACATCTACTGAAATGTAAATTGGCCACCTCAACTACGGATAGCACTACATCTGCTATGCCAAGGCTTCAGAGACGGAGCCCAGTCTTCAAAAACCTGGCTCTATTCAAGCTTTTTCCTCCTGCACAGGTGCCCAGACTGGTTTGGTTAACGGCAGGCTGGGTGTGCCCAGATGGGCTGCAATCGCTACCTGCAGTTGGTGTCAAAAGATTCAAAGAGTCTGAAAAGGAGCTGGCAAAAAGAAGCAACCCAGAAAAAACTTCTGAAATGCACACAACAGAGAAAAGATAGGACTTATGTATAGCAGCTTCTTTACAAGAGACTGTGGAACAAGAAAATAACAGCTTTTACGAGATGATTACAAATATTACATCCTTGAAAAGGTTTTGCAACTATATATAACACAGGCTTTGATCTACTTGTATTTAATTTGCTACATAATTAAAACGGTCCTATAAGCCAAAGTTAATTTAAGCAGTCATATGTTGTCCCAGCATAATTTTCAAGAAATCTTCCCTCTCAATTATATTGCTGTATGTTAATACAATAGCTTTTTATAGATTTTTTTTTTATTTACATACATGTCAGAACTGACCTGGTGAAAGATTAGATTTCACAGTATCTCAGTAAAGAAGCATCAGCTCCAAGCTTCCCTGTAGACAGCAGGTTCACAGCAACTACTATTCTTCTGAACTTGTAATTTCTTTGCATCACTAAGAGCTCAATGTACTTATTTCCTAAGTGTGCCATCTCTGCCCTACGCTTCATTCAGCAGAAACTGTTTTATGGATGCCTGAGTGGTGAGCTGAGCTGTGGAAGCTGTAATCTGTGAGCTGGATGTGACGTACAGCGTGGCTCCGTGATGCCTCGCAGGCACGCCGTTGTATTTCTTTTGCCTATTATTGATAAGACGGAGGTGTGTGTCTGAAAGGCCGAGGCGGCATCCAGTGAGCAGATTTCCCACCCTCGTTGCCAGCTTCAGTTTCCTCCCAGGGCAGGGACAGGAAACGCGGCGGCTGCAGCGCACGCAACTCCCCAGCCCTTGGTGAGCAGCCGCGGCCCGGCAAAGGCTGCACGTAGTTTGGCCACAAAGACGTAAGCGATTACTAACTTCTGTTTAAATGCGGCAGATTTGCTGAGAATAAACAGCAAGCTGCTTGTTACAGAAAGCAGACCATCGTTTGCTAGCATCGGCAAAATCACAATCAGCTCTTGCTCTCCAAATTCTGTTTTTCTGAGGCCTATAAGCACCGTAAAATTTCTAGCTGAAGACAAACTCCTTTCCTGTGATTTGTAGTTACTTCATATAAAAAGGTTTTCGGCTTGTTTATTTTCTGAAGCTACAGTAGATGGTGGTAGGAGCCATTCCAGCAAAACCAGACATGAGAACGTGTTGCAGTTTGCATTTTGAAGGCGTTTTTTCCCCATGGTATTCGAGATGGGTATTGGAATAAGGAGGCAGTGTATTTGTGCAAGAGAATAGTGTGACAAGGAGCAAGAAGCTGACATTCAGGTGCTTATCCAGAGATACTCATCATCACCATATCTTCTTGTCGTATCTCATGATAAGGCAGCATAGGACACTTGGATTCTCAATTCAAGCAGCAACTGCGGATTCTGAGTTCAGCTGGACATGTGCTTGATTTGGCTACAGGCATTTGAAAACATTTATTTATTACCAACAGAAGAGCTGTTGCTTTTTCTTTCTATACAAAGTAAAAACTTCTATAAAATACATACTTTTGCTATCTTTTCATAAGAGAATGTTGAACACACTTAGAAAGGAATTCTGGCACAAAAAAATCAAAACATTTTCTTTAAAATAAAGAAAGGTTAATGTCTGAATAGTTACAAACACTCATCTGAGAGTCCACAACTTCAGCATTGTTGAATGAGTTCGGATGTGCACAGAACAATCTTCAACAATTTACTGCTTCTACTCTTTTCTTAGCTTTTCCTACTCCCAACATTATCTTCTTTTTCTTTTTTTTCTGGCTGCAACTTGCCTAAAATATAGTAGCCGAACAAAAGTGTATAGCCCATGGGTCAGACCAGGTTAACAGCTCCTCTTTAACACTATTAAACCTATGATTTCAGAAAGAATCAGAGTCCTTCCCTGCACCTATGCAGGACCTGTGCCATGTCTGATGTGCCTAAGAGCTCACCCATATCTTTTTTCTTTCCAAATCCAGGTGCCACCTTGAGCAACTTCTCCCCCAGCCCAGGGGAAAAACCCGGTGAGAAGCAGCAGGGAGGTAACAAGAGGGACTAACTGCACTCGCAAGTCCCTTTGTGCCAGTGCTGACACAACTGGCACCAATGTTTGCATTTGTCTTTATGCACCTATTGTGTATTAATCTCATCCAACCCTTTTTTTGAATAGGCTGCTGTTGTAGGGAAATCATATTATTCAGCTTTCTCAGGCTGACATCCTTTTTCCCCCAGCCATGTTTTCACAGCTATTTGCATTTACTCAAAGAGCAGCAAACGCTTTCCCACTCCCCAGGCTCCTGAAAAGAGAAACCCCAACAAATTCAGACCCTGTAGTTCAGGAAAATACATGCACTTGCATCACCTGAAAAGATGGTTTTCAGGAAGAAGGGAAGTGGCTTTTTTTTTCTTTAAACTATCAAATGAAATTAACCTTCATAAAGGTTGCATCTCAACTGCTTGAGCAACAATAATAAACTGATGCTACTGACTGACTACAAGCTTTCATGCTATGGACTTCGCAAGTGATTTTAAGTAACAGACAGTATTGAAAATACTGAGTTCAAATATATTTGTGCCTTCAAAAGCACGTGGACACATGGAAACCAAAGTAAACGTAAATAAAAGTTAATCTTTGAAAGGTTCAGTGAGTATTTACTCAGGTTAATGAGTAATTTCTGAGGACAGACACATTTCATGAAAAAAACCCCCACCTAATTATGAATGGAAAATCTCGGAGTTGAACATGCCAATCCAATTCATGTGTAAGAATAAAGTATTAGCTTATATTGCCCTTTTCCTTGCTGAAAAGCAACACCTCACAGGCTGTAAAGCACTGTTTTCAAGGCAAGGACATTCTCTGCGCAGTGGCTCTGCAGACAGCTGCATCTGCTTTTCCTATGCTTACGCACCTTGAGACAACAATTACACTTGAGAAGAGATACAGACAAAAAAAAAAATATTTCTAAATAAAATGCCTAAAGCACTTGATGCAGTAAGGACTGCATCAAGCGAGACAATGGGATGGCCACCAGGAAATGCGGAATTTTTATTACGCTCCCATGTTTGCAAAATAGGAAAATCTCCTCGGAAACACAGTTGCTAAGTCGGCACATCTGTTTCTCGCATGAGGCTTTGATTCGGGTTTTTTCGGTACCTGCAGCTTGTTTTTTGACAGCGCCCTTGTTTTGCTTACAGCACATTGCTGGGATACTCCCTTTGATTCAGCCTGACACACGTGATGCTCCACCAGCTTCTGTTCTGCAGTGCTGCTGCTGCTGCACTAAAAATAGCTTCCGCTTGCTTTGGCTCCACAGCTAATTTATGGAAACTCACAGAAAAGAAGGCCCCTGCTAGTGGGTGAGCGACGTACGATTTTGCAGCTTGTGCTATTAATCTCCCTCAGCCTCTTGAAATGCATCACTGAAAATTTAAAATTTAAGCCTGCAGTTAATGGCGGTTAGGGGGAAAGAACGCTTAATATGTTTCATTTATTTTTAAGGTGGTTTAATAGTAACTTCACTGAAAATGCAGAACAGTTGGACTATGCTATATAAAAACACCTGAACTTAGAATAGAAATTTATAAAGGGCTACTGTGCCCACAATTGTTTAGGGAAAGTGCTGTAAGGATTTTCTTAATTATTTCACAAATTACAGCAAAGTTACAAACATCCTGTTTGCTGTAACAGCTTTCAAATGTTCTATATAAACTCCACTGTGCCATAAAGTTGCTCAAGAAATGCTGATTTTACAAACTTTGCCACAAAACCTGCCTCTGTGTGAAACCGTATTTTGTATGCACACCTCAGCACAAATGTGACATCTGAAAAAATCAAAGCTTCTGTTAAAATTCAGATGCCAACGTAATTCCAAGTAAGTGGTTATTTTTATTTCTACAAGAGAAGGCGTTTTGATTTTCTAAAGTGGAATTTTTCAGATATTCATTTGTACCACCACATCTAGGAGTGTCACCTGCTGTGCTGGAGCTAGTTTTAAGTGAAAATTGAATCAGAAACAGGGATGGCGTAAGTCTGGTACTTGTATTCATGCAGTATTTTTTTTAATGGCTTAAATCTGCGAAGACAGCAACACTGAAGTAACAAAGAAAATTTCCAAAACTGAGAAAAAAGGCCTGTTTGTCTTTAAAAGATTCTAGGGTGAGTAATGAAGACAATAAGGAAATTGGGATTCAGATTTTATTTCTGATACTTCTACGTTAAAGAAACTTCAGATGGCAATCAGCAGCTTAAGCAGACAGAGATTTCAAGGCTTTAATCTTGCAAAGAACAGCAAATAAACTGGCTGGCTTTGTCCAGAAAAGACTCCCTGCATAAATTTAGCAGTCTGTTTGCAAGCTATCAATTTAAGGATTGGTATCTAAACTGTTATCCAAGTAGGGACATTACTTAGCAACTGCCATGGCTAAAAAGGAATTTTCATAAGTCTCAAGAGAGGTTATGATTTATTGACCAAAAAACTCCAACAAAATCCCTAAACCAGTTGAGGCTGGCTATGGTTAGCTGCTTATGAGCTACATGGCTAAGTAATGGTCACAGTGAGTCCATATCAAACTATTTACGCAAAAAATACTGTGTTGTGTTACTGTTAAAAGGTCTTTAATTGAACAGACAATGATTAACTTCAATACGTCTTTTAGGCAAACCCTTTTTTTACATCCCACCATGAGCGAAAAAAAAAGGACAAACAAAACCCCGTTGCATGCATACGCACTCAGAAATAGGGTATAGTCAAAGAGAAGAATGAAAAACAGCAGCTCTGCAGCAGAGTTTTTGTATGTAACTGTGTGTGATGGAGAGGAAAGGAGCGAGGAAATGGCATGATTTAATGCTCGCAGGAGTGTCATTTTCCTTTCTACCTTAACTGTTCAATTCTTTTATTTTCAAGGAGTTAAAACCAGAGCTTTAAAAGCCTCTTTTTGTATCTGGGGCATATAAACATGAAACTTTGTTTACATTCTTAATTGTAAACATGTATTGAAAATCCCTGGTCTATCTCCAACCCCAAATCAGTTTGATAGAATTCAAATCAATGTTTACGGTCTGGCACTTGTTGCCTTCGCAGCCCCAGCTCTGCGCCTCCACGCTGCTGACAGAAGCGTGAAGAAGCATAAAGTCCCGCAGCCTTGCACTGTAATTGCTAGAAAGCAAGAGAGAGATGGGGTGCAGATCTAAGGTCTTAAGCTCAGGAGAGGAGAGAGAGCAGAGGCAGCCATCCCTTTAAACATCCCACACCCTGCTCTGTTCACCTCTCCTATCTGTGCTAGGATAACAGCATGTGAACACAAAGCTTGGCCCTGCCTTAATATAATACATGAGTGCTTGATAAACAAGGCAGGCAGCTAGAAATGAGATAACCTAGCCGCGTGTATTTTCAGCTGACTGCTTATTTAGATTCCCAGTTAGAACGCTGTGACTGTGTAAAAGGGAAAGAAAATGGCTGTAAATACCAACCTCTAAAGGCATTCTTGGTTCTTTCAGGACACCTCAGTTTTTAACACCATGTAATGAATAAACATGTCGATATCTTAAATAGGGCCAGATTACATTTTTTATTTCCTTTTTCCTCCCCTGCTTCTGAAGAGTAAAATGGTTGGCAATACAGGAAGAGTTTCAAAACCATTTTCCCACCTCTCCACAGCTACACAGGGTCGGTCACTTTTTTTTACATGCACCTTTAAAAATAGGCTACAAACTAAACGATACTTCTCAGCTTTGCAGTGTTAATTCCAGACAATAATTAGGATGGAAGATGCCAGACGCATCATCTACATGTCTCACTGCACAAAACACATGTGCAATGTCATGAAAGACCCCAGGAAAAAGCTCAGACACAATCTCTAATGTATACCTTTCCTGGCCAGGCGAGAAACATTTAAAGCAATGTTAATTACATCTGTTGTCTTATTGCTGAAGGAAAATAAAAGCTTGAGGCCATGATAAAAAAGGCCATGAAAATAAAGGCATGAAAGCAAACTGACCCAGCTTCACACTGATAAGCAATTATCGAACACAGTATGTTTCTCGTCAATTAAAAACCTACTTTAAAAAAAGTTTACAAATACCTTAAAACAACAGCACGCTGCTCCAAAACAGCAGCTAGAAAAGCTGAGGAAAGGAAAGAAAGAATGCATGGGAAGTGCTGACAAAAAAACCCGAAACAAAATGACACAAACCAAGAACCCCAAATGAGAGTTTAAACATAAGCTACACTTCTAGAGACGGTATCTAAGATGTACTAAAAATATACATCAGAATGCCTGCTATTGCTATCTGAAGCTCCCTTCTGCTGGGCCCTCTTCCTTTAGAGCAAACAAAGTCATAGTAATAGCTAGCTTTCCTCCAGCTTCCCCTGTGAACAAGATCCGCTGGTGGATATGAGTGGTCAACCACTGCCACCAGGTCTACAAACTTCTACGTTCCTCTAATCCTATTCATTGTCTTGCCTCATTATATTTCTAAGTGGTTTAACAGTACATGCCAGTATTTTTCGTAACTCCCTCGAGGGGCGGCTGTTACTTGTCACCCATACCATCTCAGGTCAGACAGGAGGCATTTCTTATGAAGTCCAGAAGAAAAAGACAATCCTGACCTTTTATATTCAGTATGATTGGATTTGTACTTTCTCAAATATTACAACCTTTTTAGAACCACAAACAATTTTTGGCTGCCCTACATTAAAAAGGGCAAGCACATTCTCCCAGCTGCCACATTAAGCAGTGTTTCTCATGAAGCCGAGTTTTCATGGAACTATTTTTTCTTTTAGGAAAAAATAATCTAAATCCTTATGCACGTGTCCTTAATCGATGGAAGGAAATTGCTTGCCATGAGATTTATCTTGTAGCTAAAAAACATGTCCTGTGGACATCTGGTGATCTGCTGCAGAGCTGGAGTTCACAAAGCAAAGGGATACAGAGACATATTCAAGCACCTCCCTCCTTTGGGGCCAGAGAAAGGCTTTATCGACCACAATCCTAGGCCTCGGTTTCTCTTACAGAATCATAGAATCACTTAGGTTAGAAAAGACCTTTAAGATCATGAAGTTCAACCACAAACCTAACACTGCCAAGTCCACCACTAAACCGTGCCCCTAAGCACCACAGCTACACGTCTTTTAAATAACCTCCAGGGATGGTGACTCAACCACTTCCCTTGGCAGCCTGTTCCAGTGCTTGAGAACCCTTTCAATAAAGAATTTTTTCCTAATATCCAACCTAAACCTCCCCTGGCACAACTTGAGGCCATTTTCTCTTGTTCAATCCCTTGCTACTTGGGAAAAGAGACCGACACCCCCCTTGCTACAGCCTCCTTTCAGGTAGTTGTAGAGAGCGATAAGGCTCTCCTGAGCCTCCTTTTCTCCAGACTGAACAATGCCAGTTCCCTCAGCTGCTCCTCCTAAGACTTGTTCTCAAGACCCTTTACCAGCTACATTACTCTTCTTTGGACTCGGGCTCAAGTACGGGAAGAAACTGAGACCAAACCTATCTATACATGCAATTTTAAAGGCTTGCCATGGGTCATCTAACCAGTTGTACCAGGATGGGTGGGGAAGGAATTTCTGAAGTGATGTGAAGTTTCCTCAACCCAGAAGATGTTATTTTTCACTGTAACTTTGGCATTGAGTGGCAGGGCCCCAGTTCTGCCAGGGAAACAGGGACCACTCCTCAGAACAAAAAGGTCTGGTGGCAGCTACAACTATCATCTCAAAATGTGGCCAAAAGACTCGCTGCAACAGCAGATATGCTGGGCAGGCTTGTGGACTTTCCTTTCTGCGTGAGGTGCAGGGACATCTGCAGCTCCTTCCCAAGTTCACGTCGTAAGCAGGAAAATAAAAGCAAGTCAATGCAGCGTACACAGTGTAGCATACCATGCTGCAAGATTAAAAATAAAGACTTGGCATACTTGTGAATTACACTGACATTGGCTGGTGCAACTCTATGCAACTTGCAATCAGTATTTCCCGTAAAGAGCTACTGCCTAATTCAGACATATTACCATTTCTGCTATACCTTTTAGTCCTCAGAATTTATTCTAGTAGAGTCCCCTTTGAATTTCCACAAATATGTCTGTTTAGGAGGACTAGCTGCCACACATGCACAGATCAGCCAGTACATGGGCAATGCCTCCTGATTTCAGCTGGAAAATCCACAGGAAAAATAGCAAGGACGTTTGAAAATCTGGTGACAACTCTGGCAACTGCTCAAACATGAACCTTAAATACAGACATGATTTATGCTGGGCGCTACTCACTGTATGACAAAGAAAACAGTATAAGCCTCACCAGTGGAAAACAGGTTTACGTTAAGAGTTGTTACCATCATTTATTGCTTTCCTTCCCAGTTCTACCACATCACAAATGAAATACGTGGGTCTTTTTTCTATCAGTTTTCAACTAGCAACCAAAGCAACTGGAAGAAAATACTTATTTTAAGATGATGAAATATGACATGGCAGTAATGTTTTTTTTTTTGTGTTCTTACACCATAATGGATTCCCCTATAAAAATCAAAGCCACTCAAAACAGATTTTTAAAAGGTCAGCTCAAGCAACGGACCTAATAAAAAAAAAGACTGAGCCAGCTTAAAGAAAGGATACTTCTGAGCTACAAAACAAATAAAATAATTTGTCCTTTAACGATAGGCTTTTTAATTCTTATGAGAAGTCCCTTTTCCTTCTGAAAGTCATAGAATCATAGGTTGGAAAAGACCTCTAAAATCATCAAGTCCAAATGTCAACCCAACACCACCATGCCTACTAAGTCCTCTCTTCTCCTCTATTTGCAAGGAGATTTTCCTGCACCAGCTGCAGTAGACGAGGCACACAGCTGGACACAGAGAGTGGCTGCATGAAGATTGCAAGGGGGCTGCTCCACTGCTAAGAATACAAGCAGTCATCCCCACCACAGCCTGTGGGTAGGGGAGATTACTGCATATGTTTCTCTAAGGCCTCGTCTGCACTAGAATGAGGCTTTCTGTAAAACCCTCTTAGGAAAAGTCCTTGTACCAATGCAGCCATACTGATTAAGGGATTGACTCTTCTCATGCTCCTCTTCCAATAAAACCTCAGAGAAAAAGCCAAGCCTTTCTGTAAGACACAGTTCATTCAGGTCTATAGCTGAGCATGCCTAAAATGGACAGATGGCAGATGAAATCGTAATATAATTTAATCAGCAGGAAACCAAATAGCATAAACAATCTTAGCAGTCAGTCCTGCAGAAGGACACTCCATTCAAACACTGCCTACCTGCACTGTATTTATTAAGAGATGCCTTCCTGTATCTATTCCAAACACAATAACCACGGATTATAGTGCTACCCATTTTAGGGACAGATCATTGCATCTAACAAGTCAGAGCCCCGAATGGTCTTTCTCCCTAGGCTGCTGGATCACTGCAAATCCATGGCAAACAGCCCCTGCATGAATTTTTCTAAGAGATGTGGTGCTTATACTGGTCTGCTGCCTTTACTGATGCTTCTGAAACACAGTCTGAACTAGCTACTGGGTAATCTTTTGAAGACAATATTCTTTGGCAACTCAAACACACCTTGCTGCTTTCTTACCATCTAGTTTGGCTCCTCTGAAGCACCCTCCACGGAAGACGCTCTTTCTATTAAGAGGAGCAAAGACTCCTAACTCTGTCTGTATTATGTTTGTTTAACATAGTCTAAACCAAACAACACGCAAAGTAATTACTGGAAAATATCTACATAAATATCTACATTGTCCCCAACAATAACATTAGTCATCCGCTTACCACATTTAAAAGCTCTCTGGTGTATGTATTTCACAATGAACAACTCTGATTTTGTCTACATTTGGCACACAGTAAAAACACATTGACTACTGGACACAGTTCTACTGTTAGTACAGATAGGCAAAGTGGTACTTAATGACATTTGAATTGGTCACAGTTTACACAGTGGTCCTTACACACATTAAAGACAAAACTGTTGGCCAACTGTTTTCCTACGTGGTCTGTTTTCCCAGTGTGGACGAAGAGTTGAGCCGGTTAAGGACAAATGTTTCTCAATCATTTTCTAATTTTCCCCATCCTGTTTCGGGGATCTTTGAACAACCTTTGCATTGCACATCAGGTAAACTAGTTGTGCTGCTTGTGTCCTTCATTCTAATGTAAATATTATTCTAAAAACTTGAAAACATCTGCAATATTAAACAAAATTTTAAAAATTGTTTAAATTATAAAGTGGAACTATAAGATCTTGACTGCATTCATTTTACATTCACTAAATCTGATCATTAGGATTCATATCCCAGTTCTTACAAACTTATAATTTGGTCTCTTCTAAAGCTGTAGTAAAATGGAGCAGAGTTCATTTGATGTGCTGTACAAAGAGAATTGAGAAGGACCAGACCTGCATCTGTACCGCATCAAACACTTTCCAGGAAGTAATGAAGCTGTACTGATACTTTCTAGACAGAATAATGATGTCTTTGGCAAAGAGCAGCACTAACAATTATTTCACAGCAATCAGGAAGACAAGCCAACACCTATGACTGTATTGTACTGAAAACGCCTGTGACTCCTCCACAATAACCTTTAATATCAAACACAGTAACAGCTTTTACAAGGTCTTAAGGAAGACACTACCCTTTCTTTTCACAGATAGGTAATGCATTGTCAAGTAAAGCTACATCTCGAAACTCTTTTTCCTGATCTGGTTTGCCCTTTTGCTTCCCCTGTGTAAATAAGGAAGATGAAAATCATAAGAAACTGAAATAATGCATAACAGATACCAAAAATCAGCATGATCTGTGATCACAGCCTGCTGCGAGCAGCTCACAAACCGAGAAGCGTTCAAACAATAGCACGTGTTCTGAGATTTGGACATTGAGAATTCCCTGGACTCTTATTCATGTGAGCAAGCTATTGAGAAACACTGACTTTTGGGCAATAAAAAAACACACCAAGAGAACACTGATTTCCCAATACAACTGCCATTGTAGTTTTCCTAGCTGTAAACTGATTCCCCCTTCCATCTCCACTGCTGATTTGTCACAGCTTCTTTAACCAGTGCCGACAACAGCCCGTTCACATCACTGTGCATTGTATTGCACAGTTTCAGACTGATCCTTAGAAAGGCATCGAACTCTGTCTTAAACTGCCAACAAGGGAAATACAAAGCAACATGTCACGATTTCCGAAACAGAGAGCTGGGGGGTGGGGTGGGGAGGAATGCTTTCAATTTAGCCCCATTCTTCAAATAGAACAGAATATTACAAATGGAGTAGCTGTATAATTTCACTAAATGGGCTTACCAACAAGACTGTTGCAAAACTGACAAACAAGATTAGACAAAAGACAGCTTCCAATATTGTTTTATCTTACTGTAATCAGACAACTCACCCCACCAGAACAAAAATCAGCCTTGAGCTTTGTGAACAGAAGACAATGCAACATGAGCACAGTCATTCTATGAAACCAAAGCCAATTTACCTCTAATTCAATCTTGCACAAGAACAGAGTGTCATGCAGTGACCTGGAAGGATTTTTGTTTTTTAAAATGGAGAAACACTGCTGCTTGCAATATTCTAGGAATATGCACAACACTGGACCATCACACTTTGTTACAAAGTCTGCAGAATGTCTCTGGCATTACCCAACTACAGTATGAAGCTGCAGATTTGGCACTACACATCTCAGCACACCCCTCTGAAAGCCATCACCCCCAGATAATCCCTGAAATATTTATGAGCTGGAGACTAAACAGTGCGTTGGGGAAGGAATGGTATAGGCGAAGTGAAGCAGGGGACTGGAAGACAAGATGAGGGACTAAGAGGCAGAGTTCCGTTTAGTGCCGCAGCTCAGTGGAGGGGAGGAAGGAAAGCAGCTTATTTTCAGAGCCCTCTTACCTTCTCAAGTTGTCAGCAGATCTGGAAGACATGACTCTGGAGAGAAATATTCTGTATTACCTGCACTTGTGTAACACACACACTGTTGCTCACACAACCATATATACTGAAAAACATGGGATTTTCAATGCAGAAAATTGCAACTGGTAAGTCACTTCTAGCTCAGAGCATCAGACAAGGCATGCAGATGAGCGAATCAGAGATCTGAACAGATACCTGGAACTGTATTACATTTAACCCAGAGGAGAGATGCTTTGAGAAAGGTCTGGAGTTTAAACACGGAAGGCAGGGCATGCAAAACCCAACCTGGAGCCCATCATGAACCAAACAGACAAATGGAACAGCCAGGACCAAAACGAAGCACCTCTTCTGCATGACCACTAGCCCCTGTTGCACCACGCACAGTCTGCTGTCACGTTCCCTGCTACTCAAAATCTTCCACTGTAGATGGGAAGCATTTTGTTGCTGTTAGTGTTATAAAGTGTGCTGAAGGTTAAAGCAATTCCTTGTATTTTCTTTGCTTCACGCTCCTTATTGGCCTCCAGTGCGTAACAAACAGAAGATTAATTTCAATGCCCTATTCTATTTTCACTTTGCGAAACAATTAGGATTTGATTATTTCACCTCTTAGCAAGAGAGAAATAAATCAGAAGTCCTCACATTCCTCCAAAATGAGCTCAAGTGCTTCATCCAACAGGGCACTTCAGGATTTAAGAATTTCAGCTGAGGCCATATAATTGGAGAAGAAATACTCCTTTCAGTTGAAAAGATAATTTCTTACAGACAAAGACTACATCATACTTAAATAAATATTTAAAATGATTATGGTTCTAGGAAGCTTGTTTCCTGAAACCAGGTTCTACTTGTTACTTTATTTCTGCAAGGTTGTCATTGTCTGAGAAGGAGATATGTTAGCTATCTCCTTTTAGACTATATAAAAGCAGAAATGCATATAAAACTTATTATTTATTTGTCAATAGTTTGAATATTTATGCACACTGTGCAACATTTGGGAATTTCCCACATACTTTAGTGGGTGTTTTTGATGGATTCTTTTCACTTGAGAATCCTGAAGCAAGAACGGATTTAGTAAAAAATGAAAACATCTGTTCTGAAATAAATTCCCGTTTATCCCTTTTTCTCCTGTTGGTATGCTTTGTCTAATTACATCAAATGAGCGCATCCCTTTGCAAGTGAGGTGGTATTGTTTGTAAAGACTTTGTGGTCTTCTCTGTCACTATGTTATGAACTGTCTTGTGGAAACAATTTGCAGTGTAGGTTGAGAGTGCCAAATGCACTGTAGTGAATCCTCACAGGGATATGGTAAGGGTTTGCAAATGCCCACAACACTCACAAGATTTTCCATCTGCCATAATTTCCTTATCGGATTTATGGCTGACTCGTAGCAGAAAGCAGAACCATTTCAAAATGCACGGAGTACTGACTGTACTGCTGAAGCCGGTCTGAAACGAAAGGAATTCTTCCCCTTCTCCCCCTCCCCCTTTCTTTACACCCCCCCTCCACTGCACAATTTCATACATTTAACATTATGCCTTCATTAAGCAGACGTAAGAGACTACTAGCAAGGTTATGTGTTGGTCCAGAGCTTCAAGACTGCATTCCTGCCTAAAAATACTTTGGTGTTTTTTTGCCTTATTTGTATTTATTATCTTCGCCCACCTACAATCTTCTCTTTCTTCTTTTCATCCTCTAAATAGGTATAGCTTGTTTACAACTTATGTAAGAGCATTTCTAAAATCAGTTTTAATCATCATATAATCATTCTTTCAATGCATTGTATATTATGATGAGCTCCCTGACAGAGGTACAGAATTGTGTATTTATAAATAAGTTAACCAATTTCTATGAATAAGCTTTAATGGAGGTCTCACTCTTGCCACTTTTACATAACATAATTTGTTAATTATTACTTTTGAAGCACTATCAGTTCAAAACCATGAACTTTTCCCTGTGTTGGCTGGCACTGACACGAAGTAATGTGCACTCTGCAGTCCCTCTGCACCATGACCTCCTCCGAAGAACCTCTCGCCCTGATGTGAGATCCTACAAACATCAGCTGCCTACGAACTACGGAGGAAAGATGTAACCAGTGGGTAACACAAGTTAAAGCAAAAAAACCCAAACCCAACCAACAAACAAAAATCCCAGAAAGATTTCCATGAAATTCTTTATAGAAAAAGAAACTGGAGGAAAACTAGTGACTACGTTTGACCTCTGTTTTTTTTTTAAACAATAGTAACAACGCTGATGTAAAGAACTATAGTTTACTGTGATTACTTCATACTGGTGCTTGCCAGTTCTGTAGAATGTAGCAAAATGTTTGTTCACTGGCATCTGTCTCTTTAGTAAACACCTGTTCAAAGCAGAGTCCAGTATATTCACTGAGAAAATCTAGTATACGGCAAACCTGCAGGAAATAAAGTTTCTAAGACACTGACAACGTAAGGTAATAAGCCAACAATCTCAATTAACAAAAAAGTCATTCTGGATAAAGAAGCTCCTTTACCAGCAGAGCTTACTTCTACAGTCTCTAAATAGAATAAACCCTAGTGGCAATAGTGCTATTTATACTGCTCTTCAGCAAACTATTTTTCAGTAATTGCTATAGTAGTGTTGGCAACTACAGGTCTGACATAGTTGTGCCAGTAAATAAGTGGAGGCCAAGAAATTATACCCATTCTGATCATTAAACTTCTTCACAATGTGGTTGGAAAGAAACTTAATAAATACCCAAAATCTGTACCTTTGGACTTTCAGGACACTAACGTTCAGAATGCAGATCTTCCCAACCCCAAACACATTCTTCTAAACCAGAAGTAAGGTATGGAAGCCCTTATTTACACAGACAAAAAATGGTAAAGAGGCAAAGGCAGGGAGTCAAGCAATGCATTAGCAGGCGTTGGTCAGAAAAATGCACTTAAATGTTCTTTGGATATTCAGCCTAATTCCTTTTCTGCGACAAAGTATATCTGAAAAACAAAAATACACCCCCAATCTCTCCCATAATGTTCATGCAAGGAAATTAAAACTGAAAACTATTCTCAGAAAACCCAAACAACTGATTTCAAGATTCACCTCTTCCTGCATTAGCAGTTAAGTATAACTGGTTAAGATAATCTCTCTTTTTTGATTACAAATAGAGGGATTGTCAGGGGAGTACTAAAATGAGGAAAAAGCTAATTTTTAAACCAATTCTAGAACAAATGAACTTTCACAAATTTTACTCTGGAAGACAGTTTTTTGGTGTGTCCATTAAACAGGAAGTCTACCGATACATTTCATATATATTTGCTTTTCCACTGCTTAATTTAGGCTCAAACTAAACTTTGTGCAAAACCCCACCATTATAACAAACATTTATAATTAAATCAGAAGGAATACTAATACAACAGACACAACTGAAACAGCCTCTCTAAAGTCAAATAAACTTTTTAAAAATTCTGGCACCGTTGTCTTGTATTAAAAAGAACAAAATCAGCTTTAACTTGATTATGAGAAGTAAAGAGACACCCTTAAACTGCTTAGTCTCCCAGTCTGACTTACCTTAAAATTGGGATTACAACCAAACGGACAAATACCACGCCTCTATTTTGGTTTAGTCTGAGGTGTAAAATTTCTTTTTCAAGCACAGAAGCTTAGCCTTTACATTTTTCCAACACAGTATAAACTGTATTTTATTTTCTTATTTCTTAACTTCTACATTCCACCATCTTTCTTTTTTCAAATCTGTTGGTGCGGCATTAATTTAGACAAACACCACAACCCAAATCCTGGCTTCTTGTAGATCCTAACCTAAACAAGGCTGTGTACACACATTAGCGCAGAGGAGCCCATGCATGCAGAGTCTGGCCAGTGAGTAGTGCCTTAAGAAAGAAATATGACTTTTGGCCTTTCATTATCCAGTGGCGTGAAACTGTCTACTTGGGGGGGGGGGGGGGGGGAAGACCATCTCTAAGTGAAAAAAATGCATCTGACATTTAAGGGAAGTTGAAGCCGAAGTGTAAATAATTTGACAGTATCCCACATAGCTTGCTACTAAATTTTGAGTGCTCTTCTTTCTCTTTTAAGCATCCAACTTACATTTATTATAGTTTATTACACAGATCTTGTATTGTATTAAATATTTTATGTAAACAGCTGTTTCACAGCAGGTTAGGTTTAAAGCAACAGAATATGGAACACACTCTTCTCTACAGCATGAAAAAAAAAAGCCACAAAAAAATTAAAAATAAATTTGTGTTATATAATAAGCTTATTAATAGGCTAACGGATTCTTTGACCAACTAATCTCTTCCGCTAAGAACATGCATACACTCGACAATGATTTGTAAATGAACAGACTGAATTAAATTCTGTATCAATCGACATAGGCTGGAGAAGTGGAGTAAATATATCTTAACGTTCCCTGCAACATAATGAAGCTGGCTTTGGTCATAGTTTACTCTTTCTCCCACGCATACACTGGAAGAGTCCTAGAGCAAGAACAACATATAAATAACACCAGAACTGACAGAATGACCTACAATTTCCTTCTGAAATCTACTCATAAATCCTGCATGCAGATTCTAGATAACCAACATCTGCAGTTTTATTTTGTCTGAAGACGTTTTGAGATGCTGACGCCAAGCAATGATTCACAATAAGAACTTCTGGAGTTAAGCTGTATCAGCACGATTACTGTAAGTGATGCTTACTCTTCTTCTTTCTCTGACTTGATAGTAGGAAATACACAGTTTTTAAGGTTCTCTTTATCGGCAGTTATGTGTCTGTACTCTAGACAGACATCTACTTCAAAGCAACTTTCAAGGTCTCCTTTTTAACTTCTTTTTTTTTACATTCATATATTTAAAAAAAACCTCATATTATTTGTAATATACAAAATTAAAGCAAAATGGCCCTCAAGTAAGTCCAGCCCTACGGAGCAGCCTTCCTTTCCCCCTGGCTCAACATCCCAGGTTCTTGCCATTTTCACCAGTCACACTGACCCACTGTGCCAGCTCACTGACTCAGCCCTGTATCAGTACCTATTCACTCCTGTCCTCACTACTATGATATAAAATATAGTCTTTCCCTTTAATACTAAATGCAACAGAATGCTCTTTCTTTGTTTTCAAGGATATTAAAGCTTTAAGAGCCTATATACTGAGAGTGATTTCGAGTGTCCTCATTCTTTAGTCAGCTTTTGCTCTAGAAGTGCTTGAAGTGTGTACAGCCAATGTGTATAAGCCTCTGAAAGTCCACGGTTTACCTCTACAGAAGGGATATTGAAAAACATATCTCCAAATTAAATACAGGATACTAACACAGCAAAGTAAATGCAGACAAGCTCAGCTGACAGACCTGCTTGCAATCCTCTACTTCGCTTAACGGATTGTATTTCTAAACAGGGCTGAGTTGCTCTGCTGAGCTAACATGTCCTGCACCTACTGTTACACCATGTGTGCAGACGGCCAGCAAAAAAAATTTAAAAAATCATTCATGAGGCATTCAGGAAAAACTGAAAAATACTGTTGGCTAGGGAGGAAAGAACTCTTTCCTCAACAGAATAAAGTTAGCTTTGCTATATTTTTCAAAGGAATCTAGAAATGTTTAATAAAACTTCTTAACAAGAGTGAAAGTATACTTTCATGCATCTGTCATAACTTTGCTTGGTCTTTATTACTACTTTAAATCGAGGTCAAGGAGAATTTTATGGGTTTCTGCTTTACGTTTCCAACCTTTTTGCTTGTTCTAAACCTGCAGAAAACAGACTGTCATGCACACAAAAATGTGTGGGAAATGTATGGTTTAATTTTATGTTTGAGCAGCCCATCTAGGGCTGCTTAAAGACTTCTCCAATGGTAACTAGTTAACAGGAAAAACTATTTGTCATACTAATTTTTAAAACACACAGAGGGTGCTGTGTTTATAAAATATTTTCTCTCTGAAGTATTATTGTCTTCTAGAGGTATGGAAAGCATTTGTGAACTGAAGTGGCTAAAACAGGCAGGTACCTGCCCATATGCCACAGTGGCTATTTGCGAACAGTATTTTCATACTGCTACCTCCTTCAAACTGGAAACACAAAGGCATTTTGAGGGCTTCTACAGCTGCTGCTTCTTCCATATTTTTAGACTTCTTACTACTAGTACTACAGAACATCGTGGCCACATTTTGATTACCAAAATTAGGGTTAATTGGTTAAGCCTAATGATTTTTTTCGTAAGTGAATGCAGAAAGGGGAACAACAACAACCACAGCAACAGATGAAAAGGTTATTTCAGAGAATTCCCAGCGCACATTTTAAGAAACCACAATTCTGCCTCTCAAGAGTGTGGTCTGCAAGTCAGTAAACAGTGAAAAATCTAAGCATTACACACTGCAGAATGACTTTTGTCCTATCTGGCAAACACCTCTGTTTAGAAGACTCATCAGTAAAGCTAAAGTAATTACCTATAATCATAACCCTTCTCTTTTTTTTCTATCATTAAATAACAATTTACTGGTTGGTTAAGGTTTATAGTTTAATTCAAGTAAGTGGAGAAACCTGTTCACGAATTAACTAGACAAAACTTTGCTTCTAACCTATCTAATGAATTTCTAAGGTTTGGAAGTGATACTGCATGAGATATCTTGAAAAGAAAAATGAGGAAACTTCACCATCACAGTCAGATGTTTATATATGAACCAGAACAGAATTTTAGATGGAAGAAAATCATATTATTATAGTTTTCCCATACCACCATCCAAAATTTAGTTACATAAGGAATAAAACAATTGTAATTCATACTTTCCCTCACTTTTCAAAGTAAAAAGTATTTGTCCTATATTTAATAAGCAGTTACCAAGTTTGAAAAGAATCACCACTTTTAAAAATAATATTCTCTAGCTTACAATTGGTATGTTTACCTTAATTTATCATACATGCATCCACATTTACTTCACCATCCCTTAGATGAAAGAAATTTTATTAAAGACAAAAAGCGAAGATGAAAGGGAGCTGCTTCTGAGTTGTTTCACACCTTCTGGCTCTAGTCTGCCAATAAAAAGTGTGTTTCAAACACTAATCGGAAGCCACAGTCATACTACGTTACATTTGAAAATAAACGTTACCGCCATGTGTAAAGGACTTCCAAAAGGTGTAGACCATGATTATTTGATCAGTATGCACAACAACTTCTCTCCTCCTCCCTAAACCTTGAGCAACTCCTTCCCACTCTCCCTCTGCTCGCTTCCTTTCCACAACAAAAACATGACTTCAGCAGCTGTATTTCATGGGCCTGCTTCCCTTTCAATGAGCTGCCTTACCTTCTCAGGCACGTGCAAAGAAATACCAAGGCGTCTTCAAAGTACGCAGCAAACAGAGAAAGGACAAACAGGACTGTGCAAATCGGAGGCTGGACATGTCATGCTCCAGGATGGATGTCTGCACAAAGCCACTGGATTGCCCTCCCTCTCCGTTTCTGTTTTCTCTCTGCGGGGATAATGGTCCTAACAAGAACCAAGTCTGGCACTGGGATTGTTAGCATGCAGGCGGTGTGTTTCGGAACAACAGGACATCAAAGTCTTTCCAAACACAGAGACAGCAGTGTGTCACTGTAGAACTCCCGGGCGGTTTGCCAGGGCCAGCAGATTTAAAGGAAATAATTTTGGATTTTGTCTCAAATGATGTCACAGCACACAGGCACCACACTGCTCCTCCAGGGGCAAATGAAAGACTTACAGTTCCTTAACATTTTTTCCTTAAGTGGTGCTGATGCTTTGATTATTGATCTTTGTTACTTGTCCGTTTAAATATAGATTGCTGGACTAATGACTTTGGAGATAATACATCTGCACAAACTAGAAAAGTCTCTTATTCAACAGTAACTGTATTTGTATTTTCTGTTGCAGTTTTGTCATGCTATATGCAAGCTCACCAGGTCAGATTCTTTTGGCCTCTTGCTAGTCATCTTCCTGAAGAACATAAACAATGAAGAAACTGTTCTCATTTCCTTCAGTGACAGTGGATGGGGGTGCTGTGGGGCTCCAGGCATCCAGCTTTGGAGGGTCTCTGTTTTTCGGGTCACTTTCAGTGACCTTTACTATCTGAATTACCCCTACACAGGAGTTACTACGAAGAAACCTGAGACAGAGCCGAGAGCATACAAATCCAACTGAAGGCACCCATTCCATGCATCTCCTTTCACAAAGACACACGATATGGGATATATCAAAAATGTTCGATGGGCTGCAACAGTCAGTCACTAATTAAAATTATCAGTGACAGTTTTATGCAAAATATTAAGTGGTTTATAGAATTTTTCAGCAAAATTTCAACTTGGATCTCAAGGATGCCCACAAGATTATTTTTTCTTCATGTTCCATGTTCTTAAATTAGACAGAGCTGAACAGTGTATGCCAATGGAGAGCCTGAGAGCAAGTACACAAAGCAGGACATAATCCCTAGATTTAATCCTATATATGGTGAAGATAATAAACCACACAAAAATGCTGAGATGACAGGAAAGTACTTCTTTCCCACTCTTTAATGCTAAAGAGGAAAAAAAAAAGCAATTCTGCTATTCCGCTACCAAAGCTGGGAAAGCTGAAGTCTCATACATTGTCAGAATAAGGAAAGTGCATGACACAGTCGAGACACCAGGAGTTATTACTACGGCACTTTCAAAGGAGACAGAATTAGGAATGAACGGCATTGAAAAGGTTAATAACGAGAACGATGGCACTGTTGCAGGCAGCTGGGGTACACTGACAACCCGTGTTCGGAGGGCACTGCAGGAAGGGCTGAGCTGCCACTGTGTTGATGCAGCCTGTGTGTAACCTGTACCTTTGAGAGCTTTAGCAGAATCCAATCTGTAGTATGATACACACAATCTTCTAGGAAAATCCCTGGCATTAAGTAACAAATCCTGAAGCCACGCTAAATGAAAGTATATATTGCACTAATGCTCATATTTATTTACAGTCATGCGTGAAGCCTCTGTACATACCAACACACTGGACCAAAGTGCCACACTAGATGAAGCAGATAATGCCAAGGCGGGTTTTCTGACCTCAGACTGTAAGAGGGAATTTAGGGATGACTATGTACATGCCAGTAATTAAACCTTAGGTCTAGGAGAGCACAAGGTAAGTCAGAAATATTCTTGGTTTCAAGAAATGCTGCTGTTAGAAAAATAAATTCTCTGTAATCTTACATCAGGAGCTGAAAGTTGGGCAGAGAGGAACCTGATGAGGTTCAACAAGGGCAAATGCAGGGTCCTGCACCTGGGGAGGAACAACCTCATGCATCAGTACAGGCTTGGGGCGGACCTGCTGGAGAGCAGCTCTGTGGAGAGAGACCTGGGTGTCCTGGTGGACGACAGGTTAACCATGAGCCAGCAGTGTGCCCTGGCTGCCAAGAAGGCCAGTGGGATCCTGGGGTGCATCAAGAAGAGTGTGGCCAGCAGGTCGAGGGAGGTTCTCCTTCCCCTCTACACTGCCCTGGTGAGGCCTCATCTGGAGTACTCTGTCCAGTTCTGGGCTCCCCACTTCAAGAAAGATGAAGAGCTACTGGAGAGAGTCCAGAGGAGGGCTACGAGGATGGTGAGGGGACAGGAGCATCTCCCCTACAAAGAGAGGCTGAGGGAGCTGGGCTTGTTCAGCCTGAAGAAGAGAAGGCTGAGAGGGGACCTCATAAATGCTTATAAATATCTGAAGGGTGGGTGTCAGGAGGATGGGGCCAAGCTCTTTTCAGTGGTGCCCAGTGACAGGACAAGGGGCAACGGGCACAAACTGAAGCACAGGAAGTTCCGTCTGAACATGAGGAAGAACTTCTTCCCTCTGAGGGTGACGGAGCCCTGGAACAGGCTGCCCAGGGAGGTTGTGGAGTCTCCTTCTCTGGAGATATTCAAGACCTGCCTGGACAAGGTCCTGTGCAGCCTGCTCTAGGTGACCCTGCTTCAGCAGGAGGGTTGGACTAGATGACTCACAGGGGTCCCTTCCAACCCCTACCATTCTGTGATTCTGTGATCTGTGGACAACACCACAAGGAACTTTTCTTTTTTTTTTAACTTCTCCACCTAATACCAGGACAGATGCCTCAGAAGCTGGCTGAAACCCTTCTCAAGACAGAATAACTGCAAAAAAAAAAAAAAGAACTCAAGGTGTGTCTTTTCCCTGTATATTAGCTCAAATATAAAATCAATTTTCTTTGGCCAAGCTCGCATCCCTTGTGTTTGCTTTCCCAAGAACTTGCATAATCAAGTTTTATCAGCCCAAATGTTTGCATAGAGACTGATTTAGGCCTTCACAGTTAAGTGTATCAGAAGTGGTGCATTCTGTCAGGGAAAGAAGATTGATAGACAAACTGTGATAAAGTACTGGCTGAGGGCAGGGTTCCCTTAAGTCCTTCCTTTACTTCCTACACTGAGGAACTCTGTGAACCCAAGTACAATCCGTCCAGCTAGGGCCACCCGTGCACACACATGCTGTTATTCTGTGTGAATTCAATGGGACAAAATTCAAGTCTGGAACCTTCCAATAAACCTGGTAGTAGTTATTTCTTTCCTAACAGCAATGCTTTGAGCAAACTGTGCATGACCTAACAAGAGAATCGGATGTTCTGGTTTTGTCTTCTTTCTCCCCTTTCAAAAGAGCCTAGTTCTGCTTGTCTACTCTTCTGCTCTAAAACTACCACCTTTTCCTGACAGTGTTTAAGCACTCTGAGTATCCCCAGACCTTATTTCTGATCACTGCAACTAATTTCACCCAGTCAACTGAATAACTGACATTTGAGTAACCAAAACTAAGATAACTCAACTCTTGCTTTATCAAAACAATTGGTGGATGTCACCAGACTGGGGGTGCCCGATATCCCCTGACAACGACTGATGTTCTGCAAAGGTCTTCAACTCCATTGCTGTCTGTGGGCACATATGTCAGATTTCCAAGCAAAAAGTAACTTCAGTGCCTGTTCTGGGATTGCTAGAGCAGCCACCAGTTAGCACATGGTATGGTTTGTGGTGAAGAAAGGGGGCTTATAATACAGCAATCATTTCACCAACATTAGGGTGAAGTCAGCCCACTTACATTTAATGCACCAAACAGGTGGTTACAACCTATAACGCTACCTCACGGTATGCTATTAGTTGAAAGGAAACTTTATACCTTCTCATTGGCAAACAAATTAATTTACTTAGATTTACGAAGTTTATAAAGACAGATAATCAACTCATCAACTCTTTTTTTCTGGATCTTTTTTTAAAGGTAGGCCATCATACCTGGGCCTTTATTTGTTTTGATCTGTTCTACATTCATAGAAGCTTGCTTTGCAGTTCCCTTCCATGGACACAATAAAATTTGGGCATTCGATAACTAGTATGAAGAAACTGAAATACTAAAAAATGGAGTTGCATTCATCTTATTGGAAACAATTTAGCTTTCAGAAAACTGTCCTAGAACTACAAGAAATTTTTAATGAACATATTTGGTTCTATTATTAATATACTAGCAACCTCAATGCCAAGACAGCAGTATATCACAATCTGAAAGTCCCTTATATAGCTGGAATTTTCTGAATAGGAATTATGTAATGCAGACATGATCACAGTAGTTCAAAGTAAGTCAAAGTTAACCAAAGTAAGGTGTAAGATATATCATCATAAACAAAACAACCTGCTGAAATCTACATAAGTCAAATGAGGACACAAGTAAATCAAATTAACTTTTCAAATTAAGTATCAGTTTTTGAAATTAAACTTGAAATTGAACTTGAAATAAATTTTAAATCAGAAGATAGGGAATACAATAACTTGCCAGTTTTAAGATATTAATCTCGAAGAAAGATACGAAGGTCATTAAGGAAAAAATATGGTTGATGGCCATGCAACATTTCCCCTTCCACGGGTTACATAGATATCTTTGTAGTTAGTGATAAAGAACAATTCAGATCTTTGTTTATGATACATTTACCACTGTCAGACCACAAGGTCTGACCTCTGGCTTGGTCACAGGTTTGTATTTATTACAAATATCACATGATGTACCAACATGACACTTAGTAGAAGTGCAGACACATGGGGAGTCGTGTAAGAACATTAAAATGGTCTGACAAGCAGGCTTTCATCCTCTTTTCTGTGAAGGAACAGTACCCTGGTAATTTAAAAGGGCATTAAAGATCAAGGAAAAGCAACTTTCAGGCTTAATGTAAATAAAACATTTGTCTTTGTGTGTTTCTGCTACCTCTGTTTCCAGCCAAATGTTACTCCCACAGTAATAAAGAAAATTAGGTTAAGTTTTAAAAATATTTAAGCTCTGTACTGTTGCCAAATTAAACTATTCCAAAATACACTGTATCTGTAACTCATTTAATGGTCAGCAAGTTGGGTGGCTGACTTCATAATTTGCTGATAATGCTGTTCAATATTTTAAGTCAGCCACCCAGCTTATAATGCAATGGTATTTTAACACGTTGGGACTTTTTTGATTTTGCTTTGGTTTATTTTTAAGCAGAGAAATTAGTGGTGACCTACTGATAGTGTTCTTCCTTCACTATCCAGTAAAAGATTAGGATTTAGCTGATGGCGTGGGATGCTTTCTCCCAAAGCCAGTGGAATGAAAACACTGCAGATGTTTCAAAATCCCACAGTAAACATGTGTATCAACATTACACTCCTTCCCTTTTCCCCTTTATCAATTAAAGATGGACAGGTTCTGAGAGGAATGCCATCCGCTCCTGCTGAGTCAGAAAGACAACACTCTCACAGGTAGTATTTTCTAAGTGCAAGTAAGAAAACACACGTGCCCATCAGAGTTGTGTTTCTAACCCAGTCTCACATGCTCTGTCAGTTACAAGGGGGACATGACCCCACCACTCTGAATAATGTCCATCCAGTGCTAGCACAGAAATGCTCTGAGTAAAGCAACTACCCCTGTCGTGCAATATATAAATACAGGCATGTAGCAAAGACACAGCCACTTCTAAATCTCCTTTCCATTGACACTGTTAATACCATTTTAATTTTCCAGGAATGATGAAGGGGCAGATAAAAGTTGCGTGTATTTTTAGTACCTTCTTTCTGTTAAGAGTACATATCACTGTTTTAAATCATCCATACCTGTGAGAAAAAGGCTGTTTGATTACATCAATGACATGGCTGTTCCCAACTTCCAAGCCTCTGCTCTAAGACTACAGGCTTGTAAACGCGGTTAAGTTACTTAGCTGTTACATTTTCAGGTAGATCACGAAATGGAAAGCACTCATACACTCAACAGATATTTAAGTATCAAATACTATTTCATGAAGTGTCTTGAAGAAATACGCAAGTGTTATATTTACTACTACAATAAATATAAAGCAGGCCAGTTAGAAGATATGGAGGAAGGATACATAGGAAAAAACCCAATAATCTTCCTTTAAGCTTTTAGGAAAAAAGGTAGTAGGATTAGTTTTCCCCGCTTGTGTTTTGGTTTTGGACATAACACAGGACTTGGCATTCTTCTCCTTGTCAAAGCCTGTAGATAGGCATCATTGTTTTAAGGGGAAGCACAGTACCATTAATAGTATAATTCAGTGTCTTCCTTTTTTGCCTGGTCCTTTCAGCACTATTTTTCAAAGCGGGACTGGGAGACACCTACATAACACTATTCTATTTTCTTGGTCTGATGTCTTATTTGAGTGTATTAATAAACAGCCAGTCCAGACTTATCAGCAGGCATAGCTCAGATCTGTACCATGGTAGTGGTGGTGGGTGGGGGCAGAGGGGAAACCCACTGATCACAATTTAGGACAACTTTCTAGATTTTTTTTGTGTACAACCACTGCTTTCATTTCTAGCCAGTCTGGACTGTGAGCAAATACCCAAGTTTTGGTAAATTCAGTGCACTGAGGTCAAATGAGTTCCTTCCTACACATAGGTAATTTTCCCTCACTTCCGTGTGCTGATGAATCATTACTGGATCCTTCTCTTTCAAAAAAATAGTCTGGAAAGAGCGAAAAGAAACTATGGCCCACAAAACTGGAATTCCCCATTGCGGTAGAAGCGTGACAACTCCTTTAGTGACAGGGCCCTTTTCCTCTGCTTCAGCCTCGGCACCAAGAGCAGAGAGGACAGAAAAACAAAACACTGAGCGCTACAACGGACTTGTGGCATTGCTGCCGACCATACTGCCAATTACACAAATCATAACACACTAGAGTGTGTTCTCTGAAAACCCTAAATCACATGGCAACTGTAAGAGTATACATTTTCGCAATAGCAGTTCACATGAAATGTGTATTTTTGGTCAAAGTCTAATTCAGCACTGGGTTATTACCGAGGACAGCTGAATTCTGTAGCCCTGGCATGTTAATGGACTATTTCCTGATTAATCTGTTTTCACTGATGTACTATGCATTTATGATTTGCACCTGCACAATCTACTACATATCACTTTTCCGAACATTTCCAATCAGATCAACCCTTTTAAGCATTATGACTGTTCTGCACACACATACTGCTTCACTTGATGTATATGAAGGACAGAATACCAGATGTACGGCTATCTTTAATGAAATACTGCTTATCACTTTTTTCCTCCAGAAAATACATTAGTAATGCAGGTATATATCTGGTTAGGTAAAAATCTCAGGAACTTTAATGGAATGCAAAACCACAGAGCAATTTCAGCACTCTCTGGGTCTTAGAATTTAAAACAAAGCATTTTCCTTAGATTGGCTCTACATTTCTGAAACTTAATAGTTTCAATTGAAATGTTTTTACATAAATCTATTTCAAACGGAACAAAGATACTTAAAATTATTTAATTTTTTTCATACTCATCTTTATTAGCTGTTAAATATCTGAGGCAGAATATTCAGTTGTACAATGGCAAACGATGATAAAGCCATCAATTACTTGTTCTATACATGCTCAGCCTATATAGAGAGTTAAAACGTTAATCGCTGCATTGCAAAACTCCTAGATCTTGCTAATATATTCTCTAACTTTTTATAAATTATTACATTCTTGGTTATTAATTCCATAAAAAGAAATACTTACTACTGTGCACAGTCAATCAGTTGATATTCGTTCGACCTCTCGAAGCATGCCTTCACGCCTTCATCATCCCAGAGCTTTTTTGCATGTTCAAAGAATTCCTGCAAATTGGAAATGCAACAAATAAGAGAACATTTCTCAGTCTTTTCAAGACCCAATACATATGTGTTGTTCCTTCCCCCCAACCTTCATGCTTTATACTTTTGCAGAATGAGAGATTATACCTTAAAAAGAAGAAAAGCAAAAAACTTTTGTTAGCAAAATTGCAGTAAAATATACCAAACATATGGCTGCTGACAGTTTCCAGTACATGATATATAATGAAGACTGTTTTCAAAATTCATGCCAGTCCATACATAAAATTCACTCTAAGTACAAATGTTACCTAGAAGCATGCTCACTTAATTTTTAATTGAATTTATGCTTTTATCATAGAAAAGACATAAAAATGATGCAAAAAGCAGCTCAGCATATAAACGTTAGCATCCCAAAGAAAGAACCAGTCTGTAACTTTAAAAAGATTGTGTAATTTTCCTGAAAAACACAACCTTCCGCTGCTCGGCATTTTCTCATGCCACATAGTAATTTGATTGCAAGACTTTCAGAGCCTTTGCTCGACACTGCTTCCTCCAAGCAGCTGCATGGCACAACGGGCTTCTCCTAGCTGCTATCTCAGGCAACCCAATCCAGAAATATCTGCCAGCAAGCTTATTTCAGCATTACTTGAAAGCGGAATTGAAGCCGTCCTTGGTGACAGCGAAGCCACAGCTCCGCTGTATAGAACGCAGAGTGGTAGGTCCGACCCTGCCTGCCGGCTCCTCCGCTCCGCCAGCCCCTGCTGTGGAGCCTCACACGCTCCAGCTTGTTTGAAAGCTGGGAGTCCATTTTATGTTCTATCATTATTGGTAAGTCAAACCGTAACTGAGTTTCTCCAGCTAAAGCCTTCCAAAATCAAACAAAGAATGGTTAGACAAGTTCGTATTTCCTTTACTATGTGACTGAGTTTCTCCTCCCTCAAATCAAATTGTTAAAGTGGTACGTCAACATAAACACAGAAGTTGTTTCTAATCTTTTAACACCTCAACATGGCTACTAAATCATCAGAGTCCTTTGGGCAGTCATAAATTTGTGCAACCTAACAAATGGCTTTTCCACAGTTCAGTCTGGCTCTGTGTAAATTGGCTGCAATACTGCTATGCACTTCATAATCCTGTCGAAATGTCGTGTGAAGATCTAATTCTGAAATGTTCTCAGTTTGTTTGCCAGTCCTTCCCCACACCTTTTCAGGACTAAAAACTTCTCTCAAAAGACAAAATTTGTAGCGAAAAGACCTTGACAGCACAGTGAGTTCACTTTTACTCTGTATGGGTTTCCCCTGAGAGGTGCCTTGAAAGGTGACACTCCGCTCCCCAGCAACTGCCCGTGACCTGCTGGCCACCTTCTCAGGGAGAGGCAAAACACAAGACAAGGTTTTCAGAACAAACCAGTACCAAAAATTACTTAGTTAAGCTTTGAACATAGCTACAGAAAAACCCCAGAAATGCTTTCTTCTTTCAACTATATTGTGCACAATGTAGCCAGAGAAACATCCACTCTTTAAGAAGTTTTCAAAACTTCAGAGAAAAGGAGATGTTGAAGCAGGCGTGAAAAACCTTCCCAGAAATTCTTGGGAGAAGAGAGGAAGCAACACTAGAGACTGGCAGATGCTTATACTGCCCTTGGAATTTATTCCTTCGCTGTAGTGAGGACGTGTTTATTTTGTCTTTGTTCTTTTAACAACTTATGTAATGATTGTTTAAAACATTGCAGATCCACCTTATGAAGTTATGCTACGGCTATTATCAATTCTGTTCCTACAGCACAAGGAAAGCAAAAACAAGCTCAAGAAAGGACAAGAAATCAAACTAAATAAGTAGAAGGAGAAAGCCGACACACATAACAGAGAGCATGATTACAAGAAAAAGAAGGAACTGGAAAAGTCAAAATGATTAAATACCAGAAAACACAGAACAAACATTTTCAGACTTCAAGCTTATGTTTGACTGATACTCAGTGCATCAGCTGAACACATCTCACTTGCTGGCATCTTTGTCCGAAGAAAGGTGTCGCCTTCTCAATGGACAGAGAAGGACCCAGCTCTGCCACCCGTTCTGACGGGTGCGCGTCCGCCAGTGCACAGCCTCAGCCCTCCCTCCCTCCCGCGGGCGCTTGTTGCTCCAGGCGCTGGGGCCGAGCATGGTGCAGCTGCCCTCCCCTCCTCGCCATCAGTCCAGGAAGCCACCTCTGAGAGGAACCTAAATCTTAAAAATGGTCCCATTCAGCCTCACGCAGCCTACAGGAAGAGGATGGGAAGAGCAGGATGCCAGCACGAAAGCGTCCTTTCCTGAGGGGTGGGATGTATTGAGAGATGGCTGCAGATGTAAATAAATAAGTAAATAATAAAAAAACCCCAAACCTGCATAGCTACAGCAATTTCTAACTTCACTCCTGTTTTTACATCCTCTGTACGAGCTTTATTTACTCTCAAAAATCTCCTCTGCAAAAGAGGCAATCTTTTCAGCTTGGCTTCTGAGATCCTGCAAATATGTTGTAAATACAGGGTTTCCATATTATATGCTTTAAATATTTCCACCTGACCATTATATCTCAAGGCAGTCTATTTAAAATGACTTCCAGACTTCTAGTCCAAAGCAAACCCTGTAAAACGGAGCAAATATACTTACCTCATTAAAATGTACCGATCTACTGCAGAGGAGTACACTTGCCTGCAAATTGCCTCCCACACAGCTACCCGATCCTTCTTTCCCAGGTGACTAAAGCCTCCCAGAAAAATCCTGCTTCATTTCAAGACACCAAGTACCATGATCCAACTTTTCACACTTGTTTTTAACCCCTTTCTCATCTCCTTGAAGTCCTTCAGTATTTTTTCTCCTCAGTTGCTGAAGATTCCCATTGCACAGGGTCCAGCACACGGAAGCATCCTGCTCACAGGTGGCAAACGTGTCTGGATCCCAACTTGCTCTGCATCGCTGGACAACATCCAGATAACAGTCACCACGTTAGCTTCAACCTCTGCGAACAAGCCCCCTTTGCCAGACCAGCCTTCCAGCAACTGCTTTCCGATCCCCAATCCTCATGACTCATTCCTGTAAACCCCAACGCTTGTCACCTCTTCCTCCTGCCATGGCCACAGCATGGCCACCTTGTTGGCAAGCAGGAACTGGTGAGCTAACGCAGGCTTAGGCTTTGGGCTGCTCTGGGGCTTCAGTATCCTTGGGGTGGCAGCCACATTTGGCATTGCCCATCCTGGGGAAGAGCCAGGGCAATTAAAAGGACAGAGAATTCAAATTTGGCCCAGCTGATACAGGAAGATGGGCTAAAACTTTTCAGTTCATGTTTCTGGGGGGCGGGGAACTACATACAAGACATTACCTTACATCAGTACAACACAAATAAGGTTTTCAGAGAAAGTTGTGACCTTAGCAGCTTACGTTCTGAGATGGCCAAACTAAGATTTTCTTAAGGGTCTGACTTTTGGGAAGTGGCTATTCAGAAGTTCTTGGAAGTCATGAGCTAGATGCTTTAAGAAACCTCGGCTGGGACAGGAGAAAAACAGGGACATGGAAAATCGCTAGGGGCACCTGATGCACTTGGTTTGCAAGCACATGCAGCAAACCTCTACTGGATCAAAGTCACCGCAATCTACTAAAAATATTTGGTATCCTGAAGAGAACCAGGAATAAAGGTACTACGCCTGAAAGCAGAAAAACACCTCCATCATGACAAGTCTATGAACACCAAGCAAAACAGAGCTGTTTCATCCAAACTCTTCCTTAAGGACAGGGGCATACAAATATTTGCACCTATTAATATACATATAAAATAAAACCATTGATGTATTTTTGGATGTAGTATTTTAATTAGAGCATTAGAGAAGCAAATTATGATGCCTCAGGTCTCACAAGTTATAGGTCTCATGAATTACAGGCACTTTTTACTTTACACATGTTAATTTACACCAGTTACCTAAGACATTATAGCAATCATTAGACCATACAATACCAAACTCTTGATGTGATCAAAATGAAGATGTGTCACACATCTCAGATATTTATTAATATAAAATTATCTGGAAATTTTCCACTCTTCCTGAGACAATCCAAAAAACTCAGCCCTGCATTCCCGAGCTTCCTTTTCACTAGCAGATCATTTCTGCTATATATAAATAGTCACACATAATCTAAAAATTATGAAGTGACATAAACAGGTTATGCTTCTTTTTTTTTCAGAACAAAATGAGTTAAGATGTACATAAGCACCCTGAGCTGATATCACTGATGCAAACACTATTGTATTTTCACTACATTTTTAAAAGGTCTTGCAGAAATATTTTTACCCACCAATTTCAAGGTAACAATTTTAGGTTGAAAGAAAAGGAGGGAATATATTCCTATACGAAACATTCCAAGAAACCAATACAGACAACAAATACAGATGCAACACAGCTAAGTCTCAAAGCACTGTCTTTTAACTTTGTCCTACTAGAAGTTACAGTATGTTCTTGAAATTTCATTTTCCTTATTTTGGAAATAAACTTATTTATTTGTAAGTTACCTTAGAAACCTCCTCCCCTTTATAACTCCTACAAAAAATTTTGAAGTAGCTAAAAACTGGATTTGTTTCACTTTTCAGCTGCCTAAATTGGGAATAAATACTAGTGATGATTAAACAATGACATATCTTCACGAATACATCTTTATGTGTTTTGGAAACAGAACTTTTCATCTAGTTGCTTTACAAACCACAAAAGTTCACCTTAGGTCAGGAACACAATTTTTATTCTATTAAGACTCCTTTCTGTCTTCCTTTCAGAAGCATACATTAATAGCTATCCTGATGTCATCCTTCAGTCTCCCAGAAACTGGGATGTGCAAGACTCCACTGTATTTTCTATTCTGCTTATTTCTTCTATTAATATATTGTAAACCTGGAAACAGCTGCTTAGATCAATGTGAAATCAGATCGATCTCCCTCAAGCCAAAATTCATGCTCTTCTCCCAACCCTCAGGGCTGTAGGACAACTCCTCATCTAAAACACAGATTAAACCTGTCTGATTAGCCTGACAACCACTTAAAGAAGTGGCAAACGTTACACGTTTTCATAGTTCTGCCACTGTGGGTGTGAAATGAAGTCGTCACTTCTATTCTGAATTTCAGTTACTACTTCTTCTCTCATGTACTTAACCAAACAAAGAGTAAATCATGCAATGCATTAAAAATTCCCACCCTAACACCTCCCAAACTCCGAACAACCACTGCAGCACAAGATAATTCACAGAATTCATACGGGAAGGGAAGGATGAGCCTCCCTGCTGAGCAGGGGGTACCCCCCTTGCACTTCCCAATGCACAGGGCAGGAAGGCAGTCCCAGCCTCCCATTCACTCAACTATGGAAAAGTTTTGTGGAATATAAGAATGACAGCTGATGGGTAACACTGTAATACCATAACGATGACACTGACTGGAGCCAAATTAAGGTGGCACAGGCAAACTACCTTCAGGTTTTTCTAAAAGTGACATGTTTGACTCCACAATCCAAGCAATATCCTTTTAAGCATCCTTTTCTGTGTACCACATCTGAGGTCAAAACCGAACCAGATCCATCAGCCTGCAGCCCAAGCCGCCGAGCACGGCAGCAACAGCAAGCAGCAGGATGCGGTGCTGTGACAGGGGAGGACGGGCAGCAACCATGTCTGGAAGAGACAACTAGCAGGAAGGACTCCAGCCTAGCACTTTCTCCGCTTCCTGGAGAGCTGTGAAAAAGCCCCCGGATGACCAGAGGGACAGCATCCCCGGTGAGGGGATGCTCAGCCGAGCTCCCCCCCACACGCTCCAGAAAGCTCTGCAGCTGCTGGGGGGGCCCGGGGAGGGCCTGCTGCCACTCTGGCTGAAACAGCTGCCACAAAGCCGATGAACATATCGGTATTTTGTTGGGTTTTGTAGCATAAACCACATAAAGTAACAGAAGAATGGCAATTTTAAGAAGTTCATATTTCAGCCAAGTAAAACCTGGAATTTAACAGGATAAAGCAAAAGCTATTTTTGCGGCTCCACGACTCTCTTGCAAGCCTCTATAGTCTCCACTTGCTGCAAACAGTTCTCAGATACTCAGATTAAGATTAGGTTATGTTTTTTTCTTGATACTCATTTTCTCATTAATTCAAGACTTGTGCATTTGGAACCAGAGACAAATTTTCCCAACTTTGCTGTTGTGACTGGGTTCTGCTTTAAATTTAACTTTCTCTACAACATAACTGCTAAGAATGAAGGGAAAAAAACAACAGAGAAAAATCTCTGTGTTTCTAAACACAATGACCGATATAACCATGAGAAAGCTACAAATCTGGTCAAAGGAAGAAAACCACTTTTCCCTCTGGAGGCTATGCATGCATCCCAGTACGCTGAGTATTCCTACTATCTACCCATGCTTACCCTATATAAGCATCTCTGAATCTCCAAATAGGATGGTACTGCTAATGCATACTAGTTTGTTAATCTCTCAAAGCCTTTAAATCACATACAATTATCTTTCTGTAAGATATACATGGCAGGTCAACATCACATAATCCAACAGCTAAGATTTTTCAGTATGTAGCAAAGAATAAAAAAATCTGCTTTTTGTTTTAAGAATGTTTACTAATACTGTAAATAACGTATAATAAAATTGATCGTGCAAACTTCCTGAAAGAATAACACGTGGGGCTTCACGGTGAATGAGGAGAACAAAAAAAGGGTACTTCTGTGCTATGCAACAAATCAGGTAGGCAGTAGGGAGACGAAATTAAGTCAAACAAACAATCTTTTATTGCAATTTTTTAATAGTATTTGTTTTTTATTGCCCAGGCTTTTCTCTGCAATGCAAGAGTCAGGGCCTTACGGAAAAAAGAAAAAATCTAAAAAGCTATCTGCATAATCCTGTAAATAGAGGTGTTGCACAGGCAATCCTACATTTGAGAGCCTGACTTTAAACTTGAATCTTAACCCAGTGTTTAACTGAGGTGGCAGTTGTAAACTGATGTCACAAGAAACCCAGAATGGACAGTGAGAGACAATTTGTACCAGTGCCTCCAATTATTACTGGTTTGCTTGTGCCAAGTCTAGTAACTCATTTTTTATTAAAAATACTCCTCAGTGCTAAACATCTACCGAGGGCAACCATAAGTTGTAGGAACAAAAATTTTTAAATGGACTTAATGCAGAAATTATGGGGTAAAGTACCAGGATAGAAGCCCAAGAGAGAAGGAAGCCTGCTCAGTTACCTCTTCCACAAACAAGTACAGTCTCTTGATAATCAGGCTCTTGTTTATGAGACAAAAGTGTCCCCTATGGCTCAGCCAGCTCCACTTCTTATTCCTTTATGAAACGTTCTGCCTAACAAGGGAGCTGTTTTGCTGTAGGTATACAAAATACAGCTGCTCAAACTCCTAATGCCAGCCACAAAGACAAGCAAACAGAGTCACAATTTAAAAACAAAAGCATAACACATGACTTGAATTTTTCCAACAGCAGTGGCATCAAAACCTTCATTAGCACCCAAGCAATAGCACAAGAAACACCAAAACCATGCAGGAGCGGTCAACTGGTACACAAGGACCACATTTAACAGCAGGGTTCAGATGTTGCTAAAGCACCAGCACTTACAGTAGATTAATTATACAGAAACCTTTAGGAAAAGTACAACTTTCAGCCCCTTCAAGTTATTTTCTGTTGTAATTTGTGGGTGTGCAATAATCAATGCAATTACTTTGCTAGTTAGTGACTCACTGATAGGCAAAGCAGCAGTTTGGCCTATAACCCTCCTCGGAAACCTAACTTCCGATCTATTGAAGAGAGTTACAGAATAATACATCCAGATCTACCTTCTCTCCTTTCATTGGGCTTGTTTTGCCTTCTTTAGGCTGGAGGCAACAGCCTTCAAGCACGATGAGTCTGCACTAACCATAACCTCAGTTCATTACAACCAAACATGGGAGGATGGTAAATACCACCTTCACAGAACACACCGCTGTTGGTGCATCTTATGTTGCAAAAAACGATCTGTTTTAACTCCTAGGAGAATCTTCTCCAAACTGGAAGTGTCAGGAAAGAAGGTGGGGAAATAAACAGCATTTATAAAGGTATACAAGCACCATTTTCACGTTGCTACCACATGCCACTGCATCTAGACAAAACGTATGAATTGTGGAGCTCGTTGACAATGTTCAAAAACCAGGAGTGCAACCAGCACAGTACATTCTATGTTCCTTTCTTGAACTATTTTTGTGACTTGACTTTTAAGTTCTTTCTCTACACTACATTTCCAAGAAGTACAGTGAAGGTATTAGCCTGATTGCCTTAGCGTTTTCTTTCTGCCTGCTAGAAACATGTTCCATTTGCCATCTCATTTTATAGAAATCAACAAGTTCACTTCTGTAGACCACAGAATTCATCTACAAAGTCTGAGAAATACATTAATACATTTTTCAAAATAATATGTGTCAAACTAAAAGAAGGTCTGAAAGTTCTTTAGATCATACTAGCAAAAACAAAAATTAAAACATGATTTTATGCTTTCACAATATTTTGGGGCTAGCACTGTGGACAAGATAGGCTTTGAAGATATAAATGCATTACCAGTTGAAGAGCAGTTCCACGCTTTTTGTTCACTAATTAAACAGTGGCTTTTTTTTTCTGAGCTAGACAATGAAGCTTTTATCATACTTAAAACAAAAACCTCTGATTCAGTCCTCTAGCTCCCGTTTTGACTGTGTATTTCAACTTTTAGTCTGCCATCACAAATCCTTCAATACCTGCTATTTTGAGGGGGCCATCAAGCCCTCTACTAAGGAAAGTAGGAGAAATAATTTAAGCAAATTACTTAGTGTAGATAGTGCCTAAAAAATGTGTTGTGCCGAGGATGCAAAGCTCACGCACGCTCTTTTCCTTGAAGGTATTTTGGTTTTGTCTATATTAGGACCTCTCCCTTGAACGCACATAAAGCTCTTCATTTAAAAAAAAACCCTCTCAAAGAAGAACTTTTTGAGGACAACTGATGATGACAAAGTATGCGGTAAATCTGCAAGTGCTAAACAACATACAAAACTTCATGGTACTGACCAAACAGAAGAATCAGAAATGTATGATGATTTTATAAAATTTGGTAGCAGGTGGTTTATCCCTGTGATCAAGATGCTGATTGCACAGTTCTCTTTGTAGAGCACTGAGCTTTCAAACTGGAAAAATTACTGAAAAACACATAATCTGGGTGTCATCTGTACTGGGAGATGTTTGCTTGCTGTTTATTTGTTTACTGAAAGCAATAATGACACTGCAAAAGTGTACAGATTTGGTATGTCAAAATTTGAGTATTTATCTAATTAGGCAAGACTAGACAGAGCGGAGTCCATTCAGAGTAGAGGACGGCAAATCAACCCACAGCAGTTTCGTTACTGCTTCTGGTTCTGCAATCATTTAACTCCTGGGCGTCTGTGTAACAAACCGCAACGAACACCATACTACTTTTTCTTGTAAGTCAATATAATGTCCAGTCAGTGAATATGTACAAACCACTCTGCAATCCCCGATGATGGGACTGTTACGGTAGTGAGAAGTACTGCTGTAAGACATCTACTATAAATCGGTAAACTTCAGGCTTTTCACAGCAGGAAATATTATCCATATTTTTTTTTTCAAAACACAAGCCAATAATAATAACTTACATGCCATAACATGTCAGAGTTGTATCTGAATCCCCTATGGCTTTAAATCTTGAGTGGTATTGTATCAGATCACTTTTTTTCTTAGCTGTATAGTAAGGCAGTCATCTTTTCCATGCCACACTGCACACTGGCACAAACCAGTACAAAACCCCTGAGATCCTCTGGCGGGTTATTATTTCAATGAGCAGTGAAAATCATGCAGTTAATTCTTGTCTGCTGCTTTGAAGACATAAAGCTAAATGTGTACTTTGTCACCTTCTGACGATGAGAACTTGACTCCCTATGCAAGCCAGTCCTGTGGTGCTCCCAGCCCTTCCTACAAGCCTGCCTCGGTTTTCCTTACTCAGACGGTGGGGATACCCCCAATAGAGTCAGACTGGTGGGGCACAAAGCTGCGGGACGTGGCTCTCTCTCCCCTGTCCCCACGCAGCTCTCCTGCCCTGCTGCTTCTGTAAATACAGTTTCATAGCGAAGCCGAAAAAAGTGAGCCGAAAAAACACAAGCCTGAAGCTTATAATTCTCACAGTGTGCAAAGTCTCTACTACTCACAGCTTCAACTGTTTTCCTGAAACCAGTTTTGAAGGTCATATAGCAAGAAACTATTTCATGCTCTAGTACGCGCTTTATTATTTGTAAGTGATTTCCTACCAGACAAGTGGTTTGCAAGGACCGAGAACTCTCATTTCCTTTTATAGATTTGATTCGGAAATAAATGCTGGCAACATCATGTGACTAACAGGCAGCATCCACAACTTAAGCAACTCTCATAATTAAATCAGAAAGTAATGGAAAAGTCAGCCTGCTACTGCCAGATCTATTTAGCCTCCTACTCCTCTGCACAAGTTTTATCTAAATTCTTCAGCTTTATCTCCCTTCTCTGACACTTCTTCCTATCCTCATCCATGTGCAAAAGCCAGACTAGCTTTAACACAGTAACTTATTAATTTTGAAATATTTATAACAGCAGGAAAAGGAAATACAAGTCTTTATTATATATCTGACTAAACTAAATGGAGTTTCAGCAAACCAATTTTTGTAAATTAACAACCACAAATGTAGATATAAGTATATGAATAAGGATTCCAAAGGAAAAACGTCTTGTCTTTTATATCTGACGGCTCTTGCCTTTAAAAGCTGGGAAAAGACTGTGGATATAATGGCAGGAACTAGTAATTTTGAGTAACTGAAAGTAATAGACTTTAAAGGAACTCCACTGTTTGAAGGCATGTGCTCACAACTTTTATAGGTGCAGAACTACTGTATCTTATCATTCAGTAAGACTGAGCTGTCTTAATAAAGCGCTGACAAGTAATACAAGTTCTTAAGTAAATCTTGGCCACACTTTATATCATTTTCAACATTCTCTTAGTGCCATTCCCAATGAATCTAGTGCTGACAAGCCCCAGAAATCAACCTTTTCAGACTAATTCAGAGAAAATTTAGCTAGGGACTTCAGAAAAGTAAAAATTAAATTCCTAGTGTTTAGTTCTTACTTTCCATTGTGCAAAGTATGTCATTTTGAAGAAATGAGATAATAACATCCTACTATGTATAATATAGAAAGAATGCATATACAGTAACAAATTAAATTGCTGAAGCATCAGAACCTAAGTATTTTTATTAGCACATAAATATTCTTGCAATCAGAAACTGCCTAGAAGTCAACAGAAATCTGTATCTGTAGGAACAGAAATCTCTATCTTTATGAATATTGATGACCAGAGACAATGAACAACTTGTGGATGGGAAACTCTGCTGGACTTTCAGAGCTGGAAGTTGTTATGGGGCTCCAGCTTATTGGGAACCTGAAAAAAATACTTTATACAGCCTAAGCTAGCTTCTTCCCTTTCTTCCCAGTCTTTTATTTACTATTCACTGCAGGATTATTTCTCACTTCAAATACAATCTAACATGAAAGCTGCTGATCAATATTGTAAACAGATGATTAGTGTCTTGTGACTGCCAAAGGACTGTTAATGAATCTCAATACATTATGTCGAAGCATGGACATAAGATAAAAAAATTGAACTGAGTGAAATAATAAAAAGCCGGTAATTCCCTCAGTCTAAAAGGCAAATATTGCCAGAGCTCCTTAAACAGAAAGAAATTATTTACGATTGTCTCAGTAATGGTAGGGAATACATTTCTTCAGATTAATTAAAATCAAACTGCCACCAACTGAAGTACTGCCTACTGAAGTAAAACACAGAACTAGTGAGTTTGAAGTCACTGCTATTGGACTCTCCTCAACCTGCAGCAACTGAAGCAAGACCCACCATGTCAGTCCGCAAGGAGCCTCCCTGCACCTTCTCTTCTCCCCCAGCTTTCTTCAGATACCACTTGTGCCATAGAGCCCATCAGGGCCACTATAGGGTCATCAAGCAACCTCCTCGTAAGGTGGCTGGTTGTACATCAACAGGAATGGGCTACCAGACGTTATGCCTGACAGAAGAGAAATGTGAACTTCATTCAGTTGGATCTGGAGAGAAAACCTCAGATAGATATGGGCAAATTGTGAGCAAGGCCTTGAAACAACGTGGAGACAATTCAGATCCAGACTTCTGTTGCCTTCTGTTACAAAAACTAACCAATCGACTCTAAAACGAAACAGAAAAGTAACTTCTTACAGCAGCAATCGCTGGACATTTCTAGGGAAACTCCATTCTACAGACAGATTTTTTAGATCTATTGCTTCCCCTGAGTGACTGAAAGAGAAGACACAGCTGGGCTACGAATGCATGCAGGCATTCTAAGAGCCTTGCAGGATACTAAGAGCAGGTCCATTGCAGAGTATAGCCTTCAAGCAACCACAGACTTTTGAGAACTGAAGGTAGTAAAATCGCCAGTAGTTACTTTTAATTGAACAAACAAATACTCCCCAAACTCTTCTTCCTGTCTACGTGCCCACTGATCCATTATTTATCGATCCACGGCTTATTTCATTTTCCAAGTTGAAACGCATTTCACTAGTGAGGGAAAAGACCCTTCTCCATTATTACTTCAAAGATCTTTTCTGCCGTTAAATCAGAAGATATACATAAGTACCAGAATTGGAATTGTTGTAGCAAGTCCCAACCTTAACACAATGAAATCGTTCATTATATCTGAACAATACCTACATTTAAAGCAAACACTACATTTTTAAGTATCAAAAGGAAAAGTTGTTTTATTTCCAGGAAACAAAAAGAAAGGCAAAGACCTGGAGAACTGGAGAATCCTGCCAGCTCTCCAATCAGTCACGCAGGGTGTATGACACATTTGGTTAAACACCAATGCTTTTTTCATATACAGTTGTTTCTGTTTTTAAGTTTTGGCCTTCTTATCTACCTCTTATAGATCAAGTTTTGTTTTTAATGCAACATAATTTAATTAAACAAACATTTGATATACATTTTAAAGCTATTTATACAGATAACCTCATGACAGATTCAGTTTGTAAGATAAGGAAATTCACTTAAAACTTTGCTTTCAGGATTTGTTTTCTACAGGATCACACTTTGAAACTGTATTTATGCTGCACTTAAAACAGGAACTAAATAATAAAGCCTTTTGCCCATTCTCCTTTTGTCTGAGTGCTATTTTTTCACACAGATTTCTTTACAAGAAACTATAATAAAATGTGGATAAACAGCAGAATGATCTTCACATGAGAATAACGATCCATGTAATAGAGTTCTGTGACTTTTCAATTCAAAACGAAAAGACATCCACATTCCCTGCACAAACTATGATTTTGTTGCTCGGAAATCATTATAAAAATGTAAGTTAATGCTCTAACACATTTACTGACTTTTTAGAGACTGTCTCCAAATCTGATAGAGAATGGGCAAGTATTTTAATTAACTGGATCTTCAATGCACTGTGTTTGTACAATTTCTAGTTCCTTAACGCTACCCCATGTGGCCTAGTATCTATCTCTGTCCTTCCACAAAATGGCTCTGCACTGAGCGCACGCAGGCAGCACATCTCAGTAAGGCTAGAGGACATGGCGCTTTCGCAACCGCAGGCACCCGGTGCAATGGGATCTTGATGTTAACCTGAACCTTCTGATGCTGCTATCACTTCAGTACATAAACTGCAGCTCTTATGCAAGGCTCTAATGGCCATCAGCAACTTCAGACGCCACAGATGAGGCATGGCTTTTTAAGCACTGACTTCGTTCTGGGGTAGGCTGGAGCCTAAATGCTAGTGCTGTGTCAAGGCTAATACAGCTACCAGAAGGAAGCTGGGGGAACTGCCCAATTCCTCCTCAATTTCTTCTCAAGGAAAGACAGTTCTTGACACTTCTTTTCAGCACAGTTCTGCCCTCTGTTGAGCCCTGCAGACCAACATTGTGAAAATAGGCACCGGCCAAGTACCATCGTTTGCTCTTGGTAAGTGGGTTGGCAGAGCTGTCCCCTCAATGTAGCTTGAGCAGACTGCTGGGCTGAACAATTATTAAAAAACTTGGTGAAAATGCTGGCTTCTTAAAACAGCATTTTAATACAACAGCAATCTTAAACTTCTGTTGATGGTGCCTGCTGTGGACACCTACCAAGTCCTTATTTCTACATTTCTACTAGAAACAAGAGTGCTGAGGGAGCTGGCGGAGGAGCTGGCCACGCCACTCTCCATCATCTCTCAGCAGTCCTGGCTAACAGGGGAGGTCCCAGATGACTGGCAGATCGCCAGTGTAACACCCATCTACAGGAAAGGCCAGAAGGAGGATCCTGGGAACTACAGGCCTGTCAGCTCGACCTCGGTACCAAGCAAGATTATGGAGTGATTCATCCTGAGTGCACTCAGCGGGCACGTGCAGGACAACCAGGGGATCAGGCCCAGCCAACACGGGTTCATGAAAGGCAGGTCCTGCTTGACCAGCCTGATCTCCTGCTATGGCCAGGTGACCCGCCTACTAGATGAAGGTAAGGCTGTGGACGTCATCTACCTGGACTTTAGTAAGGCCTTTGACACTGTTCCCCACAGCATCCTCCTGGAGTAACTGGCTGCCCATGATTTGGATGGGCATGCTCTTCGCTGGATAAAGAACTGGCTGAATGGCTGAGTTCAGAGAGTGGTGGTGAATGGAGTTAAATCCAGCTGGCGGCCGGTCACGAGTGGTGTTCCCCAGGGCTCAGTTTTGGGTCTGGTCTTGTTTAACATCTTTAATCAATAATCTGGATGAAGGCATTTAGTGCTCCCTCAGGAAGTTTGCAGATGACACCAAGTTGGGTGGGAGGGTTGATCTGCTTGAGGGTAGGAAGGCTCTGCAGAGGGATCTGGACTGACTGGATCAATGGGCCAAGGCCAACTGTATGAGGTTCAACAAGGCTAAACGCCGGGTCCTGCACTTGGGTCACAACCCCATGCAACGCTACGTGCTTGGGGAGGAGTGGCTGGAAAGCTGCCTGGCGGAAAAGGACCTTGGGGTGTTGGTCAACAGCCAGCTGAACATGAGCCAGCAGTGTGCCCAGGTGGCCAAGAAGGCCAGCGGCATCCTGACTTGTATCAGGAATAGTGTGGCCAGCAGGAGCAGGGAGGGGATCGTGCCCCTGTACTCGGCACTGATGAGGCTGCACCTCGAGTACTGTGTTCAGCTTTGGGCCCCTCACTACAAGAAGGACACTGAGGTGCTGGAGCGTGTCCAGAGAAGGGCAACGAGGCTGGCTGAGTGTCTGGAGAACAAATCTTATGAGGAGTGGCTGAGGGAGCTGGGGCTGTTTAGTCTGGAGAAGAGGAGGCTGAGGGGGGACCTTCTTGCTCTCTACAACTACCTGAAAAGCGGTTGTAGTGAGGCAGCTGTTGGTCTGTTCTCCCAAGTAACTAGCGATAGGACGAGAGGCAATGGCCTCAAGTTGCGTCAGGGGAGGTTTAGATTGGATATTAGGAAAAATTTCTTTATCGAAAGAGTGGTCAGGCATTGGAACAGGCTGCCCAAGGAAGTGGTGGAGTCACCATCCATGGAGACGTTCAAAAAGCATGCAGATGTGGCACTTTGGGAATCCAGCACACATAAAGATAAAATGTTGGTGTGCAAGAAAACCTTAAAATAGCATAAATATAGCTGCCTATTGTCAATAATTGATCTATGCTTATATCTGTTTATTATACACTTGTAAATTACAAGCCAACGCTGACAGTCCCTTAATGCACAATTACCGCCTGGTTCATTACTAGATACACTTCTAATAGTACAAGCTGGTAAAGGAGAAGATACATATTATCAAGAGAATACTGAAAAGCTGTTTTCCCTTTAGAAGCAAGTGACAAGATAAACAAGAAAAACATACCTGCTTCTACTGAAGTAAACTGGCTAGCAGAATTCAAGAGATACTTCAATGTTTTGGTAAAGCAACAGACAGGCAGAAGATACATGGCTGTATTTGCCATGTTTCAATTATACAAATTATAAAGGCTCTTTCTAAAATACATGCCAAAGATCAGACAGCTGACTGAACCGACTTAATATAGTTCATTAAAAATGTTAAGCGGCTCGTGTCAACTAGCTTCAGGTCATAAGCTGAATGAACTAAACATTTCCGAAAGGAAAACTGCATTAAGTTCCTAAAAAGACTGTAGACAACCGAATTGCAGCAGAAAAATTTCCTCCTTTTTACAGAGAAAAAGGACCAGAGAGGTAAGATGGAATGTCATTAAATAAATGCAATCTTTGAAATAAAACAGATATCTTTGTCAGGTAACAGCCACAAGAATAGAGTTTTTATGTATTAAAAACCCCAAGAATTTTTATAGCAAAGCTGTAAACTGTTTTTTCTTGCTTGCAGACAGAGCTCATTTGTATATCACAAAGTCTTGCTAGAATAATTACACCTGATTGGTGTGTGACAAATTCATACCTGGGAAATAGCAGCAATGTAAGCGTAAAATCCTAGTGTGAACACAAATATTTGATAGGAGCGAGCTTCTGATATCTTAATTGCATAATTCAAAAAGAAAGCATGCTTGTACTGGTGGAGAAACTTGATCCATCAACACAGACACACTGGCAAGTATATGTGAATTTAACTGAAGAGATGTAAGTGGAGACAAGCCCTGAACAAATTCAATTGGTAGCACATTTTCACGTATTACGCTTCCTCCCTGTGACAACCACAAAATGGTTATTATACTCTTCAGTGAAATGGTGACATCTATCAAGCTCCCTCATCAGTCCTACATCTTGCAACTTTTATCTTACGTTTATATATTGCTTTTATACATGCCTATATGAAAACAATTGTTCCTTGTTAAACTTTGGTCCTCAAAATATATCTCTTTGCAAACACAATCCACAGTTACCATTTTTTAAATGTTACTGAACTTTATGTATTCGATCACTAATTTACATCAAGAAAGTCCAATGGCAACTTCAAATTAAAACATCCTTCTGTATACATAAAATTACACTCCTTTAGTGCAGTATAAATCTGGTACATTCTAAAATGCTGAGTCAAACCTTTGGCTTGGAAATTTTCTGTTTGCAGATTTATAGCCACATTAGTAACTCCCAAACGTAATTTACTGCTGTATCACACTGTATTCCCACGTAGCGACTGTAACGCTATCTGCTCATAATATTCTTAGCAAAATGAAAGATAAAATATCCAGGAACTAAGTTAGAAAACCTACAGATTATCTAACATACTTCACAGAAAACAGCTGCTGTATGACCATATCATTAGATTACATGTCACAAAACACAGAAGTATTCACATCCATCTTCCAGCCCTCTTGTTAAAACACTAAGTAAACAGATAAAGCGTTGAAATCTGAAAATGTTTCCCTCACCTTTCTTACTTTGCTACTCATCAGCCCTTAATAAATATCTAACTGAAATAAAACATTTTTTAAATTAGCACATGTATGACTAACACACCTCTTTGCATATCAACATCCCATCTGCTGTTGCACAGTCAGAGTTTTCAGCGTTGGCACTAACATCTTAGAAGTCTTAGAAGAAAAGTCCGCACTTTATTTGTGGAAGCACTGACTTTTCCCTAACGGCCCGCAGAGCAAACCATACAGGTTCTGGGAGCCCAACAACTGGGGCTCCCACGCTGTCATGCCCAAGCCATTGGGTTGCCCCAGCCAGAGGATGACGGCGAGGGCACTCCTGGCTTTCCCCAGAGGCCTGTGTCCACCCCACGGGGTGAACACCCATGCAGAGCAGCTCCCCAGAAATGCCTGGCCCCCTTCCCAAGGGCTGCTGCCCCAAGAGAGGCAGCAATCCGCTGAGACACCTTCACCACCAGCCTCCATCTCAGGGTGGGAGCCCAGCTGGGACCAGCGTGAGAAGTAGGAGAGGGACGGGGACACTGCAGGGACAGGGTGTCCAGGCTTGGTCTGGGCACTGACACTACCCGAGGAAAACACAGCTTGATGCATATGAACACACTATACTTTACTTGACTTAGAGTTGAACCCTTTAACAGAGATAAATCAAATACAGCACTAAATAATGTGACAACTGATCCCATTCTCTTTGGCTTTACGAAAGAATTTGGACTTATATGAAAAAAAATCTATTCTTAGTAAGTTATTAAAGTAATAAGTTCTACACGGATATCCCACGGAAAACAACTGTTTTCCATAGCTTTTACTAAGTATAAACAGAAAGAAAAACTCTTGTGCACTTCAAAAATGACTAGTAGGCAGAGGTCACAAAGCACTCCAATTGCAACCAAAGCATGTCATAGCTCTATATTAAATCATTACACTGACTTTTCGGATGGTTAAATTTATCTGGGATTATATATCTCGCTTACATCCCTCAGAGAGCCAGGGCAAGCATAAAACAGAGTCCCAATGTATTCTTGTCAGCCTATAATTTAATTTTTTGCTGAAAGAGATACAGCATCCTTTTGCCTTTTCTTCCAAGAGTTTCATTTTCTCTGTCTTTGAGGCTTTTGTTTATAGATTATTTTTAAAAATATGCAGTCTTACTGTTACCTGGATCACTGCAGAAATGACAAAAAGGGGGGGAAAAACAGTGTATTGCTATCCATTTTACTAAGCATTCTATCAGTTAGCTGAAAACTATTAAATATTCTTCTATCAGGACAATCAGTTCCAGTGCTCCATCTTACTTTCTCGTTTTCTGAAAAGTCTGGGCCATGCACTTGTTTTCAAAAATTTTTTTGTAACATCACATCTATTTCAGTATTTAACATAAATAACAGACTGTAATAAGCAAATTATGTTGCCAAAAGTACAGTACACTACTGCAAATACCTGTTCATAGAGGTGATTTGGATTGAACAGCTGGATTAATTCTCTGGACAGAAATCATACAAGTCCCTGTTAGCATATTCAACATGAGTAGGTGAAGTATATTGCTGTATTTTATGTTCTTTTTTTCAACTCAAATTTGTACTGAGAATATTTGTACAATTTTGTACAAGTTTGTAGTACAAATGTGAACTGGGACTATTTCTACCATGTCCCTTGTCACTGACAAACTAACCCCTGCACCCTGCTTGCAAAACATGTGTGCTTCTAAAACCAACCAACACCAATACAAAAACCCTCTCCAAACCCCAAAAAACCAAAACAAAAGAGCTTTGGCTTTTCAATATGGAAAGGCTTTCACACTGACACTGTGTCCCACCATAGCCACACCATCTCCAGACGAGTACAAGAGGATCCTCAAGCAGGTGCCAGGGTATTTGAAAGACAGAGATACATGTCAAGGAACAGAAGAATTAGCAACATATTTGAGAGGCCAAAGCAATAAGAAAAGTTAATTCTAAATAAAAAAATATAAAACCCCCCCTAAGAATATCACCAAAGAATAGTTACTTTGTTAAATTGGATTACTAGGCCTCAACATTTGAATTTATCCCAAGATGACTAATGTACAAATTTTGAAAAGCAATTATAGCCATACAAATTATGAAAAAAAGATAAAATATACAATGAATGTGAGTTTGCCTGCAAATTTCATGCAATAACCCTAAAAAACTACCTAAGCAATTTCAAATTTAGCAATAATGGATTTTGGAGATAATCTGGGAAAACGAGTTCTGCTTCTGAAATATTTTTTATATTAAACTTTCTATATTTGAGCCAGATTCCCCAAACCACTGAAACTATGGGTGACAGGCTAATGAAAGAGAATTGTAACACTCTGACTGCAGAGTACTGTGACAAAAATAAATAGCTACTGTCATGGACAAATCAGTTTTTCTGTTGAAACATCCAGGGGAGAGGAAAATTGCTTAACTGGGGATTTTGCCTGACAAAAGGGGTAGAAGCTGTAAAGAGAAGCTTCTCCCTGGCCACCTGAGGAAAAGCGTAGCATGCATGACAAAGAGAAAAGGGAAACAGCAAATAAGGGAGGCACTGTGGGGAAAGATTCTTCTCTTTCTGAAGGAGAAGCCACCAGTAAGAAGAGATGAAGGAGAATCAAAAACCTTACAAGCATCTGACTTCAACTCAGCGAATCCTCCAGAAGAGAGAAAAACCTGAGGCGGGAATGTGCTCACTACAATGACTGGGAAAAAATCTTAGATCTACATGTGTTGTCTTTGAGAAATAGCCTAGAGAACATGGCTGTACTCCAATTTATACCAGATGCAGCATTCCCTCCCTTTAGTGAAGGAGAAATTATTGAAACGCTCTTCAGGACTGCGTTTAGGTCCTACAACTAGGCAGCACTGAAGTTTTAAATCCATGGTGTATTTCAACCTCCAGAAGATTTCATTTCTCTCATACTGCTAAAGCTCCTACGATATGAATGAGATCTAGCCTACGAGTAGTTATTTAACAGATCTTTTGCACCAGCTAGCAAGCAGGTTCACACTATTAACGAGTATTAACTACTGAAGCTCCACAGGCTCATCGCCGGACTAGGGATGCTGATACAACCCATCTGATGCCCAAAGGCAGACAGACCAGGGAGAGGCAAGGAGCTGATCCATGTGCTCTCCACACAGAGAATACAATTAAATCTGTAAGGGACTAACCAATGATGCTGCCACAGGGTGGGGAGAACCAAATGGGCTCTGCCACAGCACTGCAGCGCCGAGCAAGAAGTTCTGCAGCTCTGCATGGGAAGGTTGTGATGCACAATCACAGGGAGGATCCAGGTGCAGATGTAGGCATATTCTTGAGCAAAAGACTCTCATCTTCTAGTCAAGCTGTAGAAAATCACTGGAGGTCTTCTCAGGCGGGGAACTCCGTCTCCTGAACACGCTAGCTTTCAAGCAAGACATAGTTTTCAACATGATCTCACCTGATGTACTGTTAAAAAGCAGCTTCCTCTAACATGAGGAATAGTTGGGAAGGTGTTTTAATTTTAATTGATTATCTACTCCACTATACAGCTTGGAGGATAGGGAGAAGAAAGAACGCATTTGGAGAGAAATACAGCGTTCTAAATAATCTGAATAGGAGAAAAAAAGCCCCCAAATGTTCCTAACAGGAAATTAAGCATTCTTATGAGGAACTTTTGAAATGTGAATGAAAAAAGCTCAGCTTTAATAACTAATTTATTCACTTGATAAGAATTTACAACCACCACAGCTGACCATCTAGCAATCATAAAAACGTCCTGAGGTGCTGTTTTATGACTTCTACCGTATTTTGCAACTAAGTATTACATAAAAGATTTTTTTTTAATTCAAAAATCCTTCTTTTTTTCATTTAGTTTCTGAAATCCTAAAGGCCTCTCAATCAACAAAGAGCTATAATGTGGAATGTATTTCACTTCAGCCATATCAATAGTGTGCAAGTCAAAATCTGTAGCAGTTAGTTTAAAGAGCACTGTGACAAATAATCGAAGAACAAAACCTGGCATAAAGCTAGGCTTATAAATAGGTTGAAATGGCTGTAAGATAATGAGAGCCCAATATCAAAGTCCAAGGCAATGCATTTTGATGTACATTTTGATGTACATTTCACAAAATGACAGAGAATAAATAATGTAAGGAACATATTGTGATTACAGATCTAAACAAGGGGGAACAAATGTGCAAATTTGGTTATGATGTTTTATCTTCAGATTTTAACAATGCAAAGTGTCAAGCAGAAAACAAAATAAAAAGAGACAAAGGAAAACCTCTCAGAATCTGCTGGAGTGAATGCAGTCACTGAAAACTTATTTTTCTCTTCCTTCGCAATTTTTTGAACATCCAGTTAACCTGGCAGAGTATGTCACAACTCTGTTTTCTTGCTGATAAGGAAAGGAGCAAATTTACAATAGCTAAAGTAGTGAGAATAAAACAAAAAAAAATTAAGCATTCCATGATTTCCAACATTCATCATGGAACTGAATCTTTGCCCTGTGAATCAGCCTCAGCACCTACCCCAAGCACCACCCCTACAGCAACTAAGGGAAATGAGCTCACAGGTGCAAATGATCCTGTGGAGTTAGCGTGGCTGGTAACATGAAAACGGGTGTTGGATGTCAGAGATGTAGCACAAGAGTTGCCTGTCTTTGTCGTTCATCTACTGACAAGGGGCAGAAAAAAGTGCTATTAATGAAAGCACTCCAATTGTGAGGGACTGAAAGGTCTACAGGCATTTCTGCCTATGACTCCCACCAGTGCTCTTTGTTAAAAAAAAAAAACCACTCCAAACATTTGGTACTCATAGTGTTCTGCTCTCCCTACGCTACGGGTTTCTACCGTAAGCTTTACTTCACCTTAGCTCACATACTATACATATTATAATGTATCTCCATTTTATTGATTGGGCTTTAAGGTATGTTTAGACTTTGACTAGATGGATACTCCCCACTGTAATGTCCGGTTTCACTGAAGCAATTTAGGGTAATCCTTCCTTCCTTATTTCCAATTAATCAATAAAGCAAGAAAACAAATAAAAATCTACTGACAACCCATTGCAGAGATTTCTTATTAAAGTCTAGCACTATGCTTTATTGTCTATTATCACGACTCAGGTGTTGTTTCAGCTGAAGGTTGACATTTCTCTTCTTGACCAATGCATGCTGTATGTCTTCAAAAATAAGGGAAGGTAAGAATGCATTGCAAAAGAAAAAAACCTAGCTGATAAGTAATATAACTTTTGGTGAGAGTCACTTGAAGTTTTCCTTCACTGGTTCTGGAATAGTCTTGCATTTGCTTTCCAACTTGTATCATCATTAGTCAAATTAAAAAATGATCCTGGATTTTGTAACACTAGAGATAACAGAGAATGACTTTACACAATAGTCTGTGTTGCTAAACCTAAAAGCCAAAACATATCTATTATGTTTTGTTCCTACTGTCAAATTTAACTGCATATTTAAAACACTAATTAAAAAAAATCTGTAATTATTCACCATCAAATTATTTTTCCCCTTTTGATCTGCCACTTCAAAAGTTAGCACTATTTAATACAAAATAAATAAAAATTCAGCTGCAGCTAAAAAGCACGTTTTTCTCAATTTAGCAACACCACTACATGAGAAGAATGTAAGCAGTATCTTGTTTTACATATATATATACATATATTTATATTTGCATAAAGACAAGGCAAACGTTCTGTAAAACTTTCACAGAATGCTCAACCCAGGACCTAGTTCTGCAATTCCTAAGCATCCTAAATGAACCACACACATAACTGGAAAAATGCATTCAGTGGAATGTACACATGCTTACACAAGTAGATTATTATGAATGCTATCAGTTAAGAATGATAATTTGCAAATGATTAAACTGCACAGATAAATAGAAGGCTGATTTTTATAACTTGATTCTGGCTTTGCCCAAAAGGATTGATGAGGAGTTAGGACAAATGTCAAATAAAGACATGAATCCCCATTTTAGGAATCTATTTATTTCAACAAAATTCCTAAGAGATATTCAGTTTATAAGAATTAATATTTTCTGCGGTCAAGGAATTTTGAAACTATTTTTCATACGGAACACATCGTCTTTATTTTTATTCAGTTTCTCATACAAGCCTTACTTGAGTTCTTATTTCTGTGGCAGATTTACTTAGGGCTAGGTTTTTACTACGATTCAGAAACAGGAATGCTCTTGTATTTTTTCAAATTGTCCTCTCTTAGGATACCCTAGATCCAACACCCATATCCTCATTCTGAGAAATATATCGTAATTATTCTACATCACTGCATAGACATTCTTTTGCTATTTTAATTGTCCAACTTCTCTGTAAGAACCAAGTCCAGAACAGTTGTTTCCCCCTCCTGCCCTTTATAAGTTGTTACGATACTTAGTACAATACTACTTGTGACTATGGAATCACACATGAAAGTGTGCGGCATGTAAATGATTACAAATCAGCACAACACATCAACACCCAGCCACGCAGCATGGGAGCCAAGACCCCACCCTTTCCAAGCCAAATGCCCTGGCCTGTTGGCTGTGATTACGGGAGGAAACTCGCTGAGGGTGAAAGTGTTTTCTAGCAAGCGAAAGGGACAAAGAGCGTAATATCTGACCTTGTTATTTCCTGGTTACTGCTGCTTCTGCGGAGGGGACAGGCATTTTAGCAACATCAGCTCAAGCAAGCTGAGATTGTCTGTTTTTAATGGATTTAGATGATTTTTTCCTTCATTTTCTGTTTGGACAGTAAAATGACACAACACCATGAACTGCTGCTGTGTTTGTTCACTTTTCCAGCAACAAAGTTTTTTTTTGAGATACATGTGCTTAAAAACCAGTATGTATGCTTTATCTCAACATACATCAGTTAAGCCTACACTTACTAACCAAAACAGAGAAAGAGAATTCCTGCAAATCCAGTGAGTTGGTGGTCCTGCTGCTCCTCTGGGAAAAGAGAGATCTCCCTTCGCCCTCTGACCGAGAACCAGGCAGAGCAGAAATCCGAATTTCCCAGATGAGTGCTCTGACCGTCTGCCTTGGAAGCTGTTCCTGGCTGCGCGTTTAGTCAGTTTTGTCAGGAAACGCTTTTCCAAGTTTTCTTGGATTCTTAAAAACTTCTAGTTTCAATGAGTCAGCATTTCCAGATGAAAGGCTGCTGTACTGAAAAATTAATGAGAAGCTGTATTCGTAATAACCACTGAAGATTATACTTCTCCGTTTTGTAGTTCTGACCGAACAGTTAGCTGTGTATTTCTTGACTGCTAGAACACGCCCTCCTCCCCTCCAAATGCATTTAGGATTTAAATCACTAAGTTATTAAGAACTTTAAAATTTTATTGATTCAAATAAACCATCATTTCAAGACTGCATATTCTTATGATATTGATGTATTTGTGCCATTACAGAAATGGAGGGTGTTACAACTTAAATATGAAATCAGAAATTTCCTCTTATGGAAATGGCTGCAAAATATAACCTCATAGAAGAATATACCCCACTGCAGTAAACAATCAAAGTATACTTAGAATGACCAAGCTGCTCTCTTTCATGCTGTAACATTTAAATAAGGATAAACTGTAAGGGACTTAAATTATTAGAATGCTTCATTAAAAATATATACAGTTCTTGTTGCTGTCATTGTAAAACAAGATCCACGAAAGAAACCCTTACTCATACTTTTCTCACTTTACAGTATAAAATATTTATTCTGGATATGGTCAGCTGTATTTTCTGATCCCTCTCAAAGGCCTGTCTAAATATTTGAGATTAAAACCTGAATGTAAATTTTTGTGGACTTCAGAATGCCATTCATAACCTGGAGGAAGACCCCTTGAGACTCTGTTAAGGCATTCATCCTTCTGCTGCTTTGAAGATCCAGGCAAAAGCTCCCGTTTGCCTAAGCAAGGGGGGCAACACACTGCCACCGTAGCTGGCAGGCAAGAACAGACACCTCCAAACACGGAAGAAACCACCTCTCTACACTCACAGCTCATCAGACCTACCACTTGTGCTAGCACTAATTCAAGCAGAAAAAAATGTGGTCGTTTCAAAACACCACTTCAAAATTAGTGATGACTGGCACATAGATAAAACATTACACTACAGTTCCATCTACACTGATTACATAGTAATTACCTGAAACTTGGTTGGTGCGTTACATCAACAACACAGTAAGTCACTACTGTATTACTTTTTTATTAGCATGTTATTGCTAAGATGGACATGGATCAGCACAATCCCTGGTAACTCGTAACTCAGTGTTCTACATGCATTCTGCTGTTACCATTGGAAACTGACTCCTTCAGCAGCAGTAATCCTTTTTAACTAAGTTAAATCAGGTTATAGTAGCTAAGTTAACTGTAGCTTGTATCTCCAAAATCTTTGTTATTACATGATTTCTAAAAATTATTTTTTAATTACACATTAAATCAGACTGTTGAGAAACATGGAATAGACTGTTACAAAAATAAAATCTGTCGATCACACTTTTATGAAAAATCACTTCTAGATACAAATATTTCTTCTTACAGTCCATTTACTAGAAAACAAAAAGATTCTAATATGTGTCATGGCACATCAAAAACATTGCCTTGCACTGTCCCATATGACTGCTCTCTCCAGACAGCACAGCGTTTCTTCAACGGTCGAATTTTTGAAAGCAAATGTAGGTACACAGAGCCACATTTTCTTATGAAGGTCTTCTTACTACCAAAATAGCCTACTGCAGTAAAATCATGTTCAGGTTTCAAGTGTCCTTCTTCAACTGCAGCAATACACATTGCTTTGTATGAAGTATTCTTGGAGCATGCACCGTTTGCAAAGCACAAGTGTGACACCCAAGCCTAAGTGACATCTCAGCCTAAAAGAAACGCTCAGTACCCACACAGAAGATACCAGCTTACATGCTGTATTAAGAAAACAACAAAGTCATTTAGACAAGTACCCTGCAAAAGCCCAGTAGTTTTTCACATCTACATACACACACACACAAACAAATGACTTGATTTATTTTCATTTATTAAAGTACATGTATGGCATTGCTCTCACTGATCTACCTGCAGTCAACAGACTGAAGACAATAATTACTGTAATTGCTAATCCTACAATGTTTTCTTTAGATCCCTAACACAAGATTCCCTTAATCAACATGAATACATCACCTGATTTTCAAATAATCATGCAGAACACTTCAGCCACAGTACACCATGGATTTCTGATGAGAAGGGATATTCTAAACAAGCAACACGATTTTCTTAAGTTTTCCACCTCCCAGGGAAGATAAACTTTCAAAAGTTTATGCTCCAGTCTTAGTATTTTCTTTTCCAAACTGTCACAACATAATTCTCCTGAGGCTTAGCTTCTGAAATGGTTTCATAGTTGATTACACCATAACTGTGCTTAGGATCTGCCATTAATGTTGCAACAAACAGAATGAAAACTAAGAGAATGAAAAGTTTACATTTTAATAAGGAAAAATACAAAGTTCTCTTCTACTTAATTAAATTGAAACAGCATTAAAAAAAAAAAAAAGAAAACCAGCAAGATTTAAATTATTACTGGAACATTAAATGATCAGTAAAACAAACTGTGCCCATGCAAACCACCGAAACAAACTTTTCCACAATCAAAATGAACGTTGGAGACTTTTTCTTATTTGGCACCATGAAACAACTGAAATAATCTACTTCAGGTGTATGCAGACAACTGAAAATTCTCAGCTGTTTATTTTCAACAATGGAGAAATGGTTGGGTCCAGGAGAAACTGAAACCAAAATGAAACACTGCTTAACACTCTTGAAACTTAATTTGTAACAACTTCTAAAGAAGTCTAACTTCACTTGAAGCAAAAATAAACAAAGCAACCCTCCCAAACCAAGCACAAAGTGGTGCTTTTGAAGCTACAGATGACAAACTTGACTAGCCAACACCTAGCCAAATTCTGAGTACAAAGACACTGTTTGCCTCACGCTAAGAATGCCAGTGCTGAACTCTTGAATCTGAAAGGAGCAGAATCCGACCCATGTCCACGAGATGGGCCCTAGCAAATGATCAGAGGCCTCCTAACGAGAAATCCTACCAAAACACAGTGAGGTGATTGCACATATCCTAGTATTCATGACTCCCAACTCAGTCTTGCACAATTCCTATTTGAAGACTTGACTAGAATATCTTTTGCCACAGCTGTACCCCCTTATCATGTCATGTGTGCCCAGTTAGCGATTTTTTAATAAGGAGGACCTATAAAAGATAAGGGAAAAGAACATATATTAAAAAAACTGATGCAGTTTCATACTTGCTGTGTTTTTCCATGTGATTGTGCCTTTCAAAATTTCTAATGTCCTAACAGCTTCTGTCATAATTAAACTTATTAGATACTATTTGTTCCATCTCACAATGCTAGCTTTAAAAAAAAAGAGCATACATCAATGCAAAAAAAAAAAACCATAAAGAAGCAGATACCCATTTCACTTGACAGAGGAAAGCAAATAGTTGCTTTTTCTATGTAGGGAACAGCTATTAACTGGCTTTTAAGCAATGGCATGCAATGTTAAGTTTAAGATCTTGAAAAGGACTTTACATGCCATTTTAATGATCAAAAGAATCGCACATACAGAAATTGCAAAGAAATTTTGAAACAGTGTCCCAAAGGCAGAATAATAATCTTGAAAAGCACGCAGAGCTTCATCTTCCAACAGCAAAAAAATCAACTTAGATTATTTTACTCTGAAGGGAGCTTAGAGAAAAAAGTAACAGGTTTGTAAATGAATACGAGCAATGACACGAGCCAGCAATGTGTCCTTGCAGCCAAGATGGCCAGTGGTATCCTTGGTTAGGAGGAGCATTGCCAGCAGGCTGAGAGGGGTGATCCTTCCCCTCTGCTTGGCACTGGTGAGGCCGCAGCTGGAGTGCTGGGTCCAGATCTGGGCTCCCCAGTACGAGAGAGACATGGACGTACTGGAGAGAGTCCAACAAAGGGCCACAAAAACGATGAAGGACCGGAACATCTCTCCTATCAAGAAAGGCTGAGAGCTGGGGCTGTTCAGCCTGGAGAAGGGAAGGCTCAGGAGATCTCATTAACGTATATAAATACCTGAAGGGAGGGTGGAAAGAGGACAGAGCCAGGCTCTTCTCAGTGGTGCCCAGTGACAGGACCAAAGGCAATGGGCATAAAATGACACAGCAGGAGGTTCCCTCTGAACATCAGCAAACACTTTTTTACTGTCAGGATGACAGAGCACTGGCACACTGGAGGTTGTGGACTCTCCATCCTTAGAGATATTCGGAAGCCGCCTGAAAATGCTCCTGGGCAACTGACCCTGGGTGGCCCTGCTTGGGCAGTGGGGCTGAAGCAGATGACCTCCAGAGCTCTCTTCCAACCTTAACCACTCTGTGAGTCTGTGACATGCCACAGGTGCACAATTTCAAACTCCACAGTTCAAGCTTGAGCCAAAAATACAAATATATCTGCCAGAAAAACCAGGAAAGAAAAGGTCGCTAGGACAGAACAATTTAAACAAAAAAATTACATTGTTCAGAAATTAAATTTGGTTAATTCCCTATGAAAACTGAAGTATGTCTGGAAATTTTTGTTTTGGTTATGTTTGTGTAATTACTATTTCTTTGAACTATCTTCTTTTCCTTGCCCTCTGATGGATAAAAAGAAAGGCAATAAAAGGCATATAAAAAACTTTGTGTCTATTCTGTCAGGAATTCCAAAGCACCACATCAACCCTCTCCACAGCCTGAGTAAAAACCGAGAGAACTTGCACCTTCCGTGTTTGCAGAGCAGTCTGTATCAGACCACACAGCAATGTGAACATTGTGTCTATTGCTGATACACGTATCTTACAACTACATATCAGGATACTGCTGCATCCTTGCGCTGCTCGTTTGCAAGACATAGATTATCGATCAGATCTCTTGCTGAGCGCGCTGTTTCCACCACAGCACAGCTGAATGGGGGATGCTCCTCCCTAACCACTTCCAACACCTACTGCTGTGCTGGGGTTGCCCACAGCAGTCTGGATTATGCAATGGCAGAGACGAGGTAAAAAGGTTTGACTTGGTAACAGCTTGCTCTCAAGTCTCACAAAGCCTGAAAATGTTGTGGCAGTAGGCATGAATGAAGCGACTCTTACTGACGCAGCTGGGGACCAACTGTGTCATTCTGGATGAAAGGACACGATCATCTGACTCCACTGTAGTAGGGACAGGCACAAAGGCCACTGCAGTCCAAAAGACGTTAATGTTTTCTTAACAGAAATATGTATCATAAGAAATCTTCAGAAAACCCCCTTCTTGAAGAGAATCTCTGTGTCCTTGAGCACATAGCTTTCAAGCCATGGGGAAAAAAAGGAGATTAGAGTGGAGAGCCACAGTGTCTCCTTCCAGGCTATCCTCAACCCTTGTTTCTGCGAAGGGAACACACAGTTGTCTTAGATGGTATTTAAGAAATCTGAGTCAGTAGCTTAAAACTATGACAACATGTAAAGGAATAATTATGTATCTAGTGAGAAAGGAATGTATGAGGGAGGGATACTCTGTCCGGATGCCAGCACCAGCGAGTAACAGCAAATGGTGCAAACTGGAAGGGCCTTTCCCTTAAAGAACCAGCTGGTCTCCTTTGTTCGGAAGATCCCTGAGCGTTTTGCAGGTTTCGGTCTCTGCAAGAATCTGCTCTGCACTGTCCGTGGATGCTGTCTGATCCATTCTGATCCACTGGCTCCTGCCTCACCTGCTCCATTCTGGAGCTTCGAGATTTCAAGCTGGAAATCTCTCGGGTTTTTTATACTTAGTCATCACCTCACAGAAATAAGGGGAAACTTCACAGGATAATCCTGTTTCTACTGTGCTGTTATGTACAAATGCACTGCCACGTAGCTGCAAATTTTTTACCTCATGCATCTTTACATCATTATACCTCTTCACGTTTCACAGTGTCTATAAGAGTTAAAAAATACATCTATGTTTATCCCTCATAATAAATGGAATTTTATCATGAGAATAAACATAATCAATTCCTACAGTCAATACTTGCCTTTAAAAGATCATCAATGCATTTTAACTTGCACTTATTTCATGTATAGAACAACATGATTTCTAGAAAATTAGAGGTGGAGTTTCTTCTCCCAGTACATCATACTGACCATATGGTTACTATTTCCAGACTTTAAACACTAAGATCCTGTAAACATAAAATGAAGTACAACCATGCAGAAGTAAACAAATAAGCATTCTAAGTTTTCTGTAAGCGTTCTCCTTTCATACTTCTTTATGATCTGGGCACAGGCAAGATTTGCTACAATCATAATGGTCTTAGATTTTTAAAATTTTCTCCATTATGTTCAGTTGTAGGTAATCACCTGAGCTTTTAAGTTTTGTCTAAGCAACAGAGTCTTCTAAGGTGCACAGTTGACCTGACAGCAATGGGAAATTTTTTTGAGAACTTTATTTTAGATTCTGCTGACAGTTTTCCTATACCTTCAAAAAGCATCTGGGAACTGGTTTTGCACCTTGATGGGCACCTATCTTCCTACTGGACAGAGTTTCTAGACTGTTCCATTCTCCAACACATTTGATTTTAGAATAGGAACTTCCTCTCCTAGAGCAATAAAAAAATTGTTGCCTTCTCTCCTCATACAGTTCAGATTACTCCCTGTAGTACGAAGCATCCTGAACACACTGAGATCAACTCCGAGTTTGCTTTCCAACCATTTAACTTCAGGCAGGTGTCACATTTGAAGCAGTTCTGCAGAGAGACCCTCTTGATCGCTGCTGCAGCCCTGTCTGGCAAAGTATTACTGAACTACTCTTCCTCACGTATAATTGTTCTTTAGATTTTTTTTTGTATTTCTTACAGGTTTTTGCAAATAGCTTAATTTCTTGCAAAAACAGTAGCAGCTAGACTAAGTACTACTTAGGCTGTTTTTTCCTCCCTCTAAATAGTCCAGCATTGTTTGATTCTGCTCAACAACTTGACAATTTAAAAAAATTACTTCTTTAAATCACGACCATCTTAATCATCATCTTTTTCTCAGTTTGGGTTCTTTGATCCTTATTTTCATCTCTTTAAATAAACTGTTACACAGACCTTGAATTAGAAATAAATTGCCTCTGAAAAACATTTTTTGCACGTCAACTCAGGAGAAATGTGTGTCCTCCCAGACGAGAGTCCTCCCAGACGAGAGTTCTTTTATTTCTATTCTAAGCGCTTTGTTTCTGTTTTCTTTTTTGAGACAAAAAACCTTGGAAAAGAAAAAAACCCGCACCTTTCCTCAAATTCCCTAAGCTCGTCTTTTATGTCTCCAGGAGAAAATGTTTCCATAAGAAAATGAACATTTGATTGTAACGGGCTATCCGTGACAGGGCTGGAGGAGGTAAGATTGGGAGAAAGAGAGAATTCAAATTATGCACACCATATAACCTCTGAGTTTGTCTTCTCTCTGAGGAATGAGGGGCTTCCAAATAGGATGGTTTGTAGTTATTAGACTGTTCACAGTTACATATCAAACTGAAAGCTGCCCCTTTGAGTGATGCTAGAAAGACTGTTTTTGGTGTTGCTGCTTTTGTTATTTCCAATACCTTTGAGAACAAGATGTAGGAATATAGAAAACTTTAGGCATTCTTCTGAACTGTTAATATATTCTTAAGTATCTATTAACCTTATGGTCTTCGTTTTTTCTAAAGATTATGTTTCCACTTGCTATACAATTTACCTCCATCAACTGGAACTTCTTCCATCCATCTTAGCTTCTGGAAAGTAAAATAACTTAGGCAAAAAGTGATGCCCAACAGAAAAAAAAAACCCCAAACTACCACTCATGTTACGAAAACCTTAGAGGAATCAGAAAACCCCAAAACACTTTGAGGGCCTCTTGTGCAGCAAGGCCACTATGCAAAAATGAGAGCAACATCTTTTGCTCTGTTCTACAGATACATTGCATCTCCTTTTCTTCCTTCCTTGAAGATGAACTGAAAACTAGTATACTGGTATATTTGGTGTCATTTATCCATTTTCCCTATTACTTTTTCTACATGTGTATGACAGAAAAAAAGATTGATTTCCCTTATTACCTGAGTTTCTTTGGGAATAAAAATGTGATTTTGGTGTTGCAGTAAGCACCCAGAATCGCCTTGGCTGGACCTTGGAGATGCACCCTGACTCCAGCTGATTTTCTTTCCACTAACCCGTAACGCAGAGGAGATTCTTCACAGGGATGAGGGAAGCAGAACTTCTCTAACCCAGAAAACCGGGGAGGTCCTTCAAAGGAATAAGGGAAGCGGAACTTCTCTTTTTGTAGGCTGTCTGGTCCTTTAAGTTTGGATGACTTTTGGTAGCATGCCACGGCTGTTTTCCCACAAAAAAAGGAAAGTACTTCTAAGAGAGTTTTCTGAAATATTGTTTTTTTTAAAAATGACATTAGAAAGATGTGGAAATTAGTTTGTTTTTCAGTCTGACAAGAATCCAGCTTCTCTTGATGAGTTAACAGCTTTGAATGGAGTGTCCTCGTTTGTTTAAGTTTGATCAGTGGAATCCCTCAGATTTTTGTTTTCACATGCAGTGTGCAAGGATCCTTTCAGATAAATCGTCTTTTGGACATCAATAATAAAGAAGATACTATGTGCAGAACTTCGCATTACCTCTATTACCGTCAGGGGAAAGAAGCAAATACATGAACGTGGCAGCTCTACATGAAGAAGCAGATTCAGGAGACCTTGCTGATAAAACCTCTTTCACAAACAACACTTTGAGCTTTGTGCCCTCTGCTCAAAAGTTCTGTGAACTCAGCATTTTCAAAGAAGGGTTCCCCTTCAGGCCAGCCTGTGTATTTTGCAGAGGCCTCAGCTGCTAAACAGAACACGACACAAAAATGGGCGTAGCCCTTGACCCCTTAAAATCAGGCAGATGATGTCAGCAGTCGAACAAAATACCCGAAACTATGCTCCTAACTCTGCTCTACAAATAAACCTCATGCTAACGTTAACTGGTGAATCACTAAAACCAAAAATCTGTGCTTAAAGCAAAGGATACTTGAAGGTTACAATTTGGGATCCTTAAACTTTTTTTTTTTATCCAATAGACATTGTAGGAAGAAACCAATGAGGTTAAAGTCTTGTCTTCTTTGACGGCCTCAGGTTCAAAATGTTTGGGAACAGTGAAAAGTAAGGCAAATAGGGCGTGCATGTGCATATGTGTGTAAAAGCATGAAAATGGGAACAGCTTTCAAAAGGCTCTGCAACTAGGATCATGGAGAGGCCCTGCAATTAAAAATGGAAAAAAAAAAAAAAAAAGAAAAAAAAAACAACTGAAAAAGAAAGACAAGAAAGCACTAGCCTAGATGCCAACTATTGGTTATCTGCACTGCTAACACAATAGGTCCAGTGTTTTCAGTGGACACTGTCAATGTTCTTAGCCTTAAATTAGAGCAAGCAGCTGTTTTAGTGTACAGCTGAGCGTGACATAAGCCTGTGTAAACACTTTCCTCTGCCACATTCTTCTAAGTGGACGTGGGTTGTATTTTTCCTCCCCTCATGTAGAATAATCCTCTTCTCCAAAAGTTCAGAGTAACTCTTAAACCACATCTCAATTCTGCCACTAGAAAGCAACCAAAAGAGCAAGGGGACAATACGGTTTTTCAGGTGGGTGTGTGTATCAGGCATCAAAATGTCTACTTTTAAGGCTAGCAACCTTGACAGCATTCTACAAATTCATTATCCCTATTCCCTTGAGCACACATTTTCCAAAGTCAACATGCTTGGCAGATTCCAGTCAGTTTTGATAGCAGTGATAGGAAATCCCTACTTCTGGTTCCTACGTGTTTAGTACACAAAACAATCATAAAGCACAGTGATACGTGTCTGTACCTACAAAGACATCTTATACTGCAAGAATCAATTGATTTGGTTTCATAGCATTCCTTGCTGTCCTCACAGTTTAAGTGGACTCAATTACTGAGGATTTTAAAAAGTGAAACTTTTACATAACCAACACTGGTAAAACGTGAAAATCCTAGTAGAGTTTATGATAAACATCTCTCTCCTGTCTCTTCTACCCTTCAGTTTTCACATACTTTTTGGGGCATCTAGAGGTCAGGCAGAGAAACTTGAGACCATATTGCAACAAGTGAGCAACAATTTCCACAGTACCAAAATTATTAAGTTGAAACCATGACATTGATTTGCATGAAAAGGCAGCTGACCTCCATCTCATGACTTATTATTTTTAAACCAAATGAACTCTGAAGCTGACAAAGACAGATAAATTGCCCGACTTTCCAATTTGCAGTTAAAATCTGTGCAGACAGAACTCACAGCAGAGTTGCCAAGCTCCTTTCCTCTACTGTAGACACCAGTGGCTGCAGACACCACTGACCAAGAGAAGACCAAGAATTCCCAGAAAAGCTGCAGCAGAAGCAACAGGTCCCAGCAAAGACCCTGCCAATGAGGAAACTGTCCAAGCAGACAGTTTAATGTCGTATGGCCCAATTCTGACTCCTGCTTCTACATGTTACCTCTTTAAATGCACTGTCCCTTGAAAAGGAACCTGTAATTTCCATGGCATGCAATTTCTCCATTGTTCTGGCCCTGTAAGACTGTGCATCTTACTTCTTGGTGAGTTGTCTTCAGGTTGTGGAGGATGGTGGCCAATAACTGCACAATGGTGGGGAGGATAAAGGAAATGTGCTTGTGATGGAAAATAGTTTAAACTAGGCTACCTGAAACAGAGGAGCAACTCTGACACCAAATAATACCTTGGCTTTCTGCTATCATCTTACACCATCACCACCCTGGACTCTTCTTCACAGGTTTTCTGGCTCTCGGACAACCAGGATCCACACAGCTGAGTTATAAAAGTTCTTCCAGCTGCTAATCTAGACGCTTTTTGTTGACGATTCAATCTGTATGGCACGAATGTTGTTTCACAAGGTGCTCTTTCTTGGTTGCCAAGTTCAAGAAAATTTAGAAAGCAAAAGTACAAACTTGATCTATGAGTTATTCAAGCTGTAGAAAACTAAGTTTGGTGAGAACAAAAAAAATACGCAGGCTGCTTTTTGGTTTCGAATTCTTGGTTCTGTTACATGCATTATATATAGCGCTATTTTCTTTGCAGGAAAGATGTTGATCAGTCTCACTGGTTACAGGTGCACTGAAGCCTGTCACCTGCAAGGAGACAAGTATCTGGAATGCAAAGGTACAGGTACAGAATCATAGAGAAATGTATGTTGGAATGGGTCTCTGGTCCAGTCCAAGACCCTGCTCAAAGCAAGGCTCACGCTGAATTTATAGCAGGATGCTCAGGGCCTTGTCCAGCTGGGTTTTGAAAGTCTCCAAGGATGGGGATGTCTTTCTGGGCAACCTGCTCATGTCTAGCCACTGTGAATTTTTTTTCCTCATGTCTAATCCAACCTTCCCTTGCTGCAGGTTGTGTCCTGTTGTATCTGGTTTCATTACTGTGCACCTCTGAGAGGGGTCTGGCTGTTTCTGTAACTCCCCTCCTCCTTTAAGCAGGGGCTGACTGTTAGTAAATCCTGACTCAGCCCACCCTCTTCCTTGCTAAACAAGCTCATTTCCCTCAGCCTTTCCTCATATGCCATGCGCCTCATCCCCATCATCTTGTTAGTGGTTCCTCCACTGGACTTGCCGCAGTTTTCTGACATTTCTGGATGGGTGCAGAACTAGACACACGCTCTAGACACAGCCTTGTGAACGCTTTGTAGAGGTGAATAATCCCTTCTCCTGACTGACACTCTTCCTAATGCAACTCAGTATGCACAAGACACAGCTGACTCATGTTTAACACCACCCCCCCAGACCTCCAGGATCACTTTCAGTGGAGCTGCCACCTGGCCAGCTGGTCCCCCGTCCATACTGATGCTCAAGGTTGTTTTGTCCCAGGTTCTGGACACAGCACCTCTCTCTGTTGAACCTGGAGGTTTTTGGCAGCCCAGTCCTGCACAGTGTTCCAAGGTCCCTGCAAATGGCAGTCCTGCCTCCAGCTGACCAACTGTTTCCCCCCATTTCAGAGAATACCAATCAAATGTCCATTCCAGTCAGCTGGTTCTTCCACCCTGCACTTCCTGCAGTGAATTCGGCTCCTGTGGTGAACTATCTAGTAGACAGTTTGGAAGAAGCTGAGTATCTGCAAACTACTAGCAGCACAACTATGATAGCACTGTGAATTGAGGAAAACTGCTGTTGGCCAGCATTTAGATTTATGCTACAACACTCCCCTAAAGAAGACATCGGACACATAAGGGTTAGTTTGGACACGTCTATACGGGGCTCATATTATAGGCATATAGGTATAGGCAAAATCCTTAAGAACTGAAAAGCCATGAAAACCCTCACCAGAACAGCTAGAAGCAAAAGGCCTATGAACTAGGAAGTGAAGAAGTGAAATAAAAGAGACTAGAAAACAATTTGTTTTGTAGTCATGAACCTCCTCTCCCATCTGGTATTTATGCTACACACACAGAGACACACAGACACAAGTGCATGTATATATATTTCTATCCTCTGAATTTCAAGGCACACAGACAGTAACAATTAAGTCATCCAGATTTTAAAAGCAGATAAAATATTTCTTTAGACACTTTACAGACATATGCAGGCAGTTATCAGAAGAGGGTTTTGTTCTTTAGATCAAATTGTTTGCCTTAAGCGTACACAGAAGAGTTTTACACCAAAAAAAAAGAAAGTTCCTTTCGATGCAGAGAAGAATTGCTAAAAACTGTGGTAGAGAAGAGATTGTTCTGCCTGGTAAAACTAGTGAACCTGCAAAAGAGAAGATCACTCAGTGGGGCCAGCTACAGCATTACCTGCCAAGTCAGCCACTCTCACAGACTGGGAACTAGCAAGCGTGAGACACAGCCAGTTGGCTTTGGCGGAATATTTATGGAGGATGCAGAGGCTTATTTACTGAATAATCTGGAGACCATCTGGTGGTATCCAGTGACAAGAACATTGAGCTGAAAGTGGAAAAGCCTGAGCAATATTTCTGGCTCTGCCAACTATTCTCTGTGACCTCTGGTGGTTCAGTTTCCCGTACAAAAATTAGAAAGAAACCCCTACTGTTGTCTCTAGGAAATGTTCAGATACTTCAATAAGAATAATAATTTCTTACTATTTTAGGATATCAGTAATCACTTCAGAGTTAATTTGAATATTATTTTAAATCTGAGTTTTCTATCTGTACAAAAAGATTATACTCATCTCAATGGTTGTAGCACATAAAGTGGGGTTAAGACAAAAGTCTTCCAAAGAATTCTGAAAGAAGCTGGACAGTTTTCTTAATGGTGACATTTCTAAAATAAAGTGGACCTTCTTTTCTTCTTTTGGAAAAAAAGCACATCAATCAGGAGAACAGAAGATCTATACATCTTATAGGACCTTCCACACACTCAGCCTAATGCTCACTACCATAACTGAGTTAACGTGAGGATAATCTAAAATACTCCCAAGCTCTGAACTTGTTACCATCTTGTTGAACCTTTAAACTAATCATCTGCAGGGGATAGGGGCAATTGAGTAACCAGATCAGTACCCACAAGATATGCTGATTCCCTTCATCATCAATTTACCCTGTTTAGAAGCCCACAGACTTTCTGAATGATAGCAGTTCTTGTAGGTGGGCTTTCTTAGATATATTACTATATTTGCTTTCTTTTCTCCAAACTCCATTGACAATTTACCATGGACATAATGCAAAATCACCCTGAGGGGGAACAAGAAAAATTATCCTATTGAGGAACAGAACCTCTCTGAGAAAATCTCCAGATGAGTAAAAACTACCACTAATCCATATCCTAATTCAAGTCAAAAAGAAAACTTCCACTGCAAGCAAAAACATGCTATCCCTATTGAAAGAATTTTGTTGGATTCTCCCACAGGTGACTGCATAGTTGAAGGAGAGAGTTTCTGCCTACTAGGAGGATTCCCACGCAAACACAGCTCAGACGTGTCCCACTTTCTTCTCACAGGACTGGTCACCCTTGTCTAATCTCCTTAAGTCATCTGGTGTCTCACTGGGGAAGTGCTATCTAGGACAAAGAGACCTGCAGGGACACTGGCACGAGTGGAAAGCGAATCTTGTGACTGAGCGCACCTGGGCCGGGCTGCTCAGGAAAATTACAATAAAGTGGAGGAGGTCTATTTTTAATGGGGGAGCAGGAAAGAGGAAGAAAGGACCAGACCTCCCTTGGTGGGGAGGGAGAGGAAGAGAGAAAGGAAGGAAGAAATGCACTTCTCTTCACAGATACATGAGTCAATAACTAAACACGTAACAATGAAGTTTAAATTTAAACACTGAGTTATTTTTTTCAACAATGCTCCTGTATATGATGGTTCCAAACTACAACATTTCTTTGCTGATGCTGGAAGAAATCCAAGATATTTCAGGAAGGAGTTGGGTCTTCAGGTAAGTAGATTAACTTTTCTGTAGTACGTAAGATTTTCCAGACAATGTGTGGATTGGAAAAAGGCTTCTGTCCACATCCAGGTTTCTCAGGAAGTGGAATAAAAGTAGTTAGAGGCCACAGCAACTAAACTGCGTCCTGGAAAGTCAGCACTAGACTTCCAAAAGAAAAATAAGGGATACTGTTTGCAAAGCATTTCAATTGAAGAATTGTATGAATTTATAAAATGCAATCTATCTTCTTGTACTGCAATCGTACTACTGCCTGAGCCTGTATGATACTATGTGTTCTACAATGTTTTGAATCCCTGCAATCTTATGCATAGATTCATAAAGTATGGCAGGGTATACTTACAAACCCTTTATGCAGCTTTACAGTTCAACCAACCGTGTTGACAGGGGAATGGGAAGAGGGAAGTCCTTTATTAGTCACTCAGTGGACTGAGAAAAAATACTGTATGAGCTAGAAAGAACATCATTAAGAGGTTAGTAGAGACAGGCAAAATTTTTTTAAGCCATCTTCTTGCTTGTATCCTTTTTCCGAAGGACTTTCAAAATTCACATTTTAAAATCTGTTTATCCTAATGTATTTTGTATAGATTACAGTAAGATCATGTTAAGGAAGACAACAGTCTTTCAACTTTTCTATTTTCAACTCTGCTAAACGAAGACTAGTGCAATAGATTTTTGTTGACTGGATGGATGTGTAAATCCATCTCTATGTTTTGCGAAATAATTCTGTACCACAAAAAAATAATGTTGCAAATCATTATCACTTGCTGTTGATATACTATAAAGGCCCAGACAAATAAAAACCAGACTTTTCCTTTCCCCATCTCTTAGTTCAGTTGAAATGTCAGTGCCTGCCTTGAAAAACTAAACCACTTCAACTATTCATGGGATTTTGGTTAAGTTAGTAACAGTATTGAATAAACAAAGATTTTCCCACATTTTTAATCAAGCTTTTAATTTTTGTAGCTACACTGAACGTTTTTAGAATAAGGTTTGCCTGTAAGAAAGACTACGCTATGAAAATTGAAATTACACCTGCAACTTTTATGAAGAGCTGTCTTGTTTGAAGAAAGCATACCTTCAAACTGTCTAGCTACGAAGTGAATAATCTCATCTCGAAATTCATTAAGTGTTCAGCAATCTGAAAAGCACTACACTGCTCGTGTCTTATCTGCAGTAAGGAAAAGCAGAGCTCTGTTGTAATTCGCTGAACCTCAGCGATATCATGTTACACTTATATTTGTAAAATGGCTATTTACTTTCACATACAAAAGAGCTATCTCGTACTACAAAATGAAAGCAAAAAGTTACTAATGTAGCACTTCAGGCACCAAACCAAGTTTTTAAAAGACTGTTCAATAAGTTAAATGTATCATGATGGAAGTTTTAAAGTGATCCTACCATCAGGAATTCTCTTCCTGCAAATTTCCCTCCAGCAACAACTTTCCCCTACTTTTAACAGCGTAGCGTGAAAATGATGGCTATGCAACCCTGCATTCTGTACCACCCACAATCTTTCTGGTCAGCCCAGAACAATGAATTCATACTGTATGGAACAGACCTATGACAATGTGTGTTTTCTTAGATCAAAATGGAGCTTGGGTAAGTTGGAGTATATCAGTTGGCTCTTGATGCCACTAAAGTCACTGGAAGTTTTGTCACTGGCTTCAGAAGAGTCAGCCTTCCCGCTAAAACACAAGAATGAATGAACCGCACCTCAGCTGAATAATTTTTCAAATAATAACTTGAAGCATGTCTCTTTAGCTGTTAAGCTCTCCCTAATTTAGAACAGCTATTGAAGGTTATTTTTGTTTTAACATACCATCACATCTCATGCTTTCCGTATTTTGTAGCAAGAACCTTCCACAACAGCTATCCTCTTTCCCCGTTACATTTGTTTTATGAATCACAAGAAAAAAGGACACCAAACATTTCTAACTAGCAGCACACACTTCAAGTGAACATCTTATGTGGATGTGTATGTCAAGAGCTATCTTATTGTTGACTTAACGGTATGTAGTTAAAATCATAAACCTGGAAATGTAAGTTGCTATGTGTTTTACATCCTTTCAGTTTTAAATACACATTTAAAAGGGATACCCGATTAAAATTTAGTAATTAAAAATTTGTAAAAACAGTTAAGACTGCTACAATTTTTCTGTTTTTAAAGTTATTTTCTTTCGTGACTGCATTCTAAAAGTGGCTTACTACTGATGAAACCTTAGAATAGAGTCACTGTATCTAAACCGCACTGGCACTGGTGATGCTACACACCAGCCCTAAGTGATATGCTGTTCTCCAGCAAATCATACTCTCTGTATTGAAAATACTGCAGTTATAGGAGAGGATCTTTGGGTAAGGTACAGGATATAAAATATCTTCTTCCACAGTATGCTCTGGGAAATGATCTTCCTGGGCTAAAAACCAGTTACAAAGTATTTTTATAAACTATTCCCCCTCAAAATAGCATATACTTCTGAAAATCAGTATTGCACACTGTGCACAATCAGAAGGACCGAAATCAAGGTGTGCTATGCTTGACTGCAGCAGGCTGGCAGAAAAGTCCATACAAAAAAAAAAAAAAAAAAAAAAAAAAATCAAAGAACTGAAATGAAAGCGTAACTAGTTGATACAAATATCTTACAAAGTTGTTGAAAAGAGCAGAGATACATTAACAAAGCTGACACAAGATCCACTTTTATACAGAACACTATCCAGTAGATACCGTACATCTAGCCAAGACAGGCTCAGGTAGCAACACACTGGGGCAACACTGCCTTCCACATCCTGCACCTGGGTCCATCATCCCACCTACTGGTTTACAAGAAATCATTTACTTGAAGTTTTTATAAGCAGTAGATCTTCCATTCTCCCTGAGAAGGAAAAAAACTATGCAGCACTCCACAGTTCTTAGAATATATATCGTATCCAAGGGGAATGGTTATCTCCAGCCATAAGCATAAAATGTGACCATAAGCATGAAATGTAAATGTTACATTTAAATTTCAGTTGCAGCCTAACTTCTTAAACCGTTTAGGCCCTACTGCAATGTATGTTGTCTCCTTAGCTTGGTTTCCTAAGGAAAGCAGACTTCTGCTGTCATATCATCTGTCTGACAATCAACCCTGCCTTCTACCTAACTATGCAATGCATTGGCGAGTTCCAATCAAACACCACAAACAGGCAGAGGACTCAAAGAAGGACTCAAAGTCTAATGAGACCATCATTAGCTGGGAGGGTTCATCACCTCCTTAACTGAAGGGAAGTTTTAGCGTGACCTCGACAAGTTCTCTGTTTTTGCTGGATAACCTGCTGACCGATACGCATGGTCTGACCAGCCAGCCAGCCAGCAGTTATCCACCAGAAGGTGCCCTGGCAGGCACTGCCTCTTGCCCAGCTGGAAGGGGACCGGGACCACTCTGAGTAAAACCAAGCAACAGGAGACGTGAAGAGAAATGGGCTATTTAACATCACTGGAGAAGTAGGCTGGGCATCTACAATACATCCACAGGCAACCAGAATTACTAGCTCCATTACTTATGGAACAAATTACAATTTACAGGACTGAGAACAACACTTAGAGCTCCTGGTGAAGAGCCAAAAGCGCATTATGCCAGACATACCCCATTCGGCTTTAGCTAAGAAGAAAGGTAGGAGAAGGAATGGAGGAAACAAGATTAAATCACTTGCTGGAATCGCACAGGGATCAGCGCTGACTGCCAAAATATGCCTCTTTTTTCAATTGGAGATTATCTATTGACTCAAACTGTAGCTCAAATGCTAGTACTATGTACCAAGGGTGGCAATATAATATTACGTTAGCTCATTTGTATAATATTTATATACAGCTATATTGAGTGACTTTTTAATATATTATAATGATATATATTATATATTATATTCTATGTAAAACTTGCAGAATCCTTCCCCCAAATGTAAGAAACTTTTATAATGACCATCATCATAATCATTTCATATAACAAATTTAAGATACAAACCACAGCGTTGTTGGCAGCTTCAACAACCTCAGAACACAGTAACTCTTTGGGCTGGCTATTTAAGAGAGACTTCTGTAACGAAAGATATAAACAACATGGCAGTCCAAAATAAAGTCAAAATTAGATTTAAATTGGATTTCTAAACTGAAGCACCCACCAGAGATATACCAGATTTACTGTTACACTGTAAAATGTTTTAAAACCGCTTTCACGGCAGCAAACATTTATTACCTTGAGAGAACGTTCCCATCCCATGAAAATAAGTCTGTGTTTTGGAAGGTGTTCTTTTCAAGTGTCATTTCCAGCTTACCCTCAAAAGTCAATTCATACAGATAATCAGATATAGCGAGAAGTTAAAATTTAGTTAAGTCTTAATGAACTTGGCTTGCCACCACCACTTGCTACCAGTCACTGCAATTTTCAAGATACACGGCAAGTGAAAACCAAAAGGGTCAAAATAATAGAAAAAAAGTAGTCTAATCTAAGGAACAGAATAATTCTGAAGTCCACAAATGCATTTACAGGAAAGTTAAAGCCAGAAGTCATTCAGTTCCAGAATACATTTCAGGGCATCAGTTCATAGCAAGCTTTTTCTAGTCTTTTTTTTTTTTTTGACAAACAAGGTGTAAAACAGCATTTCTAAAATTCATCTACTAGAAAAGTGCAGTTTCTTGACTAACTAAAAGCATGACTGGCTCTGTAAATTTGGGTGTTCTTTTTTTCTAGTATCACTGCCTGCTGTTTGACTGCCATTAAGATCTTCATTATTTTTTTTAACACTTTTTGATACTTTTACATAGATATGGGCCATGCTTCCAGCTCCTAAATGACCTGCAGTGCAATTTGCTGTAGTGTGTACTGTACAAAGTTCTTTGGTATCCACAGGAACAGTTACCAACTGATGTGAACTTCCTTCCCTAAAGAGCTTGTTTTGAATAACAAACTACTCCAGGGGGAAATACATTATCTTGTCTAATCAAATGTTCAAGTGAGGCTCATTTCATTCCAGGGTTTTACTATGTGTTGTGGAAATGTGCGTGACACTGACCTTTAATTAAATCTCAACCTTAAAGGAAGACACTAAAAGCTTAGCAGCCCAAACCACACATACAAGTTTAAAGCTACATTTAAATGGTCTAAAGAATTAATCAAAATCTCCTATGTTTTAGTGTATGTGTTCTCTTAAGATATTTGCTTTCGCGTAATCTGTATAAAACTGCTTTTGTAAGCATCAGCAGTTATTTGTTCTTACTTTGTACAGTCAGCTTTAAAATACAGATGTTAAGCATACCACCTGACATATAGTTTGTATTATCAACATGCTGCCTTTTATCCAAGTGTATTTATTCAGTGTTTTTTGATTAGCTAAATATGTTCCACGCTGAGAAATATGTACTTTAGACAGAAAACAATTCAACAGGACAGCATCACATACATACAGGGCAAAAGTTCATTTTTCGCATCAGAGAGCTTGTGTCAGGTAAAAATATAACTCGGCCTCTCGTGATGTCTCCCCAGGTGGCACGAACCAGAAACAGCCAAGCCATACTCCAGAGGCCTTCTGCTGAGAACACACCTTTGGGGGAGTCTCCTGCCCAGGTCCCCCCAGGGGAGGAAAGAACAAGTCAAGGACAGGGAGGAAAGAACAAGAAACCAAGGGAGCTCTCAGGGTGCCTTTTTCGGGGTCCCCCTTCCTCTGCCTCGACCATCCCACAGCAGATTTCCCTAAACAGGAGAAAGCAGGATCTAGCATGCCCATGGAGAGTTGGGAAAGCAGAGAAGGAAAGTCTTGCTGACACTGTGAAAAGCACTAATAAAGAAGGAAATATTCTGATGAATTATTCAAATATGGAGTGCTGATTACGTGTATCCATGAAAAAATAGTCCTACGTAATTCTTGTGGTTAAACAGAAATCAATACTGAAATTTTTGCCACTTCTTTCAGATAATAAATGACTCTATAAATACAATAAGCACTATAATAAACAGCTTCTCAAAAACTGGTTCAATACTCGGGTGTTTCTACAGTTTTGCAGTACTGGCCAAATACTATTTTTATAGTCAACGCTTTACACACGCACACAAGGTATAAAGGTCTTGGTAAATCAAGATAAATCCACTAAACCCCAAACAAATAATCTGTTTTATTTTTGCAGTTGATGCAAAACAATTGTTACATCCCTTCAACATTCTCTGCTTGTAAAGTGAAGTCACAAGTTTAAGGTAGACAAGCTTTCCAATGCACCAAAGCTGTATCTTTAACAATGTCTACATTTTTAAAATATTTTAAAATTCAAGCATCACTTGAAAAATATTTTAAAATGTTCCAAATGATTCAGTTTCTCAGGTTTATTCTGTTTGTTCCTGACATATTTTTGACACCCATTCATGTAAATGGGAAAACAAACCAGTTACTCCTCTTCCTCACTCACTGTTAATTTTCAGTTCTAGCTGGCTGAAGAATTTAATTCTAAGTGGGCTGGCTTTAAATCACCTTTTCCACCTACTACTTTGCAAATCTTCTCCAAAACTTATTCTGATCTTCAAAAATACAAAACATAACAAAACCTGCTTAAGTTAAACCTTTAATTTTGAGTTAAATGTGAATTCTTCTTTTTTGGGTACTTATTTTGAAGAATAAAGTAGCAATATTGGCTCCTATTGATAGATCATTGTACCAATTTTGAACACATTTTTGTATATTTATATTTTAGATAATTTGTGTTTAGACACAGATGGGGTGTAATTTTATTCTAGTTGAAAGCTGCTTGAATTTTTTTTTTTTTTTAAACTGGTGACAAACATGATCATGCCAATATTTTACTTCACATAATTAAAAAAAAAAAAAGTGAACTTCCTTTCCCTGTGTCTCTTTACATGCTCAGGAAACACCACTGGGACGTTTTCCTTGTGATAACAGAGCATTCAGATTGTAGAGAAATGAACATGGAAACTAAGGTAAAGAATGGCTGTAATACAATTTAAAACAAATTACAAATACTGCTAGATGCAGAGAAATGTTCAGCTTCCCTCTACACAGTACTCGTTATTCAAGTATTCAGCCTAAGATAGTGTCTGTATTTTTGTGAAGATGGATATATTTTCTTTCCATTCTTTCAGGTTGCATAAATCCAGGCTGAAACGCAAGAAGAAGGTTTTATGTCTTTCTCTCCTTTTTTCTTCCATGAGAAAAGATACAAAACCATTTAATGCTCGATCTAGTACAGGTGCAGATGCTAAAGGTCATATTTTAACATTTTTAGCAGGAGTTGAAAAGTTCAACTGAAAAGCTTCACTGGACTTTATGAAAACATTAGAGCATATCATACTTGCTTTCGATTCACCTCCTAAATAACACGATTTAGTTTAGCTAAATTCTGAATTGACCCTCGGGCTTTTAAATGTATACGTTAGACACAAATGTGCCTCTCCAGTAGCACCTCATCGCTTGTGAAATTTCAGGAGTTTCACTGCTGAGTATGTGTAAAATGGGCTTACTGGTTTTGAACCTCCTTTTGAGAGCAACTTCCCTTCTAGCCAGCCATCGGCTCTCTCACAGTATCACGTAACACCTTATGCAGGCTCATACTGATGGAAATGGGTTGGTGGTTCTCTTTTTGTAGAAGTCTCTCCTAGCTTCTAAAAAGAAAACAATCACGCATTCCGGCAAAAAGGGTAATGTGCTCTCTCACTTTTGTCATGGTGCAACTGGAAAAATAAAATAATGGCTAATAAGGGAATCTTACCAGCACATAAGGCAAAACTTTCACCCGAACAACAGCTATAACTCATTTTTCATTTTTAGTTATTCTATTTAAAAATGAATCAGCACAGTGCTGATTGGGATATGTCAGAAAGTAATCCCTTCTAGAAACGACTTCTTAAAGCTTACATTAAGAAGGCTTCTGCAAGGTTACACCACAGGTCTGCAGGGTTACACCAGAGGTCCTTCTAGCCCACTATCCTTTTTCCAACAGTGGATGCCCAACAAGAGACAGGCAACAGCAGGGCAAGCATATGTAACACCCAAACAGTCTTCCAAGACTACTTCTCAGGAACTTGAGCCAAACAGGGTTTCCACATACTCGGGAACCCTCGGTTAACTTCTGTTTTGTGAAGCTGTCCCATCTCCCCAAAGGCCATGTAAACTTTATGAAAGAGCTTCCATTCCACACACTGTCGCAGACAAGGCATGTACTGGAACAATGCTCCATTCTTACTTTACATCCACAGGAACACTACTACGCTGGCTCATCCAATACCTTGGGAATATGCAAACAGAATTTAAACAGATTTACCTCTAGGTACCCTCCCCTGCCCATGTCTTTTGTGGCCAAATCACCACTCATGGGATTTTTGCATACTTATCTATCATGTTTTCGGTAAAGATGATACAGTAACAGAGCGGAAGTGGCTTGCAGTTGTGCAACAAAGTCAAGAGAGAAGAGCTCTTGTCACACGAGACTCAGTTACGAAGTCTTCTGTACACTGAGCTCATATGAGCTGACTGCTTCTGAAATGCATCAGACTAAGCCTTAATGCTCCAGCCCACAAAGTTAAATTTAGAAGTAACGGCAGTGAATGTAGCCGTATTTACATATCCAAAAGGGCAGAGGTGAGCAAGACAAACCTGTTCTTATACCACTGAACCTCTGCAAGCAATGTCAGACTTCACCTCAGAAGAAGCAAAACGAACACACTGTATTGGGTTTCCTCTAACACACAGATTTCCAGTGGCTTTTGGTCTGACCATAATCTGTGACTGTACATATGGAGGTGGAGGAAGTAAGCCTGCTTGTTCAGAGAGCCATCACCTTCCCATCGTGTCCTACTGCTTGTGCCCACCTCTGCTTTCTCCTTCCCTGTTTTGTGCCACTCCCCCTCAGCTAAAACCACAGAAATGATCCACACTAAAATAACCTAATCTGGCCAGGCCAGACAACCAGCTTCACCAGGACACAGCTGAGGGCACAGTGCAGGCATAAAACGGGAAAGCAGAGAGGACAGTGGTGGGGGTCACTATATAGTGTAATTTATAGGAAGAGGAGGACAGATAGATGGTTGGAGGAAGAGGAGGACGATGGCTTAGCCTGGCAGTGCAGCTGGAACAAAGACACATGAAACTACACAGTATGCACTCCTCAGCGTGTGTTCTCAGAGCAGCAATGTGATTCAAAGACTGATGACTTGCTTAAAATACAAAACCCAGGGAGAAAAATATTTGATGCAGGGAGAAGAAAATGGTATCATAAGGACATAAGCATCTCCAAAACGTGAATGAAGTAGAACGCTGGCCAGCCAGTAAAATGCGCTCCAGTTCTGACACCCATTCATCAAGTTCCAACAAGAACCCACCCTTAACAACACTGGAAAAACCTGCCCAGAAATAGTATGCACTGACCCAACTCAGCCAGCCCATAAGTACAGCAAACAAAGAGTGCTCAGAGCAAACAAGCTGTCCTGCTAGAAGCAAATGCCTGGAATTCCCCCAGCAGTCAAGCTGACTGTCAGAGTCAGGATTTTCTCCTGATTACATCCTCAAATTCCATAGAGCAGCCCTTCATAAACTTATTAACAAACATTTTGTTTTGAATTTCCCTCTTGGTGTCTGGAATCATGCACAGCAACATGTTCTTACAAAAAAAAGAACCATCTAATTATACTATTTGCAAGGATTTTCTTTTGTTGTTTGTATTTTGGAAAGGGAAAAGGGAAATTAAAAGAAAACTTTGATTTACTGCATACATTTTATCTCTGTTTTCCCCCAGGATTTAAACCCCTAAAATTTAGGTATGTTCACATCTATCATGTAAGTATGGATCAGGATGTAAGCATGACATCTGGCTGTACTTATAATATAATAAGCAAACTGCTCCTAATGATAACAGAGGCAAAAAAAAGAAGGATATGCTTTTCAATGTGATCAACCTTTAAGCCAACAGCATTGCAAGACGCCTTTAAGCATTATTTCCCCTTAAGTGCACTCCATCAGGAAAGCAGGGACTACCCCTAATGGGAAAATGAAACGGAAGCTGCTTCTCCTTTCTACAGAATTTGCTATCATAAGCAGGAGAACTAATGAAAGCTGATTTCCTATGATCTGTGTCCATCGTTCTTTAAACCTCTCATTAGCAAAATGACCAGCTTTGCGGTAACTCTCCTCTCAAGCCCCTCTTGTGCAGATAAATGCACAACACACATCCCCACAAAGCCTGCACACTGCCAAGTGATGGCACTTGCCACAGGACTCACACACGTACTTCCCTGCTGCGACGGATGGGGGCTGTCACCAACACTTGAAAACTACCCACCTGCCACAGCGTCACCCGGAGACTTTCCCTCTCATGCCACAAACTTGAGATAAACTTGTTTTATCCTCCAAATCCTCTTTTCACTGCCACGTGCCTGAGGGACTACAGCTATCAGCCTATAAACTGGGTTCTCAGCCCACTGTTAGCCACTCGATGTCCTAGTTCTCAAACAGATTAGAGCCTTGTACAGAAATAGGAAAAGTCTTACACCTAAATGCATATATGTACGTCAGTGCACACATATACGAAAACAAAAACTCCTGCTTGCTGCTTTTAACTGAAAGTACCTCAAGGCATGCTCTTCACTCTTTTGAGCCTTTAGAGATAATACTCCTGACAGCATTATGTCTCCCAGCCATTTTTTTCTGCTTTTAGGAAATAAAATGTTAAGCTCTACCTCATTAGGAGATGTGGATAATTCTCCACCAGAAGAACAGATTCATCTGCATCTTGCCAGGATTTAGATTTAAAACAATCAATAAGTGGAAGCACAAGATTGTTTTACATACACCATACTATAGTCTGCTCCCTTCTCTGAATAGCACCCTGGAAGAACGTGCACTATTTCAGACAAATTATCACTTCTGTTTACACAAGACCATGACAAGTCAGGTAGATAACTAATGAAGTCTCTAGATTAATTCAAGGCACGATTACAGAAGCTTCAGTTTTGGAAAAGAAGTCCCAGGGGCTTTCAACCAACATGCCCATAGGACCTTTGTGAACAGAAAGAAGAGTGGCAAATGTGAAAAACCAATTGACAGGACCTCATATCTTTGAAAATTTTCCAGATTTTCAGAAGTTCTTAACTTGAGCATGAGGTAGTTCATGTCACTAAAAATATAGCCTTTAAAAATGTACAGTCATATCTCACTGTATTTGCAAGATTGTGATCCTTACACAACTCACTGTTGTAGAACATCCCGAACACATGGACTACCATACAACACAGAAGAGAGGAATTTTCTCCTCTCCTCAAGTTCATTTCCTCCTTCTGAAAAGACAGGCACAAGAATATCTAATTATGGCTTTTGAAACAATAAAAATTGTATCTGGCTCCCATAACCCTTCAAGTTGGAGTGTTCTCTTTTTAAGAGTAAATATACTCAGTTTTCTTTGCCTCCTCTTACTCTTGATGCTCTCCTCTGGAATCCATTTGTGTACTTTTTTTCAACATCAGTTCCCAAAACTAGACACAATACCCCTGCTGAGGACTCGCCAGTGCCAAACAGAACGGCATAACCACTTCATGTCTTTTTGTACAACAGCTTTTGTTAATGCATCCCAGAATGAGTTAATTCATTGTTAGTGGTCCATTACTACAACAAAGAATTTTTCCTGCACTACAAGCAGGGTTTTCTGTATCCCGCATGCTCTTCCATTCCCTTCCCTAGAGACTTTATGCCTGATAGGCTTCCAGAAGAGGATGACTGGTTGGCCTGTTGGAGACAACCATATTTGACAGACTTCAATGCACAGATTTAGTATTATCAAGATCCTATAGCAACTTATTCTTAATTCTTTGCACTGCTAAAAAAGCTGAAAAGTGAAACAGCACTGAACTATTCTCTTTGAAGTGTACAAGTCACAACTGACAGAGAAAATATGAGGAACAGAGGCAGAGATTTAAAAACGAAGAAAAGACAATCCAGAAAATCTTATAACAGTAAAACAGATGCCTTCTCTACTAGCCACTCCTTACTATTTTTGCTCCTTTAATCATAATCCACTACTCTTTTTCCCACAAACCACAAGTGCTGAATCATGTAAGACCTAAACTGACATAAAAATAACAAAATTCTGCTACTTGCAACGTTTCCCCAAGGGAGATCAAAAAGTTCAAAACGTTTTCTCTCAGTGACACACAGCATTAGGAACTGCAAGGAAAAAAAAAAAAGTGGCATTTTGGTGTTCTTAAACATTTTATTTCTCTAATGAGAAGGGTTCCAAACAATGGTCTTCTTTTCTGCTAAATCAGGCAAACCATAACGAACAATTAAGGAACGATGACAAGATTTGAAAGTACAAATGCCCTTCATGGTACTGTAAACATTGCCTCTCCAAAATCAGGCTGAAGACCGATTTCTTTTCCATTTTAAGAACAAAAATAAAGTATGTTCTCCTTCTGCACAGAATAAAGTATTAGTCATGGTAGATAATTTAAAAAATGCTTTTTTGTAAGGGATACATGGCAGTATAGAAAATGAAAAGACATCATTACACATGAAAGAATAAAAAAATTGAATGCAACAGATTTTTTTAACAAACTAGGCAAAATATAAGACAGATCTGAAAATACCAGAGAAGAATAAGGATAATTGTCATTAACAGTACCCTCTGGGCTCTGCTAATATTGATACAGCAATCTTCATACATATTCCTCTTACCTGCAACTGTGTTCAAGTTCTCTTGGAATGACAAAATAATCTACTAGAATTCTACAAAGATATCCACTCAGCAACCCCAAAAAGGCAAACAATGTTTGGAATTATTAGAAAAAGACCACAGAATGACAAAAACCCGTAACGCTACTGTTTAAATGCACACCTTCAATACTGTGTGCAGTTCTGGTCTCTCATTGCAAACAGGGTCTTGTAAAACTAGAAGATATATGGAAGGGCAAAAAGAATGAGCAAAGATACGGAACAAGCCCTGTGAGAGAACCAGTTAAATACACTCTTTACGCAGAAAGGCAAATATTTGGAGGGATATGATATGCAATGAGAAGCGCAATGTGGAAAAGATTAAATATTTCTAACACACAAACCAGGGAAGACCAATGGGTAGCAGGCTGGGGTGGGGGGCAGGGGGGAATCAATCGAGTGGTTCTTCATCACACAACGTACACTTAAACGGCAGAACTCACTGCCATAACTGAAAGTTCACACAGGTTGCAGTGGAAAAAAAAAAAAATCCTGGAAGAAAAATCCACTGAAGTTATAAAATACAGAAATACCACTCCCAGTCAAAAAACATCTCAGCCACAAATCTGTGAAGACTAGGACAATCAATGTGGGAAACATTACTAGGTGCTTGCCCCATTCTTAAACTTCTCCAGTTTTACTATCATTCATGGTCAGAGACAAGATTTGGTGCTACATGAACCCGTGACCTGAGCTGGTACAGTTTTCGTATGGTTTTATTGAGCTGTGCAAATCAATTTAAGGTAAATTATCTAAGAGACTGCGCGTGAAACCTTTCCTTCTGCACAGAAAGTTACGCTGGTGCAGCCTACTGTTCAGCAAGCCTTTTAAAGATACTGTTATTTAAAAAAACACAATATGAAAATGAATCACCACGACTATTGAAAAGACCTACTGTTCACAGCTTAATAGCATCCAGAGAACTGTCACTTATCTGAAGAAGATTTTGCTTATTTCAAGTTTTGTGCCAATCTCTAACCTACACAACTTTTCCCACCCCCAAGAAAATCCATAAAAGTGCTCAACAACCTCCCAAATATAAATTTAACAGGGAGAAATCATTCGCTTGTTTTGTTTTTCAGCTGAAAGTATTTGTGATTTTGGTATTAATATCACTGCACAACCGGAAGCTCAGCTGTATGAATGCTGCACTAGCACTACACCAGCGGTGCATTCAGGTCCACATATATCCGCATGTTTAAGACTTTGCAAGATTAGACCCTGGGGAATATAGTTGTTCAGGATAACTTCTGTATTTATGGAACATTATATTTCTTGCCAGGCTTTCATTCATCATTGAGAAAAATCAAAACCCGCTCTGTAGAACTGTAGGCCAAGGACCAAATTTAATCCCTTCTCTCTTCAAAATACAGTGAAAATCCTTTGCGGTTCAAATGGCTGGCTCCCAGAAACGTCAAGAGCCATCTTCTTGTACTGTTGTGATTTTTAATCCATACAATTATTTTTTAATTGTGACTTCTGACGTGTGTACTCCCTGACTAATTACTCTTTTTGGTCCACAATATACCCACACTGCTGTTATATAGTTAATGTGTTTAGTTTGCTGTTGCTAAAATCTAGAGAGAAATTCAGCAGATAACAACGATTAGAACTGGTAATTCTAGGGGTGGAAATATAAAAGCTCTACTGTTCAATTACAAGTATGTTATCCTAAATAAGCAAGTCTGCTCTTTCCAAAAGGAACAGACAACACTGTCACTCTGAGAAAGAAGGAGAAGTTAGAGGACACCTGCCTGCCAGAGAGAATACTCTCACTCAAACGTTTAAGGCTGCAGATCCTGCCTTGCAATCTCACTCTTCTGCAATACCTGCTGGGAATCTGATAATTAATGACACGGTTTCAGCAGCAAGTGGAGATCGCTGACCTCTTCCCCTACCTGATGACAAAACAGAAGTGACCGCATATTCGTTGCATAGCTTTTTTGCATTCACGTTTCTCCTCCGCCTTTTCTTTCTGCCTGGGGCTGCAAACTCCTCCAGGCACACAGCCTGCACCAAAGGCACCCTGGAGCTGACTGACAACCAGGTCCTGCTGCTCTTCGCAGTCAGCTGCAGGTCTGCAGGCAAGGGGTAGTTGGTTGGCTGCACAGAGCGAAGCGAGGATACACTTTCCCTTATTTTACTTCACCATTCTTTGCCTTTTCTTGTTTTCCTGCCTGACAGTTCTTAAATTTGATATTATTTAGCTCCTATGAAAGAAAGTATGTGGGTGTATGTTAAGAAAAGAATGATCCGCACAGCTCTGTCACTTAACATCCTATGGAAGTGAGGGTGGACGTGATCAAAAAGTGTTCACCAAATTAACACATATAAGAGAGCTTGCATATCTTTAGCCTATTTTATCTTGCTAAACAATTCTGCAGTTCAAAACTGTGGGATAATCATTTGCATTAAAATATGCTTAAGTCCTACTGACAGCAATACAAAAACTCAAATGGAATGAAATTGGCAGAAGTGTCAGAAAACGTTTACTTTTAAAAGATTTAAAAGGCAAAGTTCTTCTCCAAGGTGGACATAACAGACAAAAATTCCAATATTCTTCTTTCCTAAGGATAAATATGCTTTCAAAACATCCAGCATACGTTTTTAAAACAAATACTAGTAGATTAATTACAAGAGTGCACTTCAAACCAACCAAAATTAATCTACTGATGTAAAGCAAGACACCATAATCTGCATACTCCTAGCGATAGTTGGCATGCTTACACCCAGAGGTAGCTCTGTTCCAAGAAATTACTGCAAGAGTTTCCAAAGTATAAGAAAATATAAACTTAAAACCGTGTTGTACAGATTGCATTCTCCTCCTGACTCTTTTTAAAGAGAAGGTCCTAGAACTTGACTACAATACTCGAATTGCATCTCTTTAACTACAGAAAAGCAAATTAAATGAAATAGGTGGCAGAACAAAACCATAAACGTTTTACGGAAACTTTTAGCAGTTAGCTGCAAATGTGCATTGTTCTTGCTTTTCATCTGCTTTAGTCTCCTATTTACATCTATTGTAAAGAGCTTCTTAGATCCTCAGGGGAAAAAAGTTGTTCATAATACTTTTTGGTTTTCATCTTCTTGACTTCATTGTATGCAAGGTATACGTACAGTCTTCTGTTTACATTGTTCAGCTTGTTCTCTATTCCTCAGCTCAGGTTGCAATCTTCTGCAAACAAAATAGCCCGTCTGTTGATGCAGACTATATTGACATTAAAAAAGGTAATCCGCTGTTGACAGTAAGTACAAGCAATGGATGAAGCTATGGAGGTAATGAAAAAAAAAAAAAGCAAAGGTCTAAGCTGGCAATGCTCAATACTGTTTCAGAAACTGAAGTTAAAATCTCATCACATGCTGAAGAAAGGGGACGCAGCTTCTGGCGGCTGCACAGATGAACATTCACTGCTTTGAAACGCTAAACAACCACACTACTATTATTTGAGTATGCGATATCCTCTGTTCCATAGGTCTCCAATGGCTTCATTGACAATATGCATGCATATGATGACCTACCCCGATCTGTACATTTTTATCATGGCCACTGAAGTAAAAAAAAGATTCTCCCTGACTAGTAAACACATTACTTTTACAGAGTACTCAAAAATGGCAAAAAACAGTACACCAACCTGCTATCTTTGTCTTAAGAGATTAAAATTATTAATTGATAATGAGGACAATTGTGAAACATACTGTGCTATGTTTACCTTTTCTCTGGCTGTGATGGAAAATCTGTTTTCATGTAGCTTATAAATAATGACAATTCTTTTAAATATTTCACTACCCTTCCTCTGAAAACTGCCATTTGTACAAGTCTGAAATATCATCATCCTCAGACTAATTGGACAGTGTGTCTTCATTAAGAGTGGGGTTTTGCATGTATTTATATTTACTTTCATTATAATTCAGTTTGATTTACACGAGGGAACAAACAAGCAAAGTTCTTGCAAATGTTTTTAAGTGCATGTTAAGTCTTAATAAACTACACAGTAATTTTTAATTAAACCTTCTAGAGATTTCAATGCAACTCTAGTAACTAAAGTGCTAAAAATTGCAAGAATTTCTTTCCTGTTTCTTCCCTGAAGGAAGACTGGGAATCAGGATCAGTTTGTCATTCCGGCCACGCTACTCCACCTCCATCAGGCACCAAGCTAGCGACCAGCGCTATTCCTTCAGCTGTTTCTCCAAAGCTTAGTGCCTGGGATGGAGAAGGACTGCTGCCATCTGCACATCGCAGAATCAGTTTCGGAAGACACCTTAACAGCAGCCACAAGTTGCAAAAGAATGCAAAACAGCAGCGCCCCTAAAGCAACCACAGTTTAAAATAAAATCAGTGTGCTTCACACACCTGTGGCCCACACAAAGATAATGATGGTACAGGCTTTAACCTATTGCTTCCACCTTTAATTCAAAATTAGGGTGTACACTGAAAAATGCCTCATGAAAAAAATATTCTGAAGCTCATAAATGATCCTGTAATACATTTTTAGTTCCGTGAAGAAAATCAGTCACTCCTACTTAAAATGATAATTCAAGTTATTAGTGTTCCCGTTGCCATCAAATCAAATATCCAAATTTAGATGTAAAAATATTTTTATCCTTGTAAAGTGCGATAGAAGTATATGAAGTTTTCAGCTAAAATTGTAGCAAAAAAAGAAAGAGCATGACATCTATCATTACTAATTTACAGTATTTGACTGGGTGCTGGCTTGACTTTCAAAAAAACCTCCAACTATTTCGTATTCATAGGTACAAAACGAAGCAGTATCAGTAAATGTCAACAATTTTGCAGACTACGGAAGTAATTTAAGTTTTAGTTAGCAGTAATAATAAATGATATCTTTCCAGTTTCACAGTGGAAGTCTCTGTGTTGGGTGATGATAATAAATAAGGCAGGCTGGATAAAGTGTGAATACCACCCCACTATCTGGGAAACCAGATTCACAATGTAAGACAGCAAACATTTAATTTGGTGTTACTATGATGATGTAATACTGATGTAACATTGCACTTGATTCATAAGCAGCACTGTTACGAGACTTCGTCAAATAATTGTCTTTTCAGACTGAAATTCATTGTTTTACATTGCAAGCTATGCAAAAATATATTCTAGTACAGGCAAATACATGTGGGAAAGGTGAAGTTTTCCTGTATATTTCAAAGTTGAATCTGATCTTAAAAATATTGAGATCAGAAGTCCTAAAAACAAACACAGAATTTAATATCTGTTTCTTTTCATTTTTTTCTGAATACATCTTATATTTGTTAACTGTGGATCATCTGTGATTATGCACGGGACTTCCTATGGCTCCCAATTGCAGTATTTCTACTGTTAATTGTTGGGGGCCTATGCAGATCCCCGAGCTCCTTTCCTGTGATACAAATTTAATTATTTACTTATCACCAGTATAAACTGTTAACAGTTGTGATTCAGTCAGTTTGGAGGAAGGAGAGGAAGAAACATGTTGTTACACTTCTATTAAACGGAGTAGTGTTTCACTACAGCAAAACCCTTACTTTATTTTTATGCTTGAACATAAAGAACTCCTTCATCCTAAAGCAAGCACCCCCCAAACACAAATCGTGTATTTTAAGCAAACCCTGAGCCTCACAGAAGAGCTGTACTTTACACAAACCACTTCAAATTTAAGACTCAGTTGTGTTTTCCGTAAAATCAGAGTATTTATTAAAGTACTAAAATAAAGAAATTAAAGAAAATCATGGCAGAATTTTACACTTCTACTGTTCCAGCACATATTACCAATTTGAGAAGTCTGGGGGTTTGTTGGTTTCATTTTTCTTTCTTTCTTTTTCCCCTTTTTTCCTTTCTTTTTCTTCCTGTTTTTCCCCCAAAATTGCCCCATACTTGTTTGTAGTATGATCCCCACTCTAGTTTTATGTTTTTGAAACTACACAGTTAATGTTAACGACTGATTATTTCTGAAAGCAGTACTGGATTGACTAATCTATCAATAGCAAACTTGATGCTTACAGAGAATAAGAACAAAATAACACACAACATTAAAGTAAATTCTTGATCTCACGTATGAAATGTTTATAATTTTGTACTTTAACTTCGACTAATCAGAACATTAGGGACTTGGCTTGCGGATTTAATGAAAACCAGACACGCTACATCTGTATGCAAGCAGGTACTTCATATGGAAGGAAAGGTATTGCTGGGCATCAGCACAATCTGCTCTTAACATGCAAAGAGCTCAACTTCAGTGTCTGCTGTTAATTACTAGTTAGTGTACAGCATAAAAACAAGTGCTATCACAACAAAGAAATTTCATCTGTTACCTAATTGCTACTTCTCCCCAGTATCTACTACTTTTCAACACCATTCCTCTCCACAATTTTAACCTTTGTGTGAAGACTAAGGAGTTGCCAACAACTGCTTTAGCATTCGCAGCGTTTTCAGCTGTCCTTCTCTGACAGCCTTCTTCATTAGTTTTTCAAATGTTATTAATTCAGGGTAGCAATAATGTTGTTGGACCTATACAATTTAATCATTATCCAGCCTTCCAGATCCTTTCCGCATTTGTGAAATAAGAACAAATGAAGAACTACCAGTGTGGATCTTAGACCATAAAAAAGGCAAATGACTTAATTTTTAAAAGTCTAATTGATTTTTAAAAAATTAATTCACTTGACACTTTACTGACATTACATATCACGATCACAGGTAATTATAAAAGCTTGTAGCCGTTCATTCTACCCAAAATGGTCAAGCCCTAAAGTAAAAATCTAAATAGAAAGAAAAATCAAATGAAGCCATCGGAGTGGCAACATTCACCATATTCTCCCTTTTACGACAGTTTCATGTAAAACATAGTATATTTTCACACTCCTAAGAAACACAGAAATACTGCAAGTTATTTGAAAATTGAAAAATGTAAGATGATACTACTCTAACTCCTTTGGGCTACATCAAGTACATATTACAGGGAAACTTTAACACATTGTGGTCAAATACGATATTCAAGTCAGACCATTAGCTGCACAACCCAAGCAAGTTTAACTGTGTATGAACCATATCTATCATGCTTTTAATCTTTTATTTATGTATTTATTTAGGATAAACATTTTCTACAGCCCAGCCATACACTTCACTTGAGCAAGGTTTCCAGTTACTCCACACATTGAGACACACACCGTGAAAACCAGCCATCACCAGGCATCAACACGAGTTCAAATTTGAATACCAGGTCTAACAAAAATTTGAAATGCCCAACAGAAGTCTACATAACTTCAAATTCTGATCAAACTTATTTTTCTTTCTTTCTTGTGTCTTTACATCACATATAAAAAGTCCTGATTTTTAAGAAGAAAACATGGAGGAAAATGGAAGTAATCAAATTGAACTCAAACTGCAATTATCTGAAAATGTAGAGCAAATCACAGACCAAATTAATCTACAGCAGTTTCCCTGTCAATGCCCACATTAACATTTCACTTTTAAGAGCTAAATTAAAGAGCTTGCCTGATTGATAAAACAGCTTTAAAAATTATTTTTAAAACTCACATTCTAAAATCAGCACCAGGGACTACATTTGCGCAATTCACTGTTTTATGAAGGTTCAACAGAACACTTTGCCTCTCTAAAACATTCTTAGCAAAGGAAAATGAATCTTTTGAAAAGTCTCCCCACTCCCCAAAACCTGGGTGAAGTGTTGACATGTTCTCTATCAAGCAAACGATTCACATTCACTGGAAACTGGTTCGCACAGCCAAACACTTGACTATATAGTTTGGTGGTAGCTAACTGACTACCTGCTATATACCTACATACAACTGATTAGATGAGCTTGATCCAAGACACTTATTACGAAAAGCCACTTAATTTGACTGTATTTTTGAGGAAGACAAAGGGTAAAGGAATTATGCACAGAGCAGCTTTCTAGTGCCTACAACATTCAAATACTTTAATATAAAGACAACTGAACTTGAGTAAACACACACTTACATAATACACCATGTTTTTCCACAGCTACCAGCATAATATGCTCTTAATATGTTCACTCTGATTCACAAAGGACAAAATAAATCCCCATCAATAAAGGATTAAAAACGGCGCAGGTCAATTCCTGTTAACTTTACCAAGTATCAGTCAACACTTTGCCAAAAATAACAAAAAATCCTTTCCGATACAGCGTGCGTGCTTCCATTTAAGTTTTAAAGCCCTTCTGCTCATTCTGCCCTGGAATATGGAGCTCAGATAATGCCCAAACTACTCATCAGACAAACATTTATCTTCATTCCTTTCATGACTTCAAAGAAGTAACTACAGTGCACACTTGCCTTGTCCACTTTTATTAACTTTGTAAAAACTCTAGCCTTAAATCTTATGATTTGTATAATCAGACTGCATTAGTCACCCAGGATTTTTTTTGTGGAAACTGTACAGCCTTTTAATAAAAGTAACAAAAGGCAACATAAAAATTATAAAAGGAATCAAGAAACTTTTGAATTTGTTTTGTATCAACTAGATTTATCACCAATGTAGCGTAAATAAACGAAATTAAAGAATAAATTTTAAAAATAAGTAAAACTATTGGGGGGGCACACCACAAGACTCTTAAAGGAATGTTAGAAGGCTGCAAAGAGAAAACCAGTTGTTTTAAAATTTGTATCACTACTCAGCAAGATGTTCTACTTACACTTTGTAGAGAGCTGTGTAATTAAAAAAACAACCGAACAAAACCCCAAAATACAGATCTGAGTCTAAATGTGAATCCCATCCTTACTCAAGTTCTTGGAATTTCAGTCATAAATTGAAATTAAGAGTATGATTTCACCCACAGGAAATCGGTGTTTTCAAATCCACTTATTTTAAAGGACAATTTTCACACTTAAATGAGTATTAGCTAATTCGTGTGCAATTCAGGAATGCATATCCAAGCATACCCATACCCAACATGTCACAAATTCATTTAAATTAGTGTCTCATGAGTGTTGGCCATACTTTGCCATCAGTGAAGTTTCTGCATTTCATCAGGATCTGTCTTTAAAGACTCACGATACGGTGTTGTCATTTTCCCACATTTTGCATGCGATGTATTTGCAACACATCTTCACCTAAAATACATCACTTTTTATGACAAGAGTATGTGGCTAACAGAATCCAAAAAAACCCACATCTGTAATGCATATTGCAACACTAAGGGCTATGCCTTTAACAGCTCATTACCATCCATATTGTCAAAAACGCTAAAATTGCCTCTTCCCTCATCTAAAGGAAGAACGGTAACCTCTGTCACATTTTAGAGTGTGCCATAATTTACTCTGGAGGCAACACCTAAGCACTGCCCAAGTCAGCATTCTTTCCTTTACAACTGTTCAAATACAGCTGATAGAACCGCCAGTCCTAAATGTCTCCTACTAAATACTGTATTGGTTTCCCTGGTTCAGAAGGCCTTCTTCCATAAATCAGCTATTAATTACAGAATCAGTAATGCTTAGCAAAGGATGTGTAACTGATTACTATCCAAGTATTTATTTTTATGTTTGTCCTTATCCAAAAATACTAAATGGGTCGAAAGTTATTTCAGCTGCAAACATAATTCTACTTTAAGTTCTAATTGACTTAAACTGGAAGTAGAATCAAGCCCTGAAGCACAACAGCACTTTTTTTTTTTTCAGTCTGTCTTGCTCACACATCTTCCTGGAGAGAAATAACATACTAAACCACCAGAAATTAAAAAAAAAAAAAAAGGTAGACAGACTATACACTTTAATAAGCTTAAACCTATGAATTGAGCAGAGAAGAAAATAGGAGGGAAAAGATGAAAGTGACCCATCAAGTACATTTACTTCTAAGCCAGCACTAGATTTTTCTTCTTTAAGCTTGTAACAACTTTTTTTTGTTAAATTAGGACTATTATTTGACACTATTTCAAATAATGTGATGGTATTATCAGAAATCCTACTCAATTAAAACCAGAGTTATTATATTTTTTTATTTTAAACTAAAATGAACTTTGAATCAAGATTTCAAATTAATTATTACTTGTTTCACAGTCCACTAGGTCCTTTCTATCCTCCAAGAAGAGTAAGTTTTCCACTCTATAAAAGATCAAACAGTGAGTCAAATTTGACTAGATATGGTCAGCTTCTATGAAAAAGTGGAAATACTGTAAACAATACAATACAAAAAAACCCCCACAACCCCACAACTTCCAGCCCTGTGAAAAGCCCGTTTTAGTTTTCATTCATTCCAGAAACTCAAAAAACCCCACATGTACTACAGAGGACTGCAAAAGATATATGCCACCATTTGTTTCACTGAAACATGTAAGGGTCAAAATTCAAGCAAAAACCCCCCCCACATAAAATGAGCAACAAATGCCTCAGAACTGCAATACCTGCATAAGACAAATATTTCATGTCAAACTTGCGTTCCATTTCTAAAAAGAGTTTCTCATTTTCACTAACTTACATCTACCAATTGAGCAATTATGCAGTATGTGGGTGTACCTTGCAGTCGTTTTCTTAACATCTTCATTCTGTGTTAAATTCTAACTGTACAAGATGTCTGATATTTTTTCTTTATCTTGAACCTTCAAAGCGGTAGGTTTACCAGAGGCGAAACCACACACCAGAGAATATGAGTCATATAATAAAGAAACGACTCTTCCCCTTCTCCCCCTTCTCCCCTGAAGCTATCATAACCTAAAGACACTCACTCTATTGTAAATGCCTTCTTTGGTAACATTCATAGCATGAGCAACTTGCAATCACTTAGCCAATGAATGAAGGTTTTTTTAGTCCTTACTGTATTGATAACAAACTGCTTTCAATAGCATTTAAAGCAAATTAAAAACTGTGCTACTGTAAAAATAAAATTCCTTATGATATTCAGAATGCCTATGCACTTGCTTTCATGTTAGGCATAAAATATAAAACATTCTATGCATGATTCTATAAATAACATAAAAACATAAAAATCAAACATACAATGTCTATGCAAGTTAATCCGAAAAATATCTCTCACTTGTCCACAAAAGAATAGCCTCTATACAGAAATCCTTGATTTTCTAATTATTTCGTGTCAAAAGATGGCTACATTCACATACAAGTAAATGACTGCTCGTGCCAACTACAACAAACGTATAAGGAAGCAAACCACCTTACTTGACCATCATTTGCGTGAGTTTCCACTCTGAAGTGCAGTAAATATGGAAAACACCACTGGGGCCACTCTATCCTTTTATTTCCTTTTATGTCCTTTTCTGTAGGTAGACAGTAACTCCTCAGACTGACATCCTGCATCTAATTCCAGGTACAAAACCAGCTTTCAACAAAGTCTTATTTGAAGTGTCAATATGTATAATGACATCAGAAATATCGAAGAGAAGAACTAAATGCAGAAACAGCATTTAGAAACAGCAGCAAATAAATCAGTAGCAACAAAACCTTGCACTGCTAAAACAGGTGCAACCACCACGGCCTTGTACCAGGGGTAACGCTGGCATAAGCTCTTCGCACGACCATCTTCCAACAACTGAAAACCCCAATGTTTCAGTTAATCAAAGTGAAGCAACATGTTGCCCCTTGAAGCAGAATACATCAGTGGTTTCTATTCTTACCTGTGTGTAGTCAAAGTCAGAAAGAGGAGCTATACTCTTGATGTAGTCCATTCGAAATTGGTTTTCTGGGTTGGCCAATGGAACTGGGGGTATTAAAGTGCTCATAGCTGAAACTATAGTCTAGAATTGGATGAAAGAAAAACAAAGACATTAATCTGGATAAATCTAGGATACAGGATCAATAGAAGATAATCCCATCTGATCAGCAAAATGGGATTTCTCTCAGCACAATCCCAGGGAGCACAATTCTTATCATTTCCAGTACACCCAAGCAATTTAAGAACAGTACAAAGTGTGTTCTTACCACAATGGCATCTTTAACATTTTTCCGAATATCCAGTATTTTCTGTTTCTTTTCTCTGCATTAAAACAGAAACATTAACACTTCGATTTTTTTCTTCCAAAGCAGTTCAGTCAGTTGCATTTAATTTTTCTTCACCAATCGCTTGTTTATCTGCTCTTCAATCATTACAACATACTAAGTGAAAAGAGCAGCAAGACAATTACATTTTTCGCCTCATCCCTTTTCTTGCATAGCACAAAGAGCAAGGCACATTCATCCCTGTTTTGTTTTTTTTTTTTAAATCAGACAATCATAGCCACATCTGCAAAGCCTCCCCTGATAGCACTGGAAGTCACTCCTTCATTTCTACAGCATGCTGTAAACATGCTCTAAATTAACAACACGTAGTTGAAGGCAAACAGATATCTAAAATTAACGCTATGGATTAATACTGATTTCTGGCAAAGAGTTCTTCAGAGAGATAACGATGCAGCCTCAGAAAACAGAACGATTTCTAACAAACGTCGTACAAAATTAGTTTCAGTTTTACAGTAACCCCAATGCCGGAAAAACAGCAGCCACTGTCATCCTGGATGTGACTTGACATGTATTTTTATATTACGGACAGATGCAATATTTGGTTATTTGCTTCTATGTAAAAAGTAGTCGCCATGTTGTTGCTACAGAGGGGCCTGTCAAGCGCTGCAGTAGCAACAGTGTAAAATACAGTAAAGGGGGCCAGAAGGAGAAAACGCAAATATACAATGGCAGTGATTTCCTTCTTCTCGCTCTCCTTCCCCCCCTCCCTCCCCCAAAACGCAGTGCCAGGCCACCAAAACACAGGGGGGTGAGAGGAGAGATTTCCTAGCCTGCCGCCTGTTCATCCGTTTCCAACATTTAACGAAAAAGAAGCCCCAAAGTGTCAGTGATTCTTACTCTGAATTAAATCCATTGACATGTAGGATTCGCATTTGTTTCACAATAGTGCTTTTTCCTGACTCACCAGCCCCTGGAAGAGAAAGAAGGAAAGGGAGAACATCGTGATACAGGGTTCAGGCTGCGGGGGTCTGAGGTGGGTTTTGGTTCGTGCGGTTTTTCCCCCCGGAGACGCCAGCATCTCCCACCTCCGGCAGCCTTTCTGCCGGCCCGCACCCATGTGGCTCCGGCGCCGGGCTCGACCCGCCGAGGTCCGGCACCCCGCTCCCTGCCCGCCGCCCGCCTCTGCCCTACGCGGCGCGGACGCCGCATCTCCCCGCTCCGCTCCGCTGCGGCCCGGTGGGCTGGGGCCGGGGCCGGGGCAGCCGCCCCCTCCTCGCCCTCCTCTCCCCGTCCGGCCCCCGCCTCTGCCCCCTTCTCCTTACCCAGCAGGAGCAAGCGGTGGGTCGCTTTATAAGCCAGCCTCTCCTTCTGCAACTGCTTCTCTATTTTTTTGTTGGCTTCCCGCTGCGCTTTCTCATCGATACGCTGATCCTCCGTTTTGCTGTTGCCCAAACACCCCATCGCCGCCGCTCGGGGTGGATGTCAAACCGCTGCCTTTACGGATTTAGCGTTTGCCGGGGGGAGGCAGGGGGAAGGCAGGAGACAAGTCTCTATATCCGTGTGTCCCTGCGACGGCTTCTCTTCTCTCCCCCCCCCCCCCCCCCCCCCCCCCCGGCTTGCTCACAGAAAATGGTCTCTGGCCGCTTTCTGATCGACACGGAGCCGGCTGGTTCGCTCCCCAGAAGCGATGCGGCGAGCAGGCGGCAGAGGTAACCCTGCCCCGGCGGGGAGGGGGCGGGGGGCCGAGAGCCGTGCAGAAACGCCTGACATGCAACGAGCGGGAGCGGGGGGCTCCTCCTGGACACCGGCCGGGTGCCGCTCGCCGCTCTCCCTTCCCCACCGCGCACACAATCCCTATATTTCTCTCTAGAGGTCTATTTTTGTCTCCCGAACTCAGCACTGCCTCTTTCTGCCAGACCAGGAAACGGCCCGGCGGCCGGCCCGACGCGCAGGGAAGCCGGAGGAGAAAGGTAAAAGCCGGACCGATCTACCTGGATCCTGCGGGGCCGCGGCCAGGCGGCTCCGCCGGGCCCGCGCCTGCCGCCGCCCCCCGCCCCGGGCCGCCCCCCCGGCGCCGCCCCGCTCGGCAGCCCCGGCCTTCGCGCCCCGGCAGCGCTGCTGCCGCGAAAACGTGGATCTGGCATCGCCTCCGCGGGACCCGCGGCCTCCGGGCCCGGCCCCCCCCGCCCGCGGCCTTGTGGCCGGGGGCGGGGGACTGCGGGGCGCGGCGCCCGGGGGCCGAGGCCGGCTTTCCCCATCGTTCCTCGGCGGCGCGGGAAGGGCCCGGCCGCTACCAGAGCAAGGCCTGGCTCTCCAGGGGTCTGAAGCTCCAGGCTGCCACCGGTGATGGCCGCCACCCTGGCTGGCCTCTGCAAGGAGGGCGGGAAAGTAGCAAGGGTCCCAGCAGCCCACAATAACGCTTAGCCCAAACGTGACAACGTACGTGCCGCTACTGCCAGCCACCCACAACAAATCTCCACAAGAAACGGTACGCCTGTGCCTTCATCCACCTCCATTTTAGGTCCTGAAATGAACCATCACGCAGACGCCGTTACCGGTATTCCCTCTGGCTTCACACCTCTCCCCGTGCAGGCTGGCGTCCCAGCGCGAAAGCGGCGGTACCGCACCTGGCCCTTCCTGAACGTCCACTGCTGGAACCCCCCCGCGCTGCTCAGACGTGACCCCCTGCTTCACTGAGGCACAAGACCGCTACAAGAAGGATGGACACCACACCTCTGAAGCTCCAAAATATCTTCAGCCTTTACCTCCAAATGTTATTATTCCCCCAGACTTTCAAAGATGGATTAGTGAAAAATTAGTATGTTCATAGCTGCGTGTGCGTGTGAAACCTTGGTCCTGACTAAAATTGAAGAAGAGATTGCCATCAACTTCAACCATACAAAATACCGTTTTTATCTAAAAAGTCTTGAGGTACATGTGGCAAAAATTAACTGGATTTTACAGACAGAAGGATTTAGTTTTTTCCAGTTGCTCTGTCACTCAGGCGGAAAGTGCTAGACCGAGGAAGAGGAACTGGTGCTGTCTACTTTGAGCTCACACCATAGGAAGGTGAAAAAGGGCAGGGTCCAGAAGAGAAACACCTACTGCTCCACCTGTGGTTGGGTACGTGCAGTTTTCAGGAGACCACTGCATTCAAGAAGCCAGATTTGTGTTTTTATGGTACTGCTTGATCTAGACTCTGGAAGCCATTTTATTGTCCTTTTTACACAAGCAGGGGGGAGCAGACACACTACAGATAAAAAAAGACAGGATCTGCCAGGCCAAAATACGCATTTTTAAGCGTTACTGAACTGCATTTTTTTGGACAGACTGCTTTTTTTCCTGTCTACATTTTCCTGTCTGGAGGGGCAAAACGCGCCTCAGAAACAGGTAGGTTTGGAAGCGTAGTTCAGGGTGACTGCTGGTTTTGGGGGCTGCCAGGCATGGGATACACAATGAACGGCTTTTGTGAAGAGCAGTCACATTTGCTCTCTGCTGCAGCCCTGCGAGGGCTCAAAACTGAACAGGCTTGGCTAGAAATCACTAACTGAGCCTGGATTTTCACAGTTCTTCAGTGTCAGCAGCTGTAATTTATGATGCACAAGATGTGCACAGCCATATTTATTTCCTGTGTAAATGCCTGAGTTTGGGACCTAGGTCCCAAATCTGGCTAGTGTCAGTCGGCCCGGGGAGCTCAATCTGCCTTGTTTCTTCCCCTCCTCTCCTCAGTAAGTTTTCTTCCTGCATGTACTAACGTTGGGATTTTTGGTGGAGATTTTGTTGCCAGCTTTGAAAAGGCTCCATGCCAACAAGTAGGATTTGTCAGGATCCTGATATATCCTGCTTTTACCTTTCTCCGAAAGAGGGAAAGTGTTTCTCATTTCCTCTCTCCCCCTCGAAAAACCCCATGACCCTTTTGGGTCTCTTCCTCCTGAGAAAAGATCACACAGTTCAAGAATGACACGCGCAAGCAACCTGTGCCCAGAAAGAACTTTTGGCCGTAATTATATTCCCAATCCTTGCTTTGCCTTTCCCAAATACAGCATTTATACTGACACATTTGAAATTACAAAATCCTGGAAGCAATAATAAACACAAGAGAATATTTCACCCCCTTTGGACACAGCAATTCTTATTTTTTCCAGAGAAATCACAGCTATCGCATAAATATATGTCTCCTCTGCACATGGATAAACCCAAATTGTGAGCATAATCCAAATACTTGCCTCTATAAAAGGTTTAAGTAATGCTGCTTTACCAAATCAGCTTCTAGTACAAATCGTACATGTGAATAAAAACAAAATCCTGGGCAGGGCAAGGGAAAGCAAATTCTTCCTGCGCTTCCACTCTCTCCCCAGGTAACCAACGTGGCATCCTCCTCAAGCTCCTGGTCTTCCTGAAAACGAGTTATTTCACATTGCTTCTGCCCCACCAGATCAGGCAACATACATATATATGCACATATATATAGATAAAAACACACACTGAATGGGTATGTGTGTACAAAAATAAGATTCATCTTCTCATGCTTCGTGCTGAAACTTGGTGTTGGCCCATTGGGAAACCAGGCAATACAGCGCAAGCCCTCCTGGAGGAAAACTGGAGACACCTTTATTTCCTGCTCTCCTTAGCGAGTTCCCACCTCAGAGGTCTGTGAGCCTCAGGCTGAATGCTGGGGAGCCCAAGTCGCTTATGTGGGGTCATGTTCGTGTTTTTGAATAGAAGAGAAATGACAACCCAGATGAAGCTAAGTTCAGGGAACCAGCCATACTGGGGGGGCCACCCCTGCCACAAAATCAGAGTCTTGTTTCTCCTGCCCATTCTGTTTGGGCTAAAGAGGGACAAAAAACTAATGGCAGCTCAAGCGACCTGGTTGCTTCTTGCCTCTCTAATCCAGAGCAGGGTTGATGCAGAGCTTTTTCTTGCAAACATTAGGTAGAGGTGGTGAAAGTTTATCTACAGAAACCTTGCAGGTCCTTTGCAAACCATCTTCCCTTTACACAGCCTCTACTGTGGCTTCAGTTCCATTTCTCAAAAAAAGGGCAAATGGCAAGACAGATGTAAGCAAAAGCTTAGGGGCGAGCCAAACAACTGAAAAAGATACCCTTTCTGCTTGCCACTCTTCCTGCCTCAGCTTTCACAGGGGTCTCTGAACTCTCTGCTGTCACTGTCCTCAAGTCTGGGCACTGCACTAGGTGGGTAACACTGTGGTGACCCGAGCCGCTTCTCCTCACTGACTTCTCTTTTTCATGTAGCCTGCCACTGCACCAACAGAACACGCAGCTCACTAATACTCATGGTTTTTACTCCACCTCATCATCAAACCATGATCTGAAAAGAGAAAAATAAATCAGTATTTGCATAGGTATTCAAGAAAAATATATCTTTGCTAATAAATTCTTGGTAAGTTTGTCTCCCTGCAGATGTCAAATATTAACACAAAAGTACACACTCCCTGGAATGCTACATTTGGATTTTTATAAGATACAGGAACCAGGAACCAAAAAAATTGCAACTCTGACTGTATTAAAAATACTGACTAAGGGTCTAGAAAATACACAGCACATGCTTTGCGGAGAAGTGAACGTCATGTTAAAAAAAATCTAACCTTTATGTTTTTGTGTTTAAACCTGTGACCTCAAAAAAGTCTTTAAAAGAATTTCAAGAGGAGCTCTTCTGTTTTAAGAAGTGGGATGGGAGAGATGCCAGAGAAGGTGAGGTATCCATTTCCACAGTGACTGCAGACCCGAACCCAAATTGACTTCAGGTCTGTGGGTTAAGGGCAAACTCACTGATGCAGGAGAGTCTGGCAATGCTGAGGGCATGGCAGTGCTCTGAGTAGTTTCCCGGCTTGCTGACCCAGTTTGCTGTACCTATTCCTGTGCCATACTCCTTCACTTGGCAGCTGCCACCACGTAACTCACCTGACAAAGCAACATACCCCTCACCTAGTCCAGTCCTACAAACCACAACTCCCCATCTCTGCGAGGCACAGGGAAGCAGCAAAAGGGAGAAAGCTGGTGTAGTGATGTGGTGGAAGACTATGGAATAAAGGTAATAGGGTCTGAAGAGAAAGAAAGGTTTTTCCAGAGAAAAACTGCAGAAAGCAGCCCACAGAAATGAAGATGACAGCCTTTTGCCCCATGTGAAGGGGAGGATTAGCTCCAAGTAGGAACCAGATGCTCCTGGGAAGCCTGCACAGAAAAGCATCAAGTGAAAAGCAGATTTGCAGTATGATTGTGCTAAGGAAAGAGGGCAATCCTATTTCATCCAAGCTAGTTATTCCTCTTCCAAGCTAGTTATTCCTCATCCGTGTCTTGCAAGGAAGAACAAGGAAAGGCGAATATCTCCTCTGGCCATCCCTGTCAGCTCATGGTTTCCATTTAGATCCTTTTCGGTAATATAATTCACGTGTTTATTACTTATCCTTTCAGACTAGAAATCCCTTTCTATGAAGAGAGACTTGCATGATACCACTACACACACATCCATCTGTCGGTACCAGAGGCAGAAGTTGCTGATTGAAAATAACATAAATCCAGCAAGGGCCTAATAATATTTAAAAGACTGAGTAACCTCATGTGGCTTAAATATTCTTACATATTACAATGAAATAACACTGTTAAAACTAAGTGACACAGATGCTTTCGCAATAAGCAGAAGGATGACCTCCCGTCTGATGAATTTGTGAGCCTCTGTTATGGGGTATGTTACGTTGTGAGCAAAACAGGAGACAGTTTTATCACAGTATCCCAATTTATGGGGAGTTTCACTTGGGTGGGCACCCCAAGGACACCCTCCCCCTCCCCAAACTGAATAAACAAAGTAATACATTAACAATTTAAAGCAAGGGAAAAATAGTTCTAATCAGTTGTTTAGGAGAGCCCTCAAGATTAAATAGATTTAAATAAAGCCAGGCAAAACATGCTACTATCACTTTAATGTAGAAGTGAATTCATCAATAAATAAGGAAGTCAGCTAGAATTATAGCTGGAGTTGCTGTTTTAAAAAATAGGGGGAAAAAAATCTATACAGTAGACGTGCCCTAGATTCTCTGCAACATGCTGACCAATATCTTGCACAGCTGTAACAGCGAAACCAAATCATTTATCTTGAGTTTATAAAAGATTTGGTATGTCATACAGAATTTTGCATGTCATAATAAATGCTCAGGTCAACTATCACAATCTCCGTATTTGGACAGAAATTAAAAACTGGGGGAGAAAAAAATCTTGTGAGGCACCAAACATATGCGAGATGTGCCTTAACCTCACCTTGAAATCCGAGGCACGCGCCTCAGCAGAACACTCGCAGTCACAGCATGCCTGCTTCCACCCGTACCATTAGAGAACATTCTGCTGAGCTAGATTGTCTCTACATTCACCACAAACACATCTGATCCGTGATTCACTTGTGCTTGTATCACCCCTCCGTCTTGATATAAATGTAGCGATACACATTAGCTTTTTCACTATTAACTCCTCTGCTTGAGAAGTTAAGTTATAGCTAGGCCCACAAATGGCTTATTAAAAAAAAAAAAAGTCTCTACAAAGTTAAGTTATTGGCATACAAACTCAAAATTGTACTCTGATTCTTCTGAGTGCCTGTAGTAATGGTCAATGGTGTCCCTCAACAGAAAATTTTTACAAATAAACACAATCCTTGCATACAACTACCTTAACATGAACCAAGGAATTCTGTAACTCCAGTTAGTGAGTGCATATCAATACAACTCCAATTCTCAGAAGCACTGGTAAGTTCACAGCAACTAAGTCCGTCTCCTAACCCTGTTTAAGGACCCCAACATGTTACTACACACAAGAGTAATCAGTAAAAATTGGCTTCAGGAAATAATGTTTCCAAGATGTGTGTATCCTCACACACTCTCACACCCTGATTCATATCAATAATATTTATTGCAGAAATACAGCTTTTGCTTGAGTGCATCAGTCTGAACTAGCAAATCCAGATAAAACATCAAAACTTACTGAATAACCAACCACACTGTTTTTCTCCTCATCCATCTATCTTTTCTTAACCTGTACATCTGCTTGTAACAAATACTTGTTGAGTCGTGTTCAGCTTGGCCTTTTGTGGTATAGATGTTAAGTTTCCTGCAGGTATTTTTGTGGTATGTGTGTGCAAAGCAGATGATCTTTTGGATTAAATAGCTCTCACGTTTTCTCATAATTCAAGAGACTTGACTTGTTGATCCAAGGGGTACTGTCCAAAACCAGGTTTATGCTGCAGTTAAACTTCTATGCTTTCATGGCATGAATTTATTTATTTCTCTGGGCAGATAAAATAGTAGCTATGAAGACTAAGCAGATAGATTACTTATGTAGATGACCATTCCGCCTGCATACCAATGTGGGAGAGGGGAAAAACAATTGTAAACATAGTGTGACCATTTCCTGGGAAATAAGTCTACTTATTCTATTCTCTTTTTTCTTCTGTTCTCTTATTAATTCGTTCTATTCCTGGCTAGTCTCAAAATTACAATGGTATTCTGATGGAACCTTTATAGAATGAGTTAATGAAATTCAAACCCATATGATCTTACTGATCCTATTTTTACTACAAAGCAAAAGTTTTTTCCAGCACACACTGGGCTGTTTGTGTAACATGGGTTAGATTCTTTGGAGCAAATATTTGTTTAATTTATCCTAAGGATCAGGAGTATGGATGAAATCTCACAGGATTATTTAATTTGGGATGAAAGGTGATAAAAACACTGGTGTGTGCATGAAGGAGAATGGGGAAAGGTTGAAAAGTCCAGAGAACTTGTAGACATTTTGAAACAAGTCTCTTAATAATAAATAAGTTACTGAGGAATCTATTTTCTCACATACTTTGGGAAAGAAGAAGTTTGTTTTCAACATAAAAATTCATAATCACAGAATCACAGAATAGTAGGGGTTGGAAGGGACCTCTGTGGGTCATCTAGTCCAACCCTCCTGCCGAAGCAGGGTCACCCAGAGCAGGCTGCACAGGACCTTGTCCAGGCGGGTCTTGAATATCTCCAGAGAAGGAGACTCCACAACCTCCCTGGGCAGCCTGTTCCAGTGCTCTGTCACCCTCAGAGGGAAGAAGTTCTTCCTCATGTTCAGACGGAACTTCCTGTGCCTCAGTTTGTGCCCATTGCCTTTTGTCCTGTCGCTGGGCACTACCAAAAAGAGCATGGCCCCATCCTCCTGACACCCACCCTTCAGATATTTGTAAGCATTTATAAGGTCCCCTCACAGCCTTCTCTTCTTCAGGCTGAACAAGCCCAGCTCCCTCAGCCTCTCCTCGTAGGGGAGATGTTCCAGTCCCCTCATCATCCTCGTAGCCCTCCGCTGGACTCTCTCCAGTAGCTCTTCATCTTTCTTGAAGTGGGGAGCCCAGAACTGGACAGAGTACTCCAGATGAGGCCTCACTAGACCAGTGTAGAGGGGAAGGAGAACCTCCCTTGTCCTGCTGGCCACACTCTTCTTGATGCACCCCAGGATCCCATTGGCTTTCTTGGCAGCCAGGGCACACTGCTGGCTCATGGTTAACCTGTCGTCCACCAGGACACCCAGGTCCCTCTCCACAGAGCTGCTCTCCAGCAGGTCCACCCCAAGCCTGTACTGGTGCATGAGGTTGTTCCTCCCCAGGTGCAGGACCCTGCATTTGCCTTTGTTGAACCTCATCAGGTTCCTCTCTGCCCAGCTTTCCAGCCTATCCAGGTCACGCTGAATGGCAGCACAGCCTTCTGGTGTATCTACCACACCTCCCAGTTTGGTGTCATCAGCAAACTTGCTGAGGGTACACTCTAACTCTTCATCCAGGTCGTTGATGAAGTTGAACAAGGCTGGGCCCAGTACTGACCCCTGGGGGACACCACTTGTTACCAGCCTCCAACTAGACTCAGCGCTGCTGATGACAACCCTCTGAGTTCTGCCATTCAGCCAGTTCTCAATCCACTTCACCGACCACTCATCCAGCCCACACTTCCTCAGCTTCCCTAGGAGGATATCATGGGAGACTGTGTCGAAAGCCTTGCTGAAGTCAAGGTAGACAACATCCACGGCTCTCCCTTCGTCTACCCAGCCAGTCATGTCATTGTAGAAAGCTATCAGATTGGTCAGGCATGATTTCCCCTTGGTGAATCCATGCTGACTACTCCTGATAACCTTCTTTTCTTCCACTTGCTTCATGATGGCCTCCAGGATAAGCTGCTCCATCACCTTTCCCGGGATGGAGGTGAGGCTGACCGGCCTGTAGTTCCCTGGGTCCTCCTTCTTGCCCTTTTTGAAGATTGGAGTGACAGTGGCCTTTCTCCAGTCCTCGGGCACCTCTCCTGTCCTCCAGGACCTCTCAAAGATGATGGAGAGTGGCTCAGCAATGGCATCTGCCAGCTCCCTCAGCACTCGTGGGTGCATTCCATCGGGGCCCATGGATTTGTGGACATCCAGATCACTTAAGCGATCCCTCACACAGTCCTCCTCGACCAAGGGAAAGTCATCCTCTTTGTAGGCTTCTTCTCTTACCTCCGGGGCCTGGGATTCCTGAGGGCCAGTCTTAGCACTGAAGACTGAAGCAAAGAAGCCATTCAGTAGCTCTGCCTTCTCCGCATCCTCCGTCACCAGGACACCCGCCTCATTCAGCAGCGGCCCCACACTGTCCCTAGCCTTCCTTTTGCTGCTGATGTAGTTGAAGAAGCCCTTCTTGTTGTTTTCGACATCCCTTGCCAGCTTCAATTCCAGGTGAGCCTTGGCCTTCCTTGTCCCATTCCTGCATGCTCTCACCACGTTCCTGTACTCTTCCCAAGTGGCCTGCCCCTCTTTCCACATTCCATGGACAATGAATAATATGAGAAAATGTGAGAAAACTTCCTAAAATACGGAAGCATTTTCTCTGGTTTTAAAGTTTAACCTAGGTCAACAATGGTGCAGGTTTCCATACTAATCTGCATAATTATAGGTACGTATGGGCTTTTTCTTGTTAGTTCGGGTGGTTTTTTTAGGACCACCATTCTAGCTCAGTGCCTTGCCTTTTAAGTCTTAGCTAAATGTCCAAATGATGTAGTGCAATGCTATGCAGATCTATCACAGCAGTGTCTGGAGGTTAGCAATAGTACAAATGCAAAAGTAGTCTAGTCCAATCTCAGCTAATGCAGCTGTTCAGACACTGCACTATACATTTTATAACATTGAGAGGGTTTTGAAAAGCTTACAGCTGCTTGGAGTATTTAACAACTTACAACACCACTCACCTAGCCAACCAATTTGCCTACCAATCCCAAAACATTTAAAGGCCTTTAAACCTACCCATATGCAAGCTCTTCCTGCTCAGAATCAGCTACAGCAATCTGCCACCCACATCACTAAACACAATGACAAGACTGTGCTTCCATGGCTTTGCAGCCTATTCTTCAAAATATGCAAATCTTCAGGAACTGCATTTCTGATCCTGATGCAACAGCACAAAAGCTATTGTCGTAAGAAATGGCTTAACCTGTCAGCAACACTGTCACCACAATTACCACCACTAATAAAGATATGATCATAATCTGCCACTAAAGGATCATTAGATACATTATGGCTATTGTATTCTTTCACATAGTTCTCTTACACGGATACTAATTTAGAACACTTGATTTAAATAAAAATAACCACTATAAATTTTCATTGACAAAGCTTTAGACAGCTTAGGATGCTGCCTGCTCATGTAGGCAAAACCAGCTACTAATAGGTTAGCCCTGCAAAACTTTTACCAGAAATACAAACCAGCATAACACTGTATACAAAGAAGAGAGCCTGGAAGAATACACACAAGGATGCTCTGTCTGAACATGTAAATGACTTACATTAAGCTAGGTTAAAACTTCTCTGTACCATTCAAATGCTTGTGGTTTATACAACAATTTATAGTGTGTTTGGGAATGCACAGCTGTACATTCACGCAGATTCAATAATTACATCTGCAAATGGCACATAATACATAAACTTCTGTCATGCCATTCATTTCAAAATAATTCTACTGAGTCTGCAAAAGCAAATGATGAAAAATATAGCAAATGCCCTAACTTGAGTAGCTTATGCGTCTCAAATGCTGTTCCTCTGCATGTGTATATCACCGTATATTCCTCCTTTGAAAGGTTAATTTCTGGATGTATTTCACCTCAGAATGACTATGAACTGTCAGACTGACACACCACGAAAACAAAACAAAGCAAAACAAAAGGAAAACACCCACCCTACCCCCAGTGGAGGCCCAATACGTATCAAATAAGGTATTCCTCATAGAGAGAAAGGTGTTAACATTATACTCACAGGAATTCGTGGAAAACGTGATCAACATTGGCCACCTCCACTCAAGAGAAATGATCACAAGCTGGCAGAGGTACAGAGAAGAGTGGTGAAGATGGCAAGAAAGGGCAGCTGGTATCAGAGAAGGAGACTAGGAGGAGCGAGACTGATCAGCCCAGGGACCCCTGTGGTTGCTGGTAATGACTGGGCAAAGCACGCAGCACGCTGTGGCCTGCGTCGTCATCGTGGCCCATAAGGGCTGCAACTTTCAACCACAGCAAGGACACTGCAAGGGCCGTTGGGGGCAATGTTTTACTGAGAACCATGGAACAGGGCTGCTCGTTTTGCCTGACAGAAATCAAAGGCATACCGTTGCTTTCCAGAGAAATACAAGAGAGCGTTCCCTTGACTAGAGAAAAGTATTTCATATAATACAATCCCGACTGTTTTACCTAATTTAATAATTCCGTCTTGAGATGCAATGAGTTACATGTAAATGAGACAGGAAAAAATCAAGTTTCAAGCCACCAGAAAAACCTAGCTCTGTAAGAGCACGACTGCAGAAAACAACAGTGATACCAGGACCGGTCTGGCTCAGAGAGCAAGACAACCGCCCGAGGAGACAGAAGAGACCCAGGGACGGTGAGGTCCCTTTCCTCACGCTTCCACCTCCTCATGGCAAGCTGCCGCTTCTCCTGGTGGAAGTCCTGTCCGGCAGAGGGAAAGGAGGCAGAATATGGCAGGCGTCCACACACCTTTTGGAGCCTGTTCCTTCTATTGTGTCAGCAAACAATAGCCTCCCCGCTAATCTGTGAATCTCCTCAGGCTCCCTTCATGCCTTTACCATACTGCTTCCCCAGCTCAAGTCACCTTCTCTGTTATTTACAGCTCTCTGAGCGGCCAGATTATTTCTCTGTACGCCCTGCAAGAAGGTAAGTAGAAAGGAGAAAAGGATGTCAACTCAGTCAAGTGCCTAAATTTTCAAGATTAACTTGGTTACTTTCCATATGTTGTCTCTACAATTTTATGTGATTTATAGCATGAGCTGTTGGCTGTCTTCTGTAAACTGTACAGACTGCACAGCCAAAGATTAACACAAAAAACTGATGCTGTGCTGTGGCAAAATACTTCCAATAGTGCCAAATTCTGTGTTTCCCTTCCTGTGGACTGTTAGTATTCAATCGCCTATGGAAATTTGAATTAGTGCTAGTATATAACTTACATTACATAATGTTGGAATTACATGTACAGCATGTTGTTGCCATGAATTTCTTGAATGCATAGTAATCCTTTTCTGTGCCTTTTTTTGGATAGGTTGCACTTCAAAAATTCAAAATACTGACAGATATACAAACACAGATACATATCTATTAAGTAAGGGACTTTATTTTTCAGGTTTTGATTTATACTATTTGATTTTAAGAACTAAATCTTAGAACTGTTGTAAGATTTAGAACCATCTTAGAAGATGACCATTCTAATTGTTTTTTATCAAAATCACGATGACAACTTAAAAAGTCATTCTTTACACTGGCCAATACTCTGGAAGTATGCGAATTACTTATAAGCTAAGCGAAACCACATTGGGTTTTTTTACAGCTTGTTCTATTCCAAATGTGTACTATGGTGGGGTTTTTTATTTAATTTTAGTTTTTATCTGGCACATGAAAACTCTGACACCAGATTTAATGCTACGCTTATGGCTTGGAATCTGCTCACTTGAACATTTTGGGGGCTAATGTAAATGATAAGAAGAGAAACCTCCAACATGCGCCACACAGAAAATCTGCGATATTCGTGCATAGTACACACATGATGTTATGTCCACTAAGGGTTAAGACCATACGCAGTGTGCAAAACTCTATCATCAATAACAATTTTAACCAACTGCAGTGAAAAGGACCGAATCTTATAATGCAGTTCATCTGGCTAAATGCTGATTTCTACAGCTGAGCTTCTTACCAGATGTCAAGCTAATATAATAAATCAAATGTGGGGTGCAATGTATCTCATTCTAACGCAGATGTTTAAAATCTAAGAATTACGAAAATTATTATATTATTATCTAATAAATTCCTCCCTTGAAATGCCTATTTCTCTTCACAGACTATAAATGGATTCAAAGTGAGCTCATCTAGAGATCTAATCATCAGCGATCAGAAACCACTGTGAAATGGAAATAAAGGTTACTAGCAGGAAATACAGCTGAGCAACTGCATTGCATGGCAGCAAGCCAGAATTAGTGTATTCTCAGTGATGGGTTAATAACTTGGAAAGTAAAAGCGCAGAGCTGACAACCAGCAAGTTTCACTACGAGAAGAGGTTTTGTACACAGTTTCGCACCTCTGCTCATGATCAATCATTTTCAGTGGTATCAATGAATTCAATTTTTCTGTAAGAAAATAAGTTAATGTTAATAAACTTTGATGCTTTTCTTCACTTCAAAAGAACAGTTCTTTCAATATGGTGCTGTTCAACTTGGTCAATAAGCCATCAATGGTTTCAGGCAATCAGAAATTCCACATGGGCAAGCAACTCACATCCCCAAATCTCATGAAACAACTCCAGCTTCCGTGATGCTTCACAAAGGTGTAGGGAGCCACTGGAAGACAAACACTTAAACCGTAAACTACCCTGTATCTCTTCACTACACGGATCATGACAATACATTATTCTTTTCAAAAGCTGGCATCTTGACCTTTTAGAGTCTGACATAATTACTCCCTCCCAGATTCTACCACAACTACAAGTTCATACAATTTGAATAAAATACCTTATGTGCACTGATGCCAATACATATGAAAATCAGTATTTACCTACCAACACACTCAGGTAAGCCTGAATTTCCCTTAAAATAAAAATGAAAAGCAAGCAGCAGATAACAACTTCCCCCTTCTCCATGTAGAATTATGTAAGTAAAAATCTAAGGTAACATGTACGTTGCCGGTTTGTTGCTGACAACACACATACACACAAGAATTTTCTGTCTTTTGTTATGAATTTACCTCTTATGGCTCTGTTTCCTATACTTTTAGGATTATTTGTTCTTTCTGTCCTTCACCTGTTTCTTCACCTTTTCTCTCTCCCAAAATAAAATTCCACCAATAACAAACCTTTACTCCATCCGTGTGCCTATCCCATGTGTGTGAATGTTTCCCCACTGCATTGGTGGCATATATTGTGCACGAATTCAGAAATAACTACTTTGTGAGTCTTAAATCAAGAAATTAAAAGATCAGAGGAAAACTGAGCCTTTAAAAGTTACTTCAATCAAAAGCTAAACTGAACACAGTTCTTTGGACTGACCTGGAATGAAAACTTGGGAGATTAACCCTGTTGTTACTGCCCTAGGCACTGGTGGTGCAGCAGGACAACTCATCCAGCCCAAAGTGACAGCGATGCTTTTTAGGAGGGCAACTCAGGGATGCACTGTAGAAAAAGTCTTTTGGCGATGGCAGCAGGCTGCTGCTGGTTACCAAATCTTCTGGGAGCCTAGCAATGTTCAAGAGACTTCATTTAAAGTAAGAGTGATAACCGATCCATCAACTTTATCACGGACTCACCACCACCGTAATGCTGACAAGAGTATTTACCTTCGCTGGTTTTTGTGAAGTTTGATGAATGTAGTACCTTAGGATCCAAGGCCTATAAAGTTTCCTTGTTCATAGTTAAGACATTTTTACTCTAAATAATTGAATCTTCCATCAAAATGCAAGACAGAGGATATTAAAAATCTGTACATATTTCTATAAAGTGAACGAGATAATGCATATGCCCAAGCTAAACAATTTTAGATAAACATCAGCTTGAAATTGTAAAAAGATCATTGTAGAGTGTTGCAATTAAGTTACAACAGACATTATCAAAGTACCTGAAAGCCACTCACCTGAAATGCTGGAAAATGAACAATTAAAGTATTTGTAGATCATCATTGTACTCGCTCAGTAACTGCCGAGTATTTTCAGTCCGGTTTCACTTTAAAATAAGTATGGGTCATTAAAAATATGGTAATTGCTCAGAACAAACCAGGAAACCACAGTCAACTGACAGGACATTCATATGCCTGCGGGTACTTCACATCTACAGCAGGACATTTTCAGAAATATTTCTAAAAATACATTCAAGAGTTTTGCAGAACTTTATAAGAATGAAAATCAAAATTTGAGTAACATTTGAGCAACTTCTTATAGATGGCATTGTGTTTGAAATACAGAAGTCATATGCTAAAATTGATCAACAAAATGTACTGACAAACACCACAAGGCCTTCAGTTTTCACAGTGATCCAGTACGAGGGAAGCCAGATTTGTTCTGTGTACAAGAATCCTGTGGAACCCCACAACTGTTTTCGGATGCTCCACTGGCAATATTTGTCAATTGTTTCATAGTCTACAACACGTCCTCTGATCTCTGGCACCAACTCAAGCCAGAGACTTGACCTACGTATTTCTCTTCTATATGACTTCCACATAAATTCATATGCTTCTTGATGGAAATAAAATTTAAATTCTCTCTGAATCATCACACAATACAATAATTTCTTTTTCCAGCACAGGTTTCTTAACTGACTGTGTGTGGAATACTTTACACTTTCAGTTTTTGGGCATGTGTATTTTGCTTTCTCCATGACCAAATACATTCTGTTATGCCAAGAGTCAAGCTACCATTATGCAAGCTCTACCCCCCTCCCTTTTTTTTTTTGCATTTTTGTTACTTTTATTTTCCCAGCTACTTTGTGAGGTCTTCACTGTTGATCCCAACTTCCATAACTTGTTGTATTAGAAGTTGTCTGCATGCTGACCCACTTACAGAACAGATATACATGTCCTCAAAAGTCTTGCAAGCAAGAAGATAGCTAGAATCATAGAACGGTTTGGGTTGGAAGAGACCTTAAAGATCATCTGGTTCCAACCCCTCTGCCACTAGACCAGGTTGCTCACAGCCCCATCCAACCTGGCCTTGAACACTTCCAGGGAGGGGGCAGCCACAGCTTCTCTGGGCAGCCTGGTCCAGTACTCAGACCTATGATAACATGCAAGGAAACGCTATCAAACACAAAATTAAGATGTTAAGTTCACAGAATCTGTTAATATGTTTGAGTTACTGGAATCCACCTGCAATTACCGTGGGTTTTGTCACGCAGTTTCAGTGTGTAAGATGGACCTCACTCTTTGATATTCCCTTTTTTGGGGTGAAGAGGATGGCACAAAGAGAAGGATCTCTATTTTCTATATAAAAACGCCAGAAAACCTATGTTCAAGCTACTCAAAGTCAGTGTAAGTTTAGCAAGGCTGGTTACGCTGTAAAATTACAGCCCAGTGCTTAGATTACCTGCCCGGAGCAGCTGTACCTTCACGGGGCTGCTTGCTGGAACAGCAACTGCGCTCCAGTTTTGGTCACTACCTCCTGATGGGCCAGACGGCCCAAATATGAATTACTCCAATGTAGGTATCCATGCGTTCCGAGAGGCACGGTGGAGCTGGGCACACAGCACAGTTTTGCTTTGAGCTTGAAAAATCTGCAGCAAACAGGGTTCAGTACAACAGTCTGCAAAACCTACAGAGGCACCGATGGGCGTTGATACAACTTTCCACAGCAGCCCACACATGTGCTGATCCCAACACGACTTGTTTCACTTCAGTCAACAGCTAGGCAAGGTCAAGCAGCTGGAGCAAACTGAATACATCCCGGTCTACAATTACTCCATAATGCCACTGACATTTTTATCTAGACAGCTATGTTTAGAATAGGAAGTAAGCGCATTAAGCAATACCACCTCCCTTTTCTTTCTGCGCTCTGACCTCCTTTACTTGCTTTCCAGGTCTAACTGTAAGGACTAATCTATGATTTTGTGAAAGATTACATTCTCTAATTCTTATAGACAACTACTTTGATAAATTTCTCTCTTTGTTTTTGAAAAATCTCTGCTTTTTCTTCCACACTTTCTACTTTCTTACTTGAGGCCTCTTCAATACCTGCCATCCACTGTGACAATCCATGCCAGCAGCATCAGTTTTGCAGGAAATCATATAGATGATTTCACACAGTTGTATGAGAACTCATAACCATCATAAAAGAACAATATAAACTTTAAAATCCCCTCCCTCCCAATTTTCATGCTGATGAGATAAAAGAGCTGTCAGCAGCAGTCTGGTTTCCTTTTTGACACAGATGATACATGTTTCAGAAGACCACGCTGAATATGTAATTACCTAAAGACAGGAACTAGCCCTTTGCCACTCTCTTTCCTGATTTATGGGGCATAAAAATCTCTCAGTCAAAAGAGGCAGTAAGACTTCTCTTTCCTGAAAAAAATATGTTAATAGATCAGTATATAAAATACTGAAGAGCTACTCCATTTATCAGGGCGCCTTTTAAGAGGCAGATTAGGTTTCGAATGATCTTGAATACAAGAAAAAACAGACACACCCTAACCCCAAATATACTTTTCAAGAAAAACTTAATTAAAGCTGCTGCAGAAATAACTTTGGACATTCTGAACAGAAACAAAAGTATACTGTACAAGCCTGATGTTATTAGACAGAGCATGTTGTCAGGTATCTCCTCACCAACTACTGTTCCTGAAAAATCAGATGGGAAAATATGAAAAGCAAAGCATGCTGCTCTTTTTTTTCTTCCCACAAACAGAAATACACATCCATTTAAAAAACCTTCCCCTATTGTTCAGTACCGTATCTGTATCTTAGAAGTAGACGTAATTATCACAAACAATTATGATCAGTGCATTTCTGTTGGAGTACAGAACGAGTAACCTTCAATCTAAGGCTGAAGGCCAGGTGACTAACCTTAGAGATATATTTACATTGTTACTTTAAAAATACACTTTATGTCATGTATTTAATTAAAAATTTTTAGATTCCAAGTGTGTAACAGGGAAATAAATTAAACATGATAAATGTGACTTATGGAGATGACCTCAGAGTTAGAGCATAGGAAGGACTTGGCTGTGAAACAAACAACTTCTGGAGACGTTCCAGCACAACAAACTCCCTTTTTTTCAGTTAGATGATCTAACAGACCCCGTGATGATCCAGCATAACAAACAAATTGTCTGAGGACATGCCAAATAGTAAAAAATAAACAGTAAAACATGATTTTTGGCTCCTAGCACTAGGAATTCACTCTCATTAAAAGGGAGCTCTTCTGCAAATAAAATCCAGTACTGCAATACACAGTACTGGATTCCACCCTTATGATTACAGTAAGATCCTCTTGTCCTAAAACAGTGAAAAAGTTAGCTGCAGGAGATTAATTAGTTTAATATAGGGACTACCCTTCATCAACACATTGCAATGGTTAGCACAAGTCAGTCACATTTCAGTGTTTAGGAAGAAGACAGTTCGAAATCAAAACCAAAACAAACCCTAAACAGGATTGTCTAAGGACTCATCACTGTGTAAAAACAGCTCATGTATCTGATTGTCAGCCTTGACAACACATTACAGAAACCTGAAAAAGACTGGTGTACATATATAAGCACACACACACAAAAACATGCACACAGAGACCTCAAAACAACAAAAATATCCAGCCCAGACAAAAACTAAAAGGTGAAAGGAACCCACAATATAGGTAACTCATGAAAAGACACAACAGCAGTTTAATAGTGAGAGAAGCTGCTCATCTCCCAGCATGTCCCAGTGCATAACTCATGGGTTTGGAGTGCATTTTCTCCAACTTGCTTTCTCAGCTGAAAATCCAATGAAGTCTCAACAAACAGACCTAAGTTGAAACATCATTAATTCTGCTATTAACGTATATGACTGAGAGGTTCTCCCATTTACACAGTTATCAAGTGCTTGGCAACAAGGACATTTATAATTCATTTCTCTAAAGAAGGAAAGAAAGACTTGAATTTTATTGCGGAACACTGTCTGTGTCATTCTTTACAGTTTCAAGCCCCAGAACAGCAGTAAGATGACTACAAAACCCCCAGGGAAGTGCACAGTAAGCTGCTCCCAAAATGGTATCAACAATTGTGCTACAGGTCCGCAAACCAGAATGTATCAATCAATCTTGCAAAGCCCTACTTCCGATAAAAATTAACAGGAGCCTTCAGCATAGGATAATGTCAGGCACCTCTAAAGCTGTCTTAAAGGCTTCAGTGCAGCCATACCCATTAACACGAGCACGGCTGCTGAGCCATTGCCAAAGCACAGCAAAGGGGTGTCTCCTCTAACAGCCGTGTTGAAGACATCAGAAAGCATCAGCCTTGAAGCCGTCCTTTACCCTCTCTTCCCCTTGATGGGAGCAAGGAACACACCAGGGAGGACCTGTTCCAGTTGCCCCATCCGCACAGTCCTCTCCTTTCCTCCTTCACGGTGCCTCCACTGCCACATGCACTATGGGTCCAAAGCCAGATGTTCCCCACCAGATGCTTGGCACGCTTCAGTCACAGGACAGCAAACTGTTACATATGTTTCCTTCACAGGACCAAAAGCATATCCAGCATGACATGTAGGAGTCTGCATTTTGGCCGTGGAAGACACGTGCATGGTTGGCTGCGGGAGGAATTTTAATGCACGAGACACTTCCACAGGAACTTGAGGACATGTGGCCCACTCCACCTGGAAGGTGGGCATCACCGTTCACAGCAGTGTGGTTTCTGCAGAACATGCAGAAATGGACTTTAAGCTGTAGATCATGATAAAAATAAACAGGATCACAAGTTGCATGCAACATTTTTGTTGCCTTGTTTAATTTTGCCCCAGTTTAAAAACATCTTAAATTATAATAGTAAAACTACATACCACACAAAGAATCGGAGAACAGCAAATCATTGCTCTAAGGTACCAATAAGCAATTAGTGCTGTCCATTGTGGGTTCTCAACTGCAAAAAAAGACTGGTTTCCACAACAGTTGCTCCCTAAGCTCTCTGCCCAAATCAAAGGGAAAAATAATAAACAATCAGTCAGTTTTGGGGATTTAGCCACCGAGTATAGTGCAAGGTGGATGCACAATGTGCTATAAGGTTGAAGAATGCAACACTGTACACTGTGAGGATTGTTACTGATCATCTTGGAGCTATATTTACACATTCAAACTATTTTCAACCAAGTGGGCTTTCACAGTGCAGCAGGAGATCATACTATGAGGAAGAACTCAACAGTCTGCTTCAAAAACTACAAGACTTTGGAGGACTTGATGCTGAACATTTACTTAGTCCTATTTTAGTATGGTCATCTAGATAAAACAGTGATGGTAGCTGAAGTTCCAGTGTGAATAAGCCGAGGTATCTAACCTTACGGCAATGAGTTCCATGGATACAGACCTCACCCACTAAATCTCAGTATGTTCGAACTTGTGGAAAACAGTAGCTGACTACCTAACCATATGTGCATTATAGCACAACAGAACTGTAAGTGTCCCCATTATCCTTACGCAGTCATCATTGCAGCCACACACATACATATATCCTCAGAAGGGTACTTCCCCCCCCCCCCCCGCTGTTTCTCCATTTCCAGTTTCTTCTGCTTGCCACAGAAGTTCTCCGACGCCAGCATCAACTCATCCAGCTCTCACAAATCCGCTTCCTGCCCAGTGTATCCATCATCGAAATGCTCCTCCCAACATGCTGCACATCTTAGGATTAATCCTTCATCTCTAGTATCACCTGGATCGCCAGTGATTTGGCAAACTGGGGGATGAGAGGTAGGTACAAGCGTTATTTTAAGAAGATAAATATGTTCATTTAATTATTTTGAATTCAGTTTAGCTCCTCTTTCATTCTCCAAAGTAGTTCTGTGATTAGAAAAGGAAAGGCCTAACACTCCAAATGAACAAACATCGTAATTTTATCAAGCAGTGATGAGCCACAAAACAGGCTGGGATCCACTGCTCCAGGTGACTCCCTCCCAGACAACAGGGCATTAAAAAGCATGAGATCGCAGAAGGGGAAAGAACTGACAGGCCAGAGCTGACTTCAAGCAACAGATGAAGAAGCTCATGCAGACCTGAGGAAGTAAAGTTTATATAAACATCAATATACAGATATGAAGTGCATCTCTCTCTTTAATGCACAACTAGTCCATCTACAAATTTATTTTTAATCTGTATTTGCAGTACTTAGTTATGCAATTCTCACTAAGATCTGAATTAGAAAAAAGGAAAGGTAAGCTAGGTCACAAGGAGACAACCAACACCACAATCTATCAAGCTTTCATAATTTTTTAAAAAATGAAATCATTCATCACCTACCAGATTTTTTCTTAATCTCTGAAGAACACCTGACAACCACTGAGGTTGAAGGTGTCAGAATTTTTCCTAGATACCTCTTGATTTCATTGATATTTAATTTCAACATTCCTATTCCAGAATAGTGTCTACAAATACCACGTCTAGAATCTCTAGTACTGACATCAAAGGAAGGCTCCCATTTTTCTCTCTCAGTCTACGGAGCATACATATTGAATTTGAAACTACCAACATTTTAAGAGGCATCTCTAATGTATTTACTGATTCTTATTTCAGCTCTAGCTTGCATGTTACTCAAGAGCACAGATATGAAGGCAACTGTTAATAAAACAATTTGTATTAAAGTATTTCAAGCAAAAATTTTAATTCCAAAAAAGCTTTGACACCTAACAGAGGTACATAACAGAGTTGATAGCAAGATGGAGGAAGGTTTAATGCAACATATCAAGGCAAACAGAAACTGAAGGAATAAACACATGGCCAGACCTCAGAACTCCATTAATCAGGGAAGAAGTGCAACAAGTGAGTCAAATAGAGTTCTTGTGAGGAGAGTTTAAAATGTGATTACAGGTATTTGAATGGCTTTTGGAAATAAAAAAAAAAAATTGGCACTTTTGTGTTTTAAAAAAGCAAGTATACCACTACATGTCTCAAAAGCAAAAAAGAAATCCATGTTTTCTGCAACTGTGCCAAAATTACAGGCTCTCTGATGACACGCATGCAAAAATCTTCCAGCTCATTCCCCTAACTTGGTCCTTTTCCAAGTTTCTCAGCCTTCTCTTGATTTGAGTAGCCAAAGTATCTCCTTTGCCTACTGACAGATATATAAAGACATAAAACTTTATTGCAAATTTGTTGTTAAAACAGATAAACAGACAAAACATTAATATTGTGAAAATACTCCGACTGTTTCGGTTCCTTAGCTGACCCCTCAATAAAACTTGCGCAAGGCCTTTTAAATAAGAAGAAATTGCTGATTATCTTTGCTCTACAAATTCAAAGAATTCTAGAAGATGAGTGGGACACTATTTCCCTTTGCAGAAACCGTGCTGCCAAGCCCTTACCTCTCCCAGAGGAGCAGACGAGCTCACCCAAGCAAACCATTCTGGAGTCTGTGTTTATGGGAGCTTTTCAAGATCTTAAGGCTTTGCAGGTGAATTACTTGTCTAGAAAGAACAAAATCATCACTAATTCTATTACACAAAGAGAAACTTCAGAGATTGTTCTTTGTTAGAACTAAGAATGTTTTTTACACACTCTGCAGCTGCCAAACCCCCAAAATGAAAAACTGCCTCTTCAGTATCTCCACAAAGTCAAATTTCTACTGTGATATGTAAACAGGTAACACCCTTCTATGTAAAAGGGTACTCTTCCAATAGATCAAAAAACACACCAAAATATATGGGATTTTTTGGATTGCCCCAAAGTCTAGCACATTCAGTGGGGACTGGGGTGGCGGGAGGGAGAGGAAGCTGGTAACTTCAATGTTCCTAACTTGAGCATTGGAGTCTCCCTCTCTAGAGATACTCAAGACCCACCTGGACAAGGTCCTGTGCAGCCTGCTGTAGGTGACCCTGCTTCGGCAGGGGGGTTGGACTAGATGACCCACAGAGGTCCCTTCCAACCCCGACCATTCTGTGATTCTGTGAGCATCTGTAATTAAAGGCATATGTAATTCTGAGATACAGCTAACTTTTCCCTCCCAAATTTAACTCTCCTAAATGTTGCTATTATTTTCCTGCAGGATGAAGGTGACAGATCAAACCATGGCTCAGACTGCGAAAATTTTCTCTGTCTGAACACCTCCCCTTGTATTTAGAGTATGGCACACACTGTACAGTCAAAAAAGCTAAAGAAAACAAGATTTAGAGTCCAAATGTTAGCCCAGGCAGAAGCTTTACACTCAGATGACAGTGCATCTGTAAAAACTATATATCTAAATGAATTTCTAGCTTACTAGTTTTCTCCTGAGCAGGGTGGACAGAAGAGAGGGGCTAAGCACTGAATTTGAACTGTGCTCAATCAGTATCAGTTTGCATAAAATGACTGGCAGAAATTTGAAAAATGGTATGAAAAATGCCACACTGGCATTTGTTGACTTTTTTTTATTATGAAGAAATATTAGAGTATAACAGAATTCTGATGAATCAAGCTACTTTTGAAAAGAAACAAACTGCATACATGAAGGCATGCTTGCAGGCCTGAGAAAATTAAAGAATGAAGAAAAGAGCTAATAAGAAAAGGGGATTGAAGCTATAGTGAAAGATGATGAGAATAAAAGGGCCATGCTCAGCAGCAGTAAAATTTAGCGCAGCTGGGGGGAGGAAAGAAGAAAAGAAGATCCTAATCCAGACGCAGAGAATCCAGATGACAAAGAAAATAATACAGGTATTTGACAAAAGAGGGAAATTAGTGGGAGGAATGCTTGTCAGCTCCACTTTCCCTTCCCTTGAATGCAGGATCAGAGTAACCCTTTCCTTCAAGTTTCTTTCAGACCATCTCCCTGCTCCCCAAATGTAAGCGTCACACTCTTTGTTACTGACAAAACCAGGAAAGGGAACAGAGCTGGTTGCTGTGGTGGGGAGAGGGAGTACAAGGGGTTTGGCTATTCTTTAGAAAAGCCTTGACCCTTTAAGTAGTTTTAACCTCTTCCCCGACCAATGACCAATGTGTATTTCATGATCTAGGGCAAGCCTAAAGAAAATCCTGGTGCTAGAGTCCTGGTACTCAGGGACTACAAATTTAAATGCTGTCAAATACGTACTGTGTTCTTCCCTGTAGAACAAAGTACCTGCCAAATTTCACAGTTTCTTCACTCTTATGCCACTAACAATACACTTTTCACTAACGTCTCATTAAGCCTACAAACCATGATCACCTCCCCTTCACTGCTGACAGAGATTTATGAAATCACATCTTTTTCATAACATATGCATGATCTTCTGCATCACATTACAATTCCAGCTCTGCCAACTTAATCCAGTTGTTCCCTGCACCACTCAGTAGAGCTGGAGGGCGGCTGCAGTATTCCCACAGGGATGTCCAGACTGCTGCTAGCACTTACTAGGGACAGAGCAAAGGTGGCACATATATGTGTCTCACGTGTTTCTCACCAAATTTTATAAAGCTCACCACTCTGGAAGATCATGAACTATCATCACAAATCCTCTGAATGCACCACATCTGGACTGCAAATTCTGGGCTATGCCTCCTAACATGTAGCATTATAGTTTGCTGTCCCATTACAGCAGCTGGATTTGACAGAGGTGGCGAGTCTTGAGATTTGTCTACAATTGTTTAAAGGTATCTAAAACCTTCTAACCAGTAATTTGCAAACTGATCCCAAAGATGCAAGATGATTTTAGATCTTCGTAAGGTCCCACAGTTTGGATTGCAAGCATCACATGTAGTAAATGCAAGAATGACAACTTGGTATGAACTAAATTAAGGACCACACCAATTTCAACTGCATATGCATGTATTCTGTCTGCCAAATTTGTTTGTCGCAGATTTAGAATTTTGCTATTTGAGAAAAGGATGTGGTTATTTTCTTCCACATCAGCAGCCCCTGAATTTCTAATGCAGTAATTTGAATAGAATTCCTGTCCCCACTACCTGCATGAATTACATAAATATGATGTACTGCACAAATTATATAAAATGTGCCATATAAATACAATGTATTATATAAATCATTGAACGATCCAGCTAGGAGCATTAGTGAATCAGCAAAGATGATGCTTTAACTCACTAGTGATCCAATGCTTAAGCAGACTGCTGTGAGAAATGCCCTGTTGAATACCTTGGCATTTTGGAGGGTGTGAGGGAAGAAGAGAAATAAGAATGACGGAAGCAGAAGCCGGTTAAGCTAAGCATGAAAAAAAATACAATAAATAATGCAAAGACTCTGCCTATAGAAAATTCCATGCAGATTTTGGGAGGGAGAAGGTCTTCATCCCAGACAAAAATCTTCATCTAGCAATTACATTCTCCCTAGTTTTAATGTCTCTGAGTAAGCACTTCTGTTTCTCCTATCAAAAGTAAGCTGAACTAACCCTTCCACATTTCAGCAGTGAGCAATATCAATTTCCCTCCAAACAACCTCTTGTGACTCTTACTTTTTGTGATCCCATATCATACTCATTAATTTTGCCTTGAAACAGTATTTTAATATTCATGATAAAATCAGAACGTCTCTTAGAAAAGCATATGGAGTAAGTTATACAATGTATTCTTAAGAAGAGGAAATATTAATGCTTCGCCTGATATTGGAAAACAAGGAAAATATGAAGGAAGTAATGGCAAGATGGGGCTTTAAGTCAAGATCAGAATCACTTACATCACTTAACTGGATGAATCAAAGCTTGGAGATGAGCTTAAATTTCTGACAAAGTTTAGCTCAATCCAAGCCAGAAAAGCCTCAAGCAACTCCACTGTTCGGAATTGTTTTAGCTTTTCTAAACAAATCAGAACAGCAAGTGCTATTGGAGGCATAAACAGATTTCCTATTTAAAATGCTCAACTTTAAGGCTACTGACCACATTCCCTCCCTTCCTGTCCCAATTTAAACTTGGCTTTCACAGCTCCTGCTGAAATCTGAGGTGAGCCAACTTTGAACCAAATTTAGTTTTGTCTGCTTTTAATTTGATTGGACTGGCTTTCAAAACAAGCTGAGCAAACCCTCACAACACAGGGATTTCAAGCTGCTGAACTTGTTTTGCATAATCTCCCCCTTTTTATCCTAACATTACCCCTTATTCAGGGCTGAAAAAATATGAAAAATGCATTTTCAAAAGGAGTTTTTCTTTAGAGGTTAGAAACTACTCAAGAAAATAAAGGCTAAGAACTGAAAATTAAATCAATATGCTCGTTAACACTTTAAGTAACACTCAATATGTATAGAGGATGTGCAGAAAATGTGGCCCAAAGCTAGAGCTGTAAAAAAAAAAAAAAATTCATTGATAGTGGAAATAACGTCAAATCAGGCAGCTTTTAATAGCATCAATATGAAAAAGGTCCCTCTTATCATGGGCCAACTAGAAGGCATGTCCTCGCATCCTAGCAGTTTTGAGAGTGCATGTATTGCCTTACCTACAGCCCTGCACTTGGATGCCCCACCAATTTCTCCTTTGCCTGCTCCTGGCAAAGTTTAGTATGTCTTGTTAAAAATAGCCCAGTATGAGTATTTAGCAGAACTCAGGCAGGTAGAATACTCCTGTTTCTGTGACAAGTTCAAACTGATTCCTCCTGAAAGAAATTGGCACGATCGAGTACACACTGTTGTTGTTACAACAGATGCCCTGCCATGGTATGGACTAACCAGATGAGCATCAGTTTCCTGCCCTCCTTGGCATGAAGTTGTGTTAAGTTTGAAATACAAAGGAATGAGTTACTACACGATACATTTTACCAGTTAAAAAAATTCTTATGTCATTGAAGACTGAATTCTTACTCTTATCTCCTGTAAGTCCCAGGAAGCTTTTTCTGACTCTGGCGATCTTGCTTTCTTACATCGCAGGAGGAGTTTAGAAGAGCAACAATAATAAGTATACTTGTCAAGAAAAGTTAGAAAATTGACTCTCCAGTCAATCCTTCCCCTAGCTTGCTTAGATTTATCTTATGCTTAGATAAATATGATGTATACCTCCACTCAAAGACAAGCTTCTACTGACCACAACATGCCCAAGATTTTACTCTTACTACTCATCTATTTAGAAAACAAGGAGAAAATCGTATGTTTTGAAAATTAAGTTTTAAATTATCAGTCTCTCACTGGAGTATCTAAGGTAATCTAACTAAAGAAGCAGCTTACATCTCAAGCTATTACTTAAAGTTATAGGCTAATTATATAGTTTTAAAATGTTGTGTCCCACATGCAGATAATAGAATAGCTATATATATATAGCTGGGCTAGCAGTAAAGATATTACAAATATTTGCTTTGTTATATTATTCATAATATACTTCATTGCTCTGGCAGCAGTGTGTTAATATCAGGCAAACGGCAAACCAGTTAACAATTAACCCCTGCTATTTCTACTACTGCCAATGACTCCGCTGTGGAATACCACCAGCACTCATGCAGAAGCAACAATTAGTACTGCTAGTACTTTTAATGTTCCTACTTCCTCCAAGTGAGTTCTTTCCTAAAGTCCAGTCTTTTTAAGATTTTAGCTACTGGTCTTCTCCAAAGCTGCTTCTTGCCTTACTGTCAGGTTCTAGCTTCCCCAGGTAAAAGCATGGTCGCTAAGGTTGTTCTGCACTACTCTCTGTGAAATCATCCTTTTTCCCTCTCCAGGTTCAGCACACTTTTGTTATTGCTTTCCCATACGCTTCACAGAGGAACTGTTTCCAGCATCAAAATAGCTCTTCCACCACTGGGAAAAGAGAAAGTAGACCCATTTTCCTGTACACTTCTTGAAATGGTCTTCTTGCCAAGCATTGTTTCTCATCTGTTGTGGAACATGACACACTATTTAAATGTCAACAGGAGTTCAACTCAGGCAACCAGCGTATTTTTGAAGTGGCTCTCTGAGCTTCTTCCCTACAACTGACAGGTTACTAAGAGACCATGTTTAAAGTATCTGGATTAATAATAATCCAAATGTGGATGTTATTAACTTTATATACACCAAAATTAGAGAAACTGTTAAATTAAGAATTTCTCATCTGTGCACAGCTATTGGTACTATGCCACACACACATGGCACAGCACTTCTAAAGCCACAATCACCGAATAACTCAGCGGTCTATGAGCTAAAACTGAGTCCTGTGGGCATCTGTGCAGTGGCTAGCATAGACTCACTTAAAAAGTGAGGGGATCTAACACAAAAGTCTGAATCTGCAGTGGCAAGCCTCCAAGTGTGCATTATGAATGTTAAAGAATGAAAAGTTTACATTAAAAGCAATACACAAAAAAGTACTGGTTAGGTAGTCACTAGATAACTACATACACACTTACTAATTTCACAACACTAAAAGTGTGAAAAAATGTCACTTAAATTAGTAATACTTAAAATATTATTCTACTTCTATTAAGTATTACTAATTTAGTCTAACATTTGTTTGAATGTTTGCTCAAGTGATCACAGTTGACTATTTTGATAAGGTGTACGTTTATAATTTTTTTAAAAATAGTTACACTCTAACAAACTTAATTACTTAATTATTAAAAATGAATTGAAAGGACTTTTTATAAATCCTTAAATCCTCAAGCTCTTTGGTTAGTTTCCAAGAGAAAAGTGTAACATATAAACACATATAAACATATAAAACCCCAAATAATGTGTGTAATTAGGACAGCAATTTAATATAGCTTCAGAAAAATATACCTATTTAAGATCCCAAAATACCCTGCCTTTACCTGTTCTGATTTTCTGCTTTTGTATCATAACTGCCAAAAGTCAACATTTGAGAGGAAAACTGAAAATAGGGTTTTTTTTGATTGTTTATTTTTATAGTCGCTCTGCCTAAGGAAGCACTGCTTTCAGTGAATACACCAATGTTCTTGAAGTAAAAGATAAACTGCATGGCAGTTGATAGTTAGAGCAGAATAGTTTCTAAGATCAAAGAAGATTTGCCATACTGAGCGTTAGCTTCCACTACCATCTCAGTCTAACGAGAATATTTCAGAGGCATCTTTGAGAAGAGGATTTTCTGTTGCCCAGACACACAGTCAAGAAGACCCAGGCTCTAGAAAGAGTTTCTCAGGGGATCTCGAGGTACAGTACTTGGCCACAGAGAAGACACTGACACAGTGTCAGCTGCAAGCAAGCCTAACTCTTAAAAAAAAAAAAAGGTTTCCTTCATCAAAATTTCAGGATTTTGGTAAGAGTGCAAGCTGTCAGATAGTTATTTTTCAGATGCTGTTGATAATGACTACTTTTGTTTCAAAGCTAACTTTTGGGAGATTTTTATTATGAAATCATATTCTCACTGGGATATTCCACAATACGTGCTTCAAAGCTTGTTTCAAAATAGATGCTAGAAGACACAGAAGTCTCTTCCAGAGAAGATAGATATAACCTCTAAATCAAGAATAATTACAATAATTAAAAAAAGTCTTTGTTGAAAGTATACAGTATCTTAGAAGAAATGGCAAAGTTTAATGGAAGGGCAATGTACTGAAATCACCCAATTTATTTGACAGTCAAAGATGCTACAACAGGAAAAAAATGGCCTAAAGCAGCCAGTACAAAGTGCAATGAGACGCCAGTACTTCCCACAAGGTGCTTTTGGGTCTTAACAAAACCTAGGCTTCTGAAAATCTCTACAATTCATGGCTGACAAAACCAGAACATAAGTGATAACTGCACAACTAGAAAGTTTGATATAGCACAGTAACTTGCAATTTTTGCATACTCTTCCATTTTTATCAGGAAATGTTTTATTTGTTGTCCCAAGACAAAACAGCCTTTGGTCATCATAGATGATCATTAAATTACAAGAACTATACTCAAATAATAACTACAGACTCTGCTACACAAAGCACTGACAAGTAAGGATTATAAAAACAAAAAAGATGCCAGAACAATCTTGTTTTGGTTCTTTGTGTAGACAGGAAGATCTAACATTGTAATTGAAGATTGGCATATCAACTTTTCCGTAGGTCATCTAACTCCTTTCAGTGAGTAAGCCAGCTGCTTTCAGCATGATTCAAGGCAAAGTTAAAGACTGTTTTCTTCGAGTCCTGCTTCATCTTCACAGAAGCTGTGTGGAAGTGTATCCGTACAATACAAGCACAGCAGCAAAGAAAAGACACAGAGCAAGATCCTGGTCAAATAATATGAGCAAACAGGTGGACAAAGGAGGACTGTGGATAGACAGAATAGCTTCTCATTTCAAGTATTGGAACATTGTTCTGGAGAACTGGAGTCTATCCTCCTCTCTAGATCACTGAAAGTTTGCCATTTGTTGGATGTCTGATTTGAGGAGAAACAGCGACACTTAGACAAGAAGGGGCTGATTGAATACCTGTTATGTTGTTTTTCAATTTAGAAACAGCATCTAAGCATTTGCTCTCTTACTAAGATACTGTAAATTTGCTAACAAAATTAGCAATCATTTATTCCTGTGCTATACAACCACCTCCAGGGTCTGTAATACTACAGACTAAAAACCTCCTCCCTGGATATTAGCTCTAATTGAACCCTAAAACATTTCATTCATGAAAAAATGTAGAACCTCAAGTAAGGTTATGCACCTTACACACAGTGTGACTTCTTTTGATCTCCATTTCTTTTGGGCTGTATATCACCAGACAGTGATCTGAAATCGTTTTACAAATTTCTGCAAAAAGCACAGCTGAACTTGACACATGTCTCGTAAGAACACCTAAATTACCAGGATATGAAATGTTGTATGTCACCTCATTATCAAGAATTTTGAACTTTGTATTAAGTTGTTACACATCCATTTTCACTCACATTCAAGGTCCAAATAATTTCTCCTTCTCTCTCTTTCAGCAGCTTTAGTTAAATTCTTTAAAAAAACCACCATTCACTGGCTTCCATTTGTAGACCTAATATTGCAAAATGCCTTAACATAAATAAATGTACATAGTCAGCAGAAACCGGTGCCTGATGTGCAGGAACAGCGAGCGCTCATAGCTACAAGCAAAGCCAAGGGAAGGGGAGGAGGGAGGATGGGAAAGCTGGCCGAGAGGGCAGGGAAGGAAGCTGTGCTCTGAAGATATGGTAGAAATTTTGTAATTGTTTAAAATCTGGCAAACGACAAACATCTGGCAACATCCACAGCCGCAGGTTCCGAGTCCTGCCTGTGTTTCGGTCCCTTATGCAATGCAGCAGGAAGACATTCATACATCTGATATAGCCTGAAATCACATTTCATTTTAGTAGTAACAGCTAATAATAACTCCTCCACTTCCCAGGCAAGGAGAAACCAAGCCTAAACATACAAGAACATCAGTTTTGCTACTTTATGTGCCAACATGGAAAATCCAGGCTCAGAGCGTCTCATGAAACTTGAGACAGTAGACATATGGGTAAACTATGTCTCAGTTTTGCATGTTTAATAAGTATTTATTTCTATGGACAGAGATTTGAAGAGTATATTTTTCTCCCTGGCATCCCATCTCCAAGGAATTCAGGTCTGCTTCAGTTTTGTTTTCCACAGTTTTCTACTGATTTAGAAACTATATATATAGTTAATAAATATAACAAGCCATGTAAAGCACAAGGCATGCCAGGCTACCTTCTCTTTTCAATATTTTTAGATTTGGCTTAATATATTAACATGGTTAGAACAGGGTTAGGTAAGGGCAGCTCTCATTGCAATGAAAAGGGCAAGGTTTAACTTAAGCTGCAGGTAATGTAGAGGTTCATATCTTCTATAAAAAGAAGTTACCCAAATTAACATTTTTGAATTTAAATATGGAATTTGAACTTTATTTTAGGACTATTTTCAGATGAATGAGCAAAAATTTTATCCAAGGCTCTTGGAGCTTTAAAACACTTTTGAGAATAATCTTCTTCCGTGAAAAAATGTATTTTTCATTCAAGAAATGGTATTTACAATGTCTCTGATACTTCAGCTTTCACACAAAACTTTTCTCATGGATTTTTCACTCTGAGGACAAAATATTTTTTGAAAGATTTCAAACAAAGTGTGTTTCTCCATCCTAAAATTATCTTCAGAAAATTCATTCACTGTTTTCTCTTCATTTGAAGCTAATGGATCAGAAAATTTAAAGAGGCCTGAATTTAATTTGGGGGATGGGGAAAGAAAATATCAGGCAGCAGAGGAAGGAAAGGCAAAAAATACTACTCACCAATCCTCAGAAAGTGGCAGACTGCAGAATGCACTGAGAACAATTTTACCATGTAAAAATATTATTCCACTATTTACTTAATTTAATTTTATTCTGTTGGCAGAAAGCATTTAAAGATCTTATCTTTTTGGTTTTCTTTAAAGATGAAGAAAGAAAGTTTACTTCTTGGCACAGTTAGAGCAGATGAGGCAATCTCTGAACGCAGGCCTCAACCAACCAACCTGATGGTGGCCTCCCCACTCACCAAAAATTAATCTAATTCCAGGTAAACATCTGGCACCTGGCTTTCATGGTATAGCTCCAATGTCAATTTAAAAATTTTTTTTTTTTTTTTGTTTAAAGTCAGTTTCCTTGGAGGTACATGGATCACTTCATGCTGAACTACATGGTGATACAGTGACGTCTTATGATACATATTTGCCAAGTATTTGTTGTAAAAGACAGGGAAACAAAAACCACAAGAATAAAAAAGGTAAAGTAGCACATACAGCAAATGTACTGTTCTTTCCCCACTTTCTACAAAGAGAAATAAACATAGTTCTCCACAATTTAAACAATTTAGCAGGTGAAATAACGTTAGCTTAATGTGGTCCTTTCCCATCTAGTGCCAAATACTCAAATTTACCACGATGTGATTTTAAGGTCTGATCGAGCCAGTGCCCGCAACGGCTCTTTGTAGGTGCCCTGTGCTGCAGCACCGGCCCCGCGCCAGCAGCACAGGCACCATGCCAGTGCTATGCCTCCCGGGCTCGGCCCTTTGCAGCAGCAGTGGAGTAAGGATGGCTGCTTGGCCGACCAAAACCTCCCGCTCTGAGAAGCTGCCCGAAGCTTGCGGCCGCCTGGCCAGGCAGAGCCAGCCCGTCTGGGATCCGTATTTCTGCGTGGGCAGGTGGGAGGAAGCCGCCATGGGGTAGAGACAGTGCTATAGGGCATCGGTCGGCGTCTCAAGTGCTGTGGGGCTGCGATGCAAGTCGAGTGTGGGGATTGCTTTGGGGGCCCCGTTTGCACATCAGTGGGTAGGAGCAGTGCAGAAGGAGGGCAGAGCGGGCGAGTGCTGGGCAGGTGTGCATGAGATGGGAGCGGGAAAGGAAAAGAAGAGCCCAGGACTGTGTTTTCCTTCAGAAAGAGCAGGACCTGCAATTGGAAGGAAGAGGGCACAAGGTTAGCTCGGCACATGCGACAGAGCATGGGCTAGGGTTCAAATTTGAAGTCAGAGGTGGGAAAGCACGGGGCTTAGGACACCGAAATGGGCCCTCTGGATCAGGGAGATGAATGGGATCCTGAGGAGGATCGGTTTCTACTTTGGAAGAGAGAAAGCTTGCATGAGTATCCTGGGCTACCATCTCCGTCTGGGATTTCCCGGATGGAAATAAATGCACATGGCCGTTCCTCCTCTGCTGGTCTTGCTGCAGCTGTACCACACAGCTGATCTACACCCAGCCACAGAAATGCCTGGGATTTTTCAGTTTACGGCAGCCTGATTAGAGGCACTGTACAACAGCTTGAACAAGCTTCCAAAAGTTTGGCAGTCCTTAAGGGAAGCTTAGAGCCTGTTTTACGCCTGAAAACGTTGTCAAAGCCAGGCACGAATGCATAGTTGTTGCTGCTGACAGCAGCTGCCAAGCAAATTCAGTCGAGAAATTCCTCATCCATCCTTTAGCCCAAAGGCATAATTTCTACATGGGGAAGAGTTAGAGAAAGACGACAATACCAGGCATGTTAACATAATTACACAGCAAAGCCTTCAATCGCAGAGAAAGCAACTGCTGCCTGACCATCCAGCCCCAGAACACACGCAGAGGACAGATGAAATGTCTGCTACAGCAAATAGGGCTTCACATTATCCCTGAAGCAATTTAGATCCCCTCAGAGGATCAGCAGCTGCCAAAATCTATTCTTGGCTATTTGAAAAAGTTACAGCATGTTTGAAGATACTTTTCTCGTTCATAAACATCATTTTTATTTTAGAGGAGAGTTACATGAAGTGCATTACTGTAAGCCATATTTAGTAAACCTCTAAAGAAGAGATACAAATCTATTCCATACTCTATCAAAATGTTTTTAACAAAGTAAGTTTAGAAAATATAAAGGTACAGTTGAAACTTCAAATCCTAACACTGCTTTTTTGTGGGCCAGCCCATACAGAATTCAATCCTCCCCTTAAAATGAATAAACAACCTCTCCCACCACACACCAAAAAAAAAAAGAAAAAAAAAAGGGGGGGGAACGACATTTAAAGGATTCTACAGCAGCATCCACATGCTTTGTGATAGGGTTTTGCCTTTGTTTGAGATGCAGCATAAAACCAGACAGCCATCATGTTTTTTGTTATGCACACTCCTATAATGCAAGTTACAGCACAGTTCCAATCCTGATTTGAAACTTCCAGGCACTAACACAAAAAACTGAGATTCATAAAGATACACCAAGTAAAATCAAGAAAAAAGTGCACACCAATGACAGTAATGCAAAAAGTCATCTTAGATAAGTTTAAGCCTCAGATTCCAGCAAAACTTCCTCAAAAAAGGAAACACGATGCCTCATACAGGTAAAAGTAGCACAGTAGGCACTTTACAATATATAAGCACAAAATTATTAGTTCACAGAATTTAATGGAAGGTATTGCTGCACATTTCATAAAACTGAAGCCATCTGTTCAAAGCACCTATGATGGGAAAACACAGATGAGGAAAAAAAAAAACCCCAACATCAGAATGTTTCGTGCAAAGGCATTACTGAGAGAAGAATTTCTTTAAGAGTATTTTGTTTTTGGAGCCAACAGTATTGATTTTGCTTGTGTTCTAACAGTGCTTAGCACGGTGCTTAAAAGAGGTTAGGGAACACACTGTAAGAAAAATGACCATACATCTATTGATTACAGTAACAGGAAATTAAATTATATACACAGTTTGGACGAGGAAAGGTCCCAACTTCAGACCAGCTGGCAGGACTGTTCTGGCACCCAGCGTCTGTGGCGATTCTCCCCATGCTCTGTCTCTTGGCAGGAAAGAGTGAAGTTTCTCCCGGGACAATGCAGAGGGAGAAAGAGGGACACTGGAAAATTAAACTTCTGTTGCTGAAACATTCACTGCTTTGAGGCACCTACTTCATCCGCTTCCTAGAAGCTGTTGTTTTATGGTGGAGATAGTTATATCACATTTGAAGAGCCTAAAATCAGGCATTGTGAATACCTTTAATTTATGATTTTATTGCTAATTATGTAAAACTAGTTCTGTTAATTTAATACATTTACAGTAGTTTTTCTTGAGATGCACATCTATACAATATTTTACCAATTTGTTTTTCTTGTCTTGCTGAAGTACTGGTTCAACCATTTGCCACAGGTTGTCTTCAGCAGAAATTTCACTGTATTTAATATTCAAGTCGTTCCTTTTCTGGACAGTTTACTATGATTTTTTTTCATATCAAATACCTGTACAACTTGACATGAGCACTTTTTGAAGATTAAGTCTGTTTTGGATACTAGAAGAACTCAGGTCTGTTAGATTGCGATGATGTAGCAAGATAGTTATGGAGACCGCCCTGCCTCTTAACAACGTATCTTAAAAGACTTTAAGCTCATTTAACCTCACAAATGCAAAGTATCTTAGAAACCAGAACTAAGATTTCTTACTCTGACACAGTTTGATTTATTTATTCCTAATTTTGATTAGTATTTTCTTAGATTTTAAATATTTGATATTATGATAATCCTATATTTAAAAATTAAAATTGTGAAATACTTAAAACTGATTCGCAATTTTAACTCCCTCTTAGAATAAACTTGTTCCATTGAAAAGTAACTTTTTTTGGACAAAAAGGCTGACAAACAGCTGTTTTCTAATAATCCAAACATAGTTGCATATTTTTCCATACATGTCTTGATATTTCCAATTTCTCTAACCCTATGGATTTTCATTTCAAAGAGTTCTAAGAACAAATAAGTTACATGATGTATAAGAAGTCTATACTTGTAAGGCTTGCAGAGGAACTCATTCTCTAGAGTTCTGGCACACTTATTTTACGTCAAGAGTTTGGTTCAAGCAAAATATATTTTTCACAAAGTTATTCATTGTGGTTTGGAAAAGTAACTAGAAAGGACTTTTAGTGTTATCCATTTTAAGGACTTTAGCATGTTTCTGTACTAATTTAGTATGTCCTTGTATAAATCTTTTCAGGCTCCCTTTTTCCCATATGCTGAATACATTAAAAACCTGTTATACATACTCAATATTTCCTCATTGTGGTATTTTTGACCTAATTATAGCTTCTTTTAAAAACATATAAAAACATATTTAGTGTTGTTCCCCAAGAAACAAAAAAATCTTTTCTAAAGCCACATGATCTTCCAAATGAATTACAGCAAACAGGGACAGAAGCCTTTCAAAGTCTGCTAACCCCTTCAAGACAGACATTAACGCTGTAAACACAGCCTGAACTGAAATACATTTCAAAGATATAACCACCAACAGCCTATTCTGGATTTGACTTTACTTTTTAACTGATTTCAGTCTAAAACTGGACTGCTACAGTATCTTGTATAAATTCATACAGTACATCTTACTAGAAAGTACAGTTCATATTACATTCAGGAATCCAAATACTAATGTTATTTTTTTAACTTCGAGTCACTATTCATTTTGAAAGTGGATGACATTGCAGGAAAGAGAAAAAAAATTAAATAAGGTTAAATGAGTTTATACTTCTGGGCAATGTATTAGCATAATGCAAGGGCAGCACTGGTCCACTTGCAGTAAGAACACCCCCTTATTGTTTCACAGTGTGTGAGACTAGAGCACTACATATATGTGGACCTACAGGTTTAAAGACTTCTGGTTTTCTTTGGAAATCCAATAAGACCTTCCACAATAATTTCAAATACATGCTTTCTAAAAGAGTGCTATGTAACTAAAGTCTATTAATACATGGCTGAATGCAAAAGGTCAGAAGACAAGTATGTATAGTCTTCTGCATAAAAAGCCTAAAGCTATAATACATATACCTGACCATTTCTGATATTCAGAACCTCAAGATCTGGCCCTACTACGGAAGGACCATACTACACTTTAATTGTCTAAGATGGTATCTAAAGCAGACTCTGGACTTCAGTCCTCTGAATGATACTTCAATGCTCTGCATCTTCAGTTGGAGAGAAAAAGGTTGTCAAGGAACATGAAGGAGGGAATAATTCTGCATTCCTAAGACATTTCAAGCACCAGCTATGGATATGCTCCTGAGTGTTCTTTTGTGAAACAAGTCCATCCATAAAAGAAGTTACTGCTCAGTTAAAGAAGACAACTTACATCTTTGCTTGTGCCTAAATGTTGTGGACCATTTCAATTTCAGTTAGAACATTATAACAATATTGAAAGTTTCAGATTTTTATTATGTGGGGTTTTTTTGTGGGTTTTTTTTCCTTTGTGTTGGCATGAACCAGCGATATATCAAAAATGTTCTGAATAAGTAAATTTTGAAGACATGGACACATAGTAAGTGAAGAAAGAAGTGCACCCTAGGAATAAAAAGGCACAGCCCCAAAAGAAAACAAAAATCCAGATAAAAACACCTGCAGGGACAATTCAGGACAGAAGGTTAGACAGAATCTGACGCTGTCCCAAGAGGCAGAGGACTGCAAGACATGAACAAAGTTACCAGCTCATGCAATCACAAACAATCATTCAACAGGCAACTAGTTAAGTAGAGTCCAGAGTACACTAGTAGTGTGTACTTGCTCTGCTCCACAGGCCATAAACATGACACGTTGATCTACATGAGAATGTCAGAAAAGAGCAAAAGTCATAACTCTACACTGTTCCAGGAAGAACAGCAAGGTCAAGGGCATCGCCAGTGGTGGAGGTTCCTGCAACAGCAGGAAATGCGTTAGTGAACTTGCAAGCAGCACACACCAGCCGGGTACCTAGAGTAAGGCAGTGAATCAAAAACAGTAGCATATCAGATACTTTCTCTCTAACAAAATCTTCTGCAAAATCATGAATACTTCCTTAAAACGCAAAATTACATGTCTGAACTCCAATTATGCACTAAGTGTGATTAAAAATAGGAAAGAGAAGCTCCCCATGATCCCCTCCGTAGTCAGCAATACTGAGACTGAATTAATATCAGATAAATATAAGGAATATAAAGTAAACAAATGAAGAGTTTTGCTGCCTTTCAAAACTCGTTGGATATGTCACCACACAACAATCCACATCAGATACTTTTTTTTCTCCTAGAAATTTCATAATCCATCTTGAAGCATTTGTGCAAGCTTGATAATATAAAGAAATTCAAGCTTACTGCTAACTAGCAGGCCATTCCAATCAACACTGTTCAGGTGGATAAGAAGCTTTCAGTTTCTACCTCACACTTACTAGTGACCAGCCCACTTATAATTTCTTGGACATGCAAGTCAAAAACTAAGAGTCACAATGTCAAGAGGTCAAACCACTGTTCACATAGCATTTGGATGATCTAGGTAATACTGAAGTGGCTGTGCTACTCATTGGTCGCTACCCCACCTGCTACTACAATGTTTTAATCCTGATTGTTGAATATAGATTTTCAACAGAAAGGAGAAAATTCAAGTATCAGGTAGAGGTCAGGTTCCCTTAATACACTTTACACAAATTACTAATAAGAACTGAATAGATTTTCTCAAATCAATACTGGGGTACATTGTCTGAAAACTGTAGGATGCATAAAAAAACCTTACCTGTGAAGACAGACTGAAAGAATTGTGTTTAACATAGAAGAGAATAACCTGAAAGAAATGTGAAATACTTTTTAAGATGCAGGAGACTATTGCAAAGAAGATACTGATCAGTTCAGTCAGAGAGAACAGGAAATATTCAGCTTAATTTGTAGCAAGAGAGTGTTCAGCTTGATACTAGGAAAAGGCTTAATTACAAGAATCAAATAAGCACTGCAATAGGTTAATTCAGGAGATCACAAAACCTTTAACAAGAGAGAAATTTCATAAACAAGTTGGATACATGTCTGTCAGGTAGAGCTTAAAAGTACTTTATTGGGAAAACATCTGTCTGAAAGGTCTTCTCTAACCCCATATTTTTATCATTTTAAAGGTACATCTTATTTTACCTGAAGTCCAACCATGGCAAACGAAATGTCTTTGCATAGCATACTCTGAATTTCACGATAGTATATAGAATATGTCAATGAAATGGAACTTTTCAACAGTTCATCAAGACAGCCCATCATCATAAGCCTAATCTGCATTGCTCCAACAACAAACCTGATCTTAATTTTGCTTTGACAGATGTAAGTTCAGGCCAGGTTTATTATTACAATCATTATTTCAAATAATGACAAACACCTGAAATTTTCCAAGACCAAATTTCCCCACAGAGAGGAAGTTGTATACTTAGTTATCCACTGACTTTCCTGGCTTAGAACAGCTCAGACTGCGGTTCCTAGACTAAGAAGGATATGCAGGCTGTCAGCATCATTGAGAAGTTACAGCTGACAGCCCAAATACAGTCTCTCCTTTTAAATCCAGACTTCCTAACAGTACTGCATGAAACACATCCATCACTGAACTATAAAAAACAAAAAAATTTCAGTGGAATGCCTAATAGTAGACATTTAAAACTAATTCCTAAACTTTTTACAGTCCTTAGTCTATCAGCAAAACCCTACCAATGCTGAGGCTTTAAAAAAAAGCCCCAAATAATTGGACAAACGCATTAAACATCCCATATTGCTGTATAAGCAACATAACTCTGTAATTCAGTGACTATCATTGACTAGCTACCTAAGTTTTATAGAAAAGTACTTATTGTTCCATTCATGTGTTTGTATACGATTAAAAATAAACAAATCACCACTACATACATCTCATGACTTTTAAATACAAGGTATATCAGCGTGATAAACTGGAGAGAAGAGGTATATGTGCCCAAAATCAAAGAAGACAGTAAACAGTGGTTTAAATAATTATCTCTTAATTGCTACAAAAATGTTAGTTCATAGGAGGAAGTGTATGTTTACAAAACTGAAGACTTCCACAACAAGAAAGTGGCTGGCAATGTTTCCACAAGACTCTTCCTTTTATAGTCAACCATAAGATTGCAGTGTACACTCTAGAGGAGAGAGGGGATATTCCTTACTTGCACTGCAGCTTTGTCTACCAGTGCATTAATTGATGATTAATCTATAGCAAATCCAAACTCCTTTTTTTCAGCTTGTTAACAGTGCAAACTTGGACTAATGTATTACAGCCCTGAATTCTGAGGGACAGATAAGACATTTGTTTTACATTTAGAGTCAAAGGTGCAGTAGCTGTATTGTGACAGTTTCTTATACCTTATATCTTTCTTATACAAAATACCTTTATGTTGTACAATCATATTGGTTTAGAGTAAAATCCATCCTTTGGGGCAGAAAAGAAAACATCCGGGCACCTCAAAGGACAAAGGATCAGCAGCAGTGCTTCCAAGCTTGCCTATTAATAAGATTGTCTGACAACTTCCATTGCAAGACCCTGCTTTCAACTGCTTGTGACTTCGCCAAATGTTAGCTGCTGTGCAGAAATTTTCTGTGCTAGGAATCATGTCAGACTGAACTTTTTTTAAAATTTAGCCAAAACAGGTCATTTCTGTGAACAAAAAGGAAAATACATCACTTTGCCTGTTTTAATGCATTCTGATGACATCTTCTTAAAAACAAAAAGCTCACAAACATCACGTAACCAAGCCTGTGCCTCCATATGCTTCCAGTCAAGGTTTGGAAGTCTGCAGAGCAATGTAAATTTTAAGATAATGGGACCATTTGTTATTAAAAAAAAAAAAAACAAAAAAACTGCCAAAATTAGTCAATTTTCCAGGCCTTTTCTTTCTGAAGTGGAGTCGAGGAGAAGAACGTTGCACTTGCTTGGTAAATGCTTGCTTTCCCTAGATGGAATGTTTCAGCCTGCAAGAAATCCTTTATTCCAAAAACTGCAGTTGCCCTTGATTTGGGACCAGGAAAGTCTAGCACAGGAATACGCTCCCAGTGTCTCCTGTGCAAGCTTCAAGCATCACGGAGTTAGAAGTGGCATCGTCAAAATGCAGATCAGGAGCAGGGTCTGCTAAAAGAGAAGTTACTGGGCCTTCAGATTAACTGGTAACCATAGAGGACAGATCGCTAGGTGTGACGTCTGCCACCTGAGAACTTGGTCAAAGAAAAAGACAAACTATTTCCAGAAGGAGACAAAGGAAAAAATGAGCAGAAAAGAATACGACAGACTATGGGGCCTAGGGCTGAGGATTATCTTTATAAGCACTGAACATCATCTCAGAGAAGTCCTGTGAGAACAAATTATTTGTGGCATCCACAGATACTGTAATGGTGGAGGAGGTTAGAGGAGTGGAAGCAGAATGCCCTTTGGTCACACTGACATGACTGCACTTGAGATCTGGATGGGAGAGAAAGAAGACTGAAACATGCTTAAGCTGGGAAAGGAGCAGAGGAAGATGTGACAACGGAGGAATCACGTGGAAGTGCCTACGTCCACTGTCATCTACCTTAGCAGACAGTCAGATTGCTGTAACTTGGTACTCCTCTACAGCTAATGCAAAGTTACCTTCTCAGCAACCCCAAGTACTGATCTACAGGGAGGATAACATGTCACCTGTAAGATGAGTTTAGATGTTCAAGTGTCCATAGGATGCACAGTAGATCCAGAACCTTTCTGACAGTTCATGTCAAGCTGATGTAGAATAATCTAGCATGTCTCATAAGCTTATTTTAAAAACAAACATAGGACACCATCAACAAGAAAACATCCAGCAAGCCACACACAAGAACTAGTAAGATGCAGAAGCTGAGCACGCGTCTAAACTAAGGATACCTGTGCGGCTTTAATTCCCTCTGTACCATCATCTCTCATGAATCTGTTTTATGATGTAACCTCCAATTAAATGACAACGGGCTGTTTTTCCCAGCAGGATCCCTTCCTCATGCTAAACACAAAACTGACTTTCTCTGGGAATGAACAAGTGTTATACTGTAAGGGATACTTGTTTCTAGGACTCTTGACTCCTCTCTTGCAAAGCTGTAGTGAATGAGTTCATGAACTGCAAAAGTAGTTAAAGCAGTTGAGCATTTCTTAAAGCCAAAACAAAACATAAAAATATATCCTCTCTTTAATTTCACAGGACTTCACTGTGAATTAAGGCAAGTAGTTTAAACCAAGCATTCATCACAATAGAATTTTTTTTTTTTGGTTTTCCAGATGCTGGACTTGGCACCCACGCCATTAATATACTGGTAACATGCGCTCAATACATAAACTAAAACATAAAATTCAAAGTACTTACCAGAAAGCACGGAAACAAGTTTTACGAGCCCTAAACTAGATAAATACACTGTCACTACCACCCCCACCCCCAAAAAACCCCAAATCCCAGATAAACAACAAACAGTTAATATTTAGAGAATGGATTTTTTTTTTTTTAAAGGTTGTGAGACTCAGTTTCCAGGTGCCTATGCTACTAAAATCTCATTTTAGTTAGGTGTTATGCACATCAGTTTATTGGTACTGGTGAAATCCACATACATGGTGGTGGTGAGTGCTGCAAGAAGCCTCAGAACTACAATTCAGCCCTCAAAGCGTTGTTTAAATGGTTTGTAGCATGGTATCCCAGCCTTCCAGCCAGGAAGGTCATGTAACACCTTTCCTCACCGTGCAACTAGGACTACCGCACATATTCATCACCTTTCACCTCTGAAATCTGTGCACGCAGTGGTGTGTAAAGGCAGAGAAGAGCTCGTCTGAAGTTGGCCCTGGCTCATGACAATGATCCCCCACAAAAGACTACACCCGCGGAACCAACTGCCAGCACTGGAGCGATTTAGAGAGCTTGTAAGGAGCTTCCTATTCAAAGGGCAGCCAAGAGTGGATTCACCAACAGGCCTGCAGGCCACAGGCTGCTTATCCCAATAAATAACACCAGTGCCCTTACAGAGATCAACCAGGAAAAACATAAAGAACAGTTTTTACATATTTTAAGTGAGCATCTGTTCTGTGTTCACAACATTAACAGTTATGAATGACCTAAAACTTTGCTTCTGCTTTAGAAAAAGGGAGAAAGTGTTATTAACTGCAATTTAGGAATGTGAAAATGAGTTAGGAAGAACTTATTGCTGCTCTGAGTATTCACAGCAGCATACTGTCATTCTTCTGGTAAAAATGTGCTGCCTCTCAGGGAGGTGTTTCTTATGCTTATGCTCTTTTGACTTTTCAGATGAGAACAATTTTACTTATTCCTGTTCGTGAAAGTTAAGTTCTTCATGCAAAAATGATTAAAGAAAGACTTCAAGGATGTTAAGTTGTTAACTGACATGTGAGTTATGACAGCCTATATAAACTTCTTCTAAAGCAATCTTTGGGAAATGTTAAAACACATTTCCAACATTTGACAAAAATAGCTTTCAGACCAGCGATATTTGCTAAAATACATGCAAATTTACTGCATTAATATTATGAAACAAAGAATCCAAACCCAAGAGTTCTTTGATATCCTAGACAGAAAAACTTGAGATTCCCAGTCCATAGAATAAATTCAATAGTCTGTCTTGCAAACCCTAACTGCAGACTAATTGATAGTATGGGACTACTGATCAGTCACATCAGGTCAGATCCCAGGATCTGACAATGTCATTTCCCTTCTCCCTTCACTTATTTTCCTACAGAGATTTCCACAGCTCTGTAAAGCAAGTGCTTGTGATGCTTCATGAATTCTAAAACATTTAATGAAACATTACACAAGCATTTAGAATGACGAATTAAGTAACCTTAACTCAAAGCAGACCCTGAGCTATGGCACACCAAAGATATATTTGGCTTTTACAACAGCTTGATTTATCATTTGAAAAACAAGATTTTAAAAATGGGTGCATTGCTAGGTCAGGAGTTAACTTACAATGATACTCAAAGCATATTGCTCTAGCACCCATTTCCATTTGACTTCTTCCATCTTCACGTGAGTTCACATTTTACTGAAGCAGCATTGAACCCTGAGACCTAAATATGAGTTCTCTAAAGTAGCGACTAATTTGCAACTGCATGAACATATCTGCCCTGCTTTTCCTACACTTCACCTCTTCACTCCACAGAAATTTCCCGTGTTTCAGACAATAAAGACAAACATAGCACAGCATATGAAAGCAGCCCTGGTGTTCAAAAACAGTTAGCAGAAAGACATCTAGGAACATAACACATGAGCCTGATTTTTTGATTGTTTTTGGTAAAAGGGAAGATACATTAGAAATAAAATAAAGGAGAAACCTACTTTTTGTAGGAAATCTGTTAAAAATTGGTGGTGTGTTTGGATGGTTTGCTGTAACTGCAGAAGATGGGTTAATGCAACCACTGGCTAACCCTTGCACTGAGCCTTCCATGTGTTCTAAGGAGAAGAAAGGTATAACAGGTGTCTTAAATATTTTGTTTATTAGGTTAACATTCTAATACACTGGGCCATCAGCTCTCAGTGTACTGCTGTCAAGGTTCATTGTACCCTGTAAAACAACAGCCAATCCTCCCTAAGATTTTTTTTTTTGTTAGAAACTGACTACATTAAAAAAAAAAAAAAGTGGGTTAAAAATTAAAAGATCTAGTATTTGTTAATCTTGAGTTATTTTCTTCAAACTCGTTTTAAGAGAAAAGAATGCTTGAGTTCATTCCAAGTCACATTAATAAAAACATTAAAGTAGAACAGATTTCCCGCACCCAGGATAAGTAATTGACGATCACAAGTTCAGGAGTTCATGACTTAAATCCTCTTTTGGATGCAAAGACCAACATTTCATCATGTTTCCTTCTGAACTCCTTACTATTCCCTTATGGAATTCACAGTCTAAGCAAGCAGAACTTTGGCTCTGAAGAAAATAAATCTCATTAAAAAATACACACTAACCCCAGCTATTAGCAACTTCTCCCTTGCAAAATATCACCACAAAGTTTGAAATTATTCATTCTTTACATAAATTATTACTATTTTAAGTGACACTGTAAGACTAAGAAGATGGACCTGTTACAGTAGAAATGTATACCGAGGATAATTTTCTTTCCCACTGAAGAGGCATACTAACCATGGCCAACACCATACATTAAAAAACCAACAAAACCGGTGCTTGACATCTTACATATTTACACAGGGCCCTGCAAACACACAATATTTCCACAAAAAGCAAGACACTGCTTTCATAATATTAATTTTAGTTTTATTTCCACAAGAGATTTTCAGCCACTTTTTCAAAATACGGTAAATGTTTTGTAAGCAAGAAGCATCTCTCAAACAGAAAATTAACCACCATGCTGCTAACTGGACATGGCTTCTAGACTTATTTTCAAAACTTGAATTCAGAACAGCGCCAATAATGTCTTTCTCATGTAATTCATGGAAGGATACCACCCCAGTTTCACATATTCTGCAAATACACAGCCATTCATTAAAAGTTACAATACTAATTTGCGGCAGAACTGCAGTGTTCTCCAGTGGCCAGAAAGTCTTTGTTTCAGTAAAACATTAAAGCTTAACTACAGACCAGTATTCCTAAACTGTGTTATAGGTCGTGTAGCACAACCTAAGCTAGTTTTCTAGCTGGTACATGCCTTAGCACAGGCAATAGATGGTCTCTAGCCAGTGCCTTTCTTAGAGGTAGTTTTGATGCCCAGCCCTCCTGACAGCAAGGCGCTTTACAAAAAACACTTACAAAATCCTGATACAGACGACAGTGTCAGCCTTTTCTGGGGGGAGGGTGGGGTGTTTTAGTTTTTAGTTTTTGGTTGGTTGGTTGGCTTGGGTTGGTGGTGGTTGTTGTTGTTTTTCTCTCCAGGCACTTACATACAGTCAAGATTTATTAATTACCAAAGCATGGGAACAACTTTGCAGCTAACAGCCCATCTGGAACTCTCTCAGGGAACTTGGGGTAGAAGGCAGAGCGGTTAAGAAAGTCGTCTAAGGCACTAGTTTCACAGGAGGGTTCTCAGCAGTCCTCGTTCACTGCTGCTTGATGGGCTGCCTCAGGTCTCCCATGACCCTTTATAAATCTTAATACCTACCCATAACATACCATTCCTGCCAAGATTGTTGCAATCTTTAAGCCCTGAGTTTTTCTTCACTGTTGCTGGGTGCTCCAGAACACACAATGATTTCAGGGCCTGCTTGAATATTTAAGCTATTCTTACAATAGACCTGCTTCTCCTTCAGCTGCAAGACTGCCTTTAAGCTCACTAAGAATCATCACGCCAGTTCTCTTGCAGCAGTGAATGCCAGAAGCTCCTACAGATACAAATGAAACCTGGTTCTGGAAATCCCCTTTTTTATATCTGAGGTGGTCTGTATTAGTGGAGAAAGGGATGTAAGATGGTACAGCAGTATATATAAAAGAAGGACGTGTAAAAAAAGAAGAAAAAAGGCACAACACCCTGCAGCTGTGATAAGACACCTCTAAGATTTCAGGAAGGTGCATTTGGCTGTCATTAAGTCTGGAAGGGAAACTGATCTACAGCCTGAATTCCCATAGTGCTGGTTAAAACACTACCCCTGTTACTGAAAACACACCCTGCTCAGCTGCGTGTGACAGGAGGAAGAAGTTGGGTAACACCATCTGCATTCATTGGCATGGATTTTAATGAAGAAAAGCACTATAAACCACATCTTTTTGCATGTTCACAAACAGGCTGCAGCACATACTATTCTCCCAAGGGTCCTAAGCAGGCAGGATTTCATCCGACTAGTTGATTAAAGAGATTAGTGCACTTAGTCACGTCATTAGAATGAGTGTCACATTTCTAGCGAGCACAAGGAAAGGCCCAGGCTGCAGCAGAAAAAGAGCTCACTCTACCAACACCAGCAAAGATGTTTTCTATCAACTACAGCGAATTCAAGGGTTGACAACCAGAATTTAAAAAAGAAAAAAAAAAAAAAAAAAAAAATCATTTTTAGGCAGAAGAGACTCTTCCGGATACGGTTCACCTCCTTCTCATTATGTGAAGAAATAGGAACAAAGCACATACTTAGCAAAACCCTGGGAAAACAGCAAGACTGGCTTTTTCCTGGTTTTAATACTGCCTACGTTGCTCTCAGTTCACCATCTCCTCTGCCATCATTTTGTTTACTGTGAATGCTCGGTCCTTCAGGACCAAAAAAAGAACCACCCACCCGAAGAAACACTGCCATCTCCTGCAACCCCAGGTGCTCCTTGGACATCTTCCTCTTCCCCACCACCCCCAGGCTCGGCCATCTATGCTAAATCTGGTCTTAGGGATTTCGTTACTGCTACAGCCCCACGACAAGAAATCAGTAAGAGGGAAATATTTCACTGCTGCTACCCCGATGAAGCTGAAGACAGCTACAACAAATAATTGTAAAGGGGATTTTATGTTTTAAATTGTATAATATCTACCTTATGAAGGCGTTTTTACTGAAGATTGACAAGTGTGGGAAGTGTGAATTGTGCAAGTGTTCACAAATTATAAGGATCCAAAAAAAGTTGAAATGCATGTGTTGTAATATTGGGGAGAAGGAAAGAGAGTGGAGGTGTCAAAAAAAGAAAAAAGGGAGGCATTTTGTGAAAAATTTACCTAGAAAAATTAAAATGGTACCACTTCTTCATCGAGTTTCACATTTTGCCAAACCCCACCTCCAGTGCTTTTCATCGATTTCTTTGAATGTACATTCTATAAACATGAACTCTTTAAAAATACCTATTTATAACAAGCACTTATAGCAACTTCATGATTACACAACAAAAATACAGCATTCTAGTAACACATACAGTTTATCTAACAAATTTATCTGAGGTTATAGCCACATAATCAAATTAAAAATTAATTCTCCTACCTCACACTTTCTTTAGAAAGAGCAAGATCCTCGGAAACATGAAACAAACAGCTATTATTAAAATATATGACTCAACATTAATGAGAATTACAACCAGACTGAGTGCTGTAGTACTGTTGTAACTGAAAAACACCGAAACACAACGTTTTTATGAACAGCGCATATAATCCCCTAAAAGGTAAAGCTTCTGTAAAGTTAGATGGATTACTGAAATCATCCTGTGTAGCTGATTCTACTGATCTAGCTTACAGCCTCTTATGCTCTAATGCCGTAGCCTGTTCACGAGACAACCAAAATGGCTTACTAAATACAAATACTCAAACACAGGTGAAGGAGTGCTAAGGAAGCCACAGAGTTCAGTAAACCCAGGTTCTACCTCTGGCAAAGCGCAACATAGATTTGAGAAAGGCATTGCTCTGAAAAAAATAAGAAAGCACAGCCTGGAGTTGAGAAACTCCTCTGCAGGAGAAGTGAAATAAAATAAAAAAGAAAACAGGATGATGTGTGCTGACTGTAAAAGAACCCAACAATCTGACATGGAATAAGAGGGCTGTAGAGGGAAGCTGTTGTGACCTTTCCAATCCGGAAACGAGACACGCAGACTTGTAGGTATGTTCATGGTCTTAAAAAGACATTCTCCAAGATTATTTTTTTCTTTTTAACAGACAATGCCATGCCTTAGAAAGACTCTTCAGTCAGGGGTTAGTGATCCCCTTTCTTCTACAAGGAACAAAGTCTCAAAAACCTAGATGCAAGACAGGCATGTTAAAATTTTGAGTCACAGTTTATAGATCCAGCATTTAAACTCAGGGAGAAAGGACTGATCCCTCCTGGAACCAAATGGATGACTGGAGCTCATGAGGGAATGATTAACAAAAAGGAAGGGGAAAGGACATGAGCTCAGTGACTGTGACACAGATAACCTAAAACAGATTTCTTAATATTACTCTGTATTTTTTTTGTCCTTTATAAATGACGCAGACAGTTGGCCTTTTAAGGACTTTTTTACATTTTTAAACAGAAATTCATTTACTATATCCAATATGCTTACACATATACATCTCTTATGCAAATACAGACAGAATTTATCAGTATCGTTCACCAAAAAAAAAAAAAGACTCCAACTCTGGAGCGAAACCACTCCCAGCTAATAAAAATATTTTCATTTCTTGCACTGAGATCCTGACCTATACTTCAAAGAATCTTAAAGACACAAAAGACTATGTGCTTATAAAGATTTCAAAATAGACACAAAGCCTTTGTTTTACTTACTCAGACTCACCTTCTCCAAAGAGACAGTCTAAGTGATACAAACAAATCTTTAGGTAGACTATAAATGCTGCCAAATAGCTAAGCATTTTCTACACAGTGAAGGACACGCTGCATGAGGATGTGGTTTAAAAGAATCTTTATTCCACAGAACTCTAAATAGCTGAACAGCAGAAGGAAGTTCAACAGATTCCCTGAGATGGTATAGGAAAGGATGATACGTTCAAACACTTATTTTTGGACACAGGTAGATTCCATAAAGCAAAAAGTATCCATTATTCACTTTATAGGAATGAAGTGGGGAATCACTGGATTTTCCCATAACTCCTTGGTAACATACTCTGTGTAAGTGATGGAAGACATAATATCATATGCCAATTAATACGGATTTGCTTACTAAGTCTGGAGAGTAAATCTTGCCAGCCTCAGTTGCCAACATTTTATACAGAAATCTTTTTGACTCCACCCATCAGTAGTATTAGTCTTTGAATGTTGCCAATACCACTGAAACATTGTGGTTTGAAACCCACAAAGTTTTAAATGCAAAATATGTAACAGATGAAGCAACCAGTCTGTTTCTTCAGCAATTACTCTTTGTGTAATATACACCTACTGAACTTGGGAATTATTTCTTATATGATCTGTGTTACAAATACTATGAATTAGCATCATCTGTCAACTAGAGGTTATATATGCTGCACAGCCTTAAATAGAAAGGTATCAAAGGGCAAAAAAGTCACACTTTGATGCAAGCTAGTCAACAGAAGCATGTCAGTTCATAGGGGGACAATCTTTTTAGCAAGGCCTGTTGTGATAGGACAAGGAGCAATAGTTTTAAACTAAAGGAGAGCAGATTTAGACAGGATATAAGGAAGAATTTTTTACAATGAGGGTGATGAAACACTGGAACAGATTGCCCAGCCTCATCCCTGGAAACATTCACAGCCAGGTTGGATGGGGCTTTGAGCAACTTGGTCTAGTTGAAGATATCATTGCTCACTGCAGGGGGGTTGGACTAGATGACCTCCAAAGGTCACTTCCTACCCAACACATTCTGTGATTCTGTCTAAAAGACTAATGTGCTAATGCCCATCAATTCTCTGCAGAAACCATACAGTTTCCAAAGACTATATAGACACAAGTACCTATACGTGACTGCAGCAATTACATCTTCTTTTCTGCACCTTTCAGTCTTGCATGCAACACCAACCATGCATTAAAATCCCCACTATCTGATAAATGTGTAGGGTGCTGGCCTAGTTTTAATGACTCCACAATACTCACAAGAGTACACCTTCCCATCCTCCCCATCTACAAAGCAGTAGCCTCTTCTTCACAAGAAGTAACACATTACAGTGTATGTACCAAGGTGCTTCAAAGAGAAGCCAATTCTCCCAAAATTCAACAACTAATTACATTTTTGAATTCCTACATCTTGTCCATCTTCCCTCGGAATTTTCAGTCTAGGACACTGCATGTCAGACAGTCCTTGGACAGAGCATTTTTTATTACCAGATCTGTTCATGAATGCAAATTTAGGCTGCCCTGCAGGTAGGACAATCCTACTTTTTCAAAACTCTCAGCAAAAAAAACAACATGCACAAAGAAAAAAAAAAATCCCCAATAATCAAACAGTTCCGCCTTTCCTGATTATACAGAGAAAAAAAAAAAAGCCACACTCTTGCGTTCTTTAAAAGGTGGCTCAGCTTTTGCAATCCATTGGGTTGTAGAAAGAAAGCAATGCTCTGACCATAAAATACACAAAACCTTATGTACACAATAGTTTGTCCACTTCCAACTATACTGATTGGTCTAATATAAGTTTTCTTCCCACAAGCTTGCTTTACACTGTATAATTAACAGAATGAACACAGGAAAAGATATCCATCTCAGTCACCAAGAAGGAAAGAGGACTTTGTTTGTACTCTGTTCCATAACCACACCGCATCAGATAGTGCTTTTTCAGCAGTGAAGGCCAGTAGACTGTACTATATTTTATATTTACATGAAAGAGCAATCCCATCATTAACACTTACAATACAAGTAGTGATTTGAGGAATGGAAGTTCATAAATCTACCACATTTAACAACATAAAACAAGGCTTCTTGAGCTTCAAAACTTCCTTGGACGAGATGGTGGCAACAACGCAAAATAAGTATTATGAAAGAGGAAAGGATATCTGCCAGTTGTTGAATAACACTGTAGTTTTAAGCTCTAACACTGTGATTTTCTGGAGAATTGCTGGTTTAGATGTTAAACTTGCATGACTGCAATGAAAAGCTCCACACATCAGCTTGTCCTCTTCAGGATGCATCAGCTTAAGCTCATCTACAAGTTATCTCATATTAGAAAGAACATTCCTTGTTATAGTTGAGTCAGGCTTGATGCATAATCCTTGCAAGACCAATATGAATATGGAGAACATAAAGTTCTTTTTCCTAGTAGTATTTTAATGCTCTTCACAGAATGAAAAGTGAAAAATGCTCCTCTTGATTCTCATACAGTAACAATTTATCCTGGTCCTATAATTAGTTCTGCAGTTTTCTGTCTTGAGCTCTCAAATTTATTTGAAAAAAGACTTCAAACAACTGAAAGACTCAAAGGCAAATGAGCAGATGTCTACAGGCACAATGGCTTATCCCTTCTATTTTTATTACTCTTTAAATGTATTTTATCCTAAGCAGCTCAGGAGGGTAGAGCCCTTTAACTGGCCTTTTAGCTCACTTCTGAGATACAGGAAACAGCCTCATATAAATATTTCTTTCTTATTTTCCACCTCTTCAGTCTTCTAACTGGAACACAGTGCAGAGACAGACTATATTTTCATCGTACCTGATTGATGGACATCTGAACTAGTTTTAAACAAATTAAGATCAGATACCAGAAGTAGTCCTGCCAAAACTGTGCACAGACTGTATTTACCTATTATCCATATGAACTGCTGCTCGCTCTCCTATCTTATTTCCTTCTTCCTGGTATTTTATGAACTTCAACAGCACTGGCTTTAGTTTTAATAGTTTGATATACAATGAGATCTTCACAGTATGCCAATGAAACACAAAAGACAGAACAAACAACTGACAACTTCAGGCAGGGGAAGAAGATCCCAAGGAACTGATGTGTGATTCAGAGAGATGATATGAAGTGAACCCATCCTTGTGCTGGTTTACAAACCAACACTACTACCCTGATATAACTTCATTCACATATGAACAAATGAGACTAAGGTAAGAAATTCAGCTGCCTATGATTAAGTCAAGTGACACTACTTCAGAAAAGGCTGTTTTAGATACTTAAAAGTAGTTCTATCTCCCTTTCATTAGCACAGTATTAAATGTGCAGCCAACTTTTTAATGTATTAGTGATTTCTCTTTTTAGCTATTGGGTTATTAGTATCATATTACTAACATTTGATATTTATTGCTTAGCCTTGCATGGACAGGTTTCACTGGATTCCAGGTCCAACACTATGAATTTGACAACAGCTATGCCACTATCGATCGTTCAGGCTCATATCATCTCTCCACTTCCCATCGGCATCCATCAGACAGACCCTGACTGGTAGTGCAGTGCTTAGAACTACAGAGTACTGGTACCTGTGCTGTGGTTAACAAGAACAAAAAAAAAATCCAGAAACCAACAACTAAAATAGCTTTTGGACAACATTCTGGACACCTGAAACTCTAAACCTGCCACATAAGTTTTCTCAACAGTTGAGGATCGTCACTAATGTTACCTTTACCTGCTGGTGTTGGGGGTGGGGAGGAGAAGAGGGAATCTTTTTCCCAACTAAATGGCTCTCACCAGTTCATACAAACTGAACTGAAGTCTTAAAATAGGACGTTTTGCAGCTCAAGCTGACCTTCTGTTTTTGAGCTGCTCCACTGGGAACACAAGCTAAAATTATAAATATGAGCACATTCTTTTTAACTGTAATTAAAATACAGGTCATCTACACTAGATTAGCTTATTTTCTCTTAGTATTTGCTGCCACCATGAGGATTAAAGATACAAATGCAATGAATATATGAAGTCATCAAGAAGAACACATGGTGAAGAGTAACAGTCAATTGCAAACCTTTCTGTGGTCAGTCCTACTTCTGGGTCTGATACCCCATTCAAGATTATGGCTCCTAGTCCACTCTGAAAGCCTTGAAAGGATAAAAGTAGGGAGAAGTCAGTGACAAGTCAAGCAGGAAAACTCTCCAAACCAGCTAAGAAGTCCTGAGCTAAGAGTCTACAGCTGAGATTCTACACAGGTCTCATTCCTCCTGCCATATTTACACACTATCTATGCATCCAAGTTTTATTGGGAAAAACAAAAACAAACAAAAAAAAAACAACGGCCCCCTTCTACTCATCTTAGTGGTCCATGTAAGTCACACAACCATGCAAATTTTGGGTCCAGTATCACTTGCTTGAGTCACACAGTAGCACCACTTCATCAATACCATACTATTAAAATGCCATACTTGCCGCTTTGATAAATCTACTCACAAATTTACAAACGAAAAGTCTCAATCCTTAGAATAGGATAGATGTCAAGAGATTGCAAAATAAAGTTTAACAGATGGGAATCTCTCCATCTCTAAAGAATGGACAAGTCCTTCAGTGAATTCCATGGGTTGTGACGGGCATAAGGTTCAGATCAAGATATTGGAAGCTCAGGCTCTAGCCAGCAGAAGGGTCTGTTCCTCGATCAACTAATTTCCTAGATGAGTAAAGGTAGTCTCACCTATATGTCTGATGCACACAGCAACCCAAAACTTGGAGGAAGACTTAAGGGATGAAGGTGAACAGCTTGTGAAAGAGGAATCAGACGCACCTTGAGCTAACACTGATTTTGTCTAAGATGACAAAGTTGGTCAGACTTACCACTTTACAAAAGACAAGGTAAGGCAGTTATAGAATTGAATAACTGGATACTAACACCATTTGAATGTCAACCATTTCCACCAGAAAGGGGAAAGGATATACTAAGTCAAGGACACTCACCAATCTTCCTTCCTTCCCATACGCCTTCAGGAATAGCAGTTGTAGAAACTGACAAGGGTACATGAACGGGTTTTAAAGCTCTTGATGACTGTAGTATCTATCTTTAATCAGAGTAGAATCTCCATAAGAGCAGTTGCTAAAAAATGGACAAGTTGGTAAACTGTGAGACAGTAAGGAAATAATTGAATTGCATGGCTGTTATCTACTACCCAAGCATCTAATATAACTTCACAATCAATACACAAGTGTACGCATTTGATTTCAAACATGGTGTAAGCTAGAGGAGAGGGGGGGTGGGAAACAGAAGAAAAATAAATTACAGGCTGTAATGAACTTCAGCAAATATCTTCAGAGAGGCTGTTTCCATGTCTACTGTTGACCAGTTACCACTGGTGACCTACACAGCCCAAATGCAACCTGTAGCTGTAGAATACATCTCCACTAAGACTACCCACAGTGGCCTCCACAATTACTGTTTTGGTGGGAACAGACTTATCAACAACTTGAGTTCTTAATGCAAGAGAACACTCGTCCTCATATAACATCATCGGGTAGCTCAAGAAACATTTAAAGCAATTAACAATCAATGTGTGAGGATTGCACGGTCAGAGACCATCAAATGTAAGGTCCCAGACTTATGCCTTCACATCTCTGGATCTATGAACGTTGCATCTGCCTTTCTGATTGAAAACTACAATGTTCTATCTGCTGCACCTACTGCAACATGGTGCGATACACGAGTGCCAATCCAGTGCATCCCAACTCCATCAAAGCGCTCTTTGAGACCACTTGGCTTTCGAAAAGGAACTACTCTCTAGCATTAGAGGGGAGCATGTCTTGCAGAAGAGTTCTAACTTAAATCCAGTAGAAGATGACGGAAAATACATGGGCCTGACAAATAAACAACCAGAAACAAAAGCTAACTTCGGGATATTCCCATTTATAGGCAAGATGTGGAGACTGATAAAGAACATGAAGGTTGCAACTCTATTAAGAAACCATCATGAAGCTGAGAATTTACTTCAGCAGGAACCAGAAAGAATGATTACCATTATAAAAATGCCAGAACAGGGTCTGCCTTGTACAGAAGTTTCACCAGAAGATGATCTTTCGTAAGCTGATCTTGAAATTAACCACCATGCCCTCCCCGTGTTAAAGAAAAATACATAAAAAAATCCAAGCTGCCTTTAAAATAAAATCAACACAGAAATAAAGTTTTCTTTTCAAGCTTACTTCCAATTCACAAAATTGTAAGAATAGCATGAACAATTTTAATTGTGCTGTGGGTCAAGCTGTGGCAGCTTAGCTACAGAATCCTGCTTCAGTCAGTACAACACAAACGGTGAGTAAAGAGCAAACCAAGGTGATACAGCAAATAGCAGTGGTACCTGTAAACTGGTGAAACTGGTTGCAACTGTTCTAAAGAAAGATGCTTGGCACAGCAAACAGTTTTCTTTATGGAAGAGGGACTGTAGCCTTTCTTTGCCACAGAGAGGTTTGCTTCATTGCACAATTGATTGCATAGCAAGTCACACACCAGTACCTTCTGATGCAGTGGCACCGTTCTTTACACCTGAACTAGCAGGTAACTAGGGACACAGGATAAAGCTTTGCGTGCTACCACAAAAGTAATTTGGCATCTTAGCTCTATCGACGCAGGTCTTCCACTCTAGTTGCAGTCAAGCCACGGTTTCTTTTAACCACACATCCACTCAGTCATTCAAATTCTGCCTAAATTTATTCCCTACTTGTAGACAAGTCATTGAACTTTCTTCGTAATTCCTCTGGCCTTTTTAGAACAACTGGCAATACCCAGAAGTTATAGTAGTCAGAAACCAGCTCTGCAACTCAGTTACTTCTGAATTACTGACATGGTTTACCCAAAACACTGACCTCAGCTTTAATAAACTCCCGCAGGATTTATTAGTTCCGGCATAGTACCACAGATATAAGACAAGCCCTGAGCAACAGAATAGATATGGGATCTAAAATATTAATATAAAATTGCATCATGTTTTGAATGGGATTTGGATCCCACTTTGTTCCAATTAAGTAGTGCAGGAATTCCAACCTCCATTGTCCTCAAGCAGACTGATGACGTGTTCAGTAACTTAAGCTCACAAAGATTCATAAAGTATATTTTTTTATAGTCATGCACATTTTCTAAGGAAAAAAATGACAGACTTCATAATTATAGAGAAGCTCTATACTAAAAACTGTACCACTGCATAAACAGTTTTATCACCAGAGGTAGTAAACCAAAGCAGGAAGTATTACAAAGGAGCCTGACCACACAAGAAAATCCTGGTAATATCCAATTCATTAACTACTAGTTTGCTTCAGCCTGGGGTAAACCAAGTTATGGACTGCAAGGACAAACCCCTTTCTTCATTTTTTTCCAGGCACTCTTGCCATGCATTAGCAGTGAGTGGCAGGGACAAAGCTTTCCCTCACAGGAATACAACTGTCCATCTATCTAGGCTCAGAGCCCTTTGCTTCGTGCAGTAAGAGACTCCCATTATTCTTTGCTTATCCTCTTGCTCCCAAAGCTGGTCAGACGAATTCTTTTCAGTTATCAAAATCTGCAGTAGCAGTGCAGCCTGATAACCTTTATAACATGGGGCGGTTTTCCTAACATGGCATGCTGCTGCCACAACACCCTCCACTATATTGCGTGCCATACTTATCTGAAATGAGGCGAAAGGCTATCAACAGTTGCTAGAAGTCATCATTCTTCACCAGCCTAGAAACACGAGATCACAGACAGGAAACCCAGGAACAGTATACGTTTAAGATTTGAAGACTTTCTCATGCTGTCATGACAGGGAATTCATCTGACCAGCGTCCGAGAGGCCCAGATCACTAAGCTGGCATTGGGACACAAAAAGAGTACGAGAAGGTTCAGTTTCTTCCCAGCTGAGTCTTTGCACCCTGGATGGATGGCCACCAGAGGAGTTCTGTGTACAGCTGCAGCATTATCATTAAGTTTCCCCACTCTCACGAGTAATTTCAAAAGCAGTTTTCAGGAATTCTAGTAAACATTAACACAGTAATTTGGACACCAAAGGTAGAAGCTTTATGTACCAGCTCTCTAAAATAATTTTAGAGGTAGACCAGGCTGTAGACATCGAAACTAATAATTAAAATTTAGATGGCATGTACATTTGATCATGTTCCACTTCTACCTAGATTTTCCATCTGTACAACAGGAAACGTATCTATGTTCACTCCTTAGAAAAATCCACATAAAAACCTCTGCATACAATGCCAGAATTATTAAACATTAAAAAATGAAGATGACGTGCAGTTAATATGTCTTGTTCAGTTGCTATTGTTTCTGTATATACTGTAAGGCAGGCACGAGCCTATAAGGAATGTAGAAAAGAAGCATGGGCAGTCATGTAATCAAAGACAACGTAACACATGTTGATATAACATATAAGCATATACACCAAAGGTTTGACCACATACCCTTCATGATAGAAATGCCTAACCTTTGCATGTATATTTGACAGTTTAACTACAGTCAGAACCGAACCCTACTGACTGTTGTAGTTGAGGCTTCCTAATGATTTTCATTATACGGCACCATTCAGCTGAGTTTTATAACTTTTAACCTCTCAGTCTGAAATTTTCCATGATGAATACCAATGGACATTGACGATCAGAAGAGAGAAATGAAAAAAAAAAACCCAAACCCAAAACCAAAAACCCCAAGCAACTTAGTGTTTCTATCAATATTTTAAGATGTCTGCTGTTCTGAAATCTACATTAATTTTTTCAGCATCCTGCTGTTAAGTCAGGGGTTCTATACTCCATTTCGTGGGCTCCATGAAAGAAACTGCATTTTCAGTTTTAAGTCTCAGAATAAAAGCTCCCTTAAAACAATAATCAAAAAAATTAATATTTTAAATGAATGGTCACCAGCACTTAAATACACACTCAATGACTGAAGCAGGTACAAAGTGACAAAAATAACACTAAAGCAAAAACAAAGAATATTCTTCTGGAAGAAAATGACATATTCAGAGTATGCAACACAACACTTGTGTGTCTAAGCCTTCCTCAATGCTGACCATTTGACTCCAGTTGAAGCTGGTGAGAGACAAAACTGCTCAGGACTTTTGAAGCACTTCTGATGACATATACCATATTCAGGCTGAAAAATGAGACATTCAAAGACAACACTCAAAAAATAATTTTCTGTCATGCTTCTGGGTCTCAGCTCCCTCTTCCAACTCGAGCAGTAAATTCCAGACTGATGACACTACAGAGTTAAGTTCACACCCAGGATTCCTGCAGCCACAGCAAGACTTACTATGCTTTCAATGTTACGTACTTGCACTTTACACTGACTAACAACTTCAGATCTTTACATAAATTACTACAGCAGAATCAGTAACACAACTGCTCCTATATTTCAAGTTATTTTTTCTCCTCCATGGTTTATGTTCATAATCTGTTTTGGAAGCTCTTTTTAAAGCAAACGCATGTTTCCTTCACAGGAAGGCTCCCTGTGTGCAGAGTTAATTAAAATGCGAGAAGACCTGGCTCCAGCTAGAGCATTTATCAGCACACCCGCAGAGGAAGGGCTACCCTTTGAAATGTTAAATACATTGCCAACCATCGATGGGGTTCAAGCAGGCTTTTGAAGTGCTCTGAAAAAATGTACACACCTGAGAAGAAAGAAAAAAAAAAAAAGACAGTCTATGATGACAGGATGGAGGACTCAGTCAAGTAGTTTATAAATTGAGAAAATTGTTAATGTGCATTTTGGGGATGAGTTAAAGAATGAGAATACCCCAATGCATTCACAAAGACTTAATTCTTCACTCAAATACCTTCATAATCCTCTTTATGAGTAGGTAAGAACTCTACCTCTATGTTAGTAAAGGGCTACAATAAGAGCTGATTTCCAACACGTAACATACAAAACAATTCCGACAATAAGCAGCTTTTGTACCATATATCAGTTATCTTTCCCAACTGCTACCAAAAAAAGGCCACCGAAAAGCTGACCTAAAACAAAACTGCTAATTTACTAAGTGCTTGGATTTAAGAGCTTTACGTTTTGAGTTGGATTCTCTTATGGTAAAGATGATTTCAAAACCTGAGTGATCAGTAGTTTCCCAGTCATAAACAAAGAAGGCAAAAAGTAACAGGAGTCAGCTGATTTGAAAGACAGCATTCACAAAAGGTCCAAGCAACTGTCTGCAAGATCTAACATAGCACAGAAGACAATTTTGGACCACAGCCAGTAACAAATAAAAGAAGGAAACGAAAAACAACATCATGAGATTTTATTTTTCTCCTGCTCTGGTCTGTAGTAGCAGTAAATATTCAATTAGTTTAATACTTCACCTTGACAAAGCATTTTCAGGTTGTTGAAAGTACCAATTTAAATAAGAAGATTGTCTCTTTTTTTAAGAGAGGGAGAAGGAAGTGGACAGTTTGAACCACCCTAAAAACAGACTACACTCTAGAGATGGAACAGACCAAGCAAAATACTGCTGTTTCCAAAATTTCTGCTCAAGTTACTAAAATTATTTTGGTTTGCTAGAAATCGTATTAGCACCATGTTCTTCTAGACCACACAAGACCAAGACATGGACAACCAGCCTCACTGTTTAATGAAAACATTCACCCAGAAATATCAGGTTATGGTCTTTACCTTAAAACAGTGACAGCAAATAATGCTGTGTCAACACAAGTAATTTTTTAAACAGAAATTCTTGCCCTCTTTCTTCAGAAGGTCATCTACAGAGTTCTTTTCTTAATATTTACAGAAGAATACCTTACAGGAAGGATTCAAGCATGTCCTGCAAAGCACTACAAATAAAAGTCAATTACATTTACTGTTACTCTACAAAATAACCTTGGGGCCTCAGAAAATAAAGTTTTTCACGTATGAGATCGTGTTATTTAGATTACACACAGTTTGAGAAAAATCACCTTCCACTGAGCACATGACTGGTACCTACCACCTAAGGTCAATGACTCAGTAATAAATTATTTGCTTAATTAAAAGTAAATATTTGAGTGATACTGATAACAAACACAGTTGATTAAGTTAAAGGCTTATGTCAATATAAGGTATTTGATATTATAAATAAGCAGCACACATATGCCTGATGTTATTCTGCGAATAATCAATACAATGCATATTAAGTGGATCAGGATTCAGCTCATAGATGTATTTCAAGAACTAATTGTGAATCATCAACCAGCTGCAGTATTGCTAGTAAGGTCCTCACAGGATCAGTAAACTTTTAGTCACTGATTAAAGACACCACTGTGAATAACGTTAGCTTATGAAAAGACTGAAGTGTGGACGAGCAATAACGTTGGAGAACAGCAACTCTCAATAAGCACAGTACAGTCAAATAATACTCCTCAATAAGCAAGGTCCTATTTCTAGAAGGTGATATATAGTAATTAGTAGTATAGTAACAATACGTACTAGTATAGTAGTATAGTAATAGTAATTCTGTATTGTCTGATGAACCAAGACAAAAAGTAAAAACAATGCTTCCTCCAGAAAATAAATAGAAACAAAACTACCATTCGTAGTGAGCATTGCCCACTTCTGAGATGTTGAAAAACTAGTTCACACAAGAGCCATAGGTGAAGAGCAGTTAGCTTTCAGGGACTATTTTTCAGCCTGTTCTCTTACAAGGAATGGAATAACCATGTGAGTTACAAGTACAAACAAGCTTGAGAAATCAAGTGTAGTATGAATGCCAACCAAGTAGAAGCAGAAGCTAAAGTTGGTGGATGGGACAGAGTACGTGTCCTACTCATTACTGAAATAAAGTCTCAAACAATACCACTGCTTGAACACTTTCTATGAAGATTACCTTAGTAATACTCTTGTATTATACTCTTGTATATTGAATTTTAACAAGAGTATTACTTTTAGTAATACTCTTGTTAAAATTCAAGCAACTTATTAATTTAGAGCATAGAGACTACTGGGAAGTAAAATGATTTCTCGCTTACATAGGTAGTTTAATGCAAAAATTCTTACTGGTCACTTCTGGACTTTAAGTCTACTTACTCATGAACTTTGATCTGCTCCACTGTCTGGTTGCTTACCTCAGGCTGATGAAGCAGCTACCAATACTAAAGTCTTTATGAGTCTAACTTTATCCCCTAATGCAGTTCTCTCTAAAGGACTGTAGAGATGCTGTATACTTATTTATTTGGTACTCAGTAGTGTCTTCAAATTGTTTTTTCTGACACAGGATTAAGAGAGATTAATTCAGCATTTCTTTGCACATCATGTAAACAGCCAGATCAAGTAAGTTTATAATTGTTCTTCTCTACTAGGCTTATCAGGATACAGAATACATAGGAAAAAAATTACCAACAGCAGAAATTCTGACTTTTAAATAAGTTTATTTGACCTTTAAAGGAACACAAAGTGAAGTACTACAGGCGCGCTTCAGATTCACTTTAAAGAGGAAGTTGAAAGGGGGGGGGGGGGGTGGGGAGGGAAACACAGAAGAAAACTTTTGCTCCCATACTCTTTCAGCCATCTTTATCTCAGAGAACCAGTCTAATTAAGAAAAGGTTACATTTCAGTGGCAGTCAAGGTAGTAGGATGTACTGATGTTATGCTGTGTAGGCTTGAGAAGGTTACATATTTGCCCCACACCCAATCTACATGTACCAGGTCATTCCCTCCTAGGGCGATATGTGGCCCCCTTAAATATTACTATAGTTTCCCCACTTAAAAAAAGCAAACAAAAAACACCCACAACAAAAACAAACCCACAACAAAAAGCTCAACAACACACCAACTGTACTGTTTCAATAATAATCAAGTTGGAAAGGCACTACTGAACAAACAAGCTCACGAACCCAGATGCCACATCAAGAGAGCAGAAATGGAGTTTGGAACAACAGTCTCATTACACCCTGGGTGCACTTGGAAACTCATGGACGCATCTGAGGGATTGCTACAGCTCCTGATCTGAAAGTAAGAAATCGGAAGCACTAAATCAAGCACAAACCTCCTGCTTCTTTATCAGTCTTCCATTAAGAGAAATTAAATGCTTTAGAGCACTGAAAAACCACAGAAAGTATAAGGATGTACAAACTATTCTTAAAAATAAGGAGAAAAATGTAATTACTAAAAGAAAAGATGCACGGCACTTATTTAAATGCAGTTCATTATCCAGTCTTTCTCCAAGTGCCAAGAGCTTGTGTTCCCCTCCCAGGGCTATTTCATCTACAGGCACAACCCAGATCAATAGGAACTTTAAGCAGTTCTCTTAAACAAACCAAAGCCATCAGAATTTACATGAAAGCACGGTGGTTGGTTGGTTGGTTTTTGTGCTCTCCCCCTAAAAAAAGTGTGAGAAGATACTCTGAAGAATTTGAGATGTCTGTTTTTCTTTCAAAATGTTAAATCCAAGGAAGAACAACTATTCAATCTGAAGCAGAATTATTGTCCTCTAGTTCCCATCTGGTTTTCTTCACAGGAATAAGAACTTTCAAGTGATAAAAGCAAAGCTCAAAAGTCAGTAGACCCAATGAATAAAAGCATCTGAAAGTCATCTTAAGTTATAGCCGATCCTTAATGCAGTCTTCCTGGTTGTTTATACATGACTATATTGCACAGCATCACACATAACAGTAGTAAACTTGTAGTACACTACAAGGTTCTTAAGTTTTCCTGCTTCAGCTGTGCTTATCCTGTACACGCCAAGGATTTTTTTCCTTATTCAGTTTTTAATATTAGGTTATTAAATGACCGGGGGAAAATGGACACATTACCAGTCATAAACACCTTCCACAGCATCTTGCCATTTAGAAAGGAAAACCAGACATTTTTTTCTAAATTAAAAAAATCCACACCACCTCTTTAACCACAGATTTGCAGATTATGAACTGGTTATTTCTGCCTATGCCTTTTATACAAATTATTATATTTTTCTGCATCTTAGATTTATAGTTCATACAAGAGCATAAAAAAATAAGTTTCTCTTTGCAAAGGCTGGTACATATTAGAAGCACTTAATATCTTGTTCATATCTCTCCTAGAGAGCAAATTAGACAAGTACAGCAAGATCAGAACAGGCAGGAGATAACACCATAAGTCTATTTTGTAATTCAAATGTCCAGTGAGTCAAAGGATGAAAAAAACCAATCTTGTTACAGAATCAATTAGACTTGCCCTGTTCTGAGGAAGCTTTAACTCTGTGAGATATGCCAGGATATAATCCAACCACATACTCTTGAAGGCTGGTTTAACTCACCTAGACGCCTCATGGCGATCTACCATGTTCTACAAGAATTTCAGTGCTCATGTCTGTATCCGCACAGACACACATGTGTATCTCTACCTGAAAAAGTATCATCTGGAATAGAAATCTATTCTTCAATCAATATGAAATGAATTCAAGCATGAGAAATACAAATGAGTACTCTCACTCAAGATAAAAAGCAGCTTGTTTCTGTTGTAGCTTAGTCCTCCACGTGAAGCACTCAAGAAAATGAAGATGATTATTAAGAAGGCACTGCCTAAGACCATGCAGTGCATTCTGTATTTGCTTGAAGATCCAGAATGACTAATTCTCCATAATGAAGAGAACTGTAGCATAACAGAGTTGATAATGTCTCCAGCAACAATCACAACCATTTTCAATAAAAGATTAAGTTGCTTAATATAAATTACATTTACACAGAAGAATAAGGATCCATGATCATCCCCACTTTTGGCAGTTTAACATAGCCTTCAATCTTCATGATGCAAAAATAAAACTCTTTCTATCCATTTTAATCTACATATACTCTGTATGTAGTTTGTCATATTACATGCATCAAAAAGTAGCCATTTTCAAATAATTAGAAAAGAGGGACTGGGAGTGGGGAAATGATATCTGTAGAGAGTGAGGACTCAATTTATTGTCAGGTTATTACAGATGTTTTTCAGCCTGCTACTTATATCCATTGCATGTATTAACCCAAATCACAGAAGGAACGTTCTCCTTTTCTGCAGCTTCTGAAGAACAACTAGACAATTTGCTTGAAATTACTGCTGAAAAGAGCTTCCTTTTTGCCCTTTATAGGAAAGAAGTCTTCTTAAAAGAAACTGTCAAAATTGTATTGCCTATCATAGAGAAAGTGGAAGACTTTTCAATTATTTTTATTTTAAAGGGGGGGGGGGTTGGGGGAAGGCTTTCTACTTTTAAGCAGCTTTATAAGCTCCAAAATGCCTGTTGTTCCCACATGAGGTAAATTCTTGCCCGAAATAAAGATAACAGTATAAAATTTAAAATACGACCCGGATTTGACTTACTACAGTAATGGTACTTTGGGAAAGAATAATTTACTATTCTTGAAACCTAACATTACTTTAAACATAATTCCTCAAACTTAAGTTTAAAATCCAAATATAAAATATCAGATGATGAGAAAACAATTCAAGTTTGACTTCAAACAGATCTTAACAGTTAGGATCTTCCACTACAGGTGACTGATGTTATGCCTTATGTTACAGATATTAATTGGATATTTTTGTCTTGTTTTTTTTTGATTCTTTGCAAAACTAAAAAGAAAAAAAAAAAAGTATTTTCTTATATACTTTTTAGTTATTCTCGTTCCAAACAGCACATCCTTCCTTCTTCATGCAGTTTATCCAGCAAAGCTTTAAGTCCTCAAACTCCTATTCAATCTTCACATGCAGACAAATCATGAGACACAGGAGTTTCACATATAGCTATACACTGCTACAGGGATAATATGAAATACCACTAATTCGTACACTTAACATGCTCATCCACTTTTGGAAGAGGCATAAATACGACATGCACAGGTCAGGTATGAGGCTGCACTTCTTCCAGACCCTGCACTTCTGGATATTTAAAAAGCAAACCAACCAACCACCGAGCCTTACTAATTTATTATATAATCACTCATAAAAGAAAATATCAAAAATATTTTTTTAAAATCATTGTTGTGTCAGACAGTTATAAGTAATGCAACAGTAAGACAAAGCTTCTGCCCATAAAGTGAAAGAGGTGTTGGTAACTGCAGCACAACAAATACCTTACAAGGCTGAACAATGACACAAAGCTGTAAATCTTAACCATAACTGGATGATTTAAATTATCTACAAAAGGCTGTTTTTATTAAGAACATAGTAATAACTACTTACATACATTTTCAATCTCTAAAAATAGATCTGCATCTTCAGTGAAAGACAGCTTTAGATTTCTTTTGGGCCACGGCACCAGTCAGTAGGCTGAATAACATCTGTTCTGTGCTTCATCTTACTGATCCATTCAACCCATCAAGCATCTACTCTAAGAAGAGCCTCTTACTGGACATTATAAAATATCCAAACCACACAGAATTTAAGGAAACACCAAAAGGCATGGTCAAGACTTCACCAATGCAAAATGGTAGCTCAGACGTTTCTGTCCTTTCTACTGGAGGGTGACAGCTTTGTTATCTTACTTGCACAATTCTGTTTCTCTACTATTATTCACAAGTCCGTGGAGAAGAATGATTTCCACATCATTCAGTGAAAGCAAAATGTTACTAGAAAAGGCTATCAAATAAGTTAAACTTGTCAAGCAGAGGGAGGGCCAGGTTTCCCCCACAGCTCAGCCAGGCTGTTGGACCAAAAAGAACGCATTTTTAAAAAATGAGTTGAACTTTCTAAGCTCAAATGGTACCTGACTTGAAAAGTAAGCTGAAGGAAGCCATGACTCAAGGGAAGAAAAAAAAAAAAAAAAAGGTAAATATTTCCCCAAATTGGTATCATTTCACTGTGTCAAAGATGCTAAAATGGAAAAAAAAAAATTCCCACAATACAACTATTATAACACAATGTACAACTACAGTTTTATTGGAGATAGAAAAACAAAAAACCCTCATGTATGAGTCACTGAAGGAACGTCAAAGTGTGGAAAGGGATGAACACGGGAACAAAATTTCAAACTGTATTTCTTCTAAACTGAGGGGGAAAAAAGACATGGGGGAAGGGAAAACAAACAGACAAATCCAGAAGTTTTACATACTCTGAAATTTCTGCAGTCAAGACGTTACAGTGGTAATGGGAGCTTAAAACAACAAAGAAGATATTAGCACAGCTTGTTTAATTAAGGCATTATGTTACATTAAGCATTTGTGCAATACACACCGATACACAAAACTTGTCTAATAACTGAAAGTTCATACTGCCTAAGTAACAGCTGCAGAGCCCGTCCTTGCACAGCAGTCAGAGCGTCCTAGCACTGCTACACATAACATGGAATAGAAACAAATAATTAAATATTACATGATTAAAAAATAAGCAAAATAAATCAAAGAATGGAAATCACTTAATGGCATTTCGCCCACGTTTAGCTGTTTTAACTGGTAATCTACAGAATAAAGAGAAGTTAAATACTGTGTATCAGAGATTGCTTTCAGTACACTTGAATAAACCCTGAAGGTAAGAACCAATTCCAACACATCCTGATGACTTCTGCTTACTGGTTTACTCCTCTGCCAGGAGTGCACACACACTTTATTATGATGCCATAAGTCACAATAAAAGCAGAAGAGCATTTGGAAAGACACGCAAAGGATTAGGGATTATAAAACCCATTTACTTTATTACATTGGTCAGCGTTTGCAGCCCATTACTTCAAAGTCCTGAAAATATCTGTTCCTACCAGTTATATATCCACTACCTACATGCCAGAACTACCTGGCTGCCAGGATCCTAAATCCCTCAATCCCTCCGCATAAACCTACAAGTTTTGTTGGATTTTTTTTTTTTGTAAAGATGAGACAGGCATATACAGGATGCAACAAGAGGGTGCAGCACCCTGGAACAGAAGTGGTGGTGCCCTCCCTGGTCCATAACTGAACTGGGCATTATCTACGGTGGTAGCAGAAAAACACTCCAAGCACAGAGTCTTATGCAGATACAGGGAAAGTATCTTAGCACATCGAGCTAAGCTAAATTCAGGTATTTATCAATAAGCATGAGTTGGCACTACGTAAAGGTTATTTTTAAAATAAGATTTATTAAGTTTAATCTTCGTACTCAAAATTTGTTTTGGGATGATAAACTTAAGGGTTTGCTGATGCAGCATACATAAAGAACATACAGAAATTTTAGTCTAAAAGCCACTGTCAGAGCAGAAATCCTTTTTGCACCACAGTTTAATTCTGACAACAGTCAACAGGTGTGTACTTAAGAAAATAAAACAGTAGTAAGGCATTACTTTTGTTCTACACCTCTGAGCTTTCAGGGATCTACTGCTTAGGAACTCACCATGCCTGGCAAGGCATCTTGGCGTTTCATTTCCACAAATTCAGGGGAGCTATGTTTCTTTGTATGTTTTACACACTTTTGTACATAAACATCAAACATGTCTAAATTTCACTATGAAGTCAATACTTAAATATCATGAAAGCAGCTACAGTGCCTTTCAAATGAAGAGAATTAGTATCTCCATTTTCACTCCCTCAATCCTTATATCGTTACTTTCAGTTTCTGTCAAACAGAAAAGCTTTTACTCCCAGCACTTTCAGTTTCAGTTTAGCAGGGATGTGCAAAAGAATGAGTTATGCTTGAGAAAGTCATCCAAAGTTAGGACAGCAACCAAAGTTAGGACAGCAACCAAAGTTAGGACAGCAACCAAAGTTAGGACAGCAACCAAAGTTAGGACAGCAACCAAAGTTAGGACAGCAACCAAAGTTAGGACAGCAACCAAAGTTAGGACAGCAACCAAAGTTAGGACAGCAACCAAAGTTAGGACAGCAACCAAAGTTAGGACAGCAACCAAAGTTAGGACAGCAACCAAAGTTAGGACAGCAACCAAAGTTAGGACAGCAACCAAAGTTAGGACAGCAACCAAAGTTAGGACAGCAACCAAAGTTAGGACAGCAACCAAAGTTAGGACAGCAACCAGGAGTCAGGGGAAATGGAAAAAGAGGAGACAGAGGAGACTGGAAGACGACAGCTATCTAGGAAAAAAATTATTTCTATCTATGGCTTGCTTCAACATTACATGAGCCTTAATTATACCACAATGGTTAGCGCTTTGTTTAAAGCCAATCCCCCTTCACTCCACTTACTCCCAAAATAGTTTAAAATACGAGAATGGAAATGAGAATTTAAATTGGTTCTATAAAGTGATTTGTAATGTTTGTACAGTTTCTAGGAAACCAGCAGGTAAAACAGGCTTGTAGAAGAGGGTGTTTGCAGTTGTCTGGGAAAAAAAAAAGACAAACCAGAAAACAAGACAGAAACCAAAGCTACAACACTGACCAAGCCCTGCAAATCTATGCAATAAATATGCATGTATGCATGCTTAAACAAAAAATCCTCACCTCTGAGTTCGCAAAAGCATCCAAAGAATTCTGCACAGATTAACATCTTCACTTATAAAATTAAAAGGAAATTAAAAAAAGAAAACACAAATAATACAGTGCAGAAAAATCAATTCAAGAAGAGGAGAAAGGGCTGGAAACCTTGAAGTGGACACAAAATAAGAAACAGCCAATTGTGGTGAAAAGCACGCTTTCATTTTATGTGGGTTCATCTTCTTGCAGAAGAGGAAAAACAAACTAACCCAAACCCAAACCGTGTTTGCTGTTATTCCAGTGCACCAGTAAAGCCCCTGCGTCAGTTACAGCCACCTGATACAGATACACCTATTTCTGTGGGAGGCACACAGAGAGATGATCTTGAGGACTTACCACACACCCCCACTTTCATAATTATTGGTTATGACAAAACGCATTACGTGTTTCCGAATGTAGGTTAGAGGGGAGCGTCAAAATATCGTGTGCAGCACATGAGCTGGGGGGAAGCTATGACAGGCAAGGATGTCTTAGAGAGCTGTTTACCAACACACACTAAAAAAAGCCTTTGAGACTTCATAATATTTTGCTAACTTACATGCACAACTCATCACAAAGCTGATTGTTTTCCTTTGACAAAAGGAGAATCAGTGTGGTTTTACAGGAAGGTTGTTTTCAAACATTTATAGAAGATTCTCTTCTAATATACTACTTATTTAGAGACTCTAGAGATTATTAGTGTTCTTACAACAGTGCATTTGTTTGCATACCCTTCTGACATCCAGTAGTAGCTCCTTAAAATATACACGGCATTTTCCTCTAAAATTTTGACAATATCCTCTAAACTTGCCACAGTTCATGTACAAGACATACAAGGGCAAACCAAAATTCAGCTATTACTTACAAACCTATATTTAAAAAAAGAAACAAACAAAGCCCGTACCAACACCACTGCTCAACTTTGTTTATTCTGTGATGGTGCTCTGCTGTCACTGCATTCACCATTTCCACTCTGCTATGCATTTCCTCCATGTTGATCTACAAAATATTCCTCCTCTCTCTAGCAAAGGTACGCTTTTTAGGTTTACTCTGCCAGGAAGACCTTAGGGAAAGGGAGCGAGTTATTTACCACCAGAAATGCTATAAAATATCAAGCGGATAATATTCTTCATTCTAAAAGACCTTTGTATACATCCTAAGTCTTTTCCTCTGTGCAGGACTGAAAACGATTACCTTGTGCAAGGCAATTTTGCTTTACTCCTTCTCTGACAAATAAACCCTTCCCCATTCTAAGTATCTCCCTCTTATCCAGAGCAGCATTTCCACATATTTGCAAACAGCATCACAAAGCACCTGCAGCTCTCCCTACATACAAATCAAACATTTATGTCAGGCCCTGATCTGCCAGGGCTGAAACAATAATCCAGCGTTTCCTCTCTGCAATATGGAGATCAAGAGAGTATTTTCCGATTATGACACAGATTTCATACAAAATTCAACACAGAGAGTCTTAGGAGTGTTAAGTTTCTTTCAGGGTGCCAAGGGTCAGAGATGGTTTATTTTTCAAATCGCACTGTTTCTGAACAGGTGTTTACTGCTCTGGTTTACTATGACAACCACCCATGTTATAGACGACATGCAGTATCTATTTGTTAGGATCCTGATCAAGCAATTACATTGCTCTTTAGAGGAAGGCCACCAACCATTATCTTTGCCTTCTTGTAGCCATACTGGTCACAACACACTTTCAGAGGTTACAGGAAGAAAAGCCTTGTAAAAATACGCTTTTTTAATGGAATATTTAAAATTTTAGAGTTAAATACCGTAACAGTTCAAGTATCAGAAGAAACATTTTACAAAGAATATTATTAATTCCATGGAGTAGGAACTAAATCTTCTTTCTCTTTCCTTTTACTGGCTGTACTGGTATCCTACAGGCTGGTATTTTATGGGAAATAATAAAAGCCCATGATTTGTTTTTTAGAATTGGAGCACTACAGTTTTGGCAAACATTGCTTATGCCTTTTGTGCGCTGCTGTATTTCTTATTTCCTCCTCCCCTCACCCACCAACAGGAACGAAGGTATCCAATAACATGGAAACACAGCTTTATCAAGAAAGACGCAAGACTTCCCAAAATCGAGAACGCACCTAGATAATCACCAAAACTCTGTACCAGGCAACTTTACGAAAACACACAAAGCACGCTAACGCAAAAGCAAATCAGTGTTTCCCCACTAACAGAAAACAGAGATGTACGACCACAGCAAAGAGGCAAGACATGCTCTCTCCTCAGACCATAAAAAAAAAAAAAAAGCAGCCCTGCAGTATGACTGTTCTGTTTCCTGCAGGAAATGAGATGCTTGTATTAGATACCCCCGTGGTTTTCATACTGTAAATGCATCAGCTGGTACGAATCCTCTGGAGAGGACTATTAACTAATGCTTAGAAAGAGCAGCGGCAGCAGCAGACCGCATACAGCGCCTCGAGAGAAGAGGGGGCAAAAGCTGGCAAGTCATCCCTAAAAAAAACCCGGGGAGCCGGCAGCTGAGGAACGCTTCTTGCAGCAGGGGCGATGCCTGTGAGGAACAGACATACCCACGCCCGCTCCTTCCCCCTGCACCGCTCACCGCCGCCTTCCAGGAGGAGCCTCCCGCTCCCCGGCGCTCCCCTCCTTTAGGGGCCACCAGCCCGCGCTGCCGCTCCTCGCTGACCCATCCCTGCTCACACGGCAGAGGCGGGTCACCCACAGGCGACACGCACCTTAGGCATGGCCATTTTACCTCCTTTCTACCGCGTTTTGGGTAGTTGTTTGTTTTTTTGTTTTGTTTTGTTTTTTTAACGTTTCCCAGCGGCTGGGGCGCTCAGGCCGCGGAGGCTCCCGGCCCGGGGCAGGGCTCCTCTCCCCGGCGGGCCCCGCTCCCGCCCGGCGGCCTGAGAGGGGGGGGGGCCCTCGCAGGACGAGCGCCGACCGCGTTCTCCATTGCAAAACCACTGCCAGGGCCAGAAGGGGGGAGGAGAAGGAGGAGGAAGAAGGTGGAAACCTGTCTGTGGGAGAGCCCGGGGACGGAGCCGGCGGCGGGGCGGGAGGGCAGGGCCGGGGCGGGGGCGGCAGCGGGGAGACAAAGAAGGGATGGAGGGCGCCCGAGGAAAACGGGGGAAGCCGGGGAGCCCCGCGGGGCACCTGCCCGCCCCGCAGCCGCACACGCACACACACACACACACACACACGTACCCAGCAGCAGCAGGCGGTGCGTCTGCTTGTACTCCCGCTTCTGCTCCTTGAGCGCCCGGTCGATGCTCTTGCTGACTTTCCTCGCCTCCTTCTCCGCCTCCCGCTCCTCCAGGCGCAGCTTCTCCCAGGGTCTCTGCAGCGCGGGCGGCTGGTGCGGCGCCTGCTGCCGCGCCGCCTTCCCCCCGCCGCCGGGGCCGCCGGCCTTGGGCAGCGGCGGCCGCTCGGGGGCCGCCCCGTTACCGCCGCCGTTCTGCAGCAGCAGCGGCGGCCCGTCCGCCTCCCCGCCGGGCTTACCGCCGGCCCGGAGCGGCGCGCCGAGGGGCTGCGGCTGCGGGGCGGCGTGAGGCTCCGCCGGCGCTTCGGGCTCCGAGGCGGCGCCGGTGCTGGAGAGGGAGCCGCCGCCGCCGGCGTCGCCGAAGAGCCGCGGGCGCAGGCTGTAGCAGAGCCCCATGGCTCGGTGCCCCCGCCGGGGACGGGCTCTGGCGCGGCGGGGCTGGCCTCAGCGCTTCCCGCCGGCCCTACGCGCCGGAGAGGCGGCGGCGGCGGGCGGGGAGGGGGCGCCGCGGAGCCCCTCACGGCCCCGCTGGGCCATCTTGCATTTTCCTCCCCGGGCGGCGGCAACGGCTCCTCGGCGCCGATCACCTGACACCGAGCTTGCCACCGCCGGGTCCACCTTACCGTAAATACCCCAGCGCCAGCCCACCGCGCAGCGCCGGGCGCCGGCGGGGGAAGGAAGGGAGGGCGGGCGAACGCCGCCACACAGGCGCACACACGCGTTCGCAGCCCCCTCCCTCACCCCCTCCGCCGGCTACGGCCGTTCCCTCACGCCACCCAGCCCGATGGCCGCCCGCCCGCGGTGAGGGGGCGAGGGTCTCCCGGCCGGTGCGCGGAGCGGTGCGCACCGGCCGGGAGACCCTCGCCCCCTCGGCTGCCTCCACCACCCGCCCGCCTTGTTTCCTCCCTCCTGGAAGGGCCACCGTGCCGCCCGTGTGAGCCTCGGGAGCAGCACCCTCCCCCGGGGGCACGGCGGTGGCCGCCTCCGCCTCCTTGGGGGGAAGCCAAGGCCGAGGCCTCTCGCAGAGAGACGGGACCCCCCTCGGGGTGACAGCGGCCCGGGGGAGAGGCCGAGGCAGCCCCCGCCAGCCTGCCGTCCTCACGGCTACGACGCGGTTTGCAGCCCCTGCGTACACACATGGCGGCTCCTCGCCCACCCGCTGACTAACGGTGCCGTGGGAGGGAAGGCTTTGGGTGCGACGGTGGGAGAAAATACTAGGCGACATTCGGGTTCGCTCGCGCTCTCGGTCAGCGTCGGCAGCAGCAGTACTCCGGTGGCGTGATGCTGTGGGCCGTGGAGGGAAGGCTGGTGCTCGAAGGCAGCCCGTTCAAAGGCAGCGGCAGGCCTCCTCGCGAGGAGTTCCTGGACAAGTCCAGGTTACTCCGAAGGGGGCTCGGATGGGCTCTCCTTCAGCTTCATCCGTCTCCATCTTCTTCGTAATCTCAGCAGTTTCTCTACTGTAATATTTCATAAAATTGGAAGTCTGTTTTGGGAGGCGTGAGGCTACTTGATGGAACAGTGTGTCCCTACATCATAAAGGCTGTGTGTTCACTATTACAGCTGATGTATACCTTTGCATGATTTAGAGCCTCTCATCTGTCCTTTCAAACTGAAATATTCTATTCTATTCTATTCTATTCTATTCTATTCTATTCTATTCTATTCTATTCCATTCCATTTCTGTAACATCAACTGCATTCATGAACCTCTTTATTCATGTAGCGCCTGTTTGGTTTCTGTAATGACCCTGTTGTATTAGGTCACTGATTTTGTCTCCTGATTTTTTCCAGTGACCAATATTACGTTAATACACACTACTATTTATGTACTGCTGTATGAAAAAATGGAGGGAGGTAAAACTCCTATACTTCTTTGCGATGAATGAATTAGAGCAAATTGGCCACAGTTTTTAATTCCTGGATATGGGAAACAGAATTGTTTTTGTGACAGGTCTATTGGTGTCAAAAGATTTAGTGAGTGTCCTCCAAAATATGTATTTACCGAGCAGTGAGTTGTGCGCTAACATTCACTAGGAAAAAAACACAACACCCTACATTAGCATAAAATAAATAGATGCCTCTTAACTGAAAGCATCAACTGTCTGCAACTGCACCACACAAAGGAAATTCTGCCGGTGAAAATATTAGCAGGATGCAGCACACTGGAGATGAAGTTCTCCTACACCCTTCAAAGTGCTTATCAACTATTTGCACAGAAGCCTCTGAGAAGAGACTCCAATAACTGTTGCTGGTATTCTGTGTTTTAATACGTGACTATATAGTGTCCCGGTTGCAGTCTTCTTGCAAAACATGTAAGCGGTTACATCACAGTAAGGGATGTTTCACCACTATTGCAATGTCTTGACTGAAAGTTTTTATGGACTGCAAGGATATGCCATCTCTTTGGATGTGAGTGAAAGATTCCAGCTTTCAGCGGAAAACGGAACAGGATTTTGGATAAGTAGAATCTAAATGTTCAATCTGGACTGAATAGCTGTGATCCTGGGATCAGTGGCTGTACACTTTTCAATGTAATTGGATCACAGAGGAGAATTTGCTGCTTGTGCAACAACACAGTAAAAACATCCATAAAAGCCCCCAAAGTAATGGTGAAAGTTAGGGAGTTAATATTTGGGGCCCAAAGGTGAATGCATGTACTCAGTTTCCTGAAGATGATTCTTGGAGCTTGGTGCATACAACAGCATTTGCAGAATCATGAGCTGCTTTCCAAATAGTAAAAGAAATGCCGTAATCTGGCCAAATTAGTTCAGATTAGGTAAAATTTCTCCTAATAAAGTGCTCCTGGGCATGTACAGTGTATGCTCACTGAGTGACAGAGAAGGTGAGTGATATATTCAAGGTTACAGAGGAGACCTGGGAGAATATGTGCTGTAAAATGGCATGCTTTATAAACAGCTAGGAAATAGTATCCAATGTAGTAACAACTGTGGATAGGTAGCATCCTTGAAAAACAGGCCACACAGCCAAACACTAATACAGATACTCAACCTTATAAAATGTCAAACAAAGTATGTTTGGTCAACTGAAAGATCCTTCAGTGACCTACGAGAGCAAATTGGGTCTTGAAGGAGAAGTATTCTTACTTTTTTTTCTTATGACGTCTAATAAAAGACAATTAGCAGCCTGTCTACTTTCTTTCCCCAGAGGAGTATGATCATCACTGCTTCTGGATTATGGTGGAGTAGGATTTTCAAGAGTTTAAAGTAAGAAAGTCAGTATGATGTAGTTTTCTGATCTGAATACTCTTTGGAGAATGTTTCATGGAATAACGTTCAACATTTTCTAGGGTTAGTCATCCAAATTGGAGCTTAATGACTGGCTTAGTTTTTCATTAGTACTAATTACCTATGCTTCTAATTGTGTTAACTGAAATTAGAATCATAGAATCATAGAACAGCCTGGGACTGTTCTATGGGGAAGGGACCCCAAAAGGGATCCCTCGAAAGATCATCTTGCCCAACCTTCTGTGGGAAAGGAAGCCTAGATGAGATTATCTAGCACCTTGTTCAATCACATCTTGAAAACCTCCAGCAAACGGGACTCTACCACATCCCTGGGGAGGTTGTTCTAGTGAATGGTTGCTCCTACTGTAAAAAATATCTTTCTTGTATTGAGATGAAACCTCCCCTGGTGCAACTTGCACTCATGGCCTGTTATCTTATCCATGTGGCTCCTTGTGACTCTCCTCTGTTCTCTTTGAAGCCGCTCTTTAAGTACGGGAATACTGTGATGAGGTCTCTCTTGAGCCTTCTCTTCTCTAGGGAGAACGGAATTTGTGCATTTCTCCAAGGAGAAGAGAAGGTCACTCTGGAGCCTTCTCTAAGCAGAAGAGACCTAACTCCTTTGATGGCCTCACGGGGCAGGTTCTCCAGCCCTTTGATCATCTTTGTGGCTCTCCTTTGGACCTTCTCCAGTCTATCCACGTCTGTTTTGAATTGCGGGGACAGTTAATACATGTATATATAGATATGTAGTTAGATCTGAACTTGAAGTAAAACACATTAAACTGTTATTTGGTTTTTTTCTTGCTTTTAATGTGTAGTTCCACCTAAGAAAGAAGTAATTGGAGGTCATTTCCAGCCATATGCAGCAGCTAGGTACATCCACAAGATGGCTCTACTTACTTCGAGGAGTAATAGGATTCGAGTAAGTATAAATATTATTCCTGTGAAGAATCATCTTTACTGTTTCTTAGAAAGGAGTGAAATTTGTGCATTTCTTGAATACTTCATTTGAAAGCAATTCATATTCTTTTTCTGGTTTTATTACAGTTCTGATTTAACAATCGTTTCCTATACTACGTAGCTTTTTGAGATTTTTACAGTGTTCTAAGTTTTAACCAAGAGATGATTGTGATCAAACTCAAACAAATGTAGTAACTGCAGTTACCTTGAAAATGTAACTGTGTGGGAATTAACGAGACCCCAGTTAAATGGATATCTGTGAGAAGGTTGGTAAGGCAAGGATGTTAAAGGCAAGGAGAAGCTTGACTGGGGCTGGACATTTGTTCATCATCTTCTTTTTGCTCTGATTAGTCCCGGTGGCTGTGAATGAGTTTATCCATATTCTGACTACAGTTTTGGCATGTTGTTTTTCTGTATCTTGGTCAGAATAGTTCTATGAATTCAGAAACTATAAATTCAGAGCCTGCACTAGGTTATTATTTCTAAATGATTTTAATACTTTATTCTCAAGATTTTTCGGGACCTCAGTGATGATTAGTGAAAAATGTTGCAAAGTTTTTGGATCTATTAAAAAGGAAAGCTATGCAATAGAAGTGAAAAAAAAAAGCAGAGAAATGTGTGCTGTGACAAACATTAGAAATTTGCGTCTGCTTAGACGAAACTCCTGCTGAGGTTAATTTTCCTCATGGATAAAGAGTCTAGGATGTACCCAGCTACCATCAGATGATGAACATCTACCTTCTTTGAGCGGTACTTATCAAAAAAGCTACTTGCTTCTTGTGGGCTGAATACTGTTATTCTTGTTCTTAAGGTTTATAAGCAGCACTAAACTCTATACATAGTGTGCCTGTACTGCCCTACTGTATCATTGCTGGTATATGGGAAAAGGAAATACTGTTCTTTGATATATGCTTTGCTTCCTAAAGACTGGAATCTATGCTGCTGATAGAAAGCCTACCAGTAAGCACAGCTACACCAACAAACTTTTTCTATGTGAAGTGTACGGAGATTAGGTGAGTCTCCTGACCTCCTGCAAATCTCAGGAAGGCCAGAGACAGCAGACCAGAAGAAGACTGTATCTTTTCATACTGTTCTTTGATACATGCTTTGCTCCCTAAAGGCTGGAATCTGTATTGCTGATAGAAAGCCTACCAGTAAGCACAGCTACACCAACAAATCTTCTCTATGTGAAACGTGCTGAGTTTAGATGAGTCTCCTGACCACCTGCAAATCTCAGGAAGACCAAAGACAGCAGACCAGAAGAAAACTGTGCCTTTTCCCTTGGTGTCCTCTTCGAGAGATACCCTAAACCTGCAGCATAGTTTCCTTCCTTGTGACCTGAAAGGCTATGCAAAGGTATGAATATGGTAATTTTTGTATAGTGTGTGAAGGCTGCCTTTCCTCTCCAAACACTTTACAGGACACCCTAGGATTTATAATTTCTCCATCCTAATGTCTCTCCTTTCCAAGATCATCTCCAGAGCTATGATCTCCAGGAGGAAAAATTAGCTTCACAATTTACCTTGATATTAATATTTTAAATACTAGTAATTTGAGGAGCCAATTTTAACTGCTGAATTGAGGCGGTCACCTAGTGCTCGCTACATCTGTGGAAATCTCAGCTACAGGAATACCATAAACTATTTTAAGCTCGTTCTTTAAAGCTTCTGTTTTGTTTCACTGATAGCTCAGTAAATAAAAAATAGATAGGCAAATTATTTTGCGATGCAGTGAGCCCTTCTGGTTTCTACAGCACACACAGACATAATAATAAATGTAATAAATGTAATAGCTCCATTTCCACAGAACAACTCCAACCTTCACTGCAAGTTTTATATGCCACGTTTACTGGTTGCTTGAAGATTCTTAAAGCGGGACCAAAATAAGGCTTATAGTGGGAATTCAGCTACAAATGTAATACTTGTGGAGCAGCAGTTATCCAAATCTAATTTTATCAAATCATCTCTCACTCATCACCATGGCATTTTTTTGCGCCTTGTCATATCTGAGCATGATAGCTGTAAAACAGCTTACCACTTCTTTTTGGAGAGCCTCTTTCATACGAATACTGTAAACAATTTAGCAGCTCTTAAAGCAGGGTTTTAGTTTGTTACTGATGATAGAAGAATAAAGGATTGGATATATTAAAAGTGGGGCCATTAGTGCCACCTGTATTAAAGTTGCCTTGTACGTCCTTTTACTAGAGTCTATTTGTCTCTGCTTAAAACTACACAAAATGGCATTTAGGCTAAATTTTACCAGCTGAAGTCTGGTTTGACCTGAATGTTTTTTATTGTTTTAACTTCCAAGATAAATCAGCCATTTTCATTAGAAGTTTGAAGAGAAACATATAGTTGCAATGTAAAAACATCTTACTGGCTTTCAGGAGGACTAATAGTTTATCATTCTTGCATCAGTCATGATAGATCTTTTTGCTCTAAGAGACATGATTACCAGTATACAGAAAACATTTCAGGCAATGTTGGAGTAGACAAGCTTAAGGGAATTAACTGCAAGTTGCAAAATAAGATAAAGTAGGTCAGCTTGCTTGAAAACTAGGTTCTGAGCAACTGAAGTAAGAAAACAGTTAGAAAGAGATTTAAAATGCAAATTGTGGGATAAGGTGTTTTTCTGTGGTACTGTGTAAAACAGGGAAGAGTAGAAGCAAAGCAAAGCAAATTGGAGTTTTTGTATGCTTAGCAGTGTTATCAGGTAACATAATGTGCTATTGTCAGAGGCATAACTGTTGATTCCTCTTTAGTCTGTCACTACCTCTAAAGGAATTTGGATAATAAACTTATGAGGCTCCTAGTGATGTCTTTTAAATATCTTAGTAAAGATTTCTAGAAAAAGTCTCTTGAGCCGTGTTTTAATCAGGGGTTTGTAATACTTTTTGTGTTATGGATACAGTTTTTGCTTTGAGAAAATCTGAATCTGGCCAAAACTGTAACACTTTGAAAACTGTAACTTGCACAATCTGAAACACAGAGCAGAAAGCCATCACGGCTTTCTTCTGTGACGGGGAATGGTCCTACTTGTTACAGACTTAATCTAGGCGGAGGGAAAGGACGTGGCTTCAGAACACTTCTATTAAAAGACTCTGATCCTGTTTTGCGTGTGAATAATGTATGTATCTATCACGTACCACGTTTCTTTTAAGTCAGGGAAGCGTGCTTTATCTGTGCAACCTTAATTCATTCCTGTATAAATATTCATCATGATGCAGTCTTCAACTTCACACAAACAACTTCTCCAGACTAAGCTGTTTATTTTGGGGACTCTCTGCTCTTGATGTGAACAGCCAGGAGAGCTGTAAAAGAAGTCTCAGCTAGCTATAGGGACTTCTGGAACCTTCTGAATAGCTGGAAAAAAATCTTTTGTTTTAGAAGATATTTTTAGATTAGTGCTTTAATGCAAAAACTAAAGTAAAGCAGGAGAATAGAAAACTGGGATGAGCTGATGCATAAATGGAGCTCATCATACAAACTCAACTTTCATTTTAATACTAAACAAATTAGACTTTCCATTTCAACTGATAATCAACCTAAACAATATCTTGAATAATGGAATCATAGAAAAGTCTTGTTTGGAAGGGAACTCTGAGTATCATGGTTCAAATATGCATTTTGGAGGCTAAGAAAAAGAGGAGACAACATTATAAGCAGGAATAGACAATACAATTTTGTTCATAAAATAGTTCTTTTTTACAATTAATTTTTTTCAGGGAAGACTGGCAGAAATGATAAAATCAGAATGTTCAATCAAAAAATTAAATTAGACTAAATGAGGATTGACAGTTCCTTCCAAGACTAACCACTTAACAGGACTGAAATAGCTTACACTAGGGAAACCAATGAAAATAGGAAATAATTAATCAATGCTTATTATAGAAATCAAGAAAAAAGAGCAGGAAGGAATATTAAATGAAAAGCAGTGTTTCTAAAAATATGTTAAGCTTAGATTTGTTTTAGGATAAAAATATTGAAGAAGTTTTAACAGAAGATGAGAAACGTTTGTGGATTTTTATGGCTAGAAACTTTAATTATTATTTATTTTTACTGAGAAATCCACTCAATGGTCGAAACCCCAGAGCAATTTTTGTAACTGTTATAATAATTTCTTAGTCCTGTGTTTTCTAGGTTCCCAGTAATAATTTAATTTAATTGGCCTGTGCATGAACGTGGAAGAAGCTTCCCCATTCCTCTTCCCCCTTGTACTACTCTTTTTCATTTCTTGATTCATTATCAAGGAAATAAATTAGGAACCTGAATTCTCAGCAGCCTTCCCACACTTCTCAGTATTGGCACAGCAGAGAAGTTTGAATACCTAGAGAAGCATGGGCTCTTCTGCCTTTCTCTTACTGGGGAGAGACTATCCCTTTCAAGCAGCTTTATGCCAAACCCAAAATCTAGACCGATACAAGCTTTGCTCTCCTCACAGAATGTAAACAGAGAGGATGATCTGCTTTCCTCATCTTCTGCTTTTCACTCCTCTCCAGCCCTCATCCGTTTCTTTGAATAGAAATACCAGGCAGCTTTCAAGAATACAAATATGTTTTAAGTCAAAGTACTACTAAAAATAGGCTGCCTTGTTAGTCCTCTGCTCATGCCTGGCTGTTCTTCAGGACAACGTCCATTCCCCTGCATTGCTTAGTTTCAGGTGACGTTAGCATCAGATTTCTGCAGTTTCTCATGAGGGAGAAGTTTTCAGGCTTATCGAAGATGTCCCACAAACGAAATCCTGTGAGTGACAGTTGTTAGTAGCTGCTTTATGGCAAGATAGAATGAAGCCTTTAGTCTTTCATGTTCTTCTTATAAAGAGGTTCTACCCGGGTAATACAATGGAGATATGGAAAGGTTTGTTGTTTTTTAGTAAAGATTTTTATGAAATCTTCATGCTTATTATTAAATACTTCTGCAACACAAAAGTGCTGTAGAGTCCCTGAATACTACAGTTTCTCTTGAACAGATGCCTGCTTATGTCTAAAGCTCATTAACACAAACTCCTGTAGCTAGTAGATAATATTTTTTTTATGTGCTAGTAGCAGAGACTCTGTAAAGATGTGAAATATACACAAAATATTTTTCTTAAGAATATAAAAAGGGACTTCATATTTAGAAAAGAGAAAGAAAATGACAAAAACCCCAATTACACATAAGCAGCTTCAGAGGAGCATTTAAATCCCAACAGATAATAAATATGCTAAACTTATAATTAAAACCCAATACATATTTCTACCCTTAAAGATGGCTATTATACCTCAGTTTCACTCTGCTTTGACTGACAGTGTCACTAATTTCTATCTGATTTCACTTAAGGTATATTAAAAAGCAGTGCAGTGACAAACAGAGCTTCCTGACTGTATAGCAGTGGACTTCTGCTTTCTGTACATGAGTTTCCCTCCAGTGGCTGTTACGAGCAACTTCAGGTCCAGCTTTAGACAGATTTATTTCAGCATTAGTTAGGTTTTACGGTAGTGCATTGCAAATAATTACACCTTTATTCACGCTTAAATGGCCTTAATGAAGGCTTTAATATTATTTAAATGCAAATGTAGATTTCAGTCATTCTTCTCTTAAATGGGCATGTTTTTGTTGTCAATGTAGAGTGCATAGGTTTCAGCACTGTTCTCTTGTCCTAGATTATGCAGGTCAATAGGCTAGCACGACCCTGAAACCAGGGTGTACAGAGAGGAAAAGGTGGGTGAAAAGCGTGGTACTTGCCTTTTACGGGCAGGAGTCACCATTTTGTTTCTTGCATTGTGGTTCTTGCAGCCATACTGTGCTATCACAGACCTTTTCTCTTCTTGAATAGTGGTGAGTGGCAAAGACAACATTGGAAGGTGTGTTTTTAAATTTTTAGTTGTGAACACTATAGCCAGAAAGGCAAAAAAGAAAGAAAGAAAGAAGAGGTGCTAGAAGGTCTGGGAGGTTCATTAGGCTACGATTAATTTCCCCTGATAATGCTTAATAACTTCCTGTGATGTTAGTGAGGGAATTGCATATATGCCATTAAGTGGAATGTATTCCTTCTGTCTGTATGAATCATTTCTTTTCTTATGTTTTATATAATTCATATATTTTATTATATATCTTCTTTATCAAAACTTATAAAGTTTTGATTACTACTAACTTTGTTTTTTTCTATAGGAAGAGTGGTAGCAAGGTAAAATCAGGCTGTTAAAAACACAATTAGAGAGCAAAGCGTCCAACATGTGCTGCCTGGATTCTGTAGGCAAAGGTGAGTCCTAAGGCTTTTCTACCACTGCTGCCTCTAGGAACGCTTTATGAAGCTGCCCAGCTGCTTGAATAAATAGCATGCTTTGGCTGGGCTTGTTCGACATTTCCTCATGGCGATGCTTGGGGTGAGATCTGAAGTTCAAACAAGTTTATAGCTCCTCATAGTGCCTGTAGTGCCATCATGCAGGGGCCAGAGGAGATCTTGGAATTATGGTAGACTTCTTTTTGTAGCTGGAGACATTGTGCGCTCGCCGATCCTTGTAGTCAACAACTTTGATTAAAATTATGTTGGTCTCTTTTGGAGCTGGAAACTACAGGCATCAAGAATTTTAGGAGTGTTGGTGTGGGAAAAGTGCTCTAATTCTCTCTCTCTCCTGCCTTCTGGGAAAAACAGCTTGCCATAGCCTCCAGAGCAGTAGCCAGAGATTTTTTGCCTACTTTCCCTATCGTCTCGGGAGTCTGGTGATACTTGTGGGAAGAGAGCAGCTGATACTATTTCTATAAGAAGTGAGAGGTTCCAGATCTGGAAGAGATACTCAATAGCATGGGAAAATTCTGCTTTTTCCTGCTCTTTTATGAAAGTCTTACTCTTTTTCTACTTCTTATCCAGTATGGTTCCTCCAGGCTTCATTGGCTTATCCCTTTACTTTGTTCTGCAAAGAACTGTGCCTTTAAAGAAGTTGAGGTTTATGCAAGTTATCAGGACAGAGAAGCTAATTGTCAGAAAGTGCTGCTCAATTAGATTTTGGATACTGAATGAAAGAGGAGACTGTCAGAGTCTTTGGCTCCAGATGACTACTCCAAAACACACAGCCAAAGGAAGAGGAAAGAAAATAGTTTGTGGAAAGCAGGCGTGTCCTGGAAGGTTGTATGGTTATGGTGGTTTGGAAGGCTGGAATAGATGTGAAAGCTTTGAAAGCCAGAAAACCGATGTTGGTTGTGCAGGTCACAAGACTAAAGTTACATCACGCACCATAAACCTGTAGTGCTATTGTATATCTGTTGGAATATGTTTCCATAGCGAGAATTAGGAGAGAGCTCAAAAAAAAGTGCTTTAAAAAATCCTGGGTTTTTAAAGTGCTTTGTACTGGGTAAAACTTGTTGGATGCAATTTGAATCCTGATTGTCCAAGCCAGAATCTTCCATCCCACTGTTTCACGTGTGATTTTTTTGGAAAAAAAGCAAAAACAAAACCAAAAAACCCCACAACTCTAAAATAGCATCATCCTTACTGGCAGCAACTGCTTTCTATACTGTTAGTAGTGGCGACTTCCACTAAATAATAACAATTTAGAGAAAAGCCTTTGTAAAATGAAGGAGGTCGGACTATACATGTGCATTTTTCTGCACTGGGTTGGTGACTTAGTCCAGCGCAATGCCAGACAGTGCAAGCTGTGAATGGCAAGGAGAGTAATTTCTTTAGGAGGGTGCTATGTTCCTGGTTGAAATCCCTAGGTAGACCCTTATTCTTAGTTAGACATTATCTACGGTCTGAGGTAATGAATCCCTTTTCTTCAAAACTGCAGTGCCATTCTTGTCTTTCTTATTTCTTTTGATGCATAAAAATGTACATTACAGAGTGAAAGTGCCATCTGTGGGATATTTTCAAAAACATCTGCAGAATGTCCCTTCATGTTCACACCTTTCTCTCATTTTGAATGCCTATCTTATGTAGCATGCTGCACAACATAAATAAGCAGCCTTTTCCAGAATTATGCCCATGTGCACCATATAAATGTAATGCCATATTACACTTCTTAATTATGCTAGTTAGAATTTAGTCTTTTCAGATTAATTAATGGGTTGCTTAATTTCTCAGGAACATCTCTTCTTGACAAGTGCATTTACAAGCCAAGTCTTGGGATAACGGGAGATTCTGCACGGGATGTTCCTGAAACACCATTGTGGTGTAAGTAAAGGCAAAACAGTTTCTTTGTAATTATCACAATATCCCTAAAATAAGGGGGAAGAGGTCAGTTCATCCAGAATCCACTGTCACTTTGAAGTGACTGTTTATTGTCAGAAGTCCGGTGTATGTAAATCCTATTCATATGTCTGTGTAAAGTAGCATTATCATACTGTGTCCTTTCATGCGTGTTTATATGAAATGCAGCAAATAGTCTATGAAGGAAGTTTGCAGCAAAGTGTGAATATTTCTCAAGTTCATGACTAAAACCACCATGCCACTTGAGAACTTAAAGATTTGTGCTGGGTTTAGCCAAGCGTGGAAATAGTATTAACTGCTAGTGTGGTAAATGTCACTCTTAAATGAGGCCAAGTGAACTTTAGCATCTCCAGAGTAGGAGCTGAATTGAGGGGTGGGATTAAATGTAGTAATAAGAAGGGCACTGAACCTGAATAACAGATGAAGGATTAATTGGACCATAAAATAAAGAAGGGGCATTTGGTGCTGGCTTTCCTTTCACGAAGGTGAGCTAACAATGTTGAAGGTACATGAGAAGCAGGGCACAATGGCCAGGCAGAACCAGCCAGTATTAGCTGAACTTGCAGGAGAAGAGAAAGCTGACAGCAATAGGTGGATGTGCAGCTGTTACTGGTCATTTCTGTCAAGCTCTTTTTTTGTAAACCTTTGTGAACCGTGCTGTTTGCTTTGTATTTGGAGGATTCTGAGAGGAAAGGGGTGTCTCCGCTTAAGCCCCATGGATCAGTTGACATTGGTGGCATAAAGGAACACTGGATAATACTCCTGGGGGAAGCTTGGGTAGACAGCAGAACGGGGAGCACACCTAAACATACCAAGTACAGAGAGCTTGTGAGAGATGAGAGAACCTTGTTACCCCCCCACCCCCCCATCATCCTTATCTCCTTAGGCACAGTATGTAGTTTTGTGGATGCAGCCTCTCATGGATGAAACTCCACCATCAACAGCTACCAAGGTAGAGGACACAAGACAGTTTCTTGTTCTGTTCTCCTTGCAGCAAAGTCTTTTTGTTGCAGGGGACAAGGCTGCCACAGAGAGCTATAACATGTATCTCCCTGTGTCAGTGAGGTGGCTTCTTGGCCTCTGATCACTGCTCAGGACCAGATCTTCTCTGGATGTTCATTGTGCAACCGTGCCATGGGTGTGAGTGTACCAGGTCACAGGCAACAGCTGCCAGAGTGCTTAGAAACCTCTGCTTCGGAGTGGAGCCATAACAGCAGTGGGGTTGGTTTCGGCCATTCCTGTGCTTGAATAAGACACAGGAAACACGGTCTGTGTTCTCTGGGCTGTCTTTGATCAGCTGCAGGGAAAATCATTATAGCTTGTAATTTATGCAAGGCATATGGGGACAACTTCACCTAACAGTGGAAAACCTATTAAGAAAAAATGTTGTTTTGTATATAGCGTGTTTGTGGTAAAAATGTCAAAGTATGGCACCTATGGACACTGTGAAGATTTTGGGCCCGATTCTCAATTATTCTGATCATATGTTTAGGGTACGGGAAAATGAAAAGATGAATAGTGCTCTCTTTGGCCTTTTTTATGGTATGGAGCAAACCTAGCTCAGCTGTTTAGAGATTGTTGGCATATAGTGCTGTAGCACTGACGATGACATTAAAGAATGAACAGTTTTGAGATACGTAACTTAAGAAAACCTTAAAATATAAAAAACATATTACTTTAATCAAGAAGTAACATTAGTGTTGCTTTCATTAAACTTATCAATCATGTAATTGTACATGATAATATTTATGATATGATGCAATACAATTATTAATTATAGCTATCTTTAGTACTGACATTTAATATATTAATATTTATTAATGGAATTAATACCAGTTAAAATATTATAAATATTCAAATATTCAATCCAGCTCAATCCAAGCTTTTATTTCTTCTTGTTGTTTTGGTGTGCAAGCAAACCATTAGTCCAGGATTTGATTTCCTCAGATCCAAACAGATATGCAAGGATAAGGCATGCTAACATACACTGCAGAAGGGAGCAGAGTGTGATAGTTTCTTGTTTTCAAACCTTGTACATGCTGACAGGTTGCTGAAAGTTGGTACCAGAGAAGTGTCTATTTTTATTTTAAAGAGGAGAGGAAATAAAAAAAAAATGAGTCCCCGTTACGCTTTGGCACTTTGCGTGTCTCAGCATCATCAGAGCGGCAGGCACCCTGCAGTCTTCCTGGAGCAGCAGCAGGGCTTTGAAGTGGGGGGTGCGATCCAAAACGGAAAAGAGCTACTGGAATTCTGCTGCGGCTTGTTTTAGGCTTGCTCCCTCCTCTCCCTATCCCACCCAGAATGGGAGTTTTGTGTCAGAGAGAAAACAAATCTTTCAGGACATGCTGTTTGGACACCCCAAACTGCTGACTGTGAGGCGTGGGCTCTGTACTCTGCTCCAGCAGTCACACAGGCGATGCGATACTGTTCAGGTAATTTTTTAGACTAGTTTCCTTCCAGCATTGATTAGCTCATCTTTTCTGAATTGTCAGCTTACTAGAGCAGGTCTGTCCACCTCAGCTGTTGAGGTTGTATGGTGCACCATTTAGTGTTGTCAGATGACAAAACCTAGGGAACGTGTCATAACACAATATCATATAACAGCATCTTAATAGTAATTTTGTTGCAACAGTGAAAGAACAGGGTTAAGTGTGCACGTCATTGCCCCAGTTGCTTCTTAACTGACTGAAAGAGTCAATTTCCGTTTGTCACATGGCATTTCTTCTTTACAACCTGTTGACTATATCACGCACAGTATTTGGATCTTGTTTCGGTTTCAGAATGACGTATTTTACTTAGTGCTTTGTACCTTGAGCAATATGGTTATTCACAAGTGACACAACTGATAATCTGACCTACGCCCAGCTCCAAGAATAGAGCTTACAAAACCTTGTGCTTTGTTAACTCAGTGCTCTATGCTGCGTTCAAGTAGTGTGTGTTCATCTTTAGTATATTGCCGTTCTGTCACTCTCTGGTGCAGTATGTTAAAATATAGCAATATGCTGAAGCAAGCTATATGAGTGAGAACCAGCAAAGAAATTTTCACCCTGGTGACTGCAGAATCTACTAGATACATGCACAAAATTTAGAATCCATGTTTAAAATTAGGTGATTGGCTGGTTTTATTTTTTTTTTTCTTTTGTTATGGATTAGCCAGTTTAGTTTGAGTTTCATTTCATGCTCCCATAAATCCAACATCAGTTTCATGATGACAGTCTTTTGCATGTGCCAGTAACAAGGCTGTGTGTTTTAATGCCCATGTGATTTAAAAGTAGTCTTTGACTTCCAGCACCACCATCTGTCTTTAGAGACTTCAACAACATGATGGAGGATGTAAGCAAAAGAGTGGGAAACTAAGCAGGAGGAATATTGGAGAAGTGGACTGGGAACTGTTATTATTAAAGAAAAAGTGGGGAGAAGTAATTATTTAGATGTATTGTGCTTAGTGGTGTCACCCAGACAACAGGATTAAACTACTCCCAAATATAAGTCCTTGTGTACTTACTCACTGGATCAACTTTATCCATCCTAAAACTGAATATTAATACGCTGTAAATGTTACATGTCTTTGAAGGTGCCCATATAGAGAGAAGGAAAAGGAAAGAAGATATCAGTACATTTGCACTAAGAGCACATTCAACCCTTTCCCTTTATGGGTGTAGGAACAATATTTGCTATCGGACTCTACGTCAGTTACTAGATTTTTTAATTACGGAGGTGACCACAAGTCAACATTACATTATCTTTACATTTTGAATGCATGTGAGAATGCCCCAGTTTTTAGTGGTAGTATAAACATTCAGATTTCTCCCATGTATTATAACTATAAAAAAGTATCTAATACTGTGTCTGATTTTGGGATGATATTCCAGACACAAAACATTTCGATCCTAGTTCTCCCACTTACACAGATGAAAATGTATCAACAACTACACCAACTGAAATTATGGAGATACAGAAGGTTTAAAACAATTAGATCATAACTGGAGAAACCTACTGGTGCTAGCTAAATTAAAATCCACACAAGTAGGGTGATCAAGTTTTATTAAAAATAACCCAACAACATTCAGTTGATGACTGTATCAGCTTCTTCTTAGAAGAATGCCAATGACTGTTCGGTTCATTTAATTTTCTGTCTTGTAACTTGCCTCAACAGTCTAGTTAATCTAGAGGAATCATTGCTTTTTTCTTCTTTATTCCCAGTGTTAAAAGATGTAAGGTCCCTTTTTTTTGGAAGTTTGCAGACAGGCTTTCTGGCATCTCTAGGCAGAAAGTGGAAAAAAGTTGGTCAGAAAGACGAACATTTAAAAGCTATATTACTACTACTACTACTACTACTACTGCTGCTGGAAAACAGAGTCCAGCAACATCTTTTATGACTATTTCAAAATACTTGTAGGCATTTTTTTTTGTAGAACAGTGATTGATGTTGAGGACTTTGAGCCCAGCCTGACTTTTTATGTAGTACATCAAAAGAGGCCAGAAATTGAGATTTCTCTTGTAAATGCTGGCATGGCTGTAGCTATCATTATGCAGTAATAAAATACTGCTTCCAAAATAGCTAGTCCCTTCTGTTGCTATTGTGAAATCTCCATGAGCTTCATGAATATTTTTCTTTTCATATTCAAATAACACCTTCGTGCTTTCCATTGTTGTTTCTCCAGTATCTTTACATAGGTCATCTGCTAGATGCAGAAAAATGGTGGGAGAGAAACCATTTTCTGTCTAATTGATCACTCAAGACAGAATATCTTCCATCTGGAGAGGGGAAAAATGTTTATGAGAAGGAAATTTTGCTTAAAATTTCTGAGTGGGAAATTCAAAGAATGGGAAATAGCTAACAAAAAACAACTACTCCAAGTATTTGTTAGTAGCACAGTAAGGTAACCAGGCAGTTGTTCCTCTCAACGTGTTGATAAGCCAAAAACCCCAGAAACTTCGGAATTGGAAAGTTACATGTCTTGGCCCCTTTACAGCAGAAGGGGGCAATGTTGGCCTTAGAAAGAGAATTTGTCGCTTGCCTGTCAGTCTGGCTAATTCGGCAGCTCTGAATTCGTAGCGAGTGAAGAATTGCTGTTCCATACAGCTTCTTCACAGGAGGGGTGACTTTTCATCAAGTTACCTACCTAAAGTTGTGAGACTATCAGATAGTACTTAACGAATTTTTGATCCTGTTTTCAACCCGGGGGAAGTTCTTATTTTCTATAGAAATGTCATAACTGTTATGAACTTCACAGACATATTAGAAATGTGACGTGGTCACATTTTTCATACATTGTAATTTATAGTTTCCATTTCAATCCAGGATTCACCTGACCTCTCTGCATTGTTAGCATTCCCATGAAGAAACAAAAATCTTTGGTTTTTTTCCTTTTTTTCCCACACTGTTATGCATAAATAGCAGACATTTGGACCAAGCTACTAAAACTGTTTAAAATAACCCCCCCATATTTGACTATATTCAAAACCTGCCGTGCCAGTTCTCAAGAAGTGTGCTTTTTCAGTGAATTGAATGGACCCATATCAACATAATGCTACCAAGCTAATAGAAAATAGCCAAGAAAATAAAAATATAAAAAGAAATACAACATAACAATATGTAAGTAAAAATAAAGAATAAAAATATATAGGGGAGGAAAAAAATACTGTTTGTTATAGTTATTTTGCACTACAAATATTAGAAAAATGAGGCAGGGCTAGCCAAAACCTACGGCAATTATACAAAAATATTTTTCTGTTTTCTTATTGACACCTGAACAAACACAGTGCTAGAGAAGTTAAAATACATTACTTAACATGTGTTAAACTAAGGACGCTATTCTGAGGAGGTGCACATCATTAAAACAAAGCTTGATCGTTGAGTAGAAGTAAATTTTATGATTGAATTACAATTTTAAAAATGAAAGTATAGCCTTGTACTTCAGCTATCAGAATTTTTAGTCCTGACAATATTCTGAATAACGTGTAAAAAATTCATTGCTGTGAAAATGATGACTACCATAGATGAGAAGTTAATAGAATTATTTTCTGCAATAAAAGTATGACATCCTCCACATGTAATGAAAAAGACTTAGTCAATTATCTAATTTATGGATTAATTTGACATTCATATATACTTTCTGAAGACAAAGAGACAGATTGTCATTTTTGCGTCATTGGGAACTTTCAATACCATTGTAAAATCAAATTCATTGTTTCTCTTGAAGTTTCATGGACTTGGTAAGACTTGATAGTTCCTCAGACAGTTTTACAGCTGCCTGCTCCATGCCAGTGACTCACACAGAGCAAAGAAAAGGAAGACGAGGGAGAAGTAATCTTGCCTTCCTCTAGTTCTTGTCACCAGCCCAACATAAAAGCTGCTAGAAAATAATTCTCTTGAAAGAAGAGATACAAAACTTTGGTAAGACAGTGCATGAGCATAAGGAATCATGGTGGGTTGATCCTGGCTGGATGCCAGGTGCCCACCAAAGCCGCCCTGTCACCCCCCCTCCTCATCTGGACAGCAGAGAGAAAATATAATGAAAGGCTCATTGGTCGAGGTAAGGGCAGGGAGAGATCACGAAGCAATTACCATCACAGGCAAAACAGACTTGACTCACGAAAATTAAATTTATTACTAATCAAAGCAGACTAGGGTACTGAGAAAGTAAAAGCGAACCCTAGAACACCTTCCCCCCACCCCTTCCTTCTTCCCGGGCTCAACTTCACTCCCCATTTCTCTACCTCCTACCCCTGAGAGGCAAAACAGGAATGGGGAATGGGTGTTGTGGTCAGTTCATCACACGTTGTCTCTGCCACTCCTCCCTCTTCAAGGGGAGGACTCCTCACACTCTTGCCTGCTCCAGGATGGGTCCCTTCCCACAGGATGTGGTCCTTCAGGAACAGACTGCCTCAGCGTGGGTCCCTCGTGGGAACACAAGTCCTTCCAGCAAACCTGCTCCAGCATGGGCTCCTTGCTCCACAGGGCCACAAGTTCTGCCAGGAGCCTGCTCCAGTGCGGGCTTTCCACGGGCTCACGACCTCCTTCAGGCACCCACCTGCTCTGGCGGGGGGTCCTCCACTGGCTGCAGATGGGTATCTGCTCCACCATGGATCTCCATGGGCTGCAGGGGGACAGCCTGCCTCACCATGGTCTGCTCCATGGGCTGCAGGTGAATCTCTGCTCCAGCGCCTGGAGCACCTCCTCCCCTTCCTTCTGCACTGGTGTCTGCTGGGCTGCTTCTCTCACATGTTCTCACTCCCTCTCTGGCTGCTGTTGCGCAACAGAGCTGTTACCACCATCACTGATGGGCTCAGGCTTGGCCAGAGGCGGGAGCTGGCTGTCATCGACTCTATCGGACGTAGGGGAAGGTTCTCGCAGCTTCTCACAGAAGCCACCCCGGTAGGCCCCCTGCTACCAAAACCTTGCCACGCAAACCCAATGAAGGAATCCAAAGGGAAATAATTCCAAGAGAAACCCCAAGTGGTATATAGAGGGGTGGAAGGAGGTTGTCACTTCAACTGCGAAAGAAAGGAAGCCTGGGAAGAGGGAGCGCAAAGGGGGGTCAGCATTGGGAAGAGGTGGTTGGGAAGCAAGATAAAAGAATGGAATAAACAGGATAATGGAAAACGGAAAACTAAGCTTATTTGATTGATTTTTTTAGTGTTAAGCAGCAATGTTGACAGTGGGAGCTGGATGTTCTCTCAGTGTGGTATCCTGTTGAGATCCTCAAGCAGTATAGGGTTATGAGGCTAGGGAATGAGCCATCTATGATTTTTGAGTGGTAAACCTGAATGTTAGCCTGATGTGTTTAAAAGCTTCTGTTTTATGATAGTGCTATAAAAAGAAGCCAGAATATACCAAGGTGTACACAAACCACCATGAGGCATGGTGATTCTCCTCCCTAGAAAACTAGAAACTCATTTTTATCCCAGTCTGTGAGGTTGCTGCCTTCTCCTTTCCCTTGGAAAGAAGGGGCTTCCATCTCAGTGCTCTGGAAGTGCTGGGAGGGTGATTCATGCGGCGGGTGGCTCTGTTCACTTTGAGCCCAACACAGCTCTGCAGTGAAGCAGCATGCTGTCGTGGGAGGTGCTGGGTGTCGGAAGATGTATTAAAACCAAGGTCTCAACTTCTGACGAACAATTCCATGGTTCTTTTCATGGCACTGAGTATTAACTCTGTAAACTGGCCAAATACATATTTGAATAATTATACTCTGCCTTCTGCAGAACATATTCCAGGTAGTTCAAATTGGAAAACATTTTTCTGTTTTGTTTTATTAAATTCTGGTTTCCAAAACAGACTTGTAAAAAATGACTGTAAAAAATCTGTTCTAGCTCAGTTCCATTCACATTTCAGTGATGGGTAAATGACAGGTCTCAGCTCTTTTTTATGCTTTTGATGAAGTTGTGTTTAATTCTAGTTTTCCTTAGGCTGCTGAAGTGTGTTGTATCAGAAATTCCTAAATTATAGTTTATGGGTGACATGGTCAAAATCAAAACTAGAAAATGCAATTAAGATTAAAAGTGCATTCAAATATATAACGTTTAAGAAAACTGAGAACAAGTCAATATATACATTATAAAATTACTGTACCACAGTGAGGGAATCCACTGGAAATTTTTCTTGAGCACAGTCTTCAGGACTTGACCTCTCTTAATTATTTTCAACAGCATTGTCAAAATATCTTGCTCTTTTCATACAAAAAATATGTCTTTGTCTCTTGGACTGAAACAATTTGATTTTAACATGACCTCTATTATGTCTCAGGATATGCCTGAAAGAAGTTATAATAATTTCTGGAAACAAAATATCACCTACACCATGAGCCTCTCAGGATTTTCTAGTTCTAAAACAATTTGCAAATTGTGTCCACATGTTCTTTGATTGGAGATAACATTTAAAAAAGACGTGTGTGATAGAGTAAGGTTAAGTCTGCAGTGTCTTTTGATAGTGTATTTAAGGCTGAGTACAAGGCTTATGAAAAAACTAATCTGCAGGGTCCCCGTACTGCTGATCTGTTGGGGTGTGTCTTAGCAAGCTGGCTAGTTCGCTTAGGGGAAAACACTCCAGCACATCTGCACTTCACTCAGGCTAGAGAGCTTGCAGTCTGGATGGGCTCTGGCTTTCCGTGCCTGGTGAATTGTTTTCTTGTATGACTTTGTGGTGGTGTTTGACAGCGCTAGAAGACTGACGTCAGGTAGACAAGCCATCCAGCACCATTTCTTGAAGGGCCGTACTATTGTCTTCAGGAAGGGAAAACAGACACCCTGGGAGCAGACTGAACCAGGCTGGCTACAGGGCAAAGAAGAACTTGGGAGGAAGGTTTTGGGAACGCTGCTATTTAGGTCTCTCCTGGCAGCTACCAGAGCAAATAGAGTATAGATGTAGACAGGGAAGTTATAAGGCAGCTTTCACAAGAACTAGGATTTTTGCCCACACTTTGAAGACTTTTCTCACTGGCCATAGATGCCTCTTGGGAAGTAGTGCATTTAATCCTGTTTTCTGTTTCCACTTGTCATTCTCTTAAACATTGAAAAATGTACAGCATTTACTTGTTGATGCAGTGGTGATTTGACTTTCAAATAAATAAAACACTTATAGTGAGCGCAGAAGGCATTGTCTAGTCTAGCGTTTTACAAGTTACAACTTCTGGGAATTTAGTCATAGTAGTTTTTGTAATCTTCCCAAAAAAATGACTAGACCACTTCCTCAGCCCCTTAAATTTGAACTTTTAGAAGCTGGGTGAGCCTCAGAAAGTCTAATAAAAAATCACTGTGTGTTGCTCTTTAAAAACGTAATTTTAGCCATTGTATGGTCTACACCTGTGCATATCTGCTAATGAACTCCTGAACTACTTTTTGGCAGCATGCAGGTGCTCTCTTCTAAAAGCATTGGCTTCCTCAGCTGAAAGTAATTAGTAAAATAGTAAAGATGAATTTTTACTTCCAAAAAAATATTTTTTTTTGCTTAAAACATGGATGGGACAAAACTGCATCAGGGCTCTAATGCTTAAGAAAGAACAAAAAGAGGAACAGCATTAAATTAAGGAGAATTTTAGGAAATGAGTTTAGATGTGAAGTCTAAATAATTGGCATGATTTAGGCCATTAATTTGCATATTTAAATATAGGAATCCCCCTTAGTGGGAAAATTTCAAATTGCTATTCAGGTCTGCTATGCCTACCTGTCAGGGATCATTCTTTCATTATGCACCAGTGTACAAATGGCAACCGATTTGAGGCTTCAGTTGATGGTTGGCACACTTCCCCCATCAGCAGCACATAAAACTACTCGTATAACTCCTGGTAGCTGTCATACTGTGGCAAAAAGAAATCGGGACAGAGCTGATAGGTGCTATAATAGGGAGGACAGTACATTAGCAGGTATCTGAGATGGTGTATTCAGGTGGGTGAGTGTGTATTGGGTTTACACTTGAATTAGCCAAGTCATGTCCTGGACCGCAGCAGCCCCAGGTTCGGAGGCAGCCATCCTCCCTGGCGAACGAATGATGATGGGCTAGTCTCCTCATTGCGAGCTCCAAGCGCCAGCCCGAGTCATACTGGTCCCCGTGAGCTGCGGGCTGGAGCCTCACAGGAGAGGGTGGGTAACACCTGGCACCTCTGCTCTCTGTTGAAACTGGGTAGGATGTAACTGCCATACAGAGCTTAATTCCTAGGCATAGATATCTTATGGTTATGAACTTGTCTTCAAAATCTTGTAAGCTTTGTATTTTTGTTATTCTGTAACTTCACCTGTGTAACTGAGATTGTGAGTTTTGGTGAAAAACAAAGGCCCTCTATCTGAGGAACGTTAATGAGTCCTTATCTCTTTTTTGCCCTGTTATACATTATGCTATACTCAGGAGAAGGTATATCATCACCCAAAGCTTTCCCCCCTTTCCCACCCGTTGAAAACCGCATTTGCCAAGCAAGATTTTGTGGGCAACACTATCACAAGTAAGGGTTAAAGGGCTAAGAAATAAGCTTTATATTTCTTTTTAGCTCATTGTACATGCACAGCACAGGTGGCCTGCAGATGTGTAGTAAATCTGATGCTCCAGCGACATGTTAGGCTTAGTGTTCATGCTCAGGCAGCGTGAGTACACTAAGTCCAGGGCTTCCGAGAGAGTGTGCAGTGTGCAGTTGTGTTGTAGCTCTGAGGTTTCCTAACAAATTGCATTTACGGAGTCTGTGCAATATAACCCCAGGCATGCCAGATTATGCAGTAACAGGTAGGAGTTACCGGGCTTACCTACCGATACGATTAGCCTATGACATGTAAAGAAGTCCTTGACAAATGCAGAAAACATTAAGAACCTCCTAGATATAATTTGCAAGCTTCCATCCAAGAAAACAGTCCAAGAAAATCCCCTGCAGAGACTACACTGAGAATCACCACGGATCTCTTAATACTTTCTGTTTCACGCTCAGAATATTTTGTGATTAGCAAAACCTAAGATATCACACACTGACTAAAAGAAATCCACTCTAGTTATTTGTTTTGGAATAAGAAAAAGAAAGAACATGAACTTCCTCGTCACGTCATGTGTTGTGCTTTGGGAAAGAGCTCCGCTATAATGGTCATAGGTGTAGCATGTGAGACAGAGTAGAACACAAGTCTACTTAGGAAATGGCTGAAACTTTGCATGCATATGTATTCTTTAACAAGGATGTAAAATAACCTTGAAAACTGTAAGATGAAACAGGAGGAGAGGATAAGCAGAAGAATTTTTTTTTTCTCTGATGGATTTGTACCTCCAGTCTTGCTCATGTTTTTGGGAGCTCTGAATCTCTGCAAAGCCATCATGGTTTGCATGGGCTCAGTTCTAAGCAAAGCCCCTTCCCAGCCAGCACCTGAGAGAATGAAGAAGGTCCTTTACTTCAAATTCGATTTTAGGATGTATTTCTTCAATCAGCACTCTTCATCTGCTTCTGCACTTCCTTCCTTAGCTGCAGCTGTCTTGAAATAAGCTTTGAATTAACTCACGATTTGAAAAGCAGCAAAGGAGGCCCTTTGTTTACTACCGAGACATGTGAGAAGCTGTATGCTGATGGTCTTTCACGCACAGACTCAAAAGGGTGTCCCACAGGCAAATTTTGAACTTGACTCCCTCTTTCTTTGCCAATAACTGATATGTCACATGTAAAATGTAGAGACCATGATGATTTATTTGGCATTTAGATTGCGGTTGTACCAAGGGTCATTGACCAGATCAAGGATCCCTAGTGTAGTACAAAGATGCAATGAAAGGTAGTTATGTCCCCGAAAAGAATGTATGCGCACTAAAATAATCCCAAGTTGTTCCTGAGGAAGCAAGTGTTTTAGCGAATTGACTTAGTTGGATTCTCGGAGCACGCATGTGTGTTATGCGTGCTTAATGCGTAACTTAATGCAGCAGCTCTGTTGCGTGAGCATTTCTTCTCCTCTGCCTATACCCAGTGGGGCAGTGTTTTGCATCACTGTGTTGAAATAGTTTCAAATGCAATCTTGGTCACTGGAATTCTTTCCAGCCTTTTTGAGCTTATTATCCGTAAATCCGTTGCTGCCACTGGAGAAGTGGGACTTGGCAGCGCTGAAGCGTGCAGTGCCAACTGAAGTTAGCCAGCGTGATATAGGAAGATGACAAACTGGCTCAGAAAATGCAAGTGCTCTGCCTGCATGTCAAAAGCCAATATCCACTAGACACAAAACCATGAAGTTGGTTAGGAAATATTGTCAAACTAAATAGTTTCTGGGTTTGCTTTAACCCTGATTGCTTTAACACTGCCTGTGGAATCTTTTGCAGTCTACTGAGCTTGTCTCAAACTAGTTGAAGAGGAAGTTTTAACCACATTGCTTTAATTTCTTTTACTCTGACTTTTTAGGCTAACATTTGCAAATGTGCTTCTGGAATCTTCACACACACACTTGGGAGATCACGTTTCCTAGGAAAATCTTTAGGGTCAAATGAATTTTCCATATGGGGATTCTAGCCCCTAGAACCATCCCAAGAAATAGGAACTATCAAGCTTAAGAGACTGTATACATTTAAAATAATATTTTTCTCACTTGAGTGGTGAACAAGTGCTACTTCCCGACAGTGCCTAGCATGTTGAACATATTATGCTGTGTTTGTCCCGAGTTCTGTTGAATTAAATCAGTTGAGCAGTTTCTGGTATGGAAAGGTTTGGTTTCAAGCTTCCTTAAAGTTAGTGATTAAGTTTGCTCTAAAAGTCATGATAACTCTAGTGACAAAGACAGTATGTCTGGAAATGCAGCAAGAAAAAACAGTTTGTGAGATTTGTGGAAATCAGCCTTCAGTCACTTGTTCACAGCTTTCTCTTACACTCTGACAAAGAAGTAATGCAATCTACTTCTGAGTTCAGTATTCTCTTAATGGGTAAAATGGCAATAATATGTACTGTGTTCCAGCCATGCAAGTGGATACACAGATAAAAAGTGAAATGGATTCTGTACAAGGAAGTACTTCTATCTCGGTTTAGCTTTTTTGAATTTTGGTGTGGTGTCCTGAGAATGGTGAGACAGACAGAAAGACAGAAAGACAGACAGGCAGAAAGTCCTCCCGTTGCAGTGCTTGGATCCTTGCAGTGCCGGCTGTGTATCAAACATACATTTCTATGCTATAGACAACATCTGATCTACTTGCCTGGACTCTTTGCAGACAAGAGAAAGGAATAATTGTTTTGAGAGAGGCAATCGTCCTAGACAAACACTCAAACTGTACAGATCAATCTTGGCCTAGAATTTCCTATTTCTTTCCGTTGATGATGAAGCTAGACAACTAGCTGGGAAGGAAACGTTTATACTACAGACATTTAAAGTTGGGTGCAATGAAATCTTATTCTAGGAATTGCAGTATTATAGTATTATAGGAATTAATATGCTAACACTGACCTTTCCTAGTAAACATGTAAATATTATCAGGGCAGGGAGTGAAAAGCTATAATTGAGACTTCACTTTTGGTGGTGACCATAACAGAATTTATTTTCTGCTTTTCCTCATTTCTCCTACCAGAATATTTCTAAAGGAGTAATTATTTTGATGGCAAGAATGTAGTAGTCTTTATTTAAAGTATTTTCTTGGATGGTTTATTATCCACTTTCTCTTGGACAAAATTTCTCTTTATCATAATATCTTCTCCTTACATTTGACATCCATCTCACCACTTGTGTATTTTGGTATTTACTTGATCTCTCTCAGCCTTTGTTTTTCTGGACTAAACGAGCTAGGCTCTTTTTGTAGTTGCTTTTCTGGTATATAGCAATCCCTAATTTCCCTTACGAGTTTTTTGGTGTGCAAATAACTATCCTGAGTGGATCCAGTGGCTCTTCCTTTACTGTGTTTTTTCCAGATGGTGATGTATTTTTCACTAAATTTATTTGGTTTCTGTAACTCCATTTCTCAAACCCGTATTTCTCTATTGTTTTGCAGTCCAGCTCTATGATTGCACAGATTCTTAACTTTCTCATGAGTGAATTTACTAGCACTCTTATGTTTTTGTGCCAGAATGATTACTGCAAATATTAAATAGCCAGCTCAAGAAGGCCATTTGTAGTGTCCTCCCATTTTAATAGTTTTTGCTTTCAGCATAGTTCATTACTCTTTTCCCTTTAATGAGTTTTAAATGCATCTCAAGTCCTATTCTTACCTTTTCTAGTGTTTGTTAGCTGCCCATGTAGAACCACATTTTCTCTTCCTTATCAAGCACAGTCATCACACTAGTTTTACAGCTATAGTTCATTCTGTTTTCCTTTTTTCCATGTTTTTATTATTCTCTTCTGCATAAATACAACTTTCGACTAGCAGACCTGCAGTTGAGATGATAACATCTTTCCTTTTTTTTTTTAATAGAGGCAGTACATTTACTTGAATATTTGAATTCCTTCTTTAGATCGTCATGGTTCTCAGGAGGGTGATAGCTTATAGCATTATCATAAGGTTACTAACCTGCAAAAATGGAAAATTAAGGGAGAGAAGCAAAAGATTACTCGTGAAGCTGCCATTGTACAGGGTCAATGAATCACCTCTGTAAAAATCCCATTAATAGGAAATGAAAGTCTTTTGTTAGGGTGTTTGTATTCCAATTTCTTTCACTTCTTTGTCAGAAAGCCCTGTGAGATGGGTTCATACCACAAATGTATGGAGGATTTTTTTTTTTAAACAGGTATGATTGTTTGAATTTACCATCTAGTTAAAGCTGTTCTTCATCCATCTTCGAGGCTGTGCCGTTATGTAATATGCACAAATGTCCTTTTTACTGTCGGTGAAAGCACCTGGTGTGGTGTAAAGTGGTGTGAGACTGTTAAATGCAGCTTCCCATCATGGTGTCATATTTACGAACAAGCCAAATTATTCTCCATAGAATTTTACCGCAGAACAATTATATTTATACAGTATAAAAATATGTATCACTGCAGCCTGGCTTTTCCTTCCAATTCTCAAAAATGAAACTGCATCAAATGTCGGAAAGAGCTAGACCTTTTTCTTTCCGTCTTCAGTCACTTTCTCCGAGTTGGATGAGTACTCTGTAACTAGACTCTTTTGGCTTCTTTTACTACTGAACTAAAGCCAGATCTATGAATTAATTCAGCTTTTGCCTCTTTTAAAATGGATGAAATCCCAATGAAAGTCCCTTAGCATAAAATTGTTTCGTAAATAGCAGATTTAGGGGCCATATAAATACAATTATTTGGATGATTACATCTCTTCTTGGTAAAGTTAAAGAAAATATTTTAAAATGAATCATTAGCTGCCCGTTACAGTTTTATGTGTAGAGAACATTGTTAATAGTCAATGACACTTGGAAAGACAGCAGAGTTGGATAAAAATCATAGTAATAAAATATAAAAGCTATTTGAGTAGACTTGTCATTCATCAGTTAAAACCAGTTAGAAAAAGACAAAAATACCTACCAGTAATAATGCTTGACCTAATCATTCCTGTGGCAGTTTTTGATTAATGTAATAAGACCATTCATGAAAATCACATATGTACTTAAAATATAATGGAATAAAGTAGATTGGGATGGAATAAATTTTCAAATTGCTTTCAAGGACTGGAGCCTTCATAATTAAAGCTATTTGGAAGATACAGGAAGCCAAAGGATATAGTCCGTATAACTCCTCCATTAACTTGTGAACATATGGAGATACAAACAGATGAATGAAGTAGCTATGCCTAAATAACTTTGGTACTTTATGTAATTTAGATGAAATCCATTTGTGGTGTCATAATTTATTCTGCTGTGGACTACTGTATCACCTATGACATAATCAATATTTTTTTTTAGTGGAGGGCAACTAGCTATGAAAGCTAATGTTATAACAAGCTCACTGTAACTTGACTTACCAGTCAGAATGTAGTTGATGGTATCAGTATACCATACTTGTTCTGTAGTCGACAATAGGGCCTTGCTGAGCTGCTGTAATGAATATTAACTAACAGTGTTTTCACTGCCGTTATTTCGTACTGTGTATTGGATTGTTATCTGAATAGTCAATTTGCTGTTTGTGATTTAAAAAATAATATATGTATTTTTTAGGAAGAACCTCTGGCTTCAGGCTAGTGTTGGAATTTATTTAAAATTCCATTAGCCATAGCCGTAAGGGACTAACTTAAAACTTCCAATAAGTATGTATCTGATAAAAATACAAATATAAAGCCCTTTTTTTTCTTTGCTGGTACCACCCCACCCCTGCAAAATTTATATAGACCCCACAACTCCTATGCACTTCAAGGAACAGAAAGACCATAAAGTTCCAATGAGAAGTCAATGGTAACTGCTTAAAACAGACATGAGAAGACAGAAAGACCTCTGTTTCTGTTTAAAATGAGGCGGAGATGATCTGGATCTCAAACAGGAACAGAGTCTCCAACTGGAGGGTCACCAAAATGAAAGCCTGGTTACTGGCCAACTTAAACACAAAGGAGGGTTTCATAAGACATAAGCAGCACAAACAATTTCTAGTAGGAAATAAAAAGGGAAATTTAAGGCGTTTTCCCATTGATTTGAATTTGAACAGAATTAAGTCCTCAAATTATTGTCTCTCATTTCAGGTCCTTTGCAGTGTGCTCTTTTATGAGTTGGGAACTACTCAGATGGTGCTGTACTGGACTTGAATGTTCATATAGTCTTTCCCTCATTGGCCCCATCTTGTACCTATCTAGGTGAAATCACTCATGTTTTGCACAGAAACAGCAGGTTTTGTTGCCCCTTCAGAAGAGAGGGAATATTTAAAAAAATAGTTGATCCATACATGGCAAAAATGCATTTTTTTAATAATGTCATTTTAAACTTGACTTATCCCTGCAGCAATGAGAGCATTCATTTTACTTATTGGCTTTGAGAAACTATGTAATTTGGATCCCATTCATTCTGAATATATTTTTTAACTGGTTGTAGAGCTTTGTGTTTGGGATTTAGAGTGAACCGAGCCTCAGCTGGATGATACAACTTTAATAAAGGGAAATAGAGCCAAGCTACATGAGAGCATCATTAACACATCCATCATATTCCTGAGACTTGAAAAAGAACACCCAGGAGACTTCACAAGTTAGGAACATAGCTAGGTTATTTAAAAGTTCCTTGTCTGTATAACTATGCTTGCTTAACTATAATATTGAGATCTGGACTGTGTGACGAGTTTTTTATCCTTGTAAGTCTAAAAATAACAGTAAGTATGAGTGAAAAGTTAGCTTTATTTAAAACTGCTTTCTTTAGTTATCAATAAACCTGGCTAATTCCCTTTCCTCCCCCTTCCAGGCTTTGAGAAACAAAGAAAGTTATTATCTCTTGGGCTAGTGAGATTTACATGGAGTAGAGAGTGTGTTTTATAGTAGTGAGATGAATTTCACCTCCAAAATTTCTAAATGCTTGAAATGTTTGGCTTAAAGCCTATCTACGGGCATAAGTCCTATTATTTTATCCCAATAAGGCCCTTAGTACATGGGCATGGGCTCTACACTGAAGATAAGCAAACTGGATAACAATGGTTAACAATGCTGTTTTGTTACTTTTAACAAGTGAGAATAAAGGAAAGATAAACATAGACTGTGAGCAATAAATGGATTGTAGCAGAAATAGTGTGGCCAGCAGGAGTAGGGAAGTGATTGTGCCCCTGTACTCGGCAGTGGTGAGGCTGCACCTTAAATACTGTGTTCAGTTTTGGGCCCATCACTACAAGAAAGACATTGAGGTGCTGGAGCATGTCCAGAGAAGGGCAACGAAGCTGGTGAGGGGTCTAGAGAACAAGTCTTACGAGGAGCAGCTGAGGGAGCTGGGGCTGTTTAGTCTGGAGAAGAGAAGGCTGAGAGGAGACCTTATCAGTCTCTGCAACTACCTGAAAGGAGGCTGTAGTGAGGTAGGTGTTGGTCTCTTCTCCCAAGCACCAAGCAGTAGGATGAGAGGAAATGGCCTCAGGTTGTGCCAGGGGAGGTGTAGATTGGATACTAGGAAAAATTTCTTCACTGAAAGGGTTCTCAAGCACTGGAAGAGGCTGCCCAGGGGAGTGATTGAGTCACCATCCCTGGAGGTATTTAAAAGACATGTAGCCGTGGTGCTTAGGGGCATGGTTTAATGGTGGACTTGGCAGTGCTAGGTTTATGGTTGGACTTAATGATCTTAAAGGTCTTTTTCAATCTAAATGATTCTATGATTCGAAATAATGGCTACACGAGTAACAATTTTTTCCTATAACTCGCGGTGGAGATCTTGCAGTAGAAATTATACATGAAATAAACCCAAGCACTGTGTGCTCAATTTAATTAAAAATATTTTTCTGAAATGTAATGCTGGATGACTCTATCTCTGTATAACTTAGGGGTACAGGAATTAGGGCTACAGTGAACTTTGTTTTCTGAAGATAACCCAAACAGTTTACAAAATATTGGAAGAGAAAGACTTAAAAGATCTGAAATATCTATTGGTTGCTAAAACCTATTTAAGGAAGAAGTTTTCAATAGGGAATTTATTTAATTCAAAGAATGCTAAACTCAGATTTGATTGTACTGTTTTGCATCTCTTATCTAAGAATACGTAGTCTAAACAAGCAAATATTTAACAGGAAAATGTCAATATTCCATAAAAAAGATTTAACCCCCCCCCTACATCAAGTCATTTCATTTATTAGAAATTATCTGCATTTAACAATGCTTTTAAGATTCTGAGAGACTGAAGATGGCAGCTTCTTGGTGCAGTACGGTAACTTTATTATCTCTTGTTTTGTTGCTATTTTCTAGTGTTAGAAACAACATGGGCAGACTGAGCTAAATACTGAGAGCAGAAGGGATACTAAAGTGCTAGAGATGCACAAGTGTTCAGAGAAATGCGTACATTTTTCTTTCCATAACTTAATCCAAGAGGATTACAATGTGAGATGATCTTAATATTCATTGATTCAATGTTGATAGTCATCTTGCTAATATAAATGCATCATCAGCTAAATATGAATCTTCATGATGAAAAGAGACTGTTTAAGCAATACTTTTTCAGTAAAGAATCTGAAGGCTTCAGTGGCTTATTCTCTGAGTCAGAGTCAGCAACACCACACTGTTTTGAAAACAGCAAAATCATTACAGAAGCAGAAGCCTTGTGTAATAACTACATGAAATAATAATCTTTCTGCTCTGCTTAGTGGTGGCAAATCCAGCCCTAGGACAAATCCAGTGTCATTACTGCTCTTCAGAATAGATATGATATTGCCAGAAAGAGAAAACCAACAGGAAGGATCAACAGTCCCGAAACAATCTTAAATCTAAGAGGGAAGTTTAAAGACTCTTGGTTTGTACAGTTTAGAAAAGACCACGACAAGATACAGTAAAAGTCTCCGAGTACATAAAAAGTATTTGAAAAGTGGAAACAAAGATACTGTTATTTATATCTGTGTGGACAACAAATAATGGTTTTAGACTGCTTCAAGGGGAATTTAAACTAAACTCACAGAAGAGTTTTTTATGGGCAGTTGGGTGTTGGAATAGATTGCAATGGTTGCGTTATCTTGGGCAGAGCGACTGGATAAGGGACAAATGGATAAGGGACAAATAAATAAGGGAAGAGTGACTGACATAACCTATCCAGACTTCTGCAAAGTATTTAATATAGTTGTGCACAAAATCTTTGTCTCTGAGATGGAGAGGCATGGATTTGATGGGTGGACCATGTGGTGTATAAGGAATTGGTTGGATGGCACACTCAAAGAGTTGTGGTCAACAGTTCGATGTCTGGATGGCGACCAGTGATGAGTGGTGTCCCCCAGGGGTCTGTATTGGGACCAGCATTATTTAACATCTTTGTCAGGGACATGAACAGTGGGATTGAGTGCACCCTCAGCACGTTTGCGGATGACACCAAGCTGAGTGGTGCAGTTGATTCGCTTGAGGGAAGGGATGCCACCCAGAGGGACCTTGACAGGCTTGAGGTGTGGGCTCATGTAAACCTCATGAAGTTCAACCAGGCAATGCGCAAGGCCCTGCGCCTGGGCTGGGGCAATCCTAAACTTGGATAGAGGCTAGGCAATGAGTGGATTGAGAGCAGCCCTGCGGTGAAGGACTTTGGGGTACTGGTGGATGAAAAACTGAATACGAGGTGACAATGTGTGCTTGCAGCCCTAAAAGCCAACTGTATCCTGGACTGCATCAAAAGAAACATGGCCAGCAGGTTGAGTGAGGTGATTCTGCCCCTCTACTCTGCTTTGGTGAGACCCCACCTGGAGTCCCGCATCCAGCTCTGGGACACCCAGTATAAGAAAGACATGGACCTGCTGGAGCAAGTCCAGAGCAGGGCCAAAAAAATGATCGGAGGGATGGGACACCTCTGCTATGAGGAAAGGCTGAGAGAATTGAGGTTGTTCAGCGCGGAAAAGAGAGACTTTATTGCGGCCTTCCAGTACTTAAAGGGGTCCTACAGAAAAGATGGGGAGGGATTCTTTATCAGGGAGTGTATTGATAGGTCGAGGGGCAAAGTTTTAAACTTTTCAGTATAGATTTAGATCAGATATTAGGAAGAAATTCTTTACCGTGAGGGTGGTGAGGCACTGGCACAGGTTGCCCAGAGTAGTTGTGGCTGCCCCCTCCCTGGCAGCGTTCAATGCCAGGTTGGCTGGGGCTTTGAGCAACCTGGTCTAGTGGAAGGTGTCCCTGCCCATGGCAGGGGGGTTGGAACTAGATGGTCTGTAAGGTCCCTTGCAATCCAAACCATTCTATGATTCTATGAACTTGCTGGATAAACTTCATGTTCTCTTTCAAGCTGAATTTCCTATGATTCTTAAATTTGATTACTAACTGGATGTTTTTCTGCTTTTGTAGAACACTATTTTATACAGGTTTTTGTTTGTGCTTTTTTCAGCTTATTTCATAAAATACCTCTGTAGTCCCATCAAAAATTTTCTTCTAGATGATCACAGACATTCCTCTTTCCTATAAGTAAATAATGCATCTTTAAAAGTCCTTAAACCTGAATTGCTATAAAATAAATTACTGCCTCATCTTTCTTGCAGTGGATATTAATCTCTTCCCAGAAGATATGGTGTAAGTTAAACATTCATGGATAAGCAATTCCCTAAATAAATTTTGGTTGGATTTAAATACTCTTACAGTGCAAAATTTTCATGGAATAATTTTATATAGCCCTTCAATATATCAGCATCTTGAAGGAGGCTTCAGCCTTTTTAGTAATTTGTAGCATAAAAATTTTTAGGAAATGCTTAGTAATGGAGATGTTCTTGTTAAATCTTTGAAAACCAATTTAGAGTCTTTATGAAGTAGGTAATTTTTGAAAAGGATGGCTTGAGAATGACTTATGGGGTATAAAATGAAACATTTTTCCTTGAACAGGTAAGTGACAGAGATCACTTATGACTTGGTGAATGTCCTAGAATCTTAGTGAGTGCTACATCTGAACGTCACTGCGTTGTAATACATAGTCTAATTAATCGACAACATCTTCCCATTATTTTTCATAAATTGATTTCTTTCTAAAATGTAAGACAAATGTCTTACATTTTGTCCCAGTGACAAATATCCTTGTCTCAGGCAAGCTGAAGTATCTTTCCTCTTTGACATCATGATTTGTTGTTTTTATCTCTTTTGACTGAATGGAGTTGGTCACATATGTGTGTAGCTTGTCCCTTATTAGTCATTTAGTAATTTAACGATCTGTGACTAAAAGCTTTTATCAGATGTTCTGTGTGAAGCACGAAAACCAGTTGCTAATGTTTTGCATATATCTGTATACTTTGTTCAAAGGCACAGTACAAAACAGAGTAGAATGCTAAAATGAAATAAAAAACATCAACTTAAAAGTTTAATAGCACAAAATGAATAAAATCTTCTAAAGCAGTGAAAATGTTTTTATTGTTAGGTAGATGACCTCCTCTTCCATAACTAAGATATCTAATGGACTTATCAAATCAGAGATTTTCCGGCAGTTTTTTTCACTTAGGATTAAGTTTTCCTGTAATTTGATGTAAAATATGTAAATATGGGAACAATAATATTATTTTTCTCATATTCTTCCAAGTGATGAACACAAATTCAAGTCTTGAAGATATAAATTAGATGGCATTTCTATGTATGAAGACTGATCATCTTCCTGGACCCTGTGCCTGTTCTTCTATAGAATCTGCATCTGAGCAGCAGCAACCACTGACAGGGCTTCTTCAAACAGGGAGTCCAATTTTCTTTGTAAACAATGGTTCACAAATGATTTCTAACTGGATGCAAATGCCATAATGGACCAGGTTCTGTGCAGTAGTAGCCTGCTGTCCTGGTTTCGGCTGGGGTAGAGTTCATTTTCCTCTCAGTAGCTGCTGTGTTTTGTATTTAGTACCAGAAGAATGTTGATAAAACTGGTGTTTTCAGTTGTTGCTATGAAATCAAGGACTTTTTCCAGCTGCTCACATACATCTAATGAGTAGGTGTGCAGGAGCTGGAAGGGAGCATGGCCAGACAGATAGCCAAGCTGGCCAACGGAAATATTCCATATGGTGGACACCATGGTGAATTTATGAATGGGGGTTGTCTGGGGGGCATAAATCTGCTCTACTCATTTCCATCAGTTTGAATCCTCTCACCTAAGAGTTCAAACTTTTCTGGGAGTTCAGTCTATTTTGGGAGTTTTGCAAATTTTGCGAGCTTGGCATTCTGCTCCTGACTGTGAATCAGTCATCGGGTGGTGAGAAAATTGTACTGTATATAGTTTGTTTTGCATATTCATTATTATCACTATTATCATCATTATTATTAGTATTTGCTTTGTTGCATTGGTAAACTGTCTTTACCTCAACCCGTGAGTTTCCCCTTCTGTCCATTTCTCCTGCCCATTCCTCTGTGGTGAAAGGGGAGTGGTGAGTGAGCGGCTGTCTAGTGCATAGTAGCTGGTTGCTGGGTTATACTATGACACCTACTCATGTCCATGGGGCAATAAAATATTGCCATTTTATGCTACAGGCCCGGTTCAGTGCTTTGGGAAGAATTCTGAAGTATGACTTCAATCTTTCTCTTCTGGACAAAGGAGACTGTAAAAAATATGCTGTGCTCTATAAGACTAGATATTATTCGTGTACATTATGTATATATATATTTAAAATAATTTGGATTGTATTTTACTACTGTATAGTTTCACAGACATGATTTAGATAAACATGCACCTTAATAATCTCTGAGAAGTTTCAAGGGGGATTAGCCAATTGCCTGGAGTCGTGGTCGTCTTGCTGCTATAAAACAAGAACATTTGCTGAGAGGTTTGATTCTCATGGGTCCCTTCAGAGCACCTTTGGGAAAACAGTGGGGCAAGTGAGTTTGCCGTCTTTTAGTGTTAAACTTCTTTTTTACTGAGCTCATGAGCGTAGAATCCATCTATAAACTTTCTGAGACCTTGATTTGCTAGAGCCGGCAGCCAAAGATGACCAAAATTGTTCTTGCTCAGTATTTCTTTACGTTAAGCTTCTGATGAACAGAACAGTCAACTATCAGAAGGTATATTATTTATTAACTATACTCAACATATTGGGAAACCAAAATAAAAAATCTCTGTTTGTACTTCATGGCATAGTGGAGCACATTATTCTACCATGCAGTTCAGATCTGAAGAAATACCTCATAGCTATTTGCACTCATATTATGAATGTGAAATAAATCTCTCTACTGTCTTTGGAGTGCAATGGAGCAGAAGAAACCAATGTCTCTACGAAGAATCTTAATGTATGGCCAAATGTAAAACAGGTTTGCGATTTGAATATTTTCACCAACAGTGGTAATGTCTCCTAAACAAAGCCGAATCGATGCCTGCCAGGCAACCTGGAGACCAATACTGCAGCGTTGTTGCTCATTCTGTACCTTTTCTAGCAATAACATGGGAATTCACTTCTCAAATGTGTTATCTAGTACCACATTAGCCAGCCAGCAAATAATGACAAAGAATGCGACAAATCCAGTCTGTAGAAGCTGTGTGATGTTTTTAACAGTTTCCAGGATGATTCAGGAAGAACAGTAAAAATCATTGCTTATTTGATAACAGATGTGTTATAACAGTGTCTCATCTAGTTTTTGTTTGATTTGGATTATTCCCTTTTTCTGTGTTTTGAGGTCTCGTGACTTCAGAAAATGTCATGTTCATGTCTTTTCTAAAACATTTCTTATATAGGTATACCAGACTTCAATGGGGAAGTTATAGAGGACCCTCAATTGTATCACAGCTACCTAACAGCTGGCTTCAGCATAGATTTCTTGGCTGAAGATAGGAAGTTAAATATCTTTCATACCATGGAATCAGGTGAAAAGACTCGAAGTTTTCCAAAATTCTCCAGAATAACAGGTATGTGTTAAGGCTAACCAAAGAAAACCTCCCTATCTGTAATCTGCCTGTTTTTCTGCTGATAGCATATTTTTCAATATTTAAATATTAATGTCCTTTGGCAAGTGCATTAGGACTCAAGTGATAAATCTGAAACATATAGTTGCTTATCTCAAACATTAAAGTTAGGCTGATAGTCTCCTGAGTATTGGGGATTGACCGTACATACATTATTCATCCAAGAGGGTTACATGTCATTAAGCCCAGACCGATTTTCATTTTACTTTCTCATGTGCTGTAGGCAGCAGGACTAGGTATATATTGACATTTGCAAAGTGTATTGCAGATCAATATGATATACTTTAAGGTAGTCACAAACTTGTGAGAAAAAACTGCCCTTCATGAAGTAGGAGATTAGTGTCAGCGTTTTACCTACATATACACTCAATTCTGCTCTTTCTGTTGTAAAATTAGCTACTTTCATTTCAAGGCTGTCTATTCTGAGAGAATGGATTAAACGATATTTCTTTATTTCTCAAACATTTCCTTTCCTGCCCATGGTATCCCCTTTGGGCTTTCTGAAGATGCTTTGCCTACAGAATTCAGATTGTGCTTCTTTGGTACAACTCTGATGTCAATTTATTACTGCATCAGTCTGCTTATCTGTTGCATGGTCCACCAAAGGCAGCTGCCAGAGCAGGAGACCAGGGTGTGCTTTGCATTAAATTTCTGGTTCTAGTCTTTAAAGAAACATTTAGCAGTAAGTTTATCATGGTGCCTTCTGTAAAAATAGCAAATAAACATGGCTGCTACATCTCTATTGTAATGGAACCACGCAAGAATGTAGATCTGATCTTTGGACGTGACTGCATTGAACTGAAAGTTGCTGGGGTGCACTAGGTGATGACGGTGACGTTGCCAGAGCCTGTCGTGTACTGACTGACTGGCTGTAATACTGCTGAAGAAGACTACAGTACTAAGAACTACAACTACTACAATACTAAGACCAGAATGACTGTTATTGCTGCACTGATGCCGTTGCCTCTTAGAGCCCTTATACTAAATGCAAAGCGGATCTCACATCACCTGCTTGACTCCTCCTTTCTTATTTTGACATGTAGGGCAGCAGAATCAGAATTACTACATGAACAAAATTTTCTAGGAATGCAGTAGGTGTTTTAGGTTTTGCTCTGTCACTGACCTGCCATAAAGAGAACCTGCCAGGCTGGAAATTCTGGAAGAGAATGTTTCATAAAGTTCCTTGGCTTCTACATAACCCTGCACTTTTATGTCCTTGTTTTCTTTTGAAAGTGACTGCACACAGAGTGTCTCGGAGCATGTAAACATACTTTAGCTGCAGCTGAAACAGAAAGGAAATCTAAGCTTACTGATATGCTTGCGTGTTTGAACTATGACTAAGGCCTACAAAGTTATGTTTCTTTCCATTGCTTGGTATTTTAAAAAACTTTCTATTTTTCTTAAGCTGATACAAGAATAATCACCGTCATTAATGATCTGAAAATTCTGCCAGGCAATTCCTCCCTCCTTGTAACTAGAGATCCCTTACGTGACTGTAATGATCATATGCAGCAAGCTGTGATGTTAGCATTTTGTCTATAAAAGAAATATAGGACCTAGATCTGCTCTCAGAGAAGTCAGCAGGTGATTCACTTGCTATTAACACGTGGGGGAGGAGGATTGGGTTGAAATTCTCATGATGGAAAATATGTAAGATCTCCTATGTATTTCTGACAGGTACTCAAGACATATATTTTTGGTGTGTTAGATAGAGAATGCTTTTGTTTATGGGACTAACAATGCCAAGACAATTTCCCAGCAAAATGTTCTGATTTTGTTATTTATGGTTTGTATTATAACTTCTGCTGGAAGCGTCTGTAAAGATATGCAGCCGTGAATGCATATTAACAGTCCCTGCTCCACAGGATTAAAAGTCTAATGAGACAGCACAGATGGTGGATGTGGAGGATCATGGGAGTAAGAGCTGAAGGGTATATTTTAAGAATGGCCGGAATGGAACCCAAACGTCCAGGTCTGCCACCTTGGAGCAACAGAACTCCACCAAATGCTGGCATCGTTCCCTCTCGACACCTTGATTCGTTCAGTTCAAATGCCTGAACTCTACAGGCACCATTTTTGTTTCTGTACTGAAAGCCCTTCAAGAGAAGGACTATCTGTATTGATTATTTCTGCAGAACAAGTTCTGCCTCTGTCTACTGGGGAATTCACCCATGAGTCAAAAGTTCTTCTGTCTGTAGCACATCTTGTAAGAATCATCCACGTGCCAAAGTGCAGGGGATAATCATAGAATCATAGAATGGTTGGGGTTGGAAGAGACCTTATAGATTTATTCTAGTTCCAACCCCCCTGTGAAGGAATTGTTTTAGAATGAGTTTTAAAAAACCCAAGCAAACTCTTTTACAATTTTCTTCCGGTTATAACTCATGCTATGTTACTGGAGAGCCACAGCTGAAAAATGTGTAGTAGTTACACTTATAGGAAAAGCTCCACAATTTGTTACTATTTTTATTTAGAACTAACAGAAAAACACATTGCCTGGCTATAACGGGGGGCTTTTAGAATGGACCCCTGAAGATATATCCTATCTAGAAGTCAGTTAGCTTGCCCAGTGTTCAATGGGAAATGGTGAACAAGTATGATCTAATAATTATATTAAGATTAGGTGGGACACTTATGAACATGGATATATACGTAGAGAACAGAATTAGATGACTGAACAAGTATGAACATCTCAGATCTCTAAGTTCCTCTGGTGATGTGATATGATATCAGGCTTATGCACTAGGCTATGGACCATTTTCCAGGGTGAAATGTTCATTGGCCTTGAGGCCGTAAACAAAGACCTCTTCTTCTAAGCGTCTACAGTCCATTATGTCATAATGTGCATGGGACTCTTATCATGTGAATAATATTCCAGTTAAATATAATAGAAATATATTTTTTTTAAGTCCCTGAACACCAATTTACTTGATATATTGTAAAGGCTCCAAAAATGCCTGTTTCTGAATCATTACAGTCAATTGGACTCTTAACTGGTGTAGTAAGGAGCTGAGAATTAAACTGTTCCCAATTAGGCTGTAAAAAGTATTTTATAAATGAGAAACACACTAGTGATTTGAAGCCAACTTAGAAACAGAGCACTACTGTTTCAAATACAGGACTGAGATGGGAGGGTAAAGGGCTGTTTCAAGAATAGCAGCTTTATACTTCATATGCTTTTATGTTCGAATAAGCCATTATGTTATTCAAAATCCACTGTAATGATTGTATTGGAAGGGGGTAAGAACATGGCAACTCACTTTGTCTGCAAATGGCCAAATAAACCCAGCACATGGCTTCTTTCTGAGAAACTATATCCAAACTTTGCCTTTCTCAGGTTCACCCTCTTATTTGCAATCTTGCTGCAGCTACCAACAACTCTTTCAACTCTGAATGCGTGTGGAATATGCCTGGATTACTTCAGTAGGCGTTGCGTGTCCCTGAGTACTTGTTCTTAGTGGCTGTTGCTCAGCCACAATGCAAAGCCAAAGCCCTGATGCATTTCAACCAAAATTGGTCAGGAATGTGTTCAGATACCCAGGTTCAAAGGGCTTTGAAACAGGTAGAAGGTCTCTGAGCTCAGAGAAGGGCCCTGCTTGAGAAAGATCATGCTGAGGGTCAGAAAAAGTCTCTAGTGATGCAGCTGACCCTCTGACTCAGAGCTGATGACTGGGTCCATGCCTGCAAGCAAAGCATTGAAAAGATACAGCTTAACTAAACTAAGACTGTGTCCTGCGGTCTGCCCTTCACTTAGCAGCGGGAGTGCATTTTCTGTGCTCCTGAATGCACCTTCCTACTTAGTTTTAGCCTAAAAGAAAACATTTTGTGTGCTCCAGGATGGCTCTGTAACATGATGCAAGGGTTTGTCTTCTTTTGAAAACTTCTTTCCCCATTATGCTTCATTGTCAGTGATTGTTTACTTTGATTGAACCAAAAAACTGCTGACCCAGCACTACGTTTTGTAGTGGGCTCCTATTAACACTACAGATAAAAGGTCTTAGAAAAATAAACAAAATGACAGCTGCAGAAATGTTTGCATCATAAAAAAATGAAGCTGAAGTTTCCTGCACTGCATATTAAATAGCACAAATGACTGAAAACTTTCTGTATTATCACTTCAATACTCATAACCTCATTCTAGCAGCAGATAGGCCTATTACCATCCTATTGATACTCTTGTGCAGGGTGAACTGTTCCTTCTGTCCTCATGATGGCTCTAATTTGTCTGTGTTCAAGACCAAACTGAGGACAAACATCTATTTAGAATGACTGTCTCTTGCAGCAGCCACTGCGAAATGCATTAACTGGACTCTTATTTCTGACAGCAGATGTTTTGTGTCTTCTGTTTGTGTTTTCTGGGTGCTTCAGGAGAATGAGAAGTCGCTGACTTTGATAGTCTCAGCCCAGCTCTGTAGCTCTTATCCATGTGAGCTCTCACAGGCAGTATAGCTTCGTACAATGGCCAGCACTGCAGGTCTTGGGATGTTCTCAAACTGAGAGTCTGGAGATCACAGAGGAAACAGGCACCCACTGGAACTAAAGGGCATATGAGGATGCTTTATTCGCCGTGATAGTGCTTTTGGACAGTTTCATGACCCAGAGAATCACACTGAGAAGTACAGTTAACAAGCTGGTCCATGAAGTGTGACTACAGCAAAGGTGTTCTAGAAATTATGAGTGTTAGTGTAGTTCCACTGTCCGCTGAAATTTGGAAATTGCTGACCTCCATAACTGCGACACAAGTTAAGACTAATTTTCAGCGTTACAGAGATATGTTCCCTGAGTCTGCTCCTTAATGTTTGATGTGGTTTGGTATCAGCTGCGACCAAGTACTTCTCAAAGGTCTGCAGTTTAAAATTAAACAATCACTATTATTTTTTTTTGACATCTATCGCTTATATCTCATTTATTAATGATAGTGAGCAAAGATCATAAAACCACACCACCAGAAAATACAGGTGACTATGGATGGGGACTAAAAAAGCATTTGCATTCTTAGCTGGAAAAAATTAAAATTTGGATATTGGCAGAGTTGCCTACTGGCATAACACAATTTCATGTTTATCCTTTTCAATACTTTTAAAATATAGTGGGTCTTTGAGATTTTAAAATTATTATAGATTTACATACACAAAATTTTTAATCACATCTGTGTCTGATTTCTTTTGCTTTTGAAAAATGGGGCTGAGAAATATTTTTTCAAGTAGAGATGGTTATTATTTATCAAAATATTCAAATATTAGATAAACATCCTTTTTTCATATCAAGCTTCTGAATATTGTTTAGTAGAATAGAAAGCAAAAATACAAAGCCTCGATTTTCTACAGAACTTTGAAAAACACAATAAATTCCCAGATATGGAGTAGTGGAAAACAGAATTTGCTGAAAAACTAATACTTTTCTGTATAATAGATATTCTGATTTGGCTTTAATGATTTAAGTGATTTAGATTGTAAAGACAAATGCTTTGATGCTACAGAGAGAGGTGCATTAGTAATCCCTCTTTATAACTCTATTGGCTCAGTAGCAGTCTGTGGACTATTGACATCTTGTTGGCAAGACCGGTGCTAATGCAATACATTGCAAAAAACCAAACCTTTTTCTGACTCTTCTGCATCAAAGTCAAGCTGAAAGAGGCACCTGTTCACAGTAAAGGAAATATAAGGACATGTTATGACCTTGACATCATTTTTCAAGTCTTCTACTGGAACCAGCCACTTTGTGAAGGTTTGCCTCGAATTTTTGTGCTTAAAACTGGCTCTGTGGCTGCTCAGGGAAGTCCATGGTGACATGGGAGGTTGTGGAGTCTCCTTCTCTGGAGATATTCAAGACCCACCTGGACAAGGTCCTGTGCAGCCTGCTGTAGGTGACCCTGCTTCGGCAGGAGGGTTGGACTAGATGACCCACAGAGGTCCCTTCCAACCCCTACCATTCTGTGATTCTGTGATTCTATGCGTCCACCAGTGCAACTGTCTACCTTAAGAGCAACACGTGATAGTGCTTTTGGACAATGGGCAGTCTTGGGCTTTTGGACAATCTTGTTGCCTAAGACCAGTATGAGGTGAATTAAGATGACAGAAAAGCCCCGTTCCACTTCCACTCCCTTAGCTCTTTCCAGTCTGAGATCATTAGAGGAAGACAGCCTCACGTTAGTGCAGAGCCTTTCACTAACATAGCACAAAATGCAATCCATTCTGATAGTTTACATTAAATACTTCTAGACGTCTTTCTCTTGCAGAGAATGTAGAAATCAGTTTGGGGTGTGATGGTCATATGTGAAAGATTGGGGGTCTTTGGGGGGTTACAGATGAAATGTTCAATTAGTAATATAACCAGTCACAATAAATATAAATACTTTTCTGATAAAAATAATAAACTCTTACCTACACACAGTTATTGTAACAAGAATCAAACTGAATGTGAATCAATGTGCATTCTGCAGTGGAAGCCTTAACCAAAATATGTTCTTCTTCTTCTTGACTTTGTTGACCAGAAAATTCCCTGTGCTGGGAATCTTATTAATAAGTTGGGGGAACTCTGTGATTCTCTGTTTGAAGTGATGACACAGCACAAACCTAAGGAGAAGAGACCAAACCGAAGTGTTACAACCATCCCGCTCTCGGACCTGGGGAATAGATGACAGGTAAATAGCTTCCTGCCCATGGATTCAGTGCAACTCAAGAGCTGCTCTATGTTAAGCAAGAAGAATGGGCCCTGGGAGGCAACCTACCAGCCAGGACTGGGAGGTGGCATTGCTCTCCGACTGGCTTTCGGGGTTTTGTCTTCTCTTTGGGATGATGAACTTGGCAATTAAATTTAAACAAACTTTTCTCTAACCTTAAATGCAAGTAAACTGAGGAAAGAAATCTTTATTTCTTCTCCCAAAATGGGAACAAGTCTTGAAGAACAAGAGTCTTCATGTCACTAAACTTTGAGGTCAGTCTGAAGTGACCTTTCAGTTTCTCCATCCAACTGAATAAAATACTTCTTCTCACAGCTTTAATGAAAAGACTAAATTTGTTTGACCAGAACTTTTTTGCTCTTTTTTCTGTTTTCCTCTTACTTCAAATTTCCAAAACTACATTCTATTTGCATATAAATGCACTATGTGTGTGTATGGGTGTGTGTGTATATATATATATAGCAATGAGTATATATAAAAACAACTGAGCTTTATTTCTAAATATTTTTCTTTTAAAAGAAAGCTACTTTTGAATCATACATAGAGATATTTATGGTGCTATATTTGGGAAGGACTTAGATGTAAAATATTTAGTTATGAATCCAATTAAAAGTGGTTGGCAATCTATATGAGCTGCCATTTACAGAAAGACTTTACTTCTACTGAATTTGTCTCTGGGTTACAGCAGTGCACGAATACCCCAAGAAGGACCCAGGAGTTTATGTATAAAACAAAAGATGAGGCAGGTGCTTTTGACCCCACTGATTTTTTTTTCCCCCAGCTGGTCTAAGACTTGTCTCAAAAATTGTGCAGGAAATTTTTCAGGGAATCTTTTTATACAGATTCATAACAGAAATGTTTCACTTGGAGTAGGGAGAATTTTCTGGAACATTATCCCCCTGGCTTTCTCCTACTTGCTTTGTGGCATTATTTTTACGTTCAGCCTCTAGTTATGACAACTGAATGACTACAACTACCCTAACTGCTAAAACATAAACCCTGCTTGATATAACATTATCATATTGCTTAGATTTTCGTTGTAAGTTAATTTGCATTTTATCTAGAATTGAAGTGACTGAGAGTACACTAAGTTAACTGGAAGTAATAAAATAAACATAAAATCCCTATGGTAAAATAGATTATTGGAAGTATTTGAAAAAAATATTATTTATTAAAACTTGAATAACCATGTTAGAAACTGTTACTGAAATAATCTTCTTGCATATCTTTAAATTGGAAGTTATTATTTCCACATTAAATTTTCAATACTTTGTTTCCTTTTGTCTTTCAAGTAAAAACACACTTTAAATAAAAGTAGTTTTAAATGGAGATGTATTAGAAAGGCATATATTAAATTTTATTTATTGATCCATTTACTTAAAATTTGTTGTTTGTCTGTCTAGCCAGTCAGTGTGACAGCTAAAGATAAGGATGAGGATCAGATAAATCTATTTAATAACAGTTGAGCTTTTCACTGAAATGTGGTTTGCCTGTGTTTGTGATTATGGAAATGGATTTTTCACTCTAAAACTCTAGACACTAAGAAAGGTTATCGGAGAACGTTAGATCTTTCAAAAAGATGTTTCTCCATCATTTTATGAAACACCTCATCTCTTAGCAGGCCTAACCAGTAGCTACTTCAAAGTTGCTTGAGCTCATCAACAGAGACCTCCATTGTTTTTCCCAGACCCCGGCTAGCTGGGCTGGGCTCCAAACACCTGGCTGGCAGAGGAGTTGGGCAGCGGGATGCCTGGGGCAGCGGGATGGATGCCTGGGGAGCAGGATACCTGGGGGAGCAGGATGCCTGGGGGAGTGGGATGTATGCCCAGGGCAGCGGGATGCCTGGGGGAGCGGGATGGATGGCTGGGGGAGAGGGATGGATGCCTGGGGGAGCGGAATGTCTGGGGGATCAGGACAGATGGCCCGGGGGCAGGCCGCCGGCAGGTCCCCTGCTGAGCACCACAAGAGGGTGCGAGTGCCCTGCGCAGCCTCCTCACTGCGAGGAGCATTTGTTTTTGTGAATGACATCAGCAGAGAAAGGCTTTTCTGTAACATCGAGACTGAGGTCCAGGGAAAGGAGTCAAATTAGAGGGTCTAAGCCTCAGCTTGTTCCCTCATTGTTGATGAGGCGAGGTTGGTCAGCACCAGCTGTGGGCTGCTCCTGGATGGGCGAATGTGTCCTCAAGGGAGAAGCTCTGCTTCTGGATCGCATAACCCAGCCCCTTATAAGGCGACAGTGGGAAAACCCCTGAAGCTTAGTGTGTCACTGCGAATAGGAAAAATGGCTTGAACTGAATCACTTTCTAGGACTTTCTCGTACTGGAGGAAGTACCTAGTGGGTGTGTAAACATGTCGAGGAAGTAAATTTCAACCCGCAGTAGTAAAGGAGAGCTACCCTAGGGCCAGACAGCAAGAGGTAACACTGATGGCAAAAATGTTCCCTACTCAGGGCTTCAACAGTTTCTCAGTTGTTCCTCAGTTTCCTGATTATTTCACACAGCAGTAGTTAGAAGTGGCTGCCAAGCTGAGAGGCATTATTTAAAGATACTGTGTGCTCTTCTTCAGCTGCTTGCTCTTCACAGCAGCGGCCTTTAGGGGCTACTGCAGTACACGGCAGGCAGTGGGTGATTCAGATCTGCTTTTCTGATGTTATGGGAAACTAACACCGAAATAAATTTTCTACACTCCTCATTTTTTAAGCACTTGGGGTTTTAGTTTCTTTTTTTTTGTTTTGTTTTGGTTTTGTGTTTGTGTTTGGTTTCTTTTTTTTTTAAATTAGGGATAGTTTTTCAGCTTTATAAGCACTTTGCTTTCTCAGGCCACCTTTCAGTTCTAGTGTTTTTATGAGGTAAATTTCAAAGTTTGTTCCTGCGGGTTTTAGCGTTGATAAAGCCAGCAGTAAATCAAGCTGGAAGTCCCAGCGATAGGCAAGGATAAAGCAGAGCCAATATTCCTTCCAAGCTTTAAATACATCATACTTATTTACGCATTTATGCAGGTTTCCCAGAGAAGTTTCTTCATATCTGGTCTGTGGAAAAGGTTTTTCTCTATCTGTGCTTAAACACCCCAGTGCAATTTTTCTGTGAAAGTTTCTGGAATTTAGTAATCCAATATTGGAATCTGATTATATAAATTTTTTTCTATAAGAATTGCATTTGAAGTGTAACTCCTACAATATGATGACAAATGAAGAGTAAAACCAGAACAGATACAAAAGTCTTCTGAAGTACTGATAAATCGGTAAGTAGGAAATGTAACAATAGTGAAATATTGTTAGTCTGTGAATCTAAAAAGCAAAGGAAGTGCAAGTACTTAATGTGGCATACTTGGGAGGGACAAATTTTAATCCAGGAAGAAAACCAGCTCTTTAAGTGCTCTGATTTTACTTCTAATGGAGAGAGTAAAATATTTCTTAAGAAAACAAAAAGAGAAGTTAATAATTTCTAGAGATTTGGGAAGAGTCTGAAGATGGCTACAGCTGTTCTAACTGCAGTTGACATTTTATCTGATGATAAATCCTGCTGCTTAGTTTGCTCAGTAAATACACAGAAGGAAGGATTTTCCTTGTTGATACAAGAAAAACTCAGAAAAATGAAGAAACCGTGTAATGCAGATTCAGAAACTGGTAGTATTTCCTTTTGAACAAATGGAACAGTTCATTTCAGTGTTGAAGTTTCTACATGAAACAAATACTGAACCCGTTAAAGACTTGATCATGGTCACTTGACTAGCCACAAAAATAGAAACATCCATCCCGATCATCGTAATGCTCTTACGTACCTTCTATGGGCATTTTCTAGTGAATGTAATATTGTCAATTTTCTCTGTTTTTGGGCTTAGAAGATCCCACAAAACAAAATGTTACCTAAAGCCGAGGCCTGTATGTAAATGGATGAGTAATCAGTTTTTCAGAATTTGGAGGTTTTTTAAATAACTGTAAATACAGTTTTAAAAATTTCAGGCATCTTTCGTCCCAAATATTGCATTTGCGCCACTTTCAGTATGTATCTACCAGCACTAGCTGTTAATTTTTGATATGATATTTTGCTTGGATTACCTTGATTGAGTATTTTATTCATAGACCCTTTGTGATACTCTAGAGTACCCTCAGGGCTTGCAAAGTGATGAGATTCTCCATACTGACAAATGCAGACCTCGCTATATGTTTTCCATTAAATTACTCATAATCTTAGACATCTGGAAAATATTTACTGGTTGAAGAAGTGTGGGGTAAGACTACACGCATAACCACAAAAAATGCCCCATCTTACGTGTGGAAATAAAGACAATGATGACACAGTTCCTTTTCCAAAGATGTTTTAGGTATTTGGCATAATTTTACTGCCCATTACAATACAAAAAAAATTACATGACATGATGACTGCTTATTCAGAATTCTCTAAAGAAATAATTATTTTCACCGCAGAGGTTTTACTTAGTTCAAGTCAGTTAGACCTCTCATATAGTTCGGTCCTGGATGAGTGTGTGGCTGTGTGTATGTGTACAAAAGTATCGAACATGCATGCATTTCACTGCTTGATCTTGTCATTACACCACCAACAGAAGATTAAGGCTATTTTGCCATACATTTGGAAAAGTTATGCACATATGCGGACATATAGGCATAGACATGTAACATGTAGTTGGATGAATATTCACTCTTTTTGTGTATCCTGGCTATAGGGGTACATTAGCACCAAAGTGCTCATCTGTATGTAGGTTTTTTAACATCTAGAAATGTGATAAATTCACATACTGCTGTAGTTATATCCTTCATTTCCGTTTATTTGAGAAAGTAACTTCCTTACACATGTTCTTCCTCCTTGTAACACATGAAGAATTCTTCCTCCTTGTAACTCTGCTTGTCTGTTACTTTGGGGTAATTTCTCCAATTGTTGTGAGGTATGTTCTTCTTTTTAACATTTTCCGGCTTGTTTGCTTCCTTCCTTCCTTCAGGTGACTCAGTGCTTTTGTCTAATTTTTGTTAGTGCTCTACCACTCTCCACCCGTATCATTTATAGCCTCAATTTCTAGCAGTGCTTTTTTAAAGCTGTTGAAACAGTGGAAACTTAAAAGCAGCTATCATTTTGTGAAAAGAAAGATCTATAATAAATATGTTTATAAATCAGTTGCTTTTCTATTAATGCTTCAAAATGCACATGAATTGACACATTCCAGTTTTACATACGAGGAATCATGGTGGATTATTTTTTAATTCTGTGACATCCTTGTCCTGATGGGGATGTTATACTGGGAGAAAATACTCTGGCAACCAGGCATATAATTCCTTACCAATAAACTTGAAAAAAATAACAGGCAAGCTGAGAGTGGAAGAGAAAGTGATTCAAGTGATTTGGATCACTGAATTTAGAGAAGTCAGACACCTAGAAACAAGGATTTATGGCTTACGTACAGACAGAAATGGAAAAAAATGGAAGTAGTGGTAAGAGTGGCACCGAAAAAATGGGGCTTGTGGTGAGTAACCAGCACTGCAGTGGAGAAAGGATTAATGTGATCTTTAGAAGCACAGGCAGGTGAATAATGTATCAACTGGGAAACTTTCTGGCTTATGTTTGGCTTTTACTTTTGCATAACCGGCCTTCTATCTCCGGTTTTGATATCCACGTTCAAAGAAGGCCATTGGTAACTAAGGAAAACCATAAGAATTATTAAAGAATTGGAAAACATGTTTTATAACGGCAAGTTTGAGTGCGCCTATCAAGCTGTTCTTGTTCTTATCACTGAAATAAAAAAACTATGGAAAGGATAAATATAAATGGAAGATCTTGGAAGGTATATGGGGAACCACTTGAAGTGGCCCACACTTTGGTTGCTTGTACAAGACAGAATTTTATAGCCGATATACCACCAACATTTTCAACAGTACTACAATTTTCTACAGGGCCCCAGAGCTTTGAAGAGCACTGAGGCGTGCCCAGAATACTGCTAGAAGCTCCCTCCACTGCCCCTTGAACTAGTGATGGCTGCAGGTGCTTTGGAGCAGACAGTGTTTGGCAATCTTGCCTTATTCCAGCTTTATTTACATCAGTGAAGTTGACAGCTTCTCAGAGGTGGCCACTCTGAGATGACAGCTTGATAAAATTATTAAGAAAGACCTGCCTCCTGTTTTAAAATTAACATGGGCTCTATCTCTGCTTCTTTGGACTCCATTTACTAGCTTTGTAATTTCTCGAGCTTTCTGAAAAGTAAAAATATTTTATACAAAAATGATTAATTTGGAAGAAGAAATAAACTCAGAGACACTTTCCATGTAATTCAGAACATTTTCTAAAATTTAAAACTTGCTTTAAATGAAACCAGGACTTTATACTATCTCCTCAACAGTTATTTGGCATGAGGTATGGCTCAGGAGACAGTTCATACACATGTTACGACTGAGGGAATAAGCTTTTGGGAGTCTCAAAAGTCAGAAACAGGCTGATTAAACAAGTGAAAACAGAATTCAGAAATGAGCAAATAGAAAATGAAGAAATGCATAATGAAAAAGTTTTACTTTCTGATTTCCTATGTAAAAAGCACCCTAAAATCTTTACCCTGCAGTCTGATATGTATGGGCATGACTTCACCCAGTATTTAAATGGCTATAGATGACACCCCCGATTTTATGTAATTTTGCACAAGGCAATGGCAAGATCCACTAAAGTTAAATTCTCCTCTGTCTCATTATGACAGAACTGCTAATGAAAGCAGTGGCAGTTTCATAGGAGCAAGGCAAAGAATATGGATTCTGAAAAGCTCCAGGACTATTAATTTAGGGATTGTTCTCAAAAGACTCCAGCCTCCATTGAGGCTTATAAGAACTTTGAGCACTCATCGGTTTGTTTTAAGTGCTCAGCATTAGACAAATCACAACAGCACTTTACTCAGCGAGAAATAGTAACGGGTATTTTGTGAGCAGTGGAATAAAACACCATCTTCTGAAATCTTTCAAAATTTTAACAGACAAGTGCGGTATGAGAGAATGTGGTACAATTCACTGTGAAATACTGTTGTCCTACCTTTAAGGAAGGATTGTAACAAAGCGTGCAAAAAGGCCTTTATTGTACTTACTTGGTGGTATTCCTTGCATTTAGTACATTTAAACATTCACTGAGGATATTCAATATTTTGACCATGAGGATGCTTCCTTAGGAAACATCTGGTGCTAACTACAACTGGAAACAGCTTTCTAGAACAGATGGACCACTGGTCTAGTACAATGATGTCTTTGTTCTCAGCGAGTAAATTTAGGCAGATGAAGGGGAAGGAAACAGACTACACACAGAGTGAGGTCAGAAAGCAGCGTGTCTCAGAAAAGCGTCCGCTTGTCGAACAGAAAATTGCTGTTGCAAGATATGAATCAAAGATAAATGAAAACAAGTAGAGGAGAAACAGTCTCCAGTTTTGTACTAACATATGTGTGAACAAAATGATTCCCATGCTGCTTTTGTGGGTCCCCATCATCTGCTTTGTGGGGGGTGATGCAAAGTTCTGTCATTAGTTCTCTTCACAACACAAAATCTAGTCCTGTCTGTGGCCACAGTTTCAACTACCATCTCTTTGTGGAAAACCTTTGGGCATATGTCTGTGCTGCAGCCTTGTCATTGTGAGTCTTGATGTATTTCTCCACCATTTCCGTTGGTAGCTTGGCTGTCAGTCTGAGGTCAGCATAACAAAAGCAGGGCTCTCAGTCCTACCCCGGACATAGCTAATGCACTTGTAAGGCCTTTGTCATCTCAGTTACGGTCACAGTTTCGTTCCATCAGGCGTTGGCTATGGAATTGTGCAGCACTCTTACTCATTTGCAGTGTTGCAGCCCCAGACAGATATTGAGCTTTACATTGACTTGAGCATGCTATTAGTCTGGGACAACTTACAGCTGATGGGGAGATGCAGGAAGCTGTTTTAACTTGGGGGGCCTTTGTAGAAGGGAACATTTTAGCTTGTTACTACTCTTTGTCTTTATCTACTCTCTTCCCTGGGAGCATAAAAAAGAATCTGCCGCTAACCTCTTCTATTTGATTTTTATAAAAATGTCTGTGTTTTATGGAGAGTTTGAAAAGATGTTACAGGTTGAAAAATTGTTGAATGAACTGTGTTCTGCTGTTAAAGGGGGTCCAAAAGACAATTCTGAGAGCTGCTTATTTCTTTTCCTGAGTCTCTGCTGCAAACAGCACGTTCTCAGGTAGTGACTAGTGAAAAAATCTATACCTGAGCTTAGAGCAGTTACACTACATCACTATTTGCTATATTAACATACTGAGGAAGCATCAGAGAAAAAAGCTTTTACAAGAGAGGAGAGGCCTCCATATTTAAATGCCTGTGCTATTCTCAGCTTGTGTTCAGCAAGTCTAAGATTTCCAACAGCCAATGTCTGTTGCTTTACATTTTCTTTTTCAAAAGTGAAGTATTGCAATATTTCTCAGTGGTCTCCTTTATCACCTGGTTCTCAAAGTCATTTCAGGGTTTGCTCTCTGCACTGTTGTCCTTGGTCTTTTATCTCCTGCGGTCTAATCTACTGGCTCTTCCGTGGCCTGCTTTTTTTCTGATGTTTCAGGCAAAGAGCAAAGACAGGTATCTTTTTTATTCTTTTGTGGGAGAGGTTGTTGTGCCTCCCACTCTGTGTACTAGACTGCCTTTCTTTAATTTAAGAATCAAGGAGCAACCTCCTAAGAAATTATCACTTTTTGGTGTCAATCTGCAATGATATAGATGTAGTTTAGATGCAAAAACTTTAGCTCAAGTGATTTTTTCTTGCAACATATATTCTGTTTGATCATTTCCCATAAAAAGGAATTTTGGGAAAATTTTTGATACTTCTGTTTTCATCACCAGTGACCATACAATCAAATAGTCTCATTCTAAGACTTACGCTAGGCATTTCAGATAAAAATGGTGCAGTGACAAATGAAGATCTTGATTTCTTAGCTGTTTAACTGTCCATTCAACAGCTTAGCACCAACGGGAGGCTGCATATTCAGCAGCTGTATTCTGTAATAACTCTGTTGCTAGTTAGTGAGAATAATAATACTGAACCTGTTTGCAATTTTCCCAGCATATGGACATGGAATTTATGCCATGATTGGACCAAAAACCTGACCTAGATATATTACATGGTAAGTTCTTCTGTTTGGCATTTTCTGGATTTTGATCATAACTTTGGGTACAATATCTTGCTCTGATCTTTGTTCTACCTGTGTAGGTTTCTGTCCTTCTACAAAATACATGGAGTGACATTTAAGGTGGGATTCAGTTCTGCTGACATTATATTGTGCATGTCTAGTTCTGAGACTGTCCTCTAGATTTCAAAGAAGAAATGGAAGAAACTGTCTTAATTCATGTAACCATTTAAAATATCTACTTTAAGGCAAGACAGTATGTCTAGAAGTAACTGTCTTTTGCGATGCCTACTTTTGAGCAGATTAATCTTACACAGAATGTCTGACATTTCCAGCAGCAGAAAAGATATTTTGTGAAACAACTACATACCTTATATTTTGGGGGAATTTTTTTTCCTTTACATTCAGCTTGTGCGATGGAACAATTTCTTTGCTGTATGCTTTGAGTTTTACCTGGCTATGTTCAACTAGGTGCTCCTTCAAACTTGCTGTTGTATCTTCAAGTGTCACATAGATCATGCATGAGTGACAAACTTCTGGGTTATTTTTGTTCAAGCTAATATTCCAGTCACTGGATGTAGCTGGCACTGTGTAGTGCCTGTGAATAATAAACTCTTCATGTTTGATTATCTCTGTGCAAAGTGCTGTAATTTTCGTTGTACAGAATGCATATTTTTCTCTCCTTTTTAAGTGCAACATGTTCTTTTCTGCAGGTTTTTTGAAGAAAGATTTTGTACTGTTAAAGTATAATAGCTGTGTCCCAAGTCAGGACACTGCTTATACTTTCATGAGAGTAAAATCCTCCAGTGATGGTTCTTCCTAGGCTTGATCTAGAATATGCTGTAAAGCTTTCAGTTTTATCTGCTGCCGCATTTTGCTGCACATCTGTGCTTTTTTGTCCTAGGTGCATGAGAAACAGTTTTATTTTACCTCAAAATACTTCAGACTGATCTAGTTATGTTCTAAAGTCTGGCAAGTTTTAGTCAGGTTTCTTAAAAGTGAATTATCATCTTTTTAAGCAGTTATTTCTTCAGCAAGTGTTTTCTGAGCTCCATTGCAATCTGGTCTCGTACAACAGATTCTAGAGTTCCTCCAAAACCTCATGTAACACTCAGCAGTCTCAGATCTACTATGATCATTTCAAAAGCATCTCCTTGCTGGATGCTTATATAAAATTGACATGGCTCAGAAGTCTCATGCGTTCTAACTGTGCAATATTCCTGACAATTTTTGGCACATTAATATGTTTTTCACTTAGCAGTACATTAATAAACAAGTATGGTAGCGCAATATTAAAAAGCCCCACTTTCATCCATTGTTTTGTTCAGAAGATCTCTGCTTGCTCTGCAGATAAATCAGATATTGGTTTTGAAACATTTTGCATTTGTCCAGCACGTATCTAGAGAATTCGAGCTGCAGCAGTAGCCTTAGCTGTATTTCACTCTCCGCATTGTGTTGGTTCTTGGTTTCTATACACATTTATACTTCATGGTTTTCCACTGACCACTCACTCGTGTAGGATTCTCCGATGACAGCTAATGAGAAATCTCACATGTTACTTCTAAGAATACAGAGCTTTTAATGTTCTGCCAGATAGGCTAAGCAACATTAGAGAGAAGGACATGGGAAGGAGTGGTGGTGATCTTTTCTGTGCAATGATACTACATGGAACAAACACTAACCGGTTTGAACCAGAGCATTTCAGTGGGTGACACATTTCAGCGTGGTAGGTACTGACTACCCAGCCAGTAGCTTTTTGAATCTACAATGTTCTTCAAGGGATGTTTTAACAGCCTTTGCAAGGAGCATCACCATTTTTTAGTGACAGTCATTAGCTTTCATGCCATGAAATTCAGACTGATTACTCATAAATGGTAGTACAATAGATTAGAAACAAGTATATGGTTTGAATATATGGAGTACAAAAGCTTCATGAGCCATATTTCATGCTTGGGTGATACAGGCTTGTGAAGGACGTGTTGAGACTGAGGAGACTGCCGATGAACTTTGATGACTGCCTTGGTAGGGGCCTCCACTGTGTTTCTTGCATCAGATCCCTTTTCCACAATTGTTCACAAAAGCACAAAAAGAGAATATTCTGTTCTCACACTGGAACTTCATCAATACTTAAAGGAAAATTTAAATGTCATTGTGTGAGGTTACTCTCTGTTGGTGACATGAAAATCTCAACTGACATTTAATCAATTTTTGGACTCTCAGATTTCAGGTACTATGTAAAACTCGTTTTGCAGCAGTTCCGAGTAACATACTGCTGAAGTCGCTCTGATCTGGAGTTATTTACACAAGAGTCAAGTCTGGACTTCTGTCAACATGTATTTTTAACCTTCTAAATTTTCTCTTGTTATTTTAATGCATATTATCAGATTACCTAAGAAATAACGCACATTCCAATTCCAGTCCCAGAATTACATGGTCTAATTTTGAAGCTGTAGAATTTACAGTGTCAGTGATTCCATTAGGCACAGCTGCCATTAAGTAACGAAGACTCCTCATGCCAAAATTTGTTTAAATGAACATAAATGTTAGGGGTAATAAATAACTTGTCCTGAAAGTCACTCTGTTCACCAGCCATATTCCCTTCTTGCCACTACAAAATGGAGTAGATCAGAGCACTTGACCTCTAATAATGCTGAGCAAGATGGAGCTACCATTACAGTGTTCAGTGAGATGGAAAACGTGTTCAGTATTTTGTTACTATTATGACCTATTCTGATCCGTTATATTGCAAACCTTGATTAGATCATGCTGGCATTTTTAGCTCACATAGTCTTATCATTAGAGGTATGGGAATTATGGTCTGTTGATGATCTCACATTTTGAAAGGCACTTCACCTCTACCAAAACAAACCAGCAAACAGTTTATATAGTAAACTTCAAATGTAGCAGAGGAAGGAAAGGTTAAAACATAAGGATGGATACCAATCCCACATATCCACTAATAATTTGCTTCTTAATTAGCTGTTAACATCAAGGTACTTTTCTGATTATGCTTTTAACCTGTGGGATTTCCTCCATTCCCAGGACAGCTGCTGACTTCTGCATGATATGTGGAAGGCAGCTGTGAGTCTTTGGCTATGCCGTGTCTCCCCAGCTAAGTACATTTCTTAGACTAAGAAAGCTTCCCGTGGTAGTCAAAGACCTCTGGTTAGATCATGACTGAAAATCAGGTTTCTTCCTAGAGTAGATAGCATGCAATTTAGTAACCATTATGAACGTTGAACCACTACTTCTACCTTGACTGTACACTGTGTATTAAAGAATTGGAAAATACCCAGCTACACCTCTTTAACACATTTTTATCTATATTTTACATTCCTGTTGTGCAACTTAACTCATAAAGTTTATATTTCCGTATGTAATTCTCAACTTCCATCTTCATCAGATGCCTGATAGTACCCGAACTCAAGGCCTCAGAGTGAATAACAGAATTAATTAGTGCAGGTCCTATGAAATCTGGGGTCTTTGGACTGTATGTGTCCCTCAAGATGTAAGACTCTCAAGGCGAGCTTAGCTGTTCCAAGGGCACAGTCAGCAGAACATGATTTTTTAGTTTTCACATGCGTGATATTCAAAGCTAAAGTGAAGGAAATTGTGTACTAAAAATAGCTCCATGGCTACTATTGCAGCTGTATTAGTGCAGTGCTGTCTGACCAAACCTGATCTACGGTTTCAAGAAATTCCCTATTACATGACTTTTGTAGGCAGGAATAGGAAAGAAAGAAATATGTTCACTGAAGTGGGAATTAATATAAGGTATCTTTTCTTGTTAGTTTTATTAGATGTTATATGTATTATTGAAAAAACCTCTAGGGGCTATCTGAAGTGGAATTTTCTGTTCCTTAATATCCTGCTGCAGGGTCTCTGTACTCTGGCAGGAAAAGGCTTGTCATGGAAGGGATATGTTCATTAGAATTTCATATTTATTGTGCTGAAGGAGCTGGAGACGTTCCCCTTTAATCAATATCCCTTCATCCCTTCATTGTTACAATACTGTTTAATATCTTCATTAACAGCATAGACAGTGTGATTGAGTGCACCGTCAGCACGTTTGTAGACGATGCCAAGCTGGATGGTGTGGTCAACACGCTGGAGGGAAAGGATGCCATCCAGAGGGACCTTGACAGGCTTCAGAGGTAGGCTCATGTGGACCTCATGAAGTTCAAAGAGGCAAAATGCAAGATCGAGCATCTGGGCTGGGGCAATCCCAAACATGGATGGGCAATGAGTGGACAGAGAGCAGCCCTGCTGAGAAGGACTTTGGGGTACTGGTGGATGAAAAGCTGGACATCAGCCACCAACGTACACTCACAGCCCAGAAAGCTTATTGCATCCTGGGCTGCATCAAAAGCAGCGTGGCCAGCAGGTCGAGGGAGGTGATTCTGCCCCTCTACTCTGCTCTGATGAGACTCCACCTGGAGTCCTGTGTCCAGCTCTGGGGTCCCCAGCACAGCAAAAACATGGACTTGTCGGAGCAAATCCAGAGCAGGGCCAGGAAAATGGTCAGGGGCTGGAACACTTCTCCTATGAAGAAAGGCTAAGAGTTGGGGTTGTTCAGCCTAGAGGAGAGAAGGCTTTTGGGAGACCTTATAGCAGCCTTCCAGTCCCTGGAGAAGGCCTACAGCAAAGCTGGAGAGGGACTTTTTACAAGGACAGGACAAGTGGCAATGGCTTTAAACTGAAAAAAGGAAGATTTAGATTAGATATAGGAAGGAAGAAATTCTTGACTGTGAGGGTAGTGAGGCACTGGCACAGATGGCCCAGAGACGTTGTGGATGCTCCCTCCCTGGAAGTGTTCAAAGTCAGGCTGCACGGCGTTCTGAGCAACCTGATCTAGTGAAAGATGTCCCTGCCTATGGCAGGAGGACTGGACTAGATGATCTTTAAAGGTCCCTTCCAACACAAAGCATTTTATGACTCTATGATCAAGGCAGGTGACCATCAGCTCTCACTTTATTTTTCTGTATAACCAGAATGAAAGGCTTAGAGGAAGTCTAAGGAAAAATCCTGCATGAACAGAACAGGTAAGAGACAAAGATAGGAATGTCTTCTTCTGTGAATGGCAATGCAAACCTCTGTTTGCTCTTATACTTCTTGTTTCCTTCACCTTCTCAATAATGAGTGTTCCTGACCGTGGGAGTGGGGTTGGCTGTCCAAAGGAAAGCTTTTGGACTTTTATGGAGAGGAAATATGTAGATGGGCATGTCTGGAGAGTAGAAGCTAAGAAGAATGAAAGCCTCACACCTTCCTTTTGTCCACAGTCAAGTTCTCTTTAGTTGTTTCCTTTCTGCATCCCCTTTGTGGAGTGTTGGCGTGTTGTTCCTTCTCCACAAGAACAGAACAGAGCTCTTAAAGGGCTTGAAGAGCTCAACATTCTTCACCTGTTTTTTTCAGCTTGCTTTATCCTCTTCTTCGGTATTCAAGAAACCCCCAGAGCTGTCTATCCCCAGCATCCTCATGCTCCTCTGCTAATGCCTCTTCTCATCCCATCAGCTCAGCTAACAATAGCAAAGGAGCAGAGAAAAGGAGGAATAATCTCATGGCACACGAACAGGAACCAGTGCCACACAGTGGAAAGCTGCTTGTGAAACTGGACTGACAAGGGTTTGTGCAGGGAAGAATTAGTGAATTGTCTAGGTAGTGAGGAAGGGCAAAATAATTACTTGGTATTTCTTTGTTGGATTTTTAGGTACATTCACAAATATTTAGGCATAGCTAGCAAAGAGAATTGAGGAGGGAAGGAAACAGAAATGAAAGATAGTAATTGTTTCCTTCTTCCTCCATTCCTTTAATGTATCTCACCTAAATCTGCTTGATATTTTCCAAAATTTTTATTCTTCACTCACTTCTTCCTTGCCTTGGTCATTATGGGTAGGCTATAGGCAGAACAATGTCTCTCAAATCATAGAATCATAGAATCACAGAATGGTTTGGGTTGGAAGGGACCTTAAAGGTCACCTAGTTCCAACCCCCCCTGCCATGGGCATGGACACCGTCCACTAGACCAGGTTGCTCAAAGCCCCATCCAGCCTGGCCTTGAACACTTCCAGGGAGGGGGCAGCCACAACTTCTCTGGCCAATGTTTGAAAAGAAGTTATTTTCCTTGAGTCTTGCTGCCGGTCTCTTGCGCGTGAGACCCTGGACTTCAATCCACACTGCACATGTTTCTTTTTTAAAAATTCTCCACGATCAAAAAAAATGTTGATTTACAATTAGTAACTTTACTTTTAGCATGAAACTTGAATTCCCATTCTCCATCTAAAAAAGTCAATTAAGCTGTCAGTTGCCACTTCTCAGACAAAATGGCAGCAGTTCAATTTCTTCAGGTCTGGGGAATATGCAATAGCTGTAATTACTGGCTACAAGTGTTTACATCAGCCAAAAAACTATTAGCCTCCTTTAATTGCTGGTAGCAACTCTGTTTCCCCATTGCAGACAATTAATACAGTCTGTTCTCGCCCCACAGCAGTCTGTGACCCACTTTGAACTTTTTCATGGGCCCTTAGGGGCCATGTTTGTGAAACACAGATACTGAAAGAACTCGAAGTGGTATTATGGAACAGAAAAGAAAATTCTCTGCAGTGTGCTCATGCAAAGAAAGATGTATCCCAAACTGCTGAAACACTTCCCTCGTTTTCACCAACTAGAATGAGGACAGTCCAAATAAGAGCTTCAAAATCTTCTCCCTAGGCATGACTGGAGGACCCAGGACTGTGTGTGATGTGTCAGAACTTCTTTTTCCTCAGCTCTCATGCTAACATGACCATCAGTTGTATTTGTATGATATTGTGTGGTTAAATACATTGCTGCTGCTTCTTTTTTTTTTCATTTCTTTTTTTTTTTCTTTTCTTGACTATGTTGTCTGAACTGGGACGCTTTGCAAACTGTCATGTAATTCAATAATGAATGGGTAGCCAGTGGTGACAGGATGATGCGGGTCCTGTCAACATATATTTGACTTGGCTGAATATGCTGGTGGAGGGAGGGTGAAATCAAACTGGTTTTAATCTGGTTTTCTTCCGTCAGTTAGCTGCTATCTGTCAATATGCTGTCCTCTGTAACACCTCACTATCAGCAACGTACTAAGCTCCACCTCCTCTTTCCCAAACTATGAAATACTTTTGTTTGGACTGTATGGATGACATTTTTGTCTGGAGTAGGGCACAAACTAAAATTTTTCATTTATGATTCATTTGTTCTAAGAGCTGATATTGTACTGCAATTATTGCTCTTTGATGCCCTTCTGAGGGGTAACGGAGGTAATGGGAATATACCATGGGGTTTTTTAATGACAGTTTGGTGAATAGCTTCTAATTCCCAGTCCCTTTTTGGGTTAGCTTTAGTTTGCTGGAGCCTGTTTAAAAGTAATGTATATAAATGTAAACCAACAATATCCATGTTCTTTTATATCATAATTGTCTCACAGGCAGACATCAGTCTGTGCTCCTTATTTCAAACCTTTGATAGTAAGGCAACGTAGACATAAATGTGACTAGATCTCTTACTGCTTTCCCGTTTCTGTCTAGCTTTCCATCTGGAAAAACATTCAATAATCAATTTTCAAAACAGTTGTTGAAAGTCTCCCTTGATTCCCTTTTACAGGTGAGAGAACTTAAAGATGACCTCGTCAGGCTGAAGTATCCTGGGGCTGCTATCAAAAAAATCATCTGATGCAGCAAAGTGCCAAAGTCTTTTGGCTACACATAGGGAGAATCTTTTGTTTTTCTTGCAAGTGCATAAGGGATTACTGGCCCAGGCTTGAGAACCTGGGAGGGAGAATGTCTATATGCTGGAGAAATGTCAAAATATAAGCAAATCCCCATACAACATACTGTAGATTCCTGGTTACTGTTACTGGCTGCTACTGAAGCTCATTTTATTTCACTACAACCTAGAAATGATTCCAGCAATAATCTAATACCTCGTCCTCCACCATGCATATCCACCCTGGAACTCAAAGCAAACCATTTTGTGTTCTGCAACGGTACGTAAAGACCATTTCCCAGAGGCTTGAACTATTATATACCCTATTATGTAATGGTCTATGATACATGAATCAGATCCTGAGTGGGAGAAATCTCCAATGCAAATGAATTTCAAAAAGGATATTTATATTCAGTTGTGAAATTCCTGCTTAATGTTTATGTATTGGACTTGCTGTATTGTGATTTAGTTGCAGGAATACACTCCAGCTTCTGAGGAAAACTCATGATATAGCTAGTGCTGTCATGGATGGATCTTTAGTGAACTTTCCCATCCCTCTTGCTGAAGTAGAAGGAAGTAACGAGACTTTTCTTTTCCAGGGTGGGTTTCTTTTCCTCATCCTGAAATTAAAACTTCCATCATTGAAGCTTTCTTAAAGACTGTGAATTATAATGAATTATAAGACTCTCCTTTGCTGCTTTGAAATAAAAAAATCGATGTATGAGGTGAACAAAAAAACCTTTCCTTTAATTCCAAAGTTTACACTGAATTTTATGGACCCTTGCTTTTTCGAAAAAAGCAACCAAGAGTTATCAGAGCAATGAAGGCTCTGCTAAGACACATAGAGGATGGGCAACAGTGGGAAGGAAGGCAGAACTGGGGCAACATACTGGTGGGGTTCCTGGGAGCCACTCAGCCTGCGATTCAGGCACCATGAGACTGTTCTCAGCATTAATTTAAAGGCTATAAGGCCAAGATGTTGAACACTGTGGAAGCTTTCAAGTAGCAACAGTGAGGTGGAAATGGGTATAATGCTTTATCGTGTGGAACTGGAAAGATCAGCTAAGTTTTAGAAGTTTCCCCATATAAAATCCTGGAAAGAAATGAAGCACCTCCTGCTTCATGCGAAGAGGCTAAAAGCATTTTCTCCAGCCCTGAACTGCCAGTAGGGAACCATAGCACAGTTCAGACATGACCCCTGAAACAAAAACTGAAAAGCTCATGAGTAACACTGAGCTGGGTTTCAAGAGACGACACGTGTTGTCCAGTTGTCCAGTAAAAGCAGTATTATTGCTGCTAGTAACAGGCTACAAGCTTTACCAACCGTGCAAAGCCCTCATCCTGGCCTATTGCATTCATTATCAAATTCTTACATGGACTTGCTCTGTCAGCTGGAGCTTGATACTAAGTGTATCTCATTATGATGTGGTTTTAAATGTGTGTTAATAGTAAAGGTCTTGAAAATATGAGCTGAGGTTGGAAACCAGTCTCAAGAGTACAAGCAACTCACTGGTAGTCAAGTACTGGATGCTGATGAGTATCCTTAAGAACTAGGAGAAACTACTTTAGGGATAACAAAGAAAAGAAGCAGCAGTGAAGCAAGAAAACATAGCTGAGCAGTAGGATAAGACATCTGATGCAGCCTGGGAAAGCAACACCCTTAAGCATAAGGCAGCACATAGATGAGGGCGTGGAAGTGCCTAGAAGCTCAAATGTCTTCTGAAGGGACAAGACATCAAGTGTGGGTGGGAGGTGGGGGAAATAATTCTGCTTTGACTGCCTAGAGCTGCTTGTGGGGTGGGCTGCCTGCTCTCTCTGCCTGCTTCTAGGTCCCTGGGTCTCCTTCTGTCTGCCTGCCCACCCCAAGAACCCTGACTCTTCAAGCATGATTTTGACCTGCCAGCTAATCGCTTGGGACTGTGTACAACAGCATGACGGTGCATCTGCATGTGTGTTGTTTCTCACAGATTCTGCTCTGCAATGCTCTAACTCCTCAACAGAGCATTACTGCATATAAACTTCATTTTGCTAGTAACTCTTAACTATGGTTTGGGACTGAACGTAAAGTCCATACAACAGAAACCACAATGGTGGCAGTGTGTGTACAGTACCTTTCAAAGCACTCTAGGTACTGTACATTTTCCCCTTTTGTTTTAATAAACCCTGAGGTTGTGTCTTTGCTGCTATGAAGGTGGGAATACTAAGAGGTTTGTTCTAACTCATCCCATCTATGCCATCAGTTCTGCAAGCTTCACCCTGAGTGTTCATTTGGTTAGCAGTCTGAAAAAGATCAGCATTGACAAGAAGACAATACTACTAAAAATATTTACCTAAGGCCTGTCTAACTTTTGGTAGATATGCTTGGATTTTATTCTTTTGTCTTCACTCGCTTTTGAAAATTTGTGTAGATAAACACAGGACCTGCTTATATATGCTATTACAGTACTTTAGGTGTCTGCATATGAGTATTTGGAACCCAGATTAAAAAGAATTTGACCTATCTTTTCTGGCTGTACTACACCTATTTTTGATTCATTTTTAATAATGTGAAGATCATTGCTCATTTCTGCTTGATTTTTTTTTTCTGTTTTTTTTTTTTGACTTGTGCCACTACTCAACAGTATCTAATTAAAAACAATGCTTACACAGAAAATGTATCTCTGATTCCCCTAAAAGGAATTTTTTGTTCTGAGACACCAGACAGTTTTGGAACCACAAGTTTTTGTGCAAAATGAGATTTGAAAATAAGTTATTTGTACAAATGACAGAAAACCTTCAAGTTTGAGAAACGGGTTCATAAGAAAGTGTTTTCAAGTAAATTGTTAAAAATAATACATTGTTCTAAAACTTTCATAAGAATGGAAACAGTTTGGATGGCCGCAATGCAAATAATTCAGATTAATATCTGACTGCTTCTTCAGTGGATGCGAACGGTGGGCATTTTTCCAGGTGGACAATATAGCAAATTTGGCATGTCTCTAATGAAAGGAAGTCATGAATAAATCCGAATAGCAGTTGTGGTAGAAGTTTAAAGACGAGGAAGGATAAGTTTATTAATAGCTTCAGTTCACAGTTAAAAAACATTGTAAATTGGATAAAGGATTTGCTTTCCAATAATGTCCTATGTGCTAACAGTAATCATCGCCATTTAAAAAAGTGCCAAGAGGAACTTTAAAGTTATTACACAGGTTTTTATCAGTAACAGGTTCTATTATTTTATTAGAAACACAGACTTCTTTACCTCCGTTAGGCTCCTGTCTGGAGAAGATTTGGATCAGACAGATGAGTAATCCTGATTCGTAGCAGTCTTGGGGTTGTGATTATAAAGGGATAACTAAGTGCTCCACCATTCAAGATTAGAGAAAAAAAGTAATTTATGTACATCTTCTAGTTCTATAATGTGTCAGTTCAAAAGGGAATCTGTTGTTCCGTTCCTGAAGGAAAACCTTTGTGTAGGTGATAACACTACATAAAGAAATCGGGTTTAGCTTCCAGAGTTAGTTCTTTGGCTGCTAATGAAAGGCATATGTAAATAATGAAGATTATTTTTTGCTTTGAGAAGTTAACATGACACTTGTGTCATATGTAATATACTTTGTACCTAATTGTTTTGAATTTCATTCAACTGTTCTCATGCTATGTGGCTTGCTGGCAGAGAGCCTAAGCAATGTGGTAAAACAATCATGTTCAATACCTAGGTACCAAAATTGGAGAAGCGCAGTCCAAATTTCTTACGTTTAAGGATGGAAAAAGTGTGTGGCATTATATATTAGGGTGTCTTCTAGCAAGATTGTGGTTTGGCTTCTACGTTCTCTCTATTGCTGGCTCAGTTGTTTGATTTTAAGATTTTATTTAAAAATAATTTTTACTGTATTTTAATTAGGTTGTTTAAAGATGTTTTTACTTTGTGCTCGAACTTTTAGGTGAGCTTCTTTTATAATAATTTTACATTTTAGTTTCTCAGTATTTATTTTAGCTTGCGTACTGTTAAGAACGTCAGTTTCCAGCAGCCAGTCCAAGTTTCCAGAAGTGTTCAATAGTTTCATGTGACACAATTTTTGGGTGACCTATCTGAGATACTTTGTTCTCAGAAACATTTAGGACCCTTAGCTGCTATTGAAACCAAGTATTAAGGAAGTGTGTTAGACGCAAGTGTGTCAGCTCACTCTGGATGTCAGAGGGGTTACTTTAATGAGTTGCTAAACACTAACCTACCCCAAATCCTGCTCCTGGCTGTGTGAAATTGATTCAAAATCATGATAATAGTTCACTACTTATGCAGCTCCCAAGAGTTTGGTCATACGTCAATAGATCATCTCAGCAAATAGAGAAGACTTGTTGGTTTGTTCCTCATCCTTTTATTTTTCCTTTCTTGTGTGCACATACTTACACCTGCATGCGTATCTATTAGAGATCAGTCAACGTTGGACTATTAACTGTTACTTAGATTATGGAACAGTCACTTGCTTTTAAAATTCATTGCCAGTAGAAGTAAGGAATGTGCCAACATTGGGGACTTTTAAATCTAAATTTAGAAGCTACTTATTTCATTCACCATTTTTAAAATATTTGTTTTGGGTCTAGCCTGTGGCTTGGCAGTTGTACATGGCATGCTTCAGTGTGAGGAAATCAAATTTCAGAAAGACTAGAATTTACTGGATCCCCAGAATTCAGTTTGAGAACTGAAATTGAGTTCTGACTTAGGATCCCCAGCTTGCTCTTTTCCTGGACTGCATCGAGTTTATGCAAGCTTGGGGTCTGGGGACAGCCCTGGAGAGGGGGTTCTCTAGGGAGAAGCTTTCTCCCCTGAAGTAAGTTATGTATTTCCAGAGTGTGCTAATCTTCACCTGTGGTCACTTTTCTTAATGGCACATTGAATATGTAGCTTGCTCTTGGGTAACTTGGATTGATTGTTAGTCTCTTCTCCCAAGTAACTAGGGGTAGGATGAGAGGAAATGGCCTCAAGTTACGCGAAGGGAGGTTTAGATTGGATATAAGGAAAAATTTCTTTACAGAAAGAGTGGTCAGGCATTGGAACAGGCTGCCCAGGGAAGCGGTGGAGTCACCATCCCTGGAAGTGTTCAAAAAGCATGGAAATGTGGCACTTCAGGACATAGTTTAGCAGGTATGGTGGTGATGGATTGACGGCTGGACTTGATGACCTTAAACATCTTTTCCAGCCTTAATGATTCTATGATTCTATGAATATGCAAAAGAAGGGCGTGGGAGGAGAAAGGTGGAAAACTACCTTTTAGCCAGTTCAGAAACAACTGAACCTTCATACAACAACCAACCAACCTTCTTTATTGTGAGCAGCTGCTGTATTAGGAAAAGTGCTGTGAAAAGGGACACTGTAAAACTAAATACGAAGGCTGTCCTACAAAGCTATTAGAGGACACACAATAACGATCACAAAAAGGAGAGCTATTTAATCGTTAAAAAGTTTTTGAGTAACACTAGAACAGAAGTACCAAACCTCCTGCTTATTTCTTGATATATACTTAATGCCATAAATAGTAGTATGTATAATGTTATAAATGTATTTAACTTCAAAGCCAGATAACAAGCAATATATCTGAATCAATATTACTTTTAAATATTGAAATTTTAATACAATCTTAACTAGCATAAGCTCTGTTCTTCTGCTGACTTTCCTTTTAATCTCTTTTTTCCTAGCCTTTTACAGAATCACAGAATCACCAAATGTTCGGGGTTGGAAGGGACCTCTGTGGGTCATCTAGTCCAACCCCCCTGCTGAAGCAGGGTCACCTACAGCAGGCTGCACAGGACCTTGTCCAGGTGGGTCTTGAATATCTCCAGAGAGGGAGACTCCACAGCCTCCCTGGGCAGCCTGTTCCAGTGCTCTGTTTTAGAAGTCACTTCAATATACTGGGTTACACGCCCTGTCTGGGGCTTTCGTGACCGGTTGCAATAGGGTGGTGTGATAGCTCTTTGAATGCTGTCATCAGTCCCTAGCATATTTAGCTGTCTAGTGAAGATCAGTTGGCAATCATGGGTGAATAGCACAATGGTGTTCCTACGTCACGGCAGAAGCCAAAATAGCCTGACAAATAGTAGCAATTTTCAGAGTTTCAAAACGGGCAGCTTTTCTAATGTTTAGCACATGTTCTGTGTTCGGCTGCATCCGCATCAGAGGGTACCATTGGCTAGGAGGAAACCCAGCTTGTTTTCATTAGGCTTTGAAATGGTTTATTCCCAGCATGCTGTCAGGTTTTAATACAATGAAAATGTAGTAGTCAGCTCTCCTGGGACACACTGGTGTCTTAGGTGAAAACAGGACTTCTGGAGGGAGAATATCTGCGCAAAGGGCAGGTGCTATTTTGCTGATGCAGCAGGTTTTCATGAGTCTATAGAAGCCTTGACACACTTCCGTCCTGGGCAGCTGGGTTATAGTTTTGCTGCTGGATTCCACCAGATAACGTCACTCTTGGCTCTAGACAAGAGTAAGAATTCTGTCTGACAAAAGCCAGGAGGAACTGGGTGCATGAGGGGGACGGGAAGATATGACCAACCAGGCTACATTAACAACACTCCTTAACAAAAAAAAAAAAAGTCTTTATGGTGGAATGCATGATTATGACTTACTTAGACTCATGGTCTTTGAATCTATAATATTCAAAAGCATGGAATTAATTGCTTGATAATTTTCACTGAGGACATGTTCATGTACTCCTGGAATTATTATTATTATTTTTCTTTGAAAAACCCACTCTTTAATAGCTGTGGTTTTCTAAAGAGAGTCATATTGAAAATTGAATTGACAGGTCTTCCTTCTCTTCCTGAAGTCATCACCCATGTTCTAGAGGGAATTTCTACAGTTTGGCCAAACATTAGACATTAAATATTTAATACAGAAGAGAAGCAATTCAGAAATACTTGGAAACAGTCTTGTGCCTTATAGCAATTATGATCTCCCTGAGCTACCCTTAAACAAAGAGCTTTGTTCTTTTAAAGCAATTACCAGAAGTTTTTAAAAAAACAAAACCAAGAGAAAAAAAAACACAACATACAGAGCAAACCTTCTAATGCCAGTAAACTTTAAAATGGCACACTTTTGTCCAGAAAGTGTTTTCTGTCATAGGCACTATACGAATAGCTAGTTATCCTATGTGTGATTCACATTACAAAACGAGTATCCCTTACTCAAGCAGTTTTCTTGAACTGACAAAAAATGTTTTTCTCTCACATTTGCTTTAACACAGGAAAAATAAAACAGTATCTGAGCATCATTTCTTTGCTCTGAAGTGGAAAACATTTTAGTTTTTTTTGCCGTCCACCGGATACATACCTTGTGCCTTGTTTAAATGCTGTGACTTGAACAGTGATTGTTAAGTCTGTGTATGCAAACAGCTGAGACAGTTTTACAGGTGAGGCCAGCTTAGGTGTTCATTTTTATTTTCTGTTCCTCCTATTCCGAATGCTATAGGCTAAATTTTTGAGCTTTTTAGGGCTTGTCAACATTCACTGGAATAAACATAATTTAGTCTCAAGCCTTTCTTTAAATGCCAATAACTTTCAAGGATGGATAAACACTAAGGCATGTGATTTACTTCCTGCGAGTTTCTTTATACTCTGAAGTTAACACAGAAGAAGGTTCTGTGCTGAGTTGGCTGCAGCATGGTAGGGCCTTGGTTATAAGACTGTTGCAGACAGTATGTCTAGTTGGTTGGTATGATCATCCCATGAAGCTGAATCATAGTGCTGTGTACTCCTGAGTGAGGGAAATTCATGTAATGTGTTTCCTCAAGCTAGGACAAGCATGAAGCACTCTACTGAAGTATGAGCTGTTCGACCATATGGAACGCCAGGCTCATAGGCCTAGGATTGTAGATAAATCGGGTTATCACCTGTTGCTCTACAGATACTGACTCAATTTCTGCTCAGGTAATAACTTAACTCATTCTCTCTCAGGCAGACCATGATCTTAACTTCTGAATGACACAAACACTGCTGGATATTTTTGAAAGCAGTAAGTTTCTTGGCACGTTAAAACTTCTAGTGCTTATATTCTGCCAGGGCATATGACCCTTTGGATCTGTCTTTGTTTCCCAGGAACTTGTTTCTTGCCTCTTGTTTTGGCATCTTCTGGGAGAAATCTAGGAGTATCAAGTGTCCTCTGCATCCACTCATGAATACCATCTTGATTTCTCCCTTGACACCCATTTCTTCAAGAAGGAACGTAAGTCCATGCTGTTCTGTCAGCTCCATTCCCAGCTTTCTTCCCTTTGGTGCTGGTTTCACCTGTCACTCCTAAGCCCCTACCTCAGGGGCCTTCTACCCTTGTTAGACAAGGAAATCAGCACACAAATTTGCTAGACCTTCAGAATATACAGGGCAAGTTTATGTTTATTTGCACTATCAGTGAACCCAGGAGGCCAGACCACACACCGAGCACAAAGCTGTTCCTCATGTATATACTGTGCAGTGTAGAACAACAGAAGCCTAGCCTGAAACATTCACCAGCTGAGACGAAGATAGGACTCATCTCATGTTTAGAGAAATGGACAGGTGGAAAGAGGGAGCACACAATAAGCCAGCCACAAGATACTACTAACTGCCTTCAAACAGCAGTGGTAGCAATGCTGCCCCAAACCCTGGAGTTCATTTACCCACTGTGCAATACGCTAATATACACACAGAGCAGAGGTATTTTATTTCATATTTGCGCAGATATGGGTGTCTGTCCCAACACAGCACATCTCATTCACAAATCGACAGTCATTTGTACACTGAACATTACCATAATACATATGCATTTTTATTCTATTAAATGATTGGTTAAAGTCTCTTTGTCCAGAATGTAAATTAGTACACATGCTCAGTTTCCTCATCTTTTGAGTCTGGGGTGTGATTGGGGTAGGTGGTCCATGAGTCGGTGGTTGTGACCTCCCCCGGCCAGACTTACCTTTGCCCTAGTTACCTGTTTCTTTTGGCAACTCTAAGCAGCTTTTCATAGCTTGTTAGCTATTCTTACGATTCGTCACTCTCTGGTTCTACTTTGGACAGGTACATCCTTCTTATGAAACAATAACAGTATTCAAAATCCTGTTTCTTAGTTTCTCTAAATCTAATACAGTTAATTTTAAACTTACAAGATTACAAAACTTTGAACTATAATAAGGCTAGGGCTTTACAAAAATACCTACAGCAGCAGTAGTCTGATGAATTTCAATTATAATTTCACATTTTGATTCCCCTTTTTATTTGTTAGTATAACAGCAATGCACGTGTTGTCTGCCCCTTTACAAAGTTTTGACAGTAGTGCAGGGAGACATAGCTTTTGGGAGAAACATCTTTAGGGAGAGACTTGAAAGGCAGTTAGTGAATGTTTATAGGGTGTTCCCCTAATACGAAGGTGAAAGCTCTGAAAGTCAGCTCCGTAAAAAGGTATCTACTTTTGGTACTGAATGAGAGATGAAGAAGGAACAGGCTGTGAATCTACCTAGGGTGAAATCACCGACAGCTGAAGCAGCAGAAAAGGAGCGTGTCAGTGGAGAGAAGCAAAGGGAGAGCTGAAATACCTAAAGCTAAGAAAGCGATCACTGCAGATGTTGTCTGAATAGCCATCACATGAGGTATTTTGTATGGTAAGGAAAGACAGAGCTGAAGAAGGGGTCTAGGGGTCAAGTACAGTTAAATCTCTACTCGAAATTGTGGATGTAAATCTTTCAAGATCAGGACCTTAATGATTCTATGTGAAACAGATTGTTATCTTGCTTAAATTACACATATGATAACCGAAGTTACATTAGAAAATTAAAATTATTCCATCAGGCTTATATTGTTAGACTTAGGCGTATATATGTTTTTTATCCAAACCTAGATGTTTCTAAAGTTATATTCTAGCCACATTTCATATTCATGCAACATGTGTTATTGGGAAGTAAAAAGATAAATTGTACTTTTTGCAGGGGTGGGTGGATTATTATTCAGGTTTACTAAATAGTCTTGTTCACTCTGGTTCCATAGTATACAAGTTATTTGTTTCTGAGTGTTTTGGTTCATGTTTACCTGTATAATCAAGCATAATTCAATATGTAGAAACATTATCTTTTACAGTGTTGACAGTGTAACTCTGAATTCAGACCTTACATGACAACATTAGCTCCAGGTTATTATCATGTTATAATCATTGTGTTAACAAACAAGGAGGGACTGGTGGAGGATGTGAAGGTCGGAGGTAGACTCGGCTGCAGTGACCATGAAATGGTCGAGTTCAGGATCCTGCGTGGAGGAAGCAGGGCGATAAGCAGGATCAAAACTTTGGACCTCAGAAGGGCTGACTTTGCCCTCTTCAAGGAGCTACTGGGAGGAATCCCATGGGCCAGGGCTCTCGACGGCAGGGGGTTCCAAGAGTGCTGGTCGCTCTTTAAACGACACTTCTTCCATGCACAGGAGCAATGCATCCCCCTGAGAAAGAAATCGAGCAAAGGAGGCAGGAGACCTGCATGGTTAAACAAGGAGATTCTAGCAAAGATCAGGCGGAAGAGAAAGGTCCATGGAATGTGGAAAGAGGGGCAGGCCACTTGGGAAGAGTACAGGAACGTGGTGAGAGCATGCAGGGATGCGACGAGGAAGGCCAAGGCCCACCTGGAATTGAAGCTGGCAAGGGATGTCAAAAACAACAAGAAGGGCTTCTTCAACTACATCAGCAGCAAAAGGAAGGCTAGAGACAATGTGGGGCCGACGCTGAATGAGGCGGGTGTCCTGGTGACGGAGGATGCGGAGAAGGCAGAGCTACTGAATGCCTTCTTTGCTTCAGTCTTCAGTGCTAAGACTGGCCCTCAGGAATCCCAGGCGCCGGAGGTAAGAGAAGAAGCCTACAAAGAGGACGACTTTGCCTTGGTCGAGGAGGACTGTGTGAGGGATCGCTTAAGCGATCTGGACGTCCACAAATCCATGGGCCCCGATGGAATGCACCCACGAGTGCTGAGAGAGCTGGTGGATGTCATTGCTGAGCCACTCTCCATCATCTTTGAGAGGTCCTGGAGGACAGGAGAGGTGCCCGAGGACTGGAGAAAGGCCAATGTCACTCCAATCTTCAAAAAGGGCAAGAAGGAGGACCCAGGGAACTACAGGCCGGTCAGCCTCACCTCCATCCCGGGAAAGGTGATGGAGCAGCTTATCCTGGAGGTCATCATCAAGCAAGTGGAAGAAAAGAAGGTTATCAGGAGTAGTCAGCATGGATTCACCAAGGGGAAATCATGCCTGACCAATCTAATAGCTTTCTACAATGACATGACTGGCTGGGTAGACGAAGGGAGAGCCGTGGATGTTGTCTACCTCGACTTCAGCAAGGCTTTCGACACAGTCTCCCATGATATCCTCCTAGGGAAGCTCAGGAACTGTGGGCTGGATGAGTGGTCGGTGAAGTGGATTGAGAAGTGGCTGAATGGCAGAACTCAGAGGGTTGTCATCAGCGGCTCTGAGTCTAGTTGGAGGCTGGTAACTAGTGGTGTCCCTCAGGGGTCAGTACTGGGCCCAGTCTTGTTTAACTTCTTCATCAACAACCTGAATGAAGAGTTAGAGTGTACCCTGAGCAAGTTTGCTGATGACACCAAACTAGGAGGTGTGGTGGACACACCAGAAGGCTGTGCTGCCATTCAGCGTGACCTGGATAGGCTGGAAAGTTGGGCAGAGAGGAACCTGATGAGGTTCAACAAAGGCAAATGCAGGGTCCTGCACTTGGGGAGGAACGACCCCATGCATCAGTACAGGCTTGGGGTGGACCTGCTGGAGAGCAGCTCTGTGGAGAGGGACCTTGGTGTCCTGGTGGACGACAGGTTAACCATGAGCCAGCAGTGTGCCCTGGCTGCCAAGAAAGCCAATGGGATCCTGGGATGCATCAAGAAGAGTGTGGCCAGCAGGACGAGGGAGGTTCTCCTTCCCCTCTACACTGCCCTGGTGAGGCCTCATCTGGAGTACTGTGTCCAGTTTTGGGCTCCCCAGTTCAAGAAAGATGAAGAACTACTGGAGAGAGTCCAGCGGAGGGCTACAAGGATGATGAGGGGACTGGAACATCTGCCCTGTGAGGAGAGGCTGAGGGAGCTGGGCTTGTTCAGCCTGAAGAAGAGAAGGCTGAGAGGGGACCTAATAAATGCTTATAAATATCTTAAGGGTGGGTGTCAGGAGGATGGGGCCAAGCTCTTTTCAGTGGTGCCCAGCGACAGGACAAGGGGCAATGGGCACAAACTGAGGCACAGGAAGTTCCGTCTGAACATGAGGAAGAACTTCTTCCCTCTGAGGGTGACGGAGCACTGGAACAGGCTGCCCAGGGAGGCTGTGGAGTCTCCTTCTCTGGAGATATTCAAGACCCACCTGGACAAGGTCCTGTGCAGCCTGCCGTAGGTGACCCTGCTTCGGCAGGAGGATTGGACTAGATGACCCACAGAGGTCCCTTCCAACCCCTACTATTCTGTGATTCTGTGATTCTGTGTGATTCATTCTCTCATGTTTCCTAACCTGTGTAGCACTCCCTCTCGTTTATGTGAAGATGAGGTAACTATCCTACGATTACAGTTAGAAGTCAAGCTTGCTGATAAGACATATGCAGAATCTTACAGAGAACAGAGGAAACAAAAAGAGACAGGTGTGAGGGAAAGCCAGTCGTAAAATGAAGGGCATTTAGTGAGACCACACAATCAATTGCACAGGAAACCTATCTTCTCCTTCACCATTGTGATCGCCAGGCCTGGATTTTGTAGAAAGATGATAGAATGTATAATAAGAAATGTGAAACTATAACAAAGAAGAGTTAATATTTTCTAGTGGTTAGTAGTTTTGTTATTAGTTTGCATTCCTGCATACGTAGTGATCTAATGATGTTAACTGTTATACTAATCCCTGTTCCTACTAAGGAATGTAGTGGATGAAAGTAGATACAAGTTATCACTTGAAGTTGTTAGACTAAATAATTCAAACAAAAGCTATTTTTGTCCTCAGCGAATAATTGGGATAACTGTAGGATAAAAGAGACTCCTAAACAATTCTCCTCCAGACAGCTCGGCCTTGGGAGGGCAGATGCACCAAGCTACAGAGATAAAGATGCGCCAAGAGGGCGACAAGACCAGAGCAAAACAACCTGGAAGGACACGGTATGCATGATCTTAGAACTGAGTTTGCGCAGAAACAAAGGTCAACCAGTGGACACTGTGATGAAGAGTATAAGCCTTCATCTGAAGACCCTCAACGGCCATTCGGGGACGCTAACAGACATGCGTGAAAGATATCAACTAATTAGTTTTCAGAAAAGTCATGAATATGCAAAGCATTTCTCAGAAATACAATGAATATGTATATTTTGCTTGCATTTAACCTGGAATGACAGGGTGTTTGGCACGCATGTTTGGAGGAGAGATCCCCCGTGTTCCCGGCGCTGTAAAAAAGAATACCTGCTTAACAGTATACATTGTACTGTTAGGTTATTACCGGATCTTCGAATCGATGACTCAGTGGACTAAATCTAATCTGACTTTGCGTCTTTGAGAGCATCCAAGTAAATTTGACTAAAGCAGTGACCTTCACCTGCGGTATAGACTGGGCACCTTTCTGGGGATTTAGTAAAGGGAAACTATATTGATTATGACATTTACAGTCAGAACTCTCTGTAAGGCTTTAACACTGACAGTTTACCTGTAAGTGTCTACCAAAGTACGATCTGCTTAAAACCACCTCCAGAAGGACAGCAGTGTTATTATTGAGCATACCTCCCTGCATCAGAACCAAGGGCTCATTTTATCATTGCAAGGTAAGCTGGAGACAAATAGACTGTGAACTTCGGAAGTAATAGGTATTCCTGAGCAACACTCTTTTTAGATGAGCCCTATGAAATATTACACTATTCATGTTGCAAAAAAGTGTGGTAACTTTGTTGGAACGGCCAAGCTTTGTTGCAATTGCTCTCACACTATTTAAATATGGGATTATAGAGTTGTTTATGAACCCAAAAGGGAGACAGTCAATCCAAATTAAGAAAACAGCAACAAATCAAGAGTTTTCCAGCAAGCATTTCAGTGGTATTCACAGAAAACTTTTCCCAGAAATACTGGCTTATAAATCACTGCTGTGAAGGAGCAATAGTAACTTCGAATAGCATGTTGCTGGCACAGCTTTAATATTTTCTGATCTTGTAATGATATGTACAGTACATTACAGCTTCATTTTGAAAATCCATTATGCCCACTGGGGGAGAGTGTCAGGACAAGTGAAGAGTGAGATATTAGTGATTTTTCCCATTATACCTGTAAGTAGGCTTTGAAACAAAGCACTTGAACATTTTCATCACTTTCTTTTAATACAAAGAAAAACTTTTTTACTTAAAACTTGGCAGAAAAAATGTGGAGAGCAAGTGCTGTCATCAGTATCAAAACCTGAAGTGTCTGCTTTTGTGATATACCTCAGTGCCATGGCAAAAAATGTGGGACCAAGACACAGACCTATAAAAGCTATAGTTAGCTTTCTGAGGTAGAAGAGAATGGATTTCCTGAAGTGGATGAGGTTAACAGCTGGAAAAGTATTTGTTCTAGGTCTGACTGGGATGGAGTTCATTTTCTTCACAGCGGCATGTATGGTGCTGTGATTTGGATTTGTGATAACAAACCAGTCTTTTGGCTACTGCTGAGCATTACACAGCATCAAGGCTTTCTGTCTTCCCCGCTCTGCTCCACTAGTGAGTAGGCTGGGGGTGAGAAAGAAGTTGGGAGGGGACACAGCTGGGACAGCTGACCTGAACTGACTGAAGGGCAATTCCGTGCCATAGAACATCATGCTTAGCAGTAAAAACTCGGGGGAGGTGGTTTCGGGGGAGATAGAAAGCCATTGCTTTGAGACTGGCTGAGCATTGGTCTGCTTGTGGGAGGTGGTGGGTGATTACCTTTGCATCATTTTTTTCCCTTTCTCTTTCCTTCACTTATTAAACTGTCCTTATCTCACACCGTGAGCTTCCTTGCTTTTTCTGTTGATATCCTCTCCCCCGACCTGCTGGGTGACTGAACTACTGCCTAACAGCAGCTGTGCTACCTCCGTGATCTTTAATGTCCCGAGTGCAAAAAGGGGCCTTCCAGGAGACAACACTACCCCTTGTAGCATTTTTGTCTTTATGCAAAGCATGAAATTTGTCAGGAGCATCATATATCCTGAAGCGTCAGTTACTGAATTGAATACGCCCTTCTAAGTATGGGTAGGCTGTGTGTCCTTCTTTCAGAAATGTGATTTAATGGATAGTTTCCCTACTGCCTTGCTAGCTCTTGCTTGCAAATTTAAACTTGTCCAACTGTATTCAAGCCACATTCCATTTACACAGTCTCTGGAGCCATCTTTGTAACTGGAGTATCAGCACAGATTCCTAGGGTGGATTACTGAGTGCCCGTCATGTGTTTTCAGTGGCCTTACTTTCCCACAGGCCAGGCGTGGGTGCAGCACAGTGCTTTGTTTTGCCACGTGTAAAATCACACACAGAATCACACAGAATGGTAGGGGTTGGAAGGGACCTCTGTGGGTCATCTAGTCCAACCCTCCTGCCAAAGCAGGGTCACCTACAGTAGGTTGTAGAGGACCTTGTCCAGGTGGGTCTTGAATATCTCCAGAGAAGGAGACTCCACAGTCTCCCTGGGCAGCCTGTTCCAGTGCTCCGTCACCCTCAGAGGGAAGAAGTTCTTCCTCATGTTCAGACGGAACTTCCTGTGCCTCAGTTTGTGCCCATTGCCCCTTGTCCTGTCGCTGGGCACCACTGAAAAGAGCTTGGCCCCATCCTCCTGACACCCACCCTTCAGATATTTGTAAGCATTTATAAGGTCCCCTCTCAGCCTTCTCTTCTTCAGGCTGAACAAGTCCAGCTCCCTCAGCCTCTCCTCGTAGGAGAGATGTTCCAGTCCCCTCACCATCCTTGTAGCCCTCCGCTGGACTCTCTCCAGTAGTTCTTCATCTTTCTTGAACTGGGGAGCCCAAAACTGGACAGAGTACTCCAGATGAGGCCTCACCAGGGCAGTGTAGAGGGGAAGGAGAACCTCCCTTGTCCTGCTGGCCACACTCCTCTTAATGCATCCCAGGATGCCATTGGCCTTCTTGGCAGCCAGGGCACACTGCTGGCTCATGGTTAACCTGTCGTCCACCAGGACACCAAGGTCCCTCTCCACAGAGCTGCTCTCCAGCAGGTCCACCCCAAGCCTGTACTGATGCATGGGGTCGTTCCTCCCCAAGTGCAGGACCCTGCATTTGCCTTTGTTGAACCTCATCAGGTTCCTCTCTGCCCAACTCTCCAGCCTGTCCAGGTCACGCTGAATGGCAGCACAGCCTTCTGGTGTATCCACCACACCTCCTAGTTTGGTGTCATCAGCAAACTTGCTCAGGGTACACTCTAACTCTTCATCTAGGTCGTTGATGAAGAAGTTAAACAAGACTGGGCCCAGTACTGACCCCTGAGGGACACCACTAGTTACCAGCCTCCAACTAGACTCAGAGCCGCTGATGACAACCCTCTGAGTTCTGCCATTCAGTCAGTTCTCGATCCACTTCACCGACCACTCATCCAGCCCACAGTTCCTGAGCTTCCCTAGGAGGATATCATGGGAGACTGTGTCGAAAGCCTTGCTGAAGTCGAGGTAGGCAACATCCACGGCTCTCCCTTCATCTACCCAGCCAGTATGTCATCATAGAAAGCTATCAGATTGGTCAGGCATGATTTCCCCTTGGTGAATCCATGCTGACTACTCCTGATAACCTTTTCCTCCACTTGCTTGTTGATGACCTCCAGGATAAGCTGCTCCATCACCTTTCCTGGGATGGAGGTGAGGCTGACCGGCCTGTAGTTCCCTGGGTCCTCCTTCTTGCCCTTTTTGAAGATTGGAGTGACATTGGCCTTTCTCCAGTCCTCGGGCACCTCTCCTGTCCTCCAGGACCTCTCAAAGATGATGGAGAGTGGCTCAGCAATGACATCCACCAGCTCTCTCAGCACTAGTGGGTGCATTCCATCGGGGCCCATGGATTTGTGGACATCCAGATCGCTTAAGCGATCCCTCACACAGTCCTCCTCGACCAAGGGAAAGTCGTCCTCTTTGTAGGCTTCTTCTCTTACCTCCGGGGCCTGGGATTCCTGAGGGCCAGTCTTAGCACTGAAGACTGAAGCAAAGAAGGCATTCAGTAGCTCTGCCTTCTCCGCATCCTCCGTCACCAGGACACCCGCCTCATTCAGCGTCGGCCCCACATTGTCTCTAGCCTTCCTTTTGCTGCTGATGTAGTTGAAGAAGCCCTTCTTGTTGTTTTTGACATCCCTTGCCAGCTTCAATTCCAGGTGGGCCTTGGCCTTCCTCGTCGCATCCCTGCATGCTCTCACCACGTTCCTGTACTCTTTCCAAGTGGCCTGCCCCTCTTTCCACATTCCATGGACCTTTCTCTTCCGCCTGATCTCCACTAGAAGCTCCTTGTTTAACCATGCAGGTCTCCTGCCTCCTTTGCTCGATTTCTTTCTCAGGGGGATGCATTGCTCCTGAGCATGGAGGAAGTGTCGTTTAAAGAGCGACCAGCACTCCCTGCCTTCGAGAGCCCTGGCCCACGGGATTTCTGCCAGTGGCTCCAAATGTTGGCACACTTCGGCATGTAGGCCATGCCCAGCTCTGTGCTTGCTTCACATTCACTCGGTATATTATTCATCTTGTCCAATTGCCTAAGTCAATTAACTGTATGAAAAGCCCATCTCAAATAAATCAGGGAAGGCAATGTTATATGAATTCTTATAAAAATCTTACGCAACCTATTTAGATTCTTTTCTGCTGGATTACGTTCAGATTACAGCAAATTAAATCAAATTTTTTTTTTAGTGCAGAGTTACTGGACCTGTCATGACAACTTTAACCCTGAATTTGTAAATATCTTAAGGTTAAATTCTCAGCATTAGATTTGATTTCTCTATGACTTTAACTTCATACTGAATCACAGGTCTGTCTTTTTTTGGACCACTGAACGTGGGGCTTCTGATTCTGTTGTATGCAAACTATACAGGCAACCCTCATTACACCACTGTTTTTTCAAAAAACTGATTTTTAACGGAGTCATTAAAAAAGTGAAGTACTTTTATGGAAAAAGCTGTCAAAGAGTTTATATTTTATAAAGAAATAGAAATATTACACGGTGCCTGCATGTTCCGTATGTACTTATCTAGCTCTTTGAAAAAACCACACAGGTACCAAACTTTTTTATGTTTAAATTACTATGTCCTGTGAATACTAGAAATAATAAGTTTTCCAATAATCTTTTCACTACCACATTTTGACACAGCCATGGTGAACTTCAATACTTTCGCTATATCTTAAATTCGGAAAATCGAACAAAAACCTTATTTAAACTGCATTTTGCCATCAGGTCCCGATACTGGAAAGTACATTAACTTACATTCTGCTCCATGCCTGTCATCACAGTGCTTATCCTTTATCTGTTAACTCAGTTCTAGTCACAAGCTTTTTGTGGATTATCATCTCATCAATACAAGAGTTTTCCAGATACTGTGTAACAGGCTTGTTTCTGGAACATAACCTTTGCAAAGAATTGCTTGGATACGGAACTGGATGAACGGATTTTTTATGGAAGGAAAAACAAATGCAACAATAATAAACACAAATTAATAATTTCTTGTCCAATATTTGAGGCATTCTGGGAACATCAATACTATTTTATATTTGCAAAGTGCAAATATAATTCAGCATGCTAGCAGAGTGCCCAGGATGTCCCAGTTCTTCGTTCACCCCTTGATATGGTATATAACAGTAAGACAAGTACAACCTCAAAATGAGAAGTGAACTTGGGTTTGAGCTTCAAACTGTACTTTTCCTACTTTCAGTGTGATTTTGAGTAGAAAGCTACATGCTGACTGACAGAACCTCATCCTGTGAGAAGCAGGTGGCTGAGATGCAGCTAGGCCTGCTCCTGTCACACCCTACTCCTTCCAGAGGAACTGTCATGACTAACCTTGATCCATGCGTCTAATGTTCCCTGATGTAACAGGCTAGAAACAAACTTTTACTGTAGTGCTTTCCCTTTGCACACTTTCCATGTCAAACTGTCAATCTTGTCCTGAAACAAATCTTCTCCTTTTGAATGTTCTTCAGTGAGGTTTTCTTTTCGATTTACATCTGAAGGTTACCAGACAGTGACATGCCTTGCCTTCTTCTGCGTTGTATCTAGGAATCGTCAGTTAGCATTTTGCCAAGAAGTACTCCAACTAGTTCATGTTTCACCATAAACTCTGAAGCTTAATCTTTTGGTCTTCAAATTTGATGTTCTTCAATTTAACACAAAATAAGAAGTATTTTATTAACGTATTCTTTATGAGATCTGTCTCTGAAATGGCTGCTGTCTGTGGGAAATGCTCAGTTGCTCAGCATGTTATCCCACTCCTTTCAGCAGCATGACTGATTTTTTCCTACTGCTGCAGAGCCCCAGAAACAAGATGTGTGACTGATAACATTCAGTAACATTGAGTTTCCTCTTGTTCCAGTGACAGTGCAGCTTGTGACAAAGGCCTGTTTCTGTATTCTGAATAGTTTGAAAGCTTGAATATAAATGGTCTTTGTTAGGAAGAAATAAAGGCTGTGATAATCAAAATAGTGCAAATAATATGTGAAGATAATTATAGTGAATGTCTGCATGTATAAAATATACACCAATAATGTAAACATCTCCCGAATTCATACAAAGATTTGTTATTTATATATTAACATCAGGACACACACATAACCTTTGTCAATGTGCTTGTTACTTTGCTAAAATATAGAGCCCTAACAGGTAGAATTTCAAGAACTTGGCAATGATAAGAACAATGGTGGGTGTTAGAATGAAAAAACTAACTTTCTGTGAAGCCAACATGGGATGCCAATCAAGACAATCGAGTTCTGGGAAACAGAGTTTGGAAGGACCTCTTTATCTGACTTTGAGACAGTTTATATGCTTGTGCAAATACACACTGGTGAGAAGAACTTGCAAGTCTGTTCACCCTGTCATATTTTATATCAGCTCATATTATTTTGGAACATCCTTCAACCTTAGTTTAGTGAAACGGTTTTGCTGTAATAGTTGTGCCTCATAATCATGCTATCCAGTCATGATTAATGAGCTTTGAAGAATTTTAGGAATTCAGCATTGTCCATCTATCAGGGGCTGGAAGCATTTTCTGGGACAGCAGAAATTTTACAGAAACATTTCCTATAATCCTTAGTCATCTTTTTTCAAAGCTGATGAGTCCTCATCTCATTTTGTGTGAAAGCTGTCCTATTCACATCATTCTTCACCAAACTTTCTCTCTGTTTCTACTATCCGTTATGTGCTTCCTTAGAGCAATTGAGACTGGTATTCAAGAAGTGGGTACACTTGTATTCGTAGTGGCAGAAAAAGATTTTCTGTTTCCTTTCTTACTAGTTTCTTAAATGCTTTTGACTGCTGCTGAGCAGGGAGATACAGTTTTCAGTTTACACCAAAATTTCTGTTCCTGAGTCATAGTACTGATTTATAACCCATCATCTTTATTTATTTCGAAATACTTTTCTCATTTGCAATACTTTGCACTTATCAACACTGAATTCCACCTGCCTTTTTATCTCCTGGTCACTCAGTACCAACGAGAGTCTCTGCAACTCCTCGCAGTAGATTTTTGCCTATCCTGGGTAAGTTTGTACCACCAGGAAACTGTGCCACTTTTCTATTCATCTCCTTGTTCAGCGCATTCAGCAAAACTGAATCCTCAGTATAGGAAAATGCACTTGGTAATTGAACACTGAACTATTTTTGGTCAAGAGCATTTATTGTTGAATCCACAACTTATTGGAAGTCAGCCGTTTTTGGAATACAGAGATACAGTAAGTATCACAGAGTATACTCAGATCCTTTCCCTTCCTGGATCTTTTGGACTATGGGAGCTGAACTGGAACAGAGCATGTCTGCTGATCGGGAAATGCACTGAGATTTCTTTTACAGACTTAGATTCTAATTTCATTTCTAATTTGGAATGGCTCCCAATGCTCTGCAAGGCCTGTATAAATGACTAGAGGGTAAGTCTTTAAAATAATAAACCAAATTAGAGATTTAATAGTGTAAGATGTTAACTTTGAAATGACAGCGGTGATTTCTCCTTAGAGGCATTGCATGGGATATTGTCTGCATCACAGTGAGAAGGAAATTGCTCAGGTAACTCACTGCATTCCTGGAAGCTTTAATGAATACTTAGTCAATTTTACCTTCAAATGGTGGAACAAATACAGTCTTTGCAGCAGCCCCTCAATCCAGATAATAATGATTTGTGGCTGTAGTTGGAATAGACTGTATATGTCTCATAGCTGAGACAGGCCACAGAGCTGTCTGTTCTGAGATTGGGATTTTTTGTTCCTGTAGCATCCTGATTCCAGGCAAGTGGGTTTTTTTTTGGTTTTTTTTTTTCCCCTCATGTAGACAAGTGTCTTCTTTCCCTAAGGGATAATTTGCATGCCAAGTAAGTCCATGTTTGATGGTGTGTTCAAGCCAATTTGCATAATCATGTATGCTGTAGGTAAACATGTCCTCCTGCTCTGAATCTGTCACTGACAGCCAGAATCAACGGTAGCTCAGAGATCAGAACTCCCAAGTTCCCAGCTCTCAGCTGCATGCTTGTGTTGTCAGCCAGTCACCAAATTGTACAAGAAGATAGGAACTCTAGGTTTTGTGTATGACACAGGAATGAATTTGTGAGACAGAAACGGTTCTACATCAGAGCTTTTGCAGGAGAAGTGTGCTTTTGAGGCAAACAGCAGGACTGGCCCTTTTACTATGTTATGGTTTGCACTGTGGAGTGATCTGAAAGCGACCACCTGGATCGCTTTTGAAGGAAGCTAAACTAGGAGGTATGTTTCAGGAGTGAATATAACGTGCTTCAGCTATTAGTAATTGTTTAGTTGTTTAGAGCTAGTCTGATGTAAAATACCTGAAATACACATAGAGTAAATGTTGGGTACTCAGCACCAGCTCTTTCACCTTACAGATCTGCTTCTGTTTCACTACACTACTTTTTCATATAGACATGCTCCTACTGCTCAAAAGTTTAAAGGAGCTGTTATGAAACTGGTCTGTTGAACAAGTCCCTTTCTGGGTTTTGGAGCAGTTGTGAAGAGAACAGAGAGAAGCTACGTCTGACTTTAACACAAATGAATCAATCTGCATAGACTGCTTTCTCAACAAAAGGAACTACTTATAGGTACTACCTATAGATATGCACTAAAAACCCTGTGTAAAGCAGATAAGGATACTGTGGCTACTACTCAAAATGCCCACGAGTTAAGTCTGAAATATAATGGGAGGTCAGTAACACTCTGTATTTTATCTCTTTCCTACTTTTTCCCCCTCTTTCTTATTATTTACTTTTTGAAATACATTCAAAATATATTTTCCCATTTAGCTTGGAAAGGCTGTGACATATGAGTTTCATAGTTGACTCAGCCACGTGGTTCCTCTGTGATTTGGTCATTCATCTGCGAAATGAGAATGATACTTTATAAAGGTGTCATGAAGATAAACTTAGTTAATTTATTGTGAAGCTCTTGGATACAGAGCCTCTGGCTAGGTTGTACGATTCATTCTCTACATCTCCACTAGCAGATATGTATTTTCTATCATTTTCCCTTTCACTAATTTTAAACAGCTACCTTTTCTGTTTCTAATAGTGTAGCTTGCCCTAATTCAAATAATGTAAAATATTGTTTATTTGTTTATCTTGTTCATTTGTTTGTTAGATGGCCTTGTCTATCTTGTACTATTTCATTCTATCTGGATATTGCTGTAATAAGTTTGTCTTGTCTTTGCTGTCTGCCTGAATTTCTTTTATGAAATGATGTATCCGACACATCCGACACATTGTCCTTGACTGATCAATGAATTTCAGGACTAGAGGTCACTATACAATGTGTTAAGCACTGGATTTTCAAGCTGAAATCCTCACTTTGCATCCAAGTTTTTTTCTGAACGCTTCTCATACTTTAGACTACACATGTGCTGACTTTTCCTAGACTTGCTTTTTACTGGGCTCATTGATCTGGTTAGAGTCTACTTTGCAGACAGCTGAATCAGCAAAACTGGAAGTGCAGCAAACTGCATAGATCTTGAGGTGGTTTTGCCACTAGAGAAACCATAAAGTGCTATTGTGGCTCCTGTCAGATTGGCAGTTTTAAGTCTGCATTCAGACTATTTTAGGGCTGACACTGGTATGTACACTAGCTTGCCTCCCTTCAGCAGTCCAAAAGAAACTGCAGATTGTCTTTGAGTAAAACAAAAGCAAGAAAACACCATAACCTGCTTCGGTAGGAAGATTCTGTGTAACCAATAGAAAAGGGACAAGGAAAGGGCAAGGAGGAGTGTAAAGCAATTTGAAACAGATAACTTGGCACCCTTATTGAGGTACCTATCCTGGTGTACCAGGACACTGTGTCGAAAGAAAAGTCTGTGAGGACTGAGAGTAGAATAAACACAACTCCTTCCCTCTCAAAAGAGATGCAGAAACAAACTGGGTACTTCCCTTAGTGAATGTTTAAGGCCTCTCTCAATGTTTATTTGGTAACATAATTTTATTTTTCACACTTATTTTAAACACCTATGAAGTCCCACTTAGTCCCTTGGCATTAACAAGGTATGTTGCAAATAAACAAGGTATTTACTAATAGGATTCCAAATTAATAATTCTGTTTGTTAAAAGTCTCGTATTTCCATATTAAATTAAATGCTCCTATGAAGAGAATGAATTTTTTTAAGTCTCTAGAACTAAGAACACTTTTAAAGAAAAAAATTCTTAAATAGAAAAGTAAAAGATACTTATTTAGTTGAAAATATGTTACATGTTTAGAGCCATATGCATTTGCAGTGTTCTAACAATACACTTCTTTCATAGCTTTTTTTGGAGCATTTTATGGTTGTGTATCTACCTCCTATAACAAAAGTTTTGGGACTTCAGTTGCCCTCTAGAATGAGTTATGCAAGCATTTATGCAACAGCTTCACTTGACGTACAGTGAATAGTACAAGAATCATTCGACAGTGTATGCTTCAGCAATCTGAAGGCTCAAAACAATAAATCAGATCCCAGAAGCTCTGAGATTGACCTAAATTTTTTGAAAGAAAGATTATACTGCACTCTGTTGTCTTTTCAGTGGTTTCTGTCTCTCAAACATTATGTGTTTGTGAGAACACATCTGTATTTGACTGCTGGGATTGCCCTGTTGCCTACTGGGCCTGTCATATTCGTCCTGACATCCTGACTATGAAAAGGCTCATTTTCCAGGTGTGCCTGCTGTTAGCCTGGGACATCTTGCAGGGCATTGGTGGCTGCTGGAAGGGACTCAGTTCTCCAAGGGGCACCACATGCTGGACTGACAAATCCAAGAACATAGATTAGAACACAGCAAGAGGGGAGTATTGCAGTGAATGTGCCCCTCCTCATTGTTTCTGTGTTTTTTTTATGTCTCTGGTAAACTATGCCCTACATGTGTCTCCTAGTTGCCTCAATAAATGTAGTTCTAAAATTACATTTTCCCTGTCAATCTTCCAGTTAGCCAGCCCTGACCTGTTATGTGAGCTCTCAGACCACACCTCACTCTCACTTCATGTTTTTTTGCAACATGCTCTACAAGGCTTTAGAGGGATGAAGCTGCACTGTGGGATCTTACCTCTTATTCTAGGCTGGGATAAACCTGTCCAGAAGCTCCTGTTTTGGAGGCAGGCTGGATGTTAAAGGGAGAAATCAAGACCTATCTAATACCTAGAAGAAGAGGAGAGGCAAAGGAGGGAGGGAGGCTGCCCATAACTGCTTCTTTCTTTCTGTGGCTCATTTACTGAAGAAGTGTGGGGATGCTCAGATGTGAAGGTGGGTGAGCTCTGATGACCTCTTCCAGTGGCCCTGGCTTTTTGGTCTATCTCTCTCAGATGTGAGTGAGCATGACAGGCAGTTGCAGGGGGTGCATTTTGAAAAAGGCTGTTGCTAAGCTGGCTACAGTTTAAACCAAACTTGGATCACATTCTAGCAGAGATCTCAAGAGCTGGCAACACTCAATATACGATAAGCCTTTGGCAGAGGCTTTCAGAAAAATGACTGCCTCTCCTGCTGCTGGGAAGGAAAACTGTATGCTCTGATAAATAAATGTCACAAAAGATGAGCATCCACAAGCAGGGGGGAATTTTACTTTGTCTTCTAAAGGGAAACAAAATGTTATGGAAGATAATTCATCACTATATCAAAATCACAGAATCACAGAATCACAGAATGGTAGGGGTTGGAAGGGACCTCTGTGGGTCATCTAGTCCAACCCTCCTGCCAAAGCAGGGTCACCTACAGTAGGTTGTAGAGGACCTTGTCCAGGCGGGTCTTGAATATCTCCAGAGAAGGAGACTCCACAGCCTCCCTGGGCAGCCTGTTCCAGTGCTCCGTCACCCTCAGAGGGAAGAAGTTCTTCCTCATGTTCAGACGGAACTTCCTGTGCCTCAGTTTGTGCCCATTGCCCCTTGTCCTGTCGCTGGGCACCACTGAAAAGAGCTTGGCCCCATCCTTCTGACACCCACCCTTCAGATATTTGTAAGCATATATTAGGTCCCCTCTCAGCCTTCTCTTCTTCAGGCTGAACAAGCCCAGCTCCCTCAGCCTCTCCTCATAGGAGAGATGTTCCAGTCCCCTCACCATCCTCGTAGCCCTCCACTGGACACTCTGCAGTAGCTCTCCATCTTTCTTGAAGTGGGGAGCCCAGAACTGGACAGAGTACTCCAGATGAGGCCTCACCAGGGCAGTGTAGAGGGGAAGGAGAACCTCCCTCGACCTGCTGGCCACACTCTTCTTGATGCATCCCAGGATCCCATTGGCTTTCTTGGCAGCCAGGGCACACTGCTGGCTCATGGTTAACCTGTCGTCCACCAGGACACCCAGGTCCCTCTCCGCAGAGCTGCTCTCCAGCAGGTCCACTCCAAGCCTGTACTGATGCATGGGGTTGTTCCTCCCCAGGTGCAGGACCCTGCATTTGCCTTTGTTGAATCTCATCAGGTTTCTCTCTGCCCAGTCTTACAATCCACTCATTATTTTCATTTGTCTGAGGGTACAGACACCTCTTGTGGTTGCGTACCTCTCTCCTCCACGTTTTAAAAGGTTTAGAAAAATACTTAGTGCCTACCGGGACTGCGGAAAAATGGCAGTCTGAAGTAAAAATCTCTGTACGGGATGGAATTGAAACTGTGACATGATAATACTCCTTTTGTGATGTCCAGCTAGACAGACTCAGAGTATGGAGCTTTGCTTGCACAAATTAAGCAGGAAAGAATACCTGTGGCATTTCATACCAAACAGGGCTATGTTAAAAGTATATTTAAATTCTGTAGTCTGACACGCAAACATCACAAAATGCGAATTGCAAAGTGCTATTCAAATACTTAATTCTGTTTTCTGGTATTTTTTCTACTTCAATTAATCATGCTGTAACAAGTATAAGCTTTACTTCCAGAAGACTGTAGTAGACAGGATCTCTGAAATAGAATATCCTATGTCTAGTAAAACTGCGGTTTGCTGCAACTCTCATGTAATTCTAGTGACTGAGAATAAGTCCGTGGTAAGAGAACTTGGCTGTAATAATTCACTTTGAATATTTTGAAGTGGCTTGTGCTTTTCTAGTATTAAATCAGAAATTTAATATAGATTTTTTAATTGTATGAAAGCATAAACATGTTGCTGGGTTAGCAAGGAAGAAATTGTATTCTCAGAGGATTCTTAGCTTTCTATACAGCACAAAGCTCTGTTTATCTTATCCTCTAGAATGTGAAATATGACCACTTTTCCCAAAGAGATAGAAAGGTAAAAATGAAAGAAGGGAATAAAGCAAAGAATATTGTCCATTGATTACTTTGAGTTTACTTCTGTTTTCAGCCATGCTCAGACAGTGTTGACTGTAAAAGTCATAAACAGGTACTTGAAAATTCCCACTGTTGCATATGAAACAAAACAAAGATCTCTTTCACTTATAGTGTTTTCAAATAAGTTTTAGAAGCAATAGGGCTTTTCAGTACTGACATTATGAGTTTTGTTTTCAAAGTAGAGTCCCAAAAGAATTGTGAAATTCTCATGGTACCTTACCTTCCATAAAGCTTTAAATGTTTTTTTCTCAGGCATATACTTTCTACTGGCAAGTTCTTGTGGTTTAGCAGAAGCATAGTGAGACATCTGTAAAGTTTTTTTGTTTTTCTTAGCCAAGCTTTTAAAGACATAGAGAATTAGCTTCATGCCACTGCTCACAATTCTGCTTTATGAAGGAACTATCCCTCTGAAACACAGTTACATTTACTGTCATCTCCTTCATCCCATTGTTTCCTAAGGGAAAGATTATATCCATCATGAATACATTTTAGCCTTAAGAATGGATATTTCAGATCCACAAAGAAGACAGCGAAGATAAACCAACAAACATCCATATAAGTGTGTCAAGAAAATTTAAACGTTTTTTTTTTGTTAATAAAGTATTCAGTTGTTAATATTTTCCTCTTGGTACATAAGAAAAATTTTCAAAATATATTACCTATTTCTTCTCAGCTCTTTGCCTTCTTAGTATCTCCAGTGACAGACTGGTATTTCAGTAGGACAAAAGAAATTATGGTTATTCCTGTGCAGGGAAAATTTAGTGATATACATATGCAAATGGTTTTATGTAATCTTTGTTAAGGTCTTTTGTTTCGATCTTTCAAAACCCTTTTGTTTTTGGAATAAGACCAAACCTCATCCATTCAGAAATTTCCTTAAAACCTGCTAGTATTTTGGATAACAATGCTAATGGTTGTTTCTGCTAAAATTTCAACTTGGATTAACTGAGCTCCCTCATTATTCCCTTTACAGTATGTATAGGAATTATAATTGGTTGCCATCTAAAAACTATGTAGTATTTCTGATACACAATTCTGTTTTGTATACTTGCACGTCATTTCCTATTGACCAAATGACGCTCACAAAAGTGGATGGTTGCATTACAGATATTTGCTGTAAGCAAAATCTGTTTTTAGAATTAGAGTTGGGAAGAACTACCTTCTCTTTCCTCACTAGTCCCTCAGTTTCACCTGTACGTATTTTAGGCAGATAACATGTGTAAAAACAGGAATTAAGAAATTTTGTTTGTGCTCAAGGAAACACAACAAGAAACATGTTCCTTTCTAGAGACAGCAAATCTTCTACAATGATGAAGTTAATGCTGTACAGCAGAGTACCCTTTCAGATAAGACATGCTGCATGAGTAACGTATTTAATGCAGAATAAACAATGCAGGAAGAATGGAGCATGTTTGCTGACTCCTGATTGGGGAAGGCACAACAAATTCCATTGAAATAAATAGAGATTGTTGGATTATTTGGAGTTATAAGGGTTACTGTAGAGACATAATATTTAAAGTATATTTTCATAGCTGATTATCCTGGCTATACGTTTCCTTTTCAAGACACTTGAACTTCTACTGACAGAGGAATTTCTAGTATTACTTTTTGTGGATAGGGCTCAAGAAGTAGCAATCAAGAAACAGAATACAAAATTAATAGGCAATCACAGCAGGTTTGTGTGGTTCACATCAAATAGCTGTGATAAAAATCTGATGGTTTTTGTTATTATTTACTGAGGTTTAAATTCTGCAACCTAGTATTCATATTGCTATACTCTCAATGACTTCCATGCAGGCTTGTCACCCACAGAACTGTATCAAAACTGTTGCTCTGAAGCCACAAGGCTTTTACACAATGGCTGGCAGGTTAGATACCTTTGCTGCTCTCTAGTCCCCATTAATTACCCATCTTGCAGTTCTTAAGCAGTGTGTCTACAACTGTATAAATAACAGATTTGTTGTGGGAGAAAAGCTTTGGGTTACAAGTTGAAAATAATTTCTGTTAACATGTTCTGGTTTGGATATCTGAATAAGACTTTATTTCAAAACTTCTGGGGAAAAAGAAATAAATAATATATATTTTCTTCAGTTTTAAGATTTCACCTGGCATGAAAATTTTGCTTGGAAATGCTGAATATGTTCAAAAGAAATTCTGACAGTTCCTGAAGTACACAGTGGAAATATAGTTGTGAAAAAAAAAAAGGTTTCAAAAAAAGGACTTGGAAACTTTTAAATCTTTCTGCAAATACCTCATCACCCCAATTTTCTTGGTTAAATCGTTGCTGTATTCAATCTGCACGTGTAAACAAAGCCACTCCAGCAATTTGCACTTTTAAGTGAACAAAGAATCGGGAGACAAAAATTCTTCACCCCTCACTTACCTTTAAACCTTCTTTATACCAATCATTGTTGTCCTTTGACTTTCAGGAGCTGTCCTTCAACTTCTAGGAGCAACTGTAGTGCTGTGAGAGGCTGTCTGGTCAAAGTGTTTTTTAATTTTAGTGGATACAGAGTGGTTTGTAGGAGGAGGATTTTTTAAAACTGTTAAACATTTAGAAGTCAGTACCCTTCCACTGTATGAGAGCCATGTGTGTCTTTGGTGGATATTAGTCTCATTCCCACTAAGCATTTATTTGACATCTGTTATTGCCTGTGACAGAAAGTGTAGTCTTCACAGTCTTCTTACAGTCTCTTTTTCTGTTTTTCCCAGTATTGGCAAAAAAATTGAATGATACATGCTTTTAGGCTGAAAGCTAGTGTGTGTTCACTATTCACATTTTCTTCTAACTTAATTCAAACATTTCTTCAGAGTTATCTTTTCTAACATAATTGTCTTCCAAACTTACCCTACAGGCCTAACTGCAAAATAACTAATAGGAGTAGTAAATGTTTGAGCTGCTGAGACTGAGGAAGGTAAAACAAGCTTCAACCCCAGCTCCGAATTGCGTGCTGAGTTACAGCCCCCCACCCTGCTGCAGGCCTGTGTAGGATGGTCAGTTCTGTAGCATTTGGCAGTCTTGCTGTGAAAAAATACACTTTTTTATCACTCCCCATTTCAGATTTTTCAACATTGAGCACTGAAGGATTTTATGTTATTTTTGCGGTGTATCAGAGATAAGATCAAATGCATTAACGAACCTTGCGCACAGTGTGCTGCTGGGCTGACGAGACTAGCTAGAGCTTTGTGATTTATGGTTTGATTTGCAAGATTCATGGTCATGCTTGATATTGTATTGATAAAACAAACATTTGTTTCTTCTGCATTACCATTATGAACTTAAATATCGAGACATTATTGAATGCTTTCAGGTTTCCCCCCAATGGCCTGGCAAATCGAAAGTCTGATAGCGTAATTATTCAGAACTTTGGTATATACCTCTTAATGCCGTTTAAAACGTCCATGGTAAAATACAATGAAAGGAACGATATTTTTAAACCCTTTTGGGCCCCAGGGCGTGTGGCTGGGCCGTACAGGCACACTGTCAGTGGCAGCCATGCAGCCGCGCTCTGTGGCTGGTGCCCTTCTACGGGCGCACTCTCCCTAGCCCAGAGCTTTCACCCACAGCTAACACTACAGGCTTTTTCAGCTCTGTTCCTGCTTTCTTGTTTTTCAATTGTGCAATTAGATGTGCACATACAAAGTGTGAAGTGTAAAATATCCACTAACCACTTCAAAGAACTGTAGGGAGAGAGCAGTAAAAGATGGGGTGATCTCTGATTGTCTTGTCTCTCCGTGGCTGCAGGGACGGGACCACCTCCCCCTCCTCTGCCCTTGGTGTCATCAGGGCTGTTTCTCACACTTCTTTTCCCTTATTGATCGCTCCCAGGCAGTGTTTTGCCCTTTAAACCAGTTTTCCAGGCCACCATCTCGGCTGAGGGGCTCAGCCGTGTCCTGCAGTGGGTCTGTTGCAACCGGCTGGAGCCCGCTGGAACCAGCGCAGGGCAGCCCCTGTGTCTCCTCACAGAGCTGCCCCGGCGGCCCCCCGCTGCCAGCACCTGGGCACCTGGGCCCTCTACAAAAAGGACAATAAGCTGGCAAATGAAGGTGCCATCACAGTGACCTGTAAGTAACATGACAGAAAAATTGTGGTGTTGAACTGTCCTGACAACCCGAGGAGGTGGGAGGGACTGGTCCCAGTGATGTTTTGTGGTCTCTCTGGTGGTGGGTTCACTCTGACATGGCTGGGTGGGTGCCACTGGTATTAATGGACCCATAGTCTCATCAGCTTCAACGAGAAAGAAAAAATCAGTTTGCCCTGTTCAAGCTAACAGACCCTTGTTTTTGGTACTGTTGTTTTGTTGTTCAGCATCACCATTAAAGGTATGTAGGTTTAGCAGTAAAAAGCTCTACAGTAAATGTGTTTTACAATGATTCAAATCCTTTAAAACACTGCAAGATTTCCCCTCCCCCCATACAGGAACGAATACTGTCTTTTTGTACTGATGGATCTTGTACATCCAAAATCAAGATCTTGCACACAAAACTATTTGTTTTGCCTGGAGTAAGACCTGAACCATACTGGTACATGGGACAGTGCTATGTTCTCTGCTGGAATATAGGGTTGTTTTTTTTGCCAACATTGGTATCTATTTGGCAGATTCCATTTAGCTTGTTCCTCTGGGAGCTCAGGAGCAAGGACAGCAAATGGACCTGCCACTGCTACAGCGTGTAGCCATTCCGGCAATTCCTACAGGATGTTCAGGTTGTCTACAATGATAAGCTTAAAAATAACCAGGAAAAGGCAAAATGTTATTACTATAACTGTGCCCAAAATACCCAAATAGTGTGCTCATTGGTGCAGAAGAGATTGCAAGAAATGTGGAATGCACTCAACAGTGGCTGGCACTATTGTATCACTCCTGTAATTTTAAATCGTCGTTCCTGATGCTGTAATATTTAGGGATGGGTGAGCTGGTTAAGACCACATAAGCATCTAACCTAAACATTTGAGGTTTGAAATAATTTGGTTAGCTTCCCAGCTCCACTCCCAGTTTTCGTATGCTTCAGCACTTCACTGTTGGGACAAATCCAGAAGGGGAAATATCAAAATACCATGAGAAAGGCTGTTCTCTGAAAGTTGATGGCTCCATGCCAGTGACCTGTGAACCTAACAGCCAGATGAGCCGTGCTCGTAGGTAATGCATCAGTGCAATCCACAATGCACACCTTGTTTAATGGCTGTGCCTGGTTTTTCTACAGTCTGCAACTGTTGGGACTTAGAGATGGGGCTTTACTTTTAGAAAATATTCCTGAAATCTCAAATAGCAAAATGTGTACTTGAAAGTAATATGTGTGATATTGATTTTTTATAGAAAAATACAGAGTTGAAAAACAGAAAAAATTAAAATTATGACTCAGAATGCAAATATGTCTGTCAGAGGCAAACTCTTCATGTACCTAGACAAGTATATCTCATTCAAGATGAATTTGAGGCTGTTGCCCAATAATTCCTGATAAAATAAATTAATAAATTAGTATCAGAAAAAAGAACATTCTCAGAAGAATAGTTTATTTTATAGGTTAAAAGGCAGAACAACACTGAAGTACCTTGCTTAATCCAGGATTTAGAAAAAGTAGGTTAGAATAAACACTATTCATAACTGAGTACTTTATCATGTCATCTATATATTTGTATCTCTGTGCTTGTATACACACTTACATGGAAATGTGGAGAACATCAAATGCTCAAGAAAATTTTACATGATTGTAAAGAACAAGTGGTGAATGTAATCACAGCTTTGGTGCTCTTGGGACATCGCTTAAGGACAGATCTGATCTTACACCCAAAGAATTCCTTTGCTGATATCTTCAGGGTTGTGAAAGTTTTGGGTTTTTTTCTCAGTAGAAAGTCTCTAGAACTTTTGGCAAAGCTATACATCTTTGCATGCCCCATTTTGTGTGTGATATGGCTGTTCATCAACTAGGCTTGGTATAACAGAATGTCTGGGTAACACTTGTAACATCAACACCTCAGAGCAACAGGTCTAGTTTCCTAACAAAGGTGAAGGAGGGAACTGTAGGATCTTCTACCACTTCCATTAACTAAGAACTGGAGAATTTCCCACAGTGCTTAAGAGACATGACTCACACTTGTCACTTCTGGTAGTCATTTCTCTCACTCTTGTCTCTAGGCTCGTGTGTTTTGTTAGAACTTTTCTTTTACTTGTTCTAAAATATATGTGTTGCTTTGCTAGAGAAGGCATGTGTTTATAAAAAGCATGCCTTTTATGTGGATGAAAAGTTTGCAATAGTCGTCAGTTCTGTAATTAAAATACCAGTAGCTATTGCTGCTCTATAGCAGTGCAGGATCATCAACGATTGCACCTCAGTTCTCTAGAGAACAGGGTAGGAGCTGGGAGCAGAGCGTGTCTTCACATGAGGTGATGAATGGGAGAAGAAAAATGGAGAAGAGGAATGCACTGCACCCTTGTTTGCAGCACACATGAAGGCAGAAAACAGTGCTTTCTAAAAGTCAGAGGCTTAAAAACTGAAAAGCATTCTGGTGTTTCCATTGAATATACAAAGCAGAACTGACAAATCCTGATGCTATTTATCATATGGTCCAAGGCTGAAAATTTCCAACCACACATGTCTAAAATTAAGCATCTAAATGCATGAATAAGTAACAGATTTAAATTGAATTTGGAAGCACTCATCACTTGCAAAAGTTAGTCCTTTTGGAAAGAACATAAATGGAAGACGTAGATACTCAGCGTGTGTAGAAAAAAAGTAGTTCTGAACAGGTCTAACTTGGTACAAATTTCATCCTTGTTTTTTTACACTGTCCTCACAGGAAAGTCTTGTATCATAGAGGTGGGGATGGTTATGATTACTTTCTACTTTTTTCCTGACTCTTCTTTCATAACTGAGAACTCATTATGTCTGGACACTTCTGTTTATGCTTTCTAGTCCCTCTGAAACTAAATATTCAACTGAAGGTGAAAGCCAAAATGCAAACTGTCTTAGTACTTGTCTATGTTTTCTTCTCCTTTTATCTGTTCCTTCTGCCTCGATCTGCTGTACTGAAGTTTACAAATCCTTGTATGAGGCCATCTGTCAATTATTATCCTTGTTCCCATTCTACAGGCTTCACATTTGATCTAAAGTCATTGCTCAATTCATGAAAAATCTTGTTGTTTGCTGTGAAAAAGAAATACTGAGGCTGAGGTTACAGGATTTTCGTTACCTTCTGGGGGAGCATATTTGGAACAGATGTGAATGGGCAGCCAGCCAGGTCTTGTCATCTGAGACATGGCACATGGGCACTTTTTGGTGTAAACTCTTTTAAACGTAAAATCACCCAGGCAGCAAAACAGATTGACCCATGTTACAAAAGGACTCTTTAAAAAGACTGTTCTCTATTACAAAACTGGTAGGCAGCTAAGCGCCACACAGCCGCTCACTCGTTTCCCCTGCTCCCCGCAGTGGGATGAGGGCAGAGGAGAGGCAGAGTGAAAGCAAGAAACTCATAGGTTGAGACAAAAAATATTTAATAACTAAAGGAGAAATGGAAGAAGAGAGAAAGAAAACAAAACAAGTGACATAGAGGCAATCATCCACCAACTCCCATGTGCAGACAGTTGCCCAGACAGTTCCTGAAAAAAAGATGGCTGACCTACCTAAATCCCACTCCTCTCCATTTTATTTCTGAGTGTGATGTCATCAGTTTGGGTCAGCTGTCCCAGCTGTGTCCCCTCCCATCTTCTGTGGCATCCCCAGCCTACTTGCTGGCGGGGCAGTGTGAGAAACAGGGAAGGCCTTGACACTGTTCAAAAATAGCCAAAACACTGGTGTGTTATCAACAATATTTTGATCAAAAATCTAAACCACAGCGCTGTATTAGCCACTATGAAGAAAATTAACTCCGTCCCAGCAAGACCCAGGACAGTAGTTTTGCACATCTCTATCATCAGACCTACAAATATTTCCTTTGCTGTTTACCTGAGAAATATAAAGTATGGAGCCATTTCAGGCCACTGCCCTTTTAATAGCATTTTTTAACCTTTACTGATTCTAAAGGTTGATATTTTCATTTTTGTGCCCCTGGGTAAAATTGTATGAGGATTATAAATTTCTGGCTTACTTCCTGACATGTTTTTTTGGAAAACGGGGTATTTTGCTACCAAAATAAAAAGATTCACTGTATTATGAAGTCTAACATACTTTGCATTGTTAATAAAGGTTAAGAGATCTCTGTCAGGCAGCAATGTTCAACCAATGTTTAGTAATGGGTTCCCCTAGTGAATAGATCGTTAATCAAGGCAGGATGTCTATGTACTAGTGGTTTATGTGCCACAGGGAAGGTGAATGATAGATTTAAAAAAAACCCAAACTCAGTTGTGTTTTCTCTTAATTTTGATAAAAATGGAGGAGACTTTTACCTGATTGCCCCAGTGCAAATGAATTCTTTATACTTGATACAAGAGAATTTTGGAAAACATACCTTGCTGAAAACTGTAATTGTGCATTTCCAAAATGCCCCACCCTCTGGCTTCTTGTTCAAAAACTAGTTCAATATACAGCTTCTCTTGTTAAAAAACATTAAAGGATATCCCAAAATGCAGTATTGAAATATGTCCCAAGACTGCTCTGGAATGATGGGTTCTTTATAGCCCAGTATTCATTTATATATGACATATTCTTCCTTAAATACTGTCAGTAAAATTGACTCCCCAAAGGACCCCTTCAAAACCCTGCAAAACCTTGTCGTGCATTAAACTTCAGCTCTTTTTTGTTCAAGTTATTGCAAGCTGTAGTCCTATGTTTGGTTATTATATATCAAAACACATGTCAGCATTATTGCTTTATTTTGATACTGATGTCTTTAACATTTGGTTTGTAGTACTAGACATTTTAATGTATGTGTATTTTACCTTCCATTCATTTTTGTATTTTCATTATCTTATTTTCCAAAGCCAATGTGTAATTTAGAAGTTTTTCAGGCATTCATATTTTATCTTTGATGCACTGTAGCATAAAATGAACAAGGAATCTGATCTAAAAAAATTGATTTGTGCATCTGCTCAGGTACATTTCATAGAGATAGAGATAGATTTGAAAGATTTTTGTTGATTCCACATTAGGTTGCAATTTAGATTTTGTTTTTTAAAAAAACCCACAAAATCCAACAAAAAACTATGGTGAAATCGTAAGATTGGCAGAAATATTTACATTCCTTGATGTAAGAATTCCAGTAAAAAGAGTTTACTAAGTAAATATGGCAGTGCTGAGAGCTCTGCCGGGCAGCATGGACAACCAGAAAGTAAAACTAAATACATACTAAGGGGAGTGTTTTTGTTATCCAGGTTTTGGGAAATGTCAAGAATAAGCAAACAATATAAGGGTACTGAAATTTTAAGCCTGGACTTTGAAGTTCCTTTAACTGTTCTCTTTCATTAGCTAAATGGATGAGACATTAATTGTTTTGATGATTGTGTGTATGTAGTGAGCCCCTATCTTCTTATATGATTGTACTGAGAGTGTATAAAGAAACTTGGTCCCGAGACCTGGAAGTTTCTTAAATTTCAATTATTTTTAAGTAAGACTTTCAAGAATGCAATTTTCAATTAATCATGAAGTTAATTTACTGGGAACATTCTCAACATTTTCATGTGAATTCTTCTGGCAGCAGGTAAGCCTCCTACAGTACATTTGCTGGAGTTTTATCTAATCTAATTTCCTCATCCGAAGGGAGAAGACTGACTCTCCAATTGATTCATCCCTATTCAACCACACTTTTCTTCTTAATCATACCTCCTCATCGTTCCTTTGTGTCTGCTTAACAATTGCATTACTCTCTTTCCTTGGTATTGCATTGCTTCTTTTCTTAAACAGATTGTGAAAAGGGAAGTATCTTCAGTATTTTCTTTTTTTCTTTTTGCACCCTTACCTGTTGCACCCATCAAAATCACTGTGCACAGTTCATGATGTAGCTGTGTTCACTGTTCACCACCAGGTCTTTGTTTTCCATGTTTTTGTAGCACTAAGCTATTTTTCCTTCTGCTCCCAACCTTCCTTGAAGTACATGTCCTTGAACGTTTAAACAGAGATATGTCTTCCTCTCTTTTTCCTCACATTTGTGTGGAACTTAGCTCATCTGCCATTAATTGCAGTGGAGATTGCATGACTGAAAGTGCTGTAGAAATGCTGGAGTTAATGGCAATCAGACTATGAGAAGCTGCCTCTAGCCAACGATGACATTATAAAAGTCCAAGTTGACCTTATGTAGCATTGTGAATAAGCATTAACACAAACCAAATTTGTTTAAATCAGTCTAGCAAATGGAAAAACTTAGCACTTGTCAAATGGTCAGTGTTTGTCTCGGCACTCCGGTGCCAGGGCACTTGCACACCCGGGCACCTCCCTTCTCAGATTGCAAGCAGGCCCTGTCTAATCTTGGGGACCTTGTCCACCTTGTGTGGTCCTATTGGCACCAAGTGCCCGCAGAGATTAATGGGAGTGTATCTGTTCAGCTACAAGAGACTAGAACCCTCTGACTTTGCCCTTTCCTTGTTGTATTTTTTTTCTTTGCCTTTTTCATGCTGGTCTGCAGCCTGGATGCCAGCCAATTTGTACTTCAAATAAAAAGTTGACTTGAAAGTGCTGCCTGCCATAAATGCTACAGAGGTTTGCTGAAAATCACAAAGGAAAATAAATGCAAGGGCCTACTGCATTACCTAATTCACAATAAATACCAATTCATATGCAAGTTTATGAGTAAGAAGGCGTAACTTGTAGTATGAGTTTAAAAAAAATTTTGCCTTAAAATTAGAGAAGAAGGAAATATGATCTTGCTAAGTGCTTGACTAAAGATATTTTCCTTGAAAGTACAATTCATTAACTAGTAGTAATTAAATGCCATTTTGGTGTAGAGTTGTACAGGCTTGTAGACCAAACAAAACCTTGATGATAACTCAACTAAATTTTAGATGTCATATGGTGAAGTGAGAGTTTGCTCTGTACGATAACAGCCAAGATTTATGGTACGTACAAGTATATTTGAATGTCTATTTTTGTCATACAAATTAAACTGGACATAAAATGAATGGTAAATTTTAGCAGTAAAAAAAAAGCATTCATAGCACAGCAAAGATTCATTTGGCAGGACCAGAGGCAATGGGTAGAACCTGATACAGAGGAGGTTCCCTATGAACATCAGGAAACACTTGCACTGAGGGTGATTGAGCACTTACACAGGTTGCCCAGGGAGGCTGTGGAGTCTCCATCTCTGGAGATATTCAAAAGCTCTCTGGACATGGCCCTGGGCCACCAGCTATGGGTGGCTCTGCTTGAGCAGCAGGGTTGGACAGGATGACCTCCAGAGGTCTGTTCCAAGCTCAGCCATTCTGTGGTCCTGTGATAAGGAATACGTAGCTAATGGCAGCAGCACAGTTGACTGTATGCATATGGCACATATAGTCCTGATGTGGTATATTGATGGATCCTTATTGGAAAGCATAACCTCTTATTTTGCTGAGCAATAAAGAATTATTTAATCACATACAGAAAATGCTAGTTTATTTATTTTTTAGAGAAGATATCCACACTGGTTTTAGGTATCTGTTTCTGAATACATTTTCATTTTTGGAAGCCTTTTCAGCTTTTCATATGTTGTAGTGGAGAGTAACTGTGTGATGATTCAAGAGGAGAAATTCTTGACAGACTAAAATTTAACACAGAAGAGTACTGAGATATTCAGTTCCCTATTGTGTAGATTAGATGTAACACTGGAATTTGTATTCCCCTTGTATTAGCTTTGTCATGGTAATGTACATTTATCTTTACTGCTAATATGGTAGTACCTTAGACCACAGGTCCCTCCACTTGTCCTGTGCTTGTGGATTATTACGACCTTTGAGAGTGTCACAGGATCAAGGACTGTTTGACGTCTCCCCTGAACTACAAAGCACAAGATCTGCTGCGTTGATACGGACATTTTCTGCCTGAATTTCCATTTTTTGCTGGCATTCTAATTTTTTGCCTACACCTAAACAGACGTTGCAGGTACTGGGCAGGACATTGTGGATGTGCTAGTTATTTAAGAACACTTGAGAGTTAGCACACTGTTACAAAGTCATTGATGTTATCTGGCTTCTGTGCTTTCATTAATTGCTTTGCGCACAGATGCCTGACAGAGTTCAAAGGATCAGTTATCCTTTATGGAAGGGGACAATATGGATGGCAAGAAACAAACTTGCTTCGTAAATCTGTTGGAGCATGAACATTCATTGTCATATTAATGAAAATGATCATTTTCAGTTCTTTCAGAGTAGGAAATTAAAACATAGTCAGTACAGATTTTGAGGCACAGAATAGACAATTCCTGAAGCAGCCAGTGAACAGTGGTCAGGTCAAAAACTAGACTAGAGAGGGAATAGGAAATGCCATTTATAAATAGGAAGCAAAGATAGTTCACATGAGTTTCCTGTTCTCAGAAGAGACCCCAATCTACAGTCGCCTCCAGAGGCTGGTTAAGAGGAGAAGCCCAATCTAAATGCTTTAAGTCAGCCTTTGGGAGACCTCCTCTTTGCCAATGCATCACAGGAGAGATCCAGAGAAAGTAGCAGCCTGTGCCTTTACATCATAAGTTGTAGTGTAGGACCTGACACCAAGGTACTTTACATTTAGTCTTTAGAAGATATTTCCTGCAAGATGTGTCACCATTTTATTTTATTTTTTCCTGAAGGATTAATTTAAATGCAGAGAATAGTGCTGCCATTTTCCTCCCGTGCAGACAAAAAAGACCCTGGACTATGGAACACATTCTAATATTGTGTCGTGTCCCAGATGGGCACTAGAAAAGTATTTTTGTACTTATCACGCTTGCAAATTCCCTTGTCTTATTCTGTGTGCTAGTACAGAGGATGTTTAACTAACCCAGTTCCTGGTTGGAGCCTTTATCTACTTTTTATTCATTTTGTAGAACTGCTAAATCAGGGTTTGAGTATACCTTAGTTGGAGATGTAACAGTTCTGCCAGGGTAAATAAGATGTCAGTGTTATTTTGAGTCGATGCTCAGGAGAAATGGGCTTAAATGGGTTAGTGTAAATCTAGACTATTTCAAATACCCTCATTGCTGACCTGCCAGTAATCTTTTTGTTTGTTTGTGTTGTGCTATAGTGCTTTCTAAAGTAATCTAATAGCCAAATTCCCTCTCACTTTCCTTCAGTGACTCCACAAGGGTGTGCAGGTTGCTTATTTCTGACTTCATTATCACTGACTCTTTGAACTCTGTCAGCAATTCAGTCATCTGCTAATTAAGGATCTAGAGTTTCAGTTGCGAGAAACGTAAGGTATTTTCATTTCTTAGGTACTCCCAAATCACATTACAACTCAACATATACAGTGGATTCCCTTCGGTCTGTCTCTGAACACTTGAAATGAACTTTAGAGACCACCTAGAATAGAAAATGGCAGTGTCAGCTGGTCATGACATATGCACCGTAAACACACACAGTGAGGCAGATTCCTTCATAAAACATACGAGTTATCAGGCTCTGCCCAGACACCAGCCAGACTATGACCAAAGTTTCAAGCAATACATCTTTTATTGTTCTTCTGGGTGAAGTATTTCAGCAGGTTTGTGCCCCAAGCCAAAAAAGGTTTTGTAGGGTAGTCCCACCTGCTATTCACTGGGAAAACTTATTTTTAAACTGTTTCCATGAAGTATGCCTGGTATGGGATCAGACTTTACAAGCTGAATGAGGGTTCTGCTGAATACATATGCAGTACAGTGCCTCAGTGTGTGCACCGGAAAAGGTTCAATACTGGACTCTCTCCCTCCACACCTCGTTTTTAAACTGTTAACTGTAAGCTCTCATGGTAGCAACGCTGCATCTGTACCTCAGGGGCCATTTTCAGGTGCCAGTAACCTCCTAAAAAGTACCCTTTGTGTACATGCCTTATATAGAAGTTCTCAGGCCAGAAGTGAAATGTGGAAGGTTCTTGATACTGTTCTTCTAGATTGCCCGCACAATGAAAGTGTTAAAATAATATGGAGACATTTTATAGAAAGTAAAATCCTTCTTTTTGTGATCAGATCACTTAACAATGATCTGTTAAAGATTCCAACTTGTCTCTGACTTGTTTGTCGATAAAGAGAAGTGTCCTTTGACTTGACAAATTGGTGTAGTTTAAAAACCAGTTACAATACAGCATGTGATCCTTTACAGAGACCAGGCTTTTAAAATTCAGAACAGGATCAGAAAATAAGTGTGAATAGAACATACATTTTTATTCTTGGAAAAATGCTTATTTACTGGGTGTCAGTGTGATTTGCAGAAAGGTTTCACCAATGGTTTCAGAAAAGTAATAGTCACTACTATCTTTCTAGTTATTTGACATCTTCACAATAAGGTGATGCACTAAAAAGCCAAATGACTAAATGGTTGTTAAAATATTGTCTTCGCTAACATTATTTCCACTCTTTTTTTTTTTTTTTCTGCAGCTCTGTACACTTTGATAGAAAATAAACTTTTCCTGACACAAATAAGCTATTTTGCACAATGATAGGAAATCTTCCCTGTATTCTGTTCATTTTGCACTCCTTTTTTGCCTTTGGTTTTCAGGGTGTGCTCCATGACACTGTTTACATGTTTCATACTGGGAAAATAATCTGCTAATCAATTAAATATGTGTAATAATCTCTAGAACTGTGATCTAAATTGTGTAGGCTTCTTGCCTACAGTTTGTAAAAAACAACATAGCCTTTTTTTTTTTACAATTTTATTAAGCAGTTTTGTATTTGCAGTTTGTATTGTAGCTATTAATTCTATAGTCCATGACTCAAAGAATACAGTAAAGCTAGTGGTGCCTGAAAAGCAAGCTATGAAGTGAATGATGTGGTTTGTGTTTTCAAGTTTATTGCTTTATGCTTTTAATGTCTAGTGTATTTTTATTAACAAGAGTTGCTACTTAATGCTGGGGGGCTGTGAAATCTGTCCTACTGTGATTGGACTTAGAGAAGAAATAATTTTTTTTTGTTTAAAGAACAGCAGAAATTTTCAGTCCAGTGCCTTTCTGTATGTATCACTGGCAGTTTTTTTGGCATACCTTCATTATTATGCCTGCAAGCAGACATTGCCTATTTGCAAAAATATGAATTTCTTCTGGGGCTGCTGGTTTTTAGTATAGTTTGAAGTTATTGTAAGGTCTAAAACTTCACAGATATATCATCCTGCTGAAAGAATGGTATTATTCAAGTGCTGAACCTGTAGCTTAAATTCTTGTAGTTTGAAAGCCTCCTCTCATTCCAGGTAAAACATGGAGGTGGTATCACAGCACTTCAAACTTGGGTGGCCCTTAGGATTTCAGATTGCATTGTTTGGGCAAATACTGAATGTACTGGTGCATATTCCAGAGGGCTCTGTGGCATAAAGTTCTAAGTGTTATAAGAATGTAATGGAAAATTGTAACATAATAAGGTGCTCATATGTATATCTAGAGTTCTGCATGTATACTTCTGGAAGTCTACTCTCTGGGATAAACACAGCTGCATTTATTTGAATGTGTGAAACAGATTTATATACGCTGGAGACTAAATCTTGTGTTGCACTCTTGAATACACCAGAGCACAAAATTTTAGTTGGCTGTGTATCACTGTCGTGAACTTTCTCTTTTTCTGTTGTCTTCTTAGTTGCATGAGAATTACTTCCTCTGATTTCAAGTTCAGAATTTAAACAATCAAAATCCAGGTAATTTAGCTATATACCCCTCCAAACGATTGTTCCAGGAAACAGTGAATAGCACTGCCTTAGTAAGATCCGAGACTAATGACACTTCTTCATAGGTTTAGCCACTGCTGTGAGTGTGAGGCAAAATATTGCAGTGGGAAGGATCAATCTGGGATCTAAATTTAAATAAACACAATGTTGTCAAATCACTATGATATGAATTTTAGTCTTAAATGATTAGAATTGAGTTGTAGATGTTACACTTGCCTCTCTGACCTCCTTTCTCATCTTACAACTGTTATTTGCAAATATAAGCGTATATCTGTTCACTGTTACTTTGAAAGAAGAGTGCAGTGGTGGGATTAGTTCTCATTAGGAGTGAGTATTAGATGCTGCAGATGAGTTTTATCTGCACATCCTCCAGCTCAGACCTCTTTGTTCTGAGGTCAGCCAGGAAGACAAAGGACAAGTCCCCCTTTTTCCTCCCAGACAGAAACATGGAGACAGGATGAGTAACCCCACAGGGACAGAGTGCAGATACGGGTCTGCGGTCACTGCAGAGGAAGTAGCTGATGACAGTAGTTCTGACAAGAACTGCTTAACGAGAAGAAGTTGTTCTTGTTAAAAATCTTCAAAAACATTTCATTAAATAAGGCAGAAAGAGAGGGAATGCAAAGCAAAGACACCAAAGAACCCAATCTACACATTGATTTTCTAGGAGACAAACTGTCTGAATCACAACATTTCCTAAGTGTGCCTGTGGATCCACAATGAAAGATGAATAAATTAAGATTGTCCTTTAAATAGATTAACACTTCCTATACAAACCCCAGTGCTGTGTCCTGCCTGAAAACAGATGCACGTGCATTAGAACAGGATGTCACTGTCTTGTGTAGTAAATAAAACAGAAGTGGTTTTTTTTTTTCCCAAGACGGCTTCCTTTCCTTTCTTGGACAATTCGTCTGCAATGGAACAGCCCATCTGCAGGAAGGTGACTGATAAAAGCTTGTCCATGCCCGGGTAGACCTGCTTTCCAAGAGACGGCAGAAAATAAATGATCTTTCTGAGACAGCTCAGCAATGTTTCCCAGCTTTCCACTCCTCTGCTACACTAGAGCAAACCTTTCTCCTGCAAGAGAGGAGAGCTACTTTTCTCAGAGGCTCTGCCATTCTGCACATAATTTTTAAGTTACTCTTGCTTCTCACTGCCCCAAATGCTCCCCTGAAGGCATGCCAGTTGCCTTTAGTATCGCCCATCCAAAGCAGCCTCAGACGCTTCTGTGGATCCGGGAGGCCTGTCAGCACTGCCACTATATGCAAGCCTGCCGGTGTTCAGCTCTCACAGGCCCTGGTAGTCAGAGGATACAGCTACTACTGATGCCACATATCTATTGTAGTTACAAAGCAATGAAGCCTAGCCGTACCTAGACTGACTTGCTCTCTTTGAGATGAGTCAGTCAGATATTGCAGTCAGACCATAACCTGCAGAGCACCTAATTCTTGCACACATTCACATCATTTCAGCTTCACTAGAAAATTACAGATGTAGGTGTGATGTTAGCAGAAGGAATCCATCTTAAAGCTGCTCTGGAGAAAATGTTATGGGAAAATGGAAATGCAGGATGTTGCCCAGCACTAGCAGGGGTACTCTGCTCAGGCCTAGAGGATGAAATGCCCAAGTAATACAGTTACAGTAACTTTAGTCCACGGTGGACCAATAAACATATACTTTGGTATAAGGATTAAGAATTTGTTTATAAGTGAACTGCAAGGATCTGAAAAACTGCAGCCCAGAACTGATATTTCTAGGTAGTCATGTAAGTGGTTTGCTCAGAGGTAGCCTGTTTAATCTGAGAGGAGGGAAAGAAGTGGGAAAAATTTGTTTTTGTATCAAGTTTGCATTAATTTTGTTAAAAAAATATGTGTATGATCTTGATAGCTTGACTCTTTTGCTCAGGAGCTGTTCCTTTCCCATACTAAAAGAAATGGGACCAGTGCGTACATCTGTGTGACGGAAAAAGGCGGGGAGATAAAATGCTCTAAAGAACTGAAACTTCTGAAGTAAGGAGAGAGACCGTTTGCAGAAAGAAGTAAGGTGGAGTTTTTGGCTTTAAAGAACATAATGTTTTCTCTTGGACAGGCTGTCCTCCCATAAAGCTAGTATTAGCTCTCTGGGACTTATTGGAAGCACTCAGGTACCTTATGTGCCATTAGGTCTGAGTTAATAGGGAGGAGATTCTTCAGCAGAGTGTACAGAACCATTAAGCAATGCGTTTAGTGGATCATGACTAATTGAAAAAAAAAAGTCAGATGTTCCAAATCTGTATTTATTGCAATTACTGGATGACTAAACTGGTATTCCACAGTCCATAGAGAAGGAAATTCCTCCATCCGTTAGGGAGTGTCTGTGACTTATCCAGCCTCATTTTTTTCTGGTTCAAACTTCTTTATGTGACTGGAATAAGAACACTTCCTTGCTGTACTTGTCAGAGCAAAGCACTTCAGCTTCTCGGACTTTTCTGGTTCAGAAATAATTTGCAAGCTGCTGAGATGATGATCCCTAGTTTTTTAGGCTGGCCAAACTGTTATAGACCAGCTTATAAACAACTGTAGCAAAAATGTAAAAGATCTTTCTAATATTAATTTACTCATTGCAGTCATGCCGAGGTAGAGACTTTCTTGAGAAGTCCCTGTGTTGTTCTGCTGCCTGTGAGCAATAGTCTGTGCTAGTAGACTTCTGAAGCTATTCAGTAATTAGAAACACATCTGCCAATCTATTTTTCCTGTACTTATGATGCTGTATTATCATGGTGTTTGAGGGTATTTAAGAATAGATTTTGAGCAGAATGTCTAATATAAACCAAGTGAAAATATGGTTCTATTAAGATCTCTAGAAACCATTGTTGACTAGGTCTGGAATTAATTATTAGAGCACAATCTTTTTTTGTTTTTAAATTTGTTTTCCTCTTTCCCCATCAGTGATATCTATAGCAGTACAAATTGTTCAGTATACGTTCATTTAGAAACAAAGTTTGTTTTTTAGTGTACTTGCACCTATCCTGGGCCTATCCTGGGCTTGCTACCTCAGGAAGTTCTGGCAAACAGGTAGTTGGCAGGAAAGCTCTCACCTCAGATTGCTTTATTCTGCCCTGTTTCTGTTAGTTTCAGCTGTATACTGAAAATGTAGTCTGGTGGTATGAACAGCAAGAAAGAAATCTATAAATTATCTTTGTACCACTTTGTTCCACTTATAAATGATGGCAACTGATCCAAAATACTTGGGTTCAGAGCAACATTTTGCCTCATATATGTACCAGAATGAACAAATAGTCTCTCTTCTACCCATTAGCAATCGGCATTTCCTGGCTTTACAGACAATATATTTTTTGCATCTTCGGTTATATTCTTCTGTGGCCCACAGTCTGGGAAAGAACAGATTAGCCACAGCTTTCTTCATGCTTGGGCAATATTTATGGCTGGTTTAAATTAGCAAAGTATACACTTTCATTCCTGGATATCTGGCCCATAGTGTGATGCTCAGGAAAAAAAATTCTTGTGGGCATTAGGTCAGGTTTCTTAGCTGGAAATATAGGAAAAGCTGCAGATCGATCAGTCTTGTCAGCTTATATGCTGTCATAGAATCACAGAATGGTTTGGGTTGGAAGGGATCTTAAACATCATCTAGTTTCACCCCCCCTACCATGGGGAGGGACATCTTCCACTAGACCAGGTTGCTCAAAGCCCCGTCCAACCTGGCCTTGAACACTTCCAGGGAGGGGTCAGGCACAACTTCTCTGGTCAACCTGTTCCAGTGCCTCACCACCCTCACAGTAAAGAATTTCTTTCCTATATCTAGTCTAAATCTACCCTCTTTCAGTTTAAAGCCATTATCCTTTGTCCTGTCACTACAGGCCCTTGTACAAAGCCCGTCTCCAGCTTTCTTCTAGGCCTCCGTCAGTACTGGAAGGCTGCTGTATGGTCTCCTCAGAGCCTTCTCTTCTCCAGGCTAAACAATCCCAACTCTCTCAGCCTGTCCTCACAGGAGAGGTGCTCCAGCCCCCTGACCATTTTCCTGGCCCCCCTCTGGACTTGCTCCAACAGCTCTATGTCTTTCCTGTGCTGGGGGCTCCAGAGCTGGATGCAGGACTCCAGGTGAGGTCTCACCAGAGCGGAGTAGAGGGGCAGAATCACCTCCCTCAACCTGCTGGCCACCCTTCTTTTGATGCAGCCCAGGATATGGTTGGCTTTTGGGGCTGCAAGCACACACTGCTGGCTCATATTGTTTTTCATCCACCAGTACCCCAAAGTCCTTCTCAGCAGGGCTGTTCTCAATCCACTCATTGCCCAGCCTGTATCCATGTTTGGGATTGTCCCAGCCCAGGTGCAGGGCCTTGCACTTGGCCTTGTTGAACTTCATGAGGTTCACACAGGCCCACTCCTCAAGCCTATACAGGTCCCTCCGGATGGCATCCCTTCCCTCCAGCCTGTTGACTGCACCACTCAGCTTGGTGTCATCTGCAAACTTGCTGGGGGTGCACTTAATCCCACTGTCCATGTCCCTGATAAAGATATTAAATAATGCTGGTCCCAATATGGACCCCTGAAGGACACCACTTATCACTGGTCTCCACCCAGACATCGAGCCACTGACCTCAACTCTTTGAGCGTGACCTATGCTAGTTGTAAAACCACTCCAAATGAAGACATATTCCATCCTTTTGTGCTGGTTTTGGCTGGGGTAGAGTTAATTTTTTTCATAGCAGCCAGTATAGGTCTATGTTTTGGAATTGTGCTGGAATCAGTGTTGATAATACAGGGATGTTTTCATTACTGCTGACCAGTGCTTGCACAGAGCCAAGGCCTTTTCTGCTCCTCACACCGCCCTGCCAGCGAGTGGGCTAGGGGTGCACAAGAAGCTGGGAGGGGACACAGCCAGGACAGCTGACCCCAGCTGACCAAAGGGATGCTCCATGCCATATCACATCATGCTCAGCATATAAAACTGGGAGAAGAAGAAGGAAGGAGGGGCGTTCGGAGTGATGGCGTTTGTCTTCCCAAGTAATCATTACGCGTCACAGCCCTGCTTTCCTGGAGGTGGCTGAACACTGGCCTGCCGATGAGAAGTGGCAAACGAATTCCTTGTTTTGCTTTGCTTGTATGCACAGCTTTTGCCTTACCTATGAAACTGTCTATCTCGGCCCATGAGTTTTCCCACGTTTACTCTTCTGATTCTCTCCCCCATCCCACTGGGGAGGAGTGAGCGAGTGGCTGTGTGGTTCTTAGCTGCCAGCTGGGTTTAAACCATAACACCTTTCTAGTTTGAACCTGCGGGACATACAAAACCTTTATCACTCCCCAATCCTGAAGGTGATAGAGAAAATGAGTGCCAGCATGACAGACAGAGAAATGTAGTGTAATTGTTGAGATGCTATTCTCCTTTATGGTGCTCATTCAGAGCAAGAGCAGGTCTCATGTACTTGGTTCTTGTGCAGGCTGGAAAGGTTAAAAGGTCTAACCACTCCTCTTCCTGTGCTTTTTCAGTCTCTCCACCTGAGGAAACAGAGGAGTGTATAATGCTGTGAGCCCCCAGGGGTGAAAAATGCATTGGCACTGGATGAAGGCTGTATAGCTTGGCTAGTTGTGTGGAAGCAAGCACTTAGCAACTTCTCAGGGGATGGTGGAAAGCATCCCAGTCCATCAGACAGCTTGACACAAGTGCGCACAACCTCCCCCAAGCTCTTTTTGCAAAGGTATAACTCTATGCTGCTTCTTATGTGCTGCATGCAGCAATTTAGACCTGAAAACATTAAATGTCAAATGAACACCACAGATTTTAGGGTACCTGAAAGCCATCAAACCATTTCAACTAGATCCTCTTTTTGTAATAGACTAAATGGTGTGTAATTTTAACTGCTTTGTCTATGGTAGCACCATCCACCAATGTATCTCCAACATGTTATTTCCTAGATACCAGAAGTAGCTTAATACAAGATTATCATGTAGCATAAAACTAACTCTGGCACTTGATGACACTTCACATTTAATAATAAAACATAATGAAAGCCAAAAGATATTGAAAAAAATCACCTGTTGAATATTTGTATATTTGTTTTGACAGGTGTTTTTTGGATGGGAAGTTATTTATGACTTTCAAGACAACGCCCTTTGTCTATAAACAGCGAGTAGCTGGTCCTCATGAACTCTGAGTAGCTTCTTACTTCCCCACAATACTTAATGATAACATGCTCTCTAGAAGTCTTAAAAATAGGAATTTATAAATTTGGATTTGGATTCTGTTACTACACTTATGTTGACAAACGGGGCAAATAATAGGTTTTCTTTTGACTGATGAATACCTGAAGTTTACAATGTTTTGGTTTGAATGATTTGTAACATACCTTGATTTTTTGCTTGTAATGGAAAATATAATTTGTTAGAGTGGATTTTTTTCAATGACTAACCTGACCTGATACATGCATTTTTATGTAAATTGTTGTTTGAAACAGCAAAAACCACAGATTTTCAAGTATAGCTGTCATACAAAGTACTGCGACTTTGAAAGTGAATGCAGAGATTGCAAATGATGACTATTCTGGTTAGTTAGGCCTTTATAATCTAGCTTTTATATGAAAAAAAAAACCTTACACTATGGTAATTTTTTTCATTGTTTTTCTTTTGTAAACTATTTTATTTATCTGTAGCAATAGAAACAAGTGTATTTTGTATCTATACACACACCAGGAAAGCAGATATTCTGATCTGAGTGCTAAAATTCTTAGAAAATATAAAAATTGTCTGAAAGTCCTGTTAGAAAAATACTTCAAACTTCAATGTTTTAATATCAGTAATATCACAAACCTGATTATGTCAAAGTATAATTTTAAATTCATACCATATATACAAAAGACTTCTTTCATCAACAAGTAGTATTTTCTAAAAATAGCCAGCACATTATCATTAATAAACAATATACAAAGTCTCTACCAAAAGATGAGCAGTATGGCCTTTTTTTATCCAAAACGTGCTATTGTATTGCCTCAAAACCTGACTGATTTGCTTGTGTGACTGCCTCAATGGAAAACAAATAAGGTTTTTACCATAGTGTTGTTCTTGGCTTTTTAAATTAACACGACTGGAAGACTCTGATGAACTTGAGCAATGAGGAGAACAGGAGAAGAGGTGAACAGGTGAATAGCCTAACAGACTCCACCATAGATATGTTAGACATGGAAAGTTACGTTATGGTTAATGTTGTGTAGATGTGTTTACATGGTATGTGAAATGGGAGAGGGAACTTTCACTGTCACCTTGATAGTTTGATATAAACCAGTGAACATATAATTGAGCTAAAGATGCAAGAGTTGCCTATGGAACTCAAAACTGTACTGCATACAGAGCTGAAGGGAAGCTGATGGCAGTGGCAGTGAGGTGCCTGTAGACAGAGAAATTTACCTATTGATAAAACATATTCTAGGTTGTGAATGTCCTTTATGTCCTCTTTCCATCAGGTGGAGAGTAAAGGGCATTCACAGGGGCTGGCTAGAGGAAGACTGTATAAATAAAGGAGCTTTCCCTGTGTTTTTATACGAAGAAAATAAGACTGGACAGTGTGCATTACAGCAGAGCTTCATATAGCTCTACAGCTCCAGAGCTTTAAATTATTTTAATACCTAAAAATTATTTTCAAAGACTATTTCCTAAGGCTGTGTTTGCAGTGTTAACTAGTGTGCATTTCTCCTTGCAGCACAGTTGATCAAAACCTGTTATTCTCATTGTTCATTCTGCCCTATTGGGTACATAATGGTATGTGATGACTTCTTGAAAGTGAGAAGTTTAACAGTTATTTTGAATCTGTAGTGAGGTGTAATTCTGATTCATACTTTTTCATCAAAGTGGTTAGACAGTTTTTCAGATCTTTTGAGTTTTAGGAATGCCAGGCAGTGGAAGATTCAGAGTGCTCCAAACATGAACATAGCTCCAGATAACTGGGAGACAGGGTAAAAAGAGGGAGGAGAGGGAATGTTATTTCAGCTAAAAAGCTTTGTTCCTTAAATGACTTACCCTAATACATGCTAGAAATCAGCAACAGATCTAGAAACAGAATGCAGTTATATTGCTTTCCAGTCTGAATTTTGTCCTTGCTCCAGTCACAACAAATCTTTCACTTAAAAATACTTAAATGGTTGTGTTTATACAATGGAGTAGTTTTGCTTTTGCAATGTTATCCCAGTTCTATTTGATATTTTGAATGTAGGCTATTCGGATCACATTTTATCCAAATCTTAATTAGTCATAGTGTGGTATGATTCTGAATAGGATTAGAATAAAGTATATTTTATCAATGCACACATTTTTGTAGCATGGATTGTGAGATAAACTTGGCTATGCCTCTGTTTAAAATTATGCAAGAAAAAAAAAATCAGTCATTTTCTACCCATTTCTTTTCCCTTTTTCTATCCTACTGAATCTATTCCACTTACTAACATTTGCAATGTGCAGATATTTTGTGGATATAACTGGAAACTGGTAGCTATTATACATTGGCTAATCCTGTTAGAAAACTGTGTTGAGAGCAACAGCTCAACAGGAATCTGTGAATCCACCTCAGAAAAGGAATTATTAGTGACAGCTGGTGAACATAGTTATGCAACATAGTTCTATTGGGAGGAACGCAGCTAATTTAACAGATCTGTCTGCTGGAAGAGCTCAGCTGAGCTAGAAGTGTGACTAGAAAAAGTATGTGTAGGTCAGCAACCTAGGTTTAATAGAATTAAAGGCAGGATTTCTTTTTACTCCGTTACAAGGAAAAAAACAGAAATATGAAAGGAGCAGAAAGTCATGCCTGCAAAATGTTCAAGTTGAATTTTCATATTTTTCTGACTGTAAGGAGAAGGCTCCCGTGGAGAAATCCTTGTTCATGGGACACTGAATGAAGAAATATTTTGGAAGAGAAGTCCAGATGTCACACTGAGAAACAATGCTTAGCGTGGCAGTGTTTTAGACTGTGTGGTTTGGCCTCTGATGAACAATTCTCGCTGTAAAATGAGGAGTGCTAAATTGAGTTGTGCTCAGGGCACTGGCTTGTGAAAGAGTCAGGCTGAAGCTGACAGCAGCACTTGTTGGTGTCAACCTTCTGTTGTCCTGCTCTTAACCCAAGGCACTGTACCACTAAGGCAGCTGTTACAGACGTGCTTTGTGTTGCATCTCCAGCCACTGTCGACTAATGGTATATATAATGATAATAATGGGTCAAGGGTATAAGCCAGGCTGCAAATAATGGTAGAGAGCTAGGAAGAAACTTATTTTTGGGAATGGTCTTTGAATATTGTGTCCTGTGGAGCTTATTACTCCTTCCTCTCAAATGTCTGGTACTGGTCATAGCTGGAGGGCAGTACCGGAGCAGGCTATCGATCTGATCCAGTTTAGTGGTTCTGTAGTGCTATTGAGAATAATCTGGTGCACTATGAGCAACTTACTATAATGTAGTTTTTATATTATTCCTAACATCATAACATAATCCATTTTACTTAAAGCACTGATCTTTCTAGTACCACTGTTCAAATGAAGCCCAAGTAAAAATACACAGGGGCTCAACAGCATTATGAACAGAGCTTGTCCCACATTAGAGTTCAGTCAGATTCATAAATTCTTAGACTGTATTGATCGACTATATGGCATGTATTCATTCTCTCTGCTCCTGAAAACTAGCGCTGTCCAGAAAGGAAGTTCTATGTAGTGATAGGAATTCTTCAATACTGCAGCATAATTAACACTGTTTCTACTGTAATACCTTTCTCGCTTCCCCAAAACAGATTTCCCTCTTCAAGTGACGCAACTTTTTCTTGATGATTATGCACCTATCTCTCTTCTACTGATGGCCTTTTTTCCTGTTGTCGCTGGTGCTGCCTTCACAGTGGTTCTCATCTAACCCCATCCATTTGGGCTCTGTGCTGGCTCCGTTTTTTTTCCCGTCTTAGTTGTTATGTCAAAAAAAAGGAACTGGCATGGAGGCCTTGTGGGAATTGTGAAGTGGGGATTGAAAGGGGCATATTCCATTTCTGAAAAGGTATTTAGGGTAGTGAATATCACCCCTTTGTAGTTGGAAGTTCCAGTATTCATCTGTTGGTTGGGCCTAAAGGCGTCCAAGTCTGTTCTGCATGGGGCTGGGGAGTTTCTGGGGTTGAGGTGAGAGGAAGAGAGGAGAGAGACAGTGCAGTTTCTTTCTAGATCTCAGTCAGAAAGGCCCAACAACAACAAATGTCTTAATAACTGCTTTAATGAGACAGAATAAGAAAATAAGTATAGATAGCAAGTAAATCTTACATCCCTTCAGATAATGGACTCTCTGCTTTTGCACAGCATCAGATGGAGCCCAGATGGATTTTCCTCTGGTGCACTGCACAGAGCAGATCTGACACTGTCAGTGGAAAGAACCGCTCCCTTTTGGTCCTTCAAGCTAATACACAATTTCCTTACAAGGAAATGACTCTGTTCCTCCAGGATGTTATCATGAGAATTTCTCGCCGCACTTTCAGAGAAGTGCCACCCAGGCAAGGCCACCCAGGTAGTGTAATTGCTGGTATTGAATGGGAGCTGCCAGCAGGCTCCGCTGTTACAGTCAGCTGGGTGAGTTTAGCCTGCAGCTAGGGCATCTGTGCAGCACAACATAGGCTAGACAGCCATGCTGTACATGCAGCACGGGCCTACACCCACTCAGGATACTGTTCGGTGGATTGCTAACTCTTCAACGTACAACAGTCTCAGACAGGATCGATACAAAGACCTTGAGTGAGAATCAAAGAAACAGAGGTTACATCATGAATTCTGGTTTTAGGTGGTTCAGTTACTCAATAATGAGCACATCACTTCTCTGGGACAGCTCCCACGTCAGCACATTATCAGTGCCAGCTTTTGTGCTGAAACTGGCAGGTGAGAGCATTGATGTCCAGTCTTTCACTGGCCTAGAGCCTCAGCTGGCTTTCCTGTCTCTGGGCTGCAATCTTGTCTCCAAAATTGCTTACTATCCCATACTTCTCTCTTCTGATAACTGTTCAGGGGGTTTGTCTCTGTTGGTCCCCTTTTGGTTTTCCCTGTATTTCCTTTCCTGGTGCTTCAGGAAGCTCTGAGCACACTCCTACCTTTATCCCAGTCTTAAAATTTCTCTAGAAAACCATTTCAGGGGAAGCTCTTTGTTTTGACGTCTCCCTCCACATTTCAAGGAACCAAGACTTTTCTCAACAGACCAGGAAAATCATGGCCAAATATATTCCTTGGAACATCATGGCAACAAGCTTGTCACACTGGGTATCTGATATTGCCTATACCTGCCAAGAGTATGTAATGGGTCTTGGGTGTACCTGTGTCTCCTGCTGTCCTATGCCTTCGTTCTGATGGAGGCACTTCTGCCACATGGTTACCACTTAACTTGTTTGCTAATCACAAGCAGGCAGAAATATGGGACAAACAGGGAGTTCTTACTGTGTACCTGGATGGGTAACCATGGAGGAATAACTTTACTTGTAAGTGAATGCAGAACATAAGGTTATATCAGCTCTGAGTAATCTTTAAGAGTGCTCATTTCCATACAATTCAGCTTATTTCATGAAAGCACATGGTGGCAGAAAGGGCCCTGCTTTATTTGTAGATGAAGAAAAGGGGATTGGAGAGCATTTTGGATCAGGTGAGATCACTTATTTTGGTAACTCAGATAAGCTGAGAACTACCAAAGTATCATTCTACCTGGCAAGGGTTATACATTCTTATATTGCTGAAGAGACAGTCATGTGATTCCATCTTGTGAGTCTTGACTGAAAATGCCTTTAAATAGCAAATATGTCTGTGTTTAATGTGGTTTTGCATTGTTAGACTCGACATACAAACAATGAAATGAGAGGAGTATTAAATATAACTCAGTGCTTGGAATGCCATGCTTATGCAAGAAACCACACCAAACTGCGAGGGAAACAAGGAGAAAAAAAATCACAAGTATTAGTGGGAAAAAAATGTGCTTTGGGGTTGCCAGCCAAAGCATACAGGGGTAATAAAACAAAGGGGATTTTGGAGAGGGAAAAAAGGCAGAGCTGAAACTGGGAGTCTATCCTCTTGTTTCCCTCACCTCTCATTGTAGGTGTAGAACAATGTACCATTCATGTCTGAAATGCCTCACAGATGTTCTGCTGGTGGAATGGGATGGACATGTGTCAAAAGCAAAGTCCACATCCTGTTTATGTTCTGACTGCTGTCTGTTTTAAAGGCTTTCTGTGGGCCTTAAGACAGCAACAAGACTCAACTCCAAGTTGAGTTCTTTCTAAAACATCTGTGTTAGTACATTAATGCTTATTTAGTAATGGTAGTGCCCTAAATCTGCTGGTTTCACTACAGCATGTAAAACCTATCCATCACAAATATTTACCAAGTTATTTGATACTTTAAGATCTCTTTCTACCTCTTCCTTCTGCTGTGTACTTAGAAGTTGTGACTTTCTCTTTTTATAGCAAATGTGGTGATACTGTAGGTTTTGTCATCCCAAGTGTTCACCTATGTAACTGAGGTCCTTCTAACCAGGGGCAGCTCTTGCCCTGGGAATAGTGTAATTCATTCACACCAGCGGTTTATAACCCTTGATAAAGTGTTATTGAGACTCATTTCCCTCTTGTGCTACACAAAACCAGGCACCATGACACACAGGGAACACAGGAAAAGACAGCATGCTATACCTGGACAGTAGCCCTCACTGGATATTTTCCCATCTGTTCCCAAAGCCGTGGAGCTGCACAAGGCCAAGTGTGAAAAGTGACGCATGGGAGAACGTTACAGAGTCACAGCTGTCCTGGATTTTGTTCATGAGACAAGTGGTCATAATTTATTGTACAGTGGTGTGTTTCACCCTTTCATTTTAAAATAATGCTTAACAAAGGTGCTCTTGCATTACAGAGTCCCCATGCATTTGCATATTGGCACAGAAGACCTCAGTGGGGCTTTCATGAGCTGCATGCAAGCTATCACACAGCAACCCAGGCTAAGTGTGAAAGGGACACGCAGGAGAAAGATACAAGGTAATGGCCATTTCTCCTGTTTTCCACTACATAAACAGATAGCATTCTTGCCTCATTAGTGTTATCTTGATAATGAATAACCTATATCATTCTGGCTTTTAAAGTGCTTTCCTCAAATTTCAATTCTTTTGTGTGTGTGCAGAGAGGCACACACATCTGATGTAATGTTTTTGAGGCGATATTCACCAGCTGAAAAGCATTATCGCCGCCACTGCTTTTAACTATTTGTTTCTCAGCATTTAGTTGGTAGAAAACAATTTCTCTGACTGCACTTGGCAATAATGAAGCACCAGAGTCCCTCTAATAATGTTTTAAATAGGAGAAACCACTGCCTACACATCTTCTAATAAGGAGCATCCACTGAGTTTAATTAAATCGCGTAAATGAGAGTACTATTGTTCTTATCCTACACAACCTCCTCCTTCTTAAGCACCAGAAGAGCTCAGTTTTAAAGAATCTGCTGGAAGTTAATAGATCCAGGCTGTGATGACTGGAGTTGAGGAAAGAGTCAGAGACTTTCAGAGAAACTGTCCTGGCAGTAAATACTTTTCCTTAGATTCAAGTGGCTGCATAGCATGATGCATGGTGAACTTGTTTGGCTGCAGTCAATGAATGGTAGCAGAAGCAGCCACAAGTAATACTGCGGGCGAAGGTTGTTTAGTCTTTTTATTTCGTTCCATTTGTTTTATATTATGCTACGACTTCTGAGGAGGGGGGATGTAATAACCTTTCTGTTCCCTGCCACAGAGGGGTATGGAGAAATTCATGAAGGAAACAGCTGGACTGCCATTGCACATGGGTAGTGGGAATCCGTTTTATTTTTGTTCCATGCTTCTGTAATGTTGGGAGAGGAATAATGAGCACTTTGTTTCCTTCAAGTGGTATGTATTGGAGAGAAGGTGAAATGACATGTGAGGTTTTAACAGTTTATGGAAAGCAGCTGCGATGTGAAGAAGAATAAAATGGTTAGAAACACTCCCAGGATATGAAGCATTACTCCAGAGCTTCAATTTTGTGCCGTTACAGACCTGGAATAGACTGTTTTCCAGAAAAAGGGGCACAGTGGCATCCTTGTTTTCAGGGATCAGGTGCTCTGGTTGAGGCCTATCCTTTTTGGTAAAATTTAGAGACATATTTCCCTCTGTGACCTTTTACCTGAGCTGAGTGGGAACTGTGCCCATGCATTGATGCTATTTGGGGAGAAATTTGGTCATTGGTCTTCATATTTTTCCTTTTCTATGAGTTGTCCTGTTTTCTAAGTTTGACTTTCTGAGACAATCAATGATCTGTGCAGCACTCTGTTGCTAAAGAAATGTCCAAAGCACACCTTACCGTGTAAGATACATAAAGGATGCAGAGTTGACAGATATGCACACAATTTTCGTGCTTCTCTGCTATGACCAGAAACTGTAAGTACCTGTATCTAGAGATATTAAAATGTTCCTTTTCTTCCAACTTTGTCCTTGTAAAGAAGAATTATTGGGGTTGGAAGAAACACATCTAATCCAACAACCCTGCTCCAATTAGAGTAGGTTGCTCAGGGCCTTCTCCAGTTGGATTTTTATTATCTCCAAGGATGGAGACTCCACAACTTCTGTAGGTAACCTGTGCCAGTCATCAACCACCCTTACAGTAGAAAAGGTTATGTTAAGTAAGTGTAATTTCCTGGGTTTCAGTTTGTGCCCAGCGCCTCTTGTCCTGTCAGTGGGTCCCACGGACAAGAGTCTATCTCTGTCTTCTTTAATTTCTCCCATCAGGTGTTTATACACATTGATAAGATCCCCCCTAAGCCTTCTGCTCTCCGGGCTAAGCAGTCTCAGGTCTCTCCTTCCATATCAGATCCTCCAAGTCCGTTAATCATCTTCATGACCCTTTGCTGGACTGATTCCAGCATGCCCATCTCTCTCTTGTACTGGGGAACCCAGAACTGCACCCAACTCTCCAGATGTGGTCTCGCCAAGGGCTGTGTAGAGGCGAAAGGTCATCTCCCCCAACCTTCTGGGAATGCCCTACCTACCGCAGCCCAGGATACCACTGGGCTTCTTTGCTGCACCAGGGCACTTTGAAGCTTGTTGGCCACTAGAACTCACAGGTTCTTATCTGCAAAACTGGTCTTCAGCCATTCAGCTCCCAGCTGGTACTGGTGCATGGCATTATACCTCCAAAGGTGCAGGACTTTGTACTTTCCTTTGTTGAACTTCATGAGATTCCTGTAGGCCTATTCGTCCAACCCATCAAGGACTCTCTGAATAGCAGCACAACCTTCTAGTGTATCAGCCTCTCCTCTCAGTTTCGTATCATCTGTGAATTTGCTGAAGATGCACTCTGCCCCATTGTCTAAGACATTAATAAAGAAGTTGAACAGTGCTGGTCCCAGTACTGATCTCTGGGGTACACCACTTATGACTGGCCTTCTGCTGGACTTCATGCTGCAAAACACAACCCTGTAAGTCTGGCAGTTCAACCAGTTTTCAGTCCATGTCACTGTCCACTTACCTAGTCTGTATTTTATCAGTTTGTCTATGAAAATATTATGGGAGACAATGTCAAAAGCCTTTCTAAAGCAAAGGTAAGAAATGTTCACTGCTGTCTCCTCATCTACAAAACAACTCCTCACATTGTAGAAGACTACCGGTTTGCTCAAGCACAATTTACCTTTTATAAATCCACGCTGACTAGTCTTAGTTGCCTTCTTGTCCTTAGCATATTTTGAAATAATTTCCAGGATTACTTGTTCTATCACCTTTCTGGGCACTAAGGTGAGGCTGGCCATCCTGCAGCTCCTCACATTCTGCTGCTTGCGTTTCTTGAAGACAACAGTCATGGTTGCTTTTTGCCAGTCCTCCGGAACCTCCCCCAGTTGCCATGACCTTTCAAAGATAATTGACACTGACCTTCATAAAGGGGGAAAGCATGAAAATTAATCTAGCTGCTCTGGGTGTGTGTTGTCTATCTGCCTGCTTGCCTTGAACTTAAGTCAGCCATTTCAAACATAATTACATAGATTTGAACGTGACACAGCTTTTGTATGCACTTTTCAAGATATGTTATTCACTTGTGTTAAAACATGAAGTGGTAGAGTTTGACTCCGCCTCTAAGACCAGATTCTTGCTGGTGCTGATCAGTATTGTCTTTAACGGCATCACACAAATGAGAACATGATACAGGGGACGGCTATTTATGTGATTATAACTATTCATTGTAGATGTTTTTGATCATGCAAAACCAGTCATCTGTTTCTTTCTGTGCGATTACATAAACACTGAACATCTTGACCCTTCTTTGTAAGAAGAGTGATGTTATGAAAATACCCATCTGTGGTATTAATGCTCAGCAGCTGTGATCCTTTTATACATAAATAAAAATTCGTGTGCCCATCCATGATATCTGTGATATTTCTGATACCTGGTTCTTTCAACAAAACTGTATCATGGGAATCTATTTATGAAAATCAGTTGCTGCCCAGCCTCAACAAGACATTATGTTCATAACTTTAAATGACTGCTCTTTTCCCTTAACAACTCTGCCTGCCCCCACCCCGGCAGTTAAATAATTAAAAAGGAATGCACAAGAGTTCTATTTTTAGTTCCCATATAAGATTTTAAGCCTATTATAATTAAATACAAGCTTACAAATTGCTTTTGGGAGTGTTAAGTATCTACAATTTCAGATAACATTGCTTGTTATCAACACGCCTGTAAACTAGGCCTGAAGATCTCAGATTTGATAGCAAACTAAATTATTTTAAATTAGTGGTCTTTCAGAAGTTTTTTGTTTAAACTTTATTGTGTCTCAGTTCCTAAGCTGTGGACTTAGCCTAGTAATGCTTTATTCATTATGAAGTATCTTGCAGTCTTTCAGAAATGAGTTTAAAAGACAAAGCAAACAGCTAGTGTCGAAGTATCAAGCCACAGAAAAGGAGATTGTTTTCTGGAGAGAGAAAATCAGTCTTTTCCTAACTTAATAGTCTCTACAATGTTAACCCTTTTGAAGATTAATTTTTATTTATATAAAAAGCATGAAGAAATTAATATGTCATGCTTCATTTTATTTCTCTAGGTCTAGATTACAGGATTGGTTCATATGAGCAAGGATAACAAGTTGTTTCTGAAAGAGCAAAGTTGAATTAAAAAAAACCTGAGGATTTATACACAATGTATATATTCGGTGTAAATACATATTTATATAGTCAGTATACAGTTTGATACTGCATCAGAACAGTAGTCTTAGTTAAATCAGAACTGATTGAAATCACTGATGAAACTTAATAAAATTTAATATAAGTGCTTAAGGCTTGAGAAGAAATTAATGTGTATATTAATAACACCATCAATGTTAATGATGAGTTAATAAAAACAATAGAAACAGACAACAATGCTCTTCCCCTTCTGCGTTAATGATCATAAACCAGCATTTTTTCATAAGTTCTGTCTGTGCTGTGGGAGATACCATGATTGACTGCATGAATGGGCACCTTTGGTCCTTACGGAAAAAGGATGAAAAGCTAAATACAATTTCTGCAAACTTAATTCAATTGTTTGATTGCATAATCAGCAGTAGACAGCAGGAGTCGGGTGGAAAATTTACTTAGGTATTTCAGTCTTTTAATTCTACTCTCACAAGTGGTGCAACAATTTCAGAAGGAGATATTGGCCTAGTTGACCAATGATAGAGTGACACAGTGATGCATACGTCCTCTGTGTGGTAGATGACATAAGTGAGAGTAATTCAACTTTCTATAGGGAGAAAATCATGGAGTCAGAAGCATATTACTGTGTTGCTAAGGCGAATCAAGTGTTATCATTCTAAAACTGCGGCAGAGTATATATGAAATCTCCCAACCTCAGACCCCATAGTTTAAATGTCTGCGTATTGCAAAATTACTTCTCTATCTCTCAACTACCATTAAAATATGAACATGCTGCTCATTTTCCAGTTACTTCAGCCAAAATTTTTTTTTTTTTTTACTCATCATTTTGTATGGAGGACAGCTGTGGGGTGTACTTTTATGTCTTGGATCAAACATGAACATTATTTCCATAACTTTCTTGATTTCGGTTGTCTCATATCCCTTAGAGTTATCTTTTGGATTTTTTTTTTTTAATTTGAATTTTCATAAACAATGAATCTAAAAAAAGAATCCTACCTGCTGTCCTTCTCTACCACCAAACCCAACCTTCTCAAGATCAGTTCCAAATGAATCTGACAGAGTTTTAAGGGTTTCAAATTAATCATATTTTTACAAATGTCACTAAAAGTGGATATCTAGATGCACAGCAGAGAGTCTATTAATGTTCCTAGTGAGAGAGAAACTGCAATACATTCATGTTGTTTTTTGACTCTCAGGGTGTCCAGAAAGAAGAGAGACTTCTGGAGTTTTCTAACCACTAGACATAATCATTTGGACTGCTCATTTGTTTGGATGTCAAAGTTAGCTCCAGAAAACCAAATTATTTTGTTCTGATTGATTTTTTAGATTTTTAGGCAGAACAATTATACATTATTTTCCTATTGTGGGTATCTGTCTGGAAGTTTTGTTAGAACTGCTGGTATCATCAGACATGAAGCTCATGAGAAAATTGACCAAGTTATTTTCTAAGTCCAAACAGTAATATGAATACCTTAAAAATGGTTGATACTATGAAAACTCTAAATTACAGCAGGTGGGATTTCTCTTACACACAGGTTTTTAATTATTAGGCTGTGAACCTGCTCTAACGTCTACTGTTCAGGAGCTGTAGTTACAAGTTTTTGAATCACCTTTGAACGTAAGCAAATATTCACAAACATTTCTGTCAAATGCTATAATGAAATGAAATAAACTTAGCTTCCTCCTGAGATCTCATGTGCAAGTAAGGTACATTCAAGACATGAACTGATGAAACGAAGTTATGAACCATGGGGTGTACAAACCTGAAGTTTAAGCCAAAGCTATAGTCTGGGTGGTCTGATTTTGGCAAATCTTCAGGGCTTGCTACAGCAAATAAGAATGGTATTGATGTATTGATGAATTGGAGGATAACAGTAAAGAAACTACATTATTGGGATGAAAACTATGAGGAGGTAGGTGGAAGAAAGTGTAAGGACCTGTTTGAGTAAAATAATGAATATGAAGGATGCTGGAGTTATTGTCTAGGCAGTTGGAGGTTTGTTGATTTAGAATGGAGTATGTTAGGTAGGGAGACAAGAAACTGCCCTGGTAGCACGCAGTGAGGAAAACCAGGATGTGTGTTGCCAGCTGCCTACCTCCCTTCCTTGTCAGACTGGTTCAAAAACTGGTGAATCGTTGCAAAGGGAGGGGTTTTCTTGTTATTCATACACTTCTTGATTAATACAAGAGAGGCAATTGGCCCTGCTTGAGCTGGAGGAGTTGGACAAGACCACCTCCAGAGGTCCCTTCTGACCTAAAGCATTCTGTGATTCTGTGAACAATGGATTTTGCAAGGTTGGAAAAAAAGACTTTTCAGTAAGAACTCTGAATGTGGGCCTACTGAAGAGGCACAGCCTTACCTATGTACAAAATTGCGTTTTCAGATCCTTTGTGGGAATAATTGTCTATGGTGTCTCAAAACTCATATTCGCCTGTCTCCAAGATGACACCACAGTTAATGACCACCGGTTAGTGGAAAGATGGTTGTGCTTCTCTTTCTCAGTCAAAATAGATGTGATACAGACAGGAACTGATGATATATAAGATAGCAACACTATGCAGAAAGTACTAAGTGGTTAATGTACAGTTGATAAACTATCTAAGATACTGCTCAGGATATCAGGTTACATTATTAATGCTACATTGAAAGGGATGTCAAGGGGCTTTTGTGGTTTATGAAGTAAACTGTTTTCACTTGGTAGTAAATACAAGACGATGATGCAGGCAAATAGCAATCATGAAACCACAGCAAAGAAGCTTTAAAAATGCCAATGCATAGACAATGAACTTAGAGGGGAAATTACTAATTTTCAGAATCCTTTATTTTCTTTCACATAAAACTTAAAACTTTGGTGGGAGGTGTAACTGGCTATGAGATAAGTAGACTATTGTCCCAAACTATCAGTCACGTGTGGCTTTCTGTATTGGGAGGACAATCCCTTTCAGAATGACGTCACTTGCACAAATGAATAGGTAGATTGCAGCTGTTAGTCTCTGCCCACATGGGACAAAAGGTATATTTTTCCTCAGGAAATGAGAGCTACCACTTATTCTTTAAGACAATTAATCAAAACCCTTTTAAGCAAAGAATAGGAGGATAAAACACAGACACATACATTTTCTGTCCTGCTACTGTGGTCTAGGTAAGAACTTGACAGTAGTCCAAATGCTTGCTCTGAGAAGGATTTGGTGGTAAAAGTTAATCATCTGCTCTGATTTTCTATTTCCATGTTGGAAGATTCAAAGGAAAATTACTTTTCCTGGTTTTGTAAGATTTTTTACTAGAAATAAAAAGGAATTACCTTTATAGAAGAAACATATATCTTTTTATCCCTAAACCCTGCTGCTGATATTTCTGTGTATTGAAGCCAAAGGATTTCTTGGAACGCATTCGAACTTGCTCCTTCTAGTGTCTTTGGTGTCCTATGCGCAGATGTTTTCCTCCGAAGTGTTAGGATTATCTTGATTTGGGAGGAAACCCATTTAAAGTCGACCATGTCTTTACCTTTCTGCCAACTTTTTTAAAAAAGTCAACTATGATAAAAATAGTAAGGATAATAAACTCATTGACTTCATTCAAACTTCAAAATCAAAACTTGATTAAAAAGACAAAGTATCATCACTTTTCTTACCTTGGAGGTCATTCCTACAAGATGCTTTTATTTGTTGGGGAAAAACCTGGCACTTTATACTCTGGAGCTCTGGAAACTTCCACATTTTGCTACTTAATGTCTAAACTTCTGAATGAGGTTTTTAAAATATCTAAAAACTTTGGAATGCACTTTAAGAATGAGTCATGGGAAGTAATTTAAATACGCTTATCATTTAGGAGCTAGACTAAGTGATTAACTTGCAAGAATCATTCCTTACTAAGATGCTATATTTTTCCATGTATTTTATGTAGACGATATACGTTACATAATTTCTCTGAATAGTCACAGTGATCTCTTATCTTCTTCTCTTATTTTTTTCACCTTAAGTCAAAATCCTCATTTTTCTTGCTACAGAAATGATAGCCAGTTCCTAGGTCTTGTTTTACTTGGAAGTATTCCAGAACAAGCTTTTGGAATGATGTTCCTGTGGATACGCAAAATTCTGCATCTCACTGGACTAGAGGGCTTTTGCCATTCTCCCTGCCACTCCACACAGCATAGCTCCTCATTTGCACCAAGCAGCAATCTTCCTTGTATGCCTGCTATCCTAGGATCACTTGTCTGTATACTTATTCAAAAGCTCTCAACTACTTACAAACCATTTTGTATCTCTCTGTACCACATGCTGGGTGTTCTAGTTATTAGCCCCATTCAGTGCTGTTTGTGAGTCTAGTCGTATGGCATGGCTTGGATTATTTTTGCCCTGTGAGAAGGGAATCTTTCCTTCTCAGCAGTCAAGACCTATGAACAACTGTCACAGCAAATGGTAGCAGAATGTGAGTCAGAGCAAAACCAAAGCTCTTCAGTCAAGCTGTATTTGGGTAACTACAAGTAGTGCTCCTGCTGTATGTACTGAGAGAAAGTGACTGTAACTCTGCAAGAGATGTTGCCACCCAGTTCCGTCAGAGATGTTTGCACTGATAGGGGCAGAACCTTAAATCCAATTAACTTGCCTTCCTCTGCCAGTACCTGCCTTCTGAGAAGGCACAGATCTACTGGACATCAGATTCGGAAAGCACATTACATCTCAACGGAGACACCCATGTTTTCTCGGTTCTAGAAACCAGGCAGAGACTGCTGTGGAGCAGTCCTGCTGGAAGATATAAGAGAAACTGCAATAAAATCCAGTAGGCGCATTTAATAAGCTAGTTCCAAATGATGGCCAAACACTGCTATTTCTGGTGTGTTGGTCCATATGCCTCTTTGTGTGCATAGTATTTTACCAATGCCAGATGGTTAATGGTTGCTTGCTAAAACTAGAAAATTAACTATGTAGCTGACCAAGTATGTTGCTCATTCGTCTTCTTATTGGAAGGCTTAATTTCTTCTGTTTGGCTGGCTGCTTACCCCAAGATGGAGGTAATCATCGGCATTAAATACAATGAATAGCATTGTTGCTTGATTTCTAGAATGGCTTTTACAACAGACAAGAAAGCAAGGGAGGAAAAGTACTTTGGTATACAGTTCAGTGTTTTGAGCTCTTATTTATACTATATGCATAATTCTGGCAGTTTTCCTTGAGACTGAGAATAAAACTCTCTGCATCTTGAAAGGTAGCAACAACCATTAATTTTCTTTACTAAACAAGAGTCCTATGAAAAAAAGATATGGCAAGGTGTCCACTGCCTCTTGCCTGCTTCCCTTTTTGTCTACTATTCTCACTTTCCTATTGGGTGTGGTCAGACAGAGTGAGAGTAAAACAACTTGTGGCATAGCTGTTTCTTCTGATTAACAGCTACATGATATTTCTTACTGTCTAAATACTCCAGGCTTTATGACCCTCAGGCATGCTGATGTAACAACAAAACAGTCAATTTTCATATATCTGGAAACTTTGTTCCATTGGCAGAATTGTGATTTCTTAGGATAAAAGAATGCTGAGAGATCTTCCCTTATCCTCAAACAGGCAACAGTCCAGAGCACTTGCCTTGTACCCAGAGCAGAGTGGCGCAGGGTGGTGTCTATCTGTAACACCAGGTACATCCTTTAACAATGGACTATTCTATGACAAGGGATCTGTTTCTGGATTTTCATGATGCTTCACAGCATCTCTGATTTCTCCCAATAAAGAGCAGGGGAAAGAGGAAAAGGCAAAATAGCAATGTCTTGTGAGATTAAACTTGTTCTGTCTCTGATTTATCATCTCTAGGTGGTAGCTAAATTTTATGTTTAAGCAAAAGAACAAACTTTTATTAGAGCTTTTTGTCAGTGTGCTCACAAAGCAGAAGAAGGGATAGAAGAAGGCTCTTGGAAAAGGCAGAGAGCTTTCAGGAAACTATTCAGATTAAGAGATGGTAATTTGAACAGATATAGAATGCAGTAACTGTGCTTGTGAACCTTGAGACACTACATATTCTCCACAGCATGTGAGGAGATTCAATGCCATCTGTGATTTTTTTCCCTCTCCCGCATAGTTAGCTGATGCTGCTGTAAAATGCCTCCTCTGGAACAGGAAGAGTCTCCTAAGGCTTTCTCAACGCATTGTTTGTGATCACAGTGACTTGGGTATGTCACTGTCATGTACTAAGTACATATGTGTACTCAGCTTGCTGGACTTCTGTTTCTCATGTCTTAAGTCCATCCTGTTGTGTTGAATCAGGGGTTCAGCTTAGCCATATACACAGCCCAAACCAGCAATGACTAATAAATGTTTACACAAATATAGTTAATTTCCTTCTTTGCAGAATGCTTTCTCTCTTCTTACAGCCAGCATTTAATCTCATGAGTTTGGGAGATTTTTAGATGCATCATTTTAATATGACTGGTATGCTTATAAAGCTTCTCTCTTTCCCATTTGTTGAAGAAGCTTTTTCACTTGCTCATGAGGAGTTTGTGCAAAGTGGAACTTATGCTTCAAGAAGCAGATAATGCCTTTTTCTAGTGGGACCCCCATGTTCTCTTTTGAACCCACAGGTCAATGTTTAGCCAATTTATTTAGGTTTTGGATAAACTTGTCTTCCTTATCTGTCATCTAGGAAAACATAGAATATGCTAAATGTCTTGGAATGACAAAAGTACCTCCACCATTCTTACTGAACAGTGTGGATGTGGGAGCAAAATGCTTTTCCATTGCCATCAAGCAGTCCTGTCATTATTCATTACACTTACTACTCAGGAACTTTCCACAGCTGTCAAAACAACCCAAAACACCCTGTAGGATTTGTGACTTGGTGCAAGAGAAAGATTAGGTGCTAGATACATAGGATATCTTGTTTAAACATAATTCAGATAATCAAAGTTCAGAGACTGAGTTCCCTATACAGTTCACGGAGACAGGTAAGTCTCTGAAAAAGAAGGGAAGCAATTCTGAACTCCTTTTCTGTATACCTAAAGCAGACAGTCTGAATAGCACTTCTAATACAACTTTGTGTCACTAAGTGTTGCCTGCCTCCAGGAGAATAACTTGAAGGTTGCTCTAGTACACTAAACTGGCTAGCAGTCAGTTAAAGGAGGCTGCGATAGTAAAGTTTCAAATTGGAATGACCACTTTCTTCACACTGCTAAAGAAACTGTTGATGTTTGTCTTCAGCTTCTGTTGCTCAGAGTGAGTTTGCACTGGTTTCTAGAAAAATGACTTTGCATAACACCATTCCTTGCAGGTCATGCCAGATCTGCATTAATGCTGTGTCCAAGCTGAAATCAGATGTGGTGTTCCACTGAACAATGCTGCTCTGAAACAGGGTTTTGTGGATTTTTCTTGGTCTTATCTTCCCCTGCTATCTCACTTTTGAAGTCTCCCAACTCATCTGCAATCAGCTAGACTCATGGCTCCTAAGACCTATAGAACTGCTGATGGTAGTAAATGACAAGATTGTAACATCTAATAACACCTTCCACATGTTGCTTTACTGCTATCTAAAACCTGGACTGCATTGTTGAAGCAGATGATTTATGGGATACTGGAAGATTTAAGTGAAAAAATTGCTTCCTTTATCCCTTTTAAAGTCCTAGAATCCAATTAGACATTGCACAGTGGGCTACAAAACAATTATCGAGTGCATACTGTTCACTGGAATACTTTGCATCATGCAGTTTTTCCCTCCAAATGCCATGCAACTGTTCTAAAAGAGCACTGAGCTGTGTGTGAACATGGAGATTAGCCTGTGCCAAAATACAGTCAGACATAGGTGGACACAGCTGTAGTAGAGAAAGATGTGCTTAAAAGTAAGATGCTTAACAGAGCTAAGATTATCTTTTGTTTTGCTTTCATTACTGAGATATTTCAGCTCCTAAATAACTGTTGAGGACTTTGGTCAAAGTTAATTGCAAATTAATTCGTTAACTTCTAAACATTTCTGTAAAAAAAGGAATAGGAAGAAATTAAAACCTCAAACCTGAAGTTTAATGCAATCCTGCACATAGATAGCAGCAGTTCCTAGAAAGCACAATGGCGGCGAAATATAGCCAGTGCTGTAACTGTTGAAAAGGTGTCTGTGTCTTAAACCCTGTAAACTGCACACAGAACTTGCTATATTTGTCCTTCTGGCTTCTGGCCTGGGCAGCAGTCAGAGCAGATGTGGCAGTAGAGTTGTGACCCAGCAAATGTTCCTCTCTTCTTGTTTTCCATGCTTTGTAACACAGAAGCAGAGGATTTGGCCCTGGAAGAAGTATTGCCCATATGCTGAGAGAAGGAACACTGGAGCTGTTTGTTGAACAGTATGGGATTTTTCACTCTTACTGACAATCCTGTTGTATTCTTTTTAAACCAATTCGAGCAGATGGAGGATGGTAAGATTTGTTTTTTCAGGAAGTGAAAATTCTCAAGACTCCTCAATAGCAGTGTCAGACAGAGAACTCCAGAGAGGACTCCTGAGAGGAGCTGGGAGTAGATAGCCAAATCTTCGAAGTCATAAAATATCTTAGTGACAGAAACTGAGTGGAGGTTGCTTCAACTAAGATAATTGCTGTTTCTAAGCCTGGGAGCTAAGTCAGGACTAAAAAGATACAATGGCAGGGGGAAAGGAATGTTTCAGTATTTCTTGAGTTTAGGCATGTGTCGGTCATGCCCCCTGACCCCCAGTTCTTTAGTTACTTTTCAAATTTAAAAGTCTATTAGTTTTCCTTAGGGAAGTCACTGAGAGAGAAGATCAAGGCAAACCTACCTTCCTGCTCTGATAGTCTTTTAATCTCATCACAGTTGTCTAGCAGGAATGGAAGGCATTATACCTTCTGAGGATACTGCTTTTCATGCCAGGAATCAACTTCAAACAATTCTGCTTACATGGGGTGTTTTTGTTTTATAAGCTTTTTCTTCTTGCGCTATTGTGAGCTGTTTACTTGTGGCATGCCTAAGAGCCAACAGTAGCTCCGATTTTCTTGTTCCTGCCCTTTGATGGTGCCTAATCTCCAATATGATGGCTGCTGGTGAGTCGGTGCCTCCCAAACCCCAGGGTTGAGCTGGCATTTCACACAGTATGCTGCTAGAGGTGGCTGAGCTTTTGATGCAGCTGTGGTTGCCCTTAGAAGATAGAGGAGAAGTTCTTTACACAGAGAATTATGTTGTGATTCAGATTTGATTTCAAGTAAATAAACCAAAAAAGATTAAAATACAACAGTTCAGCAGAAACATGTATGTTCTGTTTTTGTCAGTCTTGTACTTTGGTCTCTTTGCAGTAACATTTGTTGTTTTAGGTGGAGTGTCTTTTCCAATAATTATCTCATCTGAACAATAATTAAAAAGAATTTCAGTAGTCACCCCAGTTACGCAAGAAGTACGCGAAGGAACCAATACATTTATCTGAAAACAGAATCACAGAATCACAGAATAGTAGGGGTTGGAAGGGACCTCTGTGGGTCATCTAGTCCAACCCCCCTGCCGAAGCAGGGTCACCTACAGCAGGCTGCACGGGACCTTGTCCAGGCGGGTCTTGAATATGTCCAGAGAAGGAGACTCCATAACCTCCCGGGGCAGACTGTTCCAGTGCTCCGTCACCCACAGAGTGAAGAAGTTCTTCCTCATGTTCAGCTGGAACTTCCTGTGCTTCAGTTTGTGCCCGTTGCCCCTTGTCCTGTCACTGGGCACCACTGAAAAGAGTTTGGCCCCATCCTCCTGACACCCACCCTTCAGATATTTATAAGCATTTATTAGGTCCCCGAAAAAACATTTGAGTTTCCTAGTGTGGGTTTTTTTTCATGTGGCTTTTCTGGTACTTTCTCCTGTGGAGTATCCTTTTTGGGAAATTCCATGCTCTCCGAAAAACATATTCCAGCTTCCACTTTTAACCAGAAGACTATGTCTCTGAAACCAGATCCTTTTTCTTTTTATTCAATTATTCTAATTATGCTAGAAAAGCTTTTTATAATGCCTTCTGGGAAATACGTGTTATATGAACAAGACTTTTCCTGATATGGACTGAACTTGTATATGTCAAACATTAAGATGGTGGTGTCCCGTTTCTCCTGAAAAATAAATAACACTCAGAAATCATTTCTAGTAGATAAATGTGAATTGACAAGAGGTTCAAATCCAAAAAATGTACTCAGGGCTATCACTTTCTTCCTTTCCTTCCCTCTCCCTGTGAAAAGCAGTCCTCAAGGATCTGTTTGAGAAAAGACGAATTTGTGGTGCTGTGCAGAAAGCTACTTAAACTGACAGCAATCTTAGGATAATGCTCTGAAGAAGTCCGCTTGGTAAGCTCCTCACTCGTCTCTTGTTTTTGCACCCTTGATGGTTATTGAGTCATTACATTAATTATATCCAGCAGAGGGGAATAATCACCTGAGATACAGGTCACTCGGTTTCACTGTGTGTGCGTGATGGGTCCTTAGGAAGCAGTTATTCAGAGGACTTGCCTAGAAAATGATTTTCTGTAGAAAAATGGCATTAGATCATTATTTTTCCTCAGAATGCCTTTAAAGATCAAGAACAGAGAATAGCATCTCAGAAGAACATGTTTTCTTTCCTCTCCACTCCAACATCCTGTGATCAAAGTTCTTATCTCTTGGTATACCGTATGCGGATAACACTCTTGCTCCTGCAAGGTTCAGAACGCTTGTAAATCTGTCATTTTAATTCATAGCTGATATAATCAATCAGGTTAGTTTTAAGGAAAATGAGTTATCAAATGGACTGGACATTTAATAATGTCACTTTATTCTTTTCTTTGCTGACCTACATCTATAGAAAATGTATGACGTTCAAAATGATAAACATATACACATTGACAAGAAGACAGCTTCCAGTGTTCTGGCTTTTGAGAGTTGTGCAGCTCAATAGATGCTTGATTTGTCATCTTTCCCAGTTATTTATTTATTTGTATGGAGTGAGTTGCTTTATTTTTCAGAACTACTCTCAAAGAAGAGGACTGGAGTGTTGGTGCTGAATGGGAACGGTCCCTTTGCTTTCATTTGTAAAAATCCTCCCCCCCCCCCAGTTTAGTTAATATCAAATCATGAAACAATTTTCTTCCATTTTCTTTTCATTGTGCATTGTGTGACTGAGAAATCAGTCCTTCATAGATTAATGATTTCTTAGAACTCCCCAGAGGATATACGTACTGTTGCCACCTGTAGCATCATTCACCTGGTAGCACGGTTACAGCCTGATGCTTCCTACTGGGAAATCTCCCTTGTGATTTCTGAAGGATACTGTTGCAGATCTGTAAAATTCTCGTTGCAGACATGGTGTGAGACCTTCACAAGATTTGGGGAAGGTCAAATAGAAGACTAGCAGGGCCTGAACCTGTTCTGAATGCTGCTTACTAAAGTGATATAATATAATATAATAGGGTATAATAATATCTGCCTTCTTTTTGCTTTGTAAGTCTATTTAGATGAGTTTCCCGTTCCCATTTCTGCAACAGAGTATCCTGTTTTTCAGCATTGATGAAAGTAAATGTTACACCTTCACCTCCTCATTCCTTATTATGTGTCCTAATGTGCTTACAGAAAGAAAAAAAAAAAAACATGGGCAAGAATATTGTATTTTCTCTTGCAGGCAAAAGACATTTGATGAGAACTCAGGCAAAAACTCCTGTATTTTGCTACTTACTTGGCTGTCATTCTTCACTCCTCCTTTTTTTCCCATGCCTTCCCAACTACCTTTTCTGTGTTGCACTGTGAAGGCTCTGGTGTACTGCATTATGACTTCGTCTCCAGCAAATTATTTCATCCAATCTAAATGAAATGTTACAGCACTGTTTCTTTAAATCTCTCAGTGCCTAGAGTGAAAGCATTTGCAGATTTCTTCATGGATTATTGAAAAGGAAAACTTTATGGGAATGATTGGTAAGGTCATGCTCCCACAGGATAATCTATAAGATTTTGATGTCCATCTACAAGCTATATCATTTATACAGGACGAGCCACCAAATCAGGAAATGAAATTTTTAGGGAGGTTTTCAGGAGCATTTTCAAGCTCTAAAGCATGCTGATAAGAGACACTGAAATGCAAAGTAGACAGTTTGCAGGTCAAACTCCAAATTATTTTTTTCCTTTGAAATTGCTGTAATTATAACAGAGGGAATTTTTTTGTATGTGTGCATTTGTAAATTTCTTTCAAAAAGGGCTGTAATGATAAAATTACAAAGTTGATCAGAAGCAGAATTACATAGGTCCAACACTTATTACCAAAAGTTTTACTAAAACCAGCTGTTGTAATATTGATACGAGACGGAACAGAACGGCTTGTTCATAGCAGGCAAAGTTTCACTGCTTAATAACGACTACTTTGGATTCAGTCCAGTGAATAGTTTAACTCTATAAATAATGCAATCTTGCTACAATTTCCTCTCTCAAGATTTGGTCTCCTTAATGATTTCAAACCTGCCCTGTCCCATGATATTATTATACCACTTTAAATGGCTGTGAATTGCTGACTCTTGGTAGCTATGTGGACTTTTTTCCTGCTCTCTCTTTCCAATCGACCCTTCAGTTAAAAGTAACTTATCATAAAAAAAGAAAAGAAAAAACAGATCGTACTCTCCCTGTGTGACTTTTTCTAGTGGAGATAACCACAAAATGAGACTTTTCAGTTGTGGTATTACTTTATTCATTTCACTTGGCAATTACTTATTTAACTTATCTAATTTCACTATTTTTCAAAGCCAAGGGAATGTGCATTTCTTTTTCATGCAGCTAAGAGAGTGGAGAAGTTGGGGAGATCAGTGGCTGCACATCTCCACTAGCTGAAGGAACACAGCTTCTGGATGTGCACTTTCATGCCAGGTATTGCCCATAAGAATATCTCCCTACCCCGTGAAGTTTCTGGATGTTCTGCTGTAAAAAGTGTGTGCCTTCTTCCATGGTCATACTTGGTCTTCACTATACAAAACACTCACTGTATCCTCAGAGCATACAGTTAAGAATCGGGAGTCATAGCCTCCCAGCTCCTTAGGGCTTAAAAAAAGATGATGACCCTACATTTTGGGTTTGAATCTGTGTGTTTTTACTGGCCTTGTTTCAAAATTTTCTACATGATTGCGGTGGCAGCTTTCATTAGCAAAGATCAATATCTGTGCAAGTACATCTACAAACTGGATCAGAGACATTGCAACACCTGCCAGTGCCCTGGATCCCACTTCAGCCCCTTTTTAGTTGAAAGGGGAATAAAAGCAGGGAGCTGAAGTTTCACCAGCGGAGGAGTAATCTCATGTTTGTGCATGCATTTGTGTATGCTTGGTTTTCGGTTTTGCTACTTTCATTGATTTAAAGATGGCTAAGCAGGATTCAGATATCAGCTTACTCTGACTCCTGTTAAATGTGCTATAAACATGTGTCTTGAGTCTTGTGGTTTGTGTGTGTTTTGAATTCATTCTGCATCATCTCTGTTTACTTGTGAAAGTAAGGCTGCTAACAAGCATTATAATTTCTTAAACCATTGAAAGGAGTGAATAGAGACTTAATGGCTGTGGCAGACTGCACCATCTGTCATTCACTGAGCCTGGAGACAAGATTTTGAAAACTTGAGGCAGCTGAAATGAATTTCAAATGTGCTGGAAACTTACTTGCTGCAGCAACCTCCATCTGGAAGCAGTAGTGAGGGTAGGGTAGGTACTAAGTTGTTCAGCAGGACAGGTAATGGTCAGTGGGTTTATTCTGTATCGTTGCAAGCTGCTTGGACATTTGAGTAGAAAATACAGTGGAAACTGTGGCTGTATCAGGTCTGCCTGCTTTCCTGATTTTATTGCAAGACTTGCTGCTGTTTTCCTCACTCCATCCCAACAATTGTAGTCATAATATTTCACAAGAATTTTGTCTTGATTTATTGAGCAAGAATTTCTAAACCCCAGGTTAGGGAGAGAAGGCATGAAGAAGTGAGACCACATATATGCACGAGATACTCAGAGCTACATAAGAATGAATTTTACATAAAATCTTTTTGTAACTTCATTGTTTTTTTGCTGCTACTCACTAACTTTTGGAAGCTTCCTCAAGATTTTTTCCGTGTTTGAGGTTGGCAGGAGTGGTGTGTTTCCTTTTCAAGGCATATCCTTCACAAGGCAAACAGCTGGAAGAGGCTCCTACAGGAAGTAAGTTCTGTCTGAAGCGGGGCGATTTGGAAGGACCCAGCGCAATGTCTCTCTCTTTGTCTTTATAGATTTTCTGAAGTATGAAAGCAAGCCCACAGTTCAGCAAAAGTCTTGCAAACAGTATGTTTCCTGTCTGACTGTAGTCAGTAGTAGTAACCATCTTAAGTTAAGGCAAACTTGAGCTAGTAGGAATTCCGTGTGTTAGTTTAAGGGACATAGACACAATGGCATTTTTCTGGACTAACTTTCACAAAAGAATGTCTTCTGAACTGTTTCTCAGAGGAGAAAAAAAAGTCTTTTTCCAGAACAGGTAAATAAATTTGTAACGATTTTTAGGTGTACTACCTGTATCTGACTTTCCTATAGTATTCAGGCTCATCCTACATCCACCTCTTCACTTAAATGGACAGTAAAGGCTTGAATGGCAAGATGTCATACAGTCATCATGCAAGCAAGGAACTTTATTTGAGTTTATGCATAGTGGAAATACTGAACAATTATACACAATACTACGCGTTATGACAAGAAAGAATAGAAATGAAAGAACTCAGTAAAGAAGATAACAGAGGTGATGTTAAATATACTAAATTCATGCATATAGTAAACAGAAAAATTCTATAATTATGGAAGGATTTTTTCCTCATTTTCGCTCCCTAACTTGCTTGCAAAATTCACTTAAAGTATAAGGCAAATTTTAAAGTTACACACTTTCCTGTAGTTCCTACTTATAATCATAACTAATTGTAACACAGATTCTATTGTCTAAAATCTTTAATTTCAAAGTCTCTAATCTGCTTCACCGTTTAGATAGGATACAAGAAAATTAAGATTCAGTGATTTTACATTTTTCTATAACTATCATATTTAAAATCACTTACCACTTACATTGTCTGCCTTCTATCATGCTCTGTCTTTCTGCTGAGATAGAATCGTCTGATTATAAATGAAATCTCTGTATTTTATCCTCTCTGTAGAATCCACAGTAGAGATGACAGTGAATAAGAATTTAACTGAAATGACGAAGTTAAAACAAGAAATTTTACTGTTTGAGTCCTAGCATTACAAAGTGTGAGCAAAAAATCCCTGAACCACCATGGAAGAACTCTTTCTCCTTTTTGTACCTTCATTGCTTCTCTATGATTTACATTCTTCAGATGCTGAATTCCAGAATATAAATTGTTAAGCACAGATTTTTATTAGAAGTACCAACACAAACATTTTCGCTGCCGTTTTGTAGTAAATATTTTCTTTTAAAGATGCATAGATAGCTGTTTCAACAATTTCACATGTATATTTAATTTGTAAAGTTTTTTCATGCTTGTGATCTATTTACTTGAAAATGCAAAATTATTGTACAGCCAGTGCTTCTTTTTTTGCCCCATGCCTATCTCATCCTATCCCTAAATGGAACATGATTAGTTTTTAAAAAGCAGAAAACATTCTGAAGCTGAAATCCAGCACATTAAAATTGCCAGTTCTAACAAATGCTATATAAAATTTGTTGGAAAATGGTATTAACTTAAAATAATCTGTTATAATCTGTTCCACGAGCAGTTTGCTTACAGCTTTTAACATTTGTTTCTTCTGATGTTAATTTTTGCCGTGTACATTATTTCTCAAATGCACGCACATTATTCTTATAATGGTTTATTCATTTGCAGAAAACTACAGAAGTACCTAATCATGTCTATTTGGGCCAGACATTCCTAAACCAATTGTCTTAGGCATATCCTGAACACCCAATATAAAAAACCACACTCAGTCTGTAAGTGATTACTAGAGATCATTGCAAGCAATACAAAGATTATTTTTACATATCTTCATATTCTCATTTCTGTCTGTCTCTCTGACACAATCATAACTAGGCCAGTAATTTTCTGAGGAGGAAGAGCGTCACTGGCTGACAGTTCTTTTGGGAAGACCATCCCTGTAATTTTGTCTGTCAGGTGAATAACCTGCGGCTATTGACATTGCAGAGCACAGTCTAAAGAGCAAGCTCTCACTGTGTCTTCTCAGACCTAGTGATGTGAGAAAGAAGATAGCCACAGAGCTGGACAGAAGTCTGGTAGCACATATCAGTCCTGCGCTGTTTGGGTGGGGACTGCAAGTCAGTGCTCCAGAGAGGGCTCTGTCAATGTGTACCTGTTTCAGTGCTTTCTGGAAGGGAGTGATAGGCTTATTTGCTTTGAGACAACTGGTAGATGAGCACTCAAAAATATTAGCTTTCTTTTTCTGACGGTTTCATTGACATCTAGCAGATTGCATTGGTGTACTCAGTAATAGTTTCACATATATTCACTGGCTTCTCGTAGTGTTTTAAACGTAGGCAATGATTACATGCTTCTTTTTGTCAGTATTCTTTTATATCCATTTTATGTCTTACAGCTACCGCTACTTGCAGTGTGGCAGTTGTTTTGGAAAGAAAGAAGTTCTTATGTACTTCTAACCATTGGTCATACTTTCTACATTATCTAGCATTTTCTTCTGTATCTTATGGTAGAATCTTAGATCTTGGATGAAGGTGCAGATTGTCCATTGTCCATGGAAAGACATGCGTATGATTCTTAAAGTAGAGAAATTTTGCAGTTCAGAACAGATGTGTGTTGAAAGAACTCTAGGTTAGTCATACTAGGTAGATTCTTAGCCCAATGTTGGTGTAGTTTGTGGCTGAAAATATGACTAGCATTTAGGAAAATCCAAGAAGTGTCAATAAAGTTGACAGACTGATCTTCACTGGCTATTTGCACATCTGCAGCCATCTATTCCTCCTGATTCATCTGCTTTTTTTAAAAAAAACACTTGGATAGGAAAGTGGGATGTTAACCATAGTTGCAAACTTTGGGTGGGGTTCTTTAAGTAAGAGTAACAGGAGAAGGAAAGATACAATCTGTAGGTAATTTAAAAGAAATGCCTGCCTAGGATTTCTGAAGTCTGAGAACTGTTAAGGCAAGTCTGGAGTAGTGTCTTAGACTGAAGAAATAATTACATAAAAATTCACTTTTACTGGGAGTAAAATAGGATAATTTGGTCCTAGTTTTTTAAGCAGAGAGTAAGCAGAAGTATTGACAGGGAAAGCAGCAACACCTACATGTTTATATTAATTTTACCCAGCTGCTGCCTTCTTATTCTGTTTAAAGTAGTGTATTTATGTTTTGCATGAAAGTATCTGTGTATGGGTGTATAATCTTTACAGGTATAAACATATACTTACATGTACATACAAATGTATGTATATTGTTTCTGTGCCTGTGCAAGTAGTAATCATACAAAACAATACTGCATATAATAGCTTTCACTGTTCAGATTTTCTAAACAATCGACTAAGTACTATTTGATTTTAAGAGATTAGGTTGTGGGACTTGGATGCATTATGTTGCAATATCTTTTGCAACATTCAGCCTAGGAGAAATGAGGGGAAAATAGTAAATCTAACAAGTTACATCCCTTATCAGTTTAATACACAACAGAATCAGGCTCACTAAATGAAAAGAAACTTGATTCACTTTTGGCAGTTCAGTTATGATGCACTATTGCGCTATGAATATGTTTAGATGAAATCTGAAAGCAGTTGCAACAATATTTAATGAAATAATTCCTACAACAAGTTTAGAGGATAATTTTTAATTATCCAGGCTTTGACTGCTTCAGAGGTGGTTAGTAAAATGGATAAGAGAGAATTAAGTTCAACTTTGACTCAAAATTAGAATTAATAATGAATGTAAATTTTTTGAGATTTAAAAATAATTTACAAAGTTCTGTGTTTAGTTTTTGCATCTTTATACTTCCTGAGTCTAGAATCAATAGACTTCTGGGAAAGGTTATTCTAATTGTTCCTTGTCAGACACAAATGGAAAGCAAGGCATATAAAAGTATTTGGTGAGAGCCCATGAATTTGAAATTTCCAGGTCAGTTTTTCAGTATTAGGAGTTTGAATTCTACAGATTACAAAGCAGCAGTGGTGAAGATAATTGTCCAGTGCTTGTTTCGGAAAACCATCAGCTGTTACTCTTGTTACTTTAATGAAACCTTAGGAAGATAAAAACAATCATCTTAATTTAAGAAAGATGTTTCACTTCTGTGCGTTGTGTGAGCTTCATTGATCTCTATACCATTCAGACATGGAGTAAGAACATTAAGTTACTCCTTACAGGGCATGGGAGACTTTCTAATATATCAGCATTTTGACATGGGCATTATTTTAAAACTTGTGCAGTGTTTTTCTTATCTTTGTCCCTGGTTGCAGTAATTGTCTGGGTATGTTTGTAAGGCACAAGTACCAAGAGCCGTTATTTGAGTTTTAGCCCTTGCGCAGTGATGATAAAGGGGGCTAACAAATCTTGGAAATGTGGATTTGCTGTCCTGGTGCGGGGCTGGAGCTCATTGCCAGCACACCGCTGCAAGTTCCCTCCAGTTCTGCTGCTGAGTGTGAGACTCAACTGGGAACCTGCAGCCCTGCGCAGCAACCCTGCTGTGTGACACGATGCAGAGCTATGCCTGTGCTGTGCCCTGTGAGTAAGTAAAATGGGGAGGATTGTGTCCACCCCCAGCCGTTGACATCAGGTGAGCATGTTGGGGGTTGGACTAGATGACCCACAGAGGTCCCTTCCAACCGCTACCATTCTGTGATTCTGTGATTCTATGTTTGGTTCTACCATTCTTAGACAAAGCAAAACCATTTCTGAGCAGGGTTTGAAGGAGCTGGAAGTTTGCTGCAGTTTACCTACTTGCCTCGGTGGATTGGAAACCAGGTATGATTTTAGCTTTCTCTGGAACCCACCAATGTTATAATGCATGTGTAGGAGAATATACCATATGAATACTGAGAGCTTTCTGCAGGCTCCCACACCTAAGCAGCAGACACAACCTTCTGCAGATGAAGTAGTTGCCTGAGAAATTATTTTAGGAAGTATTGAAACAAATAATTCTGGCTGTGGGTCCAGACACCCACAGGCAAATGCAGAAACATCCCAGGACAATTAATGCCTTTGGAAGTGCTCTGCCAGACTGTGCTAATCTACTGGTGAAGATCCCAGGATTATTTGCCCCAGTTAGCAGTTTGTACACAGGCATAATCAGAGGATGGCTTAGAGACATTGCAACAGGCACAGACTTAATCCCTGTACTATTGAAAAGAGCAGTGGTATCACAGCAGGACTTACAGCCGGAAAAGCTGACATGCTTTTGTTTTCCTCATCTCCTTGCAAATTTTAGTAACACATGTCCAGCAAAAAATGGTTGTTAAAGTAGAATTGAACTCCTGCCCTGCAAGCCGTTTCAAAGAAACACTGTGTTGTAACTTGCTCACCTTTGTATTTTTCTCAGAACTTCATGGGAGACATGACAAGCTGTGTTAAAACCAAAATACAATAAAGAATTGAAACAATCATGACTAATCAAGCTAGTAGAAGAATTCAACTGTAATTTAAAGGGTGCATATTTTTTTTTTAGATTAATAGTTTGAATTATGTTTAGAGTACAAACGACTGCAGAAAGTGGTTCAAGGGTTTCCATTTATATTTGAGTAACCAAAACCAGAGACAGTCACTTACCAGCACTGAGGATGTGTTTTTTTGTGGATTTAAAATGTGTGTTTTCAGTGTTAGGAAGGTAGGAGGGAAGACCAGGGTCTGCACTGATGCACCACTGTAAGAAAATGTACACTTCCACTTAAGACTGCACTTACAAACCGGACTACAATGACCCCGGAAAAATTAACTATTCCCTTGTGAATGTCCTTTTCAAATGTTTCACAGAATCACAGAATCACAGAATAGTAACGGTTGGAAGGGACCTCTGTGGGTCATCTAGTTCAACCCTCCTGCCGAAGCAGGGTCACCTACAGCAGGCTGCACAGGACCTTGTCCAGGTGGGTCTTGAATATCTCCAGAGAAGGAGACTCCACAACCTCCCTGGACAGCGAGGGAAGAAGTTCTTCCCCATGTTCAGACGGAACTTCCTGTGCTTCAGTTTGAGCCCATTGCCCCTTGTGCTGTTGCTGGGCACCACTGAAAAGAACTTGGCCCCATCCTCCTGATACCCACCCTTCAGATATTTATAAGCATTTATGAGGTCCCCTCTCAGCCTTCTCTTCTTCAGGCTGAACAAGCCCAGCTCCCTCAGCCTCTCCTCGTAAGAGAGATGCTCTAGTCCCCTCACCATCGTCGTAGCCCTCTGCTGGACACTCTCCAGTAGCTCCTCATCTTTCTTGAAGTGGGGAGCCCAGAACTGGACACAGTACTCCAGATAGGGCCTCACTAAGTCAGTGTAGAGGGGAATGAGAACCTCCCTTGATCTACTGGCCACTCTCCTCCTAATGCACCCCAAGATGCCATTTGCCTTCTTGGCAGCCAGGGCACCCTGCTGGCTCATGGTCACCCTGTTGTCCACCAGCACTCCCAGGTCCCTCTCCACAGAGCTGCTCTCCAGCAGGTCCACCCCAAGCCTGTACTGGTGCATGGGGTTGTTCATCCCCAGGTGCAGGACCCAACAGATATGAAGTAAGAGTTTGCTTCCCTGCAGTAGCCTTCTTTCAGGCAACAATCATCATCCTAATTGGTTATAATTTATACCTTTATTATTAGGAAATCCAGAGAATGAAAACTAGGAGACCACCACAAAATCTGCTGATTCTGGGTCCCACATGTAATGGTGGATAAATGCTTGCACATATCTGCAGAGTGGTGCTTGCACACTTGGCCTCCTTGCTGTAGACATAAAGGATTTGGCTTTAAAAGAGTTAAATCTGGGACCAGCATGTCCACTGCAGAAGCATTCAGAATGCCTATTCCATGGCACCACAATAATACTTGTGATGACTAAAATGCCCTTCAGATGAATACGCTTTGCCTCAAACAAAAAGAAAACAGCATAAGAGTTGCCAAAATACAACTCTCTTTTATGGTGAACATGTTTTGAGGAGCTTTCCAGAAATGTTAAACTGTTTGAAGATAAGCTTGTCACTGGGGAAGAGATAACTACACAAATACTAAGAAGAAACCATTTCCAGCCACTGCTGCTCCAAGAGAAATCTGAATTATTCGGAAAGAAGCTTATACGAAAGTGTATGGAAGGTCTTTTAAAAATGTCAGAAAATGGGAAAAAATATGTAAAGATCGTGTGAGGACAAAGAAATTGGTGAGGGAGATGCAAGAGAAGATTTGGTCAGAAGAATGACATTTTTAGTAATTTATCTGAAAAAATCACAATTACTGTAGGTAATCTGTGGGCTGACAGTGGGTGTTTGCATGTGTATGCATACAGAGAAATGGTAAAGCTTAGTCAAAATGTGGTACGTCAGCCTCCTGGTGTCGTAGCTGAGAATATTCTTGATGTCGAGGACCAGATCTCAGTTAGATGTAAACTGGAGTAGCCTGACTGGCTTCCAAGCAGATCCATGGTTTTGTACCACTGACAATCTGTTGCACACATCATGGGTCAAACAGGACCATCTGCATTGTTTTCTTCCTGCTAGTATCCTGTTTACATAGTTTAGAAGCAATGATTTTGGACTTGCTTTTTAGGCAGTTCCACTTCATGTTTTGCTTTCCTTTCCCATACCTAGCTGATATTGAAGCTACTAAGAAAATATTTTGATCATGATTATAAGCCATTAACTTCCCATGATGAAGATGTGTATATGAGAATGCACTATCTTATTAGATATAAGAATTATCAGGCACTGCACAAATTTTCCTTCAACTAGTAAGCTACATCTAGATTGCTCTGAACTTCTTGCCCTGTCATGTTCGATGAGCAGGCAGCTCTTGGTTTGTTCACAATCATCATGCTGTTGTTTCCTGAGGAGTTTAACATCGGCAAGGGAGTCTGTAGAACTATTTGGAATTTATAATAAAGGTCCTTAATAATATGAGATCCTTAGAGATACTTCTGGATTTTTTTTTTAAACAAAGTACATAAATTTAAAACACTGGTGCAGTTGTAAGCTAGCTGCGTAGTTGTGTTGCTCTTGTCTGCATTTCAGGCTGTTGTTGGCCACCATGATTTTACAAGATGTGGGTGTAGGCTTTTGCCTCTGAGCCAAGAGTAGGAGCCTGCATAATGAACTTGTGTCCTTGATCCTGACTGTAACTATGGAGACTGGGAAAGGAATGAGCTATCTTCAAGGGCTTCTGAGCAGGAGCAGGGTCATAACTGGAGAAAAAGGCCAAGCAACTCTGCACTCAATAAACTGAAGCAGGAAACCGCAGCATGACTCATTTCTTATGCGTAATGTATCATCAGAGCTCTCCTGTTACAGTTCACTGGTGGAAACGAAGTTCATCTTTCTCTGGCTTTCAGGAAACTGCTGAGAGAAAATTCCTTTAGGGAAGCCACAGCTCCATTGCTGGGTGTTTTGCAAGCAGAAAGGCAACACTGGCACCTGACTGCTGTTAGACACAAACTGATAGTTTTACATAATCTTACCCCCAGCTGAAGTGTCAGATTCTCTTCAGAACGTGTTTGCTTGGTGAGAACTTCAGTAGCCTGGTACCTACAGTCTCGTGAGGGATGCCAGCATTGCAGACTGGGTGGATCAACTCCTTTCTTGTTATTCTCTTGCTGTTAATTTTTATGTCTCAATAGTGATGTGAACAGCAAGTGAACTAACTCTGATAATGAAAATCAGCTAAAACAATGAAGTGTGTTGCTGGTTTTTTTTTGGACAACGATTATCAGTTAAACCAAGTCTTTCATGGGAACCAAAGTAGATTTCTTTGCTATTCTGATTTAAGAACTATTTTTGAAGGACTGTAATATGGGACTCTTACTGAACTTCACAACAAAAACAAGTGATTCTCTTTCCAGGTTTCCTGCAGGATTTTAGGTCAGGGGAAAAAAAGCACCAAGGATGTACTGGCAATGCTCAGTGATTTGGGGAGATAAAGAACAGCGCAGAGCCACAGACACAGGCAATGCTGACCTAGAGCCATCTTGCTTTTTCGTTCTGAACCAAAATGTCCATAACAGAAAATTCCCATCCTGAAATATTAAACCCTGGCCCCATGAGCTGCAGTCTGTATTTTAAATCTTTTTTTGTTTTCATAAAAAGCTACAATAATAATATCTTGGCATGGTACTGAGCACCATCAATTGTGTAAAATTCTGATGCCTGCTGTGCTCTTCTATCATTAATAATACATCCTAAGACGGGAGTGAGAACAGTCTTGCTATGCTAGCTGATAAGATAGCTGAAAATGCTTCTTTCATTCCAGCTAGGGAGATAAAAATAAGGAGGAATCTTTTATACCGTAGATCACAGATTCAAAGTTGAACTGAGAGCATCTAACCCCAAAGAAAGTCATGGAATTTTACTGCCTCAGAGGAAATCAAGACTGAACTGAGAATTGAAAAAGGAAAAACATCCTGGAGTCAGTTATATTCCTCAAGCACTGAGTTGAGCCTTGAAATTATCAGCACGATTTTCTTTATGCTCTGGTGATCAATCAGTGTCCCATAAAGTAAGCTGGTGCAATTGAAAAAAATTGTATTTTTTACCTACTTCTTTTTTTCCCCCAGTTTTTGAAGTTTTTTTTCTTCCTGTCCCCTTAAAAGTTGTCTTCAATCTCATCTGAAAATTTTATGAAATTGTTCTTAGAATGTTATTGTTCTTCCACACATGTTGTTTTTGAGAGTAATGTCTATTAAAACAGTGGTAATGAGCTGTTTTTTTGGAGGTTGATCAAGAACCCTAAACTTGAGCCCACAAACAAGACCCTAATCTTCATGGTTTCCAACTCCATCATCTTGGAAACCTATTTTTCATCCAAATGAATCTTGTGCAGCATTAGATATCTTGTGTAGCATTATATTTCCATTCTGTCTTTCTGGAGTGAAAACACTGGTGGTTTTAGCTAATGATGACATTTATTGTTTGCTTAAACTTATTCTGCTTTTCTTTTGCAGAGGACAATTCAGGTAGATCTGGGAGCACTGGTGTGCTATTTTTCATGTTGTGGTATCAGAGAAGAGACAGTTGCCTTAATTTCAAATGAAATTCTGGATCTGTCTCTTAATAGCTAGGGAGGCCAGCAAAAGCTACTTTGAAAGCAAATAAAGATATGTTGTTTCAACTCTTTAACCTGGAGAATAATTTGGCACAAGAAAAACATCTGGACTCGCCAGGAGCAAAAGAATGCAAGAAATTTGGAAAGGGCTTCCAGCCACAGGCATGCTGAGGTTCTGAAACAGCCTTTCTATACAATCATTTAGATTTGACAGGGGTTTCTTTTGCATTATCTTGTTTTCAGATTATAGTTCCATAGTTCCGAATGGGATTACACAGTGTGGCTGCCTGCTTCTGCAGACAAGCAGTATTATTTACTTTGATAAGTATTCCTAACACATTTGGTAATCTGTATTTCAAAAGAGGGGAAAAGAGATTCTTTCTCTGATGTTGCTCTGTGTTGTTTAGTCCAAATATTGCTTGATGAAACATTTATAGACAAATTATTTTTTCTTGTTAAAGAAATACTCTTCATGAACTCTTTGATACCAACAATTAATACCATGGAACCAAATGTAACTTATGAAACGAGGATTTGAAGGGGATTTTTGCACAGTAATTTGCTGCTATGCCTAGAAAACATTTTGGTTTATTCATTACTGTCAAACAGATCTGCTTGTACAGTAGAGGTTAAAAAGTCACTGAAACTTCTTGCCACAGTACACAGTAAAATAAAGAACTCCTTCTTCTGGGAAAGAAAAATGGTTAGTAAGCGGGAGGGTGTGGGTTCACAAGCAATGTGAGCCAATCTAAACTCAGGTTACAACCCAAAGGGGCCTTCTTGTTCCCCCAGGAGTGTTTTTTCCCCACCTTCTCCCTAGTGTTTGAACTCCTATATTAGTATTTTTTTAAGTGAGGTTGAATTGCGAATTAAGGTAAAACTTGGTATTGTAAGACAGGAAGAATATTTGAAAGCATAGCAGAGACTCTGAGACAGAGAATGTTTTCATGTTTTCTGATAGATTATAAATTGCCAATATTAGCTGTTAACTGAATATAGTAGTAGGTGTGCATGTAGGGGCCACATCCAGCTCCAGCAGCGCACAGGCAGAATATGGTGGGAAGCATTCCTCCCTGTCAGACAACAAGGGGGGCACTTGCTGTAGTGACACATGTTTTTCCATTTGATTTCCCAGCAGTACTTGGTCCTCCTTGGAACAATAAGTACTACTGAACATGTCAAGGTATACCTCTTACACTGTATTTTGACTGTTGCTGCGTTCAGATAAAAACTGGGCAAAATGCCTTATCTCGTCCTTCATCTGCTAATCCACAATCCCACAGCTTTGATTTTTCCAAATGGGGGGAAGAGGATGATGCTAGGAAAGAGATCAGAATAATGTTTTGTGGGATTCTGCCCCTTTACTCCACTCTCGTGAGACCTCACCTGGAATACAGCATCCATCCCTGGAGCTCCCAACATAAGAAGGATATGGATGTGTTTGAAGCGGGTCCAGAGGAGGGCCACAAAGATGATCAGAGGGCTGGAGTACCTCTCCTGTGAGGACAGGCTGAGGGAGTTGGGGCTGTTCAGCCTGGAGAAGAGAAGGCTCCAGGGTGACCTTATAGCAGCCTTCCAGTACCTGAAGGAGGCCTACAGCAAAGCTGGAGAGGGACTTTTCACAAGGGTGTGTAGTGATAGGACAAAGGGTAATGGCTTTAAACTGAAAGAGGACAGATTTAGGTTAGATATTAGGAAGAAATTCTTCACCATGAGAGTGGTGAAACACTGGCATAGGTCGCCCAGAGAAGCTGTGGCTGCCTCCTCCCTGGCAGTGTTCAAGGCCAGGTTGGATGGAGCTCTGAGCATCCTGGTCTAATGGAAGGTGTCCCTGCCCATGGCAGGGGGGTTGGAACCAGATGATCTTTAAGGTCCCTTCCAACTCAAATCATTCTATGATTCTATAAAACAAAGCAACAGGTAGGCCAAGAAAATTTCAGACAGCACAAGCCTAAAGAGTGTCAGTTCAGAGGTGCTGCAAAGTCAGACAAAGCTTGTAGTCCGTTACTAGCAGCGGTGACACATATTAGGGGACTACGTGTTAGGTTCCATTTGAAACACATCTGCTTGATAACTCCCGTCCACAGTTGTCAGGACAGCAGGCCCAATGGTATTACCTTCTTCACCTGAACTTGCAATTTCACCTCAAAATTATGTCAGTTTAGTTTGACAAGTTTTGCTTTACAAAAATTAATACTAATATCTATTAATTAGATTACTCTTCTTTGGTTCACTGTTGAGTTCCATATCAGCCATTTTTACTGCTTCTGTCCATAATCAGTGCTTTGCTTACAAGCTTACTGTTACTTGAATTATATCTGAATTACCCTTTAAAACACTCCAGCTTCCTTCCAGTTCTTCGAAACTCTCCCAGTTTTAAAAAGCTTATTAAAAATCAGTGTTCTCAGAGAACTCTTTAGGTGAATAATTTTAAAATCCTGGATTTAAAATATCCAGATCTGGTTTTGACACGTCTGATTTTAGTAGATCAGAGATGGGTGACATCTACCAGATACTACATTTGCATTTTGCTTATAACATCCCCCTCAAAAAAAAAAAAAGTTTCCAACTTATACTACAAAATTCCATGGTGGCACAGGGAAATCTGGATATTGATACCTGTGAGAAGGCCAAAACCTTATCACTGATGAGTTTGTTTGTTCATGGGAGGAGCTAAGCATTCTGAGTCTGAAGGAAAAGACAATGACTCTCTGAAGTGTTTTGTTAATAGACTGGATAGTTAGATATTTCTCATTAGGTTAGCCTGAGAAAGTGACAAGAATGATAAAAAGATAATGAACCCATGAGAGTAAAAAGCGGAGTGTAGAAGCGGGGCTTAGAAGATCGTTAGATGCGACCTATTTGACAATGTTGAACTCTATAGGAAGCTACGCAGGCACCCTCTCCACTTTCAGAGCTTGTTTTTTTTTTGCAAAGGTGTAGAGTGAATCTGTATTTTATTTTTTCAGTTGTACAGAGCCCCTAGAAAGTCCAGTCCAAGTGGGAAAATGTCTGGGAGACTGTGAGGCTGAAATTGAAATTTATTCTGGTCAAGTCTATAGAAATGAATGATCATAAAAACCAATGCAGCTAAATAGAAGCTTTCTTGGAGGCAAGGAGATTTCAGAAAGGATAAATAGTATTAAAAGCAAAACACGAAAACCTAGAATCATGGACATAAGAAGCAGGACTGAATATTTTGATCAAACCAAACAAATGATTCTTCACTTCACCGTAAGCTTCTTTATACAGCAACTAGAATCTCTTGTTCTGCTTCCTAAATGAAAGAGCGGTTCTTAATAGCATATTTTTATCCTGTATGAGTATGCATAATTAACTTTTTAAAACTGGAATCTGAGAATATGTTATTCTTTTCTGTGATTTACATTACACTACCATGGATTATTAGTAGCTTTGAAGTGTTAGTTTCAAGATTTCAGTTGGTGGCTTGATGTTTTCTAAGATGGAAAGATCAGTCCATTTATGTGATTTAGTCTCATCAATTGTTTCTTTATTTTTTGCCTCTGGATAGATTTTTACCAACTTACGTTATTTGACTCTTTCATATAATTCTACTTGTTGAATTTCCCTTTGATATGTGTTCCAGAAATTGTTATGTTTTAGTTCTCCATATTTCAAGGAATTAGCAAGGGAACTAAGTTCATTAAAGTCTATCCAGAGCCTTTCATCTAGGACCAGCTAGTTGTTGATTTGAAATCATATGTCCAATGTTTGCTCTTGTTTATATTTATGCAACTTTTCTAGATTTGATATGGTTGTGCCAGTATAATTAAGGAGAACATTTGTACAAAGAACATTTCTAAAAACAGATCAGTGATCTGACCTGTAAAAGCAGCTTTTTGACCTTATCATGAAAAAATTATCAGTGAAGGTAACTTCTATGTCAAAAAAGGCTGAAGATAAACAGATAACCCAGAAGACTCCTGTACTGAAGTGGTTGTCCAATGTCTGTAGAGCATGGGGAGACGGCAACTTTCAGTCTTGCATGTAAATGGGTAAATCCGGGCTCCCAATACACTCGTTAATCTACACTGGAATGCTGCAGGAGGCTACAATCTGGTGCAAAATCATGAACTTTCTGACTTGCTTCCTGTATCATGGAAGTAATGCAGGACTAAAACTCACTATTGTTCCCGTTGCGGAGTTGCAATCTGTACAGTGTGGGCCAGGAAAATGATGTACTTATGTTGGGAACCCAGCTCCTGCTTGCACTGTGCATCACGTTCTGGTTGGTTGACTATTTTGAGTGCTCCCAGTTTCTGTCATGTGATCTTAAAATTATACATTTCCTGGAAAAGAGAACGGGCTTTCTTACACTTCAAAGCAGATGTTTGTGCCAATGAATGGCATTCATCTTGCATTGACACGCATAGAGTAAATTGGTTTATAATTTGGCTCAGACTTCAACTTTCAGCAGTCAACAGAGTTCCCTTTTGCAGAGTCTGAGGTTATCTTCTTGCACTTGTCCCTGCCATACTGCAGAGTTGGAATAAGCAATCTTTCTGCTGTTAATGTAGGCTTATAATGCTATATTCAGATCTATGACAAATGCAACTTTAATTGAATATACTATTACAGTTAATGGATTTACTACTGCTTAGAGCAGATTTGAATTTGGCTTCTATGTAAGGAAGGATATTTCAAGCCTATTGGTGCAGTTGGTTTTTAGCTTCATTGTGCCAACAAGCGTCAGTGACTTTTTTTTCACTGTTTCACTGCAAGACCTGAAACCGATGTTTAACTTGTGGAAGAGTGGCCTTGTAATTGTCGCTGCTTCAACTGACTATCTTTCCCCTGAATAACAAAAGTATTAGACGAAGATTGTCTTTATTTATCTGTTTATTCAGACTGATATATTCAAGGCCTTTAACTTGGTAAGTACCAAAATCTCAGACTGGAACTCAGTTCCTAATTTGCTGAGGAAAACCCTGAAGGAACGTTATACTCTTCCCAAAGATGATACTGAGTGCTGTTCAGATATCACAAAAGGTTTAAAATGTTCTTGCCAAAGTTGCTACTTAAGAATTGTGTTCAGTAGATTTCACTTTGTTGTAATTGCTCCGTCCTTTCCCAGTTTCAGTCCCCCAGAATGCTAATGTTTTGTTCCAACGTGCTCTGTAAAAGCACCAAAACTGTTGATGTTTTTCAAGGAGGAGATACAGTTCTAATAAAATTGCATGAGGAAGGGGAGTTAGGTGAGAGAAAGAAACTGGAAGCTTTTAAGAGTGGATGTATTCCAGAAGAGATTGATGTAGCAATCTAGAAGCAAATCTGGAAGGAAAAATAATCATTCACTGGTGTATCACATGATGTTTGAAAAAGCTATGGTATGTATTACTATACCCTCCTTAATACTACTTCTTGCAGGCATTATATAGATGGAGGAGTACGTGGCAGTAGTATCTATCATTAATGTCTCTGTCATTACCATATATGTTTCTTTAATCAATTTGTGCTTGCTGATCAGAAGACGGTTTTCCTCTTGCGGAATCATGAGATGCCATTGCCAGATATACCTGTGTTCCCTCCTGGAAGTTCTTGTTTCCCATTAACTACAGAAGGAACAGTAGATGCAAGAACTTGCTAGATAAAGCCTAAAATCTTGCCAAAAACATGCTGCAACAATTTTTTAAAACTTTATGTAACATGTCCTGTCTCCTGGTAGTTTTTGTGTTCAGCCCAGAAAGCAGATGGATGTGTGGGATTTCCCATGATGTTCTCAGCAATGTGCTTTTTGTTTAATTGAAAAAAAAAAAAAAGAAAAAAGAAAAAAGAAGATTTCTTGGGTAGCAAAAGGATACATTTGACTAGTTAATAAATTGCCTGAGTTATAGTCATTACAGCTGGGAGTTTTGCTTCTGTTAAACAGCCCTGTTGTTTGTGATTCCAAGAGCTAGTGCAATTAACTGTTTTTTAAAATGTCTCATCCTTTTACATGTTCTTTGTGTTTTTATGACTTATTCCCTTCTCATTTAAACTGAAATGGGTCTGTTTATGATTTGAGAGCAAGTTTTAATGGCAGCATAATGACAGCCCCCGGCGTGCTAGCCGGAGTAGGCACTCCCTTCCTTCCCATAAATAGGAACCATTTTATAAATGGAAACCCTTTTGCCTACTCCTTGAACAGTGCCTTTGAAAGCATTTACTTCTAAGACATTTGTATGGACCAAGTGTTCCTGAAATCACTGAAAATTTATTCCTTTAAATGTTCTGATGACTTTTTTTTTCAAACGGCAGTTACTCTGGTATAGCTGGAAATAAAGTGGTATTTCAGTTCAAGAGAATAATATGGTTTTTGTATACTGCCATTAAGTGGTTGTGAAAGAAATTCAAGAATTTTTTTCAGTTTCTGATGTCTGTTGGTGTGTGAATTTCTAGGCAATTTACATACTAAGTATAGGAAAGGGAAAATAAAATCTGTGCTGGGGTGTGAGTTGTCACAATATAAGATATCCTAACACCATAGGTTGAGGAAGATATCCATTCATAAAAATCTTTCATTCTGATATGAATCCTTTGACATGAAGACTTCATAGTGAAGTTAAAGAACTGCAGTTAAAATTCCTAGTTGATTTCAGAGTTCTCAGGGGCCTAAAAAATGAACATGTGTTTTGTGTTAAATATTCACAGAAGTATGCGCTCCAGTAAAATGAAACTTTAAGCCAGCTAGTGAAAAAATGAAAATATGAATGAGAAAGCTAGGTAAACAAGGTGAAAGAGTTTGAATGTGTGATATCAACTAGTCTGAGCCACAAGAATTTTAATAACTGTAAAAACATAAAGAGTTCTTAGCTGGAAAGCATGTAACAGAAGATTTATTTAACTATGTTTACCTGAGGTAGCTCTGTAATTAAAATTGCCATATATAACAACAGGAACCAAGGATTTTTAACTGAATGTTTTTTTTTTGCCTAGTGGCTGAATTCTTCTCTGCTTTAAACTGATGGGAATTTTCCCATTGGCTCAAAGCAGAAAAAGGAGTTGATTTTTGAACTTCAGATATCTGCTGGATTTTTTTGTTGTTGTGGCATCAGTTTATGGCTGATTTAGGTTTGGTTCTTGCATCTCAAACATTAAAATGCACCAATAATTGAATGTGAAAAGAATTTGCAGTTTGACTGGCCTGTTCCAAACTTGTCTCTTGTTGACTGTCATATGGACTGGTGTTGGGAGGATCCAGAATGTTTATGCCTACAAGAAAAGAGGTGTTGATCAAACCAGCTGTAAGTTATGTCATGTTCTTGACCTTTAATCAGGAACTGAGCTCTAGGGAAGTGTAACAACTGTCCTTTCTCCTTGAAAAAATAATTTTTTTCCATAGAAATAATAAATCCATAGCAATTAATAATACATGTTTAATGTTTGTTCTCACCTTTAAATTTAATAGTGCCCTTTTTTCTTGGTGCTCTTTTCAGAGGGCTAATATGTGTGTGAGGAAATGCTTTGTGTCAGAAGAATTCAAATTGTGGCTGATGTGCCACATGTGGCCCATTAAACCAGTTTATTCAGCTTATTGCCAGAAGCATCTTGCAAGCCAAATGAGTTGTTCTAATCGGGACAGCAGCAGCAACCTGCTTCCAGTCACTGTCTTTCTTGGCTGTTTGGTGGCTAGTCATGCCTGGTGCTGTTGCTCTGCATTGGCTTGCTGTACCATATGATACGAAACTCGGCAACAGGTACTAAGCAGCTGTCCTTTTTTCCTCTCCAGCTCCCTGTTTCTCAGTTTGTGACCCTCTGACTCTCATATCCACCTCTTGTTTTCATTTGTTGTTTCCTGAAGCCATAAGGCTTATTCCAGGTTTCTTTCTGTATCTCATATTCTTCTGTTTTAGGGTTAAGGGTGGGATTTAGTTCGATAAGGGACAGGCTGATGCCTCTTCTTAAAGAGGAAAATTGACTGCAACTATGAGTAGCTCTAGAAACAATAAGCTCAGGCACTTAAAGCTGAAGGCAAGAGGAAGCCCCTTCATAAGGAGAAGGAGGTGTTGGAGTCACACCTGCCAACACCAAGGTTGGTCAACATCTCTGAGTCATACAGGGGGAGCTTACATATATATATATAAACGAAGAAATACTGTGCTAGCTAATGGAGTACTGGTAACTTTTTCTTGATGATCAGAATATCTCACCTGTAATAACATCCTCACTAATGTGATCTACAGCATTTTCAATAATGACTTCATACAGACAGAGTTCCTGGTGCAGCACTCCAAATTCCGCATTGCCAGCAGAATCATATGGGGGAATGGTACACCAACACCCACTCTGTTGGATGCAGTCAGAGTGCTAACCTGATCCTTGAAGAGATGGAAATCTGAATGAGAGACATTCAAAGAAGATTCAGAAGAAAAAAGAGTAAAAGAAGAACTCCAAAGCAAGCAGAATCGGTTCTAAAAGGGGAAGTTGCTTGTAGTTCTGTTTCTAGACCCTGACAAATGTGTCTGAGCAGACTTCTATATTCTATATTTTATAGACTATATATGTTCTATAGGCTATATATATTCTATATTCTATAGACTTCTTTATTCTGGAAAGCAAAAAGTTTTAAGGACCATCTTAGAGTGATGAAATATCAGGAAAAGCAAAGAAGTAGTTTGCTGGAAGACCAAATTTATTTTAAGAGTTTTGTCTGATAGAAACCATCTCACCTTCCCCTGTAGTACGTAGTGGTGACTCCCTAGAAGAAAATGCCAAACTCCAATGGTTATAGACTGAGGGACTTCTATAGTCTGAGCAGATGTCTTTCTTTCCCTCTCAAATTCAACAGGACAACATTCCAGGCTGTCCTGATTTCAGGTGGGATACAGTCGCTTTTCCTCCCAGTAGCTGTTGTGTTTTGGATTTAGTACAAGAAGAATTTTGATAACACTGATGTTTTTAGTTTTTGCTATGACATCAAGGACTTCTTCCCAGTTTCTCGTATTCAGCTAATGAGCAGGTGTACAGGAGCTGGGAGGGAGCATGGCCAGACAGCCCAAGCTGGCCAATGGAAATATTCCATACCATAGACGCCACACTCAGTTTATGAATTGGAGTTGGCCGGGGTGCAGAAATCTTTCTGATTTTCTTTTTTCTGTGAATTCAAATCCTCTCTTTGCAGGAGTTCAGTCTTTTTCAGAAGTTTTCAAAATTCACAAAAATATGTGAGTTTGGGGTTCCACAGTCACTGCTCAGGGACTGACTGTAAATCCGGTGCACAAGTGAACTTGTATATTCTTCAAAATCACGTGGCAAGGAATTCCACAACTTCTATATACAATGTTGAATAAAAAAAGAAAAAAGACAAAGCTTTTTTGTTCTTGAACCTGCTTCCTCCTGGTTTCATTTGCTGCTCTTAATAATGCATACTGCGTGTTGCTTGCATGAGATCTACTGTATTAATACAGAAGATTATAAAAAATCGACTATCAGAAGTGTGGGAAAAGGGGGATAAATTGTTGAGGAAATTCATGCATTTACATCAATAAAAATATATTCCTGTTTGTAATATTAGAATGCTGATGTTGATATGAAGCAAACTATACAATGACTTGTTACAAGACATGGTTATACGTGTAGTGAGAAGTAAATGAGGGGTTGTGTGAGTATGCACAAGTATCTGATATGTAACTTGTCATCTATCTAGTAAGGTTTGTTTGTTATGTAGGCTACTAGCACGCTGAAGGAGTAAGCAGTCGAACACTTTTCCACTCATACATAAGTTCTCTGAAATTTTTGTCTCTGTCCACTGTTCACGAACTGTGTGTCTTTGCACTTACCATGAGCAACCTTTCACAACTAAGAACATACTTATTAATTATACGTCCATATTTCTTGGATATTAAGGAAATTAAAATTGCGTCCATAGTTTGCACAATAGCATTATCTCTGTGTACTGATCTACATGGGAATTTAGATAGAAGACAATTTAATCTTTCACATGCAAATTTTACCTTAAGCAAAAATCTTTAATGTATTATTCAGCAAGAATTGTTAACAACAGTTCTTGTGGTAACTATAGCCCTAGTTAGCTACAACTAACAGTAATTCCTATACTTCAGTCCAAAATATTACATAAAGTAGGCAAGAAAGGGCAAGCATTTTAATTATGGGATTCTGGATTTCCATAGTAATACCATTTATTGGGTTTTTGATCCACAAGGAACTGAATTATTAGTGAAAGTCTCAGAACTTCATAGAATTCTTGCAGCACCTTTGGAGACTGAAAACATGTGTCACTTACTGGGGCAAAATATCCCTTTGCATGAGGAATGGTTTGGACTTAATAATGGAAAAGCATGACCTCATCTGAACTGTTGTTATGGAACAGAGGGATATAATTTTAAAACAATAAGTAATGACATTTGCCTAATTAAAAACTTATTCTTTAACTGGATCAGATTATTCTCATTTTTTTCTTCAAATTTTTACTTGAATTTACTTCTGTAGGAAGATGGAAAATCAGATTTTATTTCTCTTTAACCCTGTATTTTGTGTACTATGATTTGAATACTGTCATTGAAGGAAGAAATTGGAACATAACTAACAGTCTAAAATCTGAGCATTTCTAGTAAAACTTTTATTTTATCATGCCAGTTCACTTTCCCATGGTCATTCCAACTGAAATTCCATTCTTACATACTTCTGAACAGGTTTTATTTTTAGCTATTCAAAAAAATGTGTATTTGCTAAGCAACGTCACATAAAATCTCTGTGGTATTTTCAGCACTTCCTATTCTTCTGCCACAACCCTTTTTCAACTTGAATTTTATATGGAGTGCATACAATAAGCAAGGGTCTCAGCTTATAAAAGATATATTAATAGGGAAAGTCCAGACTGCTGATATAAGGAAAAACTTTTATTTAACAAAATATCTGCAAGCTACAGAATTCAATGCTTTTAACAATGATTGATGAAACCATGATTGATGCATCTTATCTAGCTTTATAAACAGTCACTACCACATTTGTTGCTATCTTAATCTGTGACTTCTGAATCAAAATTTCTACAGTTGAAGATGACAGAATACAATTTTTTAATGTAATACACCACCTGTGTTTTAAAAACATGGTCAGGGTAGCCATGCTCTAGTAATTTTTGAACAGTGCTGAATTTTGGAAATATGACTGTCTTAGACTTGTAACACAACTGTATATTTTGTTCTTTCTTTGTTGTGCCATCTGGTCCCCGAGTCATCAAAGAGTGACACGGCCATCTTAGAAAGCTATTATCAAAAGTTTGGTAGATAAAACAGAGGCAAAAAGGCCAGATAAAGAAAATGTGTTCACTGGAGGCCAACGGGGAGATCCATGAGTCAGCTGTTGCTTTGGTAAACAAAGAAATCCAAGATCCAGAAGCCTGCTGTATCTGTAAGAACTCGAATCATAGAACAGTTTGGGTTGGAAAGGACCTTTAAAGGTCATCTAGTCCAACCCTGCTGCAATAAGAAAGGACATCTACCACTAGATCAGGTTGCTCAGACCTCCATCCAACCTGACCTTTAATGTTTCCAGGGATAGGGCATCCACCACCGCTCTGGGAAACCTGTTCCAGTGTTCCACCACCCCCATTGTCAAAAACCTCTTCCTTATATCTAGTCTGAATCTAACCTCTTTTGTGTTAAAACCATTACCCCTTGTTCTATTGCAACAGGCCTTGCTAAAAAGTTTGTCCCCATCTGTCTTCTAAGCCCCCTTTAAGTATTGAAAGGCCGCAATAAGGTCTCCCCGCAGCCTGCTCTTCTCCAGGCTGAAACAGCCCCAACTCCCTCAGCCTTTTCTTATAGCAGAGGTGTTCCAGCCCTCTGACCATTTTTCTGGCCCTCCTCTGGCCCCACTCCAACAGGTCCATGTCTTTCCTGTGCTGGTGGCTCTAGCTAGGGCTGGATGCAGGACTCCAGGTGGGGTCTCACCAGAGCAGACTAGAGAGGCAGAATCACCTCCCTTGACCTTTAATTAATTAATTAAATTAATTAAAGAAACAATACCATAGTTTTCCCTCATAACTCTAACATAAAGCTATGCCTGTCTGACCCGTGAGATAATTCTCTCCTCTTTTTGTGCTAGTCCTAACTGTTGTTTGATATGGTTATTGTCAAGCTGTTCACTTTAATTTCTTGTGTACTCATATATGTTTGGCAACCCACATGCACTCTTCCTCCAAAACCTGGGTAGAATTGCAATTGTTTTTAATTAGAAATTATTGAAAACTTGGATTAAAATAATTCCAAAAAATTGTGTTACTTCTAAATCTCACAATGAGACAGTAAGAATTTGCTAACTCTGTTTCCAGGCTGTCCCTCTAACACATTCAGTATGGGATAATATTACTGCTGACATCAGAGGTCTAATTCGTCCTGTGTTTTTTGTTACTAGGGTACTTCTGGCTATTCACTAATGTCACAATTCACACCTACTCTTGCAGTTTCTTCTCTATATATTTTCAGCAACAGTGAAAACTCAGAAGAATTTATTTCTGACAATAGAACACAATCTTTCCTTAAAGCAGGCACTTTTCAAAAAGGAAGAAACATCCTGTGCAGAAAATTACCATAAGACTCATGCCAGTGGAGGCACTGGATATTCATATCAACTATTTGTGGTCTTTTTCTACTAGTTCTATGGACTTCTTATACGTGTAGAAGAATACATACGGACCTGAATGCTGCTGATCTACTCAAATCTGAAAAAGCAGCAGAATGTGAGGAATAGCACGAATGCAGAACATGCACAGATCAATTTAATAACACTTGCAATTTGAAATCGCTCTCTGGTGAAAGTACCAAAACCTGTTATCCTAGAAAAAGGAATACCAGAGTTCTTATTTTCCCTCAAAATGGTTGAAAGTGTGAGGAATGGAAAAGGACATTAAATAAAGGTGAGTTGTTTCTTAGTCATACTTCTTACCTTCTTTTTGTTCTGAAAAGATGCCCACCTCTTCAAATCATCTACTCTTAATAGTTTACTTTTCCTCTGCTTGTGCAAGATACAGACTGAGAATTGGTCTATTCGACACCGTACGAGGCTGGTCACCTGCACTGATTGCAGACTGTGCTATGTAAGTCCCGAAACAGTTTACAGTTTAGTAAGGAGCATTCTGCCCAAGGTCACTGGTTGAATAACTGCTGAGTACTAATAGGGCAGAACAATAGTGTTTCACTGTTACTATTATGTTAAAATAAGTACTGTGTTCCTTCTTAAGAAGTGAGGGTATTTGGTGCTGTAATAGTTGTGGGCTGCACAGGACTCCATTTGCATGTGCTGAGATAAAGGGGAAAAAAAAGTATGCTGCTCATCTGCTTTGTTTTGTTCTGAACTTACCCTACCTTGTGGCAGTCTTTGACATGCAACTTTTTTGTATTTGCTGGAGGAAATTTAAGATCTGGACTTTCCCGCAAAACACAAATATCTCCTTCTCAGATGATACCTCAAGACAAGTATGCAAAACTAAGAATTGTAGCATTATAAGAAGTATTTACTCCTTTATTTGCATTGGAAGTTGTGTTTGTATCCTGAGATGAGATTTCAAAAGTTTTAACTAAAAGGTTACTACAATGTTTGTGATCTTGGCTCAGGTCAATATCTTCTAATTCTGTTTGAATGACTTTGCAAAATTATTAAATAATGTTGATCAGTTAGGAGGAGAAGTAATCAGTTGGTGGCAAAGTATGGTGAATGTGGAAGACATTAAAGCATATAGATTTCCCACTTTTATTTCTTTAACTTTTTTTATATGAATGCTCATTTTAGAACGTTCCATAGTAAATCTCAATTCCCTCTTGACTCTTTAGTACTTAAGAAAAATCTCTTACTCCAGAATCATGAAAAGTCTGAGACAGCTGTCTGTAATGCCAGAGGAAGTCTAACAAAAACCCAACTTTATCTGAGAAAAATATTGTTTAAACTTTGGTTTCATAGGTCTTCTAAGGTCCTTATTAGTAGACGCATAAGGAGTATAGGACTGCAGAATGCATGCTTTAAAATATGTCACCATGCAGGGCTTAAAGAGTAGGTGTCAGTTCACAGAATCACAGAATCACAGAATCACAGAATGTTCGGGGTTGGAAGGGACTTCTGTGGGTCATCTAGTCCAATCCCCCTGCCGAAGCAGGGTCACCTACAGCAGGCTCCACAGGACCGTGTCCAGGTGGGTCTTGAATATCTCCAGAGAGGGAGAATCCACAACCTCCCTGGGCAGCCTGTTCCAGTGCTCTGTCACTCTCAGAGGGAAGAAGTTCTTCCTCATGTTCAGACGGAACTTCCTGTGCCTCAGTTTGTGCCCATTTCCCCTTGTCCTGTCGCTGGGCACCACTGAAAAGAGCTTGGTCCCATTCTCCTGACACCCACCCTTCAGATATTTATAAGCATATATTAGGTCCCCTCTCAGCCTTCTCTTCTTCAGGCTGAACAAGCCCAGCTCCCTCAGCCTTTCCTCGTAGGGGAGATGCTCCAGTCCCCTCATCATCCTCGCAGCCCTCTGCTGGACTCTCTCCAGTAGCTCCTCATCTTTCTTGAAGTGGGGAGCCCAGAACTGGACAGAGTAGTCCAGATGGGGCCTCACTAAGTCAGTGTAGAGGGGAAGGAGAACATTCAGCTAAAATTATATGAACCTTGTAGTATCCATCATCCATGATGAAATGCAACTTCAAGTTCTGCAAGAATGAATCAATTTAAACAAGTAATCTCTGGACTTCCCAATGGATACCAACTTTCTAGGTTCTTCTGTTTTGATTCCAGTCTGCTCAATATAAGGACAATATTTATTTTCATATATTGTGTACTAGCCAAGCACACCATTGCCAATATACAAATGGCCCCCTCAGGTAAAAAATTTTATTCTTTCCAGAGCATTTGGGTCAACAGACATAGACTGAATAGATCCAATTTATCAGACACAAAAGGAAAACTGTTTACTGAGAACTGTTGCTTTCATGGCAAATGCTGACTCAGAAGCTCTATATGTGAGCAGAATTTTCTTGTTATGGATTGAATTTCATAATCTCGTTGGTATCAGTAGACAGATGACCTATATGCATCAGACACTGTTTGTCATACTAATCTGTATTATTCTCAGTGCACAGTAAGAGTGGGGATAGGAACCATCTATTTGCTCTGTGTTGAAGCAACATAGGAAATGGTAACACCTTGAATGGTTTCCAATGCCGGTGGGCAATCCTGTAAGACAAACAAAGAAAATGTCAGGTCGTATAGAGTGCACTAAGAGACTTTGTAAAAAGAAACAGTGAGCATTGTGAATATCATTTAAAATCTGACTCTTTAGGACCTGTTGTAGTTCAACTTCATACAGCAGGTTTGGAATTTCTCATTCTAAACATAGAGGATAACAGGAATACCTTGGTAAAGGTAAATACAACTTTTCAGCAGAGGTCCATTTTACGAGGATACGTACATGTGAGCTTTCCTCCAAATCATAAGAGTACCAATCTATATAGAGTGCCACACATACCTTAGTTACAGGAAAACTGTAATTTGTCTGTAAAATGCCAAGCAGATTACTAGAAAATAGACAAACTGCAAATTGACCTTTTTGCTCCTACCTAAACAGCTTTGATGAAAGAGCGAGATCATATTTCAGAGCATGTAAAGCAGGAAAAGGAAGAAACAAAGACATCTAATCAATCAAAGAATGAATAGAAGCTGAATAATAAAAGTAGCTCAGGTAGTACAATAGGATTAAGAAACTTGTTAGAAGAATTACAAGAATAACACCTACAAACTGTTGACACAGTAATGAAGTAAAGACTTCACAGTGCAAGCTATTATTCCTTAAGTATTTTTCTGATCATTTTTCTGCTTGGAAAACATATTTAAATAAGTTGAAGTTTCCATTTTCTTGCTGGTACCCTGATTTTCAGGTTAAAACTAATATGGTAATTCCAAGCCATTTTGCGGGGTGGGAGTGGAGTATTGGTGAACTTTACTTACCACATTACTACGTTTCCTTTTTGAACCTAAAATGATTTACAGCAGTGCTTCCTCTTGAACCTGGACTTGATGCAGTTTACAGTGTGACATCATTGGCTCCTCTTTTTTGCTCCTAGTTAAAGCACAAGGAAGAGAAGGACAGGTAATTAACAACACATTGAAACTGTGGATTCTCAGGAGGTATCAGAGTTGCCATGGCTGTTCTTGGACACCGTCCACCTTTCTGTTTCTGCCCAAACCTTATCATTTGTTGCTGGAGGGAGGGGAGCCTTGTCTCCATGTGCACACACTTCAAGATAGTCTCATCTGCTCTGTTTCCTTCAGTTTTGAGGAGACAATACATGATCTCTGGATTAGATACATGCATTTTAGACTGTTTATTAATGAGGCAGTAATGTACAGCATGCTGTGAACTCTGATTTAGCCAGCTGAGCTAGTGGCCTTTTCACAAAGCAGCTTGTTACCTACTCCATGCTAGATGATGTTCTCTGCTGCACTTGTCCAACTTGTACTGAATGGGAGATCTCAAATGAAATGTTTAAATCCTGGAGTTCCTTCAGATCTTTGTGTGCTTTCTTGGTTGCTAGGACATTTTTGAGCTAACATCAGTATCAGTTGACAACGAATGGGTCAGCCAACTGTGAAACATATAAAACTGGGTCAAGAACAGTTCTGCCCAGCCCAGTGTGAGTGAGGTCTGAGCCAAAGGAAATAACCTTTTCCCTTGGCTATTCGTTTTCATATAAATGTGGAGCTTATTGTACCGGATTCATGAAAGGTAAAATCAAAGCATGTATGAGCAAATATAATGATTATTAAAACAGGAAAATATTATTGATATTGGAACAGCCTTTGCTGCTTTTAGGGTAAAAGCTGAACTGATCTTGAAGTTATCTGGCAGCGTGTGAAAGCTGATCCACTTATTTGTATTCAAGCCCTAGGTGCAATCATAAGAACATTTTTTGATGAATACGTTGGAAAATATTACAGCTATTTTGAAACTACATCAGCTCACATACGTTCTGAGATATTAACTTGGCGTGTTCCCTCCTGATTGCTTTGTAAAATATGTAAAATATGTCCCTCTTCTTATGATCTCTACATTGGTGCCGAAGGGCATTTGTGCTACGGATACGCATGGCTAACTTCTTATTTTGTATACAAGCTTATCAGGGCAGTACTTTATGTCGGCCTATGCCTGTGCAGTATGCACCACAATGAATCTCTGTGCTTGGTTTGTTCACAGAGATACTGAAATAAAAAAGAGTAATAAAAAGATAATGGGAGTGAAGGTGTAAACATGACTGAAGATGTTTTCTTAGAGGAAGATGGATTTTTTTTTTTAAAGAAATGGCTAGCAAGTGAAGATAGGTGGTTTGGATTGAAATGAGTGCATGTATTGTTCATTAATAAATACTCTGCATTTCCATAACATCAAAAATATATTTTTTTAAAAAAGATTTAATTTTTTTTCAATGTTCTTATTATCCTGCTAAAAGGAGTACTTTTTCTGTGTGTTCATATATCTTGGGAGGGCCTGTCTTCAGCCCTGTCAATTAACGTACTTGGTTTTGTTGTTCTTAAGTATCAAGATTCTCAAGTATTGTGTATTAAATACTTGTTTCTGGTTGACTTTATACAGTCATCCAATTTCATGCTAGTTAACTGCCACCAGAGCAGAGGTGCTTTTGTCTTTACCTTGCAAATTTTTATTTTTACCTTGCAAATATTAATAAGCTATAATATTACTTGTGTGAATATTGCCATAAAAATGTATGGGGCTATTCAAATGATTAAAAGTTTACAGGACCAGAGTTTCTCTACTTCTCTGTTGAGTTTCAGTCATGCTACAGCTACAAAGTCTAATACAACAGTTTTTGAGGCATTCAGTTACTTAACGTGTGACTGAAGGGTATTATTCTTTAGCTGACTACTCTTCAGTAATTGTTGTACAGTGATTGTGACGTCCTGACCGCCCCCACAGAAATACCTACACTTGCTATAGCTAATATTAAGTTTGTATTTTGATGCTTGGATTTAACTCTGATAAAATCACCAACTTTTAATATGTGCAGTGTACTGGCTGTTAAATGCATAAAAGATTTTTATGGCATGTCTGTTACAATTTATGGGCATTGCTAATCCTTCTGGCTGTTTCACTGAAGAGAGGTAACTGAATTTGTGAGCTGAAAGATTGCTTTACTTTAGAGAAGTACACTGATTTTGTAGCTTGCCATGAACTTGCTGCTGATGGATGGGTTTCCAATTATTTTATGTGTCTGGGAAGAGAAAAAAGAGAATGTATGATAGTGAGGCTGAGGGCACCAGATGGAGATTTACATCTGAGAATTTCCTGCCTTTCCTGTCTTCTCCAAAATGTAAGAAAAAACCCATCTACATCTGGTTTTAATCCAAATACTGCATTGTTAGAGAATGCTCTACATTGTGGATGGCAAAAGGTGGCACTGAAAAAAAGTCTGAAGTTGTCTGGTGTCCTTGCTGCTGGATGTGAATGTGCACATCAGGTGCTAGCATCAGCTCTGGAGAGTGAACAGGACTCTGGCACAGTGGAAGACAGATCCCTGGAGTATAACATGTTCTCTCAACCCTTATAATAGGAATGGGAATCTAATGCGCTTACTATTGCTGATGGGGTCCCGTTTACATCAGAGAGTAGTTTCTTTCCTTTCTTAATGAATGTATTTTCTGGGCCCTTTGACTTCAGTGAAACTTGAATCTGCAGTCTGCCATCACCTGTCACGGGCACCCCACAATCCCTTGTTTCATTTCATTTAGTCCACAAATCTTTCTTTTCATTACATTTTCACTATAAATCAGAGACTAACCCATTCTACAGCAAAGTCTGAAGATGTTTTGTGTAAGCTGGTAGAAAGAACACCTCACAGCACCTATAGTCATGTCTAACTAGCACTAGCAGTCATAGGTGGATCCCTCAGGGAGTGATGCAAACGAGGGCTGCATCGTGCTCCACTTCCAAGATAAAGAATGGAGCATTGTGCAGCCCTTTAGAGCTAGCAGCCAAATACCACAAGCAGTTATGTGGATCTGGCTGTGTCCCCAAACCATCTGGCTACATTTCTCCAAGGGCAGGGTACACTGCTGTTCTCCTCACCAGCCCCTGTGCAGGAGAGCTCCAGTCACTGCATAGGGCAGGATGTAGTTGTTTATTTCCACTTGTTCTTGGTACATCATTTGCTCACTCCTGCAGCCAGAATGTCTTTCTAATGTTTGGCACTAATGAACCTGAAATAGGTTTTTTATTGTTGAAGAAGCAAGATTTGTTTTGTTGTGGCCAGCAAAGGGCAAAAGCTTTTTTTCTTTTATTTTTCATTTCAGCATGTTCCTTAAAGCTCCTCTTATTCCCTACTGTGAGTTACATATCTGATGTTGCTTGGTGAATGCTGTTCCCCAAGTCAATAACTGTGGTTTTGGAGGTATTTCCTCTCTGGAATAAGTATACACCTGTCTTGAAAAGAATGAATTATTCACACCACCAAGTAAGCAACAGTAAATCTTCATCCGAACACCTTCAAAAATTGGCATGTTTAAACAAATTGTCCTTATAAATAACATTTTACCCCAAGGTGGAATTATTTTGCATCTCAAGGAGTGTAGGAACCTAAATGTCATAAATAGTGTGGATAATCTTTCCTCTTTGGTACACCTGGAAATCCTTCTCTTCCTCCAAATAATGGAAGTTTTATAGAATACTGATAGCAATAGAACAATTAAGGTAGGATCTGGCTATGTTATCTAATCCGCTTCTTGTGGGTGGTGCAACATGTAGTCCTTTTGGAAATAATTTTGCATTATTTCTAGATGTGAGTTTGTTGAATATACTTTGTTATTCAGGGAACCTACATTTTTCCGTGGTGCCCTCAACCATACATATTATGGAGGCAGTAAGGAAAGTACATATAATTTTAACACAACTTTATAGATCTCTAGTTCACACATTACTGAAGACAGACTGCATACCTGGGAAGCATAATTACGATGTTTGGTCAAAGTCACTCTTTCTTGACAAAAGGAAAAAGTAAAACTAAAGTGAAACACACCCCATGAAATTAAGGCTACTACATGTCTGAATATCTGTATTTTGTCCTCCTTTTTAATATTTGTTTGCATTTTAATCTCTCAGAAATTTTGTCTGAGTGGAGAAGGAGAACTTTGGGCACTTACTTAGGGCTAATGGATGTCTTGCAGCTACTTGCAGAAGAAATAGCAGCTGCAATACCTGTGAAATGACTGGAAGTCTGCTATGTACATTGTGTCATAGCTAGTAAATATTACAAGCATTTTTGTCACAAGCATGGTGTGGTTAGACTGGCTGTAGGTCATTTGTGCAGCGCTAGTATTTCTGTCTGGGAAATCCTCTAGACACACTGGGGAACCCTCCTGTCAAGGCCACAAGTCTGAATAATAAAAGCATTAGATTGTGACTCAGGAGATCCAGTTAGCTTTGGTGCCAGCTCGGGGATGCGGGAAAAGTCACTTTACTACCAGATGTATAAGCTTCCCTACATTTGTAATATGGGTAATGACAGTCACTTTTTTTTTCCAATTGTTTCTGATCTATGGATAAAGCAACTCTGTTAGAGCTAAATGTGCCTGCTCAGTTTAAAATACTTTTCACTCCAAAATAACCGTGCTCCCATTAGAACGAGAAAGCAGTGTTGACTGAGCTACAGCTGTGGCATAAAGGAGGAAATAATAGCAAGGATGGTGAAGACAATTGAAAAGAGTTTTGATAGATGCGTATTGCAAATCTGGAGTAAATCTGCTGATATGTACAGAATCAGTCAAGGGTAAGGCATGTGCTGCTAGGAACATTATCTAGCATTGCAGTTGTCATTTTAATTGCAGAAAATGAATGGAGGATTGGTCCATTTAAAGAGAAAGGAATCAGTTGACTGGCATTTAATTGACGGTTGAAGTTTCAGCCAGAGGCACAAGACAGAGGTATGTGTTTTTCATTAGTCCCTGTTGCTTTCAGTCACTCTGGAATGTTAAGAAAGCAAAGCTACAGCAGAAATTAACACATTGTGTTATCCTATTTCCATGAGTGCTTGTGTTCAGTGCATGCAAACACGCTTCTTGCCAGGCTGAAATGTCAGGACATTGGAGAGATGTGAATTTAATGAATGATCAATGACTCCATGTCTGGATGGAGATCACTGATGAGTGGTGTCCCCCAGAGGTCTGTATTGGGACCAGTACTATATAAGACCTTCATCAATGACATAGAAACTGGGATTGACTGCAGCCTCAGCAAGTTTGCAGGTGACACCGAGCTGAGTGATGCAGTTGATTCACATGAGGGAAGCGATGTCATCCAAAGGGACCTTGACTTGCTTGAAGGGTAGGCCCATGTGAACCTCATGAAGTTCAACAAGGCAAAGTGCAAGGTCCAGCACCTGGATCAGGGCAATCCTCAATATCTGTACAGACTGGGGAATGAAGGGATTGAGAGCAGCCCTGTGGAGAAGGCCTTGGGGTACTAGTGGATGAAAAGTTGGACATGAGCCCAGAAAGCCAACCATATCCTTGGCTGCATCAAAAGCAGCATGGCCATCAGGTCAAGGGAGGTGATTGTGCCCCTCTAGTCTGCTCTGGTGAGACCCCACCTGGAGTCTTGCGTTCAGCTCTGGAGCCACCAGCACAGGAAAGACATGGACCTGTTGGAGTGAGGGCCACAAAAGTGATCAGAGGGCTGGAACACCTCTGCTATGAGAAAAGGCTGAGGGAGTTGGGGCTATTTCAGCCTTGAGAAGAGCAGGCTGCGGGGAGACCTTATTGCGGTCTTTCAGTACTTAAAGGGGGCTTAGAAGACAGAAGGACACAAACTTTTTAGAAGGGCCTGTTGCAATAGGACAAGGGGTAATGGTTTTAACATAAAAGAGGTTAGATTCAGACTAGATATAAGGAAGAGGTTTTTGACAGTAGGGGTGGTGAGGCACCGGAACAGGTTTCTCAGAGCAGTGGTGGATGCCCCATCCCTGGAAACATTCAAGGCCAGGCTGGATGGGGCTCTAAGCAATCTCATCTAGTTGAAGATGTCCCTGCTCATTTCAGGGGGGTTGGACTAGATGACCTCTGAAGGTCCCTTCCAACCCAAACCCTTCTGTGATTCTATGACAGAAAGAAGTCTGTGACTGACTTTCCTGTTCTCCTCCTTCATGACAATCCCAGGATCAGCTTTAGTTGGCTTCTAGAATCCACTCTGCATGGTGTGTCCTAAGAGTAGAAAGACAAATAACAGGTTAAGTAAGGGGAAAGTTTGATTGCTGTCTATGATACAAGGTGAACTAGGAGATTCTGGCAGAGAGGAAGGACTGTTCAGGTACGAGCATTTGGGTTTTTGAGAACTTAAATGATATACTCTCAGCATGACTCCATTCTGCTGTTTCTCCCCTTCCCCCTGACAGTAGATACAGTGAGGTGAGATGATAATATACTTTTATGGAAACTGACTTGTCTATGGCTCATCTGTTTTTAAAACTAAACTAAACTAAATGAAACTAAAACAAAGTCACAGAAAACCTGCCCTCACATATTAATCAAGTCAGTGCTTTTACTTACCATGCAGACATTCACACCCAGAGGCTTAGATGTTGCGTACTGAGGGATAATTTCTTTGTTAATGGTTTCACAGGGTAGTGTAAAGCAGTATGTAAGAAAAGAAGCCAAATTATGGAAATGGCAAGACTTAAAGGTACCAAAAAAGCAGGACTGTTCTTGGGCTCCACGACTGTGCTGTAAGGAAAGATCTGCAGCCAAAGAGGATGAAGAACTTGGCTTTCTGGATATAAAACTACAGCAATATCTGTCCAGTACCAAGAAAGTCACTCTTTACTGGAAAGTGAAGCACAATTTACATTAAGGCAATAAAAGTAGGAAATGAAAACAGATGTGCAACATCTGGGAAGGAGTAGGCAACTCTTTAGGTTTTGATTGTAGAAGTCCTCCAGCCTCCCAGGTGTGGCATTTTTATGTTTACAGTATGTGTGTTCTGAGCATGCCATTCATTATGATTGTCTGTATTCTAGTTTCAGAGGGGTAGGTTGCAGTATGCCTGGACCTGTTGCAATATAAAAGGTGTGATTTGTAACATGTCATGGCCACAGCGTGAATGCCCCACACAGTGGGGCAAGCTGGCACTGGTATCATAGTATTTAATTCCGCATCTCACCAAAGGAATTACACTGCTCTTTTTTAATAATATTTTTTTGTCTTGCTGTAACAAGGATTTCTGCTGTAGGCACCTGCTTGCATATCATTTTTGGGTAGGTGAGGAAAAACTTAGCACAGGTGATCAGACAAGGGAGAGGTGTCAAGACACAGAATGGATGTCCTTGTGCTAAAGCCCTGAGACAGTGTCTGACAGTCCCACTGCCCTTCAGCACTGTCAGTATAAAACCACTTCCAGTATATCACAATGTCAGAGAGGATGGGATGCTGTAACACTCAAAGTGCAATTTTTCGGTTGCTGCAAAAAGTTCCCACACTGAATACGTCCAGTGATGCTAACACCAGTCGCTGTACACTGCTGGTGTACTTATTTTGCATATTAGTAATTGTTTAACTTCAAATCTTATAGAGAAAATGTCACATAAAACAAAAATTAAAGTGGGTAAAAAGGAAAATTTACATGTGTTTTTGCCAAATGAGGAAAGTGTCCAGGCACCACACAGGCCAGGACCTCCCTGGAGACTGGGAGCGATGGAGGATCCCCTGGGGTCCATCAGGGCAGGGCCTGGCATCCAGGGCAGGTCCCACCGCCTCAGCCAGGGGTGAGCAGCCGGGGGCACCGGGGCAGCCCCAGCCCCAGCATCAGGGACCTCCTGGCACAGGGTCGGCCAAGGCTGGGCTGGGATGTGGGCCTACTGGTGTACCTGGCTCAGAAGAGCCCCTGGCCAGGCTGGGCAGGGCAGTGGGGAGCTGGAGACTGGCCCTGCTGTGGTTGTGCTGGGGCAGCGGCTGACGGCCCCAGGGGGCTGAAACGGGGTCCTGGGCTGTGGGCAGGGTGGGGGGGCCACAGGGTTTGGGCAGGGTCAGGCAGGGCTGGCAGGACCTCAGGGCCATGGCAGAAAGAATATGAATTATTCTCTGCTGTTTTTAATTTTTTGAAAATATCGCAGAAGAGAACAAAATGAGTAGTTCTGTATGTATTTACCAAGGATCTTATTTGTGTGGAAGTTTTTCAGAAATCTTACCAGGGTAATTGGTTTGAATGTTAAATTGTGTAATTGCTAGTCCTGAACTTTTTTGCGAAGCCCATGTTTGATTTTTTATGTGACCAAAGAGAGTAAAAAAATCACATAATTGTTTCTTTACCAAAATTTGAAATAGTACTGTAAAATATTTTGATTTGCAGTGAATCTACAGTTGTCTTTCCTGCTTTTTGTTATTACTTGTGGATGTTTTTGTAGTTGTTATATTATAATTGTATATTGTAGAAGATATGTGTAATACAGGCAGATTAACTGTATGGCTTATGACCAGGCTGTCTTGCATCATAAGACTTTACAAGCTCGGGATTAGTAGGTGCTACCAGAATTTTAAGTTACAGCATCTCCAAGAACTTGCTGCAATATATGGAGATGACTTGGAAAGTGTCATCTTTCCCTCAGTACACACACTCAGCTAATATGTGATTCAGAAGAGTATCACATGGCTAAAAGTTTAGACAGATGCACAGGAAAAAAAATCAAGCTGTAGCTGTAACAATGTTACTATTCTGTTACAAATGCTGTTTAGTCAAGTTCTGACACAGATGACTGTATTTTATTTAAAGTTTGTTTCACAGCTTCAGCTAGTTGGAATGCGTTCTTCTTAGCAGAATTGCAAAGAATGCGCATGAATACTGTATTCCTACCTAGGGACTCTTACGCAATATTCCACTTACCAGCTTCTCCCCTTACACAGCAAGCCAATTTATTTTGCTGAATCAAACAGAATAAGGGGTTTATAGAAGTTTGTCATAAACAGTGTGCCAATACTTGGAAAAGTGCAGTGATATGAGTCTAGTATCTGGAGAGCTCAGGTTTTTGCATAGCTTGCTTGTTGACCTTTAAAAAGCTTTGGTAGGTATATCAAATCACATTGAAGATGTAAAGAAGCCTTTGTAGACAGCCAGTAGCTCCATGAACCTGGAATTTCATTGGCATTTAAAAGGCCATCTTTTAAAACATAAGGAGAGGAACTGATCTCTGGAGTTTGCATGATTCAGTATTGCTAACGTTTCAACTTTCTTCTGCTGTAGCTAGAGCTCCCCTAGTTTTAAATCTCTTCAGACTAAAAGTTTCTAGATTTGACATTGTCTGGTTTTGGTTGTATCTGAGAAGTCTTACACGCATATTGTCAAATAGGAAGTAACAGGAAATAATTTAAAAGAACTGCTGCTTGAACGTACTTCTCAGCTAGCATATGACTTGACTACATTTGGCATACCTATTATGGTCTATGTTTTGTTGATCCTATCACAGCTTTTGAATCAAATACAAAGGTCAGTAAAAAGAAAGTCATATAAAATTGAGCTTTCCATTGTTCAATGGTGCTGAAATTGACTGTTAAGTTATTTTCATATAGACTTTTAAAACATCTTTAATACTGAAGAACTGAAGAAGAGAAAGGGTTGGCTACATTGGCAAGTGGGCACAGAGATCCATGTGTTTTCGTCTGCTTAAAAAGAATGTGAGCATGCGATACAGCCCTGAGCAGTTTTTGCCATTTATTTGAAAAGAAAAGAATAAAAAGAGCTGACAAAGTTCAGCAAAATCTGCAGTCGTGTCTCAGGGGATGCTCTGTCTAACTGCTCTGGAACATATCCAGGTCCAAGGAATTCAGACAGCAGCTCCTCAGAGACAGGACATGAAGGAAAATCAGAGAGGATGCTTGGATTAGCTTCTTCCCCTCCCACTCTCTTTCCTCTGCACAATGGTGCATCATTCCTCTGAACACACACAGGACTGGTTCAACCTCCAGCATACTGAATGGAGTTGAGGTCAAGAATAAGGTTTCATCCATGTAAAATATGAGGCATGGACATAACACAGTGTTCATGCCTGCACATGACAGTTGGATTTCTTTTTGTAAGAGCTGCCCTTTGTTATTGGCTTCCTCTACCTTTTGAAAACAATGGCACTTAGGCTTGTCAGATGTCCACAAGGATATTCAAGCCTCAAGTAGAATTAATTTTCCTAGTGACTGGCTTCTCCAGGACACGTAGAGAAATTGCTCTAGGACACCTAAAGCTCATGTCCATGCCTTAGCTGAAATAAGGAATAGAGAGACTGAGTTGTTAAAAGAAAATCTGTGCAATTTTGTAAAGAAAATAGGCATCAAAGCAGTTTTAAGAGAGAAGAAATAAATCATGCAGATTTTAGAGATAAATTCAGTGGCCAGTTGAAAAGTGTTTGAATCAGATTATGTATTTGTGCTATGAAATAGATGTTTCTTAAAATTGGAAGGCATCACTTTCATCCAGTACTGAATATTTATCTCTCATTTTCTGCCTGCCTCTGTTCTTACACTGAACCTGTGAGTGTACAGCATAGCCCAGTTTCACTCTTGTGTCTCAGCTTGTAGTTCGGTGTTTCCAGTGTTTTCTTCTGCTTGATGTGCTCTGTCTGTATGCAAGCTTTTGATGTGGTCTGCATCCTTCCTTCTTTAAAATATGTCATCAATAAATGAATGTGATGCATTTCAAGGTCATTTAGTTAAATCCTACGGAATTAATGTGGATTTTTGTCGAACATTAGATATATTCGAGGGAATGGCAAAAGTGATAGAAGAGTTCAGTCTTTCTGCCTGCTGAAGTTCTGATCTGAAGTCCAGAAAAATCAGTGGAAATATTCCACCTGACTTTTTTTAGGTTTTCATCAGGTGTTTGAGCCAGTCACCCATTAATAGAGAGCAACAAAAAGGAGAAGAGTGAACAGATTTTCCTGTCTGCTGTGCACAGGTTAAGAAAAACTCTTGAATTTTTATTGAAGGACATTTAAGCTAGACATATCTGTCAGTCATTACAGCCTAACTAACTGATTAATTTAACACTGATTGCTTACAATCCATTTTCCTCCTTCCGTTTTTGAGACATTTGATCTTCTGTTGACTGGCTTTTAGTAACCGCTGTAGCCAATTATTCTTTTTATCTCCATTACTGTAAACGGGTCTTTTCTAACAAGCAGGTTTTTCTATCACATTAATATGTTTTCATTTTCTTTTAGAAGATACTCCCAAATACTCAGTTCTTAAATTGCATACATACAGTGGATTTTTGTAACTCAGAAGTTTGGGGCTTAATTGAGCAACCCATAACATACAGAAATCGTGTTTGTTTCATAAAGCAGCTGTGCATGAACTACTACTGTTCATTGTTTTACAGTATAATACCATATTTGTGCCACAACAATGATGAGGACTGAAATGTTAAACTCACAGAAAGCAAGCCACAGAAAAATAAGGACTGAAAGGCTAACTTGTGTTTAAGAAAGAAGAATCAGAAAATCTTTTCATGTCTAAAGGCTTGAAAAAACCACTGAATTTGGGAATGTGCTACAAGTGAATCCTGGATTAAAAAAGAAAGCAAACCCGTTATGAATGTATATACTTTTGTTCTTGTTATTTTCTTTTATCTTTTGCAAGTAGGGAAAGTAATCTCCATGGATGACATGAATACAGGACTTAAGAACTCCAGACTTCTTCAGATTAATAAACAAAGGGTTATGTAAATTAAAGTTCTGTTTTCAGTTTTGATTCTCAGCATAATGTTTTTGTGGAACATTATATTGTCGTAGTGTATCAAACCAGTAGTATGTCTACTCTACTGTCTTTTATTTACACTATTTCTATACACTTCTTACTGACCACATCCAGGAAGTCTTTCTTTTTTTTTTTTTCTTTTTATTTAAACCTTTTTTTTAGCTCTACATATTTTTAAGGACTTCTGTGACTTTCATCATGCTGACTCCTTGGTTTGATTGTACAGGAGTATATAAGTTTGAGTAGTCTCTGATACAACAGAAAAGCATGGAAAAGTGGAGAAAGCTGAATTGTGTTTGGTCCTTGGAACCCTGCAAGTGAGTTATTATGTTTAGAATATCTTTTCTGCTTTAGCACAGTCATTCTTCTGAATGAAGAAAGCTGAAGTTACCAGGGGGAGTGCTGACGAACAAAAGCTATTGGAAAGCTAGGCAACAGAGGAACCAGTTTTGCATGTATCAATAAATAATAGAATCTTAAAATAATTTAGGTTGAAAAAAACCTTTAAGATCGTTCAGTCCAACCATAAACCTATCATTACCAAGTCCACCACTAAACTATGTCCCCAAGCACCACAGCTACATGTCTGTTAAATACCTCCAGGGATGGTGACTCAACCACTTCCCTGGGCAGCCTGTTCCAGTGCTTGAGAACCCTTTCAGTGAAGAAATTTTTCCTAATATCCAATTTAAGCCTTCCCTTGTGCAACTTGATGCTCTTTCCTCTTGTCCTATCGCCTGCTACTTGGAAAAGAGACAGACACCCACTTCTCTACAGCCTCCTTTCAGGTAGCTGTAGAGAGCAATAAGGTCTCCCCTCAGCCTCCTCTTCTCCAGACTGAAGAACCCCAGCTCCCTCAGCCGCTCCTCATAAGGCTTCTTCTCAACACCCCTCACCAGCTTTCTTGCTCTTCTCTGAACACGCTCCAGCACCTCAGTGTCCTTCTTGTAGTGAGTGGCCTCAAAATGGAATATAGGATTCGAGGTTTAGCCTCACCAGTGCTGAGTAAAGGGGCACTCCTGCAGAATCAGTCAGTAGAACTCTTCTGAATTGATTGAATACTGAAATATATCCCTAGATATTACATATTTACAGATTATTTGTATTATACTTTGACTTTGCAGGCCTCCCTCCCTTAATTTTTCTTTTAATGAGTAGTTGAACGAGTTACAGTGAATTTCATGCACACATTAATAATTAAGTCATTTATATTATTATATACATGGACATAATTTCCATAAACTTCAGTCGATCTGTTATGCTAGTGCCTATCATTAAGAGGTTTCAATATTTGCATAGGAAATTTGGTTTTTGTCACTCAGACTTACTTCACAAATGGTTCTGGATGCACGATTCATAATATAAACCATTCAGCTTGGTAATATTTTGCTGCTGAGTACGTGCTATGATGCAAACTGCCTTTAGTAAGGACTTTGCTTTCTGGAGATCTAGTTTTGGTGTGAATGGGAAGTTAACAAAGTCTAGAAAACACTTGGCTAGTTTTCCTCAGCTAAAATTGTGGAAAGCCAGTTTTAGCCAGCTGTGCTAAATGTATGTATTGGTAAATAAACATGAATATGTTTGTTAAGAAATAATAAGCGTAAGATGCAAAGTTTTTCTCTGAATTTCCACTGAATTTAGTAGAAATTTAGATCCAGTTGTCTGTTTCAAGCTCATGTCCACTTTGAAATAGCATATGCGCTGCTTGCATTCAGGCCACATACCCAAAGCAAAGTCACTGTTTTATCTACGGGCCACATGGGTTAAGAAAGCTCCTTAAATAGTGTGCTGGCTGGCATTCAAAATATACGTGCGTGTTGCATAGCTGGCTTCACCTCAACAACCTTCAGTTGCTGTAGTGATTATTCAACTGCCTTTCTCTATTTAAAAAAGGTTGGAAATGTACTTCTCATTCATGTCAGCGGCAGAATTCTGCAAATAGAATTCTTTCTACTGAGGGAGAAAGAAGTGGAAGCTCAGCAGTACTTGTGGTTTATTTCCAGCTCCTACAGCGAAGATAGGCTGGAGACACAGGCCTCGTTCCTTGCCTCAAAGCAAACTCTCCTGTATTGAGTTACTCATCTGGTAGCTCTGGCAGTTTCTCAGCCAGGTTGAATTCACACAGTGGAGAAGGGAAGAGTATGAAGGGGGAATTTAGACACAGAGACTTCTGTTTTGCACAGCAAGCTGTCTCAGGCACAGAGGCTGGATCTGGGTGTAGTCTGTATTACTGACTGAAGAAAGTCCTTCCTCTGCCAGCTCCACTTACTAATGGCTTCCTAGCTGCATGTTTCAGAAAAGAGGCAATGCAAAACAGGAGAAAATCCCTCTGCTTCCTCTTTCCTGCTGTTGGGGCAGAAAGGGAAACAAAGTCTACTCCAATTTCTGTGTTCAGGCCTCTTGATGGATACAGGTTTTCAAGGCTGTAGAAATGGCCTCTAATAACAAAGAACAGCCTATGGCTATTTGACTGGGAACTGCTTTAGAAGTCTGTACGTAGAAAGTCATTGAATAAGGAACTTTAACACAGTTAATCTGAAGCATGCTTACATTTCAGAAAGAACATTTCACATCCCCATCGTGTGATGTTCAGGTGTTCACAGTAGAAAATAATTTTCTCATTTCATATGTTTTCTGTAAAAATCCATACTGCTATACAGATACACAGGACAAATATATTGAAAGAGTCCCAAATTTAAGGAATATATGAATTCTCATAAAACTTTTTGCCCTGGTACAATACCGTATTTCCAGAAGCTGTCAATTTGTATGCTTTAATGGAATATGTAGAGATAATGTAAACATATTTTTGCATTCAACGTGCCCATGAAATGCTTGTTAACTGGAAATAAGCTATTTTCTTATTCAATTAACCATTGCAGAATATGGACTTGAGCCCAAAGAAGTCAGCAGAAGTCTTTCCATGGACTAAAATAGGCTTTGAATCAGGCCTTGTGTTTTTGTAATTAAATTTCTTCATAGAAAGCTCTTTAATTGGTACAGTATGCTCCTTTCATACAACAGGGAAAAGTGAAATTTCTTTTAGTAGCAGATATTCATAGATTAGAAGGATGGAATATTTTCCTTATTTAAGTATCACAAGAGATTAGAACTGTGTAATTGTAAAGGAAGTGGACAATATGGTGTGACAGACAAGACAAATATAAAAACCAATGAATGATAAAGTAGATAGGTAACATTTTTTTTTTGGTGTAAAGAGCAAGAAGTTTCCTTCAGTCAGGGATGAAAACTGATGTGACTGTCTTGGTGTTTATCTGTTTCTAGGAGCTAGAGGATAAGACATATGTTTTTGTATTTTTGTATGCTTAGACAGGCCAAGGAGGTAAATGGTGCAATGAAAGCAATTCTTCCTAGGCTGAAAAAAATTATCATCTACCAAATAGTACCAATCCAAACATCTAGAAACTGTAGCTGTAGTTAAAAAAACATGCCAGAAAAACACAATTTTACCCTTACCTCATCTAATACCCAAACCATGTTGAAAGCTGTGTAAATTAATGACATTTTAAGAAAGAATTCACTTTCATTTCTTTAAGAAATCTTGTAGTTTGAGCCCTTATGGTACACACTTACAAGCCTTTCTCTGTAGACTTGCATGCTAGAGTCTTCTTAAGAAAATTAATAGATGAAGATAGATATGTCCACTTAACTATTACCATAGGAGCTGGGATTAAAAAGAATAAGAATCTAATGTTGCTTGAAGATAGCCATAATGTGGAGTTGTCCTATATTCTCTGAAAGTTTGTTATATAGCTGGCAATAAGTCATGTCTGTTCAGACGTTTCAAATCTCATTAGCTTTTTTGGAGTTTATGATGTTACAAGACCATGATTAAGTAGACTTGGATTTCTAGTGGAGCTGCGCAAGCTATAGTCTGGAAAATGACCTGTGAAATACTTTGGAGAGCAAAGCCTAGAACTTAGCATGGATTTGGCAGTGTGTCTGCAGCATCTAAAAGTTTCTTGCCCAAGACAGGAGCTTAGAACAAATGTTTCAACTTTTCAGTGATGACCACTGTTTCGTTTTAACATATGAGAAAGAGATATCAGCTCTCATATAACATAAATCAGCTGCTAATTTTGTTGCTGGGTGGAAGAAACCTCCCTGATGGCATGTTATTCCACACTTCTTTACTATTGCACTGTTCTTTATAGATTCTACCACAGAAACCTTACTATTGCACTGTTCTTTATAGATTCTACCACAGAAACCCATCCTGCTAAAGGGGATGCTGCACTCTGTGGCTCATTAGACTAATTCAGCATGGCAGTTCCTATGTTTCTCGTAGAAAAGCATGATGTAAACTGAGAAAAACTGAAAATACTCATATGCTTCTGATGGGCGCAACTCCTTTTGGTTAACCACATGCCCAAGAAATTTCGCAAGATTGTGCTACTAACATCTTTATGAATCTACATGCCATATAAGATGTAGTAAGAGTGGGTAAAAGGTAGATTAATCTGAATTTGATGGCATGGATCACCTTTGGTTGCTACAGTTGGCTGACTACCCATCTGTTCACTGATTCAAAGAGGACTGAGGATTTGTTATTCCTTCCTGCAGGAAAGAGAGAACCCAACATCTGGAATTGCCTAGGGCCGTTTGAAGAATTGCTAAAATTTGTCCTGTGACTAATTGCTAGAATCCGAACATCCTGCACTAGATTCTAGTCCCAGCCCTATCTGCTGGGACGTCTGGTGTAAAAATGCAGCGAGATCATACAATATAGCTCCTCTTAAAAAGTAGTTCTGAGCACACTGTGTGAAAAGTGCTAAATAAGGGCAGCACGTGTGGAGTTTCATTATACAAGAATCTCACTGGGAAATAGTTTTCAGTAAATCTTCTTCCCATGTTCTCTAATTTCTGTGTGAAAGCCCTCTGAACAGGAGCATGAAGACCATTTCCTGGGCAAAGAGGAGGGGGCAGCAAAGGTGAAAGAGAAAACTTGGCTCTTAAGGATAAGAAAGAACATGTCTGGAGAATTAATGGAGAGAAAAGTTGACAGCAGCGTAAAGCCATTTTTTGTTGGTTAACAGTGAGTCTACCAAAATGAGTAGTTTCTTCTAAGTAAATGCTGCAAAGTGATAGGTTTAAAAGAATAATAATAAATGGTCAGGAATTACATGACACTTTGATGTTGAAGAGCGTCTCGGTTTACCCACTCTTCATTGTGCTTTAAAATCATGGATAACCCTAATACTTTTCATTTAGTTTAAAATGTAGAACACATGTGCAATACTATCCCCCTGCCCCATCCATCTTAAGTAGAGCCAACAGCAGCCACAGTGGTATAACAACTAGGCCTGGCAGAAGGCCTGGTATTGCTCAGACATTTCTTAATAGGTGGATCGGCTGGCATCTCTAAACATCTGTAGCCTGTCCAAAGTTGTCTGATGTCAACTCAGGCACGGGCAACACTTTAAAAAAAATGTCTTTGAAACCCATAAATTAAAAATAAATGAAATTACCAGCCAAACTGGCAAAAGAAAAAATGACATGCACCGTATACTCTTGACATTACAAAATAGGTTAGAAAGTATGTTATAGTTATTGGCACAGACACTGAGCTCTTCCATCCACAGTGTGGGAAAAGCTACTTTAATCCATACAGCTTGAACACTGGTCTCCCACATCGCAGTTGAGTGGTCTGACTGTGGGCCATAAAATAGTTACTCTCCCTTGCTGCCTCTACCCACTCCAAATTATTACCTAAATGTGTATAAAACACAGAAAAAGTCCAAAAGGGACCTAAAGGGGAAGGTGCTGAATTCTGGCTTCTATATTTGTCAGGGAGGTGGGAGACCACTGATGATGTCAACACTCAGACTGGGGCAGAGTAGGCTTGCATGTCCAGGATCAGCATTTGTGTACGTGCGTTGCTGGCTGCTCTGCTGTGGGCTGGGACTGTTGCTGAGGAAAGAGTTCATGTGCCTGTGAAACCATGTCAACAGAAGTGTAACTGGAATGTAGACAACTCTGAAAAACCTCTTCTCATTTTATAAAAAGCGAAACAAAAAGAGTCTCAGGTAACACTTGTTTTATGGTACCTAAAAACTTGCTGGAAGGTGCTTGGAAAGTTGAAACTGAAATGCTTACGTTAGAAGAACTCAGGAACCAATTATCGACAATGAATCCAGGCAGGAGAATGGGAGATCTGTAACAGGAACAGATACAAATTTCTAGCATTTCAGTCCACTCAGCAGAGTCCAATGAGATAAGACTCTCATTAAGCAGAGAAAGCAAATTGGGGGAGTATTGGATATAAGAACTGGCATTAGAAATCAGCAATGGCTTGACTGGCAACTTTCCAACATTTTCCCACAACCCAGGCAAAGCCTCCCAAGCAGTGTAACATCTGAGACTAAAATTTAACTGAAATTAAAAGATGAACTGCTTGAACTAACCCTGCTCTTGGAACATAATTTGGTTTCTGCAGGTCTAGGAAGACGGGACTTATATGTACTCACAAACTGAAAAATAACCCCTGATGATTTCTAAGCAAACAAATCTGTGCAAAGAACACAGAGTTGCAAAGCACATTGAATTTTTTACTTTACCTTTTTGCTATGTGGTTTGTTGCACATTTGTAGTTCAAATTGAAGCAAAGTCTGTAAGAATCTTGCTTCTTGGACCTGGTACATGGAAAGACATATTCTCATGTAATCAGCTTAGAAAGTTTAATGATACTAGAACTGAGCTGGAAACCTAATTTGATCTGACATCCAAGCCCATTTATAGTCATTTTTAAAAATCATCCTTTACATTAAATTACAACAGGGGGAGTATATGGGGAAAACAAACATTTTTGGACTTCACAGGGAGCAAGATGTGCTCCTGTATTAATTCACAGTATCATTAATCTTGTCTGTTAAGTGTACAGCTTTCTCACCATTAACGTCATTGTGAATGCACACACAATTCACCTTGCCAATTTGGATCTAAGACTTTTTTACTAAATACAAACCACTCTGCTTCTATACCTGGTGTAGATGTAGAAATTGACAGTTATAGGCAGCTAGTTTTCATTAAACCATACTTAGCTGCAGGCTCCAATGCAAAGGAGTTGTAAACCATGAATTTGAGTCTTTATAAATTTAAAAAACCTCACTTTCTGTATTTTTTTCTACATTTATATTTGTGTGCTTATTTATAAGTAGTAACAAAACAGCAACAAGCAAAAAAGAGCAAATAAAGAAGGCTAAAACAGAGAGAAGAGGCCAAATCTTTCTGACTTGCTTCTCACCCTAGTTTCAAAATAGAACTGTTCTTACAAAGGTAGGTGTTTTAGGGGATGGATACTAAAAAGAATTTGTGATGATGTGGAAATAAATAGAAAGTGTGTGCTGGGGTTACAAGAGGATGATGAAAACCACTTGAGAATGAGTGGAGGAGCAAAAGACAGCACAGGAGGCATGAAAATTGGAAGGCGGTTGAAGAAATATGAGAGACAAAGACAGAAGAGGCTCAAGAAGAACAATTGTGAGAAAACCAGATTAAAATGAAGATTTTTGTGGGACTATTCTTTTCGAATATTGCTGTTTCCAGCAGAGATCTAGCCCTCTGGCTGTGGTTTGCATTTTGTCTAGAGACTGGGATCGGTATTTTGCTCTGATATTTCTTGAAGCTATCGCCAGTGAAGTCTGAGACTCAGTTATATAAGTGTTTGGGGTGAAATTAATTTTTTCTAGCACAGTTTTGCAACTCCATGCTTCCCAGTTATTTGTAGCGTAAGCAGTAAGCTTCCTTGGAAACCATGAACTATTTGTGTCAGAAGTTCCTGTTGTGAAACTGGAATGGCAGTCAGCTTGTCTGCTGAAGGACTGTGCTTGCATTTACTTGGAAACATAACCTGTCAGTAAGATCAAAAACATAAAATACAAAAGAACTATGTCTACCCAGTGCGGAGACACTGAACTAATTGCTAAACCCTAATGTTAGACTATCTGCTAAGTCCTGGCTTCTGAAACAGCTTGGGATAGACTCCTGAAAGTTACTGAAAGCATTGCATGTTTCTGAATCATCTAAAAGACTTCCTCCTATCAAACAAACCATCTTTTGGAGAAGTCTCAAGAGAACTCTTAGAACAAAGTTCTGCATTCAATTTTCAAGTGAATTTATTGTTACACTTTCATTTTTCCACTGAGTAATGCTGCTCCTGTATAACTGCACTACAGGGCTCACCAATCCCACAAGTGAGAGATTTCTGTAAGCTAGAAACCTGCAAATTTTCAAAATGTTGATTTGAAATCTGAGATTTTAAAACGGACAAATACATTTCATTCCCTTCCTGAAAATAAAGCACATTGGGTGGATATGAATGTTAATTATTGTTTTTGTAGATAATAAGCTTTCATCCCACAACCTGTACAATTGTAAATTGTCTTGTGGCTCTCGGCTCTTAGTTCTTACAAACTAAGACAGATCCTACAAACTAAGCCACTGCCATATCTGCATCTTATTCATATCCAAGTGCCTGACTGTAGCCAGAACTACCAAAAAATAAGATACACTATCTGTACCAGGTAGATGGAAGGTTTTTGAGCATTTGTAGTGCTACATTATGATTCTGCATCTAAAATGGATTCCCTGCCTGTGTACAGACACTTAATCTCCCTGTCATCATTTGTCCATTAATAAATTTGCCAATGATGCTTCAGATGATATTCATACACTGCAAAAATTTTATTTGTGAGACCATACTCCAAAACACCTTAAAGGCAGGATTTAACTGTTAGACAGCTCCTCTTATGACGGCAGTTGTCCCGTGCAAAACTTATTTACATGTACTCAGTTTGGAATTGAGTTCTTCCCAGGAAACAGCCTTTATTGGTGGCAGGAACATTGCGAACACCTAGAAGTTCACTTCCCCTTATTCTACATGTACACAAATTATAACTTTTCTCTATTAAGACCTATTTCTGTTTTAACATATTAAAACAGATGACGTTCCAAGGGACTTCCGCAAAGGACTGTCACTTAGCCTCCTTGAAACTCTTGAGCTGGTTACGATTTGGGCATGAAAATGTGAACAGCTCCAGTCAAACTGTATGGCCTTTTGCATGCAACTCAATGTCCCGATCCAATGTCGGGGAGGTTTCGATACGATCCCAAGGATGAGATGAAGATGCAAATGAAGTCAGATGCCACACAATCTTGTAGACTTTATTTCGGTGAACTAGGAACCGGAGGTAGGGCAGGGACGCAGCGGGTGGAGGATGGGGGCGGAAAAAGAAGAGAGAGAGGAAGAAAGAAAGGAGTAAAGTCAGACAACCCGAGCAGGCGAGGAGAGGAGTGCAGGGGAGATCGGTTACCACCACCATGGATCCAGCGATGTCCAGCGATGTCCAGTCAGCTCAGTCTCTGTGCAGGCGTGGAGGTCCCAGTGAGGACGGGTTCTGAGAGAAAAGCGGCGAGAAAAGCGTCGAGAAGAAAAAAAGCGGCGAGAAGAAAAAGGCTCCTCAGGGGAGCATGTGCTGTCCTTTTCTAGGGGCATTCACCCATGCGCAGAGCATTTTTGTGTACATGCAGTTCGTGCCATACGTGCTTCCTGCTTAGGCAGCCCTCTCTTGCCAGTTCACACACTGGTCCACACGCAAGCGCAATATGGTTCTTTTCTGCAGGTTGTTGTGACGGTTTCTTCAGAGGTCAAGAAGAGGTGACAACGGCAATGTTGAGACAAAATCAGTTCATAGCGGTCTTCTACACTCAGGCACCAACTCATTAGTGTGATCATTCATTATGCAAATAGGACTGTCCTCACCTTAATAAGTGGGTTGAGTTGTGAGAAAGCAGATGGGCTTTAATGGCTTTAAAATTAGAAAATGTAGAGACCTCTATCAAAAACCGTGTGGCCATCCAGTATATTATTTGATATCCTACTTGCAAAAACACTTCCATCCTTCACTTGGATAATTTTAACTGGCTGCTTCCATAGGACTTCTATCAGCAGCTTATTCCATTAACTTAAACGTGTTCTCTGAGTTACTGATGTGATGGTCTTCTCCTTTAGTTTAACTTGCCATGACTTGGAATGACTGAGTAGCCTGTGCATATACTTGCATTTACAGTTCTGTCCTTACACCCTTTTCTTTTTCTAAATGTTGCATTCCAGGCCACATTGAGCCAAGCTCCTTACTACTTCGTTTTTCATTGCTCTGAGATATGCCAGGCTGCCTTCTGATATGTGTTTCTGCATCAAGAGAACGTAATACCTTACCTAAGCAGACCTACAGCTCCACTAGCCCAGTGTCCTGCCTCTGACAGGTGCCACTAGACGAGTGTTTAAAGCACAACAACAATAAAATGACCCTTCCCTGGTATACCCTCCCAGCTTCTGGCTGTCAGAAGTTTAGGGACTTCCTGAACTGGTGGTTGCATCTAGTGTGTTAATAGACCCTAATGGACCTATCTGCCATGTATTTGTAGTTCTGGCCTTTACAGTGTCCTGTGGCAATGGATTCCACAGCATAATTATACGTTATGTTGAGAAATATTTCCTTCCATTTGCTTAAAATCTGGCACACAGCGGTTTCACACAATTTCCTTAGTTCTCGTCTTATGCGAAATAATCACCCCCTATTCACTCTCCTCATGATGTTTATGATGTCCTTGTCATTCTTTTTGTTTCAATTACATTATAAGAACTCTGTGTTTTAAATGTTTTCTCACTATGACTGGGCTTAGTGTCAGAGTTAAGAATATACTTTCTCAGCACAATAGGATACCAACAATTAATTGTTCTAAAATATTTATATTATATTATAAAACCCCCTGTGTCTAATGGGCTGAAACTTCACAGAGCAGGCTGGTGTTTTGTTCTCCACAAATGACATAGCTCTCCCTGTTTAAATAACAGTTGTAACTTAGTATGTTTATATATTCTGCAAAAGTGGTCAGTTTTGACCCCAAAATTGTTTTTATTATCCATGCTTTTCATGGTACATTTCCTTTGTTCATTCTCTCAGGACACAAGCTATAATACTTCAGCTGCCCTTCCTTTGGGTTTACTGGCCATTTTAAAAGAGAATATAAGACACACATTTCTTGGGAGCTCCAAGCCTTTTAGACACTACTTTAATGTAGCTAGTACAAAGGTACTTTACATCACTTTGGACAAACCTCTGATTTTGGCACAAACAAAATTTTATATTACTTATAATATAGACGCAGAAATAGTCTTGGTTAGTAGCCTCCCCTGAGACTTCTCCATGGAGAAGGAGATTTGTTCTGGCCACAGAAACTGAGAAAAAAGGAGGGAGAATGTGTTACAAAATTTGGATTCTGCTGCTCACTAGGTTTGATGGTATGTGGCCAGCTCGCCTAGAACTTATTGGGATTCACGTCATGTGTGGGGATGGATTTTATGCAGAATTCGCCTGATTATGTCCAGAACAGAAGTAAGCTAGAGCTGAGTTCAGGTTTCCGGTTTCCATGTCTACTAAGGTGGCTATCAGGACTCAGCAAAGTGCTGCTCAGAGAATTAGAGCAGCAGGGTTCAGGACTTTTCACTGTTGCTTCAAATATTGCTTCTGTCCCTCTGTGCTTTGCTCTTTTTCTTTTTTCCTCTGCCTCCTCTCAGTGCTTTACACTCAGCAGTTTAGCAGTGGAACTGGAAATAATCATACCACGTCGGTGACAAAGTAAATATTTGATATTCACATGACTTGCCCAGCTTCTTTTGATTAAGGTGGGAAGAACGTCCGGATCTTCTGATTCCTAATCCATTGGTTAACAAACTAGTTTCTGTTTCACAAAGAGGTCATGACCATCATTTCATGCACAGAAATTCACAACTGCTCTCCCCAAATCCTTGTCTGTTCAGAACTCAATAGTTGTCCCTTTTTCCTAACAGCCTTTATTTTACCATGATCTGATAAGCTGCCTTAGATTGATGTTATTGCTTTCTACATTATTTCTTTAGTTAGAACTTCCATACTTCTTACTAAGACTGGCACACTTTTGTTCCTCTTTGGTGGTTGCACATATTGAATTATAAAGCTATCACTACCAGATACAAATGCATACCATCAGCTTGATTTCCTCTGTCTACTACAGTATAATCTATGTAGAGCTAAGTGAAGCTTCCATTTACCACCACTTTGGCCTCTGCACAATTTTCTCATTTTAACCATGCTGTTATTCATTCTGATCGGCTGGCCAAAGATTCACTTTATCAATTGAATCTCTGAAAAAGCTTTAGTAATAACATAGGTTCACACAGGTACTGCTTTTCTCATATGCTTCTCATACCCTTTAGTAAAGAGAATCACAATTAGAGTGTTTGCTTTTATTTTTCTTTCTGGAAAATCAGCATTTATTATGGTTGCCGAAAAATTTGTCTGCTTGCTTAAATCAAAACATTTTAAAAGTAAAATAATATTAAGGAGGTAGATGCCATTTGGTGATTGTCTTTTTTTAACAATTGGGTAAATAAGAAAATTTAGCAGATTGCATACTACAGTGAATTTCTGTCACTGGAAGTTTTTACCGTCAGAGGTGCAGAGGGCAGCAGTTTTAGTAGCACTGGTTTAGCTTAGTTGATAATGCAGTTCTTGATGACTACAAGACAGAAGTTACAAAGTAAATAACATTTGAGAAAGTCATGATCTATTGGGAAGAAACAGCAGGAATAATACCAAAACCAGCATCACCACAAAATTTTAAACTACCTAAAACCCCTGAGGGTTTTATTTCCAAGTTTATTTGCTTTTTCATTCCCTTGTCACTCTAAAAAATTATGACAACACTATTCTAGACAAGAAATAAAAAATGCTTTTTTTATTATTAAAGATATATATCTGGAGATTCAGAACACAGATACACCTTTATAAGGAATTCTAATATTCTTTTCAATTTGGTCTTCGAAAAGTGCTAGAAAACTTTTAGAATGATGGAGTATAACATCTCCTAAGACTCTTACATTCCTCAAAACTTCTTGAATTTGAGAGCAATAGTGGTTGGATTAATATATAGTGTGTAGAATATGATGGATTTTTTCTGTAAAACTGAATACTTACATTCAGGGACTGTGGGAGGACAGCATTAACATTCCTATTTCCATATTTATTCTTTCTTTTTAACTGATTGCAATAACTTGCTAATATTTCTTGTAAAAGTAATAATTTACACATATTTTAATGCTGAAAGTTGCCAACAACACGAAAGATCAGAAGCTGACACAAGGCATAGAGAAAATGTGGACAAAATTCCAGGTTTCATGCTGTGGGATTGTGAAATACCTATTTCTGGGTCAAGAAAAAGATTTTAAAAATATGTATGGGCAGTAGCTTAAAATTCTGTAGATAAGCAGAAATATAAAACATTTGATGAACACATGATTTAAAGAAATATACAAAACAAAGTATGAGTTGTGAAATGGATTTTTCCTTCTTTTTCTGTCATGTGTCTGTTTGAGATGTAGTTAAGGTCTATTTGGTAAATCTTTAAACAGAATCACATACACAGTTTGTTTTTCCCTGTTCTCCACTGCTTTTCTGTTCTTTTGTTACTTGATTTGATTAAATGATATCTGACAGCTAAGACAACCTCATTTTTGTTAAAATGTGGGGTTTTTGTTTCATTTATCAGATGCTTTGCTCACGCTTTGAATGTAGATGCTATGGTACTAGAGGAAATCTCTTGTATACATACCTGTTTACTTGGCAGAAAAATAAAAAACCCGCTGTTAATGATTGCAGCTTTGAACTTTCCTTTCAGGAATTCAAACAGCAGCTAATTACTTGATCACCTGAAATAAACTCATGCATATCCATGTCCTGTATATCATTTATTCACTGTGGAAATATTTTCTCTACTGTCTACCCATGCACTGGCTGTGCAGCATAATCATTTTCCTGTTACGGCAATTAATATTCAAAACAAATATAAAGAATTCATAGATCACACGGTATTAAATCTTTACTCTTACAGTAAGCAAAGACATGAAAAAATCATTGCCCTTCTGTAGGTGAATTGGTGGTTTCAGGCCAATTGGAGATGCCAGCAACTCTGAAGCACTAATTGATGTTTTCTGGTAGTTTTAGCAGAAAGGTAAAAAATTCTGTGTGAAGAGAGCTTAAACTAACTTCCAAGCTTTACAGATGGTCCCTTCATAGTTGTTTTGAGTCATGTTGGCAAGGTGGCTTCAGAAAGCTTTTGCTCCCTTTCTCACTCAATAGTTATTTCATCCTGTGGCACGAGCCCAGACTTTGAAGTGCTAGAGGCTAGTCAAAGAGTAGATTTTGTGCTTACAGGAACAATTTCCAGAGAGACCTGAATAAAAATATACTGTCTTGAGCAACTGTGAACACAGGGAGTGTTCTGGTCTGAATCTGTGCTTTCTGGTTTTGCCTAGAGCTCTCTAAAAGTATTACCTTAACTATGCCCCTTATTCCAATAGTACATGTTGCAAAATATTACTTTGGTTTGTAAAAAAAGCAATTTCTTTTTACTAACTAATTTTAAATCATGACAATACACTTGCAAGTTAGATTGCTACAGTGGGAAGATACTGTGCTGATGAAAATATCAAAATACTCATATATTAAATTCCTAAATTTAAAAAAACAGTTTTTTTTGATACTTGAATATGTATTTGGTTTTAAAATATTGTTTCAGTTTACTGGCTTGTTTTGATGAGATAGATAATTTGGTACAGTTAGTTATCAGATGGATTTGTGTTTACTGTATCTGATTAAAAAAGAGATAATCTCAATCATAGAACAAGAGTTAAGCCTTTCAGCACATAGTTCCTGCTCAGTTCCAAGCTGACAAAGATTAACTTCTGAAATGTCTATAAATACAGGACTGTGCATATGCTGTATATGATTCATCTTCTATTTCAAAATTCTAAGGTCCTTACCTGATAAAAAAGTTTATAACTGAAAGTCCAGAGAGTAAAAGAGAAAAACTCTGGAGCAAAAATGGTTATGTTAGTACATAAGAAAGGTTGGAAAATAAAAAATTACCTTTGTTGAGCTGCACACGCTCAGTTTGGATCTGAGGGAGCTCACTCCACTTACTGGGGAGGTGAAGCTTTCAGGGAGGTGAAGCACCAGCTGGCTAAGCCCGGGTGCCATGTCAGACCCATACTGCAGCAAAATAATACTCTCAGCTGCACACTCTCCCTCCAGTGTCTTGACTTTTGTGGGACTAAGTACCCATGGAAGTATGATTTGGGTGTCTGTGGATGGTGTGACATGTTATGGGGATGCTTCTGCCTGCTGCCTATGCATGGTCTGTATAAACAGGGTATAAAAGGGAACCAGTAAAACCAAGAATTCATCATGTACTGTCATGCTCAAGATTTGACAAAGCAAATTGTAACTCCTGGCACATACTGTGTTCCAGGGCCTCTAGATGGTACTGCAACAGTAAAGCTCCATTGCTGAGATGACCCACAACTAGAGAATTTATTTTTGGCATGGCTGGATATTAAAAAGACTTTGTGGTTTTTGTTGGGTTTTTTTCAGTTTTGCAGAGATAACCAGGAATCCCCCTGGTTAGAATCTCTTCACCATATAACATGGATATGAACAAATCTTCTTTCATGAACAAATGGAAGAGGATTTTGTTTGTTTTGGAACCTGAACAGACATGGAGGGGTGATGAGCAAGCCATATGTAGATGTAATGTGAGATGTCTGGGGCATGACTTTGCACTGCACTATATATTAAAAAGACTCTAGAAATTGGGGTGAAAAAAACCCAAAGAAATTATTATTGCTGATGGATTTTTTTCTCAGTATTTTCATGATGCTAGTGTGTGGGATATAAATACTCCTGCAAAGGATCTGCTTTGCTTCGGCTTTCAGTGAGCCTTAATCAACAAGCCAAAGAGTTGCCTTTACAAGAGGTGGGTGCACCCATACCCACTGTTCTTGGATATCTTCTCTTGCTAATTGTACACGGTGATTTTCTTTCTGCCTTTGAGTGGCAGGCTACTGAAGTTGTTTCGCGGCAGAATTACCACAAAGGCATGAGGCAGGAATTAAAAGCTAGTGAGCTAGAGCATTAGCTCTTGGTGCAGAGCACCACTACTAACTGTTGCAATGATAAACAGTGCGAAGCTGCCAAGTGCTTGCCATCACACATGAAATATTCACTGAATTCGGTGCATGGTTCAATGAGCTACCTATACCTTTGTGCAATGCGGAAATCATATGTAATTTCCGATGTCATTTTGTTGGCATTAGACATACACACACACATACACACATAAATTAGTGCTGTTCAGAAATTGGACGGGTAGGCTTTGAACTCTTGGGGTGGGGGATATTTCAACCGTTTTCTGGTTTTGTTTCTTCAGGATATGAGCCCTGTTACTGGCTTTGCTTTCTGCCTTCTTCCTCTTTTCAAGGTCACAGCTTTAAAGGGACACGATGGATACTTAGAAGTGGAGGGGCAGAAGCAGGACAGTTTTATTAACATTCTAAAAATACAGAGTTTTATTTATGAAGTGTGTGAAGTATTTTAAAAGACAGTCTCAACACTTTAATTTTTATTGCCACTTGTCTTCAGTCTCTGCCAAAAAGCTTTGACACTATACAAAGGTGCCTTTGTGGCCTAATGCTGTCCATACCTAAACTTCAGAATCTAGCCATTAAATCCAGTTATACAAGACCTGTGTAAATTTTCATTATATCCATTATAACTGATTTCACACAAAAGAGCACATTCTCCACCTTTCAAATGAAATAAAAAAGGAAGGTCCAGAGCAAGTCTAACTATTAAAAGAAAATCCTACGGCACATTTCACAGGAGTAAGCATGTTACTTGGCGTCACTGGCTGTATTCCATCTCCTGTAATTAGATTTTGCCTGCTTGAAATTCCCCCTGTAGTTCTAACAGCATATGTTTATTTTTCACTTCCTGCATGAAAGCATGTACTAATTTAGATTAGCTAACTTCTGCTCTAGAAGTGGCAAAATTTCATGTTAGATTACACTGTTCTATTCATAAAAATTATTTGAGCATGCAAAATGTTTCTTGCAGGCTTTTGGTGTTCCCTAAATGAAGGAAATTCCATCTGTCTTGCTTTAAATTCTTAGTCATGACACTATCGCTAGCAATACTGAGATATGGACTCCGCCTGACTGCTGTGTGAAGTATCAAAAATTCAAAAGCTATCATCTCACCTGGACTAATTCCTTTGAATTCATTGTAATGGTGTAATAGGGGCATTGCCCCCCTGGATCAGAAAAGCAGCCCATTTCGTCTGGTGTGCTGTTGCTCAAGTGCTGCAGATATCTGCAGCTCTTGGTTGTAGGGAAAGATTTTTCCGAAGATCATCAGCTAATAGTTGATGATGCGCTGAAGCATTGCGGGTTTGTATCACTAATTGATTTTTCCGGTTTTGTAGCTGTTTTAAGTACGTATCAGCTCTGTGGTGTTCATTTCTAATTCACTTTGGATTAACTGAGGTCAACATTAAATACTTCTGTTAGACAAAAAAGATTTTGCATGGTGCTTGACACTACCACCCTGGTAAAATATTTAGGTGCAGTAGTGTGGGCTTTTCAAATTGATATGAAGCAGTAAAGAATTTTGGGTTGTTTCTGTCTTTCATGGCTCAGTCGCTTGTAACTGTATACCTCCCTGATGTCAGGCTCTGATCTAATCTTTTGGTCTCATGTAGGGGCAGTGGCCAAGTAGCTTACAGTTTTGAAAAATATATTATGGACATATAATATCCCCATTTTTTCTTCTGGACCCAGGTAAATTATATTCTTCAGGATTATGTGAAGTACTGTGCACAGAGGCATGTCTTGCCACAGCAGCTGGAGACATTTTCTTCCCTGCTGCTGTCTTTTGATGTGGTTTCCTCATCAGTCCAAGCTAAGAGCCTGTGGCACTGCATTGAGCAAATTCGTGACGAAATTTCACCCGATACATATTGCAAAAAAATCCCCCACCACTGAAAAATCCGAACATCTGCCCCCACCTGCCCCATCTTGCAAAATAAAACTTTCCAAAGAACGTCTGTACTGTCCTCAGCATCTTGCACTTTTTCCCAATAAGCTCAGTTCTTTGTTTTAAAGTGTCTGTTTTGGAGTTAGACCTCTCTCTGCAGAGCTCTATTGTACTTCTATCCTATGCTTTGCACTTTGCTCAGGGCACTCTGAGCACTTTATCTGCATAGTGTTCTGCTCACAGCTGGCTGAAATCAGAGGGAGCGCTAGCTTTGGTAATGAATAAGTGGGAATTTATTCAGAGCTGAACATGAATAAAGGATGCATCCATATCTCTAACAAATCAAGGGTGTACTTATTCAAAAGAGAAGCTGTGTCTAAGGAAAATGGATCTACCGCAATCAGCCCACATGTTTTTAGAAAAGATATTGGGGAGGGCTATGCATCATCACTTCTATTGTGATAAATAGTGGTGAGAGAAAGATAAGATGCAGGCCTGGAATTTGGGAGAACCGATTATTTCTTTGGGTATTTTCAAATGCCTTAATAAAGTATATGAATTTCCACATAGATACTAAAAAACTTTTTCATAACTTTTATCTTTCAGCCACCTGGTTTTGGTCAACTACCTGCTAGATATGCACTACACTTATCCACACTTGAATAATAGTGATCCTACATTTTAAAATCTGCTTGAGCCCAAAGTAAGGCTGTTTGCTTTCTTCCACTTAAGGTTCTAGTAGATATCTGTTTCTTTCAGGATGCTCATAGTGAGCAATTCTGTCTTTTACTGAGGATTTAATATCAGGATGCTTACACTATTAGAAATGCCGTCAGTGGGCTCTCTTAGTGGCATCCCCCATGATCTGGCTTAATAGAACCACCATAGACTCAGCAGGAACGTGATTTATTTTGAGTATTTCTCCAGAATACAGTTATTTTTGTATGGTTCTCCCTACGGACATAGGAAAAGTTCCTGCTTTTATAAAGGGGGAAAAGCTAAATGGCAACTCAGACCACATTATTAATGAGCACAACATAATTCACCCCTGAAAATGAAATTCTGCTACAGATTTCCATAGGACCCTAAAAATTTGTTTAACTTTCATTTGCCTCAGTTTCTAAACTTCAAAGGTAGACATCTACAAACAATGTATTATCTATTTAAAACATGTTTTAAAAAATGGACTGGGGAAAATTTCAGGAAACAAAATTATTGTAATGTCTCTCCAAGCAGTCATTACTTGTACGAAGCAGGAACTGTAATACTAGACATTTCATGCCTGAATTCTGAAGAGATTTAACCAGTCCCAGGTTTAAACTTTCAGTATGACTTGCATAGAGATTAGCGTTTAAAGTCCTGCAGTTTTGGTATCTTTCTAGAATTTCCGACTAGTAGCTCTTTCCATATTTTTGTGCAGTTTTTTTTATTTCCTTTTTGCATGTAGGAATGAGGGAAACATGTTCTTTTATGAAACACTAAATCACAAACTGCCACCTCTGTTGGCAGTGGGAAAGTCTGACAGTTGTTCATTTTGCACCCTGTGCACAAAGATTCAAAATAATCAAAATAAAATTGGACCCAAAGATAAGTAGGGCAGAGACTAGGTGCAGCTTCGTTAGTATTTGAGCCCACATAATGGGTGTGCTTCTGAAGCAAAATGTCCCGATTTTCCCTGCTTAGGTTGCAAACCAGTCCCAGTGAGCTTGGACCAGACTCCATTTAGATGAAAGCAAATCAGCAGATGTACTCTGGGAGCACAAACTGTGTGTTCCGCCTGCTCATAAGGGCTCAGTCCACGGGAACAGAGTCAACTGAGTCCGCAGTAGAGATCCCAAAGTGAGTGGAGGATCAACACCAGCCCTTTGACCCCACCAACACAATGCCATTGGGTCTCACTGGTTGTCCCCCGGCGCTCCCCCTCCCCACCCACAATGTAGCACCCCATTTCAGCTCCCCAGGGCTGTCAGCCCCCTGCCCCAGTGACACCACAGCAGGGCCAGTCTCCAGCTCCCAACTGCCCTACCCTGCCTGGCCATGGGCCGCACTGAGCTGGGCCCACACGGAGGCCCACAGCCCAGCCCGGCCTTGGCCTGTTCCTGTCCCCAGTGAGGTGCCCGATGTCCGGGGCTGGGGCTGCCCTGGTGCCCTTGGCTGCTTGCTCCTGGCTGAGGTGGTGGGGTGGGCCCTGGATGCCAGGCCCTGCCCTGTTGCCCCATGGGGGGCCTTCAGGTCCCTACGATGAGTGTCTGGTTCTCGACCCTGCCAGCGGGATCTTTGGGATTTGTTGTGTTTGTCTGCTGTCACAATTTAAAGCTTCCATGTTTCAACCAGTCTGTGTGGGGACTTGTGTCACAAGTGCACACCCTGTTAGATGAGTAATATAGATCCTGCAGGAGCTTGCACTCAGATCCAGCCATCTCCAACCTGTGTTCAAAATATTCAGTACGTCCTGTCATGATTGCTGTTTGCTGTTCGTTTAGTGTTTAAGGGTCAGGCATGTAGATTAAAGTCAAGAACGTCATGTATCAGCATTTCCAAAAGTAAGAGATGTACCATAAGTGTGATGAGATATATACTCATGTAGACATGTTTGGCAGGATAATACAAGATTGCATTATTATCATGTTTTAAATTCATTAAGGACACCTGCAACAGTTAAACCGTACCCCAGTTGTTGCTGCTATGCTCTTTTAGCTCAGTTTTGTAAGCTAAAGTACTGTGAAGCTTGTATGTGCCAAAAACAGGTCAGATTAATCTATTCCCTAAAATTTGATGCCTGTGTTGTACAGGTGGAAGCCACGATGACCACAACGAGTACGTGAGGTTTGCATCTGGAGTTCAGGAGGGAGCTAATGGCCTAGTGCTGCCTGACAAGTTCGTGGAGGAAAAGCTTTACCATACAGACGTGGTGCATTGATTTACAGGGTGAAAGCAAAATGGGGCCACACTTAGGAACTAACCACATGTAGACATGGCCATATTCATTTTGTCATGTTGTTGTTTTCGTAAGAGGTCTGCACTGACCTTAATGTTCTCTGCTTGTGTAGTGCTGGCTATGTCTACTACTAAGTACCCTTTAAAAATGGTTAGCTGATTATTATTAAGTATTGGAGCTGCTGTGACTGAGCTGGGCAGCCTGTGCTGCTGGCACAGGCATCTCATTGCAGAGGGCATGAAATGTTGGTGGGAGCAACACACTCAGGAAAGAGCACCTGAAACCTCTGTCCTTTGGGTCATTCCTTGCAGGTTTGCTTTCCACATATAGAAAATGAGAGAGCTGAGAAGCTGTCAGGGCAAGATGCTCTGTTTTGCATTCCTCTGAATATGAAAGCATGAACTCACCAGAGCTCAGCGCTGGCAGTGTCTTCTGGAGCTGTTACTGCCCCAGATTTGGGGGCAGGCAGGATGGAGGGAAACGGGAATAGTGAGACAGTGTGAGGGCAGTGCAGTGCTCCTGTAGCTCTGCTGCCATTTCCTATGTTTGATGTACTCTCATTACAGCAGCACAAACCCTTGCCTGTCTCTAGATGAGCTCAGACCGCTCCTAACACCTACTAAAATAAAATTAATTAAAAATTACTGATTGTAGAGATGTGTTTGGAAACTGGTATCTGATGACATGTTCCCCTCCATATATGAGTGCTGCTTTTTAGCCGGCTTCCTCCCCAGCTCTCTGTATGTTGTCACAGCAAGGTGTGAATGTTTTGGAGTAGTGATGTACATTGCTTTCTACACATTATGAATGATTGTTTGTATATGAAATGACACGGTATTGAAGACACGAGACTTAAGAAATTGATTGTAAGAGGTAGATTAGAACAGAAAAAATGTTGTAGGGCGGTTGCACACACTGTAGTGTCCTTGAAGCTGCATCACGATACAAGAAGGCTCAGTATGTGAGTGCTTGACTGAATCACAGAGAGAAGTGAAAACCCATGTGTTTAACCTCTGTGTTCAGAGGCATGTTCTTCTTCAAATGTTGCATGGTTTTCCCCTATGTTGCTTCCCTAAAATCATTAATTTTTAACCTTTCTGAATTATGAATACTTTTTGTACACCTCTAAATTCAAACCTAAGGTAGCATTATTTCTAAAATCTCAGATTGTAAACACTTGCAGAGTATTTATTTACTCGTTTTGTTTGAAATTGATTAATTTGATATAATACTTTACCCAATCTACTGCACTGTCACAATCAGCCTGGGGTTTGCTGTTAGGAATAGGCAGAATATTCCTTAAGGTTTGTGACTACATTAGGAGAAAAGCAAACTTCTGTGCCTCAAGGATTTTCCTGGTGTTGAGTATGTATGAAACAGAATAAAAATCCTTTTTTAAAATTTGATTTATTTTCCAGAAAAGACTTGAGTCATATGCCTTGTAACTACAACCACTGCTTCATTCCTTCTTAAGATTCTAGATATGCTTGGATTTTTATTTCACCTTTAAATATGAATTCCTGACAAGAGCTGAAGCACCGTGAAACAGACACTTGCATTATGATGATTCACCTTAACAAGGAAAATGGATCTTCTGATTATTGTTATAGTTGACAAGGCCTTTTCTAGCAATTTGTCCTCTAATCCTTCATAAAGCTGTTTCAGCTGACGTATTTATACTTTATTTGAAATTATTATCATATTTTTACATATACTGTTGATGCTCATCTCTAAGATATTTCAGGAAAAAAGAGGTGATACAGACAGAGCATGAGTTTGAACTGTCAGGTTTAGATGTGAAATTTCACAAAAATGGAAATTGTCAAATAAAATATCTCATGTGTCCCTAGGCAGGATTCAGCCAGGGTGTGCACCCTTCCACAGCTGACATAATTCCTCTCAGGATTGCCCCAATGCCCTGTACAGCAAGAAGGAGAGCACCTGAAAGGCTACTTTTTTCATCTCATGTGTAGACATCTATCTCTACTATGTTCAACTTTAAAAAACCCTACTCTGTTAAAAAAAGAAAAACCTCAAGGAAATATTTATGAGCAAAAGGATGAAAGGGGATGATCATGGAGTGCTAGGTATAAACAGACATGTGAAAAAGAAAGAAGCAGAACTCAGTGCTAAGCTTGCTTACTGTTGTGTGTTGGTTTGCTGCAGCAGTTCAGCCTCTCCATTCTAGCATTTCAGCTGGAAGCCTGCTCTGAGAATAGCCCTGGAATAAAGCCAACTTTAAGAGTGTGCTGCAGTACTACTCCTCTCCAGCAAAACGTGTCAGTGTCTCTTCAAAGTTATGACTTGGGAACTGTGCAGAGCACTTCCATGTGCAGCAGAGGATGACGCAATTCAATGATTTTAGCTCCTTGCTCTCAGCTTCTATCTGTCGTGTTTGAACTCTTGTGGATTAACTCCTGTGGAGCAGCTTTGGCTAATAAGCTTTGGCAGTAATATAAAAAGACTAATGCACATCTAGCTATCTTCCATGTTGTTTGTACTATACAGTCAAAAAGGAAGAACTATAGCCACCTACATATACAGGAACAAATATTTCCTTTTGTCCAAGAGAAGTACTTATTTCTTTTGGTCTAGAATATAAGGACATATTCTGCCTCTTTCTAAATTATCTTCAGAAATGGCATTATATCCTGGAGTAACAGCAAGACAGCGTCAGACATCAGACATGACATCAGAGCTCTTGTGCCTGATGGTTCCAGGATAGTGCCTTCAATGCAAAATCACTTTTTCCCACCTGGTGACCTGAAAGGTAACAGAAGAGTGGTGCTAGGGGAATTCTCGAAAGTCCGGAATCAATGCAACTCCTGACAGTGAGCAACAGCTGAATGGATGAATTCTGATGAATACGTCTAAATGTATTCCAGGGACACAGCTTCAGTACAACCTTGAGAAAATGATGAAACGAATATGACAAAAAAGAAAAGTTAAGTAGAAGGAATACTTCAAATTATGATGGAGAGCACAAGATTACAGAAAATCAGAAAGTTCAGTTATAGGTGAAATGAGCAGTTTCTGTTTAAACAAGCTATATAATAGCATAAGACTGTCCCTTTCCATTTCACCAGGAGCAGGTAGAGCTAGTAAAGAAAAGGATTCCTGTGGTTGAGAGGTCTGGATAACACACCCTTCGTAGCTTGTGTTAATGGCACTAACATGTTTTAAGTAAGATAGATGTATGGAAGTTTATATTGTAGTCCTCTTGCTTTGCATTTTAGAATATATCTGTGCTTTATAATGTTTAGCTGTGTTGACACAGCTTCAGAACATGCTTAAGAAGGAAATGAGATACTTATCTATGCACCAGACTGGCATATTTGTAGGAGAATTTTTTGAGAAGTTAGTATTTTTCTATAGACGTTCAGCCATTTCAAAAAGTTCACCAGGTAGGATTAGCACAGGGTATTATTTCAGGGACAGAGAGATGCCTTGCTCTGAAGAGATTCTCCCCCTGGATTGGACAGCCACATCTTGGACTGGACACTGTCCTGCTTTCCTGATCTGAACCAGGTGCTTTGGACTGTCATACTGCAGGAAAGTATGCTCACCACGAGGTTTTTTAGGAGGCAGATGTCTCTCACACTTTCCTCGTGTTTTGAGCTATTCCTGTTCTTTGGAGCTGAGACTTTACAGAATCACAGAATGGCTGAGGTTGAGAGACACCTCTGGAGATCATCCATGTAAATCCCCTGGTTCAAAGTAGGGTCAGCTATGGCAGGCTGCTCTGGGCTGTGCCCAGCTGGGTTTTGAATATCTCCAAGGATGGAGACTCCACAACCTCCCTGCCTAGAGAAGGAGGCGTTCTGTTCCATTGTTCAATCACCCTTCTGTTTAAGTGGAATTTCTCGTGTTTTAATCTGCGCCCATTGCCTTTTGTTCTGTTACTGGGCACCACAGAGAAGAATCGGACTCCATCTTCTTTATTCTCTCCCACTGAGGGAGCTGGGGCTGTTTAGCCTGGAGAAGAGGAGGCTGAAGGGGGACCTTATTGCTCTCTATAACTGCCTGAAAGGAGATTGTAGTGAGGCAGGTGTTGGTCTCTTCTCCCAGGTAACTAGTGATAGGATGAGAGGCAATGGCCTCAAGTTGCATCAGGGGAAGTTTAGATCAGATATTAGGAAAAATGTCTTTACTGAAAGAGTGGTCAGGCATTGGAACAGGCTGCCCAGGGAGGTGGTGGAGTCACCATCCCTGGAGGTGTTTAAAAAATGCGTAGATATGGCACTTCGGGATATGGTTTAGTAGGCGTGGTGTTTTTCGGAGGATGGTTGGACTTGATGATCTTAGAGGTCTTTTTCAACCTTAATGATTCTATGAATTTTGTGTTTGAAGGTGCAAGGAAATACTGTTGTCTGTTGTTCATTTTAAAGGATGCTAACAGGGAAAATATTAAACACATTGATTCAGGGCTCTTTAAACTGGACTGTTTTAACGTAGACCAGAATTATTTTTCACAAGAAATGCTTTATATTGTGTTCAATTTGTTAAAAAAGGTATGGAGGGTTATTGCTCTTTCCAGCACAGAGAGTGTGGATAGTTAGGGCCTGGCGGTCGGAAGATGTCGTGCTGTACGGAAAGGTAGGCCCCCCCCTCCTCTCCTGATAACCAGTAGCGTTTAGCCCATAGGTGTAAGCAGACGGAAGTGACGCTGTAAACCTAAGCTATATAATACTGTGCTACCCGTCAATAAACGCCATTTGCCGTCCACCACATTGGTGTCTGCGAGCTGATGGCCCGAGCGGCCGGGGGGTAGGTCGCCGTGCCGTTCCTGAACCAGGTCGCCACGCCAACAAAGGCAACAAGAGAGTATCTCAATTAACCCAAACTTCAGTGCCCTAAATGGGTAGACAGAAAACTTTTACTAGCTCGAGAGGTAAATAAGGAAGCAAAGGAGTCATCATGATAAAAGACACAAAGCAGAAAAGTAACATTGACAGCAGCATTTTGAATGGATTTGCGGAAGCCATCTTAATACTGGGAAACAAGGCCAACACCTGGAAGACAGAACAGTTGGGACATGAGATGAGTAGTGACTGGGTAAATCTCAACAGGCAGAACAGACTGTATCTGGAGATGTTTCAAAGGGAAACTAGTAAGACTTGAAAACAGCCCAGATGTGAGAGACTTTGGAGAAAGTGAAGTCCAAAAATCATCTAGGAGAAAAACCAGGGGTTTTCTGATTTTGCTGCCTGCACGCTATCAGTAAAAAGCTTTGCATTAATACTGTGAAAAGAGTGTTTTTAAGATTTTGCTTCGAAATGGCCTTGTAACCTCAACATCAATGGTTAAGGGACAGTTCTTAACAGTGGGTTTTTGTTAGTGGTTTTTTTTTTCAATTTCAAGTCTTCCAGTGATGTTTTACCCTGAAGTTTTTGAAGTCAATTATATTGGGACATAACTTATACGAAATGACATGGCTGTGGTTGCTACTTCCAAAGAATGACCAAGTCAGAACATAGTTCAACCAAAGGTGCACAAGTGAAATGGATTTTGAAATCAAAATACGCTGTTAGATAAACAGCTCAGATCTTAAATACTCTAAATCATTTCCATTCCCTGGCAGTCAGTGTATTTACATAGATTTATTCTTGTTGAGGATTTGTCCTGTGTTTGAGTTGCTGAAATTTAATGTAGGGCCAAAATCATCTTCTAGGCTCAGTGGGGCTTACAGACATCCATCCTCCTGTGTTGGTAGCTGTCCAGCTATGCCAAGTTATGCCAGAGCCCTGAGTGAATGCCTACTGGGAGCTAGCTGGCATACAAAGACATGGCTGTAGTTGATGCCCTTTCACGGGTTGTAATTTATTAATTGGTCGGCTGCTGCTTAGGAAGACTTGGACAGGTTTCCTTATTCCTCTTCCCCTTCCCCCTCACAGCATCTCTTGGGTGTACACCCCCCCAAGTCCACATTTAATGAGTGTTAGACGGATGTTGTATAAAAAAGACATGCATGTACCTCTGAACATGGTTAGTAAGTAATGTCCTGGTAAGTAACACACTAGGAAACTTAGCACCATTCCTAAATTTTTGTAAAATAAATCATGCTGTGTGAAAACAAAACAAAAAAATCTTCCAGTGTGCAGCTTATTCCAAATTGTGTGGATTATTGTTCTTAGCTTGCTCTGGCATCAGCTTTGCAAAAGGGAGTCATGAAGAAGGAGGGAAGGGAATTTCTTATCCCTTCCTCTGTGTGATGACAAGAAAAATTTCATCTACAAGTTTCACAAAGTCTTCATTCATGTAAAATTTCTGTTGGATTTAATGTGCTGTAGCCATTGACTTTTATGAGAGCTTTTCCATGAGCCAAGAACTTCTAAGTTTAGACATTAGTGAGATTTGATTTTGTTTTTGAAGACAAAAGAGAATAGGTCAGGGTATGACTGACTCTCTACATTTATATTACTAACAGATAATTTAGTTATAAAATATGTTTATGGAAGAACATCATTACTGATGCAATCCTTAGTGAATTAGAGTTTTCCAAATTACTGAGTAAGCGAATAAACACAGTGTAAGTGCAAAAATCAGCTAATATATTTTTTGCATTGATTTGGACAATTATAGACCTTTTTAAATTATTTACAATCTTTCATATATTAATAAATGATCTGTGGTGTATTTTATAAATACAATGAAATCTCAGTATTATGTCAGCTCACCACAGACTCCCGTATTAAATCTTTGCTGAAAGGTGGGGAAAGACATTCAATGTTTATACAGATTATACAATATAGCCGCTATATCCCATGGTATTAATTTGCCCACTTTCAGTCTGAATTGTTTTTTTACACAGTCTGGAGTATCTAGAGGTGCCACAGAAGTTCTCTTGCCTGCATATTAAATGTGCAACTTAATTTCCTCTTGAATTGGCAACACAAGCCTTTTTTTTCTTCTGTAGCATTTGACCCTTCATAGAGATATTTAATTTAAGAGTGCTTTTGTGGTAATTACAATGGCCAGGGAATGGTGAGGGCAGGCTGTTCCACCAAGGAGGATGAGCTGGAAGCAAAGGGCAACCCAGATGCCCAGGATCTCACCAAGAAGGCGCAATCCCACAGCATCAGAGCAAGGCCATACTCGTTATAGTGCCAGGTCCTGTGGGCAGTCACCAATCATCAGACAAGATGAAGTGATTACCTGGGATGGGGTTCATCCAGGGAGTGCAGTAAATAGCAGCAGCAGACAGAATTAGACACAGAGCTTTGGACTGGCACTCCTGTGGTGTAGCTCAGGCAGGGACCAGCTGCCCAGGGCTGAGCTGAAACTGGGCTCCTGGACCAAGAGGCAGCAGATATGTGGGTAGGGGTCCCAGATTAGGCTGGTCTGAGCCATTAAGGCCCATCGGTGCATGCAAGCCCTTCACACAAATATTAGGAGTGAGCTATTTTATAGGAAAGTGAGGTCCAAAGAAAATTTGAACTAGGTAGTTTTTTTCCAGCCTTTTTCTAAATAGTTGTACAAATACTCTGTAAGCATACTCCATACCCTTTAAGTATGATGTCATCAGTACATATGTATGTACACCCATATGACAAACTGCATTTGCAGGCCCTGATCCAAGGCTCATGGAGAGGCAACAGAAAGCTGTCTATTTCTATGATCTTTTGATAAGATCTCCATCGACCATACCAGTTATTTCAGGACTAAGGGACTGGTGCCACCTGATGTGAGTTGGACGGTTGTCCTTCTGCAGATTCAGGAAGGAGTTTGGTAGCGCTGTGCTGTCTGAGTCTTCTTTTTACACATGCTGGTAAAAAAGGCCTTTCCCTATATCAGATTGTGCCTCTATCACTTTGTCTGAAGATCACAGAATCCCACACTGCTCTTTCTTTCTGGCACTGCCTTGCGCACTGGTGTGCAGCATCTTCATCCTCCTCCTGTGCCATTCTGCTGTGCTATCCAGCCTCTTCCTGCACAGTTTTCCCTTTAGTCTGCTGCCAGGCTGCTGCCAGGCTTCCGGATGAAGCTTTGTGCAGGAGAAATGTCAAAATTGTGCTTCCCCCTCTTGGCTATGTCAACAACTTGCTTTTGTACCCATAATTTTTTTCTTTTTTTTTTTGATCTGACATGGTTAGAAGTGCATCAGCTGAGCACAGACAGTCCCTGTGCCTCATCTCCCTATGAAAGTCTTCACATACCAGCCTTTGCCAGGTTTGTGTCATCACCGTTTAAAAGCAGGACTGTGAGTATACACATTTTGAGCAGAATCTCTGTGTCCAGAGAACATAGATCTCTTGAAAGTTTTGGCGCTTAGATAGTATCTGCTTATTCTGCTCCGTTAAAACAGAAGAATGCTGGGAGGTAGATGATTGCCAATTGTGCTGCTGAAACTGGATAGCACAGGTTGCTTAAGACCAGTGCTGAAGATTTTACCTCTTCACCAGTGTTTTTTGAGCAGTGCTGGAAACCAGGTAAATCTTTCCCATAACAGTCCACTGCTGTGTACACCAAGTGCATTTTGGTAGTAAGTGCAACAGGTGCATTTGTCCTGCTATACTGGTGTGCAGGCAGTGCCAGGCCCAAGCGTTGTTGCTCTGCTCCCTGTTTGAATGCTGTAATTCACCCTGTTGGGTCCCTCGAGCATCATCCCTAGCCTTGACTCCAAACAGGCAAATGTCCAATTAGACAATCAGCTACTAGCAGATAATTTTTTTACTAGCTTTCCTACCTGTGATGAATGTAAGTCCAACTTCTCCTGTCTTTCAGCAGAGTCCTTTCTTCCCTTTTCCTCCTTAAGTATATTTTCTTAAGTTTTGGGCCAACATTGTCTCTGTTATTGTAAGATGACAAATCTCAGAAATATATTTCACACTCTTCATTGATTACTGAGTAGCAGATGTTGATTTTAGAAACATAATGTACCTTCAAAGTTAATGGAGCATCAAAATATTGCACACTTAGTGCTAGATTTGCCCTTCAGATTAGCAACCTTGATATCTTAATAGTGCGCACAGATTGATTTCGCAGGTTGCATATGTAGCTAGTCCAGGTACGCAGTATCCATCGATAGCCAGTCTAAGAAATCAGTTTTACACTGTACCACCTGCCCAACTATTCTAACATAAATGAATGGCTAGGGAATCTTGGGCAGCTCTGTACATTTTATTTTCTTCTTTTTTAGTTACTATGATCCATTTCTCCAGCCCTCTATGAACCCTCAGTGCTTCTCTATTTTGAAATCTTTTGTTTATAAACAATTTTTGCAATGGTTTAGATTATTCATGTTTACCCAACATGGTATGGAGTTTTATCCTCCTTTGTGGTCAAATTCGAAAAGCACCCAGTGCTCGTAACTTAGTTCACTTATTCAGAAGAGGTTTAAGTTATGAGATATTATCTTGTCTTTTTGATATCACAAGGAACAGAGAACGCTGTCCTCTGGTTGCTGGAACCTGTGTACACTGAACACAGTGCCAAGTTCTCAAGGTCTTGAATTGGGATGCAAGCACAGGGATCTTTTCTCTGTATGTTATCTCATGTGCTAACAAATGTTTAAAAGCGGAGCTCAGTAGGCTTTCCTTAATTAAAATGGGTTTAGGAGCTTATTAAACTACCTAACTTTGTCACTATATTTCCATTCTTACGGTCATTGGGGTGACACAGAATAAAACCTATGTCTTCCAGATGGATAAAAATAACAACGCTGCAATAAGAACGTGTTTTCTTTTCTTTTCCTCTATTATAGAAAACTAGTGAGAATTAAAAGTGAAGTAAATCTATTTTACAGACAAGAATTCACATCTCCAGGGAAGACCATATGAAAGTAGCATATGGAGGAAAAGAGCTTTAAGAAGTAAAAAGCTCTCCTTCTCCTTTGTGACAGTATACAGCCTTTTTTTTGCGTGTCCAGAGGTGTAGTAGGAAAGGCAGTTTTTTTATATCTTTCACAACAATATCTTCAGTACAGTGTAGACGAGGGTGAAGATATTTGCATTTACTTACCTATTTTTGATATCTAATTGATCTAAACATCTATAAGAAAATTGCGTTAAATCTTTTGGCAGAGAGCACTTGAACTCCTCACTCTCCCCTCCTTCTTTCCCACTCCTAGAAAAAAAGCAAGCAAGTCTGTAGGATTCCCAGGCATAGCAGGTCAGTACTGTGAATACCCCTTGCATAAGCTACGACCTGTCTTATTGGTACATGCCACAAAAAATGATGAGAACAAATTGATGGAAAGACTATTTTATTACGACTGCAAAGAATTTCTATTCTGATTGCATCTGTACTTGATTCCTTCCTAGTACATAGAAGCAGACAAGATGATTTATTGAGTTTTTTCTTCCTAGATCTACTGTCCTAAGGTCCTACGCATTTGCAATAGAGCTTGTTGGAAATGTTCAGATGAAAAACACAACCACCAAACATTTAACTGAAAAATGCAGTTTTCACAAGATAGGAACGTTTTGTATGGTATTTTTGATATTTCCTCTCTTCACTGTAATTTCAAATGGAATTTGCCTAAACTGAAACATTTTTGTTCCTTGATATGACTTAAAATTTTTTGTTTTGAGTTATGTCGACATCATCTATCCAGAGACAAAACAAAATAAGAATCTCTTTGCTGGAAAAATTGCCTGTAATCTTGGTACTCAAGCAGAGGGGATTTTCCCTTGCTTTCATCATCTTCCAAACTGAATTCCAGTCAAGTTTCTGCAGCCTTATTTTCTCTGTCACAAACTCATAGACATTAATGTGTAACACACTGTAAGAAAATGCCACTTACATACACGGTTTCTTTGGGAGGGAGATAGATAGACAACATGCAGCAAATGTGACCCGTGTTCAGTAGGATTCAGGCTAGCTGTGGGTGAGTAGCTCACACAAGGTAACTCAGGCTGCCTGAGGTAGACCGGGAATCATAGAATCATAGAACAGCTGGGGTTGGAAGGGACCTTTCGAGGTTGTCTAGTCCACTCCCCCCTGCAATAAGCAGGGACATCTTCAGCTACATCAGGTTGCTCAGATCTCTGCCCAACCTGATCTTGAATGTTTCCAGGGATGGGGCATCTACCACCTCTCTAGGAAACCCTCTCCAGTGTCTTACCACCCTCACTGTAAAAAATTTCTTCCATATATCTAGTGTGAATCTTCTTTAATTTAAAATTATTGCCCCTTGTCCTATTGCTACGGGCCCTACTAAAAAGTTTGTCTTCATCTTTCTTGTAACCCCCCTTTAAGCGCTGAAAGGCTGCAATAAGGTCTCCCTGCAGCCTTCTCTTCTCCAGGCTGAACAGCCCCAACTCAGCCTTTGCTCATAGGAGAAGTGTTCCAGCCTTCGGATGTGGCCCTCCTCTGGACCTGCTTCAACAGGTCCATGTCTTTCCTGTGCCAAAGGCTCCAGGGCTGGACACAGGACTCCAGGTGGGGTCTCACCAGAGCAGAATAGAGGGGCAGAATGATTTGTCTTGACCTTCTGGCAGAAGACATAGAGAGAGTTTTATGTGCATCTTACAGACGATACAGAGCAGCCCTGAGCTGAGCATAAACAGCCTTGTGCTGAGCATAAGGGACGCTAGTCATGTCAGTGTGTCTCTGGAGGTCACACATGAGACTCAGGGCTGCTCATTAGCTACTGCCACTTACTTGGGATGCCAAACCCTGAAAAGCTGCGTCAAGTCCTTGCAAAGAGGTCTCTTGACTGAGGAATTCAGCTACTCTCTTCAGATAGACAGCATTCAAAGCCGCAGCTAAAAATTGCCTTCCTGAGGTCTCATTAAAATACTGAGATAAAACTGTCATCACTGTTATGAAGTCAACAGTATTTTTTTATTTATTTATTGACTTTAGTAAGTCTAGCTGGTGTCCGCCATTGTCTCTTTACAAAATCAGAGGCCACAATGAACTATGCCGGGTAGGATTCAGTTTGGGATTAAGGCGTTCAAATTTAAATGCCTGCCTTGACATACCCCTGTGTGTGCCATGGTGTCTAGGCTGCCCTAATTAAAGCAAGGTCTAGACATACAATGGTGAAGCCTGGAAACAGAGATTTCGCATGTCCCATGGCTATGGCTGGCCAGGTCAGTAACCCTTGGGCTAAGGAGAAGCTTAAATTTCAATGTTATTTCTGAGGTTGACAGTTTTGTACTTATTAAAAACAGAAAAATTCACTGTAGCCTTATGCTATTAAACTCCTTAGACAGTAACAGCATCTCGAACCCCTACCTACACAAAAGATCGTTATAACATGCAATTAACAATACTGTCAATGAGTATTTGAATTTAGCATAACTGTTCTGAAAGTGAAAGAGCACCAAATATGTGATTGCTCCACTACAAGAGATTTTAATGTTAATTTAGAAATTACTGTACAGTTTGATGCAGAAAATCTCATTCCCTAAGAATGATATTGTACTGGCAGAAAGTGGCATGAAATTATCCTCTTTCTCTTAGAGAATAGGTCCTTTGGGTCTACTATAAAATACCCTTGAATGGAATATTCTGGATTTTAATCCCTGTATGTGAAATTGATTAAAAATGTAAATAAACAAACCACATCATTTGAAAATCAAATAATGCTACCACAAATTTGCTCATTTTGGAGTGCTAGTCAACTTTTTTTTGGTCACTGTTTTATACAATGACCTTAAATATCTTAATGTTTGCCTACTCAATGTTATAAAACGATGAATAAAGTGTTCATTGTTTCTTTCAATCAGCCATTGACATATATTTTTACTAAGATAGGTTGATATATTAATACAATACAGCACTTACAACCAAATGAGGTACATAGAGTTCTGTGCATGTACATAGTTTAAGTGGCAAAAAATTTTCACCTTCATTGGATCACTTAAAGATAGTTGTACGAGATTATGAAGCATGACATTATCAACCACAAAGAAGATGCAAACATTTTCTGCAAAATCCTTCATCTAGTTAAAATAGATTTGCATACTTTTAAACTCTGCAGCTGTTGTGGCATATCAGTTGGCTGTCACTATGTGAGCTCTATTTCCTAGCTATTAGGGAGAATCAACACTCTTACATGATTTAATTAGTTACTCAGAAAGAGAATGACTTTCTTTTCCCTTCAACTCATTTTCACTCTCGGCCGTACATTTACATTGACACGGCATTTGAGACGGTAAAATGAAACTGAGATTACTTTTTCCTTAATGGAAAAAAACGGAAAATGTTCTTGTTTCTGCTAAAATTGCTCCAAGGTGAATAATGCTAGGTTTTGATCATTGTAAATAAAGCCATATTTTTTTCACTGATACTTGGAAATTTTCCTGACGAAGAATGGTTTTTGAAGAAAGCATAAGCTTCTGGAAAAAAATCAGTTTTTAAATTAGTGTTAGCCTAGGGCAAAATTTAAAGAAATTAGCAGGACTGCTAAAACTCTGTCACTCACTTTGAGACAAATTAAAGATATTTTGTGTTTACTCTCAGCTAGAGATGGCCATGCGGAAAATGGCAAAGTAAAATAGAAATTGCTTTCCATATGAATTCTGCAGTGTCTCTTTCATCTGCAAAACATTCTAAGATCTTGCAATACACTTCAAAGAACTTTTTAGGGTGATTTGAGACAGTCAGAAGACATGACGATGACATCACTCAACACAGAGAATTATGGATTATGTTTAGAATCAAACTTCAAAAGAAGCCTTAGTAATAAAAATATGTCTGGGGTTCCTTTCAGTTTCTTGTTATTCCCATAGAGACAAATAGGTATGAAGGAGCGACCCGTCATATAAAATTTATCTGTTGTCAGCACAGTCATTTAACATGCTCCGTAATTGCTGAGCTGATCTGTTACACTTGCATGCATCCATTGGAATGGATCTTTCTTTCTCATAAAATGTACACATGCGTACCTGTGGGATGAACTCAAGAACTCTCAGGGGTTTTGTTTCCTTTGACAGGTCTGCAATCTATGACTTTAGCTATAATATAGTGCATTTGCTAGCAGTTGCTGAGGTACCATAATTAAATTTAATTTTTAGTCACTTTTTTAAGATAACCTATACTTTTCAGTCAAGAGGTAATTTTAATCAAATTTGTTTTTCACTTTGCAGAAATGTTTCCAATATTAACCAGCTTGACTGCCCTTTAATTCCGTTATGTCACATTTCTAATTTTTATATTAGCTCCTCTGTACAGATGTAGACAATAAAGTACCGAACGAACTATACTCCAGACTGCAGTTTCATTTGAGATCGTTTTATTTGCAGTAAAATATGCAATATTTAGGAAATTCAAATAACTGGTTAAACTGTACTGAGTTTTCACCATTTCAAAGACTGTCTGGGAATAACAGTGTATTTTCTTTGAAATAAAATGTTGAACAAGAAGGTTTCATGTTTTTGTATGGGTGCACAAAAGCATAAGGTGAGTATTTAGAAAAGAATCGGAAAGTAGGTAACATTCTTCTGAAAAGCCTGCACATGTACTTCAGAAGTTGGAAAATATTAGACTATTCAGTGAAAAATGTTCATCATCTAGTGTATCTCAACATATTAGATAGAGGGGAAGCCACAGAGATAGTTACGTGCAATGGCATTTCAGTTCTAGAAGCCAGGATCACAATTTTACTTGGGCCCAAAGACAAATCTTCCTCATGCCTTTGATCCTGGCTTTACAGTTGTAACGGCAGATCATTTACATGGGACAGGAAGAAACAGAAGATTTGACATGTGGAATGTTGGTAGTTAAGGGAAGCATCGTGTGGAAATAAAACACTAATGATAACTGCTTAATGCTAACTGACTTTTAAAAGACTGACTGACTTGGATTGTCCCTGGTTTGTTTCTTTTTTTTATGTCATAATGAAGGTCTTCACAGACTTTCACTGGAGCTGCTCTGCCATCACAACTGCATCATTGTACAGGGTAGGCTTGGACTGAGTCACAGTGCTACAGTGCCATCACATTGCAATAGTATATTCTCATGTCCACTTTAGTTTAGCATGAGATCATTCCTCTAGCATAAAAATGAATTTAAACTAAATAAAATATCCCATTAGTGTATACCAGTAGGGAAGTTGTCTGTTATGAATCCTAAGTAAATGCATTTTAAACACTTTATCAACTTGTCTGTCTTAAAAGTTAGTCAGAAGCACTTACTGAAATATGATCTGTTAGCAGAAACACTGCAATTTAAAAAACAATATGCATTCTTCAGAAAACATTAAACAAAACATTATTTTTGTGCTAGAGGAGATGTTAGAAACAGGTTATAAATAAATTGCTTAGCATTGCTGCCACAGAGAACGGAATTACCAGAATGCCCACTGATACTTCAGGAGCCCAGTCCCTTATTCAGATGTTTTGGTCAGGAAGTGGGTGATGCCTGGGGCACATACTGAAATAATGTGTGTAATGCAGAGGGGATAATTCATAATATTTCCAATTATGGTTTAAAATGTGTTCTTCTGGAATACCAGAATCCTCTTTTACTCAATATCTCATGGCTTCACTCTGATATGTTGCAAAAGTGGGCCAGGATCCAGCTGTTGGATCCAAACATGTGGTAATTTTGGATCCAGAACTACTGCGTAGTTAGAAACAGGCCCTTCTCTCCCTCATACACTGAAATGAACTAGCTGTGAAGAAACCTGGAGCTTTGATGGATAAGATAGAGATGTTTGTGATTTAATTGAATTGGAATCTGTTATCCAGACTGTATTTAAATTCTAATAGTGATCTAATGTCAATACACATCCACATATAACCATTTTTTTTGAACTCTTATCTTGAGTTAATGCCACTGTAAAATGTATGGTATATTATCAATTTTCCATTTGAAGCTTATTATCTTAGCATGCAATGATACTTAACAGTAGCATAAATACTTGATAGAGATGTCTAATTAAAGCTGTAAAACAAAAGTAGCACTGAATTTTCATTTTGAAAATTGAGTTTTTTTGAGTGTTTTCCATGTCAATTTATTCTGACATTACTGTAAGAATTTACGATTGTTACCATACAGAAGAAGTTAGTCAAATTCCTAGTACTTCATGTGGTTTTGTGAATATTTGCTTGGCATAGAACTGACTGTTTAGTGTACATATTTTAATCTTGTATGGAGGATTTGTGATGTGATTGCAAACAATTCTGCTAGTTTTAGTAAAAATACTATGCACTATATAAATAGAATAAAGCTCTCTTGCCCTGGTAACCAAGGCTTATTTAGCTGTCTAGTTTTATTATTTGAAGTTTTGACATTCTGGACATTTACCACAATACATCAGGTTTTGTAATATTTTCTTTGTAAGGTTTTAGGTTGGCAGGTAATACAATAATATTTATTATAAATATAATAGGTAATTTTCAGTGTAAAATTGAGCAAATAATAGACTGTAAGCTATGTATTGGTGCTAGACCAGATATCAGCTAAGGAAGATGTAGTCTGAGCTGGAGATCTCTTTAAGGTTTAAATTTGAAGCAGGGATAGATATTGATTCTTATGAAATGTGACAAACATGTAATTATTTATGAGCACAGAATTTGTGTTGTTTCTTAGAGTAGCAGCAAAAAGAAAATTAGTTTTTTTTCTATAATGTGAAGAATTCCCCCTCAGAAGTTTACAGCTATAAATATTTGTTACTTTAGTGGAAAATGGAAAAAAAATTCTTTTGTAAAAATATCTGCAAAAAAGTAAGGTTGTCTCTGTAATTTTTCTTTTTGCTTTTTACATATTTTTTCTGATACAAATGGCAGTTTCAAATGAGTGAAGCTTACCTTTCTGCCTTGCTGTTCCGTTTCAGACACCGACAAGCAATCAAGACATGAAATTCATTTTCTTTCCGAGTCAGATACCTGTGAAACTTGAACAAAATTCTTCAGAAGTGTCATCCTGAGTAAATATTCACAAAATATTCGAAGAAACTATAGTCCCTCCTTCAGGAGTTTCACCACTAAGAGAAGGCAGATATTTGAAAAGTGTGCTCATGGTCGAATTATCTCTTCATATTCCTTGGAATTAAATTCTACTCTTCTAATATTTTAATATACTGATTCATTTTCAAAATAATGCAAATCAATGAGAAAGAGGATTCTTTTTTATCAGGAGATAGCTCTGTTTGTCGGAGTACCCATCAACCAAGGTAAAGGAAGAAAAATATCAGATAATAATTTTTTATGAAGTATGCAGGAATGTATACATCAGGTCTGGCTATTTCTTAATGAATACTGGTGAAAATGTAATTTAAATGGTACTCTAATTTTTTCTCTCCTAAGCAATTTTTAATGAAATATATTTATACTTTACCAGGATAATACAATATTCTCCAAAAGTAATTTCCAGTGTGACATTGATAAAAAGCTTGAAGGAGTTGGGTTGGGGTTTTTTCCCCCTTTTTTACTTGATTAAATTGTAAAAGTAATGGAGCGATGTCAGGTCAGAGGTGTAGGAACAGTTTTGTATTTTTTGCATCCACTAATACAGTAAGTGCATAGAAACTGTGACTGGTATTCTGATCACCAGCTCACAGCTTATACAGATGCAGTAGTAAAGAGACTTAAGTCTATGCAGACTGTACTAGGTAACAACACATCTGAAAAGATTTGAAAACATGAACTTTATCTTCAGCAGTAATTTAGTGCCTGAATTTAAGACAAACTTGTTTGCAAAAGAGAGAAGAAAATAGATCTTCAGCATTTTCCTGCACCTTGATGAAAACACAGCTTTTTTTAGGAGTCTGGGATTTCTAATGCAGACAACATGCGTTTCCTAGCTGGACAAGAACAGATCCAGCATAGATGGCTTCAGTCTTTCACTAATGTTAAATATTACTAAACACACCCAAAAAGCAAATAAACAAAATTTAGTTCAGTCTTCAGGGCAAAGTTTGATTCATAGTGATAAGCTTATGAAAAATGCCTTTGTTTTTGCATGTATCCCTTGGTTAACTGCACCATTTGGCTCCAATAGCTGGCCTCAAAGAGCCTAATATACAGGAATTGCTTTCTGTGTAGTTGTTGCTATACTATAGCTGGCAAAAGAACTGAACTGCAACAGAGAGTTGCAATCAGCTTAACACTGACCCATTGTTCAAATTATAATGCTTTATTATTGCCAGACCATGTTAGAACATGTCTATATTTTATTAGCACAATTGCATATGTTGTGTTATCTGTGGAAATATGAAGCATAGAATTTAGATGAAGTGTATCAGTAGGCCATTCCACAATCAGTGAAGAACTGTTACACAATTTTAAATGAGTCTTTAATTTGGTCTTTAATTTGTTGATAAATGTTACAGAATCACAGAATCACAGAATGTTCGGGGTTGGAAGGGACCTCTGTGGGTCACCTAGTCCAACCCCCCTGCCGAAGCAAGGTCACCTACAGCAGGCTGCACAGGACCTTGTCCAGGTGGGTCTTGAATATGTCCAGAGAGGGAGACTCCACATCCTCCCTGGGCAGCCTGTTCCAGTGCTCCGTCACCCTCAGAGGGAAGAAGTTCTTCCTCATGTTCAGATGGAACTTCCTCTGCTTCAGTTATGGAATAGTCATCCCTGGCAAGAACTGGTAGGCATTTGCAGGATCAAAATACATCTATGTTCCTCCCTGCAACACCAGCTCTAGCTTCTTACTTGCTGTTTCTGAGAGGTCTGGACTTTGGTTTTGCTGTATTTCTCCTTGGGACATTGTATTTTTTGTGATACATGATGTAATGAGGGCCAGCTGCTTGTTCAAATCCATCATCTAATAAGAAGATGATAATTACACCTAGCCCTTAAGCTACAGAGTTGACTTCTTGTACACTGTGTCACTTTACGTAATTAATTGACAAAGAACTTGACGTGTATCTAGTTTTCTCAAGACACATCCTGGACTGGATGTGCTATGGTGTACTGGCATATACAGGAGAGAAGTGAACTAAGATTCTGTTTGCAAAATATCTGGCGGCCACTGGTGATCATTCATTTGTTATTAGTACCAGATTCACCCGCAGATTTAAACATAAACCCATTTTCATCACATTAGATTACAGTAAGTATTTATGAAATGTACCACAACACTGTAGGCATAGATGGTAGCAAAAAAACATTAACTTACTGGAAGGAGTTGAGCAGAGGGCCACGAGGATGGCTGGGGGCTGGAGCACGTGATGTAGGAAACGCTGCTGAGAGACCTGTTTTTTCAGTCTCAGGAAGGGGAGGCCAAGGGAGGATCTCTTTGCTGCCTTCTGTTACCTAATGTCTGGTTATAAGGAAGAGGAAGCCATGCTCTTTTTGGAGGCGCACAGTGAAAGGACAAGAGGTAATGGACAAAAGCTGCAACAACAGCAATTCCAATTAGATATTAGGATTTATGTTTCTTTATAATAAGAGTCATCAAACACTGGAGCTGGCTGCACATTTTCCATCCTTGGAGACAGTAAAAACTTGACTGGAGAAAACCCTAGGAAACCTGGTCTAACTTTGAGGCTGGCCTTGCTTTGCGATGGGGGTTGGGCCAGAGGTCCCGCCTCACTTAAATTATTTTCTGATTCTATGAAAATCCATGTATGGATTTAAAAAAAAATGGAAAGGTGATTTTGAGTAATATTATTTTGTGGTTTTCACTGCTGTGCTTACAACAGAATAGATGAAGTGGAGGTTATTGTTTATACTTACCATGTAAATTTTTGTGACCGTGGGCTAGTATCCAAAATGAAGGGAAAATAATATTCAGCAAGAAGTCTGAACCTTTGGCAACTACTCTATAATCCATTTGTTGGCCGTTTGTTTTTCTGTAGATGTAGATTAGTTTGCCTGAGCCAAAGATCTTAGAAATTAATGTGTAAATATGTGTTTTAACCTCGTTGCCAGTAAAAGAAACAAAGTAAAATGAGATCAGTGTATAAGGGAGAGTTTCATTGATGTGAGTGGCCTCATCTTCAAAACAGCCAGGAAACAGCAGAAATAGCCCTAACGCATTTTAATGGAGCAAAGGAGGCACAAATTGTGGTCCGTTTCTCTGTATTAGACCTGTTTTCCCTGTAATCTTTTTCACAGTCTTACTCCAGAAGGTTTCTTGTGAACATGCAATGTAGCAGATGAACCTGAAATGAGACCCCACATAACAGCACAAGCAGTCTACCTTCCTCTATGCTTTTACTAGTTTTCACCCACTTCCTTTTTCTGCTTCTGTATGTAGAATCTAACAGCAGGAAAATGTTCTTTTCCCAGGAAAATACTTGATGCTAATCAAGAAAGAAAACATCAGCCTCACCAACTGAACACCTATTAATGGTATCTCTGCATCTTGCATAGTTTTCAAATACTCTAGAGAATTAAACCTGTCGGACACAGATGTGCATGGAAGCAGCTTGGCAAGATGATTGCGGGGTGATACTAACAGCTGCAGAGTTCAGAAGTGCAAACAGCTTTGGAAGGGTGTAGCAGACACCTGGGTCCATTTGAAGTCGGTGGGTCAAGGTTTCTTCTCCTTTACATTGATATCTGTCCAAGTGCTTGCAATGGAGGTGACACGTGGTTAAACCTTCACCCATTTTTTAAAGAACAACAGACCATCACCTCCCTGTGAATGCAATTACTCAATTCCATGCATTAAGAAACTGGGCAATTAGTCAGCATGGGTTTATTTTTCTCAGTGTAAAAGATGCGGGATCTTATATTTATCTTTATGGATATATGAGGATTCAGAAATTAAGGGAAGACAGAAGAGGAAATTCACATGTCTTACAGACACATATTAAGGCTAACACTGAACCAGAGAGGAAGGGAATTTGAGGCTGAAGCGCAGGCACAGCAGTGGAAATGCATCCTGAGAACGTATCTGTAGATGTTCTGTGTTCATGGAACAGCTGGAGAGGTGGCAGGAGCATCCTAAAGGGATCTGGGGATTCTGAGGTGGGAACACTGGAAGAAACTAGCCCTGCCTGCCTCTTCCACATGCATTTCAGTAGGATGGAAGATCCATCTCTCTTTACTTTGGCTCTTGATGGCTCAAACAACAATAACGAAAGATCCTGAGGTCTCTGTGGCAGTCTCCTCCTCTCATCCTGGGGGGGGCTGATCAGTGCGGGTATGTGGACACTGACAGTCTTCCTTTGGCTTCTGTATGGCAGAATAATACCTCAGGTGATTTGGAGAAAGGTTATGTCAAAGGTGCTCACGAAAGAGTGGCTTTTGCTTGGAAACTGTCAAAACACAGACCTTTGGTGAACTTGATCAATTTTCAGCAGTATAAACTGGGTCTGTAGCCCTCAAAAAAATCCATGGAAATACTTCCAGCACTGGATGGAAAAGCTCAAGATTAACGAACCTTTCACATCTGTTCCCCGTCACCAGCTTAAATTTAACCTATGATAGTAATGAGTGAAAGTCCATGTGCTGTTTGGCCTGTGTAAAGACTTTGTAGTCATTTGTGTACATCACAAATGGCGTTAATTAGCAGCCGTGTCAACAGCCTCTTTGAAGGAATTGGGAGTTCATTAGGCATGTGGACAGAGCTGGTCTTTCCCTGCTAAAAAAATACCCCTTTCATATGAGGCACTTAAGATGGAATAGCGTGGGGAAATTTGCGAAGACGCTGCCTGGTTTCTAGCCATGACAGTAGTCACATTGCTAAGGACTGCTCTTACTCGGCGGCTGTCTCGTGGTTCCGCTGCCTCCGAGGCTCAGAGGAGTGACAAGAAGTCGGGGCTGTGCTCCCTTGTCCGGAGCAGGCACTTGCAGAACTGAGCTCTGCTTTCACTTATCTCCAGGCAAAGGCAGAACTGCCTGCCTGAAACGAAGAGAGAAAATCGTTAAATCCTTTAGAGCTGTTATTGAATGGCATTTTCTCTTTCTCTGTCCTTGTTTCTGCCACCTTTTTATTGTTGCAAACTAACTTTGTGAGAACAGACTGAAATCCCTGAAAAAGCTCTCTTGTAATATACATAGACGAGTTTCAGTGAACAGTTCCATACTCAAAGATTCTTTCTGTCACTTTTTTTGTTAGGGGCATTTGCCCACTTTTTCATTAAAAGTTTGTATAAGAAAACGCACTGGTGAGAGGCATCTCTCTATCTCTTTGTTTCCCCCTTCTAGTTCTTTTACTTCACAAATGTGTTTTTTCAGTAATTCAGTGTGATATTACCTACACCCTTTCTGTGGTATGTAAACGTTCCTTTCCAGAACTGAAGCTTACTGAAAAGTGCATTAATTGAAGGTATTGGTGTACTGAAACTGAGTATGTCTGCCCTGTTTCCCATGACCCCTCACTGATGACTATATAGAGCTATTCTAGAAAATCACTCAGTACCCCTGTTAAACTTTTAAGTCTTACATAGACTTTTTAAAAAAAAGATTGGTGATTCCAGCTGTGTTTGTGAATGACCACATTCCTAAGTTGTTTGTGGAATACCACATTCAAAGGTTTTGCTAAGGGAAAAATAAGACAATAGCTGTACTGAAAGACACAATGGATAACTGTTAGTATAACAACCAGAGGCTTCTGCATAAATGGAGGAATTTTTCCATCTCGTTCCATTGCATTTCTATGGGTTCTCAAGAAAATTGCTTTCATTTCTATGCCTACGTCCTGGCCCATATATTTCCTTGCTGCACCCTCTCTGCTGCTCCAGCAAGTGGAAATGGGCTACTGTGAGCTGTAGGAGATAAATGGGGTTGCTGCATGAGAGAGGGCTGGCGTACCAAAGAGCCAGGTCACAGGCAGCAGAAGTGTGCTTAAAATCAGCACATTAGGTAATCTTAGTGCCTGCAGATACAAGGAAGGAGATACAGGTCAAAGAGAGAGGACTTTTAGTTTTATATTTAGCATAGATACATTATATGGCATAATAGTGAAATCTTTTGTTTTATGCTTCGGTATCTCCAAATGAATAAAGCCTCTTATTGTGTTAGCATTGAATATCAGATTCAGCTTGAAAACATAAAATCATTGCCTTATATTTTTTAAAAACCTCCTAACCCCCTCTCCACCCTGTTGCAGTGGATGGCGGTTCTAGTATTAACATCTGACCTGATGATTTATATCAGATTTGGACATGGTCCTGCGGGTTGGACTAGATGATCTCAACAAGTTCCTTCCAACCTAAATGATTCTGTGATGTGTGGACAATAAGAGCTTTGCCACTGTGAGAAATAAAGACCCATAAATTATTTGTCCCAGCTATGAAGCATCTTGTAGATTAGTGAAAGTGTGTCTCTGTTGCCCCATTAAAAAAAATTACTTTATTGCAGACACATAAAAGCAGAACATAAAGCTATCAAACCACTGTTTTAGTATGGATCACTTGAGCAGTCTGATTTTCTGTACATTATACCTACAATTTTGTTTCAATAAAAGGATAGTTTGATTCATTTGCTTAAATCATCGTAATGATTCTTTTAACCTTCTCCATAAACCACAAGTGAACAAACAAATCTGTGACACAGTGTAGTGTCCTGTGTCCTGGCATTTTTTTTGGTACGTGGAAAATTCCACTGTAAAAATCAGACAAATTTTATATTAACATTTTCTTTAAGCTTATATGCTATTTTGAATTGTATTTCCTTTAAGCAAATGCTATTCTTGAGACTAATTGGCCTAGGAGCACAAATTGGATAGGATAGCACTGGCCACTGTATCTCAGCAACCGACCTAAAATTTAAATTCTTGGAGGAAAACAAGTAACTGTTTAATAAGAATTCACTGTATTCTGCTAAGAACAAAATATCTTGGTTTCCTGAGAGCTTATACATGGGAACAAGCTAGGTCTAAGGAAATCTAAGGGTTGCACAGTGACCACTGGAATTAGTTTATGATTTTTTCCTCCTTTTCCCAACTCAAACTAAAATTTCAGCCAAGAACTTTAAAAGTGATGCATGTATCTCAATTTCCCAATGTCCAGCTTCATCTATCTTGAAGAATCTCAGTTTTAGAAAATGAAAAGCACATTTTCTAACAATCAAAACCCTGATGCGTAAATAATGATAGATGACGCAAATTAGGGCATTTGGAGTCACTAGTCATTTCAGAAAATCCTAAGAATAAAGTATTGTTTTCTAATAACATTTTTCCCATGACCTATTTAAGGCATTGTGCAGTTACTACCTCCTTATCTATATTATTTTTAGTAAAGTCAATGCCCAGAGGAGATAATGTATTGGATTAATTATATGTGAAATACATATTGTGATTTTATTATTTTTTTTTGTACTGGAACTATAATGCCTTTCTACAATTATTAATACAGACAAGCTCTAAAAAAGTCCCCCAAATGAAAAAAAAAGGGCTTGAACTTTCTTTCATCTCTCCTGTCCAAGCCTGTAGAATCAGGAAATATGGGGATACCACATTTTTAACTGTTTTAGAGACTACATTTCTTCAATTACGAGCAGAACTTTAACTTCTAAATTATCTGATGTTTGTGGTCTTTTATATTGTGTTATTAAGTCAGGATCTATGAACACTTGTGGTTAGTTTGATCATTTGTTAGCCGGTATGAAGTGCAGTATAGTTAGGTTATGTTAGCGAAATCAAAAAAGCAAAATTTTGTTCAAGTATTTTTTAATAAAAAAACTGTCAGACTATTCCCTGTTCAGAGTTCATTCATGCAAAGAAAACAGCTAATATTTTAGACCCATACCTAATAGGAAAAAAATAATAATGTCTAAATCTGGAATAAGACACACGCAGATACAATCCTTTGGGGTTTTGTTCCTGTTTCCTGTATAGAAGCTGTAGTTTCTGTAGTATCCTTCCACTTCTTATTGCTTGTGTCTAGACATAAAATGACCATAAAACAATATCAATATTGTATATTGCCCTGGTTAAGCGTTTTTGTTTGGCATCAGGGAAGAACTTTGAACATTTTAATGGTACTTTCTGTAGCACAGTAGTTGTGAATGAGCTTATTTTCATGTAGAAATAAATTGGTTACTGAAGGTATTTTTACTATGCATCTCCTTGTAATTTCTGCCAAATAAACAAAATATTCCTCAGATAATTGGCCTATTAGTCTGCCACTTTCTAACTATTTTTTCTATGCTGAATTAAAGGGCCCATAAATCCTAAATTCTTTATTAGCTTGCTGACTTTGCAGAGTTTGATGGTAAATAAACTGGCACAGCATTAAAAGCTCCTTATTGAAGGAAGACAATAAGTTTTTTTATATCGACTTCTGCATTACTCAATTTTCACTAAGTATCACCATGACCTTTATAACAGCACCGTGAACTCTAAAAGCCAGTATGCATGTGGTGGTTAACTTTCCTTTGTATAATGTGGTTTCAAAAATTATGACCTAGCCTTTCCAGACTTGATAAATGTCCAGCTGATAGTCCAATAATGAAAATAAAAGGTCTTCAAAAGTGCTGAGAGCAATAATTAAGCATTTTGAGAAGTGGTAAATTTGTGGAACTAATTACATGTAAATGATTTCTCAGTTTCCTCTGCAAATTATTTAAGCTTTTTTAACTGAAGGATCTTTCTACTGTTTACATAAGAAAAGGCTTTGAGACTTTAAGTATAACTTTGAAGTTATAAAGCCTGATAACTAAATCAAACATAAGATATCTATTTCCATCACCCTAAATGTTGCTTTTAACTCTTACATTGAACTCATTTCTGTGATATCTGAGTGCGGATGGAGAGTGAGGTCCAAATTTGATAGAGAAAGCTTAATAATTGGGGAAATAACTGGCAATAAATTTTCAACTTTGCATGCTTTTTTTCTTTTTTTTAAACGTGGCATGTTTGGATTTGATTTTAGGTTTAGTTTTTGGTTTATTTAAGTTACTATTAAGACAAATGAATAAACTGTGTTGGCACAGAAAATCTACAAATGTAAGCCAAACTTCATGAGAGAATGCTTCCCTCTTGCATGCTTTGTAAATCCAAACAAACATACAAAATACATGCGGATATCATTTCTGGCTGTAATAGGCAGAGTGCAGGACAGATGTGTAAGCAGAAGAAATTTCTATCTGTTTTGCAAATTCTCTTTGCTTTAAGTCTTGCATACTTTGTCAGGGTTTGCTTCTTTAAACAGTTGCAGTGCCTGAGGTTTAGTGTTGATGTACAAAGTTTTCTTTACTACTGTGCTTATGACAATTATACTGACTAATGTGCGCAGCATTTGTTATAGTTTCATTGAATTCAGAACAAATCTCTCTTCTTCAAAAGTAAGTTTTCATATAGTGATTTTCTTTTCATTCTGCTTTCCTCTTATTCCCCAAGACTATATAGGATTAAAAACAGTCCTGCCTGTGAAATAATAAGGGTCTTTACAGTAGGACTGTGTGATTTATGCCAGGCAATTAAAATCAATTCCTAACCTACACGAGGCACTAAAAACGGAACTGCTCAACACACTGGGCTGTTGAGCACTGTGTGGTAGATTTTATTATACCATAAGTGCTTTACTATACTGTAAAAGGGAGAATGTAATTGCTATATACAAGTAATATATTCAATTAGGTAGGGATAATGTTTAATAGAGCTTTTTGTTGGTTTCGGTTACAACTTGTGAGTTCAAAAGAGAAGCTGGAGTTGGGGAATTTCAAGATGCAGAGCGTTCTAAGTATGACATACTCTTCAACAACACAGCAGCAAAGCTGTCCTGCAAGGACAGGGTTAGTGTGTGCTTCTGCATTGACTGAAGTGGGAGGGCAGTCCTTAGTTCATATTGATCCAATCTGATAACTGGGATAACTGGAAGCTGTTGCAACTTGTTGAAAGGGTGTTTATTTTTCCCAGCGTGCGGCTCCTTAGACACAATCATGTCAGACTGTCTGTATCCTAAAAGAAGATATAGGAAAGCTTCTAATTTTTAAGCAAAGATGTGAGAACAGCTGAATATGATAACAAGTTGTTACAGTGACTTCATTGCGCAGGCCTTAAGTATTGTTTTGTTATACCCCTGTGCAGCTTTGTGAAGATGGGTTTCCCTACTTAGCTATTCTTTGCACAGAACCGTGTAGGGCTATAGCAATAGGACTGTGATAGATGGCCCGGAGCTTCCCTGGGTGTCTCCACACACATTAAGATGACAGATTCTACAAGGCAAGCACCTGCCAAATCTATCTACGAGGACTGCTGAGAACTGGGCACTGGGGTGCCCAGAAGACAGCTTTTTGAGAATTATTTATTCAATGATGGCTAAAAAATGCACAGAACAGCCCTGAGGAGAGTTGAGTTTCCTTTTCTTGCCTCTCTCTATTTCTGTTTTATCTCCTTTCTAACCACTGAACCACTAGTCTTGACAGGCCAGACTCCTCATCTTCCTTAACCCAGCACCTCTATGGTGTGAGAACAACTTTCTTGCTAAACTTCCACCACTGCAAATAGCTAGGGGCTTTTTAAGCTGCCTTCAGGCAGGGCTATTGCCCAGCTAACACCCAATCAGTTTGGTCCTTTAGGATTTCTTCTTCCTCTTGCTTTCTCATTTCTGGCTTTCACCTTACTGCCCAAGGATTTAACCCTAATGCATTTGATAGTAATGAAGGAAAACAGTGAAGAACATATTATACATTCACAGCAAAGTAATTCGTGTAATAAACCCATTGTTCTCTCTAGGACTCAGTTTTCAGTGGGCACTGATCTCTTGCTTACATGGTCACATGTGCAATTTATAGCATTTCCTCTGAAAAGATCCAGATACAATAAGACATGGGGCCAGCTTCCTTCTTTTCTTTTTTTTTTGTTCTAAAAAATCTACCTGTTATTTTTGTTTTATTGTTCACTTGAGGATATAAAAAACGCAAAAAGGAGAGTAACAGTCTCAAAGTTGTTTCTGTGTGCATATGTTTTTTACATAATAGCAAGTTATGATAGCTGAGTCCCCAGTGTGGCTGATTTATTTTTAAAATCTGCTTTCAGATGAGGATTCAACACAAAGAAATTGATATATCCATTTTCATTATTCCTCAAATCAAGAACATTTGCACACCATGGAAATTCATGTGTGCCACAGCAGCAGGGTGTTAGCCTGTCTTATCTCCTTGCCCATTGACAATCCTAAGGTGTCCCAGTGATGCTGATGGGCAGCAATGCCTCTGTTCTAAAAATGGAGTCAAGCAGCAGAAGGTCTCTTGCAGCCTTCTTAAGCTGGGAATGCCAGACTCCAAGCTGGATGGACCTTAAGCTGCCTGACAGCAAAGGCATTTCATTCCTGACCACGCAGTCTAGCGAGGACTGTGCAGTCAGAGTATTCAGTGGAGGGGGAGAATCAAGCACTGAACATAAGCCACTCTCTGCCTCCTACAAGGCTCTTCTTATCGAGCCACTTGGTTTCCGAGATATTTTTGTTCGCCACCATTCTCCTCCTCCACTGAAAGACTGGGGCTAAAGCCAAAAATTCAGTGAATTGTCTCTGCTGTGCACAACAACAACCAAGTTAATTATGTGCTCAATGGCAGCAGTGCTGCCTGCCCATGGTGTTTATAGCAGATACCTGGGCCCTTGGAGAAGACAGGGAGATTTGAACTGGACTGGGTTTTTGTCCTGAAGAGACTTCTTCTGTGCCAGTCTGTCAGTGGTTTCAGGCTTGTCCCTGAACTAGGATCACTGGTGTCATCAATGTGACACTGAAGTCAGTGTCTGGGTTTTTTTTACTGGTAGCTCTGGCCCTGCTCTTTGCTGTCATGGCTATGCTGGTATCTGCTCTCCTGCTACTGTCTGTGTCAGAAAGCTCCCTTGCAGGCGAGTCCACAGTGGCTGGATCACAGCTTCTGGGAAAGGATGCCATGAGTGCTCAGGCTCCCCCTCATTTCTGCTTGGCCTCCCCCTTTGACCCCTCCGAGCTCCCCTTTGAACAGAAATCATGGATAGGAACCTGTCTGGTGAGAGCTCAGACATCCCGACTCGGGCTGGTCACGCCAGCAGCAGTGCAGTTAAGGCCTCTATAGCAGGTCAGGGAAGCCAAGCGCACAGATCTTGCATATGTTTTGTTAAATTTGGCAATATATGAACTGCATCTAACGTGTTCATTTTCACTTGAACAGTGTCCCCGATCTCACCAATCCTTTCCAAAAGTGCAGGCATTTGAGCACCAAAGCAAGCAGTCTGTGGTCTTCTGTCTCTTAGCTCCTTTCTGCAAAGGCTATGAAAGGTGCAGCAGAACGGAGGCCAAGGACGGAGCTCCATGCATCCACTACAGAGGGATTACCTGCTCCCTGGGCCAGGGAGGGGATCACGAAGGGACCGCTTGCTTATGACAACAGGCTGGAATGGGCTTCAAAATCATGGTGGAGCCACTCCCCCAGCCAGGTCTGGACAGGGAGTCCAAAGAAGACTCAGAAGTGTCTGGTTTTGGCTGGGATAGAGTTAATTTTCCTCCCAGCAGCTGCCATGTTTCGGATTTAGTACGAGAAGAATATTGATAACGCTGATGTTTTCAGTTGTTGCTAAGAGATTAAGGACTTTCTTCAGTTTCTCATACTCAGCAAATGAGCAGGTGTGCAGGAGCTGGGAGGAAGTATAGCCAGACAGATAGCCAAGCCGGCCAATGGAAAAATCCATACCATGGACATCATGCCTAGTTTACGAATGGAAGTTGGCAGGAGGGCAAGAATCTTTTTTTCTCATTTTCATGGGTTTGAATGCTCTCTTCCCTCGGAGTTCGAACTTTTCTGGGAGTTTGGTCTTTTTTGGGAGTTTTGCGCACTTTGCAGACTCCACGAGTTCCAGGTTCCATGATCGCTGCTCAGGGACTGCCTGCAAATCGGTCATCAGGTGGTAAGAAAAATTGTGTCATGTATAGTTTGTTTTCCATATTTTTTGTGATTATCATCATCTGTAGGAATAGTAGCAGTAGTAGTGGTAGTAGTAATAGTAATAGTATTAGTAATTCCTTTGTTGTCTTATTGAACTGCCTTTATCTCAACTCATGAGTTTTCCCTTTTGTCCATTTTTCCTCCCCATCCCTCTGTGGGGAAAGGGGAGGGGTAAGCAAGCGGCTGTCCAGTGCTTATCTGCCAGCTGCTGGGTTAAACCACAACAACAAGACATTACAAAAAAGCAATTGCAGTCCCTGTACCTGCTTCTGCCCTGCTTCTCTGTGGTTTTGGGGAGCAGTGCATAGGGACAGTCACACCGGGGGGGTGGGGGGGTGGGTTATGGTACTTTCAGCCTCCATTGCCTCCTGCTTTTAGCCAAAAGCAGTATTTTGTTGAGTACAGGAACAAGTGTGACAGGAAGGTAGGAGTGGGATCCATCCAAGAGTTAGACTTTAAAAGTGAGCTTCTGGAGTGGGGAAGTGCGCTTGGCTCTGCACCTGAACTACCTCTCCCAGAGAAGGGAGGGATGGAGGGAGGCAGAGACAGAGGCACCATGAAATCGTCTGAATCTGAATGCAGTTGTCATATAGTTGGCTTACCCACTGCTGGCAGCAGTAAGATTTCTTTTCATTAGGTGAACTTAAAAATCTGTGGAGAGGTCATCACTTTCTCAGATTATTATTACATACGTATATACATACAGGAGAAATATATATTTCAATAGAATATATACATTCTCAGGGTTTTACAAGCAGGTTACATATTCTTCCCAAAAGGAGAAAAGCTATTCTTCCATGCTGCTGGAAAATATGTTACATTTCTCATTCTCCAAGTCTTTGCTAGCACAAAATGTTATTCTTTTCTCAGTGGCCATGTTGTCTGTGTGAGCTGATCACAGTAAACCTTTGGCTGTCTCCATTTGGTAACTACTTCTCTCCACTGTTTGCTTTGTTTTCATGGGAAAAGGCTCAGCAAAGTGAATTTACAAGTGTAGTAGCCCCGGGTTTTCTGTGTATGTGCCTGAAGAGGGAAGCCAGGATCCCAGGTCTCCAAGGGTAGTGAGGGATGAGTCTCTGGCTGGATACTAGGTCCAAGGAGAAGAGGTAGGTAGTTTCAGGGAATGGTAAGCACAGATGGAGTAGTCTGAAACTAGATGGTATGAATGAAAATATGCATGCACATGCATCTAGAAAAGAGCTGCTATTTGATCTTCCATGTATCAGAGCCTATATGCTTAAAAATAAGGAACTAATTTCTTATTTAGCACTGAAACTCTCTTTGTAGTCATTTATATTCGTTGACTCCATGCCCTGTGTTTAAAATGCCCCAAAACTAGAACAGCTGTTTTCCTAGAGTCATACAGCAATACACATTTTAGCACCAATTCAACTTAGCTCAAAATCCAAAGTAATGCTAGTCTGGAAGCTAATACACTGAATTATATTTTCCCTCTGTAGTCAGAGTTTAGTCTGTGGAGTATCAACTCTTTAAGCTTAGTGACATTTTACGTCCACTTGGAAAGTAAGATATATATTTTCTACTTCTGTGAAAGTCATCCGACAAGGAACTCAAGAATTTGGTTCTCTGATGTGAAAATTACAATATTTTGCCCAGCTGGAAGGTAATGCTAAATATCTTCCTTTTCTGGACCACTTCTCAGGTCTACAGAAATGTCAGTTCTGCTACACAAAGGGAAAAATTGACATTCTTGTAAAACGTGTCTTATAAGAATTGTTTCTAGGTTTCTGCAAGGAAAGAGCTGTGCTCTTGTCTATTGGCACATTCAGATACAAACTGAAAAATGCTCAGTGTAAGGAAAGGGTTAAAAATAAATTTGAAGTACAAAAGAAATCTAATAAATTGGGTGAGTATGGAAAAATTCTGACAGACTATATAATTAAAAGGTTTTATTTACCTTTTTCTCTGTGACCAGGAGTATAGAAAGCCCAAAGGGAGGAGAAGTGGAATGAAAAACAATACTCTGTTAATAACCCAGCTGGTACAGACAAAGGAAGTGTCTGTGAGAGAGAGCAGAGGGGATGTGGGAGAACACTGCCTGCTGTCTCCGCGTTTCCTAGTAAAAACTTAGCAGAATATGATGCCTATATTCACCCCAACTCCAAATTCTGGGGAGATGCTGTCAGCACCTTTCAAGACCCAAGGTACTTGGTATCTAGGCCCCAGTAAGTCGCTGGTCAGAATATACTTCTGGTGAACGTTTTATCTTCTGGGGCAAGCATGGACCCTGAGTCTTTCATTCCTTTCTTTCATCTCTTTAAGCCATAACCTGTTCCCCGAAGTCATTGTTGTCATGTGATTTCCTTTTAGTGACCACAAACTGCATTACCAAATTGCTTGTGTTTTGCCACCATAAGCAATTCTTGCAGTTTTCTGCAGCCATTGGAAAGCGCATTACTAACAAGGAGGGTGAACGGGTCACACAATTTCCTCTTGCTGCTTTTGCAGCCAAGAAGATTTGAAAATGCAGAGGCAGCTCCTTATTCTCGGAAGCATGTTCGTGTATTCTGTTGGTTTCTGGTCAGGTTTAACCTGGTATGATGATATAAGTTCCTTCAAGGAAATTTAGATCTAGATCTAAATTCTGATACTGTGTGATTGCCTTCAGCTTAGAACTGGGCAGCAGCTTCATCCAGAAGACATGAGGTAGAGGTGGAACTAAGCCAGGTGGTAATAGAAATCTATTACGTCATGTCATTGTCCTCAGCATCTTCCTCTCCACCCCACCCCCACCCCCCACTGTGAATGTGTGTGGCTTGAACACTATCCATCTGTATGGATCTAATGGTGATCATGATGTGGGGTGCCTGTGGCAAGACCTAAGGAAAGGCAGCAAACTGAAAGGCAGCTAGCGTGGTTTCACAGACTATGTTGATTTAAACAAACGTGCATGTCTTGGAGCTGCTTGAATGCTCAGTGCTTTCAGAGTGGAAGATGAGAGCGTGGAAAGGGGACATAATATATACATCCTCCTCCTTTGATGGTCAACTTATAACCTTTTTAAAGTAGACACCAAAATTTGATGGCATTTTCAGCATTCATTAAAATAGATTGAAATGAGTCTGAGCCACTCTACTGTAAAATCTCTGCAGTTTTGAAAGGCATGGGGCAGCCCTGATGAAAGTCAGAAAAAAACAGAGAACAAAGAACAACTATAATAAATAATAACCCTGTGAAAAAAAACACCAGAAAGACTGAGAGCCTGCCACCATAAACATTATGTTACAGGAAATGACAGTTCCTTAAAAAGACTGGGAATAATTCTCTAAGGGAGGGAGAAAAACAAAAAACCCCTTTCAATTTTAGAATTGCCAGTGATGTCAAGGCTAAACCATTCCTGTCTTGTGATCTTGACTAGATGGTCTCTGAGTACAAGTGCTGCAAGAATATAAATGCAGCTCCTCCTGTAACACCGGATTCAGCAGCCCTGGTCCGAGCAGGACCTGTACAGTATGACTGCTGATCACGTTAGCAGTCTTTGTGTCTTATTACAGCACCTCACTACAGAGAGGCACAGCTGCACTGAGCTGTTTGCTTGTGGTTTGGACTCTGTTGTAAAGACTCTGCTCTCTCAAGCATGCTACTTACATGCCTTAATGGTTGGCACCTCCATTTTGGATGGGTGTTGGATGCAGATCTGCATCTTGGTGCATGAGGCAGGTAGGAAGCGGAGACATTTGCCTAATGTAAGCCCTGTCCTCTGTACAAAAAAGCCACATTACTGCAGAGATGAGGGATGGCATGCTCCCCTCCTAGATATGTGATGTCTGTGAGGTGACGCATACTTCGCACAGACACACAAAAGGACTGCAACTATTTCTACCTCTGTGTCTTGAGCAGTTTGTTCATTAGAGAACAATTCACTTCTAAAAAATTGGGGCTAAGCCTCAAGTATGCCGCTCGTTACTTTCTTACACTCAAGTAATAGTAAACACCGGGACATGGAAGCTCAGCATTAGTTTAGAAGCCTGTGTTTCACTAAATACTCCAGTCTGTATGCTGGGAAAGTAAACACTAAGCACAACTCCTATGTTTAGACTGCTTTACGAGCACATTTTTAAGTAAGAGAATGGATGTTTTGCCCAAAATTGTGGTTTAATAAATATACAAGCCATGAGTTTTGTATTGATAATAGCTAGTTTACTATTAGAAGATGCTTTCGAGTAATTTCACAGCTTTTTGTGCCATTAAAAGTTTTGCATTGAGCCATTTGATTACTGTCTTCGTAAAAGCTTTTCTTCCAAGGACGAAGCTTCAAAACAAAGCAAACAGGAGACAATAAGGGAAAACATTTCTCTGAATAGAAACTGAAGTTCATTCCTCTTATCTAGTGTCTTTTCATTTGCAAAGAGACATGCAGCATATGTTTAATAAAAAATTTGGTCCAAATCAAAAAATTCCTATCCTCCTCCATGAATTTTAATTCTGTACTCTGTCTGGAAATAAACAGAAGCCACTTTGATATGGGTATGGAAAACAGCGAGAGAAGACGAACCTGGAACATTAGGCTGCATCAAAAGCAGTGTGGCCAGCAGGTCAAGGGAGGTGCTTCTGCCCCTCTACCCTGCTCTGGTGAGAACCCACCTGGAGTCCTGCATCCAGCTCTGGAGCCCTCAGCACAGGAAAGACATGGACCTGTTGGAGCGGGTCCAGAGGAGGGCCACAAAAATAGTCAGGGGGCTGGAGCACCTCTCCTGTGAGGAAAGGCTGAGAGAGCTGACGTTGCTCAGACTGGAGAACAGAAGGCTTTGAGGAGAACTTATAGCTGTGTTACAGTACCTGAAGGGGGCTACAGGAAAGCTGGAAAGGGACTTCTTACAAGGGCCTGTAGTGATAGGACAAGGGGTAATGGCTTTAAACTGAAAGAGGGCAAATTTAGATTAGACATAAGAAAGAAATTCTTTACTATGAGGGTAGCGAGGCACTGGAACAGGCTGCCCAGAGAAGTTGTGGATGCCCCCTCATACAGCCCCAGGCTGGGGTGGGCAATTGTCTCAAACGTCCCTCTTGAGAAACTGATAAAGATGATCGTAAGTGCTTTGGGAACTTCCTCATCTTGATAAGGGAGTGTGGAAGGCAGGCGGAACCCTGCAGAAACAGGGTGTCAGCTTGTGAAACCTAAGTCATGTAGGAAAGCAAGTTGAGCATGTGAGACCACCAAGACCCCCCCGCCCCCATGCCCACTGATTCATTTTTGAGAACTTTCAGGAAGCTATGAGACAGGCACCCGAAGGGTATAAAAGGAGAGGGGGCCAGTCCCTTGCTGCGTGCACCCACCACCAGAACACCCTGGCCACCAGGTGCGCGCCCACCACAGGAGGACCCTGACAACCAGCTCAGAGACCACAGCTGGATCCAAGGGTGGTGACATTTTTTCTCTTCTTTCTTCTCTTGCTCTATCTCTGGCTTTCTCGGCACATAAGGGTAATGTTGGTATAAGTTTATTAGTCTGCTGTACTCTGTGGTTTTGTGGAATCAGACATTGTGTTGTGGAAACCTTTTGCCAAGTCAATATCTGTTTCCAACCCCACTGCACTAGAAGTAATGTTGTGAAGTTCCAAAGTTATTATCTTTTCTAGTTCCACTACCATTCTGAGTAAAGCTTTGTTCTTAGTCAAGCCTCTTGGTCACTGTTATGACTCTCAGTACTGCACAGAGAATGAAAAAGATCACCTTCCCCTATTCCCTCTGAGTGGGACGGGACACCTCTCCCTGGAAGTGTTCAAGGCCAGGTTGGATGGGGCTCTGAGCAACCTGATCCAATGGTAGATGTCCCCGCTCATTGCAGGGGGGTTGGAACTAGGTGACCTTTAAGGTCCCTTCCAAACCAAACCATTTTATGGTTTTGTGATTCTATAACCACTGCAAAGCTATTTGTGGGTATTTTACAAATACACAGAAGGGATTGGAAGAAGGGAAGGACTTATATTTTACTTGCAAGTGCAAGGGACAGGAGCTAAGGGAAGGAGCAGATCTTCCTGTCGCGTCACTAGAATGAAAAAGTTCATCTCTCCCTCCAATTTGTGTGAGATTTGAAGTGACTCATTCTCACTCTGTGCTCAGAGTGGTTTAGCCAGATACCTCCCTGTAGTTCTGGAAGCACCAGTCCCAGGTCTAGGCCAAATCCTACATCCATACTTGGTTGGCTCGTGCTTTGGTGTCCAAGGGGGATAGTGACAGCATTTAGACTGGCTTAGTATTTTTGTCCTTTAACTACAAAGCCAGCATGTTTTTATGACCTTAGATAAGGTGATAAAGTATAAGGTTTAGCCTTATGCTCGATTATGTCCCTCCTGGAAATAAAAACATAGCACACAATGACAGTAGCAAAATATTGTTTTCTAATTTTTATAGGCATTCCTTCCTCTGTTTTTCTGATTTGCCTTTCTAGCCTCCGTATTAGTGCAAGAATATTTTTTTTTATTGCTTTTGCCTCTCTTTTGAAGGAAGCTTGTAGGAAAGGGACAGAACGTCACAACAGATCTTCAGTTAAAATGTCATTGTGCTCTTCATAATTGTTCAGATTTTTCTGAACACGTAGAAGTGAATGCAAATTGCATGATGAGATTCATCAATGGGATGTTGACCATTTGCAATTTGCAGAAAGTCCATGCAGAGTTTTGCAAAAGATGTAATCATGAGCTTGACTGCCCAGGTGAAATACACACTTGGGTAATGCTGTGCCACTGATCTTAATTCTCCATTAGAAGACAGTTTGCTCTATATTCAGCAATTCCCTTAATGTCCAAACTCAACTGTGCATATTGCTCTGGGCTGATCAAGACCTGTTGCCCTCCGCTGTTGCATCTTTGATGGAAGATATGCTGATTTCTCTTTCCAGCTAATCTGAGTTGACCAAGGAGAGGCAAGGATGCAAAGGGCATGTTTGCACAGCCTAACGTCAGGGATCTAGGGCTTTACTTTAGTGACGGCAAACCTTGTATCACAGGATGCTACTGCACACAGGAGCTGGAGAGTCCTGTCAGCCTGCTGCCCTACTGCTCCTACTGCCCTTAAGGGCTTGTAATGGGCATGTAACCCAGGAAGGGCGCTCACTGTCATCCCTCTGCTCTTGCTAAGGAGTCAGCGGAGGGAGAGATGAGAAACTTCAGAGAAAAATCCATCACCTCTAAAACAGGAGCTCAGCTTCCATCTAATTATATGCTCTGGATTGCCCTCTGGAGGCGCCTACAGCTCGCTGTTGGAAGATTGGGCTCATACGTTGAGTGGTGAAAACATCCATAGAGCATTGATATGTAAAACTTATCACAGATCTAATCTTTACATGTGCCCACTACAGTAATTGAACAAGTCACTGTGTGAGCAGAGGTTTGTGCAGCAGCATAAGCACCTGGGAAGGTGAAGCAGAGCAGATCCTTTGGCCTCCTCACTGCTGATGCTACGTGCACGTTTTGGGGCTGGGAACCGCCTACACAAGACCTGTAGGAGTAGAACAGATGCAATGACTTGTGCCTGCATTGTTGCTGTTTGTGCCACTTGCAGGCAGATGCCTCACGGATCTGTCACACATATGTTGCCTGGATGCCAGCAAACCTCTCTGCAGAAGATAGAAAAACCCAAGCAATTGGTTTATAAATCACACATTGTCGGGGAGCTGCAAGACAACATTTGAATCTGATACTGTGGAGCTCCTTGTGGTCCTCTGAAGACGGATTTGATCCTGCTGTGAATGATAATTGACTGTATTCACAAACAGAATTCACTTGTGGTATTAAAACACACATTCCCATTTCTACCGGGCAGGTCCAACAGTGTGTTCAGTTACTATTGTCTTCTTTTCAGTTAGATTTTAGTAATTTTGAGTGCAGAAATATAACCGGAAGAGAAAAAAACAGAGTTAATGGGATAACATAACAACTACCAGGGTAGGTACAAGACCTCAATACTTAGCTTAAAGGATCTATTTCCAGAATGGATTCCAAACCTTCTTGTTTATGCTCTCTCTATAATGTAAGTGGAAAATTTTACGTCCCTGGATAATGTTCCAAAAGACTCAGAAGGAGTGAAAGGAACCTCCACTAGCTATCACTGCAGAACACTAAAAACAGGGCTGCTTCTAAAATTCTCAGGTTTTTTATTTTTTATGTAATGAAACCAGTTTGGAGATGCCTATGCGCAATCCAAAATATTTTTCCTGGTCACTTGCTTGCATCGATTGCACATTGAGATCTCAGTTTGTACCCCAGACCACAGGAACACATAGAATCACAGAATCATTTAGGTTGGAAAAGACCTGTAAGATCATTAAGTCCAACCATAAACCTATCACTGCCAAGGTCACCACTAAACCGTGTCCCTAAGTGCCACAGCTACATGTCTCTTAAATACCTCCAGGGATGGTGACTCCATCACTTCCCTGGACAGCCTGTTCCAATGCTTGAGGACCCTTTCAGTGAAGATATTTTTTTCTAGTATCCAGTCGAAACCTCCCCTGGTGCAGCCTGAGGCCATTTCTTCTCATCCTAGAGAGAGGACGATATTTAGCTTCTTTGCATTTTTATTTTTAGTCTGCGATATAATGCTGAATCAAACTGGTGTCTGAGTGAAGAGTAAGAATTGAGCTTTTCTTAAACAAAAATATTAATTAGGATTGCACCCTGTGCACTCCAGCCATGTGCTGCATCAGTTTTTTATTCCTTTTCCAGTGGCTTTCTTCCTCTTATGAATGAACGTAGTGTTTTTCCAAGACAAACTTTTCCTCTTGCCCCGTGAAACAGATGTGTTACAAGCAGTAGCATTACAGGTTTTCTCGCACTGGCCAATGTGCTTGCTTTTTGCCAGCTTTGGCTCCTTCGCTTGGAGAAGAGTTTGCAGTCCATGCCCATTGTCCAGGTCATCAAGGATGTGATCAGGAGCCAGCTGTCTGACCCTTGGTGTAACAGGATTTTTGAGAGCTCAGCTTGAAGCTCTCTCGTTAGCTCAGCATTGATTCTTTGGAAGCACTGAATTTTCAGTACTAAAGAAACGTCTGTCTGACCGTAGAAATAGTCCCTGTAAATGAATTAGAAAAGTTATTTTTTTTTCTTTAGCTGTCAGGCAGTACATATGACTCTCCCATTTCACCTCAAAGCGGACTAAATTTCTAATACTGTTATCTAATTATAGTACTGCTCATTGGAATGGAAAATTATTGTTACTTGTTTTTCCATTGTTGGTTGCTCCAGGGACAGATACCCCTATCCAAATGAGTTAGTTCTAAAAATTATTTTTGAAAGCACACTACTGTACAGAGCAACTCTTCCAGGTATTCTTTCTTTTGCCTAGAGCTATTAATCAGCTGACTTCCTCTGCTGCTTCTTCTCAACTCTCTGTTTTGTACCTAATACAGGGATGAAACACACATGCACGTGCACGCACAAATCATTTGCTTCCCTTCTCTTCCTCATTGTGCTTCTCTCCTCCAAGCCCAGCCTCTCCTTTAGCTGCTAAGGGAGCTTTAGCTGCTCAAGGAGCTTTGTCCTGCAAGGACAGAAAAATAAGAAAGCGGGAGAGGGAAAGGGCTGAGCGTCTGCTCACACGTTAGGTGACGGGGATGGGACATGCTGGAGTGCTAAGGAAGGGCAGCAGCTTTCCCCGCAGGGCCCTGCTGCAGCCCCTTCCCTTTCTGACCCGAAGTGCTCATCTGCTTCCTTACCTTGCGGAGCTGCTTGAGGCTGCCTAAGGTCTGGTAACAACACAGGCAGGGTTTGGAAGGACTTTTTCAGCATCCCTTTAAAAGGAAGAAACGGGAGAGGATGTGCTTCTCCGGTCCTTTCGGAGAGAGGGTGTTGCAACAGCAGGCTCTGCAGAAAGGCAAGGAGGGATGAGGTGGAAGAGATGCAGTGAAACGGCAAACAGACCGACGGGCCGGAGGCGTTGCATTGTCTCACTTGAAGGGAGTGCTCCCTGCCCGCGAGTCCCGAGTGAGCGGGGAAGAGTGTTCTTGGGACATGCCTGCCCACTGTCCAGCTGTCAGGGATGATGCATTTCAGTCACAGTCAGCCTGAACTGGATCTGAACTAAGGACCTGGAGGAGTTAGTGGTTTCCTTGATTGCATAGGCTCAGCTGGAGGAAGGAGCTCTGGCTGAAACACAGGTGTGTGTAGCAACGTCTGCTCTTTCACTTGGGTAATAAATCTATTATTTTCCTGTTATACTGCTCCGTGGAGAATTCTGGTTTTGGTCCAGTGTGCTTTGGGATCTGCTCAGCCTCATTTCTTGTTGCTCTGAGCTGATGCCACCAGCAGAAGTGTAAATTGCGATGGTGCTTCTGTGATGCAATGGCCTGGCTCTCCGCTGGCCACTAAACCAAATGTAACTCACACCAGCACCTCAGCAGAGCAAAGTTGACAGCCATTACCAGAGGAGTCCAGAGCAATGTTTTATGTTTTTATTCCAGCTAGCACAGATCTGTTTCATAGCTCTGTGTTTACAACTATCTGCGTAGGACTGTCTTGGAACCGCTTCATTTCATTGCGCACGTTATGATCACTTTGTAATTAGCCAGAGTCAAGCCAATAATCTCACTTACAGAGCACAACCAAGAATAATGGTATTTTATGGCATTCTTCCAGGCTCGCTTTAAAATTTTCTTGAAACTACACTTAAAATGTAATGTATTTAACAAATACCCTACATGGTTAATTTTTATTCAGTGACGAGTAGGAAGTTTGTTACCTGTGGTTTTTTCAAGTTGAAAATTAATCTTGACAAACTATGCTCTTATACTAGACAGTTTTAATTATGTGACATGCCTGTTTGTTATTTGAGAGTCTGCTCATGTTTGGACTCTTCACACACAGTAGAAATTCGTAGTTCATTGTTTATTGAACAGTCCTTTCTGATTTTGGACAAACTTTTTGAAAAATCTTTCAATGTAATATGTGATTACACGCAGGCAGGTAACCACGCACATTGAATTAGAATTCTTTTTCCTACTTGTTTTTTCACAACTGAGGAGTGGTGCTTAAAATTCCCTGGCATAATTTGCCCTAGAGATCTTTAAATACTACTAATAAAATTCCCTGGCATAATTTGCCCCAGAAATCTTAAAATACTAATAAACTAATAAGAAATTATTAAGAGTACTAATAATCCTTCTCTATAGAAGCTATCCTGTATTCTTATTCTAAAAAGAAACTTGCAAGCAATCAAAGCAGTGGCTCATCTGCTGAAACTTCTTTGATTTGAAAGGAGCAAACATAATTCAGGTATAACTGCCAAAATTTGCTCCTAGTATGAGTAAATTCATAGGTATGTAATGTCACAGCTCCATGACAAGATCCCACTTTCCTTTCACCTCATCTAGCCTCTTGTGTTAATGGATCTCAAAGAGCTTTCCTGTATTATTGACTCAGCCTCTCGATGCATGCATGAGGAGCTCAGAGATGCGTTTCCATCAGTTCAGTCAGCAGCTCTGTTTTGTTAGTACCCTGCACTAACCACTAGACAATTCCCTTTTTCTAATCACTCATTATGAATGCTGCTCCTAAGAATTAATTTCTGATATATGTGGAAGCATTCAGTCGTCAAGAACAGATTTCCTTTCTAATTGCATCTACAGTTAGCAACACTTAAGAGACACCATTTGGATTCTGCCAGGTTCAATGTCCTACAAAATGTGACTAAACTAGAACTGCTTAAGTACGCAACAGACCTCTCCTATTGGGTTTTACATTATTCTCAGGTGAAGATAATAATGTTTTGATGCTTCCTAATCAACCAGATTGTGAAAACCAGCAGAAAATGACCACAAATCAACAAGGGTTTCTATCAGTATTTACCGTGCAAGAAAAAAATTCTACACAGACCCTGTGACACGAATGGTGAAAATAAATGAAGATTAACAAAGGCTAGGAGGGGAAAAAACCCAGACCTTTAGTAATGCATCTGATTTTAGAAAGTTTTCTGCGAACCTTGTGCCCAGTTCTAACTCAGCTGAAATGAGTGATGAAATTATGGATTAACAAATGGGAGATAAATCAAGTGTGGGGGAAATTTGGAGGCTGCTTGGAGACTTTCCTGCTCTGCTGGGGCAGCCAAACATTTCTAAGGATGTCTACTCAGCATACATTTGAGGGGAATGAATTTCTTTACTGTAAGGCAAGACAAGCTCATCATTTAAGAGGATAAAATAGTTACTGACTACTGCTGGTACTGTGGAGTCAAACTGACTCTGACCCAAAAATCAGTTTGAACTGGTTTTTTTAACTTTTCTTGAACCAGAACTGAACTTGAACGTTATTTTGAAGTTTAGCCGACTTTACGCTAGAAGTGAACAGTAACAGCTTCAGTCACAGCTGAACGTGAACTAAGCTGAAAACCTTGACTCCTGGTGGGCTGCTGTAGGTTGTTCCCCCGGCTGCTGACAGGGCTGAGCAAGAGGAGGACTTCCAGAATAGGTAAGAGGAGCAGAATGTTTTCTTGTAGTCTTAGGGAGCATGGATCAAGAGACATAACACGCCAGTTAATCATCACTGTAAATGTTAAAGCCATTTCCTTCCCCGCAGGTCCCCAAAGCAGGACTCTCATATTGTAAGAATAACAAATATAAACCAGCTTTGTACAGCAGTGATTGCCTTGAAAAGGCTTCAGTAACTTCTTGGGCCTCTCAACGGGACTTCATGCCTTGCCGCTTCTTTGTATAGGGGAGTTTTATTTCTTGAGCTAGTTTAGCACTCATTTATGGAGCTCACCAACTGTATGGATTGTGTAGGCATCTGTATATACACATATATGTGTAGGCATATATATACATATCTATATGTAGGCATATATATGTGCGTGTAGATATATATTTACCCCCACACAAGCCCTTGTTTATGTTATCCTGAGTCTGTGGATGTTAGAACAATGCCACGAGTTCATGATTCAAACAGCTAAACAAATAACATCGCTGAGGCAATTAGAAGATGTTTCTGAACAACGCTATTTTGGACAGTCAGCTCAACACAGTTAATTTCAATTAGCAGTTCTCACTGATTATGTTCTACCTGATAGAATTGGTGATGCGGTATATTCTGGACTCTTTTTCTCCCGGTAACTCTCTTGGGCTCTGAACTCTATTAACTGCAACTGATTTTGCATATTGGGTGAAGCAGGGACAATGTTTTTCCAAAATTCTCCCAAGTTATTGCTACAGGAGAAGCAGCAAGGTGAGGTGGAGCAAATCTCTTCACAGCTGAAGTTTGTTGTTTTATTCTTCCCTCTCTTCATTAAGGCTCCTCAGTTTCCCTGCTGCTAAAATGTTTTCACATGAGGTGAGTGTTACACACCTGGTTGTGAGGGTCTGAGATCCTGGTAGTTGAAAAGAAGGGAAAGAAATGCTGGTAGGCAATGAGATCGCCGCGTCCACTGTGAGCACGTTTACTGTACGTTGCAAGGCTCACACAGTGTGGCTTGCAGAGGGGGAAAAAGAAAAACTGTCTGGCCCACAATGTGCTTTCACTAAGTTGTATGCCCTTAGGCAAGAATATATGTTTATATACATTTATATTTGAATATAAAGCCCTCCTGCTTTATATTCAAATTGCTTTTCATGTCACTTGCAAAACTGGTCTCAGCTAAATCAACTCCCGGCTATCCTCTAGACGTGGTTCTCTATTATGCACATGTAATTCAAGAGACATTTCCCCATTAATTCAGTTTCTCTTTCTGAGTTACATATTTTAGTCAGAGCCCTCTGCTTTATTGCTTCCACGCTGGCTAGCTGCGCTCCTCCAGTTTCCAGGCTAATGCATTTACTGTTCCCGTCACCAGCTGACCTGTGGAAGGTGTACACGACTCCTGGTAAGGCTCCACACGGTTTTCTGTGCTCCTTACTGCTGCAGAGGTACAGTCGGACGATGGATGTGATACCCGTAACCATCGGCTTTTCAGGGTGTCAGATGCCTCGCTGTTCTCTCCGTATTACGTGTGTGCACGCAGCTGACTGCCGGCAGCCGTGGGGAGGAGATGCTGTCGTTTACCCGAAAGACTTTTTAGCCAAAAGGTGGCACTGCGGCCGCACAGATTTTGCAGCAGATGAACAGTCTGGCAGAAGGCAACGAGGCACTCCATAAGTGTATTTTAACTCCGCTTTTCGTACATTTTGAACGGTAAGCATTGCAAACTGCCTAATTATTTCCCAAACATTAGCATAATATCATTGCTTCAGGAAGCAAACAAATTGATAACTGCACTACAAAAGTAATAAATACTTCATCCTGGCTTTAGCGAATCTGCACGACTGAATAAAAAAACCCCAATCGGTATCTGAAAACGTGCTGCCGAAGCGCAGGGACGGGTCCAGCTGTGCACGTATCCGAGGCACGCAGAATCCTCCTGTTTGCTTTGTAGCCTCTGAGGGAAGGAGAGCTTCCTCAGTAACTTTGAGTTCCTGAGGCGGATCCCATGGTCTTAAAACAACGCTGGGGTTGACGTTTCCCATGGGCTGATCAGGTGCTTCTGCGGCAGGTGAAGCGCTGCTTGATCCCAGTGTCTCACCAGCGATGGACATCATTGCTGGGTGTCTTCACGAAGCCCGGTGGGCACAGAAACCTGCGCCAGGAGACCGAGAATCAAACACCCGGGCTCGGCTCACTGTCAAGCCGCACCAGGCCTGAGCGCGGGAAGGCAGGGAATGGTGTTCCCGCACCGTGCCCTGACGCTGAGTTTCGGCGTCGCATTCGTCCCGCCGGGATGGGGCTGCGTGTCAATCTCTGTTAGCGCAGACGGATGATACGGTTCAACTCCACGCACACGCTCACGTCCGCGTGTGAAATAACAGAACCTCTTCCAGGGAGGCTTCGGCTCTTTGTCACACGGATCTGTCGCGACAGGGGTCCCTCGTGACGCGGGTCCTTTTCATGCACCCGTCAGGCACATTGATTAGCCTCTGCAGTTGAATTTTCTTGGCTTTCCTGAGCGTTTTCATACATGTAAGTCTGGAATTCTTTACTTTCCCAATGTGCTAGTATCAGAGTTAGGCCTGTTACACAGTATTTGAATGGCTGAATAACAGCCGTTATTCATAAACCAAAAACTAAGACATCCACACTGTTCAACACATTGTTTGAACCCCTGAAACGCAAAGGTTTTCCTGGTTTCTTCAAAAGTCCCTTTGTATTTTCCCGTGAGTTACACTCACACTTGCGAACAGTTTTCTCTGCAACGAGGATATGAAAACATTATTTTGAACAAAAAGCATGGGACAGCAAAGGATGCTGAAGTAATTCTAAGGGTCAAGAAGCCAGGATGTGAAGAGCAAATCTAAAGCTTCTTCAGTTTGAAGCAAGACTGGATGAGGCCCTTCGCCAAGACGAAGCCCTGAGAATCTACGCGAAGGACGGCAGGGTCACTGCTCCCTCTGCCTCCTGCGCCGGGCCTGGCACGCGAGCGAAGCGCGGTCTCCAGCAGTGCCCCCGCGACCAGGACGCCCCGTCTACACCCACCCCGTCTAAACCCGCCTCGTCTCAGCGGGAGGGATTGCAGTCTACTGCCGCAGATTAAAGGGAATTTTACTTGTATGAATAATAGCTTTAATAACTTTCACCGCTCTTCCGACCCCAGTGATCAGGTTTGTTCAGCAGAGGCACAGGGATGCGCCGGCGGAACCCCGAAACCGCCCCTGTAAGCCCGCAGCGCTCTCTGACCGCGTTTCAGAGGGCAACAAAAGCTTCCCAGAAAAGCCGAACAACGCTCCAGCTGCCGCAGAGCTGGGGAGCAAAACCGCGACAACAATTTAAGTGAAAAATAAATTTAGGGGGGGGGGGAAAAAATCAAGTAAAACAAGCAAAAAAAAACAGTAAAAAGAGCGCCCCCGAACCAACACAAACAGAAGGGTTAGGGAAAAGTGTGAAGTTTCAGGTGCGGACGGGGGGTGGGTGGGGGGGGTGGGTAGCGCAGGGGCAGGCAGCGCGCGGCTGGGTGGGGCGCGGCGTGGGCTGGCGGCGGAGGGGCCCGCGCCGTCGGGGAGGGGAGGGGAAGGGGAAGGGGGAGGGGAAGGGGGGGGCGCTCCGCTCCGCGCTGCCGGGGGAGGGCGGTGGGGGGAGCCCCGAGGGGGCGGGCGTGTGCGCGCCCCGGGCCGGGGGCGCGGCGCTGGTTGCGTGGGCTGCCGCCGGGATGCGGCGCGGCTGAGGCGAGGCGAGGCGGGGCCGGGCCGGGCCGGGCCGGGCGATGCTCCGTCGCCGCGGTGGCCCCGCGCACGGGCGGACATAGGGAGCGGCGGTGGCGCGCAGAGAGGGACGGCTCCCCGGCCAGCCGGCCGCGACCCCCGCCCCGCCGCGATGGCCACCGAGGTGGTGTGCGGGCTGACGTTCCGGCTGCTCCTGCCCATGTGCCTGACTGCCGGTACGTCCGTCCGTCCGTCCGTCGGGACCGGCCTCGCTGCCCGCCGGGCCGGGGGGATGCTCCGCTCTCCTTCCTCGCGGCTGCTCCCGCGCTGTTTTCCCAAGAAACTTTAAACCCCGCAGCTCGTCCCTTATTTCTTAAATGATTCGTTGCGGTTATTATTTATTATTATTATTATTCGGTTTTTGTTGCTGCCCGCCCGGGGGTGCGGGGCTCGTGCGTGCGGCGGGGCTCCGCTCGGGGCGGCGGCACCGGCTGCGCGGGGACGTGCGGGGCTCCGTGGCTTCTCGGCTCGGCGGGAGTTGCGGCGGGGTCCTGCGCTCCGCGTCCCCCCGCGTCCCCGGGCCAGGCGTGAGGGTGAGGAGGGTCCTGGCCCTTGGTTAGGGCTGCGGGGGTGCTGCGCGAAGGCGGGGAGCGACGGTCTTCCAGAGAGAGCAGCTCTCTGGTTCGCGGAGGTTTTTCGGGGAGGGAGATTATTCTTATTTTGAGGGAGAGAAATTTCAGCTTATTAAATCGCGTTGCTTAGCAGGCAGCCATCCGCGAGGCGAATTATTTTTGGACGGAGAACTGCGGTGTCCGGCGGCGGGTGGGCACGTTAACGCCAACCCGTGCCCCCCGCGCAGTTTGACAGCAGACCCCCGAACAAGCAGCGATCGCCCGTTAGCTCGGCAGGACGAGGAGCTCGCCGCCGTGGCGGGGCGGCTCGGCCCCGCGGGGCTGGGGGGGGGACACAACACAGCGGCGGCCGGGGACGGTGCCCGCCGCCCGCACGGCGCGGGAAGAGACCCCTCGGCGGCCGGCCCCGGGGCCGCGCATCCTCCGCGGGCGGCCGAGCGGGGCCCGGCCCCACCGTGCGCGGCCCCGCCACGGGGCTCGCGGACCCGTCCCGGCCACCGACAGCCCCTTCCCCGCCGCAGCGAGGGGGCTGTCGGGGCTGTCTCACACCCCCGGCGGTGCCCAGGGCTTTGCCCTTGGCGAGCCCATGGTGGCCCGGCCAGCGCCCCTCGGTCTCGGCGTCTTCCCCCGCACTCCCTCGCCCCAGGCACCCCCCGCTGCCTCCCCGTTCTCCTCCGGGAAGGCGGACACGGGCCCCGTTTTCAGCCCCGCTGGAGGCGTGCGGGACCCGAGCGGCTCCCCGGTGCCTCCCGGTGCGCGGCCCCGCTTGCTTCCCCGGACTGGCAGTGGAAACGCACTTTCCCCCCCCCCCCCCCCCCCCCATCGCTTTGCTCGAGGCGGTGTGGTGGGCGCTGTGAGCGGGGTTGTACGAAGGGTGGGATGCAGGCAGCTTTCCAGCCCACCGCCAGCACCTGCGCTTGCTTTCTGCGCTTTCCAAAGCCCGTGGGCCCCCTGCTTGGTGGCCACCACTGAGGCTGGGGAGGCCATGGTTCCCCAGGCCCACGGCAGCAGGTGAGGGGCCCCCATCCTTCTTTGAGGCCATCCCTGTGTGACTGGGTGTCAGTGCCTTGGTGGCTGGCAAGAGGGACCACGGTGTGTGGAGGAGCTCAGTGGTGGTGGACGGGGCGGGCAGAGGAGCTGAGTGGTGGTGGATGGGGCAGGTGGCCGGTTGCCCTCAAGGCCAAAGGGTGGTGGTACCGGGCAGGTCTTTCAGTGCCAGGGCTGGGCACAGGGCACCTGCCATTTGAAACCTGTTGGGCCCTGTCGTATTTTCTTTTATGGAAGATGGTTGGGTTATGGATGAGGATGAATTTGCTGGAAGGACATGTGGGAAGAAGGAAAGATTCTAGAAGATAAGTTGTGTTCAGGTGGAATTTGTTGGTACTACTCCTAATAAAGTAATATCTAGCTGTGATAGTAAAATAGCGGAGGTAGTGTTCTCTCAGGTGCTCACTCTGCTTCTTGCCAAACTCTTTCTGTACCAACACAAATTCAGATAAAATTGTTTTGCTGTCCTGGTTCCTGATATTTAGTCATGCAGAGGTACTTTCACATTGCAGTAATACCTCCACAGATGAGAACTGATGTTGTCACAAATTGCTTATGTTTGTAAATCTTGTTCATCTGAAAATTAATCGAAATATAAAACCTGAAGGAGGGACTTCCCGTCTGCAGTATGAAAAACAAATCCCACTGCGGAGCTTTTGGTTTTGGAGCTGGTGATCTTGTTCAGAGAGAGGAATCGGTAAATGGACAAACAACTTCACCCTTACCTTGGTTTACTGTGGGTGTTACTCTATTCCCCTTTAGAAGCTGTGAGCGGAGTCCTCACCAGGGTAGTTCAGCCTGCTTCACTGCTCCACGTTTCTTGCATCTGCACCTGAGTTATGCCTGAGCCAATGCTCTTCTCCTTTCCAAAGCATCAAGGAAGTGTTTCGTGGGCTTCTGGAAAAAGGCTTTTTAGAGTTCATATAGCAGAGTGGTGTTTTTTACGGTGAGGTTACATCCGCAGCTGAAAAGCTGCCACAAGGACTCGCTGTGCAGAGTGATGCCTTGTGTCTCCTACCCCTGTCTGGGCAGTAACCGTGTCCGACTGTGCCAAAAGGGTGGAAATACAGAGTTTTTCTTTTGGTTCAGGATCCATGCGGGTGTGATTTTAAAATGATAGATTACTGTAGTGTCTTACCGCGGTATAATTTGCATTTCTGCTTCTAAGAGTAGAAAGTAACAAGCTTGGAAAACCCTGATGAGGTGTGTGGACGGCAATAGCAGCTGTGGCAAACTTGTTAAAAATAACATCTGCTAAGCCGAAAAATGATTCTTTAAATACTTTAAAAATAGTTAATGCTTTAAATCCTTATTACTTTAAATAGTTTATTTTAAAAGTAAGCAAAATTAAATACTAATACTAGTTATCTGTGCTGGTATGAAATACTTTCCAAGCATTGATTAATAACATGTAATTGAGGAAACACAATTCATAATAAGAATTTTTTAAGATCGGCTCTGTAGCACTGAAGAGTGTCGTCTTGTGCATGTATCCATTTAAACCTGAAGAACGACACGTCTTGAGTCAACTGAAGACAGGAAATTTAAGGTGCAAAATGACAGACTTTGGAGATTGAAAAGCTGAATGTAAGCTTGTGACTTCACAGTTGATCCACCATTGTGTTATTTTCATGATGAAATCTTATATTCCGTTTGATGTGAACCTACAGTTTAAACGATAACTCACAGTAATGTGAAACTTCCTTGCAAATGAAGTACTGTGTTCTGTAAGAAGACAGAGCATTGTGTCTGTTGTTGGTTCTTTTTCTTTTTTTTTTTTGTGAGATTAGTGCAATGTGATACTTTCCTGTATCTTAGTACTACAATGCTGAGAAAACAAATAATAAAATGGATGAGAGGGAGCTTTTGGCACTGGTGGTGGGAAGTGGGCTGTGTGTGTTTTCTTTATTAAGGCTTGAGCCTTGGCCTAAACCTGACTTTTTTTGTTACTCCTATGAACTTGAAACATGAAAAACGTGATTTGTCTCTCTCTGAAGTAAGGCATCAGAACAATCTATTCCTAATTGCTTTATTTGGTTTACAAAGACTTGAACCACAAAGTTGTGGTTTACATCACTTGATAATTTTTAATTATTCTACTTCCAATTGTTTCACTTCACACACAATTCATTCGTTTTCTTTTAAGCAAAATATTATTATTTTCAAATAGGGTGCTGGGGAAAAGAATGCTTAGAGAGAACCGCTTTCTGTGGGTTTTGACTGATGCTGCTGGATTACGTGTTATCAGCAAATCAGCTTCGGTGAGCTGGCTGCCTGGCCCAGGCACTTCCCAGAAGCTGCACTTGCTTTCTGAACTTTTGAATTTTGACCCAGATGAAGTAGGAACTATAGGAGCTTCTAGAAAGTTGGCTTTTTTTTGAGGAGGTGAGCACAGGTATCAGCGTTTGGTAAGTGGTGGCAAGTAAAAACAAAATACTTCAGAGTTTTTATAGGTGATAGAGTTCAGGTATTAGTTGGAAGTTTTTGCTTGTTTCTTCAAGCCAAATCTTTGAACTCCTGGTAAATAGTGGGAATTGCTTTTATTCCTCCTTTCCGTGACCATGATTCATCAGAGTGGTATTGAATGAATCAGAATGATCATCTCTTCAGGATATAAACGATGCGTTACTACTTTTTAAAGCATACACAGTATTTTTAAAAATGCATATATTCAGGTGTTGGGAGCGCCTCAGTGGGACTGAGGTCATTGTTCTGCCTTGGAGGAAAAGGTAGACTCCAGCATGCTTGGGTGCTCTGTGTCTTTTATCCCCAAATGAACAAGTATTGATGAAAACTTTGGAGGGGAAATATCTGCATTGCTGCATTAGCAGGTACTAAAATACTGTTAAAATTATGTGTTTTAAGGAGTATTTCAGAATCCAGTACCTCCTTATATGTTCTGATGCTTTGACTTATTACTGTCCGCATTTTCTACAGATAGATTAAATTGGACAACTCTGCAATACTAAGGCAAGTTCGTGGAGGCAGTGAACCACGCCCTGCTTGGGTTATCGTTTTTTGGGTACTTGTCATTGATTTCACTGGAGGTGGCTGTTTAAAAATGAGGATACAATATGACATTGTGTTGCACTTTTCAGGAGACTGAAGGATTTTTATGTGCCAGTCTGTACAGGTGGTATTAAGTCAAGGTGATGACAAAGCAATTTGTGATGCAGGACTGTGCAGACCAGAGGGTAATTTGCGTAGTGATGTATGTGATAGTATATACATATGAATGTGTGTGTACACATTCGTATGTAAAAATGCTGACATATTTTTCAAGTTAATTTCACATAGTTAGCAAGAGTGCTGCTTGTTATGCTTTAAAATTGTCCAGTTACTGAAAAAAAAAAAGGACAAAGAACAATCAAACTGAAGATATTTTTTTTTGTCATTATGGTGGCACTGGGGAATATTTTTTATGATGTACTGAGAAGAGTGATAGGGAACAGTACGAGAGAGATTCACATAGACTTCCCGTTACATTTTAAACTCTGCTGTTGTCCCAGAACACTCATAAAAATGTTAGTCACAATAACAAAAAGTCTAGGAACCCCTTCATGAGTAGCATGCTGAAAAAAAAAAATGAACTAAGATGCCTGTTTGCACAAGAGATCTCAAAATGGCTGTTAGGTTTCCTTCCCCTCTTCAAACGTTTTGGAAATTTATCTGTCTTCTTTTATTAAAGGAAGTTTTGCTATTTGCCCTCTTCAGTGGGAGCAGGTGAAAGGTGTCAAGGAGAAGAAATATATACAGCCTGGCAGGAGCGATGTTTTCCAGGCTTGTAGACACAGAGCTAGATTTTCTTGTGCACAAAATGCAAATGTCATTTAAATCTCTGCGGCTTCCATCTTAGGTCCATTAAGATCCAGGGAAAAGTGTTTTGGGGAGAGCAGGGAGGCAGCAATCGCCCACAAGCACAGAGCTTGCTCTCTTCTGTAACAACCATCTCATGTTGACTGCATCTGCTTCCCCCTAGCACGCAGGCTGGGAAAGTCTGTTTAAAGATGCACCCCACAAAAAATGGGAATAAAACCTCTCTCCTTGAGTTCTTAACACCTCTGCTTATTTATCCTAAACGTTCTGTGAAGTAGTTTGGATCCGCTTAGTGGTTAAGATGAGATAAAACCCAAACCTATAAATTTGCAGGGCTGAGGGGTTGCCTGGTAGGTGACTTAATCTACAGACAGTATTGAATGTGGGAATGGAAATCAGTGGGAGGCAGCTGACTGGGAGAGAGTTACATGGAGAAAGTGGACGACTTTTCTGTGACTTGTAGGAACTGGAAAGCATTTGAATCCTGTATTGGTAGCAGTGGAGCTCATGGGTATCAGTTGCAAATAGTGTCATGCGTGGAATTCCCTCTCTATCTTTTAAACTGCAGGTACAACACCGAGCTGTATTCTGTTTATTTTAATCAGAGCAGTCGGATCATAGAATGAAATGACAGAACTGTGTGCATTTTGGGAAGAGGTAACTCATCGTCTTGGGGATGTTTCTGAGGGAGCTCAAGGAAGAGAATGGTACTGTTACTGCACTTGTACATGTGTAACCAAGGTGCTCTTCCATTTCAGGTAATTTGTTAAAAGTCCAAAAATGTGTGAGACAAAAATTGTAAGACAGCAGGCTGGGGGCGATGGAGTGCAACAGTTTTAACTACTGAAGGACTGAAAGAATTCCATGGTGCAGCTGTACCGGCATGTTTGTTGGAGTAGCAGAGTTGCAAAGGCTGGCAAAAGCAGACCAACTTCGGAATGGTTGGCACTGCTAACAAGATTCTTGGAAGGGAATATTGTCAAATGGGTCCTATCTTGGAGGGACTTCAAATGATGCGCTCCTTCATAACAGTAAAACCTTTTTCACATGTGTGTAAAGCTGCTGGATGTTTATGCTCCAGCTTCTCTTTGCTCCATCTCTTTTCTGCTTCTCTTTTCACATTGAAATGATAGCCTTTGTGAAGCTGAAGCATCTTATTTGGAGGATAACCTTTCACTTGAAAAACATCAGTAATGACTTTCTCCTCTTGGACTGCAGCACTCTAAGAAACACGCTGTTTGAGGCTGTTTGCTTTCTATCTTGAAGAATGATGGTAGCAAGGGCTAATTAGTGAAAAAGTCTGTGTAGTCAAGTAGATTGTACAAGCCTTTGTAATATCTTTAGGCAGTTCTAAAGATACTCCAAGTACCTCTTGGTAAGCTAGTAAAATGCTTTGGTTTTGTGGGTTGTTTTTTTTTTGGTCCCCCATGCTACAGCAGATTGGTTAATATTTGTTACTAAATCAATCCAAATTTGTTTTCTAGGGTATAAGTTTTCTGTAACATTACTTTTCTGGTGATCACCGGTCTTCATGCTGTCATCTTGACAGATCTCTGAAGCTAAGCAGGTCAGAAGTTGGCAGCATGCAGAGAAGTTTTCAGAAAAAGTGCAGGTGTTGCTGGCAGGAATACGAATGACGGAGTCCTCTGATTCTTGTACTCAGAGAAATTGGTATACTGGGGGTTTCTTTGGTAGATAAAGCAGCTTAAGATTTTGAATATTTTTAAAAAAAGTATACAAGTTGAATTATATATCATATTTATTTTGGTGCGTTTTTTAGAAGTGTATCCTTTGATGCATTGCGTTCAGGATGTGGTTGAATTAATGTACTTCTCCTCTTCTCCCTGAAGAGTCTTACCTGTCCATTTGCCGTCTCAAGTAGGCAGTTGTAAAACCTGAATGTCACATTAAGGTTGCTATTCCATATCTTAATTTCTTTTATATCTTTAATTCCAAGCTGCGGTGTGAGCTTTGATAATATCCTGTAGCAATGAATTCCATGGGTGAACTCTGCTGTGAATAAAAAGGAGTACTCTTTAATCCATTTTCAGTTTGTTGCTTTAGTAAATAATCCTTTGGATGGGAAAAAGTATGTATAATCACTTAAATCAACAACAGTCTAGTGTTCTATTTACTCTAACACTTTAGAATAACATTTGCAAGGCATAAAATCAACCGTTAAGATTAACTGTAGAAATTAACAGCTCCGAGTGTCCTAACAGTTGTCCAGTTCTGAAGAGAAAGGGATGAGGATTATGTAACTCTGCTCTCCCCTTGTAAGTAAATAGTTTTAAGATGCTATACTTTGACAATTTGGATCACTGGAGAGTGCAGCGTAACATGTCTTCTCTGGGCTAGTTCATGTAGTCTTCAGTCTGGAAGCTCTTTTGGAAATGAAGCAAAACCTAAAGAAGTGAGTCTGTGTGTTTGTGAGTGATACACTAATCACTCCCTTTTTGGCAAAATATTATAAAGCACAGCATTGCAGACATTACATACTCTGTCTACTGTTTCCAAGACACTAATTTGTTAATGTAGCTTGACAGAACCATAAGTTAAAACTGAAGTATTTGCGTGGCATTAGAGTGAGGGTCAATCCCGCCCCTTGTTCAGAAGGTGCACGGGAGACTTTCCCAATAAGGAAAATTGTTTCCTTAACAGATAAGGAGGTGTGTTCTGGATTTTCCCTGTGCTGCAGGATACGCAAACCCTGCATGGGTGAAGAGATGCTAAAGAAGTGCTGTCATTTCCCTAGTCATGCTAACACCATTCAATAAACTGTATGTGGATAGATTTTTGGTAAAATGTATGCTATTAGGGAAATTAGCTCTTGGGTAATTTGAGGAATTTTTGTAAGGCCTCTTGCTAGCAGTCATGTATTCCGAGTTGCAAGTATTTGCTTAGCCTTCAACTTCAGTTTAGATTTTGTTGAATGCAGATAGAGGTTGCAATGGTTCAGAAAGGAACGATCAGTGAAACATATTGGATAGTCAGCACACCCCTCGTATCTGAAAATAACCCTTTCTCCAAATTGATAAATCTCCAACTGTAAAACGTGAGGCTGATTACAGCATTATGTATCACAGATATTGTTGATTTGCTTGTCTAGGAAATCACCTGCTGACCTCTAGCAAGTCAGTGCAGTGATATTTACTCTGAATTTCGTTTTGAGACATGCCCATATGTTGGAAAATCTCTGGAACATGCAGAGTGTTTGCATAGTGGCTGCACCTGTCTGCGTTGTGTTTTTCTTCCCTTGTTACACTTGCGGCTTTTTATCACATCTTTCAGAAGAGCAGTTTCCTGGTCCCTGAGAGTAGATTAATTCATAAGCCCAAGGCAAGTGAGGGAGATTTGTCTCCACAAATCCTGATTTATGTAGAAAACTTTTACTGCCATAAATAAATATTAGCTCATGTCATTTTGTTGGCCTACTTCTGTGAGAGTATTGTTAGACAGTATTCATAGCTGTAATGTGATTGCTAAAACGTGTTTCGATTCATTGGTCCTTCGCTCAATGCTTAGAATTTTAAAGACCTGTCCTATTACATTCATTAATAACGCTACCTTTTTTTTTTTTTTTTTTACGAAGATGCATGTGTACATCCACTTCTACAAGATGAAAAGAAACTACATGTTTTAACCTTTTGAAACTTTGTCAGAGACCAGATCACTTTCAGGGACATTTATATTGCAGGGCATCTTTTTAGAAGGAGCGCACTTTCAGTTGCAAGCACAGAATTACAATTACATTCTACATTTTTGCAGGAGTCATCGATTACATCAGTGTTGTTGTTGATGGCAACAGTTGCATGTTTCTGTGTAGAAATTCGTAGAGAAATATTTATACCTTGCTTTAGTGCTAGATTATAAAATTGCTTTCTTCATGTTGTAGTGCTGTGGGTCAAAGAAATTCTGTTGTGACACATTCGCCACCAGCCAGAGAAGCTGCGTGATCTTTTGATTCTTCCTCTTCCTTCTTTCTTCTCTAGACATTTAACACCTGTCAAATTAATGTTTAATTTGGAGAAAAAGATCTGTGAAGTATGACTCGTGTCTCTTATTTGTTAGCTACATGCTAGGCATGTATATTTGCTGTATAGTGCTATGTAAAGAATAAATAACATTTCCATGGCTTATTTTCTCTAAATTGAAAGGAAATCGATAAACAGTTGTTTGTTTGTTTTTGTTTTTTAAAGATTGGGTAAAATGACATCAATCTGTTCTTAAAAACAACGTTTCTGGTAAAGAGAATGAAGTTTAGGTCTTTCTTCCATCATTTCAATGTACAATTGAACAGAAAAAATCCCAGTGTGGTACTGTGCCTGTCTCTTTGTGAAAATATGTTTCAGCTGGAAAGATTGTAATCTCCACGGTTCACAGAATCACAGAATCACAGAATCACAGAATAGTAGGGGTTGGAAGGGACCTCTGTGGGTCATCTAGTCCAACCCCCCTGCCGAAGCAGGGTCACCTACAGCAGGCTGCACAGGATCTTGTCCAGGCGGGTCTTGAATATCTCCAGAGAAGGAGACTCCACAACCTCCCTGGGCAGCCTGTTCCAGTGCTCCGTCACCCTCAGAGGGAAGAAGTTCCTCCTCATGTTCAGACGGAACTTCCTGTGCCTCAGTTTGTGCCCATTGCCCCTTGTCCTGTCACTGGGCACCGCTGAAAAGAGCTTGGCCCCATCCTCCTGACACCCACCCTTCAGATATTTGTAGGCATTTATAAGGTCCCCTCGCAGCCTTCTCTTCTTCAGGCTGAACAAGCCCAGTTCCCTCAACCTCTCCTCGTAGTGGAGATGCTCCAGTCCCCTCACCATCCTTGTAGCCCTCCGCTGGACTCTCTCCAGTAGCTCTTCATCCTTCTTGAACTGGGGAGCCCAGAACTGGACACAGTACTCCAGATGAGGCCTCACCAGGGCAGTGTAGAGGGGAAGGAGAACCTCCCTTGACCTGCTGGCCACACTCTTCTTGATGCACCCCAGGATTCCATTGGCTTTCTTGGCAGCCAGGGCACACTGCTGGCTCATGGTTAACCTGTCGTCCACCAGGACACCCAGGTCCCTCTCCGCAGAGCTGCTCTCCAGCAGGTCCACTCCAAGCCTGTACTGATGCATGGGGTTGTTCCTCCCCAGGTGCAGGACCCTGCACTTGCCTTTGTTGAACCTCATCAGGTTCCTCTCTGCCCAGCTTTCCAGCCTATCCAGGTCACGCTGAATGGCAGCACAGCCTTCTGGTGTATCTACCACACCTCCCAGTCTGGTGTCGTCAGCAAACTTGCTCAGGGTACATTCTAACTCTTCATCCAGGTCGTTGATGAAGAAGTTAAACAAGACTGGGCCCAGTACTGACCCCTGAGGGACACCACTTGTCACCAGCCTCCAACTAGACTCAGCGCCGCTGATGACAACCCTCTGAGTTCTGCCATTCAGCCAGTTTTGAATGCACTTCACCGACCACTCATCCAGCCCACACTTCCTGAGCTTCCCTAGGAGGATATCATGGGAGACTGTGTCGAAAGCCTTGCTGAAGTCAAGGTAGATAACATCCACGGCTCTCCCTTTGTCTACCCAGCCAGTCATGCCATCGTAGAAAGCTATCAGATTGGTCAGGCATGATTTCCCCTTGGTGAATCCATGCTGACTACTCCTGATAACCTTCTTTTCTTCCACTTGCTTGATGATGGCCTCCAGGATAAGCTGCTCCATAACCTTTCCCGGGATGGAGGTGAGGCTGACCGGCCTGTAGTTCGCTGGGTCCTCCTTCTTGCCTTTTTTGAAGATTGGAGTGACATTGGCCTTTCTCCAGTCCTCGGGCACCTCTCCTGTCCTCCAGGACCTCTCAAAGATGATGGAGAGTGGCTCAGCAATGACATCCGCCAGCTCCCTCAGCACTCGTGGGTGCATTCCATCGGGGCCCATGGATTTGTGGACATCCAGATCGCTTAAGCGATCCCTCACACAGTCCTCCTCGACCAAGGGAAAGTCGTCCTCTTTGTAGGCTTCTTCTCTTACCTCCGGGGCCTGGGATTCCTGAGGGCCAGTCTTAGCACTGAAGACTGAAGCAAAGAAGGCATTCATTAGCTCTGCCTTCTCCGCATCCTCCGTCACCAGGACACCCGCCTCATTCAGCAGCAGCCCCACGTTGTCCCTAGCCTTCCTTTTGCTGCTGATGTAGTTGAAGTTCATTCTTTTCACTATGTTTCTTCTTATAAACCTGTATATAGACTTTGATGTTGCATTTTCTCTCATCTTGTTGGTTTTCCTCCTGAAGTCTGTTCAGGTCTCTTCTAACAGAACAGAACAAAAGCCTCTGCTGTCGTTTTAAAGATGCTTTATTAATAATTTTCATACATTTGCTGATTAAGAGAACTTTGGGATTTACTTCTGTGACAAATGAGCTTCTCCTTGCCTGATGTGACACATCTTTCTTTTCCTAGGCTTTCATGTGCTTCTCACCATATGGTACATTGGTCAGGACCTTTGATCTTTGTTCGGCAATAATGTACGTGTCCATATCACTATAAAAATGCATTTCCCTTCTTGCTCCCGAGGAGGGACCTGTCGTTTCCGTGGGGTGGAGTTGTGTTTGAAAGTCTTGCTTATATGAGCCTACTGCTGTGCTTGTTAGCATGGCGGATTGTACAGCTCAGCTCACAGCTTCACTGTTTCTTGCTCTCAGATGAAGCAACCCTCATATTCCCTAAGACAGACCACAGAAAACACAATGAATGGAGGGCAAAAACCTAGATGGCCACACAAGCTGTGTCTGCTCTGTACCACACAAGCCTTAAATTTACTGCCAGCTCCTTTTGAAATAAACCAAATAATTGACTTAATCTCCTTGTTTAACGGCTGGTTGCTCTTAACAGTGGGCCCTGCAATGTTCAGAAGGATTAGCATTCAGTGACGTTTATTTTCCATCACTCCTCTTCAAGTGATGCCTTTGTCATGAGAGAAGTCCTAAGTCTGACCAAATTGACCCTATTTTACGCTTCCTCAACCAGTACAACTTTTCTCCCCAAGTTAAAATTTTTTGATTTGTTTGACTTTGAAACACAATGTCTATGTGTATACTCTGAGGCAAAATACAATACCAGACATACTATGTATATATACAATTTTATTGATATAATGTATCTTAAAATACCCTTCTTCAGTGTTTAACCTGTCAGTCATTTGTTCTTATTGCACTGAGTCAATAAACTCAATCATCATGCCTAATAGTGTACACAAACATGAAAACTTGTTTCTCACAGCTTTTCATCGTCATTTGCAAATACAGCATCACAGATGCTCAAAGACCTTTACAAATATGTTTCTTCTTAATTTACTGAAAGCAAAGGTAAACATACTCTTTTTACATGTGTTTGTAGCGGATCCTTGCAGTTTGCTATATCACTGTGCTTTTAAACAAAAATTGCTCTTAGATACAATAAACTTATATGAAATAAGGCACTGTCAAGGCACTGTCAACCTCTGGCAGCCTCAGTAAATCATTCCTGATATCTACATTTTTATTGTAGCATGCAGACATACTGAGGCGTGTAAGGCAACCCCACTGGGCCATTTTCAGGGTCTAGAGATGAGGGTTAACCTAATCATTGAACAGTTTTACCTCTTCCTGTGGAGAAGTCCATATTAAAATGTTGAAAAAAAAGTAATACATAAATCTTGTTTCTTACAACTTGGCTGCCCAGTGATGAGCTATACTGGCAATAGTAAGGAAATGGTAGGTCCCAAATGGTCATAATGTGCCCCAGAGGATGAAGCAGTTGGAATTGCTAGAATTGCAGAAGAAGGATATCGGGTTATTTCCTGCCTGTATTCACCGTTACTGTGTTTTGTTTGGGGGAATTCTGTTTGTTTCTTTCCCCTGTGGAAGAAGCTGTTGCCCCTGAAATGGAAAAGTAGCATGATTATTCCAACACTACACAATATTGCAAACTGGAAGGAGCAAGAAAATCTCATTACCAGAGTATCCTGCTTGTATAATTAATGCATTTTAGTAGTTGTTGAAATACACTGAAATAAGAATGTAGCAGTTGTTTAAAAAAACCCGAAAAGGGTCAGATAGCTAAGTCACTGAAATCAGCATCTGTTTTGAGAAGAAAGAATAATGTTCTCCTATGGGGTGAGTAATTCCATAGTTACTCAGTTTAGGTTTCTCACACATGCTTTTGAAGCAGTTGAGATTGGCCGCTCCCCCACAAGGTTTCTGGGGTGATGACAAGGTGGACCCTGGGCTGTCTCTGTGTTTCCCTCTTCATAGCGTTCCAGGCTGGAATGAACGTCAGGAGGTATCTTCTCCAATCTCCAGCTCACTGCAATACTGAATTTAAACATGGTTGCTCGGGGCTTTTTCTTGTTGAGTTTTGAAAGTCTCTGAGAATGGAGCTCTACAACCTCTTCCAGTGCTTAGCTAGCTTCACAGTGATTGGGGTTCCACCCCCTGCCCCCCCCCTTACATCCTCCCAACTTCAGTTTGTGGTCATTGTCTGTCAGTGCACACCTTTGTAAAGAGCCTGGCTTTGTCTTTACTATGACCTCTCCTGAGGTGTTGGGGAGCTACTGTGAGGTGCCCCCGAAGCCGTCTTGGCTTGGAGCTGAACGAGCCCTGGTCCTGCAGTCTCTCTTCACGGGGCTTTAAGCTCCAGCCCTGACCGTCTTGGGGGCCCTCCCTAGACTTGTTAAAGTTTATCAACATATTTGCTGTCCTGAGAGGGTCCAAAATTGCATTTCGTACTCCAGATGTGGTTTAGTAAGGGCTGAGTAAAGAGGAATAATCACTTCCCTTGGCTATGCTGCTGTTGTTACAGCCCACTAACTTACATTGAATGTCACAGGGGAAATCCGATCGAAAACTTCTTCACCTTGTTTGAGTGTGAGTAACAGAAAGTAGACATTGACCATTTTTTATTGTTCCTTAAAAGAAAAAAAACAACCCCAGAACTTCTAAACTGGGATCACGGGACCATAAGTAAAAATAAATTTATGTTGGATAATGTGTCTGAACAGTCAGTATTGGTACCCACGCAGAACTTGTAAGAATTTTTCTGTCTTATTTTTTATTTAAGGACCAAAGTATTTAGTCTTTACAGTAAATTCTGTGCTCTCTCTTCTTACAGGAAAGTAGATGCCTAAGTATGTTTCTCAAGATGTCTTGGTCATGGCTTTTGGGTTTTGGTTTTAAACTGTACAGGAGCGGGTCTTGGAAATCCTGCTGTGAGGAATTGTTTCTTCACTCTTTTTCTAAACTCACTGATACCTCAAATCTCAGAGAGTCCGGTTTTCCATTCTTGGTTTGAAAAATAAATAAATAAACCACAGCCACTTGCTGTGCCTTAACACATACAGTATGCATCCGAAGGCTCAAAAAGGTTGAACTTGCGTTTCTCAGCTGGAAGTGCTGATTATTAATGAATGTTATTCTGTAACAGTGGCACAGTCATCTGTCCCTGACTTGCAATGAACGGAATGATGAATTAAGAGAAGACCTACACCATCTCTTCTCAATTCCAAGAACTGTCCAATGCTGGCATTCTCTAAGGGGCTAACTAGCAAGTAAATTATTGGCATTATTTTCCCAGCAATCACGCACACGTACTTGAACGTTTTTAATTAGTCAGTATTTCTTGTTATTCTGTAAATCACTGACAGCTAGTTTGTTTTAAAACCGCAGGAAAAATTCAGTTCTGAATGTTTCTGCATTGCATTCTTTTCTCCTAGATGTCCTCCATCTCATGTAGTATTGACAAATTACTTTTAGCAGTAGTTATTTTACTGTTGGGTTACAATTTTGAAGCAAGAATTGGAAAAGCTGGCTTATGTTTTGGATGTATGAAACACTTGGTGCTAGTCATTCACAGAATCTGTTGTACTGGGTTTTGTGGATCCAGCAGAATGAATGGTTTCCAAATTTTTGCCTGAAAACTGCAAGATTTATGTATTTCTTTGACTGCAGTGTTTAGTTAACTGTGCTGCCTTTAGAGGGTCAACCCACTGTATATCGGAAATTCTCTTCCCTAACCTCTTTCATTCTACCAGAAGCCCTGGAGAAGCTGGAGTTTAACCGCATGAAAAGCTGAAATGTTCATTGCGTGTAGCGTAGCTAGCATCTGTTGCAGAAAAGGCAAGTTACTGGTATCAGAAGTTACATGCAACTACTGTTTTTTCTCCTGTTCTGTACATGTCTGCTCTTAAGTAAGAGATGATTTCAGCATGGAAAACAATAACTGCTGTGGTATACTTGTAGCTGCCCAGGTGACTTTTCTGAGGGCTAGTTATGCTGTTAACTGTTGTGATTGTGGGAGATGTCCTTGTATCTTCCTGTAGCTTTTTTAATTTTCTGCATCTGTTTCTCCTTCCCTTCTTTGAAAGATTACCACCACCCCCCATGCAACACCACAAATAAAATATATACTGTGTCATCTGAGCATATCATTGCAGAAGCATCACACTCAATTATTCTTTTCATTTGGTTGCCTAATTTGGCATCCATTGCTCAAACTGGTGTTTTATTGTGAGACCACCTTCTTTTCTAAATGTAAAACATATAAAAGATGTATTTATATGTACAGGGAACTATCAAGATAATGCGTGTTTTAAAAAGTGGTTTTGAAATATTAGTAACTTTAGAGTTTCATAAAGATTGTATATCCACAATGTTGAAATATTTCTGATACTCTAGCAAGTAGTGTGTGTACCTTTCCTAGCATATGCGAGTAGAAAAATTGCTGAAGAAGTTGCGCCTGACTCTCAGAATTGACAGACTCCATGTAATTTACTGAATCGTGCTTGCCTGGGGATACCCATGCTTTTTGCAGATTGGACCTGATGTTTCCTGTTTGCATCTTGCGTCTGTGCAGGAGGAGCGAGTCAAATCTTGCATAGATGGGGAGAAGGAGCATGCTGCAAAATAGCATTTTACAAACTTGTAAATCAAGGTAAACATGCTGGTTTCACATATAACACCTTTTTTTTTCTTGAAGTGGTGCTTTTGAACCATTTTTTTTCTTGAAGTGGTACATGTGCTCAGGTAATTCGTTCTGTTAGCAACATTTTACTAGAATTGATACAGTTTTATTCTTTGACATGTTATTGTTGGTAGCTAGGATTGGTGCACATTGGTTACGTAATTGATTTTAAAACATCACCTTTCAGATCAGCAGATTCTTTAATGCATGATACAAATGGCTTTTTTAAATTTTATTTTTTTTAAAAAGTAATGATTCTCTAGGCTGTTGTCCAAGAACAAGTGCTGCCAATGCCAGAAGGTTACTCAGAAGGGCCAGTGTCTTCATTCCATGAATTAGATAACGTATAACACGCTGTCTGATCTTAACAAAGTTAAGTAAATCAGAGGAAGATGTAAAACAGAATTAGAGACTGCTGTTGCTGTGTTATGTAACTTAAGGTAACTAATCATTAGCTTGTCATTCCCTTAATTAATTAAAAGGTACGTTTGTATCTAATTAGATTGGTCCTTATACTCAAAATTAGAAATAACTGAGATTCAGCCTCAAAGTCAGCAGTAGCAGTCTGTGGTTAGTGTAAGACCGCAAAAGATGTCAATAAATTAATGATGTCATGGGTATGCACAAACAGCGGAGAAAAAGACATCAGGAATGCAGTCTTGGGCACAAGAGAAGGAAGGTGCCTTTTAAGAAGTGGTTAATCAGAACTACAGGAGAAGATATTAGCAATGTGTTTCACAAAGCTCTAGTTAGCACATTAGAGTGAAGTTGTTTATTTCATGTTGTTTTTTATCAAAATCCTGGTAGAAAACACTGCCCTTCAAGGACCACTGCCACAGGCTGTAACATCATTGTCTCTCCTCACGAACAAGTAAAAAAAAAGATTCCTTAGGCTGGCAGAGTATAGTAGCCTTTGCTGCTAGCCTTTTTTCCTTCTTCTTTTTTATTTTTTTAGCTGTTCCTGTCTGGTTGTATCCAGAATAATACATTCAGGGCCCTCAGGGATGAGTGTTCCAAACAAAAACACAAGTAAATTGCCTCTGTCATTTAATATCCTCTTTTGCACTTTCCTTTATGTGCTTTTGTTGGTAACCGTGCTAAGATTGCATCTTTCATTGCAGTTCGCCCCAGTTCCCTGTCTGTCAGTTTAGTGTTATAGTATAATTAAGCTAATTATATCTTTAGATTGCTTCTAAAAGATCAGTTACTAATAAGGTACAAGTAACATAATAAAAAGTGTTATAGGATAGAAGAGAATAGAATCATTTAGGTTGGAAAAGACGTTTAAGATCATCGAATCCAGCCATTGACCTAATACTGCCAAGTCCAACGCTAAACCATGTCCCTAAGCGCCACATCTACACTTCTCTCAAATGCCTCCAGGGATGGTGACTCAACCACTTCCTTGGCCAGTCTGCTCCGGTGCTTGATAACCCTTTAAGTGAAGAAATTTTTCCTAGTGTCCAATCTAAACCTACCCTGGGCACAACTAGAGACTGTTTCCTCTTGTCCTATGACTTGCTGCTTGGGAGAAGAGACCAACACCTGCCTCACTACAGCCTCCTTTCAGGTAGTTGTAGAGACTGATAAGGTCTCCCCTCAGCCTCCTTTTCTCCAGACTAAACAGCCCCAGCTCCCTCTGCTGCTTGTTCTCTAGTCTCTTCACCAGCTGTGGTGTTCTTCTTTGGACATTCTTCAGCACCTCAGTGTCCTTCTTGTAGTTAGGAGCCCAGAACTGAACACAGGATTTGAGGTGCGGCCTGCCCAGTGCTGAGTAGAGGGGGATGATCACTTCCCCAGTCCTGCTGCCCACACTATTCCTGATGCAAATGGCCTTGACCTTGTAGCATTTGAATCTTTGTATCTTGCATTGATTTCTTGTCAGTTTTGAGTGGTCAGCATCCCACAGTGACCATCTGTCTTCTTTTTTAGGAAATAACATTAGTCAAATATAGAATGGGTAGTGCTACCTGAACTGTCTTATAATTTGAAAATAATTATAGCAAAGATGCAATAAGACTGGTTTCTTTGAGTCAGAATGACTGAAAGTGGTAATATCAAAAAACTATATCCTAATAATTTAAATGATGCTTCTGTAAAAGAAATTGGAATCCTTTGCCATTATTTAACAGTTGGGGGAAAAGGTCAGACTTAGCCCCAAATGTGTCTCTTAGGTATGTGATAGAGTTCTGGTAACTTGGAAAGTAGTTAACTTTCAATGCACCCTGTCAAATCTGAAACTGAGGTTATGACCAAAACAAAAATCATCTGAGAAAACTGTATGAATTGTGAATATTAATTATGATATAATGTTAACAATTTAATTAAGGTATGCAGTTCATTAGATACCAGTAAGACACATGACTAAGACTGAGTACTATGATATGTATCACATTTTTTGCTGGCTTCCTAGAAGTGGAAATGGAAGGATTTAACATTCAAAGGGTCTCTCTGCATGTGTTAGCAAATCCAAAGTCCTTGTGAAAGAGCTAGCTGGCTAAGAGAAGATGAAACACGCTAATAAAAATTGGAGATTAAAAATTATGAGAAATTAAAAACTGTAAGAATAAATATGTTCACAATGATGTGAGAGAGATAAATTTGTTGTGGTTAAATCAGAAAAGGTGTGAAAGCTGTTTGCACAGTTCAGAGCATGACTGGCACTGTTGAAAACATCCGCTGGGTTGAGGGTCCAAGGCAGCTACGGCACATGCAGAAAATAACTGTGTGCTTGGTCAGATGCCTACTTCATCTTTCACTGGTACTCAGCGTCAGCGGACGTAGCGTCTGCACGCTCTGCTAGTGCCTGCTAACGTGTAGTGTGACCATTAACCTGGAGAGCAGAGTGTGTTTCTTTCTGAAGATCTATCTCTCAGCAACTTGTGAATTATTTTGTTGGTTAAAATGTTTCAGAAGGGTTTTTGGTTTGTTTGTTTTTCCTGCAGTGCTTGTGGAAACATAACCAGATAAACTGCCTGGTTTATTGGCTGGAGTGATGATTGCACTGCTTCCCCTAGAAAGAGCAAAACTTTGCAGAGGGAAGTCCAGTTACATCTTTTGTGCAGTAGTAGTGGAATAACTTGCTGATCATGTTGTTTTCATGGCATTACTGAATTCCTTAATGTGTAGGGAAGTAAGCTGGATTTCAAAAACATGAGACTGCAGATGTACCTAGTTTTACTACATAGAATCATAGAATAGTTTGGGTTGGAAGGGACCTTAAAGATCACCTAGTGCCAACGCCTGCTAGACCTTCTGTGCTAAATGCTATACATCCGTAGCAGAGGTATAGATAAATGTTTGCTCCAGTACTAGAATTGTTAGGTAGAAGAGTTTTACCCTGCGTTATCCTCCTAGGTGGCATTAGAGAGAAAGGGTGTGGAAATCCTGTCTCTGAAACAAGAGTGGGGTAGCAGAATATTAAAATTCAGGTCTAGTGGTGGGAATGGATTTCTTTTTTACATAACCAGAGGATGTGTGAACACACAGAGGAGGCATTTGGAAGTATATTTAAAGTACCTGGTGGGTGAAATTAAACTCTTTCAGCTAAAGGTAAACAGATTTCCTTAGTCCCCAGTAAACTACTGGATTATTTTGTTCAGTTGCACGAGGATACGGGTATTTTCTATCCTTCTAGTGCCATTATGCATTGGCTGATCTTTCTGTTTATGTAACAAAATTTATTTAATAATTTTGGCAACAATGAGGAAACATAATTACTCCACTTTGCCTGAAGAGATTGACTGAGCAGGACAGGTGCCTGCTGCCACGTGGCCAGTTTGCTGTGGTGGATGTTGGTGAACATGTTCATGAACAGTGAAGTGTCCCGTACTTAAAGAAGTATTAGACATGATTTTCCTTGCTATTAATGTATACAGAAGTTAATCATATTTATGTATGTGTAGCATTTTTTCTTTGGGAGGCTCTTGTGAAGAATCAAGATGGAGCACTGTACCAAGATGAACTGAGGTGGATGACTGTTGTTTTGGACAGATTTCAGCACAATAAATACTCATCTGAAGCTGTAGCTTTGTTGGTGTTTTGCCTTTCCCCTTTAGAAACCACATGCCCTTGTGTGGGAGCTGGTCTGCTTCTGAGCTTGCCATTTTTCTGAAAGAGTGAGCCATGGCTTATAGGGATTGTGTTGGTGTGATTCCAAAAAAAGTCACCTTCATTGGAAGCAAATTGAGTTACATTTGGAGAAATACAAATGGAGTGTAATTTACTGACCTACTGAATGTCACAGGAGAGAATCATTAATGAGGAAGATAATTATGTAATAATGTGATCGTAATGAGATCATGTGTTTCAGAGTATTTTAAGCCTATTTTATGAAGGATTTGAAGGCAGGCAGATAAGGGTAGCTAACCGAAGAATAAGAAAGAAGGCAAATGCAGTATGAAAGCTGAGAGTACAGAGAATGGAAAAAAGGAAGATGTTAGTAGAGTGAGAGATGGGGTAGGAGGTGTTGGTAGAAAAGAGCAAAGAAATCACTGGCCAGTGGTTTTTGTTTGTTTTTTTTTGGAGAAAAAACAAGTAGCTGGGTTCAAACAGATGAATGATATTTGGAAGCAGGCTAGGAAGATGAAGAAGGCAGCCAACTAGGCCAGATGGGAGACCGATAATAAAAACAGCAAATAACACTGTCAGTAGAAAGTGTTTTAGTAATTGTGGCTAGCAAGAATGTGTGAATCCTAGAAAAGACAGGGAAGGAAGTGATAGGACTTCTGTAAAAGACTGAATGTAGTGGAAGGGATGCAGAAATATTTGGGCTTGTTTTTCGATTTCAGCGAGTGAAGGGTGTTACTGTGGAGGTAATGATCTGGTTTTGTGACTTACATGAGACTCTAGTACAGTTCAGAGTAATGTGATTTTCCCAGAGATGACTGAAACTGTGGAAGGATCCGTGGTAAATATTCTTAACTGTTGGAACATAGCTGAGGTACAGACCCAGCTACTTTGGGAAGCAACTGATTCTGGCTTGCATTTAAAAAACAAAAAATGGAAAAAACCCAAACACACAAACAACAAAAAAGGTGTCTATCATGCTAGTGTGTTTTTTGTTTCATCCTAAATTATTCCTAAATATGGTTTCCGTCCTTGTTCCTGCTCTTCCCTCCATCGTGTGTCCTTCTTTCGGCTCCGTGGTCCATGGAGATCTCTGGGATGCTCAGTGGTCTGCATTCCTCACCCTCCCTGGTATGTGATGTCTCCATGATGACTGGAGGAAAATGAAGTAATGGCTATGACAGTCTGGGACTGGCATCTCAAAATTTGATCAAAGTAGTGGTGTGAGTTGCTATGGGAGAGGTGACTTTAAAAAGCAAAGTAGAGCAGCTGCCTGACTCAGTGCCTTGTGCTTCCAATGTTGGGCTGGATGCGGTCCCTGAGACATGGTCCCAGCATTGCATGCGGTGGGGTGGCTGTGGGCTGGGGGGCTGTCACCAGCAAGGATGGTGGTCTCTCAGCAGGTGCAGGGTCTTGATGTCCAGGGCCGAGCACTTGTGGAGATGATGCATGTGGCCATCAGCTTAGCAGAGATGGGGGCTTGCTGTCCCAGCGCACAGAGCCTCCCCCGGCTCTCCAGCTGCAGCCCTAGGGTCCTTGGGGCTACTGGTGTGTGACTCAGGGAGGCAACCCCTGCTGCATCCTCACTGGCAAGAGTTCCTGGCTCCTCCACCTCCCTGTTCCTCAGTCATCACTCACACACAGCGCCCGCTCAAGTTGTCACAGTTTGCTGCTTAGTGCAGTGGTGATCTGTCCCGTTCTTCTGTCTTAACTGTGTTTCACAGTGAGCCCAAGGTTGCTGGGTGCAGTGAGCGAGCTCTGAATTAGGCATTCAGCCAGTGTCAAATACATTCTCGTTTTGTGAGTCAGGGGCTCCCTGGTTCGTTAAAAACATGGCCAGTCTTATCAGCCGCAGGCCGCCAGTAATGGTGTTCGGTGGTTTGCTTGCCCAGGGAAGAGTCTGCTCAGTTTTGTCTTATGTCTTTGAATTGTATTTTATTTTTTGATTTAAGAGAAGTATGCTTTTTCTTATGCTTTGCAACAACTTCAAAAAGCAAAACAACGTCGTGGCCACATGGAGATACTTATTATAAATTAACTACATTCTTCTACGTTTCAGGAAATTTGATTTTTCTTGGGAACATTATTTTAGTCATCTCGTGTCTCACTGGGTTATGACCTTATTGTACTAGCGCAGCAATTAGGTCTTTAAGTTTCTTCTTCCAGGACATGTAAAAATAATTAAGTGGTGCTGTCATACACTAACTGAAAGGATTCATGCAAGCGCATTTGTTCTGTGTTTCATTTCGTATCACTGGATCAACTTAAATTAAATAAAATTCATTACATGCCTGAAACATCAATCTTTATAGATTTTTTTTAAATTTGGAAATTAATGTATTGACATTTACCTTTTTTTGTTCAGAGAGAGAAAAGTTGCTTGTTTCTCGAGTCTTCTGTTTCACTAACTGTCTGGGTGTCTCATTATGAGGATTCTTTAATAGTATTTCAAAACAGTAACTTGCCTAGTTTTTAAAAATATGAATATTTTATGTAAAACTTGAAGGTCGATTTGTTTCAGTGATCTCAGGGAGGGAGAAAACCTACAGGATTTTTAAACGCTGATTTGCTTTGAGAGTCTTGCATGTTACTGTTGTTGAAAAATGGAACATGTTTATCTGGACAATTGTGAAGTACTGAAATGAGATAAACCATTGCAGCTATGGCTGCAATGCTCTTGGGACTCCTTAGCCTTGTCTCCACTGGGAAGCTAAGCCTTTGCTAGAAATTGTTGGGAGTTTTTTCCTTCTGTCTTTGTAGCTGTTCTCTTAGAAGAGCTTTGAATGCTAGCGTAGGCTGGTTAGAATGGTTTTCTGTAAACATGTTGCTTTGATTTGATACATGTGAAACCTCAAACTGAATTTACGTTTAAGCCAAACACAGCTGAGCAGTGAAAAAGTAATCACCTTAAAGTTTAGAAAGTAGTAAATCGTGTATCGTTATGCATCCTGATTTGATCAAGGGTATCTGACAGTAGATTTACTAGCTGCTATGCTATTTTTCTGGTGGAGAAGGCTGTAGCCTGTGAAAGGAGGGAAGAATTTTGCCCTTCTGTGATGACGTGAAAAGTGTATAGTCAGGGACCAGATGTATGTGGAGGAAAAGGTAAATTTACACTGAAGTTGAGAGGGAGAACATGAAAGTGAGAGCACAAGGGAGTCACTAAGTGGGGCAGAGGCCATTTATTGATTTGGCAGGAAGAAGGAACAAAGCTTTGAAAGGGAAGGATTTATGTAAAGGGAGTAATGCATTTTCAGATTTGCTTGTTAAGAGTGCCTCGTAATAAACTGTCTGTAGGCTCAGGGTGCCTCCTTCACTGCTGTATCAGTTTTTTTGGGTTCTTGCTTCTGAAAATACCAGGTTTTTAATGTGCAAAACAATAATTCTTAGGCTGGATACCAAATTATGCATCTGGATCAGCATTTGCTTGTGTATAATAACTGGTTTTGCTCATAGAAACAGAGTGTTAACATGTTTTAATGGATGTGCATAGAACTGCTTGTACGTTTGTACACAGAAGTAAGAAAATACACTTTTAAAATATGGTTATCAGTGGCTTAGTGACTAGGCACTGAATGTTGTATTTACATCTGTTCTTTTGGGATGCTGTTGTGATGTTTCTTTCACCACAGGTAAGTTGCAGTCCTGTAAGACTTTCAGAAGGTGCTGTTCTTGCTACTTGTTTTGTCATTAAAATAAAGTTGCAAAGTGCTGGTAACAACTAAGTGCCTTTTTTGTTGGCACCCCAAGGAATACACTATATATTAACAAGAAACAGCTATGAAAAATGCATGAAGTGCCAGGAAGTCCTGCAAACGAGGGTACTATAAACAGAACCATGATAACCTGGTACACTTAGAAAGAGACTCTCTCTGTGGTAAAACATCAGCCCATCTTATTGCCAAAAAAGGAAAAGGAAAAAGAAAAAAAGAAAACTCATTTTCTCTCCTTCAGCTATCTAAACGTATTCCCCAAAGTCTGTCATCTGTTGTTTTATGTTAGCTTGCATATCAGCGCTGGACTTAAGATGTACTTTGTGATAGCCCATCGTTGTGCATTCTTAGGCATGTTTGAACCAGACCAGGCATAAAGCTGATTTCTTTAGGGACCTTCTGATTCATAAATGTGTTCTGCTAGCACAGACTGAGGCAACATAGGTTTCCACACAAACACATCAAACTCCACTTTAAAATGAAACTTTTGTTTGCCCTTCTCTCATGTTCCCTGGGAATGCTTTTCCAGGCCTTCCATCAGTCTTACAAGGGTAAAACCCTGTTAACTCCCAATGAAAATTTCTTCATAGCCAACCTGTGCCTTTTTTATTGTGGGGAAAAATATTTCTTTAGCATAAATAGCTTTTATTCCCTGTTCATTCTTGGCTTTACTGTCTTGCCTGTTACATGTTTACAGACATGTTTTCTCTGTCCTTTGTTTGACTAAACAATTTGAACACTTTTATTGTTCCCGAAGTCTTTTACTAATCCTTTGCCTTACTTTGGATTGACAAAGGATAACTAAAACTTGCACATGCCTGTCTAGATGAGGTTTTAGCAGTTATTGGTATAATTGCATACCTATTTCCTGTATCCGTGAAATTGTCTTTTACTACACACTCTCTTCCATTATAGCTATGTCATGCTGGTTTTGTTTGATCTGCTAATAGGGCAAACACTGTTGTTTATAGCCACTCAGCTACATTTACACCAGCTTGTTTTGTTGGTACTAGGTACGTAGTCATTCTTTTTTGGTGTTACTAAATGTAATCCCATTCTTGTTCTTTCAGTCCTGAGGTTCATGCAGTTCTTCTGGGAGGCTGGTTTATCTTCATATTGACTGCACCTCCCAGCTCTGTGTTATTAGCAAGCCCCATTATCACTCATATTTTAATTGCCAAGTCAACTAAAAAAATAGTAAGGCCCATGCCAAGATCTGTCCTTGAGGAACTCTGCTAATGACCTTTCTGCAGCTGGAAAGTACTTCCAGCATTACTCAGGCCACTTCTTCTGTAGCCCCTTCCATTTTATACTTTTAATCCTTGTTTTAACTCATTTCCCATGTAATATATTATCAGCCACTTAGAAGCTGAAATAGAAACAAAGACGCTGCAGTAGTCTAGACTGGTTAAGAACCGTATTATGTGGGTCTGGTTTTGGTAAACCTGCACTTGAGTTTTACACCTTTCTATGTCTGTTTTTCTTCCCCTTGGAGCTGTTTGTAGAATTTTGCATGGAATCCAAATAAGGCTGACAGTGTTCTCCTTTTTATTAATTTCTTTTCCTGATGTATTTGCTCTCCTCTTCTTATGCTACCTCTCCTGACTGAGAAGCTGATTAGCAGCTTTTCCTACTAGATGAGATTTGTTCATTAATTCTTCCAGTGTCAAGGATAGACATTATTTTACCTCTGGGTTTAAACAGGTTAAACATCTTAAATTTCCTCCACCCCCATGTACATGATTTTATTACTCTTTATTATTTTGTTGTCTTTTGTGCCTGATGAAGATTTTAATTGGAGATTTCCACACAGAGTTTTTTCCAGCTGATGATACTATTTTTTTTTTTAGTTTATGTAGTCAGTGGATTGAGCTAATTCAGCCCCGTCTCCTCTTTTTGGCCAGAGGAGCTTTTCACCAGCCTTAAATTATCATGCTGGCAGTAAAAATGCCAATAAAATATATTGCTGCGAAGTGGCTGAATAACAGCAAGGCATCACCAGTAGAGCTGTCAGATGTGTGGCTCTTACATTATGCAGGCTGTTTGCTCGCTGTCATTGCTAACCTGCTGCATTGTGTGGCTGGCATCTTCCCATTTCCTCCAGGGGTAACCAAAACAAAGGTGGCGTCTTGATGTGCCAACAGCTTGCCCTGCTGTTTAAAAGTGGTAGAAGGTGCTGACAGATGGCATGAATGAATTACTTTAGAAAACCACCTGAAAAGAAAACCTTCCTAGCCACATTAACAATTAAATAGATAAGAAAAATCATCATCCAGACTAATTCTTTCTCTTTGTGTGGAGCAGGCAGGGTTTCCCTCCTGCAGCAAAGGACTGAGGGGTCCTATATATGCTTATATATTTCTCTCTGGAAATGGTCTGATTGCTTCAAAGTCAATCACAAGGGTTGCTAGAGAGAACAAGTGAAAAATATTTGCTCTCCCCTTCATTCTGCTAGGGCAAGCACGATGCCTTTTTATAGCAGTTCCAGCCTCAAGAGCCAGAGGTAATAGCTGACCACCAAATTTTGTTTCTGCTTGGCTCTTGCTTCAATTTATTGATTATCATTCAGGAGCAGAAAACAGAACTTGACTTGGGAAGTTGAGTAGCTTTCTGATTTCCCCTGTGTGCCTATGAATACTGCAGAGCCAAGTCACTGGTGGTAGGGGGGCTCCATCCACTGTACTTTGGTGAGGAGTGTTACAGTAGAGAAAATGAGCTAATGAATCCTGTTAACTATTCTAAAATACGTTTTCCTGGGAATTTCCAGTACTGGTGATACTTTTCTCTAATATATTTTCGTTGCTGGAGAATGAATGAACAGAAAGCATTTTTTTATTTTTTCATCTTTTCAGTGTTATTTCTGTCCAGTGTATTCACGGTTGGGTACCTTTAAATTGTTAAACAGGAGCTGCTCTGTTCTATTGTATTTACAGGAGCAGAACTACCATTAAATAAGGCTTCCTAAATTTCTCTTTCTTTAATTGAAACCTCCTGAATGCAAACACTCTTAGCCAGTTCAGTGCTAAACCGAAATTTATGTTAGTTTGGGCTGTGTCCCGTACCATGCCCGTGAAGGCACGTTATTGCCAGTTCTCATAATTTTGTTTAGAAATGTAATAATGTTTGCTAGTATTTTTGAACTCCAAGGGATCAGTTTATCACAGTCGTTCACATTTGTGATGTACGGTCTCTTTGAGGTATACTTTGATAAGAGCCTGCAGAAATTTTTTGTAAAACTTTGCAGCATAGTTCTGACAAGCGGTTGAGAATCCATGTTGTGGAGCTCCATGGGAGTTTGCATTGAGGCTAATGATTTTTTTTAAATAAAAAAATCCATTTTTTCTATGTGTAATTTAAGACCATATAAACTTGATACTTGTGCAGAGCACTTAAACATACTTTCCAATCTTAGAGAAGATTTCCCATTGTTTTCAGCGGTATACGCGGAGACACAGAATGAACATACAATGAATACATTACCTGAATATTTAGGAAGGGCTGGGGAGGAGGCTGCAGTGCAAAGCTGAACTGCCATCTGTTTATTTTCAGTGCATAACTTGCAGGTGTAGGTAATCTAGTGACTACTCCAAACACGTTCCCACCTGTTTACATAGTTCTCTGTGTGCCTGTGACTGTAATCCTTACACTGCATGATGCAATGAAGGCAGTTTTGAAAGAAAGAGGGAAAAAAATCTAAAAAGAAAAGCAATTAAATTTTCACTTTAAAGAGTGTAAGTGGAGCATGCGGTAAAGCTCTTCCAAATTAGTTGGATAACAGTAATTTTCAGCCTGCTTTCATTTGCAAAATACATTTTTCATAGTTTCTGATGTATACAGTCTTATTAACAATTACAGTGGACTGTTATGTCTTGTTTCATTTTAGGATTAGGGCAAGGGTATTGAGAATAATGTTGTGTGAGCTATGAGTTTTGTTACTGTCCTAGCTTTCGAGAAAACTTTTGCTTATTTTACAAAATCTTTATTGATCCTGAGTTAGTACTTTGACTGTTCTTGTTGTGGTGTCTTCCAGTGTTTAACAGGATTTGTGCATCCCAGGCTGATTTTCTAAATTGACTCTGTTGTGGTTGTCTTTTTTCATTTTACCTAGCTTCTAACCATCCTACCAAAGAAGCTCTAAATCCAATACAGAATTAAAGTTTAGCCCTTAAACACAACTGCAAATGTCCTCTGGCAATCTTGTATTGAAGAAGATGTTAAGGAGAGAAATCCTGCTATGAGAAAGGAGTATAAAATTTGTGAAAATCCGCATAGAACATTTCTTCTCCCTTTCCACCTGCCCTATTTGTAGTAACATGCTAATGTGCAACAGGGTACAAAACCAATATAGCAGTTTTGGACAATTTGAATTTATTTGCTTTTTATGAGCCTTGGAGGTCAGGAAATGCAACTTGTGAAGACTAAAGGAAGAATGCAATTTTTCTACTGGAAATAGGACAATTGATAAAGATTAACAAATAAGCTGGACTTGTAGCTTTGTATCATTTGATAAACCGAAAAATAAGAATCCCAGGGCAAAAATTAATTATGAAATGACAGGGGGCCTGAGGCTATACTTAAGATTAGTCAGCATTGACTTGCCTAATGCCAAAGCACAGGTCAAAGAACGTCCTTATGGATAAGAGATTAAGCAAAAATCTTGCATGTATTAGGAGTTGAATAAATGGATTAAGTATCAACAGATGTTAGTTTAATTACAAGCAGGCTCCACTTGTGACTGAAATTATGTGCTTGGTGCATTACAGAACAAGACAACAGCCTGGGCTTCAGCTGTCTTACAGTATATCAATAACACATTCCTAATTGGCAGTGATAATTCGATAGCAAAGGTTCCTCCCCTCCTCATAGACCTTCTCTCTTTCATCTTGCAATTCACAGGCTGCTGCTTCCCCAAATGGCTCACCATCCCTTCTTCAGACAGCAAGAGGGTGTTGAAGTGGGGGAAGGCTTGTGCCCGGCGCCTGCAGTAATTCCTCCATCTCTTGCATTAGGACAGTGCAGACAGAAGAAGCTTTATGGTCTGTCCATTGACTCTTAAATTTAGTGGTGAACTTTGTAAAGCAAAGTTGTCCTCTTCCCTCTCCCTTCCCCTTTTTATATCGTGCTTGAATCCTCAGATTAATTCTTCTGTAAAACTTTCATATGATATTAAAAGAATTATTTTTTTCACTGCAAGTCAATTAGAGGATCAGGTTTAATTTCTTCTAGAGGAGGCTTTCCTACTTTTTCATGTTGCGGTTTGTTTTAATGTTTCATTATTCTGTGTCTTCGGGCGGATAATTGCTTGGACTGAGGTAAGTAAGGCTATGAAATGTTGACTTGACTAAAAATGCAATGATTTTATCTGACTGAATTAATTCCAGGCTTAAGCTATGCAAAAGAACTTGAAAATAGTTTCAAATAAAAAATTACAATTCTAAGAAGTAGGTAGGATATCACCTGTTTAACTTGGGAACAGTGGAACAAAGCAGTTACGATCATTTGTAATATTAAACTAGAAACATAATACATGGTTTTGTGAGCGGATGAGAATAAGGTGCTTTCATCTGTAGTCCTGAATATCAAACAGAATAGAACCTTATTATAGTGTTTCTTTGTATTAAGGCATTTATAAAAGTGAGGTACAGTATCTCTGGCATTGTTGAACAGAAGTTGTCCATATCATGTCTACAAAAATATTCAGATCAGAAACAAGATTTTTATGAGTCAAAATTACATATTGATGACATTTATAATTCATCATTGACGTTCTTTCCTCGGGTTACTTTTTATTTATTACATCATCTACCAGTAAGTCTCCTGTGCTATATCAGTGTAGTATATCAGTACTTACTGATGTCATGATCATCAAGCTTCACTAAGCTTCTGTAGATGGTATACTTATTTAGAACTTCTCTTCATTTGAGACACGAACATATTATTGTAGAGGTTTCACAAATACTTCCACTTCATGCAGATCTGTAAAATTAATCAGAACATATTTATATTCACAAGTCACCAAAAAGAAACCTTGTGATTGAAATAACACACATTTTAAAAAACAGCTGTCCTGGAGGTGGCTGACGGTGAATATATGTTACAGTATTTAATGTGAAAACTATCCAATGTCTTTTTCAAAAAACTCACCAAAGCAAAGCACCACAATGAATTTTGTTAATGGCTAATATTAAAAGGTATATTTTGAAGAGAGTAAGACTTACGCATTGGCATTTGCAAACCTTTTGAAGTGTCAGCATGGGAAATCATATGAGATTTGAACTGTAGTTATGATTCTTTTAATATCCTTTTAAAAATCTGGTTTGCATCATATTCATTTTTACATTTGGCTGTATTAGTGCAGCTGAAGTTTAAGTCATAATGGTGAGCCTTTTAACTCAAGTTACAGATTAAGAAAAATATGATTAAATCCTGTGTCTAGATTTTTCTTTCACCCATCTGATGTTACCCTGAGTATAATTTATTAATAATAATGGCTTATCTCCTCTGAAGTTCTCGCTTTCTGTTATGCTTTCAGATCTGGTTTCCCAGAGTTTATTTAAATATTCATCAAAAATGCTAATGCAAAATAACATTTGAACTCTTTTAACGGTGAGCATCTGACTTTGAGCATTGTATCTGAAATATGGGAAGTCACAAATGAAAATGTGCAGATATTGAAGAAGCAGCCTGTTTGCAGCATGTGCACCCGATGAAGTATTGATACTGGTTGAGGAGCTTAGATTTTGATATGAGAGAGCTGTGGTAGTTTACCTCAACCTGACCTAAGCTAATGCCTCTCATGTATCCTGTTATGGGGATTCAGATTTTTTCCTTTTCCATTGTCTCAGTAGGGACCATGTGGACATGGCCCACTTATTCTGCCTCACTGGGTAGAATTAGTAGTTTTTGTTGGCAGGTGCAAACAAAGAGTAGTGAGGGCAGTGTGAGCAGCAGCAGCGTCTGAGGGAGGCAGAGACAAGCTGGTAGAAGTGAGCAGGGGAAAACAAGAGGCAGGCGGAGGAACTCCAGCTAGTCGTATTGCAATTTGGGCTTTGGAACCTGTCTGCAAGTTGTAGGTTGCCAATATCTGAGAAGATACCCTTTCCCACATAAAAATCCAAGCAAAACTCAATTTCAGGGAAGCTTGTAAGCCTCCTGTTATGTGAATGTAAAGGTAGCTTCTGAAGATGACTTCTTTGATGGTATTTGTTAGCTTTCTGAAATTTTGAACCAGTGCTAGCTATGAATTTATTTGGTCTCAGGCCATAGATGTCTGTTCTTCAAGTCCAATGTACTTCACAGAGGGGGGGGGGAAAAAAGTCCTTTTTACTGGAGACAATGTTCTTCATACTAATGCACAGCAGGAAGAATGTAGGAAGGACTTTTTACTGTTTATCTTTCAAACTGCCCCTATCCTTGGGAAATTATAATTTTCAGAAGATTTGGGAAATCCATGAGGTCCATAAAGGCTATAAACTCTTCTCCAGTTTGTATTAGTTCTGGAGACTGGTGTGCAGAAGGGTTTGTGCGAATAATGCCATCATGATGATCTTTTCTTAAAGGTGCTCTTCTGCTTGTCGTTTAATCTTAGAATTATAGAATCATAGAAAGTTTTGGGTCGGAAGGGACCCCTAGAGGTCATCTAGTCCAACCCCCCTGCAGCAAGCAGAGACACCGCTAACTAGATCAGGTTGCTCAGAGCCCTGTCCAACCTGGTCTTGAGTGTTTGCAGGGATGGGGTCTCCACTACCTCTCTGGGCAACCCGTTCCAGTGTTTCACAACCCTCATTGTAAAGAATTTCTTCCTTATATCTAGCCTAAACCTACCCTGTTTTAGTTTAAAACCATTACCCCTCGTCCTGTCACTGCTGTCTCTACTAAAAAGATTGTCCCCATCTTTCCTATAGTCTCCCTTTAAGTACTGAAAGGCTGCAATCAGGTCTGCCCGCAGCCTTCTCTTCTCCAGGCTGAACAAGCCCAACTCTCTCAGCCTGTCCTCATAGGAGAGGTGCTCCAGCCCTCGGATCATTTTAGTAGCCTTCCTTTGGACCCGCTCCAACAGTTCCATGTCCTTCTTGTGCTGAGGGCTGCAGAGCTGAACGCAGTACTCCAGGTGAGGTCTCACCAGAGCAGAGTAGAGGGGCAGAATCACCTCTCTCGACCTGCTGGCCACGCTTCTCTTGATGCAGCCCAGGACACGGTTGGCCCTCTGGGCTGCCAGCGCACATTGCCGGCTCGTGCAGCTTTTCGTCCATCAGTACCCCCAAGTCCCTCTCAGCAGGGCTGCTCTCGATCCTTTCATCCCCCAGCCTGTATTGATACCGGGGATTACCCCGACCCAGGTGTAGGACCTTGCACTTGGCCTTGTTGAACCTCATGAGGTTCACACAGGCCCACCTCTCCAGCTTGTCCAAGTCACTCTGGATGGCATCCCGTCCTTCTGGTATCTCAACCGTAGCACTCAGTTTGGTGTCATCTGCAAACTTGTTGAGGGTACACTCGATGTCGCTGTCCATGTCATTGATAAATATATTGAACAGCACCGGTCCCAGTATGGACCCCTGAGGGACTCCACTCGTCACTGGTCTCCATCCAGACGTTGAGCCGTTGACCGCTACCCTTTGGCTGCGACCATCCAACCAATTCCTTTTCCACTGAACAGTCCACTCATCAAATCCATGGCTCTCCAATTTAGAGAGAATGATGTTGTGGGGGACCGTGTCAAAGGCTATACAAAAATCCAGATAGATGATGTCCATTGGTTTTCCGTTGTCCACCCTTGTTGTTACACCATCATAGAAAGCCACTAGGTTGGTGAGGCAGAACTTGCCCTTGGTGAAGCCATGCTGGGTGTCTCGAATCACCTCCCTGGCCTCCACGTGCCTTAGCATATCTTCTAGGACAATCTGTTCCATGATCTTCCCAGGCACAGAGGTGAGGCTGACAGATCGGTAGTTCCCAGGGTCTTCCTTTCTACCCTTTTTGAAAAGGGGCACAATGTTTCCCTTTTTCCAGTCACTGGGGTCTTCCCCTGACTACCATGACTTTTCAAATATCATGGAGAGTGGCTTGGCAACTACTTCAGCCAGTTCCCTCAGGACTCTGGGATGCATCTCATCAGGTCCCATGGACTTCTGTACGTTTATGTTCCTCAGAAGGTCCCGAACCTGGTCTTCACTTACAGCTGGAGGGATTTTACCCTCCTGGTCTCCTGCATGCCATCCATTGACTCGGGAGGGGTGAGGAGAGAGGTTGCCAGTGAAGACTGAGGCAAAAAAGTTGTTGAGTACCTCAGCTTTCTTCTCATCTGCTGTTACCAGTTTGCCGGTCTCGCTCATGAGTGGGGGTACGCTTTCTTTGACCATCTTTTTCCGGCTGACATACCTGTAGAAGCCCTTCTTGTTATTTTTCACATCCCCTGCCAAGTTCAGCTCCAGCTGTGCCTTGGCCTTCCTGACCCCATCCCTACACAACCGGGCAGCTTCCCTATACTCTTCCCAGGAAGCCAGTCCCTGCTTCCACTGCCTGTGCAGTTCCCTCTTCTTCCTTAGTTTGACCAGCATCTCTTGCCTCAGCCATGCCGGTCTCTTCCCATCTCTGCCCGACTTCTTACACTTGGGGATCGAGAGCTCTTGAGCTCTGTGGAATACATCCTTAAAGACCTGCCAGCTCTGTTCTGTTCCCCTGTCCCTGAAGACCATTTCCCAGGGAGTCCTTCTGACTATCTCCCTGAAGAGCTGGAAATTTGCCCTCCTAAAATTTAGGGTCCTGACTATGCTCTTCATTATTCCCATTTCCCTCAGTAGCGTTAGTTCCACCAGCGTGTGGTCACTGCAGCCCAGGCTACCTCCGATCTTGACATCCCCAACAAGCTCACTCGCACTGGTGACCACCAGGTCTAGTATCGCATCCCCTCGGGTAGGGGTGCTTATTACCTGGCTTAAGAAGTTGTCCTCAATGCATTCTAGGAACCTGCTGGATTGCCTACAGCTTGCCGTGTTGCTTTTCCAGCAGATGTCGGGGTGGTTGAAGTCCCCCAGTAGGACGAGAGCCTGCGAGTGCGAAGCCTCCTGGAGTTGGAAGAAGAACGCTTCATCAGTCAGCTCCTCTTGATCTGGCGGCCTGTAGTAGATACCAGCCACTAGGTTCCCTTTGTTGCCTCTCTCTCTGATTCTTACCCATAAGCTTTCGACCTGCTCGTGGCTATTCTTCAGGGAGAACTCTTCACTCTGTAGTGTTTTCTTGATGTAAAGGGCAACGCCCCCGCCCCTCCTTCCTCGCCTGTCCCTTCTGAACAGCCTGTAGCCATCAAGAGCTACATTCCAGTCGTGGGATTCATCCCACCAAGTTTCCGTGATGGCAACCAGGTCGTAGCTTTCCAGCACCACGGTCGCTTCCAACTTCTCCTGTTTGTTTCCCATGCTGCGTGCGTTTGTATAGAGGCATTTCATCTGAGCTGTCGGCCTCATTACCTTCATAGCAGAGCACCCCTTTTTTCCCTTGAGGTGTTTCGTGGGTATTTTCTTGTTGGCACCTGATACCTCAGGCGCCTCCAGCTCCCTTCTGCAAGACTTCCACATTGCTGCAGTGTCCCTCGCATGCTGCTGGGCAACGGGTTGAGGGCTCCTACTAGCCCCCCATCCCTCTAACCATTGTGTATCCTCCCCTAGCCTGTCACTGTCAAGCCTGATAGGTTCCCCTTCCCCCTTCCCCTCTAGTTTAAAGCCCTGTCAATGAGCCCCATGAGCTCCTGGGCAAAGATCCTCTTCCCCCTTTGAGAAAGCTGGTTCCCATTTGATGCCAGCAAGCTTGGTGCTGTGTATGTCATCCCATAGTCAATGAACCCAAAGTTGTGGCGGTGACACCAGTCACGCAGCCATGTGTTAATAGACTGAGTCTGCCTATGTCGCTCAACGTCTCTGCCCACCACTGGAAGGAGCAATGAAAAGATAACCTGTGCTCCAGATTCCTGTACTAATCGTCCTAGGGCTTTGAATTCTTTTTAATTACCCTCAGGCTACTTACTGCAACTTCGTCCGCACCCACGTGGAAGAGCAGCAGAGGATAATAGTCTGAGGGTCGGACCAGTCTAGGAAGTTTCCTAGCAATGTCCTTGACCCGTGCTCCCAGGAGGCAACAGACTTCCCTGAGAGGAGGGTCTGCCCGGCATATTGGACCCTCTGTTCTCCTCAGCTGGGAGTCTCCTACAACTATGACTCGTCTCTTCCTCCTTGTGGAGCTGGTAGTAATAATCTTCATCCAGACTCGCGCCTACTTCCATACTGGGGAAATGGATGGAAGGGGCAGGGGTACCAGTTGTAGCTCTTGCAAGTGAGATGTGAAGAGATGGATTAAGTAACTTCCACACAGATAATGGCTTTAATTATTTCACAGTTATAGCCACCTGGCCTTCACATGGCCTCCCAACGTCTGTTTCCTTTCCAGGGTGCCTGGGGATGATAGATACCAGTAAAGCGGAAGTAGAAAAGGGTTGTATCTGGGGAGGGGGGAGCAGGTAAAAGGAGGGGGAGGAGCATTATCTGAAGAGTGGCGTTGTTTTAGGTTTTACGTTGAATGTGCCAAGTGAGAAGACAGTATTTGAAGTCTTGTATAGTTCAGAAATCTGTCTTTGTGCTTTGCTTGTAAAATGCTGCAATAAAATCTTCCAGATTAGCAGAGGTTATTCTTAACTCACGTGATAAGTATTTTAGGTTTCAGATTTTGAATGAAATACATCCCAGCCTTAAACTATTTTGGCTTATGTGTTACTTGTTAGTGTTTCAGTGTGTTTTCAGACCTCCTGTATGCAGACACAAATGACATAAACACAAAAAGTACAGCATAAATATTTGCAGATGGGTATGGCATAAGGACAGATGTTCCCACTGGGCATTTTGTGAATCTAAGCTCAATTTACGTTTGTCAGGGAAGAACACAAAGATGCTTGTCTTTTCTATTTCTCATCTCACCCACGCGCACTGTGATAAAGACGTTATTTCTCTTCTATTTCTTTTCCTTGGTTGAAGGGCAAGAAAATGTCTGTCTAGCACTTAACAATTTAGCAAGTTCCTGCTGTTGCCAGTGGGTCTGGTGAGAGTGTGCTTTGATGGTTTATGAAGAGGTCTAGTGTAGATCCAAAAGGATGCAGGTACTTGTACCATAGTGATACTAAAACTAGCTAGAGATTTTCTGGATGGCCTGTTCTTACTAGCAAGAAGAGACAGTTAAGAGCTTTGACTTTTTTCTAATATTCTTTGTTTAAATGTTGGCTAGACCTTCTGTCACCCTCCAGCAGCTGAAAACTTGGGACTGAGTACTTGCTGGGGAAACCAGTGAGGTCTGGAGTTGACAAATACTCTGGAATGGGGAAATAGTTAGGCAAATATGAAAAACAACTTGGTTAGAGTCATTTGGCCTGACAGTGAGGGCATGATGAGCAAGGAGACTAGAATAAAGACCTAGTGATGGCAGAGAGGATGGCAATTTTTTTTGTTAGGCACCTTTGTGTTAAGGAAAAATTATTTTTTTGTGGGGTGAAAGCCTGAGACAGCGAAAAAGAGGAGGTGGGTAGGTGAAGAAGAGTCCTGGGTGACTAGAAGGTGGTGTGGATAAGGAGCCTAGGGTGAGAAAGCTTTGGTCTGGGAGGATCATGGCCTTAGCCAGCCCGCAGCGACAGGAAGACTCAGCTCATTCAGAAAAGGGGTAAGGGCTTAATTCTGGTGGCTTTGAGTTTCTGTGTGCTTGGCTTTACAGCCTTAGTGTTCATCTGCAGGCTAACTCAGAACATACAAAGTAGCTTTCTGTTGTTTTTCTGTCTTTTGAATTGATTAGTTCAGTGGGAGTTGGAAAACATCTGAATTTGACAAATCAGTCGTCAGAAAACAAAGCAGCCATGTTCGTAGAAGTCTCTGGTCTTGGAGATTAGGCCACAGAGATGTGCTAAATGCCACACGAACTCGCATTCTGTCAGAAATGCCTCTTGCTAGCTTGTGCTGTATAGCTCCATAGGACAGTTTCTCACTGGAACCATTATGGCTAATATGAGTAGCATCTTTTGGGTAGCATTGATAGCATTAGGGAATCTTGTTTACAATGAAACAGCCAACTTTGAAAGAGTTGAACTAATGGTTTATGGGGATCATGATTTTCTCTATGAGGTGAGAATACTTGCAAAAAACTTCTTCATGATGTACTTTATTTCAGTCAATGTGCTACCAACTTTCTGTTTGTCCTAGCAAAATTAACATGGTGGATTTAGATTGTGTTAAACATGAATTTTCTGGGTTTTTTTTAGCATTTGCCACCATCTCTAATTTTCAGAACACAGATCTCATCTTGGGGAATATGAAGAATTGGATTTGTCAGATTAGGTTGTAGTAAATATCTTTCAATTACCTAGTTTATGTTGCTGCAGGCTTTAATAGGAATGATTGTCTGTTTTATGGCAAGTAAAAATAGTCCTTAATACTTGGTCTCAGCTGTACTGATCACTGTGTGAAATAAATTACCTCGCATGCATGCCTATTTCAGAGACAAAGGCAAGTAAATTATAGTCAGTGTTAAGATTCTCTTAACTTCTCCCAGTCAAAATACATTTTATTTTCATAATGTGGTATCACCTGCATGATAGTGTCGTCTTTGTGACAGGATAGTTCTGAAAAGTTTGCTGTCAAGATGGCTGTGATAGGGAAAGAGGTCTGGAGATCTTTATATGCTTTCTCATGGTCTAATCTTACCTCTCACTTCCAAATACAGCTAAATTTTGGTGCTACAGGATTCAATTAAATTAATTTGTGCTATTTTCTGTATTCTTGCAATTTCTGTTTCACATTATCTTGCTTGTGGATGATGGTCGACATTCTTGGTATTTCCTGTCTTGCTTATGATCAGCCTTTTAAGCTGTTTGTGAAGCAAATTGGAACTCTCATAAATAAGTACATAATAGATAGTATTTAATTTTTGTAATATCCTAGTCACATGTTTTTTCCTGCCTAATATTCCACAATACTATTTGGGAAGAAAATTTGTAGCAAGTCTGTTGAAGTCTTTCTTTCAGCAGTGTTGAACTCTGGATGAACAGAGGAAAAAAGATAACTCTTTTATTTTTCATTCCTAAAGAAAATTCTGCATTTCAGAACACCTTGAAAATAAATTGATGAAGAAACAAGGTATCTATGAAACTGCTAACAATGATTCTTGACTTTTTTTTAACCAAGTGTGTGAAGACAGCAGATGATTTCACTGTAAAGGAGTATGCAGTCCAGAATGAGTTTGAAGTTTTGGTTGGGTAAAAGTGATTGTAATTTATACAAATGAAGGAAGTCTGTGATAATTTATTGATGTCTTGTACATATGTGTTTTGAGTATTCGAATGATAGACAACTAATGTATTTTATGGGAGGAGTTTAGTTAAATTGTTGTCAGCTTCGAAAGACATGAACAAAACTCCCTTGTGTTTTTCTGTTAAAAATACCTTTAAAAAATTCTTGCTTTGGTGTAGAGAGTGATTAACTCTGTGTTCTCCCTGTGTCACGTTTTAAAATTTGTTGCTCGCTCATTGTTAGCCAACTGACGTGTTGCTTGATACCAGCATTTTCATTTAGCTGAAAGCCAGTAAAGCCTATTTCTTAAACAGTTAATGGGAAAGGGCCAGGCAGGACTAGTGTGCTCCTGGGAGGTGCCAGTGGCTTCCCAGAGCTAGTGGCACTGTGCCTGCATCCCAAGGCCGCTGAGCTCCTGTGAGTTCATCATTTCTTCCTGTCAGTTGTGTTACGTAGCTCCAGCTGTGGAGCTGCCCTTGAGTTACTCAGGAGGCGCGTAAACTAATGGAGCCACAGATTGGCTACCCCTAATCTTTTGCATGGAAAATGGGTAGTGAAGGAGGTTACAAAGGAAAGATGAGAATGTGGTTCATGAGGTAGCTGAGATCACAGTTGTCTGAAGTAGAGGGTAGGTGGTTTTCCTTGTTTATCTGTTTGTTTTCTGAAATCTCAGCTGAATTCACTAATTGTTTCTTCTCTGTGATTTTGATTTACACTAATGTAGGGAAAAGACTAAGAGCTGGGATAGTGGAGGATGCTGTGAGACTGATGAATGAAAAGGGAAGCTGGAAAGTTGCCTACGAGAGATGTTGTCAAATTCGTAGACAGAAAATTTCCGTTAGATTTTGCAGGTGAAACTGGCTGAAGACCTGCCACTCAGTGGTTTAAAAGCAGTAATGAAGGAAAACTTTAAAGAGATATGAAGAAGTAGAAAATTCAGGAAATACAGTAAAAGAATAATAATAATTAAAGAGAGTAATATTAAAGCATGCGTCTGACAGTGTACTTGGAACTGCAGAAATGTGACTTGTATTTTAATTAAAAAAGCTATGCAGCTATACTAATCAATGTGTTTTAATGATGCTTCTGCCAAAGACAGAATGTGATACTAAATTCTAATATGCAGCTACAGATTCTTGTTTATTTTAAGGTCCACAGACGGATCCAGATATTGATCTAAAGACAAACTCCTTATTAGTATTTCTCTCTGAGCAGCATATTTCTATTCAGCAAACCAAATCCCAGATGAGTAATGATGCATAATTCATTGCACTAATCATACAAATTAGAGATGAGCCCAAAGAGAAATTATATCTGAGAAATGTGTCTCTGTGCACAGTGGTGTTTGGGGACTGGAACTTGTGATTGCTGTGCCTTTCCAATGGCTTAAACTCAAATCCAGGATTTCAGAGAGTTCGATGTCTTTATGCTCACTTTGAAGGGTTACCTCTATTCTAACCTAGAATTCTAATGAAATAATTTTTTTTTTTTTAAATATGTGATCTCAAGGGGAGTTGAAATTAGCAGCCTGTCAGGAAGCAGGATTTTTGTTTGCATGCAAGACGGAGTGAGGAGGTGATTTTTTACTTTAGGAGAGCATCACTACAGAATTCATGCATATTTTAACGCAATCATAGCCATTGCTTGTTTCTAAAATAATTTAAAATGTTTTACATTGAGTTGGAATTTTTTGTGTGCCTTTTGCTCTTTCTTTTGACACTCAACTAGAAGAAATAGGAGTTGATTGCATAATGTGTATGACTTCATGCCACTTGGTATTTTGCCATTGAGATTTCACGCCCTGCAGGGATTAACCTATCTGTCATTATGCGACATCTTACATTCCTCCCTATGAATTAGTGTAACTTGCTATATCTTTGCTTTTTTAGTTAATCGCAGAATCAGAAGCTGGAGATAGAGAAGCCCTCTTGGATTGCCCTAGCAAATACAAAGTTTTTCTCCTCAGCTGTGCTAGTCATGAAAATTTTCTGAAGCAAATTTCTTTTTCATTGGGAGTTGCCAATTAGTTAAAACAGATACTACTTCCACCAAGTGACATTCATTTCTGTGAGCTTTTAAAAAAGTTCAGAGACCTGAACAATGCTGAAAGCAAACCTGCTTTTCAGGTAGCTTACCAGTCTACCACTAACGTGTGAGTTGAGCAACCGTATTTTGCAGCCTACTCTGGGTAAGAGGCCTTTGGGTTCTTTACTCGGCTTTAGTTTCTCACTCCTTGTCAGTCTGGACGTTAATTTGGGTACTATGGCTAAACCTGATGCCCAAATTGCGCTCCCACACTTGATTTAGTTTTGAGGATTTCTACAGCAGTTGATTTTGTTTGACAGTAGACCTTCTTTTCCCCACTCCTGTAGAATTTTATGCAAAATGGTAAGTAATACATTGCCACAGAATTTCTACTAATCTGCTCAAAGGTAATTTCTAGCTTCCTGAAGAGTAGTAAGTCCATCAGTAATGCACCTCATGTTGGTTTTGGGGGTGGGATTACTGAGGAAGGGAAAAAAAATTTACTGTTTCTTCAATTCAGATAAGGTCGGTTCACTTAGCAATCCAGTATGTAATGCACTCGCCCTTCCTGCTCGGCGTGCTCTGCCCTTCAGATATCTTTTTATAGAATCTTCCGCTTTGCCTTAGTCAAACCATTAATCTCTCTTAATCTTGACAGAGATAGTTAACTTCACTCCCCAGTAATATACTCTGTGGACTCCCTCCAGTGTTTTGTTAGTATTTTAGCAGTCCAAAACTAAAAGGTTATATCCAGACTCGGTGGCACAAGGTGTATATACACAGGGCTATTGAGTCTCTTTAACTGAATGCCAACTTACATAAAGCATGATTTAAATATAAATAATATGATGGAAAAAGATTACACAGAACATGTCACAAGTTTGTATTGTGTAGCACTGATGAATAAACAGTATAAATATCTCAAAAGAATTCTTGTGAGGGCTTTTTTGGGTTTGGGACTTTGAGAATGCTTGTAAAGGTTTATGTTCTCGCACTGTGAGATCATGACACTTGCTTGGTATTCATGTGAAGAGGAAACCCAGTGGTTTGAAGTCACAATTTTTCTAGAGATCAAAATGACAGGAATAATCCAACCCCTACCCTTCTGTGATTCTGTGATTGCCTTGGAACTACAGTAGTTTATGTAAGAATAAGGTACAACAGGATGATTAGCGATGCATATAACTTGTTTGCTGTCCAGAATGTGTAGTGTTAATGTGTAATTGTGTTACAGTGATTAGAACTTTTGCAACGTGGGGGGAGGAAACCAGCCTGCTTATCATCACACGGTACAGCTGGAAGGATAAAGTCAGCCATTGCTCTTAACACACTAAATGACAATTTTTGATCTCTGAATATTGAGATAACCAACATTTATCATAAGGATAAGATATGCTTGAAATATTGTATAATTCCAGTTACTCTTAATTATTGATTCAGCCTGATTGCTGTTTACATGAGACATGCAGGCATATTGTCAAACTACTTATAATAATATTGATACAAGGGTATGTGGCTGGTCTAGCCTACGGTGTGTGAAAACACATGTATAAGTACTAGCATATCATTTTTATTTTTCATTAGAGGAATATTATTTGGGTTTTGTTTCTTTGGTGGTGCTGCTGGTTGTGTTTCAAGAACAAATAGGAAAACAAAGGGTTCCAGGAATAGCTTAAGTGCAGCATGCAGAATTGATTTCTGCTTATTATAATCTTGATGCTCTGATTCTGAACATCACTCTCCCCCCTCCAAAAAAACACCCTATATTTTGTTCTAGTTTCTTCATAAAGTAATCGTGTGCTTCTCCAAAGTCCCCTGAGATTTATCAGTAGTACAAACTCTTGGCTTCTTGAATCTTCCTTCAGCTATATGGGTGCACGCTGTAAAACTACCAATTCTTGCCAGGGCATATTTACACTTAGCTGAGTTTACGTGATGGTGTTTGTGGTGAGGTGTTTTTTGCCCCCATGCCTGAGGGCAGAGTCTGCCTTGCCCATGGAGGAGAGAAGCATGCACTTCTCATCTGTATCCAGAAGAGTAAAAATAGAACCAGAGAAGACATTGCTTTCTGCTGACCACGATCTTAACATGGGTGACTTTGAATGTTTATAGAAAAATGGGTCAAATGGAAGCATGTCAAGGATTGTACTTAAAGCATCTTTTGAAGTATCTTGTCTCCAAAGAATAGTCTTGGTCCTCTTGTTGTTGTTCCTAAGTGAATTAATAATAGGGACAAACAAAAAAAAGAATAGGCTAGTTCACTGAAATTGTGGCAGGGTTGTAGTACTAGTTGAATGCCTTGATTTTCTTGTTTTGGTGCTATACTATTACCAGCCCTGATGTTGCTGAAATAATCCTGGGCTAGAGTTTTACTCTTTCTCCATTTGTACCAGCAGATGGTCTTAACTTTCAGATGGACAGATCTGAATTCAAGAAATGTGGTTGAGTCTGTTTAAATCTGTATAAACTTAACAAAAAGAGAAGAATTTTACTTTTTTTGTTGTACTTTGGTGAATGGAAGTTTGCCTAGGTTAAAGGCTTTAGGATCTGGCTCAATGTTTAGTTTAAATCCTCATTTCCCAGGCACAAACTGTTCTAATAGAAGCACCCAGATGTTTTAGAATATGCTGCAACTGTATTTTTTGCATGCTCCAGATATGCTTTGACTGAAAAGAAATAGCAGATGTTTGAACCATGAGGTATAGTTTTCCTGAGGCAAACCTTTGCTGTGTTGCTGTAGCATGGTATGCCTACCTGGTGGACAGGGTTTTTATTGTTTTGAGGGGGATTTTGGTCTCTCCCTCCCACCTCATCCGACTCTGGGTACAGTGATCAAACATTAGAGATACAGGCTGCATCTTTTTGCACTAATTGGAAGCTAAATTTGGTGACAAAATAAAAAATATAGAATTGGAAGGGGTCAGAAATAACTCTTTTGATACTGAACTGAGGGAAAACTGACTTAAAACTACAGATATATTTTCATTATTGTGTCTGAGATGATCTGCCATTTTTAGTACCGTGTGTAGCTTCTACAGGCTTGGTTGTGGGGGGTTTTTTCAGTGAACTAAGAAGTGCAGGTGGCTGAGGTTGGAATGTTTGGGTACCAGTAGCACTCAAGTTTTACCAAGATTAAGGATTTCTTTGAGCCCAGAACTTTTGATCTCGAAAGCAGCATTGATTTAGAGCTCTACTGTTAATTCTTGGCGTATATTTTTTTTTTAAATAAGCATAAAAATGCAAAAAACTTTTAGATGTTGAATTTGGAGGGAAGTGATGTTTCCTCACTCACAGCATCTGAAGCTAATTTGAAATCTACTGATTCTGCTGCCTGCAAATAAACTGAAAGTCTGTTCCAACATCTGGGCAGGGTATTATTTTTGGAAATCCTGTGGACCGCTGAAAAAAATGGGATGGAGGACCCACTTTTCCTTACTCCTCTGCACAGGGTTGTTGGAGGAGAATAGAAGCTTTCTTCTGAAATGTCAGATTTATTATGCAGAGATCGCACAAAAAAGGGTGGGGGTCAGATTCAGGTTGCCAACTCTTCCCAACCACAAAACAGGATGTGCTCCCCTCTCCCCGCCCCAGGACTCTGTGTAATAATCAAACCATTCATACTCGTTTCAATCAGCATTTTAGTACTTGCCTTTTTTTAAGCTCTTCAAATATGTCTTAGCTAAAAGCTGATAAATGACTTTTGGCTTACTGAGTTGACATTCATCTTCAGGAAAATGCTTGCATTTTTGGCATGATGGATGAGCTAAATTAACAAAAATGTATAAATTTAATTAGGAGTCTTCCTCATGCATAATCACAAATACGTTGCATGCTTTTCTAAATCTGGAGTTAAGACTCTAAGTGTGTGGCAAGCATATCAGCCACTTCACTATCCGTGTTCTGTATCAACATCAACAAAGGCAGCCTTGTGAGGCTGTACGATGCAGGATGCAGTTCACGCAGCACTTCAGAGATTAGAGGTACTCCTGTCAAGCTTGATTCAAATTGTTTTCCAGACACAAAATAATATTTCTTCTTCTTTGGGTTATGTTGGGCTACAGTTCCCACTTTGGGATGAAACCGTTCTGTATTTGGCTCCTTTTGGAATTGCTTTTTTATTCCATGCTCAAAGAAACAAGTTTACCAGTTGACTAGTAATTTGTGAGGTGACTGAGAGTGTGAGAGCATGGCATGCACATTGTTCTCTTGTCATGCCGATGAATGGAGCTTAACTAAAAATCTGCTTACTTTATAAAAATTATACCCACAAACAAAACAGTGTTCCCAGACGTTTTGAGATGGTTGTATTTTAGATCTAATCTTGTTGGTTCAAGGTCACATAGCATAGTGCAAAAATTTTCTAAAGGACAGGTCTCTAGTCGGTTGTTCTGTTTTCAGAAATGGTTGGGTGTCAAGGATTTTGAGTCACTGTGGTTGATGGCGTTACAGTGGTTTGTAAACAAGCAATGTATTTTCTCCAATGCAGAAGCAAGTGTAGCTACTAGATTGTGGATACTGTTAAAGTTTATGAATTCATCTGCCCTTACTGCAACAGTCCTGGAAAGAGGACAGAAATGCCTGACTAAGGAGTGCAGGATCGGAGTATTGCTGTGCTCATTGGAGTGAGCTCCTTGGGGTTCCTGTTGTTTCCTTGTAGTTCAGGTGAGGCAAGCATCAAATTTTGTATGATTAACCAGTGAAGGCAGGTATTAGCTTGTTTCAGATCGCTATATAATGTTTGTTGGAATTTTAAGCTTTAAATTTGAACTTTGATTTTTCTGGAATTGCTGTGAATTTGAGGGAAGAGAGTAAGATGAAGTGAAGGGCAAGAGAAGCCTCAATGACTCTTCTAACTTAGAGGAAGAAGAAAAGCACCTAATGGTTTGGAATAAAGTATGAATTTACTTCTGCTATCTCTATAAAAACCTAATCTCCCCTTAAGGGCTGATGTGTTAGTTTAGTGATACCAGCACTATAAATTTAAACCAACCTGTTGGCTTAAAACATAAGACCACCAGGAAAGCAAATGTACTGTTTTCTTAAAGGGGTATCATCTTGCACTTGAGTTTTTTTTTGAGTGTCAAAAATTGGTGAGTTCAATCATAAATACAGAAACAAACATAGGTTTTAGACAAGATATGGTTGAGAATTCTGCGGCATTAATATTAGATTTATGGTTTCCTGTAATACAACCTACTATTAACACACATGTTCTCACCAGTATTTTTCTATTTGAATAAAAGTGTCTGTGGCTAAAGGGCCATCTGTCTTAAGATCCTGTGTAAGGTTACTGGTGAAAGCATTTGGAGGCAGGTGAGGAGCATTAAATCTGTCATCCTGGAGGGTGGAAATACTGCTGTCCTCATACACTGAGGCTGCATCACTGGACTGCTGCTTGCCCCTTTACCACCTCTGTTATCTCAAAAGGCGTGGCTGTATTTGGCACGTGTGGACCTTTGCCTGAAAGGTGTTCAGGTGCTGCAGAGGTCGGCACAGTGTAAGAACGTAAATGTAGTGAGAACTAGTGACTCAATCCATGATGTTTTCAAGCAGAAAATTATGCAAATAGGGGAAAATAATGGGAAAAATGGTGCGAATATGACTAGGAGAGTAATTTTGACACTTCAGGATTCCCTGTTGCTTTGTGTGATTAAAAAAATGATCAATTCCAGAGTAAACTCTTGCTTGTATGTACACCTGCCACTATCTGGGAAGAGAGGCAAGAATTTCTTTTAGCGGAGAGGCTGTGCTTTTGAACTGCAGGTTTAGGTTTGGGAACTTGGGGTCACTTTGCTACAGGGCTGTCATGTAAATATGGTAAAGTCAAGTAATTTTCTGTGGTTTGGTTTCTTATTTGTATAAACCAGATAAGGATATTTCCCTTTTCCCTCGCTCTAAGTAGTCTTGTCTGCTGAAGTTGTCTGCTCTTTAATGTGCTTGGGTAGTCCCTACCACAGCGAGGTACTACTCTTGGTTGGATTTTTTTTTTTACTGGAAAGATTTCCACGTACTTCTTCTGGTCAGTGGGCTTTTAGAAAGATAATTCTGCATGTGTCTGGTTGATAATTAGAATTAAATCCTTCTCTTTAGCATACTTAGAGAAGTATTTGGTTTTTCCATATTTTACCCTCTCCTTTTTCATCTTTAAAGTTTCTCCTTCTGAGAAATCTGTGTGAAGGTGGGGAGGAAGCAACAAATTGAAAGAAAGATATGAAACTAAACGCAAAATGTCTTTTTGATTTTACTATGAGTAGAGTTGACATTAGTGCTTTTCCTGAAATCCTAAGTGACATAACATTCCCAATGAATTCGCAACTCAAGTGCCACTGAAAGTTTCTTGCTTCTTCACCTTCTCAGCGATGTGCCTTGATGTGCTTGTGATGGTGACAAGACAAGGTGCCTTGTAAAAACTTCAAACAGTTTATTTCTGCATTTTAAGCACATAGTTGCACCGTTGTCTCCAGTAGGGTGTTTCTCGAGTTCCTGGAGACCCCTTCTCGTGGCTTTCCACAGGGTGCTCCCTGCTTCGGTCGTGCCAGCGCTGCGTGCCACAAGCATCTACGCTGGCATGACTGCAGCAATGACACTTGGCAGAAGAATTCCTTAAGCTTTGCTGCCAAGGGAAACACATGGCCCCGAATAAGAAGGCATAGGCTAACATGCTCCATTGCTTTGTTTGTGCATCAAGTATTTTGCCTTCAGAAAACAGTGCTGCTGTTTCCATGCCAGCAGAGCTGTCTTAGCTGTTAAATAATCTCGTGTCAGCTGCTGAAGAGGAAAAATGTTGGTGCCAGGAGCCCTGTGGACTGTGCTACTAGAGATTTGCTCAGTGTGGAGGCAGCAGCATCTGGAAGTCAATGCCTTCGCTGGCAGGTCTCAGCTGGGGCTCAGCAAAGGGCTGTTTTAATGGCTGGTAAAATTCTGCAGGCCCCAAGGTGGGATGATGACTCCACAGTGGTCAAGTCCAAGTGGGGTACGAATTTCTCTTGTGCCACTGATGGCAAATCATGTCTGTGTAGCTGGGGGCTGGGTATTCATCCTTCACTCTTAGACTGTACGACATCAAGAGAGTGGCTGTCCGTCACAGCTGCTCTGCTTCTCCTCTTTGATTTGAGTTGGAGACTAAATGGTAATTTAAGCATTTTCCAGTGGAATGGGGTTAGGCACTGTGCTGTGCTAACAACCCTTCAGTCACTGATAAACTGGATTTGAAAGGGAAGAAGTCTTTGAGACTGGATACCAAACTTGACATCCCACTCCTTAACAGCAGACAGATTTTATGTCCCTTATGGACGTGGTGTCTTCCGGAATGTTATCCGTGTGTCCCTTTTTTCTCATCTTGAATGGTTCCTCTACATGTGTTATTGACAAAGTTCACTTTCACAGTGTTTGTCACTATCTAGTTCTTTGGGTTTTTCAAAGCATTGGAAAGATGTGTTTCCTCGGGTATATAAGATACTAATTTCATTTCAGCTTAAGTGTTGAAGTGAAAATATCCTTACACCTCCTTGTCCTCTAGTGCAAAACAAGCCTTTTTCCTGGTATGATAGATAGCATACAGATAGTAAGGAAATGGATGCATGTGCATCCAGCATACTACAGAATATTTTCTCATTTTCTACAGGTACGAAAATACAAGCTGAAAATGGGTGAGCATGTTTTCTGAGTTGTTTTTAGCAGTTGTCTTAAAATCCTTACCTTAGATCATTTATTGGGGAATGGTGTCAGATGGGATTTTTCTAGAACTGTTCCAAAATTGGAATCCTGAGCATCTTCCGAATTGGTAGAACTCTGGGGGCAGTGATAGTATACTCTAGCATTTATAGAAAAGTGATTTTTTAAAAAGTAGATCATGATGCTCTAAACAAAGGATAAATGCTTGTAGTCAAGCAGGCAATCTCTTGCTGGTTATGAAATCACACTAACTGTAGCTTTCTTTAATGTATATTAGTATTAGAGTCCTAACTCATTATATGCTAGCAGCTGATGTGATGAATTTTGTGAATTTTTTTGCTGCTGGTGTGCTTTTATTCTGATCAAAGTGCTGAGAAGGCAGTTGTGCTTTTTTTTCCTCCTTTTTTTAAATGAGTATATTTGCTTGTAGCTATGATGAAATAGTTTGGAATTTTTAGATTCAAAACAATTTAGTTCTCAAAATTGTTCAGTGGCAAACCCCAAGAAAATTATGTGGGAACACTGAATATTCAAAATGAACTATAATGCCCCTTTGAAGTCTTTTATAAGTGAACAGTTAATTGCGGTGAGGGGTGATATTGTAAAAAAATAAAGTAGGAAAAAGTGCCACAGCTGCAGCTTCCACACCATAAATATTTCAGGCATTGTTTTCCCCTTTTCAAACTGAAAATTGGTTTAATTTTTCTTGATTTAAAAAACCCCCAACAACTAATTTATTTCAATGAATCCTTTTAACAACGGTTATTATTACTACTACTGCTGCTTATTGGAAGAACCTTCTCTTGCCTCTGTAGTAAATAGTCTCTCCTCCTTTGACGAAGTAACACATTACTAGAACAATAAGCTCGTAAGTGGCTGCTGTTCTTTCTGCAGCTTCATTTTCCCACTTCCATCACTTAATGTCATGTGGTAAAGCATGAAGTTAGTTAATTTTCTGGAGTGACAAATAAGACTTGACAAACTGACTGACTGTTGTACATTGATCTAACTGTTAATGAAGGGGATCCTCTGTGTTTGAACAAACCCCAACATTTTACTTACTCTGGCACATTTATGGAGCTACAAACTTCATCCAAGACTAATTCTGTTCAGTTTACTCATAAAGACCACTTTGAAATCCATGGTTTATGTTGCAACTGGTATAAATTTTGTCAGTTTACTGACAAAAATACTTTCTTGACCAGATAAAAATTTATACTAGTGGAACCACTCATAAATAAAGTTATAAGGATAGTGTAAATCTTTACTGCTGTTATCTTCACTGTGTATAGAACCTTTGTCAGTTGGGGATCGTTGGCTTCTCTGCAGAGATTGTGAAAAAAAACCACTTTTTTTTTTTACTTGAAAGACAGCTTGGTGTTTATGTCTTTCTTAAATTTTCTGGAGATGTTTAAATCAAATTTAATGTGCCCTTCACTTAATTTTAATCCTCCAGGATGTATACTTTGGCTCTTTCTCAGGAAACGGATCTTCTGAGATTCTCAGCGAACAAATGTCTCCAAATTTGAGATCTTGCCCAATTAAAGAGATGCTGGGTCTTTTTTTGTTTCTTTGGTTCTTGTTCTGTTTTGGTTTTTTAAGTGAGAAAAGTACACTATTTCATTTTGAGAATGAAGATTCACATTGCGACTCCCTGTACTGGTCTTCATGTGTTTAGAACATACCTAATGATGAGAAGTTTTTAGTATCTCTTTCTTTCCCTGCAACAAACAATCCTTTACTTTGTGATTAGCTGCATTGAGAGCACCAGAAGTTATGTGGTGGTAAGCTCAGAACCCTTATTTCCGTGGTGGAATGTGACTGCTTTACTTTTTATGCTGATGGGATACTGCATAATATCATTGAGTATCTTTCAGGACAGTGGCTTGACTCCAAAGAAATGCGTAGTCAGACTTCATATTGAGCCTAGCTATAAACAGATTAGAATTACTAACTGCGTGGGAAGTTTTCTTCAAGTTAAACTTCTTCTTAACTTCCCACATTCAAATATTCTTGGACAAGGACACAATGGTTTGTTATATAAACATGAAAGAGATATTAAATAATTTTGAATTTCCAGTCTTGTTCTTAAAATTTGGCTGGGAGCTTATCAAAGGTCTGGGGGAATGTCTGCAAATCGTATTCCAGGGCAAGAAAACATTGCTACAGATGACGTGTAATAGAAAATCGATATGTGGAAGAAGGCCTCCCACAAGTACCAGAGGTTTGGCAACCTGAACCAAGTACCATAGATTGCAACACTTTGGGGGCAGAGAAAGTGTTTGGAACAATGTGCATCGAAACAGATGCAGCATTAATAAATGTGCCTTGTTCTTTCTGAGGAATGCCCAATGAAGATGATGTTTTCTATTTTCTTAAATGGCTATATGCACTCTGTCTCTCTGAAAACTGTACAAAGCCATGGTCCTATTTCAATGGTAGGACTCCTCATAGATGTTTTTCAGTCAGTGCTATATAAGTGTTGCATTTGAAACCCATAGTAAAATGCATCTATCACAGAAGGTCTCTGTCTTGCAGAGACTGTGGTCACATGCATGTGAAATATTGAGAATCGGATGGGTTTACGTACCGCTTCTCCAGAATAAGCAATCTTACTCATCAAACCAGATTTGCAGTTATAAAGTCTCCCAACATCTCCCTGGGTTCTGCGATTCTTTCTGTTCTCCGTGATCCTTTCCTGGTTCCTAGATACAAGAAATAGTTCACAAGACAATTCATGGCATTCCTAAGTAAATTCCTATAGTAGATTGAAACTTAATTTCGTCACAATAAGAGAAAATTGCGTAGCATATTTTAAGGAGAGAAAGAAATGCACATTTCTTCTTCAAACAAAAAGTGATACATTATTTTGTACAAGAGACATCATTCTGGAATAGTGACACTGCAAGAATGAGGGGCTTGCATCTGCTTTACGCAATTGACAGCCTGGAGACAGCTATTTTTAAAGTTCTGTTTCCTTTGGTAAACACTGCGGCTTTGTAGCACTGTCTGAAGTGCTCCTTCATCACCCTGATTTATGGCTTGCAGTTGCAACCCTCTGAGCCCTTTTTCCAGTGATGGACCAAGAAAGGAAGTTTATCTGTCCTTTCTTCTACTGGAATAAATAATGGCAGTTTTAAACACTGCACTCATATTTGTAACTTCACTCATGATGCTCATATTTCTTAGTGTTAACACCTCTGTGATGTTTAGTTGTGTTTATATTCCCCAGAGGCATTTGTCTGGGTTAGTTTTTTTGCTGTGTCCTTCATCTGACTCAGAGTTTTTTAGGACTGGTGTCAGTGTAAGCAACAGCTGGCAAAAAGAATGACTTGGTTCTTTCTGCATCTTATGTCAATTGATTTATGGTGATTGATGTATTTTAGAAGACGATGAGTGTGGATGGCTGTGGGGGATTGGTAACATATGCCAAAATTTTCATTTCCAGTTGCTGGAAGAATTTGGCTGAGTAGCTGTTCCTGGTGTCTGATAGCTTCTTAGCGGCTGGAAATGAAGGTCTTGGTCCCTTTCTGCTTGTGGAGATCTCACTGTCTCAGAAGTGTCTCTGCAGCTGTCCCTGGCTGATGTTGTGTTTAGCAGTAGCATTGCGTGACATTTGGTAGTCATCTGTGTTCTGTGTTTGCTGTTATTTTTAGTTTGAGTCTTGCCATGGTTATGCAACTGTAACAGCACAACCGACTGCTTTCTCCGGACATCCAGGGGGCAAGGAACACGCTTTTCTCATCCATGAAAATGAATGAGGAGTGGAGCGATTTCTTCAGCTCCCACTTACTTTCCTAGAGAGGGGATAGGAAGCTTTGAGACAGAAGATAAGCTCGTGATTTCTGACATTATAAAAGTCAGTGGATAAAATGCCTGAGCTGTTTCTGGAACAGGGATGAGAACACGGACACAGGCAGCAGCCTTGGCGGAGGAATACAGCAATGTCGTCTTCCTATTCCCAGGCCAATGAACGAATATATACGTAGTGCCAAGTGTTGTGACTTCAGTGAAAAGAGCTCAGGATGTTGAGTGCTCACAATTTTGGTAGTTGACACACTTTATTGATCATAAAGCCTGGGAACAATGTAGATCCCAGATTTGCCATCTGTTTTTGTTATGTAAAAAAAGGGAGACTCATTGCAAACTGCGTGGGTTTTTTTGTTTGCTTATTTGACAGAGATTAGGACCACTGGTTTCTGAGTGAAGCTTTCTTTGGCATGTATTGATCGTATGAGGTGGGTGAGGGAAGGGAAACAGTGTGCCCGCAATGAATTTTCATCACTGTGAGAGGAGGCTGGAATTGAAAGGTGTATGTGTAAAGAAGTGTCAAAACATCCTAAACACCTTCAACCAAAAAAACCTCTACCTTGTCTCAAATTGATTGGTTGAATAAGGCATTACCAACGCAATGTAGAAATGTCAAAACCTTAAGGCAATGTAAGAGAGAGTAGAGAGCCTTACTTTAGTTCTAGTCTGCCACTGAGCTTGAAACAAGTTGAAAATGTTAAGCGGATCTTTTTAATGGGAGAATGTACTGATGATGGTGTCCATCATGTTTTTTACTTTGGAAATGCTTGTATTCTTAGTCACGTCAATAAAGCATGTTGACATTGGATTTGCTTGTGAGAGTAGACGCTTGTTTAAAACACGTTATTCTGAGTAAGGTGATGATTGTGGTACGCTCATGCCTGAGGTCTTTTGTTCATTTTCCTCATGTCAAGGACAGTTGGGGAGCATAGCTCCTGTACCAAAGAGCTGAAAGAAAGAGGTGAACAAGGTGTTTTGTCTTCTCCTCTCTGTGCACTCAATTCCCAGACAATATTTACCACAAAGTTAAAATCAGTTCCAGATGGTTTCTGATGGAGAGAAAGCTTATGAAACTGCTGCTCTGAGAAAGAGGAAAGGGGGAAGAAGTTAGAGGAAAAAAAGAAACCAACCCCAAAACCCTTTGAAAAGTCTTCACTGTCCAGCAGTCATCTCTCCTGATGAGCACTGACCGGTGAAAAAATGTCATTGCCGAAGTGCTGACATGAACCAAATGCATAGTATTTATCTGTTTATTAAATCATTCATGTTTTTTTCCAAAAGAAAAAAGTTTTCTGTCTGTGTGTAGCACGCACTAGATACGCGGTGCTGCACAAAGCAGCACCATGTTGAAATGTTGGCTCAGGAGTGGGATGGGGGGTGGTGTGCATAAGCACAGCGTTAGCAGCAGAGCTGTTTAGTATGGAAGGAAGGAGTGCTGGCGGCTGCAGTAGGTAACTTGTCCTGAGCTAACACAGTTTTTGTGTGTCACTGCACACTGTAGGCTTAGCCATTAATTTGCTCTAAAAGGGTGATAAGATTACACACATTTCACTTAATTGTCTTGCACAGTAGTATATAATTCCAATCTCATCTGTCACGAGCATTATTTTAAGTGGAATTGCTCAGAAGCGAGTGAGAGCAAAATTATCCCAGGGTTAAGCCGTTTTTCTGAATTGTGGTGAGAAGAAATAAAGTTTACAGATAGCGAATGTTCGCTAGGCACTATGCCTATCAGATGCCTGTCATTAATAGAAGGTATAGTTCTTGAAGAGGGACATTTTTGGTCACTTTGAGAGATTTATTCTTAAAAGTCGGTTGTTTACATCATGTCTAATTTTACAATGAGTGGCAATTGTTTCCTTGTTATTGTAAAAAATAGTGGACGAAAAATTTCTGAAACAAATATTGTATTTCTGAAACAGAAATTTGAAATGTGAAGAAGTGTTACAAGACAAAAAATAGCATTTATGGAAGTTCTGCGACATTCCTTTCTTCTTCAGAAACTGGTAACACACATTTCTTATCACAAAAACCTTAATTTTTAATCTACTTGTTTTACTGTTTTTACTGCATTTGGTCAGTCATGGCCATGTGAGGTAAAAGTGAGAAATCCACAGAGACTTAGTAAGGTTTGCGCTTGTGTTTCTGAGCTGAAAAGGAGATGTGAGGTTTGCTCCCCCTTGTACCTCAACAGTTGTTGGCTCATAGCTTTATGGAGCAGGCGAGAGTAACTGCTCCATCATCTTCCTGAGAGATTCTGTTCTGTGACTATTTGATACTGGATGGTTTTATCCAGCCAACAGTGAATGAGCTTAACATTTTACTACGTTGGTTCAAAAACAATGCTCATCAGACATCAGAGCAATGTACAGCCTTTTGGGTTTTCCAGTTTTGATGTGAGATTGGGTGGACTTTCTCCTTGAGCACAGCCCTGCTCCCAGGGGCAAAGGCACCAGGAGCTGTAAGGAAATACTGGAGGGCAGTGCGCATGGGAGTGTGTTTTGGTTAAAGAATGTTGCATGCTCGAACCCTTAGAAAAAGGCGGAAAATTCTGTTTTCCTTTCTTCTTACATTTGCTGGTTGGTGTTAAGAGAGAGTATTACTATAAATTAAAAAACTTTAAACAAAAGCTTTATGCAACTACAAAGAGCAGAAAAACAGACTTTCCTCAGCAGTCTTGACCTCTACTCTCCGTATCATGTTGTTGGAAGTACTTGTCTGTCTGGCTAATGGGAGGTGTGGGGGTTTGTTTTGATTTAACTCCTTTTCCTTGAAAAATCATTTATTCACAGTAGTTCTTATTCTGTAAATTTTAAATCGCCTTACCTCTTTTAACGTTTACATTTATCCCTTACTGAGCTCTTGTATACCCCTATAGTCCACATTGCTGTGGTTTAAAATGTTGTTCAAAACTTCTGAATTGTTGTTGCTTTGTCAGCAAGGAAAGCTGCGTTTACGTTTGTAACTGTGAATTGGATTGCCGTGACATATGGGAATGTGTATACAGAAGGAAAAACTGCAGTGGCTTACATTTTTGCATCTCTTAAGCTGGTAGCACTGGACAGTGAAAAGTAAGTTCTTCTGGAGTTTTTGCAGTGGAGTGCCACTATAAGGCAGTATTTTTTAAGTTAAAGTGTGTATGTTTGGTGGGGGGGGGGGAAGTGTATTCTCTTTCTTGCTGTGGGTGGATTAACTCCTGCTCTGTCACCGATTCTGTGATGCCTTTGCCTGTCTGGGATGGTAACTGAATTTAATGCTAATGCTTTTAGAAGCACCACTGATAGTTTCTCACGTACTTTTATTCTTATCAGTTGACTTTCTAGAGCAAATCTAGTCTGCTGAAGGGTGAGTACGTATGGCCTAATGCAGAACCTGCTTGCCTTGATTAGGCAGCTTTTGGTGTCCGGTACAATGATTTGGGGTAAAAAAATAGTGAATAAAAAAAAAATTCCCCCAATTTTCAGTATTCTAAAGAATGTGGGAACTGGCTGATAAATGTCTTATCTTTATGTCTTCCTGGAAGAGATGACCATTCATGACATGCATTCATGGATAGTTTTGTAGAGCACCTTTGTCTGGAGGAGGAGATGTATTTGCTTTAACAGTTGTTTAACTTCTCAGACTGGTCTTTTGTATCAGAAACGTTTCATGTTGTGCGTATACCAGTCTCTTGTTCACATGTTGTTCCTAGTAGCAAAGGCTGTCTTCTGAAGCCTGATTTAGTCATCTGAATTAGGTGTCAATTGGGTGTTTTCAGAATTCTGAGCATGTAACTGGTAGAAAATTTGATATTAACCATGGGATAACCATGAAAATTTATAGCTTTAGAGACAGGAATCTGGTGCTGAGCTCTCCTAGCTTTGAGAGCTGGACGCTTGGCCTCTTGGAGACCAAGTAGTTTCACAGATTGATCAGTTACCAATTTCCTTTCCCTTTCCTTTTTTTGATACCTTGCTTTCAGAGATTTATTTCAGATCAGCTGGGTATAAGAATGTGTGAACAGCATCAGCTCTGTCTTTCAGCCAACAACCATTGCCTGCTCGGGGTTAGACATGTTTTCAGCAGCACTTTTTCCAGTGAATATTTTCACTGAATGTTTTTTTTATCACTGGAAAAATAAGCATGAATGTTAAACCCAATTTTAGTCTACAGGTAGCAATCTTGAAGAATATCCTTGCATAGCTTTCTTAAGAATCTTGCAGCTGTGAAGTTGTTATAATAGGATGCAAACACTATGCAACATCCTGCTGAATGTAGAAGACACATGATTTCATTCTAGTTGGCTGAATCAATTCCTTCTCATCCTAATGCACACATTAGCATGAGCACGTTAGTCTGGAGAGGATAGTGCTAAGAATGATGTATAATATTCTCAAGCCTATGATAGAAATATGTGGTAAAACTGTTTGTACATAGTTCTTGAACAGAAAAGGGTATAGCAAGTGATACGTCATTCTGTTAACATTAATGCCTTTTTAGTAAAATAAATTCAGAAATAATGAGTGGATGGCTAATTCTGTCTTCACTTGTCCTTCATATTGTCTGTTGTCATGGTTTTTGACACAATTCTGGCTTACAAATGAGAAGTCGGTAGCCCTTTGACACCCCTAAAGGCTGATTTGTTTGAACAGGTAGTTTCCACTTTTGAATGGAATACCTTTTAAAATATGTGTAGAATAAAACAAAACACATCTTTTGTGGGACTATATTTTTCTCAGTTCCAAGGTCAAGCTCAGTGCAAGTATCTCTATCGCCACCCACTTTGCTCTCCAGCATTTCTTATTTAACAGGTAAAATACAAATTCTATACAAATTATCCTCTTTAAGTAGAAGAAAGGGAAGAACTGATGGTATAAATGTGAAATGATAACGTGTAGTAGCTGTTAGAATTCTGAAGTTGGAAAAACCCAATATCTACATGTAGAAACTTGGTGGTGAGTCTAAGAAGCAGTAGTAGATATCTTTAAGTTCAAAAGCATTCTTCTTTGGCGATCATATACTAATGAAAAATAAAATCTAGAAGGACAAGGTTACAGGATGTCAGGTGATTTATGATTTTCTGTTTTTTTAAGATTCCTTTTTATTTTTGGATGGTGCATACTGTACATATGTATGAAGAATGAATTAAATCTTTCAACTTTATTGTAATAAAAACTTGAAAAAATATTTTTTCTAATTCTGCATTAACGATGTGGTTCAAAACAAAATGTTTTGAGCGAAAGTTATCTGTGTTCCTTAACAAGCCATAAATTGTGGACTGTCTGGGAGTCCCTTTTTTTTTTTTTTGGAATGCATATGTACAGAGCATGTATATACCACAGTCAGGGGCATTTAAAAGTGTATTGTCTAATAAAGGAAAAGGAAACATAATTTTAAAAGGTATCTCATTTAAGAGCATGCACAGAATTTTAGGCAATGACTTTGTGAAATCTCAGAGAAATGCATGTTTCAATTTTTTTTTAATTTAGAAAAAAGCAACATACAATAATGAATGCCCTCTTTTAGTGCTGAAATATTGACTTTTTATTGACTATGCCGAGAAATATAAAAGCAGCCCTTAATATTAGCAATCTATAAGTTCCCAGGTGTAATGTCAACTCTTCTTGATTTCAAAAAGAGAAGAACTCAGTTCTTGTCTAAGGCTGTCTAAGGAGTTGTTCTTAAACCTAACATACTCTGATACTTTTATCTAATAGAAGTTATGGATCATCCTGTTAATAATACTACTCATCACTGGGGATTTTTTTAAGGCTTTGTACACACCTTTTTGCTCTAGCAATTGTAGCGTAATAGGAAAGATTTTGTATTATAATAAAACTAATACTCTCACCTGAGTAGTTTTACCTGTATGAGGTAATTATTACACTCACTTCTTAAAAAATCTTGTAAAATATTTTAAAATGTGTTCTTTATTTCAAGATTTAAGTGTTTGGAGCTGATCTCTGTTAGTCCCAGAACATGTCAGCAGAGCAGGCTTTAGAGATTTTTTTTCTTTGTTTGTCTTTTTTTTTGAGATATGTGTTACTTGTAGCAAGATTAGTGAATTATAAATACATTTACAGATACGGTGAAAGAGAAAAGCATCAGTTATCTGTGACCATAATTTTTCATTTGTGTGAACAAATGACCGGATGCCAGAAAGATGAAATATTCTACAGCTGTCATTTTTTGCTACGAATAACTTGCATGTCAGTCTTTTGTGAAAATTTTATGCATGTGTGCTACTATTTCTTTCTGACAGCTATTTTATGAAGATGTATGAAATTATCATAATTTTTGTCTTAGATGACATTCTGATCATGTCTTTAAAGGTAGTATTTTTTTTAGCACGCTATGCATTAAAGCAAAAATATTTCAAATACTCACCTATGAATGGAGAAGTCAATCCTACATGTTATAAAGCACTCTTTTCCTGCCATCCAAGGGAAGGTGCCCTGAAGTACTTCAGCTGATTATGAGAAAGCTAAGTTTACTTCTAACACATTAATATGCGGTATATCAATAGCTCTTTTTTTTATATCTTTTCACAATATGTGTATTACTGCTATCATTGGACTCTGAACAGCAGCAGAACATGAGAGATGAAAATTGTGTTTCTGGAGTTTTGTTACTAGAGGCTGTTAGAAAACACGGTGAGAAATGTAGTTTAAAAAAAAATGAAGAGAAGAAAGTGTATCTGGACTTTGCATGTATGGTATATTTACCTATGGAAGCTTTTTGTTCAGTGTTCCTTTTAGGCAAACCCATTCTTCTGAAACTAAAACTGAAGCATTTCCTGGGTACTAATAAATTTAACACTTTCAGCTTAGGAGGATATATTTCTTTTAATCAGATGTCTTTAAAATATTTTAATATTTTTGCAGAACACTTTATATGAAAAAATATATAAGGGAAGGTTTGTATGGAGAAGTAGTCTCTACTTGTCTGGTTTACATAGTTGCAGAGAACAGTAGTTTTTGAGAACACAGTCTCCTCAGGTCTAGAAATAGAAAGCGGTAAAATTTGAGGTAAGTATAATTCAAGAATAATTCCTGTAAAATAAATTTCACTAATCAATTAGACAATTTTGAGAAGGGGTAACAAGCCTAAAACACTAAAATTACGTTACTTGTGATACAGAACTGAAGAGTGCAAACTGACCAATGTAACCCACATACCCAGAAATTTCTATATCACCTGGTTTGCCAAGAAATTAATTTGTGTAGGTGCTTTTTCTGTTGATGGAATTCCATTGACCTCAAATGGGACTTTCCACTGTGATGGACATCTGCATACATCTGCCTTTGCAAAAGCAGACCTTTGTGAATGCCAGAGGGAGTGCAGAGGATGGGTTCATTTGCTTTTTTGGATATCATCCTTTGTTGTTGTATCAGTGACAAACTGAAGCTGATTTTATGCCCAGCAAGTTTTTCTAGATGCTAGTTTCAAGTATCAGAATTTAGGAATACATATATTTCATAAATAATGTTGCAGTGCGGTGTAAACATGCAAATACAGTGCAGCTGCTGTTTTCTAATCTTTTATGTTGCTAAAAGTATGTTCAATCCTGGCTCTCTGCTGTGGCATGTTAGCTTGGTAAGGCACTAATGTCTTCAGCAAAATGTACTAGACAAATGGAGATAAACATGATATGGAAATAGTGAAAGGACTGAACTTAAACATATTGCAACTAAGTTTTGGGTTTTTTAATCTATTAATTCTGAGAAGTGTATTTCTGGTGCTCTTGCAACTGCTTAAATAAATGTAAGTTTTCCAGGCAGTGTCTAGCCAAGGTTACTAGTTTGCCAGAGGACGCTTTGATACAGAGGTTCCAAATATTTGACGTGGACTTGTTAGCAAGGCATTCATTGACATAAGGCTCATAAAGCACAGAGTTGCTGTTTTCTGTCTTTGTACTAAGAAAATGGAGTGCTAGGTGCTCTACAAGAAGTGTAGCGTGCTCAGTTCTGAAAAAAGAGGAAAATGTGTATAATATTGCACTGAAATAAAGTAAGCTGTTAAACATTATTTAAAGTTGATTGACAGAATCCCTGTAATAAGTGGATGATAGTATTACCTGCTAGTACTCTTTTTCTGCTACCAGCATGACTGAGAACATCGATCCTTCCCCTTGAATAGCAGTGGAAAAGCCTTCAGTCTGTGGATCAGCCTTTAACCACTATTGTACCTTTGTCTGTCAATGCCAAAGACCTTATTTCCATCCCAAATTAAACTTGCAGACGTGCTGATTGAGGGATTAATCCTGATCTCAGGAGTGTTCCCTTTGCCATTCATTCCAAGAAGGCCACTAATGGCCATAGCACATCCTTGTGCTCCTCTGCAGAGCACCCTGAGAGGAGGCACGTAACACTGGGGCTGACTCCCTCTTCTTGAGTACATTCACTTTGAAGCTCTGATAACTGCTTACAGAATTCCCAGTGGCATAGGTCCTACTTACTTTACCTTGCAGTTTGCCTTAGTTACAAGTGTAGGTGTAATTCTTTGGATGGCCTTTAAAGGCTGTGGCTATAAAGAGAGCTGCAGTAGTAAGTGGCAGGAGCAGTCTGAGTTTAAATTCTTACAGGTGAATGAGAAGCTGCTCTTAAGCCGTCTGGATTTTACTCAGAAAAACCCTCTATCGAGCTTCAATGGATTTTGTAGTCCTTGACAGATTTTTTTGAAGGCAAGTGTCAGTTTAGAAGTAAGGCATAGATGCTTCTTGACCTTCCTTCTTGCCAGATGTACCCATAAAGTTCACACACTTCTTGGCTCAGCTGCAGATGTGGAGTGTAGATCCAGAGTCTTTCTATCAGGGCTATTAAGGAAATTGAGTCGGTTGTTCAAAACATTAGTTAGTTTGGAAAACAAAAATTGTAGCTGTTGTATGGATTTGTTTGTTACTAAAGAGACTTCTCAGTTTTGTATTTATAAATAAAATGGACAGATGTGATGAGGACCAATTAATGCCTACGTTGTTAACTCCTTTCCAGTATAGTCACCATGAAATTTTGTGAAGTGGTGACCGGAGAAACATTTTTTCTTTTGGGATACATGTTTCTGGCGAGACTAGGGCTGTGTCTGTCCTCCAAAACCAAGTTATTTTGGATATAGCTGGAAAGACTTAATTGATACTAGTTATGTTCCATGAGTAAATAAATGTAGAGGTTAATTCATCTCCGGACACCTCTGCAGATAGCTTATCTTATGGGAATGGTTGAGTGTGGTGTGTCTCATAATATTTCAACACCTGCTGTACAGTGGAATTACAGAGTACTTAGTCATTTTTTGTTGTTTTTATCCTTTCTGTATGGAAGTCCATACACTCCTCTTTCAGCTCAGAGTATGCATGACATTCTTTGAAAAGACGTGCCTTGGTTATAGCAATATTGCTGCTTGTTGTAGTGGCCTGCTGACCTGGATACTTTCAGAAGAATACACTTACACTAGATTTTTAAAATTGGAAGGGAAATACTAGACAAAGTTAGCAGAGTAGTTTCAGTCTTTAAAAAAACTTGTGTAACGCCAGTTCCAAGTTGCTGTGAAGCACTTTTTCATTTGTAGTTCACAATCTTTTCACTAGAAGAACTTTGTGAGAGCAAACAAATGGGTTTGCCCACCTCTGTAGTGATTTGAAGACATTGCTGTTTTAAGAAGAGTGTGTGATTTTAGGCATGCTGTAATTTGAAATCTGAATATACTTCATCATTTTTCTTCATTATTTACCGATAATCCTTAATTGTAATATAACGACCTTTACGTAGCTTCTTAAAGAGAGCCCATAAATATTGATTGATGCATCCCTATATGTTTTTGTGGGGAATGGTTTAATGAGTTTGTCTGAGGAAAGTGAAATGTTTAGATAACAGCTAACTTGTCTATCGTTCTGGACAAAGTCTTTGTAGCTTCGATGCATCTTTTGTGCAAAACTCAAAATATATATTTCTCAAAAAATACTTCAGAAGAGTATTTAATTGTTATTGATTTTAAACATAAACTTGAATACTTGTGTAGAAATGGTTTAAATAAGTGGTGAAAAGTTAGTAAGGTAACTAGTAGTTTCAAATGGGAAATGCTTTGTGCAATTGAATTTGCTTATGCCAGGCTCATTAAGCAATATGTTCTTTTTCTTTTCTCTTATTGCAGCCTGTGCTTTCCGTTACAATGGGCTCTCCTTTGTCTACCTCATCTACCTCCTGCTCATTCCTCTGTTTTCAGAACCCACAAAAACAACGATGCAAGGTGAGATATTCATTGCTTCATTCTTCAGAATGTGTGGTGGACACAGTACGTGCAAAAGCCTTTGTGTGGTAGAAGGTGAAGTCCTAAACATTTTCCCCTCGTTGAGTGAGCTACCTTATAATACATACTGTACATTCCCTGACACTGTAGTTTCACTATATGGTGGCTTTGGTGCTGAAGGACCATCATGCCGTTCTTTCCCCAGGGTGCAGCAGGGCTGTCTGACAGTGGTACTGGAGGATCCTTTTTATGGCATTATTTCACCTGGAATACTGACACGATCTGGGTGAATAATGAGCTTTCAGAACTGCCCAAAGCCATCCTATCATAGGCTGTGCCCCATGTCTGGATTTGTGGTTACTTTTGAGAATTAAATGTCGTCTCATATTTTTTGTCCAACTGTATTTTGGGAACTTATTTAAAGATCACTATCATCCTGACTTTATACAACTACCTTAGTAAAAATATCTAAAAAGCCTTATTGGTAGACATGACAAATAACTATCTACATCAGGCTTTCAAGCATCTATGTATCACATACCACTCAAATGTGTACAATTTAAATATGAAAACAATTATGCAGACCTATAAAGACAGAAACCATTTCAGAAGTATTACATTCTTGCTGTATGTAAGGAGCCTGTTGTCTGTGTAAGGAAGAGGCTTCTTGAAAGTCAACCGAAATGGCTGTGTAACAATGTCTAAACTTAAGGGTTTGCGATCTGTTGGTGGAATGTGCAGTGAGGATGCAATCACAGATTGTCTAGTGGTGTGCTTTGTCACCAAGTAGCCTGTTGGATGAGGTTGCCGATGACTGCATTTCAAAGCATTAGTTCTGCTTGAATCATTGCTGTTTCTGCTTACCTGATTCTCCTTCAGACCACTATAAAAAATAATGTCACACAATGCTAAAGACAAACGGACTCATCTCTTGTCTTTTCTGATGGAAGTAAAGTGAAGAGTATCCTTTAGATGGCTGATGGAAATTCAGACCATTTTAACTGACACAGTTCCCTAACAAGAAGAATTGGAAAGTCTAGAGTCTGACTATAGTGACATCTGAGTTTACAGGGCCTCTGAAAAGAGCTGGAAAGTCTAGAGTCTGACTACAGTGACATCTGAATTTACGGGGCCTCTGTGAAGTTCTTACTCAAAGCTTTTGGCACTTTTTGTGGTTTCCTGGGCAACCTTGATCTTGACTTTTTTCTGCCAGTGTAGTTTCTTAGCAGTTTGCATTTACCCCTCAATTCATGTATTTTCCTGTTTCCTTAGAAGAGCTTTTAGATATTCCGTATTCATCTTCAATCCCATGTTTGTCTTCTAAACACTGGTCAACAGAAACTGATACCCTTTCTCTCCTGAAGAACTGACTGTGATTTGACTGAGCAACAGGCTGACACCAAACATGTAATTTTCCATGTGGTAGCTGAAGAATGACGTGTTTTCAAATGGTTTATAGATTGGTCTCCTTCTAAACATCAATTTCTGTGTCCTACCTATAGTTATGGCCATTGGTCCACTATCCCTGAGAAAAGAAATGTATGAAACTTTTCTTGAATTCTCTGAGAAGAGTTCTTGGAGAGTCTCAGGTTCTGATTTGGAGTGACCCCTCAAGCTGTCATCCTTTTTTCTCTTTACTGAGAAGATGAAGAGGGAAGCAGGTGTTTCAGAATTTTCTGATGAACTATTCATTACAGCATGGCACATAGTGACAATACCAGTTGGATTTTACAAGTGGAAGTACAATTTTTCTGGTACCTTTTTTTTTTTTTTACTAGTGTTTTCCATTAACCGTTAGTTTGAGGGAGGAAGGAGACAAAGCTAAAGAAAACCTTCTTGTTTCATCTGTTTGTGCATGTGGTATCTGTTGATGCAGATTTTCACCCAGTCTCTGTCTAGGGGAAGCAGCATAAGAAAGTGAACTTTTTCCTCCAGATTCTGTCAGGGAGAAGCAAGGCAGAGTTACATTTATGTTGTGGAAAGTGTATCCTGACCTATCCTAATTAGATGACTTACTATTTTGCTTTTATTTTAGCTAGAATAGATGCCGATCCTTTTATAAAATTTTTGAAGGACTTACCAAAATTATACCCTGCCACAGTGCATTTCACAGGCTAGGTTCACTTAAAAGAGAATTTGAATTGAATTAATCCATTTTGCATTCTTTTCTGGTTTTACATTATAATTATCAGATGGGATTATAGTAGTGTCAATTGACAGAGATACCCATGGGGCTACACAGTCTTGAGACCGAAGCTAAAGAAGTGCAAAGGATTGCACAAGGATAGGATTATTGCTAAATGTTATTCATAAATGGGATATGAATATAGAAATAGATCAAAGTCAGATTTCAAAAAATTGCTTACAGTGGGATAGTTTTGAGTTATACCAGATTTGGAGTCTTTGTGAATTGCAGTTGAAGTAATAAAACAAGGCAAAGAATCAGGTGATAATTAGGGTGCTTTTGAGACCTGGTCCATTAGCTAGAGAGTTCAAATCTCTCACCCCTTGGTGAAGAGGCTATCTTCACGCAGTATTACAGTGCAGAAGTGGAAAAGCTCTGATTAGCATTTGTATTTCATGCCTTAATTCCTACATTTATGTCGTGTATCTCCATGCTCTGCTACTTCCCCACACCGTTTTTCACCCGGTTTCTACCAGTCAATCTAAGAAACTAACACATTGTCTTTTGGCAGGGACCCATACCAGTTGGGTGGGCTTAGTTTATGTTGACTGTGTAAGTATCCAGTGGAGCCAGCAAAAATAGGGCTGAAAATTAAATAAAATAAGCATAAAAGGTAGGAAATCCCACTCTAGGTAGGGCTGTCAGTCATTTTTACAGTGGAAAATTACTAGGACAGTGTGAGATGGAACATCAGTAAATGCCCAGCTGTGAGCTGAAGTTTCTCTTGAAAGTGCTGAAGGTGGCAGTTGAGAGGGAAGCGCTCACTGGGGAATTTGGGTGCAGTTTCCCAGATAACATGCAATTACTGTGGTGGTTTTGTGTGTTGTACTGCCTGTTCTGTGCCAGGAGAAGTGATTGACAGGATAAACAGAGCCATTTTCTAGATGCCAAGAACGACACTAGACAGGCATCCTAATTCTCTCCTTTTAGAGTCTAAAAAAGTCTATTTGACTAAAATTAATTCCAGTGTGATCTGATAGACACTAGATCACCTAGTTTGCATCACTGATGGCAGCAATCTTTCTTCAGAGGGAAATATTTTCTTAGGACTTTGGATAGTTTCCCCATATTGTGTGTCATACTGCGTTACACTTCTCCTGAATTTCATATTATGATATGTCTATGAGAATTAATTTCTTAAATAAATCGGTATTTCTGAGTGTAACCATTTTGGCCCACTATCCCTGTCATCTTTTTAAATTGTGTGTGTATGTTTGTAGAGATATCTTTCTAGAAAGTATTGAGGGGTTTTTTTAATGTCCAGGGGATGGAAAAGAAAGGGGAAATCAGTAACTATTTTAGCCAAAACCGGCCAAGCTACCAATAAATGAGAGTCAAAAGTTGAATAAAACAAACTTTATTAAAAAAACCCCAAACAACAAAACCCACTGCATGGCTGTATATTTTACTTGTCTTTTCTGTTTTTTTTTCCCTTTCATTTCTGTCACTTAAATAGTATTTTTGAGTCTTCTGTTTCTGTTTTGTTGAAGTTGTTTTTTCCTAAAGTCTTTGCTTCCATTCATCAGGTCTTCTTATTCTTTTGAGCTCTCTGGTGTCCTTCCACTAAGCTTTTCCTTCCTTGTCTCTTCCTGGCTCACTCAACTCCACAGTCACAATCTTTGAACAACATTCCTAAGTCTTGCACTTCTATCTATTTTCCCAGTTTAATGCTTTGCAATTTCCAGATATTGAACTTACACAACTTCTCTCCACCAAGTTTAGGGTTTTTCAAGGCTATAGAATTAGAAATTAGTCTGGAATGGATGATGTCAGTCTAGATTAATTTTAATTTTGACAGAAACATAAAAGGTTAGAAACACCGGGGGAAAAAATATTATACTTGCCAAAATAGTTCAGATGGTGTTTAAAGCTTAATGAGTAAAGCTTTTTTAATTTTTTTTTTCTGCCTTAAATATTTAATCTTCTTTAAAACCTTAATTTCTAAGATAAAGCAATATTAATCCTTAACCATGAGGCATGGTCTCCTGTCTGTATATATTCAGTGTACCTGCCAGGTGAAAATTTTAAAGTATGGGAGACATCCCCTTCAGTTAGAGCTGAAACACTGAGTTATTTAAGATTTAGCTGAATGTGTTGTTTGCAGACATATTACTTAATTGTCCATGAAGCTGGCTTCATAAGTGAAAATATATTCATGAGCATTTGTGTGCAGCTGAAAATGTATTTAACTCTCTTGTTCAGCTCTAGTATTTATAATCCTTGAAATCAGTAATTACAAAGCTCGTTAAACAGCAAAATGTACTACTCTGCATGAAACGACTATGAAAAAAGTTTCATTGTAAATATTTCTTATCTACAGGAGTAATTTAAAATTTGAGTAGACCATTTTTTCAGGGGTTGCTGATAGGAACTGCTTTTGTGGCAGATACCTCTCTGCATTTATTGTAAAGCCATGTGATTTTGGCAGTTATTTTCTAAATGAATTATCTCTAAAATCAGCAACTGGTTGGTTACCCAGATCTCTGAAGATGACAAACAGACAGTAAATTGCATTAGCCTAGTTTCTAACTTTTTTGATTGTGAGATTCTTGTATTGGTGATCTTTTTTTTTTGTGTCTAAAGTCTACTGTGATGATGTCCTTGTCATTAACAAAGGCTTGTATGTGCTGTTGGGATAGAAATAATAAAGCATGAGTATATGCATTTGCCCCGTCTTGGTCCAATAACTCATTTGGCAATACTAAATAACTATTTTATGTGGGTTTTTTTATGTAACAAAGGTGAGTTTGCATTCAGTTAGTTTTGTTAGCTTTTCTTTATTTCATTCCATAATTTCTGATTAATAAGACTCTGTAGCCAGTCATCATGTAAATAACAAAGAAAAAAAAAAGGTCTGTGTGTGTGTAAATCTGTTAATGTCATGCATGGACTGGATTTTGCTGACTCTGCTTGTGTTAAAGGCAAAAAGGAAAGGATTGCTTCTGAATTAAGGTACTGCTTGGCATGACAAAACTTGTATCTCTTCTGTATTGAAAAAATTAATTTGACATAGTAGTCAGATCAGTAAAAATGATGTTTTAAAAATGTGTAGATTGATAAATTGATGAAAAATATTCAGATCATAGTAATTGTTAATTGAGCATTATTTTCAGTATGGCTGAAAACATGATAGAGAAATAAAACAGTGGAGTTTATTTTGCAGATATGAAAGGGCTTCAGATTTGGAATAATCTGCACAGAACTACAAGATGCAGAAGGGTTGCAGTGGCAAATCTGGATGAACAAGTATAGCTGAAGAGGTTTTAGGGAAGTATTGATCTGAATGAATGTGGCAAAAAATTTTATACCAACGTTATTTTGATTTTCCTATGTAAACAATGCCCCTATGCGTATGCATCAGTTCTATAATGCATCTGTATTATTAGCAGTCTTTTTACACTCAGCTGCACTAGTTTTCTGGAGTTTCACACTAACTTTAGACATCTGACTTTAGATATCTGACTTAAATGTTCAAGTTATGATTTGGGTCATCTACTCAGTGAATAGAAATAGGCTTCTCATGATGGTGCTCTGAGTCAGACATCTGAGCCTCCAGTGAGTCCAAAAATCTTAAATTAGATGCTTAATTTTATACCTGGTCTACATTGCACGGTATTAAGACTTCTGTACAAAATAAGGAGCTTAAGTGAATATCATCATGTGATACTCATAGAACAGAAAACAGACTGTTAACCTCCTAATTGTAAATTCTTGCACTGAAATCTTCATGGATGAGTGGTTTGTAGTAAAAATAAAAAGTACTTTCTATATTAGTGGATGTTCTGCTCTGAAACAGGTTCAGTTTTTAGCTTTTCAAGATTTTCTGAACACTGCTTGTGAATGAACTGCTGCCCAAAGTATATATGCAGAAATCACTTGAAAATAGCTTTAAAAAATGCCAAAACCAAACCACTGATTTTGACCTATATGTTTAAAAAAAGGTTTAACAAAATTCCTCTCCCTCATTAGTCCTGTTACACCATGTCCTACTGATGGCAAGTGTCATACTTAAAACTGTAATACAGGACCATCCACAAAGAACGAAACGTTCAAAGATTATAACCTCCTAATGTATTCACTAGTAGACACATTGGAGTAGTCTTTCATGTCTGCTACTATGGATTGGTGATGTTTGCAAACTTACATGTCTTTCTCTGTATCAAAAATTTTAAAAAGATCCTTAAACTTTTTGCCTTTTCCTTTTAAGCCAGTTCTAATAATTTTCACAGCAGCTTTATTAATAGGATTTGTCGGAAAACACAAATATTGTTGCTAATTTGGATGCTTTCGTGCATTCTGGTTTTCCTAAATTATATGCATTAAAAATTAGTTTGTAGGTTGGAAATACAGACTCTAATTTTGAAAATATTTGTTTGCATGGATTCCTGTTGCCTGCTTTGAGCAGAAATTCAATCAAATGTGCATCTTAAGGCTCACAGGACTTAGTGCTACAGTCTAAGAAGGCCTTTTTAGTTCAAGTAGTTGGAATTCATAACTGTTTTTAGTTTGATCTAACAATTAGATCACTTACTATTACTGTATTATTTTGAGGGCATTGTAGTTGGACTGCTCCAAATAGGGAGTAACAGCCACCCGTTTCATCATCTGAAAGCGCAACCAAAATAGTGGTACCCATTTTGTGTGTTTGAGGTGTATGATTGAAATCCTGTTCACTCTGAAAGGGGTAAGAACTGTACCTGTTTACTGGATTTTTCAAGAGTACTGACAAGTTGTACACTGCACTTCGTTCTGCAAAATAGTTTTCTGTCATGTCTGCCAGATGGACATTGACAGGCCATAGACCTAGTCATATTCAAATCTTGCTATAAATTAAAGTGTATGAGGTCACTACACTGGGAAGGGAGCTGTTTTAAAACGTCTTTAAAACATAAAACATATTTCAATGAAAAATCTTCATGTTTTTGTGTAGTACAACTTGAGTTTTGACCTTTTTCTCTTTAGATTTACTATATGTTTATATGCTTTTGAGAATGGTTTCATCCACCTTTTACCATTTAACCACAAAGGTGGATTGTTCCTTTTTTTGAAAATGATTTATTACTTGTTGATCTTAAGTGGTCACTAGAAAGTACTCCGGGCAGTAACAGAGATGCTGATTAAAGGGAGTTGGAGAACTCTTTAAGATGTCTTTGGAATTACTGAGTTTCTATGTACAACCCCAAAGCATTAATATGAAGATTTATTTATAACTCAGAAAATGCTTTTCAGCAATTAAAAATGGGATTTCTACTGGATTGGGCATGTGTTTTGCTATGGAGGCATGCCAGGCTGCTACATAAACATCCTTTGGCTCAAAATACTGCATCTCGGATAGGTTTCTCCACTTCCAACATTGTAAGTATTCTCTTGGGAATGAACAATGGAGCGTGTTATTTATAACCAGTGGTCCAAATCCTGAAGCACTTATCCATGGAAGTTTTAGCAATGGATGAGTGAAAATGAAGCGATACTTTTACATTAACCAACCTCGGAAATCCTCATGCATCTTATGAGCCAGAAAACATTTCTGTTAATGATTCTGCGTGCTTTCTTACTATTTATTATAAAAATATTTTCTTAAGACATTAATTAAAAAATTTCTCCAGCTAGGTGAAAGTGTATTCAACAAGAAGCATTACACTGGCAGCACTGGGTACAGAAATATTGTATCTGTCTTACGTTGTTGCATATGATAAATAATACGTGTGCCTTTCACTGCCTTGTAATGCAGTTCCCAAATGGGATATTCCACTCCGAGAAGGTAGTCTTTGCATTTTGGCTTTCACAGAAGAAATTGTAAGCAGAGACTCCCATTAAGAGGTTTATTAGATGATGTGTCACCCATTTTCATTATTATTATTTGAGCGCTGGCAATGTTTTTGGACCCCGATATGGCAGAAACTCAAGAGCATGTTGATTGAAGCCTTGCAAAAAAAGCAAAGCCAACAGAGTTGTGACAGGGAATGCAGAACCCAGGAGGAGAAGATAACTAGAAATTTATTTTAACTTGCAATTAAATAATTCATATGGGCTTTTTTGTGTGGTTATCAATGACCGTGGGTCTTTGGAAAGATTCAGGGGGCAAGAATTCTTCAGAGGACTTTGATGTAAGGTGCTTGCAATTAGACTGCTGTGATTTTTTGGGGGGATGGTGGTGGAAATACTCAATTAAATGGAAAAGAAGCCATTTTAAAGGGGGTTGACACTATCAAGTTTACTTTCAGCAAACTGTTTTCATTGTAAAACTGAGCACATCCATAGCTGCATTACTTTTTGCATTCTTTATTTCTCCTTAAATATTGAATACCTTTTGTTTTAGGAAAAAAAAATCAGTTTAGGTTGATCTGGAAGTGATTATTTTAGTGTTTCAAGTTGATCCCAAGCCTATCCCCTGCCCTGGTGATAGTCAGCTTCAGACTGAATACGTCACTGTTTAATTAAACTCTAGCAGTGAATAAAGATATATAGCCAAAACAAAGCTTCCGTCTCACCCCAGGTATAGGTAAATGCAAATACATTTAATGGAGAAGTAATTCAGAGGCACCTCTTGGCTAAGACTTCTTCTTGGCAGTAACTCTGAAAACTTTTTTTTTTTCCCAAATCATTAAGATACACGCAACACCGAAGGAATATCCATTTTCCTTTATACAGTTTGTGAAGTTACTTTTCTAGCCTGTCTTTCGTGTTTTTCTTTCTTACAGTCATTGAAAATTAGTCAATCTTTTTCCTTTCAAGGAAGCGTGCGCAAAATAAAACTTTTATTATTGTTGTAATTGGAAGGTGAAAGGGCAGAAATGGGAACTTAATCTAGAAGAAATATGGCAAATTAAGAGTTTGCTATAAGCTAGCTGTCCTTCTAACTAACACTACTAAAGCCTAAGGAGAGATTTCTGCCATGAGTTTGAGCGAGACAAGTGTAGAACCTGTGCTTTAGACCCAGCTGTGAAGTTGAGCACTGACAAGAGTGCGTTCCTGAATGTGCACGCTTTCTCAAATTTGGGATCTGATGTAGGCTTACTGTGAATATGAAAGGATTTTAAACTTGGAATGACCTTGTGGTATTTTTTTAAATTGAATTAAATAATGACATTCTGAAAATGAATTTTACAAATTATATGAAAAATAGCAGCACAGTAGGCTGTAGAATATGACTGAATATGCATCATGTAGTCCTGCAGTCCTAATACTGATCAGTCAGCCCACAGATTTTGATGGAAAGAGGATTGTGCTGAGTATGCTAGAAAATCCAAACTGTAGAAACTTGTTCTTTCCTTTTTGTCCTGAAGCATGAATTTCTCTGAGTTACATTGCTCTTTTTTTAGCATGTTGCATATGTAAATGACTGATAAGTCTCACAATGGTGTTCCTCGGGGCTCGGTATTGGGAGCAGTGCTGTATAACATCTTTGTCGGTGACATGGACAGTGGGATCGAGTGCATCCTCGGCAAGTTTGCCAGCAATACCAAGCTGTGTGGCATGACTGACGCTGGAGGGAAGGGATGACATCCAGAACACAGGCTTGAGAGGTGGGCCTGTGCGAACTTCATGAAGTTCAACAAGCCCATGTGCAAGGTCCTGTACCTGGGTTAGGGCAATCCCAAACACGAATACAGGCTGGGAGGAGAATGGATGGAGCACCTATCCTGTGAGGAAAGGCTGAGAGAGCTGAGGTTGTTCAGCGTGGAGAGGACTCCCAGGAGACCTTATAGGAGCCTTCCAGTATCTGAGGGGGGCCTACAAGAGAGTTGGAGAGGGAGATTTTACAAGGGCATGTAGTGATAGCACCAGGGGTAATGGCTTTAAACTAAAAGAGGGTGGATTTAGATTAGATATAAGGAAAAAATTCTTTACTATGGGGATGGTGAGGCACTGGGACAGGTTGACTAGAGAGGTGGTAGATGCCCCCTCCCTGGAAGTGTTCAAGGCCAGGTGGGACAGATTGATCTTGCATATGAACTCCTATTTTTCAAATTTTGGAATATATTTGGAAGAGAAGAATAAATAAATACCTTGAGGCAAATGGGAACAAGAGATGAAACAAAAATGGCTTTTCTAAAACTGAGTTGTGCTAAACAACAAGGACTGTGTAGCCACTCAAGCAAAGAAAGATGCTAATGTACAAGAGTGAGAAAGAAACAGCATATCTCACATATCTTAAAATAACTTTTCTACTTTTTCACTTTGCAAGGAGAAATCATTGTTTTGGATCTGGATATTTGAGAAGCAGAAAGGCTTTTTGGGTTAAATGAGGATGCTGGCACACCATCTAGAGACTGTGTGTACATGGTGGACCATAGATTAGCAGTTTCCTAGGTGTCAGCTTCTAGTACAAACAGTGAGGATTAAGACCCATCTCATTTTAAAGTAGAATATGATCCTTTTATAAATATATTCTGTGGTCACCTGGGATGGAGGGAAGTAGAACTGGTGACCCAACTGATGCCTCTAAACTCATGTTACCCAGATCATTTGCTCAATGTCTCCAGCAAACCTGGGCGTATACTATAACAGTCAGATGGTTTGCAGAAGATTCCTGTCCATGTATTGAGTGCTTTGGGGAGGGTTATTGTGTTGTTTTACATTAGGCCCAATTAATAGTTGCAGGCTCAAAACTTTCTGGTGATTTGGTTAAGGTGGTGGACAATGTTGGAAGACCTTGGAGCATTACTGTGGTCATTAGTACTGTTTCCAAGAGTTCAAGAGTCAGAGGAACTGTAAGTTCCATTTATGCTAGAAGAGTGGTTGTCTTAGAGGATTGTGCTTAAGTTTGGAAAATAAAAGAGCAGGAAGAATATAAAACACATTTTGGGCCTCCCTGTTCTCATTTCTAATACCACTGTATGTTAAACAACCATGTTTTATAGTGCTGTCATAAAGGAAGAGGAGGAAAAGCCAGTAAACTATTAGGTATGTGTTTTTATTATTATGACTGACCTGTAGGTGAAAGGAATTCCAATAAAAGCACTGAGCAATTTTTTAAAGGCATTGCAGCTGTTCCTATTTACTCCACTGCTGTTGCTGTTGCCTTGCTTGAAGGCAGCCACACCACAGTAGGGCATGTCCTGAATCTGCCACACTAGGTGATATCTGAAGGAGCATTAAGAAGTGAGCTCTGGACTGTATTAGCCAGCAAGGTGGGTGATGGTATTTGCATCGCTTCTTGTTGCAGTGCCTTGGCACCAGCTTTTTGCTATGAGTTACTCTCTGGTAACACCAGAAATTTGTCCACCGATATAAACACCATTTCTTTAAAATTCATACATATTTTATTTTTCTTCTGTGTTTTCACTTCTCATCCTACCTCAGTTTATTTCAAATACATTCTGGTTAGCAAGAGAGAGACCTGCTGCGTTCCTCAAATTGAGTGCTGAGCATGTGTTTAGGGTTTGTTTTTTTTTTCTTCATGATGAATTTCTTCCTTAGACATGGACGAGCGTGTACATCTTTTGACGGGAAAGTGTTATGACAGAAAATAATACTGGCTGTAGAGCACGGTAGTTGGTAGATGTCAGGTCCTCTTCTATCAGATTTCGTAGCTGAGCCTGGCTTCCTGTGTCTATAATGGATTTGAATCCAGAGTCTGAATCCCTAGGAGCCTGGAAAACCTGAGGTAGAGATCTTGATTGGTGTTACTTTTTTGTAGATCAACACTTTCATGCCATAGTGACCCTCAAAGACAATCTCCACTCTAAGAGTATTGCGGCCTTGTCTTTTTCTTTTCTTCTCTCAAAGTGGTCTGCCTTCCTTTCTTGTGGTTAGTTGTGTGATTTAACGTTTGTTTCTTGATCACCCAGTGCAGCAATTTGTGCTCCCATTGCTTTGTTCCTTTCATGAGCACAGAACTACTCTTGAATTATCCCTTGGTGCGAAGTGGATGAACAAGAAGCCAGGAGGGCACAACAGACAGACACTAGTTATGAACTGCTTTTTTACAAAGACTTTGAGAGTAAAAGGAGAACTAGGTAGCAAAATCTTGGCTGTTTACCATTTGTACTTCTGATGGTTCTGAGAAATCATTTAGTAAGTACTGCAGTCATACAGACCCTGGCGCTTTTAACTCTATCTAGGTAGATATCTACGTAGGTTGTATAGAGCTGGTACCCTACTCAGCCTGAGGACCTGTCAGGTCTTTATGGGAAAAGAGTGAGTGCTGGATTTGGACCTCATGCCTGAGAACAGGAATACAGAGCTGGTTTTACAGAATCACAGAATGTTCGGGTTTGGAAGGGACCTCTGTGGGTCATCTAGTTCAACCCCCCTGATGAAACAGGGTCACCTAGAGCAGGCTGCACAGAACCTTGTCCACGTGGGTCTTGAATATCTCTAGAGAAGGAGAATCCGCAGCCTCCCTGGGCGATTGGAAAAGACCTTTAAGATCACTGAGTCCAGCCGTAAAAACATCTTGGTTCTTAGTGTCTCGCTCCTCTAGGGTGCCTTATCATCTACCCAGCTGCTGACCTGGAGGTGCTTCTCTTAATTTCCCTGGTTTCTGCAGTACTAACTGCAGGTTGCTATCAGAGGCATAGCTGACAAGCAAGGTTTTCAAATCAGTGGGAACATGTAGGTGCAAGAGGAATGTCCCATCCTCCGGCTATCACCATTGTCTGAAATGTAGGCAAGCTGCCTGGAGTTGTGATCTCAGGGATGGAGTTTACAACAAGAAAACTGCTCATTTGCAAGCACTCACAAAGCTTGAATTAAATTATTCATGACAGTGCTTTTTGTCACTAATGTTTATATTCCAATGACAGTTAATGTGAGTTGGTCCTGTTAGTAAAATAAATAAATAGCATTCAGCAGGCTGCTCAGGGCCAGGGGTGTGTGAGCATGTATGTGTGCAGTGGGAGCCACTAACAAGGTGCTGATTCATTTGTCTTTACATGCCAGCAGCAGCACCTGACTGTCATTAAGCAAGAGGCTGTCCATCAAATATTTAACATGAAGGAATTCCAAAAGGCTTTTAAGGGCCTATGCAAACACCACTGATGAGCAGAAGGACAGAAGTTTTTGTGGTGTTTTTTTTTTTTTCTTTTTAATGATGTGTGCATGAGGGCTTTGCAACATTGCAGTTGTAGTTTGTGGACATGTTGAGAGTCAGATACCAGACCTGCTTTAAATTGAGTGGGCTTTTTTGTCATCACAGAAGAATAAACTGTGCCCTCATAGAAGGCACTCCTTTTTCAGTGCAAGGATGTTTAGCTGGTCAGATTTTGCTCGCTGCTTTGATTTCTGCTACTTCTGTAGCTCTGGTTTATTGCATCTGTCTTCACAACTAAAGAAATGTTTCTGGGAAGTAAATAGTTCCATGACAAAGATGTATTGTAGTGAGCAGCTGTTTCACTGTAATGGGAGCCTTAATTGAAAGGATTATTGCAGCAAAACGTGTCCTAGTTGTTTGTGTTGGATGATGTGGCTGAGAAGGATATAATATAGTAGCAAATTTTAAACAAGAATGATATCTGTTTTGCTTTCTGCTAGATCTTCAGGGTAGCTAAGCCCAAAGATCAGTTCAGTCCCTTGGGACCAAATCTGCTGACCTTACTCAGGGAAAACTCCCACTAGCAGTGGGAAATTTGCTTCTGTAAGCAGCTCAGGAAGTGCCCTGTAATATATTAAGAAACCAAGTAAGCTCATAAGAAACAAAACAAAAGGCATTTAAAAGCATTCCCATTACTTACAGAGGCAGAAAATTAATATGCACATGCTCCATAATTAACATTTTAACTCTGGTCTTAATGTGATTTAGGCAGAGCTGTGAACTCTTTAAAATGAAGCTGTTGGTGCAGATGCAGAGCTAGGTGTGCAGATTCTTATTACTCAAATGTTTCTGTTCTGCCTCCAGATGAAGCGTGGAACTTTAAAATGCACCCCCCCCCCGCAAGCAGATTTGTTAACATCCTGTTCTAATTCAGAGCAGAGACCTGAATCTGGTTCTCCTGTATACCAAGTGTGCTCGGCTAACAGGGCCTTTTTGTTATCCTTCCTCTTCTCCAAATCCCTCTCCCTAAATATTTGATTATTGTTGCAAAATAGAGCTGCTCCAGTACCCGATGCCCTCCTAGCATCCAAGTAGTCACTGCACTCATCCGACGAAGTATGAAACTTTCAAACTGCTGAAGGTTTTCTAGTGTTGAGTTATATGGCAGTGTCTTGTAATGGGCTTGTGAAGCACATGAAATAGTAGCAGCAGCTTCGTAGATACGTAGTCTTTCCCCAATCCACTCACCCATACCCTAGCTTTACATCTTTCCTCATGAAGTGTTCATCATCATCACAAAAGTCAGCACAAAGACAGTAAATCTGAATGCCTATTCAATAGATAAATTTTGGTTTGAAGAAATTAAGAAACATTTTCATTTAAGTGCCAAACACCAACTTGAATGTTGTTGTACCTTTTTGGAGAGCATGTATGCCCACAAAGCTGCTTCTTTTATTCTTTTTTTTTTCCTTGTTTTAGCATCTAACACGTATGACTCAGTTTGGTGCTGATTGTTATTGTGAGGAAAAGCAAAGTGATATGTGTAGTGGTTTTCTTATTTAAATAATGTTTGAAATAATCATTACAGGGCTTAGTAGATCTTCAGAAATTCTCACTTTTTCAGACAATTTCAGTATAATCTTGTTTCACTTAATTTAGCCAGGAAAATAAGTTAAATCTCCTCTTCTGAGAGCTCTCAGTGAGTAAGAGCTTTTTGTGTAGCAAAACCCAGAAAGGCAGGGAACGAGGTTATCATCACAGTTGTGCAGTTGTGCATCTGGATTATATTCTGTAAATTTTCACAGAACAACAACATTAATGAGTAAAAATGATCAGATTAGGAAGTTTGTGTAAAACCTTTTCAGAACTGAGAAAAAAATTTTCAACTTTTTATGGTGATTTTCATTCAGGTTTTGAAAAAAATCCATGGTGGAAAGCAGGAAGTGGGATAACACTTCCAGATTCTATTGTGTTAAGTTGGGCAAAAAAAAAGTCTTTAAAATGAAAGGAGACAAGGGAAATCATAGGATTTATGGCCGAAATAACATTTTATCTTCCTTTGTACTAAAAGTTGTTAGGATTATTTTAATAATGATTTTTTTCTTTTTTTTTAAAAGAGGAGTTCTATGCTATTAATTCTGATTATACGAAGTGATGCTCGTACAAGAATCCAAAGGAATTTACTCCTACTCTGATTTTATTCCCCCTTTTTATAGAGAGGGATATAAAAGAAGATATAGCCAAAAATAGTGCAGCAATTCAAGTCACACACATAATGGTCTCATGTAAATGACGTTGTAATATAAACAATAGCTACAACACACAATCCTCCATTTTTTACTTAATTTTAAAAACTCACTATTTTGGAAAAACAGTGCAAGGGTCTGCAAGGAAATGTAGGATTAGTTTAACTTACCTTTTAAATCCTTTCTTTGTTCATTCATAAAAGTCTGTGGCGAAGCTGCTGAGGTCATTGCCTTCCCCTGTCTCACACAGGACTCTTAACAAATTCTGAGCCTGTTCTTTAATTGATCTTTTTGGGTGCCCTGTGATTAAATTCTGGGAAATTACTAAACTATGACTCATGCCATAAAAACCAATTAGTGGTTGGTTGACAGTTTGTCTCCCAGCTGAAGCCTCCAAGTTTCTGTTAATACCACATCAATATATAGGTTATTGCTGGCAATGGCCTCAAGTTTATTTTGTAGAAGAATGTTGAGCAAAGTCACAAAGTTTATATTGGATACTGCTAATACTAAAACAGTTTTGTCTGAATGGGGCATACTGTCTCTTTTAGCTTCATTTGACTAGTCCTAATGCATATTGAAGTGTTGGGATGAGTGGGGAAAATCAGCTTTGAAAAGAGACTTTTTTTTTTTAATAATCTCCTTATTGAGTTTTTTTTTGTTTGGGTTGGGTTTTGGAGGTGTTTTTTTGATACAGCTTTTTCCTTCAGCAGTAGCCTTTTGAGATCGGTAGCTTCATCGCAAAGTTACTTCTGCAAGGTGGCACTGTTGTGTCTTCTCCTCCCTAGCTGCTGTTGTGAGTGGGTTGTAGGTGCAGGGCTTAGGACAGTCCCTTTTTCATCTTCCTCTCCGTGAGGACGAAGGACAGGAAATAATCTCCAGTGTTCCTCTGGGGTCACTGCATTCTGGCACACAGCGAGGGGAATTCTGAGCTGGGGAACGCAGGCTCCTATCCCGAACAGATCCGTGCACTACTTTGAATTTTAGGACAAAGATACTGTGATCCAGTACATTAAGTATAGCCCCACTTTGATACCGTACGTGGTATGCCAGTGTTCGTCCTCTATTGGGCTGACCTTGCTGTGTATATCTTTCAACGGAGAAACTGAGCTGAAGAGGTTATGGTACGAAACACCTTTTAAAGTGAAGCAGTGGCGAAGTAAAATGATAATGAATATTTCTGGGGTGGTATTGAAAGTTTCTTTTTTTTTCCTCCCAGAAAGTTGATGCTGTACTTATACTTTAGTTACTAGCAGCGTATTCTTCAGCACAGTACCTTTCCATACAAAATTTAAAGCGTAATGTGGGCTAGTGGAACATTTTAAGAAATTCCTTCAGAAAAAGTTCAAAATGTAAAAAATTTATAGATTTGAGGATTTCATTTTAAATACATAGATTTAGAAATAATAATATGTGTAAACATAACAATATAATTTCTGTAAATTAATAATGTGTAGGTTAATTTTTTTAATGACGAAATTGGAGAATCCTCAGTTTATAGGCAGTGTTATAGAAACCAGCGTGTTCTGAGTTGGTCATTACTGTTGCTAGAGCAACTCAGTTCACAAACACACAAGGAGCGTTGATGACAAAAATTTATGTAAACGTAAATTGGACCATACACCACTTAATGCCTCCCACTATGTAAGTTTACAACACCGAACGAAATCGTCTTTAAAAGTCTTTTGGTTTGGAATAGATGTGCTAGTTGTTATTTTTCACATTTGCCATGAGAAAGTTATGTGCCTGTCTCTGCATTTAGTTTAGATTTTTTGCTTTCTGTTTACAACTAGCAGTCTGCTTCACTATAATCAGAGAGAAAGTGATAAACAGAAGCCTTCAGTAAGGACAAGTTCAGTCTGTAATGGAAGCATTTGCTTTTAAGTGGAAACCAGAATTTATTAACCTTTTTTTTTTCTTTTTTTCAGATGCAGATACTAGCATCTGAAAAAAATTTTGGTTGCATGCAGATACTGACAAGCAGAAAATGCACCCCTCATTCAGTTTGCTTAGATCTTGGCTATAGTCTTTCATGATTTTAAGTCTTGCAAGCTGTAGTGTTATGCTGTCAGAGTACTGAATTAGTACTGAGCGAGCTGCACTGGAGTATAAGTTACGTTAAGCAGTTAAATGGTTAGTCTGGCTCCTGAAGCCAGTCTGGCTCTAGGCAAAACACACGTGGATCACTCTGCTACGCTGCTGCTGCAACTGCTACTGCTTTGAAATTTAACTTTAAGCTGTCTCCGGCAGTACAGACACCCTCCAAGCAGAGGGGGTTGCCATTTGCCACACGTTGCATGGGAGCAAGGGAAAAAACACACACTGCAAAGCTGGGAGAGCAGAGGATCTCTCAGTCTGTTGTTTTAGCTGTGAATCCCCTGCGTACTCACTGCGCTCAGTTACTCTGTACTTGCAGAAATGTTTTCATTATGGTATGGTCTCCAGCTCCTCATCTTAAGCAGGCCTTAACAGTGTCTTGTTTTGCCGTGGCTCATTTGTGTGCTCTTGTCCAGGAGATGTTGTATGTATTAGACCATTCTAGAGAGTGTAGTACACCCATCACCACCACTATGACAGTTATACTTGCACTTAGCCCTGTGCTTTTGTTTGTCATATATATTTTAGACTGGAAAAAACTCTATGCTATTATAGTTCATTATTATTTATAATAGAGTTATTACGAAAATGTGTAAGGTGCTGTGTGGCCTCGCAGGCCAATGTACTTTCTGCCACAGTTTACTGACTAGAAATTGATGAGATGATAAAATTCATCACTTAGAAGGGCTGCTTTTTGTTGCTTAGATGATTCCACCTGGATATTTATAGATGATGTGTATTTGGGCTTTTAGGTTGTTTGCATCGAGACGTCCCATAAGAAAGGCACAACACATCTTTATTGGCACACCTGCATGGTAGCAGTACATCAATAGTGCCTTAATATATCCAGAAGTGGTCATCCCGTGGATAGATACATAAACATTTTCCTGTAAGCTCAGTTTCCATATCCCTAGGATAAGTATGGAAAACAATAGGTGTATTATTACATGTGGTACCTGTGTAAATAAAGTTTGAAGAAACTAGCTGTTCTGTTACTTTAGGAAAGCATGAACAGCTCCCCAGCAATTAAGATCCATGTGAGATGGATTCTCCATGCTTGCAGAATGCTGCTTGCTCTCTGACGAAGATTGTTCTTGTCCTGACTGTACAGCAGGACTGCAGACGAGATAATTTTGTATGTCTGGGGAATCAAGGAGTCTGATTTCAGATGGTCTTCCTGCAGTAAAGCCACTAAGACAGTGTTTCATTGTGTGCAAATGCTTTGCTGAACAAACTGTCAGTCTTTGTCTCCTACCAGGAGAACTTCACTTATCATGTTGTGTGGTGTTTTTTTTCCTTAGTAAAATAATACGTGAGAATAATCCACATGCTTTTTCTTTCCAAATTCTTCAAGATACTTGGATTTCTCCCTAAAGTCATCCCACCCTGAGAAGTTCTTCCACTTAAAATCACAAGCGTGCAGCTGCATGTAGGAGAAGAGAATACAGAAAGTGCATCAAATTTCTCTTGCAGGAGCTTTTTTTGTTCCTTGGGTTGTGTGGTTTTGCATTTTTTAGAGTGGATCTCCTAGCTGGGAGGTTTCTATTGGTCAGTTTTAGTCACATATTCTAGGTAAGAAATGTAATAGAGTCAAGCTGAAGTCCCGTGCAAATACGTTGAGACCAGCAGCAAAAGTTAGGGTTGCTTGCAGTCCACTGATATTTAGAATATGAGTTTTTGCTGGTCATGAACCAAGCCTCACATGTTTGTCTTGGTTCACAAGATGCTCCTGTTTAAAAAAAAAAAAAAAAAAAAAGAGAGAGAGAAAATAAAAACGAGTCTCAGTAGGAGATTCAGGTTTGTTTTTAATATTAACAGCTTCTCTGCTTAGAAAAAAAGAAACAATTTGCCTCTGTTTGCAAGGTGAACTTAAAGGAAGTGCTGAATAAAACAACAAATTCCCTCAGAGCCTCCTTCACAGCAAAATTCATCACAGAAGTATTTCTTGTGACATGGATTGGGCAAGTAACTTTGAGCAGAGTGCTTTGCGTTATGAAGCCTGGCTATTTTTTTCTGAAGCACTGCTGTCCAGAAAGAGCAGCGCTTCTCAGCGGGGGAGAACAAGTCATGGCTGTTGCTTTGTGGCCCACTGTCCATGCAGTAAGTGATTGGAGAAGATGGCCATGCTGCAGCCTGGGGAGGGAGAGGGCCTTTAGGGCTGTGATGGGAGAAAGGTGGCAAGGTGGTAAGAAAATGGCCTTAGGACATCGTGTATTCCCCTGTTGGGCACAGCTTCCGCAGTTTTGCCTTGGCCTTTGGTGTTTCTGGTGCTGCAGTAGTTACTACTGCAGCAATAATTGCAGAGTCATTTAACGCTAATTTGTCTCGCCCAGCTCCACAGCCTCTTGTGTACTGTGGGGCAGATCATCAAGTTACAGAAACCTTCTACAGACACGTGGCGGTCTGTGGTGAAAGGCGGTGGGGTCACAGAGCTTTCTTCCTTTTCTGGTTTACTAATTACCACAAGCAAAATACCTGGTTTGAAGAGATTTCTATGTGAACACTTTTTTTTTTTTTTGATTGTAAAAATTTCCTCAGGTTATAAAAACACTGTGAAAGTATTTCATTATGGGTATTTGGTGTCTGTGTCTTCTGTGGTGTATAATTTGGGACTGAGTCTGGTTTCAGTAAATTATACTTATTTTGACATTTGGGTTGATACAAATAAAGTAATATAAACAATGGAGCTGGCCTCTGTGAGTCAGATACTTGTGGACTGCTCCTAGCAAGTAAGTGCAGCCATGTTGTCAAAAACTGTAGCATAGTTACAATTTGTCACAAAGATAAACAGTGATATATACCTGCCAACATCCACTAACCTAAACATGACCCTGGGAGTTTACCCAAAACACTGTTGTATTTGTAGGTAATTGTTCAGGAAACATCGGAAATTTTCTTATTTATATGCATTCTTCACTATATCCCTGCTAGTGGGGAGTCAATAAATAGTCTCCCCCATCCTATATTTTGAAACTAGGTGTAAGTTCTTGTGCTTTTTCATGATGATAATTTGTAACATGATGGAGATGAAGGTTAGTTTGTTGGTATCCCCTTGAATTTAATTACTCTCATATCCCTGAAGTATGAAAGAAGAAGACTTACTGCATTAAACGACTCGTGAGTTGGCTTCTGTAGAAGAAATAGTCCTGACATTTTACAGCTCTTTTCTGGAACTTCAGAGATTTTTAGATTTAATAAAAAAAATCTGTAAATTTTTAGATCTTTTTTGAAAAATCATAGAATCATAGGTTGGAAAAGACTTCTAAGATCATCAAGTCCAATACCACCATGCCTACTACACCATATCCCAAAGTGCCACATGTACGTGTTTTTTGAACACCTCCAGGGATGGTGACTCAACCACCTCCCTGGGCAGCCTGTTCCAATGCCTGACCACTCTTTCAGTAAAGATATTTTTCCTAATATCTAATCTAAACCTACTCTGAGGCAACTTGAGGCCATTGCCTCTCGTCCTACCACTAGTTACTTGGGAAAAGAGGCTAACACCTGCCTCACTACAACCTCCTTTCAGGTGGTTGTAGAGAGCAATAAGGTTCCCCCTCAGCCGGCTCTTCTCCAGACTAAACTGTTTTATTAGCTGTTTTTCCAGACTTCAAAAAACAGTCAGAAGAAGGTTGAAAAGATTCCTAAGCTTTCAGAGGCTTTATGTGCTTTTTTTCACGTTCAGTGAAAGCATTGCTATAGCCTTCAGTTAGCACAGAATTAGGCACATGACTAATATCAAGCTGAAATAGAAATGCCTGAAAAAAAATGCACTTTACGATAACAGAATGGGGGAATTTTTGGTAAGGCATTATGGTCCAAACAGTTTTTTTTATTTATACTTGTAGAGGCTCTGGCCCTGTATCATGCAGTACCATCTCTTAGGTTCTTCACTTTGTTTGTCTGTGGAACAGTTCAATGCTGGTGATATTTCTTTGTCATTTCATTTCTTAAGAAATTCTGTGTACTCTGGCTTGGGTCTAGGTCAAGAAAACACAGAGGCTGCTATAATTTCTCTCCAGACTCATAGAAAGTGACAGAAACTTGCAGTTGCTGAGGAAAGGAGTAGGCTTAGCCAGTCTGCTGCTAACATTAATGCCACATTTGTTTTGTCCGGGAGTCAATACCAGGCAGTGTGGTAAAGCCTTGCTAAAATCAGAAGCAAGGACCTCAAAATTGTGCTGACTCCTGAATGAAGTCACTGTTATGTGTATCTTCTTTAATGACATAGCCCCTGGTTCAGTGAAGCAGGTGATTTTTAAAAAGGCATCTAACGCTTGGAAACTATGGGATTTGGGTGCCAAGTCATGATTTTATGTTTTTCTTTAATACCCCAGAATTAGATGTGGTGGTTAGATCTGTTTCACATGCACACTTTCACATAGAGCTGTAGGTAGGCAGTTTGGTGCTTGGGGCAGTTGCCTTCTTGCTTTTCTCCCTTACTCTCCATACTCCACTTATTTTTGTACACTGTCAGGTAATGCAGAGGCGAGGACAGGCTGTTATCTCCATTTATACATCAGAAATTTACCTTTCCTTGTGCATTAGAGGGACTGCAATCAACCGTGTGGAAAGGAATGTTGAGTTATCGCAGAATGAACTTCGAGAGACTCCCTAATGCAGTGTTCAATCTCTGCTTCTGTCTGCATCATTCCTGTTGTTTGAAGCACTGTGGTTTTCAGTCAAGATATTAAACACTGGTTTGCCAGGCAACTTCTGCTCAGTGGCTTATTGCATCCTCATTCAATTTCTTGACTTGAGTATTCTGGGCCCTAGTTACCAGCATCGCTTAAGTAAAACCCTTAGGGGTAGTTTATGTATGTCATTAGGAGTTTAGTGAGCTTCAAACCGAGTAGATTTTGGTACCAAAAAAAAATGTGTGAAATGGTAGTAACCTTAGCTATTAAATTAATCCTTGAAGAGAGGAAGGATGCTGCACAAATTTGTAAGAGACCTCTTCCTGAGTAATTATGGATTTGAGAATTTTGAATTCCACCATTAACTATCTCATTTTACTATCCACTTGTTTTGTATATTGATTGACAGTGACTCTCTGTTGTCTGTTACATTTAGATAACTTATTTTTCAGATGAGTTCTTACTTCACTGCTGACCTGAGTAGTTTTTTGGATTTTTTTTTCTGAAATTATTTCAGCAATTAATATCTTTATAGTGAAATAAAATAAAAATATTTCAGTGGAAGTTAGTAAGTTTTAGTGAAATTCATAGTATATATTTACAGCTGTCTGGCACTTGCTTGACTGTTTGACATAAGCCAAATTCATTAACCAAAATGTATTCTGCTACTCTAAATAACCTGGAACCACAATAATTTTGTTTCTGTTTTTTTGATGGTGAGTAAGGAATGAATTTTGGGTACAGGGCTAGAAGTTTCCCCTAGTCTTGGCCTATACTGTGCTTAAGGGAAAGGCATTTGTGCTGTGTGTTCAGCTGCTTCATCTATGAGCTTGTAATTCTTATCTACCTGATAAATGGTATTGGGAAATTTAATTTCATACAACCACATACAGGCCTGCTAATTTAGGTGTCTAAGTTTAGAGACTGGTCTCACACCACTAACCACTGTGTGGGTTTCATCTGTGTGTGCATGTGGTTCTGACGTCAGGGAGCCAAAGAAGGATCAGAGCAGGTGAGCGTAAAGTCAGCTGGGTGAAAACAGGCAGTCTCTCTAAAATTATTTGGTTATTTCTTCTGGTTCCCCTCATAAAAAATAACAAACACTGGGAAAAAAAAAAAATCAGTTAATTGGAGAGCTTGTAGAATCGGGCACAATGGGAAAGTGATTTTTTTTCTTCTCCATAGGCTGAGGCTGCATGTGCTTGGAGTCTATGCCACGAGAAAAGATAATTGACGTTTTGCAAATCTGGGTGTGAAAAATGATGTTCTTTGTCAAGGGGTGTTAATTAACATGAAACTCTCTCATACAGATCTAGATTCTTTTTACATATCATCTCTGTGGAAAAATCTGTCTGTTAAATGGGGCAGTTAGATGTTTCAGTGTTTTATTCCATGATATATGTTTTTCCTCGGACAATATACCAGGTGTTGCAGCTCAGAAGAGTGCTTTGGGATTTGGGACTTTGTAGTAAAAATGAGGGCCTGGTGTGCCAACACTACCCTTTGCTCTACAGCAGTGAATTATCCTTGATAAAACAAGTGAAGTTAGATGTCTAGATTATTCTCTAGTTGCTTATTTAAAAAATTGCTAGGCCTGATGTCCATCAAATACTTCCACATCTGTTGAATGTGTCATATAAAGTACTGCTCTTAGGAGAGCATTTACAAGGTACAACAAATTTCAATGAACTGACAAAATTGGTGAACAAGTCCATTGATTGTTTCAATATTTGCTAAATAATTATTTACTTGCATGCAGACATCTCTTTTATAGAGTGTTCCTAATATTACCCTGATCAGTATAGTCTTCATAGAAAACTTGTCATTCTGTGATAAAAAGCAATACATTGAAAACGTGTCAGGTTTCTATTACCAAAATTTTTAGTAAGTCTTTAATGTTTTTGGCCAAAAAGTGAGGATTTGACATTCAGGGTGAAAACAGTGGGATTTTGGCTTTCTAGTGAAAAATGTCCTGAAGAAAGCAGACACTTTCCATGAGAAGTTTTCATCTCCATGTGAAAGATTTATTACAGAACAGGCACTGGCACAAATATTTTAGGCAGCACTACTACTCTAGCAGAGCCCTGCATAGATGGATCAATGTTGGCCTTATATTATGTGTATGCTGTGGTGTACATTTCTTCTATATATTTTTAGTTCCTGTCCATGCACTTGATGGAAGAAAGCTTACTTTGTGTCTCACAGGTGAAATGAAAGCTGATGTAATGTATGAGAAAGGCAGTGTAAGCATGTGAGCTTGATGAGTATCGGTATCTAGAAGAGTTGTAGTCTGTCCGCCGTCAAGCTGGACACTGGTTGTGTCAGCACTGTGGGAAAATGAGTTTCATGGTGTACCCCTTCACCCTCACCCCCAGCCATCCAGCCTGGGAAATCCATTAGAGCCCATCACAGCTCCTTCCTCCTCTCCCATTCTCACGTGCTGTGGGTCTTCCTCCAAAGGAAATCCGTGGAGAGCGACAAGGACAGCACCTGCCTTGCACTGCAGATGCAGCTACTGGAGTCTAAGAGGGTAAAGGCTTTTAGGAGGCTGAATCTATCTCTACAGAACAGTTTACTGTGGACAGAATTGAGTAAATGGAGAAATAATAGAAAGGAATCCACTCTGTCCTCCCACAGGATCCCAAAGGGATAGAGGATGCAGTGCCTAATGTTGGAATGGAGTTGAAAAGTGACTCTTGCGTAGACATTTGTAGCTAGTCTCCTGGAGCTTGAGTCTGGCTCCTCTGGGCCAGCCGGTGAGTGGTAGGTTATGGCTAGCCAGTGTGTACAGCATAGGTATACCTCCAGGGAGCGGTCAGTCTGCTGAGTGAAATGACCGTAATCCAATAATTCAGGTTAATTTACCTCCCATTGTTAAGTATATGTGTGTTAGCACTTGAAAGTGCTATTTATAAACCTTAAATTGAGTTCTCTTCATTGTTTTCATGTGTAATTAATCCCATGAGTCTTCTTTGAAGAAAAGAGATGGTACTTAAAATGATTAGTGAGACTATGGTGCCCAGTGCTCTTGGTGGACAGCTCTCCACCCTGGTATTTGGGCCATGTCTAAATCTTCTTGGTGGTCATTGATGAGTTGAGGAGTGGGGGATGATCCCTTTTTTAAAAAATCTTCCTAATATTAGAATTTTTTTCATATTATAAATCTGTTCCTTTTTTCACCATGATACTCTGGAATGATGAACTTTCAGAAATACACAGAAGGGTCTCATTTGTCTCACCCTCCTTTTTTTAGAATTTGAATATTGGCAGAGGTGATCTCGTGGAAGGTGTCCCTGCTGATGGCAGGGAGGTTGGAACTAGATGATCTGTAAGGTCCCTTCTAACCCAAACCATTCTATGATTCTGTGATTCTAGGTAGAAAATATGATTAACCTCACTGGTTTTTTTTCCCTTCATCAGGTGTTTTAATAGACTGCACTGCTTGCGTGTATTTGCATTTATCACTTGTGAACGTTGGCTTGGAGAGAGATTCTAATGAATCAATAAATTTCCTTTAATTTTTTTTTTTAGTGATACCCTAACTCTTTAGCAGTGGGGTTGCTGTGGCCATGATGCCTTTCTATTTCTCTGTGACAACCAGTTTGAAAACTCTGAGGTGCATGGTGCTATCTAGCATGAAAAGCAGACTGATGAAATGTGTCTGATTTAACCATGTGCGGGGACTGGTAAGAATGAGCACTTATTTACATACGTACAAACAGGCATTGATCTCGATTGCAGTTGTGGGAGTGCTCAGTGCACCCTAATGTTGCTAGGATAGAAACAGTTACAGTAACCACAACAGAAAGGAATTGCTTTCTGGCTTAATTCTGGGGAGTTTACTCCAAGTCTTGACCTGGTGATTCGAGTATATGCATTTTGTAAAGTCAAGCTGTGTGCAGTACATATTGCTGGCACCTTCAGGCATTTCGTATGCATGTGGTGCAGTGTTACAGGTCCTGGCCTATTTTTCAGAGCCAAATTCTATATACTCAGCTGGCAACGAACAAAAAAATGTGCTTTGCTGAATGGATTTTGGCATAGGCATTCTGGAGCCCCAGAACTTCAACTCTTGGAGTTGTAACAAAAAATGTTTAATTAAACTGGCAGCTTACACCAGTAATTGTTTAAATTAATTTTAAGAGGAAAACTTAATTGACATGTAGCAGAGATACAGATCTTGTGTGTCTGTTCTTTACTGAAGGAGTGCAGTTGTTTTCGCAGCAGTCTTTGCTTGGAAGCAGTGCTCTGGACATGGAGATGAAAGGGGCAGAAAAGCTGAGCAGTGGATAGGTCAGAGGTACTGTGCTTCAGCTATTCCACATCTTATAGTGTTATCTCAGAATAATTTTGAAATATGAGTTTTTTTATGTGGGGACTGAAAATAGAAGAGTAGAGAGAAAGTTAGAGGCCAGTTAGGTTTAAAGGAAAATTTGGGTCTATCAGCTGTCTTCCACGGTACTCGAATAGTACCTTAGTAAGGCGGCGAATTTAGAATAAAAAAGTTACACCATGTTCATGAACATCATTAAAAATTTGTGGGAAAATCTTTTGTAAATATGGTCATTAGCCCTTTTTTCCCTAATTAAATTTATTGGCCGGATTTCAAGTTGGATAATTAAAACTAAGATCTTGTGAAGAACTACAAAGAGCAAACCACGAGGACTCAAGAACAAGAGATCTGAGCAATCAGTTGATATGTAGCATTTATTTTTGAAAGTTACCTACTGGCAACTTATCAATTATTGGAATATTTACATGTTATTAAACTTATCATTTATAGAGCACTCTGGATATATTTATATTTACTTTATTGGCTGTAGAGTTTCCTCAGTGAGGTTCAGTGGATCTGGCATTTTCTAACTCTGACATAAGCTGCTGTGCAGTGTTGCTTTGATTTGCAAGATAACTGTTGTATTCCAGCCTGGAGGCAGTTGCGTTTCTGCTGGGGGAAACTTAGCTCAGAATCAGGAGGCTTTGTAGGATCTTCCTAAAAGTTTGAGATACTGAGCAAGCTAGCATGCACAGTACTGGTATTTGTCTTAATAAGATGGTTTCACTTACATTAAGAAGACTTTTCTCATGATTGCCTTTAATAGTACATTAGTTTAGTTTATGATACTTAGTTTTACACAAAACTCACCAGAGTCCAACCCCTTACACTCTCAGCTATGAAGTCATTGACTTGAATCCCTGCTTCAACCCCCAAACTATAGCTTGGCTCTAAAATAAAGATCTTGTTTTGTGATTTAAATCTGTAAATCCCCATGTGAACACTCTGATTTCATATCTGAGAGGTTTATTTTGGATTGCTCTGAACAGATTGAGAACTGTTTTCTGCTATGCTGCAACAAGACATTTTTTGCCCATACAGAAGTTTTAGGTGCTATAACTCTTTTGATTTTATTTTTTTTTCCACTTTTTCTGCGTGGATAGAGCTCTGATGAGTATTTGCTCATCATTGAGGAAGACAGTGATCCCTTTGTGGAACAAGTGAAGTATTCAGAGTGACAGAATACTCACTTACTATTCAAATGGACAGGCACTGAAAATATAACTAGGAATCTGTTAAAAGGTCAGAAGAGACTGCTGAAAATGTAAAAATGTGTAATTTCTGTGCACAGTCTTCATTGTAACCTATGTTTAAAGGTGGGTGAAAGCAGTGAAAGATTGTAGTTTTGGCAGTTTCAAGAGTTTTCTTAAAAATTATTGGCCAATACGGACAGCTTTGCATTCCTTTGTGCTGTCCCCTGGCCACCCCCTGCCTCCACCTCTGCAGTGCGAAGAATATACTCTATCAAAATCAGGATTTCAGTTCATCTGATTTGTCTGTAAAATGTGCAAATCAGCTGCTAATTTTGAGTGTTAGATTGACTCGATGATAAGAAGTAATTATGCTAAAGGGCTAGATCGGGGTAAGCCAAATAGAAATGTTATTACTGGAAGTAGTTTTGGGAAGACTGTTGCATCAGCAAAGGAACTGTAACCTGATAATGGCAGTCTATGTTTTAAACCATTAACTGTAAAACAGTTACAAGGTCAAGGCAAAGTATTGAAATCCACATTTAAAATATATCTAGTATCATAAAAGACTGATTGGAGTATAGGACAAGCCAAAGACTGACTGATTTATTACTGTCTTTGGCTTTTGTGTTTTTTTCACTTGCCAGATCCTGACATTAACGCAATAATGTCTTCTGAAAACAAGTAATTCCAGGTGGAAACCTCACATTAATAAAATGACCCAGACAGTAAATAGCTAGAAGCATCAGCAAGACTTTAAAATGCTATTTTATCATTCCTAAAGCTGTATCCCTTTCCCTTTTTCCTTTCTTTCTGTGTTTTTTTTTGGGAGGTGGAGGGGGTTGATGTTTTGGGTTGTTTGTTTTTGTGGGTTTTTTTTTCAGAAATATCTAACTTCTGTTAGATACTGTTAGATCTTGGTGAATGTTTTAATCGATTTCCTCACTCCTGTGTTTCCTAAACATCTCTGCAGTTATATGACATCTGACCTGGGCAGCAAGTAAGCAGTTTGGGCAGATCATGGATAGGAGGTTGACAATAATTTTCCTCATACATTCGCATAAAAGCTAGGGGTCAAGGTTTTTCCATTTCCTTTTATTGAGGGCATTAGAAGGTCTTAAGTAATATGATCTTTTGTTGTACTGCCTAGGAAATACTTGGCTTGACTGTACATAAGCAAGCTATCTCTGTACTGAGATACATAACCAAGAGAACTTAGAATATGATAAATTTCTAAAAGCAAAATCTCCATTTTGCAATGATGGGATCAGTTTTGGCTAGATCTTTTCCTGTGGTAGGTCAGCCAAACTGTAATTGGCCTCCGCTGATACTCAGAAACAGCAACAAGCTGGACCCAAAACCAAACAGTGTGCAGCATGACTTGAAATTGTTTGCTTTCTTTGGGAACTTTGAAAACACTCACTAACATTACCAAATGTGCAAGCTTTTCCTTACAATTGAGTGACACTAATGATTCATCTTGACATAAACTTTGAGCCAAAATATGTCAGCATCTGTGGGCACCAGTGAAGCCACTTCTCACTACATACAGCCATATGCTTGACTATTGCAGGAAAATAATGATTGGAAAGAACAGTCTCTAAAACTGAGTCCATTTTTTTACTACTACTACTGGTGCTCATCAGCATCATAAGCATTTTGCAAGCCATCTGGGGTAATTTATGGTACTGTGCGCTCAAGTCAACAAGAGATATATGGAGGTTCGTTACGCACAAAAGCTGGTTTGAGGTTTTGCTGCTTTCTTTGCTTCTCCTGATGGACTAAGAGTTTATATACAGGGGAAATAGTATGTAGGCAGTACAAAAACGTTTTACTGCTATTAAGATGATCTATTGTGTCCTAAACTTGAAGTTTTCTTCTGTGAGCCTTTAGTTTTATTTCAGCACAAAAATATGACTGTTTAGAGAAATCCACTTTTAACCTCAGCTTCTTTGTTTGGTGGTTTAACCATTTCCAAATCTGCAAAACAGAAATGACCGATGTATGGTTGGAGACAATGTCCTGATTATGAAAGAAGAACTTGGGTGAGGTTTGGCAGCCACTTCCAGGACATGCACTCTTTAGTGACCTTCAGGGATTTATTCTCTTGGGCACATGGGAAGGAGTCAGGTACTGGAATGTGACTTAAAATCAGAAAGGCATTTTAATACAATATTGCAAAACATTTTACATATGGTTGCATAAAAACTTGCCTCATTATTACTGTTGTGAAAATACTCAGATGGCTAGACAGAGTACTTGCTTGTGCTGTTGTATATCTAGACAAAGAAATTAATAATAGAAATAAATAAGATAATTCTGGAAACTAGATACCGTTATGATAGGTCCTGGAAAATCCAGAGATAAGCCAGGTTCAGGATTTACCATGGGAAAACACTCACTTGTGATTCAATGCCCACAATTCCCATTTCCACTAAAACCCTCCTGTACACATCAGACTGCTTGAAAAGAGCTTCAGTGATTATTTGTATAGCTGAACATTAGACCACATTACATTCCTAAAATGAGGTATAAGTCCCTCACAGCCTTACAAAGTAATAAAGTTTAAAATTTTCCTGACTTCCTCTACCCAGCAAAACACATTGCTTTTCATTAAGACATAGCTTCAGAGAAGGGTATTAGATTTGGAAGCTGCAAAATGGATTTAGGCTGTGTCTTTGTCTCATTGCTTCTAGGTACTTAGCTCTCAGTTAAATGATATAACTAGATGTGTGTGGGATAACAATAATTGAGATTCAGCAATAAAATTCATTATAGTGCTAGATAAAATCTTTTGCAGATGCTCTGATTGAAGTAAAATACTGTGTAACGATTAGGAAAATGCGTGTGGGGTTTTCCCCTGTGTTCTTTGTTTATTTAGGATGTATGTATGCCTATGGCTTTTTCATTCTGAAACATGACATTATTAAAATTCCTGTTACTTTAATGGTGACTTGGAATGTGTACCACCACTTTTTGCTTTCTAAAGTAGACGGTAGTTTTTGAATAGCATTTTTCCACATGCACACACATCCTATCCATTAAAGTGTTGTGAGCAGATACTTTATTTGTTCTAAAGATCAATAAGAGCCTGCTCAAGGAAACCAAATTGGATATTAATGGCAAAGTGACTTTTGAAAAATGTATGTGACGGTACGCATTTTACATACTCAGAGAACGCTTTCTTCCTAAGTTATATTATCACCATTGTAGATATTCACTGACTGTACACATTGCATGGGAAGATGCATCTGTCACTTAGCATGTGGCGGAAGGGGATGTAGTCGCTTGTTTCATGACAACGAAGATCCTTCCTGAAGATTCCCTCTGCTGCTGTGGAGGTGTCTGCTGCCAGTGTCCTTGCAGCAACATCTCTAGGCCTTCCAAACTTGTGGTAAAGTGACATTTGGGAAGCCGTAGCCTGCACAACTGATATTCACGGGGCACGTACTATCGTGAGGTTCACCAAGGTTTGCATTAGATAGGAGTTGGTGCCCAAGGCATATTTTGAGGTTCTGTCTCATATACACCTTTTCTGAATATTTCACCTGTCTTGCGTCAACTGCGCTGGTTTAGCCTCATCCTGAGCCCTTTGTACTTGTGAAAAAGGCAAATTTCATCTTCTCCCTTATATTTGAGGAGAAGAAATCTGTGTAGCCTTAATTTGTCTTGTTCTTCCAATTCTCCTGGAATTATCTTGCATCATTTTCTGTGCAGCTCCTCTTGCTCGTCGTTATCAGTATTGTAAATGAATTTAGTTTGCCTAGACTGTTTCAAGATGAATACTAGTACTTTTGCAGAACACAATGTGTCACATTGTTCCAGTTGTGACAGAGACACCTTTAAGTTTGTTGTGTATTAATACCATTGTTTTGACATGTTGCCTTGTTTCACTTCATTCTTTTGAACTTTCACAGGGAGTGAGGAGATCAGAAGGAAAACATTTTTTAGTCCCTCTCAGTACAGGTTAAATGACAGATCTGTCCAAGGAGAAATTTAAGAATCAGGCCCTTAGTGAACTCAGATAATACTTAGAGTCAGAACTTGTCAAATATGAAAACTGAAGTGGTAAAACTTAATCGGAGTACAGATGCATGGAGTACTTTATCGTAGGCTTGTATTCTGCTTCAAGCTGGAAAATTTGTAGCAGAATTGCAAATAAAAAAAATAGAGAGAAAGCTCTTGAGAAAATCTAAACAATACCCACACAATCAGTTGTTTTATGTGCCACACTCTCGTTTTAAGTTATTTTTCTGGAAGCACAATAAAATTGTTTGTGTGCACACATACAACACATACCAATGGTGTACATATGCAAAAAAAAAGAAACCTTGAGGAAAGACTTTAGGTGCAGTGTCATTTAAAAACAAGCATAAGGTTTTGGTACAGTGCTGTACAATAAAACTACATTTTATTTGAGACTTCAGTAACAGGTTGAATTTTTAGAATAGCTTGGTTGTAATTTAAAATACAGATTGGGTTCCTTAAAATGTCATTAAGCTCATTTTAAAACACTAATTAATTTCAAGGATGGTGATTTTCAGATGACTCACATTATTTAAAACAGTCTTACTTCTACATGGGAGATAGTCTCTCTTTAGTTAAAGTGTTGCCAGGGTTCATTATAAACTCTACTGTAAGCCAAATATAATTGAGTCAAAAAATTGGCCTGGCCTGAAAATTGCCGTGTTTGCTCAAGTTTACAGGAAGTGTGTGAACCAGGAATGGTTTTTGGATGTTATCTATCTTCTGCAAGTTCATACTCTAAAAAAACCCCAACCAAAACCTGTCCCCCAAAATAAGTATTTAAATAACTCTAATATTCTTCTGTAAAATTTGACCTTAAAGATAACACTGTCTGTTATTTTGTGCTGCAGAAAACACAGATAGACACAGTAGTTCTAATTATGTTCTTGATGTCTTAAGTTCAAGCTACGCAATGTTTGAAATCAGTTATTTACTGTCTACAGCAGAACCGTGCCAATACATTTCTGGAATGGTGCTCAGCATTATGAATGCCACACTGCGGTCTGTGTGCTCCTTGTCAGGTACTGGAGAAAATGACTGAGCAGTACAAAGGAGTATTAAACCAGATCTAATTCTTTCCTCGCTCCTTGAGACATTATTTTCTGATGACAAATAGTTTTAGCTCAGTAAGTCATCTCCCCTTTCACTTCCCATAAAACCACAGCAAATTAATTTCTTTTTGTGGTGGTCACCCCGTGCTGCATTGTAGTTCAAGAAGGACCAAGAAAGGTGTGATGGCAGTATGTGTTGGCAATACAGGACAGAGGAATTAATTTTTTTTTTTAACTTAGAATGGAGGAGAAACTCCAGCAAGAGCACATGCATGCAGATGAAGATTATTCCATCATTCCTGTAACAATGGCTTTATTAGTTTATAACCATATTGCCAGCAAGCTTTTTGTGTCTCTCTCCCTCTGTCCTTCCTTTGCCTGTTTAGATTAAAAACTCTTCTACGCCACGCCTGTCTTGATGTCAGCATGGACTTTGCTACTGAGGTCTTTATCTTTTCTTAGAATCTGTATGCCTTACCCAAGATACTATTGCCAATAAAAAAATAAACATATTGATCAAGGCAGTGAGAAACATGGTCACAAGGCAGTAATTCTTTTTCAGAAATGGAGAGAGAATGAGGATACTTAACTCTATGGAGACTCTGGCTCTCAGGGTATGAGTCACACTTCTACCACATTATAGCCAACTCAAACAAATGATGTCCAACAGATGACAAAAAATGAAAACGACTCTCTTGTTCAGAAACCAAACCCATGATTATTATTCATAAATGAACCAGGCCTGACCAATTAATCTACTGTTAAGTACTTGTGTGTTTTAGTAGTACAGGAAATAACAGTAGTGTCAGAAAAAGTATTTCATGCATTTTAAGCAGAGGAAAATCCTCTCAGTAAATCCTGTGAGGCAGTTGGTGCTTTAAGAGATACATAAAATTGGTTGTGGAGGGTAGACACCAAACTGACTGGAGTCAGTTCTAGTCTGAACCCGACAGCCAGCATCTTATAACCTGGACAGTTACTTCAGCCCTTTTGCAAACAATACCTCAGCTAACTCCATGATAGTTTTCTTGAAAACCTTGCAGAAGTTTAGGTTCATCACCTGCCTCCTTTTCCCCTCCCTGCCACCTTTTTTTCCCCTCTAGGGAAAAGTAGAGCAAAATCAAGCCAGCACTGCAAGTGTTCAGGATGACTGCCTTTTCTGAAGACGATTCAGTGCCGTGTTTCTGTATTCACTGTGAGACCAATAATTTCTAGGTTTGAATGCTGACTGTGCAGCGACACCGATCCTAGGATAGAAACCTAAAGCCAAAGCCCACCTTGATTTCACGGTGTTCTGTTTTGCTGCATGGTTTGTTTGTTTTCTTTTTGTCTGAGAATAAAATCACTCCTAATGGTAGAACATCACAGCGCATTTTCAACTGTACTGTTATTCCCAGTGTAGTGTCTTGAAACCTCAGCTGAAACCGATGCCGCTTCCTGAGGCGGGGAGCTTACACGCACAAAGGCGTATTCAGAGCTGCAACCTGCTTCCTTTCAAATAGAAGGGACTGAGGGTGGGATAGGAAGCAGAAGGATAAACACCTTGTCAGACGTCAGCGACCTGCACAGATGTGTGTGCTGCACCGAGGTGACTCTCAGCAGCACTGAGTCCAAGTTTGTTTCCAGTTACGGAAATGGTTGGAACTGCTTTGGCTCGCAAGAGAGGTGATGAATAAGAAAGAACCTGGTAGTTATTTTACTGTGATGAGCATTACATGAAACGTGAAAGGGAAGCTTGTAAACACACGCAGGCAGCCAAGGATAAAGGCACATCTAATGAAAAAGAAAAAGGATTGCTAGATACCTGGGAACAATACTACTTTAAAAAGGTGTACCCACTTTGATTTTGTCCTCACGTTTGTTGTATCCTCACTTCCAGCTAGTCGCAAAGGGGAGATCTTCAGAGGTTTCATGCCTAAGCACTTGGAAAGAAAAAGTTAATTGAGAGCAGCTGCCAGCTCTCACCAACAGCACACACTTGAGTTATCCTTTCTCCTCTCCTCCGGCCCTGTTCTGGGATTAGGGTGTTCCAGGGTGCTCTCCTGTCTGCCACGGTCATGATGTGCATAAGAGATTCAGAGTCCAGCTTCCCATTCTGCTCTCCTGCTGCTTGTGTTGGCTGGACTTTGTACATTTTGTCTAATGGTGGAAGTAGTTATGGCATGACAGTAAAATAATTATAAATTTTGTATTTTTTTAGTTAGTAGATCTGCTGGTAGAAGCTAGATCATTTGTTCTCCTGGACGTACTAGTTATTTTGCCAACACTATACCTGTGCTATTCAACACCTGACCCTCAGGTGATGTTTTGGTGGCATATAATGGGGACCACTCCTAGTTCCCAAGCTGTTCATAGTGGGAGCAGGTGCTTTGCTATTCTTCTAACCAGTGAGAATATGAGCCTCCTCTAGGGCTCAATGCAAGGCTGTTAGGACTCTGAAAGGAAGGAGGTTGTTGAAGATATAGATCTGATATTTGCTTTTAAAACTATTTTCCTTGTTAGTTTCTCACTTATCTGAATGCCCTGGAGTTTAAAGACAGACTGACTGAAACACTTCTCTGCAAATAAACCCAAACATACTCTTAAAAATAGCTTTTTTTGTGTAAGTTTTGTTTTTTTAATCCAATTGAATTCACAGCAAAGGAGCATATGGAGTGGCAAAAAGACAGACATAAAACAGGGCATTCCATCTCCATTACAGAATTCATCCATCTTTCCTGAGTCCATCTGGTAGCTAAAGATAAATCAGTTTTGTCAGTAGAAAAGCAACAATATTTTTAAGCTCATGTGGGATGTTTGCAGAAGGCTCCCTTCTGCCAGATGTTGCCTACATGTTACCAACAGGGAGTTGTATAGAGCCATTTCATTTCTACTCTTGAATCGGAGGTGAGAAATGCAATCTGACTGGCATGTGAAATTTCAGCAGAAAATTGGGAATGTTTGCCTAATGCTTGTTTATGTTAAACAGGGCATTGATCCTCAGCCTCTTTGAACAGCGTAGTTCAGCTGACTGCAGTGGAGCAATGTTGATTCACACCAGCTCAAGCGTTCACCCTTCACATTTAGCTTGCAATTCTTTTTTGGAAGAGCTGTGTCCGTTAAATCTCAAATTCATATATGCAGATGCTTCAGTGTAGATTGTCTGGCTGGTTTCCTAAGCTGGTGCCTTATGTTTCATTTACAGTATTCAGATTTCGGTAACAGAAAAATCACTTAAGTTGTAGAAAATAAGGTAGTGTTATGTCTCAGTCTTTTTGTGTGTTTAAGCAAGCAACACTTGGTGATGACTCAGAGTTTCCCTTAATTGTCTGTCATCTCTTCAAAGTAATTTTGGATGGCTGACAGCATCTGTTCTGGTCTTTAGGCCTTTTAAGCATATTTCAAATTCCAGAATATTGCTCTTCGCCAGCATTCAGTAGCCTGTAATTTCCAGGTATAAAAAGGGTCCTTTTAATTTACCATGCTATTTCTTCTGCATGGCACAGATCTGGTTCTGCTGTCTTTATTTTTTTTCTTTAAATACTGTGTTTTTATTCAGAACTTGTTTCTAGTACTTTATTCACCTGTCATAAAATGACTTAAGAGTCCTTACCTGCTGCTTTGTTATTCCTTCTTCCTTCTACATTAAATCTGCCGGAATGTGGGGGGTGGGGGAGGTAAGTACGCATACTATGTGCATGGCAGGTTTTCCTCCTTGTCTTTGCAATCCATGAGCCTGAAGTACACTTCTGCAAAGTACTGCCACATTCCTTGAATCTTTTCACAACCTGCTTCTGTACTGACTCTCTTTAAACTGTTAACATTAGTAACTTTTAACAGGACCATGTTAGGTACTTCATATACCCTCTTACGAGTTTGGTAGTACATTTGCACCAGCCAGCGTCTTTGCTAAGTCTCTTCTTCTGTGCTTCCATAGGCTGTCAGGCTTGGGTTCCCTTCTGAAACCATGAAGTCCTACAGTTATGGTAACACAGCAGGTATTATACTGATTGTGATGCTACAGTAAGAATGTTCATGGTATCTATAAAAATCCATTCAAGAGGTACAGAGGTTATTAAAGGGAGAGTAATGTTTTTTAAACTTTCAGTAATACAGAATCTAAATGCTTCAGAGAGTCATCATTTGGGACCTTTCCTGGTTACTGGAGTCTAGTGCATTTTTATTCTAGATGCTTATGAGGACCTAGACATGTGTTTTCCTAAATACATTTTTATTTGGAAGAGGAGCAGTGATAGCATCAGTAAATGTCCCTGAAAGCTGCTCATCGTTTTCAGAATTTGGAGTTTGGCTTTGTGGCTTGTCACTCATTATTTACTTTGAGACTCTTTTGAATGATTATGCTAATCACCTAGAGCTGCCTGTGTTCCCTACTGGCCTTAGTAAGTCTTTAGGAAATATTTAGGGGACTGGGAGTGATTGAGAGTCAGATGACAGATAACAATTACTGAATATTTTTCAAAATATGGAATAACTTCCTTCTTCCCCCCCTTCCTTTGTCTGGATATCAGCTCTAGAAATTTCTAAGCTACCAGAGGACTCACTGATTCACAGAAGAGTTTGTGTATTAGAGCTGTACCTGTAGATAAGTGTAGCTGTGAAAGGAACTGGGTGAGAGATTGCTCTTGGGTCAAGGCATTTCTGAAGGAGTTTGGCGTGAGAAAGTAGAATTGCAGGAGCGATTAGATGCTTAGTGCTGCCTAAGCTCTATTTTAGATGTACAAATAAAAACATTGGCTCCTCAAAATCTCTGACCAGCTGCCAGCTAACCTCAAGTATCTCAGATTCATAATACGTGAGCTATCTCCACCATCATTCCCCAATGTGGCTTGGCAAGGCTGAGTTGTCTGGTATCAGTGTTGTTCCCAACTGAAAGGCACAAATTCATGTTCCTTAGCCTGTGCTCCCCAAGGACAAAACCTGGTAGGTTCAAAGGTGGAACAGGATGTGGTACTTTGGTTAGTGGTTGTGGCACAGGAAAGTGAGGAGAGCTGTGATCAAGGACTGTGCAGTTCATCTGACCCTTGTGTAGCGTCTGTTGGAGCTGAGTAGACCCCGAAGACTGGGTGGGCTCAGCCAGCAGCCTCTGGCAGTGGCACACTGGGCAATGGGGACCGAATCCCCGTACGCAAGGGAGGAAGGTGAGGCTGAGTTGCGCTCAACATGAATGCGTTGCCACCTGAGATGTGAATGCTCCTGTGTCCCGTAGGAGGTGCGTGAGCACTGGCAGTGGGTGGGATGCTTTGCCCTGCTGCCCTGCTGGGGATTAGGCATACTCTTGTCGCGCGCTCTGTGAGCCCATTTGTCCCCAAAGTGATGTGCTCCCTTTTTGCATATGATTTGACAGCATTATCTTGCTATCAACAGCAGTGGAAGAAAGCTTCAACTTGTTTGGCATCATCCTGGCAAGTAAATGTGATCACTGAAACACTCATAAAAAAAAAATCTTTTGGAGGATTGAAGTGACTAAATGAGAGTGGTATTGTCAGTGCAATTCTCCCAGTTATTTTTTGTAGTGTCTACCTACACTTTCTTAAAGGTCCCGTAGAGCTTGCAGTGTTTTGCAGAGGATTGCTGGTCGAGGTGCATCAGTGCTGTACCATCTTGCAACACGTCTGTAATTCTCATCAGTATTCTCTGGAAAAGTCTCTGTAGAGATCTTTATGTGTAGAAAAATGTCATCTTCAGAATACTGCAGACAGGAACTTTTTACCATATTGCTTAATCTGTTATCATTCCTGTGTTAGAAGTTAGGTATTATCTTGGTCTAAGAAACAAATGTTGGTCAAACTGATTTCTGTCTTGTTCTAGATTTCTTTTTATCTTACCTAAACAAGAGATAATGGTAGTGTGAAGGCTGAGCCAGAGTTGTAATAATTATGTAAACCTCAGAAACATGAGTTTAATCTTGAACTTTAGAGGAGGCTCCTTTAGCTTCAAGACAGAGAAAAGTTAGGTCAAATATTAATCATACCTAACGGAGATTGACTCAGCTGTAATTAAAATAACTAATGTACTTTGATCCATGCCAAAGTTTGCGGTAATGACTTAAATATGTGGAATCATGTCTTGCTGATACATTCACAGTAATTTCATTACAAGATGGCTAGGATATGCTACCATGAGGTGGCTACATAGAAATGTGTTCATATCTGAGCAGACAAGGCTGTAAATAAAAATGTTAATTCCTTCTGGGAGTTTCTTTAAAATGCTTTAAAAAAATAAATAAAATTTACTCCATTTCTGAAGATTCACTACACTTGTCTGGAAAGAGTACAGTTCTCTGTAACTAAGGAACAGTTGACATACACAAGGAAAAGTGATATAATAATAAAGCAGAATACTGCTTCTCCCTGTGTCTGAGGAGAGCAGAAACCCAGAAAGCTGTTCAACTACTGTCATGGCAGGCTGTCGCACTCCCAATGTTTGTGCTGGGCGTCACTGGAGGGTCAGGGAGTGAAACGTCCATATTGTACTGCTGGGAACTCAGCTTGTGTCCACAGCGAAGCAGAGCCCAGCTTCCAGGGGAGGACATGCGTGCCTCTCGTGGGACACTGAGGCAGACCAGGGGCTGTCCTAGTCCATCTCCCCCAGCAATGGACAATTCAGGCAGCAGTGGGGGGTTCTGCATCTCCCCCCCAGAGTGCCTGGAGCAGTGTTTTTGCAATGGGACCGAGTTGGAGTTTTATTTAGCTTTTAATGCCCCAGCTTTTAGGTGTGGGACAGCATGAACTTAAAGTGATGCTAATGTGACTGTGCGTGCTTGAGTGTGTTCAGACTTAGATTAAGCAGAGAGCTATCATATAGAGAGATCAAATGTTGCCGTGGCGGTGTATAAACACAAACATTGTTATATTAGCATGGGTTTGCAAGGCTGCATCGTTTGCATGTGGCAAAAAGCCCTGAATGTGCTGCAGAGGTTATCCCCAGCAAATGCCCCTGAAACCTTTGTAGCAGCCCTTGCTGTCATCTGTTTCACAAACCCCATGTTTGTATGAAAACAGCCAACTTAATGCTGCTTTAAAGTGTCACTAACTCTTCAGAGGATGCTTGCTAATGCTGTGTGTTGCTGTTCTTACTCCAACATCCCTTCTCTTTCTATGATTTCATAACTTTCTATGAAAAATTCTTAGTGAAGTGTTATTAATTTGGATGTGCTTGTAAAGGAGGAATATGTGCTGCAGCAAAATCAGGCGCTTTTTTTTCTTGTGAGTAAATGTTGATATTTCCCAAAGTGGAAATTCCTCACTTTGCTGTGTTGAAAAAATACAAAGAAAATACCTAAGCTTTGGTAAGTTCAAACTAAATAATTGTATTTTTGACTTCTTGAGCTGAACAGTGGCATTTCATCCCTCTTGCCAAGCGTTGTAAAAGTTCCTTTAGCAGCTTGAATTTCAGCCTGAATTATTAAATTCTGGCAATCAAAAATAGAATCAGACTTCCACTTTTGTGAACTTTGTGAACATCGCTTCATATTAAATATTTTTAGTATGTTGTAGACTAAGAAAAGGTCTGAATTTCTCTGAGTGGAAAATAGCTTAGGCTACTGACTCTATCCTGAATACAGAAGTAGTTTATACCAGAAGTATATATTTATATGACATATGGCTACTTTTTGTTTTAACACTGGACTCCAGTGTTTTAGTTAAGATGCTGGAGTATAACATCATATACACATTTTTCCCTTCATTATTACACTTCATAGTCAAATACTTTTTGAATTGTAATAATCGTACAAAATTCACAGAAGTATGATTTTTTTTTTTGACACTTCACTCTATTATACACAGTAACACACTACGCTGGAATCTGAATTGCTTGTTTAATCTTACAGACAAGTAGCAAAGTGTTATGTATGAGAAAATGGAAGCTAGCAAATTATTTTAAAGTGGCTTTGTGTTATGTATATTAACATGAAACATAGCCAGATGACATTTACATTTGGTTCTGGTTTTGATATAGAGATACTGCTGTATGAAGAAAAATCTTTCCTTTCCCAATGTCCAGCACATGCCATACTGGAACTGTTGAAAGGCAAGCATTTGCTTATAAGGCTGGATCTAGATGACAAAATAGATTTTGCCTACTGTTGCCTCTCTGTGTACAAGTGAGACTATTAACTGTGCTGTGAGCTGTGAAAAGACTGTCTGCTTATCATATATTTGTGGCATATTTATATTTATATCATATATATATATATACATACACAACACGTATGTATATACTGAAGTATGTCCATTCTTGTCTCCATAATGATTTCAAAAGCAAATTTTGTTTCTTATTTCATAGCAGTATTTTTGATGTTGTCTAAAAGTAAAGACCGATCTATATGCAAGTCAACAAGTTGTATGTTTCAGTTTCTTTCATATTGGAAATGTACTCATTGTTCTTTCCTAATCATAAAAAGCTTGTGTTATTATCTTTCATGCAAATTTTTATAAAGTTTTTCCAGAGGAGTTGTAACAATAGTCACGATAATGAGATTATGCTATACTGCAGATTCGGCACTGTGGTACTTCAGTGATGTAAGTGACTTAGAGGACATTCAGAAGTCATATAGCCAAACAGTTTTCTTCTTGTCCTCCACGCTTAAATCTCCAGACGTGACAATTATAGATTAATTCTTCTTTGATTGCTTGTCTTTTTTAGAATTTCAGAGATAGGAGAGAGACGTATTCTGTGCACCCAAGCTTGGGCTCTCAGGGGCTTTTTGAAGACTGTTCCTGAAACCTCTAGTGCCCTACAACATTCAACAAAAGACACAAAGTGCAGTATCACAGGGGTCTTTTGACCACTTTGGTAGCTTTGAGCTGATATTTTACAGTGTTGAGGTCTCTTTGACTGTTGTATAACCTTCTGGCTGCATCGTTTGATTGAAAACCCCTAAGCAGTCTTTAGAGGTATGCTTTGCTCCTCTTCCTACGTAGTCTCTGAGAATAGAGATAGAGATAAGTTTTCTGGTCCTTGCTCCAGACTTGCAGCTCACACTCCATGGTAAAGAACTGAGACACTACTTTTATTAGTTGTGAAGAGCACATGAGTATTTTCATCCCTCATACCCCCCATAATATCCAAACTTTATGCCTATCATCATTCTCTTTGTTCTTTTTTTTGTTTTTTGTCTGCAAAGGCAACATTGGTAATTATTTAAAAATACAGGCCATGAAAACAGTGAGTGATTCTGTTGCACTTCCTTGCTTTGCAGAATCCTAAAACCATAGCCTGTGAAACGTGGTAATACATGTATTCCAATCCGTCATCTTACATACCTTTTCCATATTGTTATATACAGGCTTTCTTGTTCCACACCTAGATCTCCTACCACAGGGGAAATGTATTTAAAAGTGGTCGAGCAGCAACCCTTTCTAACAAGTATCCACAAGAAGAGGTGTAAATAGTGCAGTCCTCTATTCCAGTCCCTAGTCCTTCTTGCGAGAGTTGTCTGAGGTTGTTGTCCCACCGGCCCTGCTGTTGTCCAGGGGATGATTCCAAATCCTTCTACCAGAAAGACAGATGTGTGAGAAATCCCAGCTGAATCTCAGCGACGTCTCATATACCACTCTAGAGGCCTCTTGGATCCTGAAACTCTGCTTGGACAACAATTGGACTACATGTGTGCAGAGCATAGATGCCAAATTCAGCTTCAGTGTTGAAGAAGTTTTACTACACTTGGCTGCAAGATCACCGTAATTTTTGCTGTACGTGAAAGAATGAAACTACCGATCCTTTTATGTCTACCCCAGAGGACAAAATGCCAGACATATTAGATCTAGTTGGACACGAACATTACTCAGCCAATGTCTTGCAGTGAATGCTTGGTAATTGGTAATTCTTAATGGAGAAATATAACTATTTTGAAAAACCTTTATAAAATCCCACAGGGCTACAGAGAAGAACGCAAGTATTTATCTTTGAAGACTGCATGTACTTTCCTTCTGGTTCGTTTTTGATGTGTGGATAAAATAAGTCGGTCTATGACGAGCTTGATTCTGTGTTAGGCAATGTTCCTTACTATAGGTTCCAGGCACTGCAATAGATAAATTGTGTTTTGAGAGAATTGATTTATTCAGAAGCAAACAGATAAAACTTATAGTCTTTGAAAGGGTCTGATGTGACAAGAGAATTTTGAAAGTTGTTTCCCTTAGTGGAGACAGGTGGAATTTCCAAATAAATATCATGTGTTTAAAAGGGCATGCATCTGGTAACCTTTATACATTAGCTACACCTTTGAGGAAAAGAAGATGATCCCTTCAGTCAGTGAATCCACTGGTTTCCTTTTACCAGACTTGTGTTCTTGTGGGACAAGCATATATAGAGTTAAAGTTAAAAAAAAAATAAAAATCATACATTAAACAGTGGTCATTGAGCTGATATTGTCCCTTAGGAATGCAGTCCAGGGCTTGTGGTACATACATTGATGGAAACATTAGTTCAGAACCTCAGCAGATGTTGAAAAAGGAAATATGTACATAAAGGAATAAAACAGAGGATGAAACAGAGTGACATTGTACTGCTATATAAAGCCATAATATGTCTGTATTTTGTAGTGGTATTGGTGCCGTACCCTAAAGGGGGTGTAGTAGAACTGGAAAAGAGTTTAGAGATGTTTGGTGGAGATAACTAAAGTATATGCAGCAGTGTTTAAGGAACATATAAGTATGCTAGGGCTCTAGCTGTGAAAAGATGCAAGTAAAACTTTGTGTGATTGAGAGGTACAAAATTATGAGCGATGGGGAAAGGATGGATAATGACCAATTGTTCTCTTTTTCTCATAATGTGAGAAATGGGAACAAGCAAAAGGATGTTGTTCATACAGTGAGCAGTTGACCTGTAGCAGTTCCTGCTGCAGGATATTGTGTACACTGAAAATTCACATGGCTGAGTGAGGCTGGGGAAGTTCATGGAGGAGAAATTTACCAAACAGATTGGTTCAAGCAATGTGAAGAAAGTTATAAGCTTGGAGGGAGTATTAATCTTCTTGTATGCTTCCCTAGACATCTGCTTATGGTAGCTACTGATCACTGGTGAGAATGGACTTTTGGTTTCTACTAATGTAGATACAGATGTTCTTAGCTTCTTTTATGTTCACAGTTTCTAATATTGTAACAGTGGACTGCAGGATGATGGAGATTCCAGATCGCTAGTCATTTCCACTGTTGGGTTTTTTCCCCCTTGACATCTCACTCTTTTTAGTTTCCTTTTCATAAGTTTTCATTTCATCAGAAGTTGAACTTCAGCTGCTTGAAAATAATTCTGAAAATTCAGAGAGAAATTTTCCCCCGTCTAGTCTTGGCCTTGTTAAATCTAGATCTCTGTTCATAGCCTTTAAATTAGGAGGATAATCAAAAAACAGTCAGTAAATTTCTGCCTCCCAGATTTGTGTACTAATATGCAACTCTTGACCTTAGCTTACCTGTGTTCGTAGTGTCAACCATTAATTTTGTTCACAGAAGCAATTTTAGATTGTGGATACCTGGTATGGATTCTGTCTTTTAGCCTGTGTCCTGGGTTCAGCTGGGGCAGGGATAATTTTCACAAGAAGCCGGCTGGGCTGACCCAAACCAGTCAGTCAAACAGGATATCCTGTACCATGTGATGTCATGCTTACTGTTTAAGTGGCGGAGCTGGCTGGTGCATGGTGATTTGCTACTCAGGAGCAAGCTCAGTATCGGGCAGTGAAATCGTTGCATGCTGTATATTCTTTTTATCAGTATTATTGTTGTTATTTTTGTCCTCCCTTTGCCGTTCTGTTAAACTGTTTTTATCTCAACCCACGAGTTTTGCCTTTTACTTCTGATTCTCCTCCCCATTCCACCAGGGTCAGGGAGGAGTGAGAGCGCAAATGTGTGGTTCTTTGTTGCCAACTGCGGCTAAACCATGACAGCCTGTAAGTATTTGGACTGCTGCCACCAAATGCCTGGGCCAGGGTAGCAATCATCCTAGGAAGGAAAGGCATCACTGTTGGTCACTTATCTGAAAGACACCTTACTAGCAAGGACTCAACTTACTATAATGTTGGCCCCCTTTTTCCACTATGCAAAACACACGATGCATATAATTTGGTGAAAATTAACTGTTTGCTTCTCTCTGCAGTAATCGTCCAAAAAACACAACAGGTATCTTCAAGTGGAAATGTGATGGCTTATTTATGGTCGTGACCTGTAGGCTTATTAAGGAAACTTCATAATCAACATTTTGGAGTTGAAAGTAATGGATTAAGTGTGCGAAATTCCTTTGTCTGATCTACCTAGAACGTGATAGATAAAATTACAGCTATGCTTTTACATATAGAGAGATTAAGAGGGGAGAACTGTTGTGCATGCACGCATGGAATTGATTTAATAGTGATAATACAGATCTAGTTGTTGTTCTCTGCTTGGTCTGCAGGTGTTCCAATGAATGGCTTTTGCATACTGTTTGCAAGAAAACACATGTGGTGTCATTAGGATCTCAGCATTTCACTGAGCTCCACTCTTCCTTAGTGTAAGCCTTTTCTGCAATACTGAGAAATGTTGTGATTTCTTCTCCTGAAGAAATCAAGTGTTTCTGCAAGCATAGATGAATTCCTTGATGTCCAGATTTCATGTATATTTACAGTCTACTGTCATGGTTGAACCCCAGTAGGCAGCTAAGCACCACACAGCCACTCCCTCGCTTCCTCCTAGTGGGATGGGGGAGAAAATCAGAAGGATAAATGCAAAAACTTGTGGGTTGAGATAAAGACAGTTTAATAAGTAAAGCAAAAGCCGTCCACATGAGCAAAGCAAAACAAGGAATTCATTCATTGCTTCTCACTAGCAGGCAGGCGTTCAGCCATCTCCAAGAAACCAGGGCTCCATCACATATAATGGTTACTTGGGAAGAAACATCATCACTTCAAACATTCCTCCCTTCCTTCCTTCCCCCCCAGCTTTATATGCTGAGCGTGATGTCATATGGCATGGAGCATCCCTTTGGTCAGTTGGGGTCAGCTGTCCTGCCTGTGTCCCCTCCCAACTTCTTGTGCACCCTCAGCCCACTCACTGGCAGGGTGGTGTGAGAAGCAGAAAAGGTCTTGGCTCTGTGTAAGCACTGCTCAGCAGCAACTGAAACATCACTGTGTTACCAACACTGTTTTCCTCATAAATCCAGAATATAGCTCCATGCTAGGTGCCATGAAGAAAATTAACTCTATCCCAGACAAAAACAGTACATCTGCATCCGCTTAATTCCACACATAATACGAGTACTGGGCAGAAAGTAGCAAATAAGATTAATTCTGTCATTAATGTGAAAAAAAGTATTTTTGTTCTGAACCTGTTGCAACTGGGAGACAAATCAAAAGTTACCATCAGCCAAAGCTGGTGTTTCCTCCATTCCCATGACAGATCATTTCCTGTAAGAGCCTTAGACAGAAGTTTGTTCTTCTGAAATACTCACCAGAATTTTATTGAAAACTAAGTTTGCTGTGTCACCTAAAATATTCTTGTACACATATTCTGTGATTTCTGTGAAGATTTCTAAGATCCGTCAGGCATGACCATGTTCTATGGTAACTACCTGGGTGCCTCCTTGGCGTATGGTCCTTAACTAACTGTCTAATTCTCGGCTGTGTTACAGTTTTCACCAGTTTGCCAGTCGTGCAAGTCAGCTTTATTGGTCTGTCATTCTCTGACTTCCTGTAATCTATTTCTCTACAGAATTTGACAGAATATACAACATATCTGGCCTCTTGGGAAATATATATTTTAATTTCTTTAGGAAACCGCCTGATTTTGGTGAAAGGATACTACTGATATTAGTAGGAAGCTATCTGGTCCACTTCCATTTGCCTGTTGGAATAGGTTTTTTGAAAGTAATCATATTTTTTTTCAGAAAGAAGAAAGTTTCATGGCTGGGTGGCATACTAGCATCATAGTAGGTTCTTCAAACACCAGGAAACTTTTACAACCAATTTTTTTCAATAAATAATTTACTTTTCCATCTTGTCTTTCTTCTTCCCTAAGCACCTCTGACAAAGAGGGAACAAAGCTATGCCCTTGCATAGGTTACTTCAGCTCTATGTAGACAGGGCGCTTGGCAGTTCAGATTATTTGCATTTTTGAAATGCAAAGTTGAAACGCCAATGCATTTCAGTTCAGGGGTTCTTCAGCTGGGTCGTGAGCTGCGGTATGTTGTGCTAGAGATAATAATGCGAACTCTTCAGAAAGATGTTAAACTTTTTGCAAGACTTCTGCCTTAGCTGGGGAAGCCTCTAGAGCTTCTTGGGAAAGTTTTGCAAAGGGAATAAATTCATAGCACAGCTTCCACTGCAAGTTCAGTACAAGTACTTATGCACTTACTCCCATGTGAAAACTTTGTAGTATAGGGTTCGGTTTGCCATAGCGGCATTAGTCCTATTCACATAGTGTTCTAACCTTCCCTTTTCACTCTGCCTTGCATCAAATTTGTTTGCTGCTTATGAACATCTGTGGGTAGGTATTCAATAGAGAAAGTTATTTACCTCCTAGTAAGTACCAATTTTAAAAAAGCACATCGCCTGCTGTCATCTCCTATTACCTGGGAGTTGTTTGGACTCTCTGTTGTTGAGGGAGCTTCATACTGGGTAGAGTTATCTGCTCTTTATGGCCATGACAGAGGAATGAGAAAAGTAAGGTGCAAGCACTGCTTCTAACAGATAATAATGGCTGAATTAATTTCAATTCAAAATAAAGATTTTCTGTTAGTGGCAAACATGGAGAGTCTGGTTCCTCAAGGAGAGTAACTGGAACTCTATATTAAAAGCCTCAAATTCTCTTGTGAAAGAACAGCTCTGGCTTAAAATTACTTAGAGTTCGTATGCACTGGTATCTGAGATGATATTTATTTCCTGTATTTAGCTTGGTACAGTCACCTGTCACATTAGGAAGCAGACATCAAGTAGTTGTTGTTTTCTTTGAAAGCTTATGTGTATCATCTGGAAAAAAAAATGAACGGTTAAATTCTGAGTCTTGTCTGACAAAATATTTTGTTAACAAAATGGGTAAATTGCCTGTGTAAACTTGCAAGTCAGAGATTATGGCTAGCTTGAACGATGGTATTGTCTATTGATGCGGAGGATACAGCTCTGTTCTAATAGTATTCTGGGCACGAAATCTTCTAGGAAAAACAGGAAATCCCGCAAGAAGCTAGAGTAAGTAGGCATTTATTATCCTATCCAACACTTTTAATATTTTCATTTCTAGATCAGGTTTTCTTTTTTAATTACACATAACATTTTTGGCTATGTTTACCCAGGTCTGGTTGGCATTCCTGCAGTGTATGTGTCTAGCTCTGACTTGTTTCCCTTCTTAGAGCTCTGCAGCATTTTAAAAAGAGAGAGAAACAGAAAGAGAACTGTAAGGAATACATTATATGAAAGACTATTAAGGAACCTGCATTTTACATGCAGATACACAGCCTGGAACAATGTGTGTTACTTTGCTTTAAAAAGTAATGTAAAATTTTTACCCAATTCAGTATTTTTTGAGAAACTGTTACAAATTCTTATGTTTTTATGATCTAAGATATAATATAATTTGAAATGCAAAGGAATACATTATAGTACAAAAAGTTGCTTGAAATTGAGGATCATGCCTTTTTTGTAAACTTATTAGAAAATTTTTCTGTTGGGCACAGCTGTAGATTACGATACTTGGCTGCATACGGGAATAACAGGCTTGTTCGGGAAAGCATGGGGAAAACTGTTCAAACATTGGGAAACTTTTGCTGGACATTCTGAATCTGAAATCTTGTACTTCTCTCGTCTGGATGTCACTGTGGCTGCTTGAGCACATAGCTTTAAACATAGCTAAAAATAATAGCATGAAATCTTGAGCTGTTCTTTGTGGATACACATTTTAAGGCTTGGGCCTGGGTAGGTACAGAACAGACCATGGCATTAGTTAATTGCTCTCTATTTTTGTCTTGCTGCTGGAAATCCAGCAAGTGTGAACCTAATGGGTTTGTATTTTTTCAGTGGTGGTGTCTGCCCACTGCTTAAGGCTCTAGTAAGCTCAAAACCTCTGGGTAGAAGATGATGTTGAAATGTAAGATACTCTTTGGGGGGAAAAAAAAAAATAATGATTTTTCTATAAAGTTAAATATAGATGTACCAGTAACTGTGCTTACTGTGCAGTGGAAGGAAGGCAGTGCTTTCAAGAAAGGAAGATGTAAGTTTTGTTTTTATTTTGGGTAGGAAATGGTAGCACTTTTTTAACCATTAATTCCTGGCAACTTCAAGATGATTTAAACATTATCTTTTTTGAGTCTGCTTAAGAAGTACATGTACGACTTGGTGAATAGTTGCTGATATGCCATTACTTTACTTTGTGAATCGATGGCTTGCCCTTGCACAATATGCAGTGTACAAGGTACACCATTATCAAATTTTCTTCTTAGTATAGTCCTTCCAAATGATTGCTTTCCTCTATCACTTGCACATAGCTTTGTCCCATTGCATTTCAGCACTCAAGAGGCCAAACCTCTAAGTGTGACTGTACTGTGCATGTAGAAATACTATGGATATTTTACATCTAGGAAAGACTGTTTAATAATAGATGAAACGGGCACTAGCAAACATTTAGCATCGTTCTTACAGAACCTGCAACTGGAGGGCACTGTCTCTCTGCACCTCCAAAAGTGCACAGGAAAGAGAAGAACTGAAAACAGTAGGCTGTGCCTACTCTGCACACTCGGACAGAAGTACACATTCTAACTGTAAGGAAAAATAGAGAAAATTAGTCTCTACAGATCACCAATTTCAACGGTGGATGGTGTAGAGGTATGTAAAAGGGTTTGACTTCCACTGGCTTGCAAGCTGTGTGCTTTAAGACTGGGTCACATTGAGTGTCAATACCTTAGCAGTGAAGCACTGAGTCTTATTTTAAGAATCTTCTGTCCAACATTGAGAGCCCTTCAGTCCCTTTTCATGTACTCAAAGATGTGCATGTGCTTAAATGCTTTCTTGGACAGGGCTAAATTGCTTTGTGCCTTGCAAGCTTAACCCTTTAGTGATTACTGAAAATCTCAGCTGAATTAAGAACTCGTATTTGAACCCTTTCTTCATCTTCTGTGGTCATCAGGAGGTGTCCTGCTGTATTAAGTGTCAATTAGTGTACGATAGACTGATGAAGTCAAGAAAGGGGACTGGCCCGTATTTTTTGGTGTTGCTGACTGCCTAACCTGAAATACAAGGTTTTCCTGTCAAATGGAAGATTGATATATCAGCACTTATTTCATGCTTATAAACTTTCATCTCTTTACATGTTTACTTGTGTGAATCTGTGTTTGACACCTGTGGCCAAAGTGGCAGATGTTCTTGTTGGACTCAGTGATGACTTTTTTTCTGATGATTAGCTGGAACCAACTCTGTCTTTTATCACCTCTGAAACTTTGGCAGAAGCCAACTTCAGAACTCTTTCCTTGCATTTATCTCATTGAGTTAGTTGTGGTATCTTGAGTCACTTAAAACAGAGCTGACCAAAGGTGGGATTTCTTTTATTTGGGAAATTATAATGTTTTGATTTTTTTTATCTCTTGCAGATCATATGACCCCCAAACTTCCAGATTTTTCCAAAGGACAGATGTTTTCAATTAAATGTTTTCTTAGCTTCCCACTCCCAGCTGCCTTTATCTTCAGTATAGATGATGTTGACAGACTCCTGTTTGGAACCATGGAGCAGGAGATTAAAGTCTCTGGATCCTGGTTCCATCTAGGCTCTGAGGTGATGCTAGGTTTCCTGATGGACAAACTAGAAGTTAAGATTTTAAGATTTCTAGGTGAAAAAAATTCTGTGGGAGTGATGCTGTCTGTGCTGTAGATATTTACTGCAACCAAGCCTCTTCCTTAGAGCTCTTTAGTTTTATGTTTGTTACTTACTGCTGAAGAGGTTTATTACAAAATAAATCCTGAATGACTGTAATAGAGTATCTTTATTAACTGAAGTGTCACTAGTTCAGGAGATTAATGCCCGTTAATATTTATCACTCAGTGTGTGCTATCAAAGGTTAAGTGAAAAATGACTTGTGCTTTGGTATTTCATCTGCTGTGATCTGAATAAGAAGCGTTGTGTAAAAAAATTCCTAAGAAAAGCTGTTGAAGTAGAATTGAAAGTGTTGCAGCAGTTTGAGGTACAATGTATGGCTAAAGAGAGGTTAGAATTATCGAAAACCCAACTGACTTCAGAAAATCATAGAATCCTAGAATGGTTTGGATTGGAATGGACCTCACAGATCATCTAGTTCCAACCCCCGTGCCATGGGCAGGGACACCTTCCACTACACCAGGTTGCTCAAAGCCCCATCCAGCCTGGCTGTGAACACTGCCAGGGAGGGGACATCCACAGCTTCTCTGGTCAACCTGTTCCAGTGCCTCACCACCCTCATAGTGAAGAATTTCTTCCTTATATCTCATCTAAATCTACTCTCTTAGTTTAAATCCATTACCATTACCCCTTGTGCTATCACTATATGCCCTTGTAAAAAGTCCCTCTCCAGCTCTCTTGTAGGTCCTCTTCAGGTACTGGAAGGCTTCTAGAAGGTCTCCCTGGAGCCTTCTCTCCTCCAGGCTGAACAGCCCCAACTCTCTTAGCCTGTCCTTGTAGGAGAGGTGTTCCAGCCCTCTGATCATTTTTGTGGCCCTCCTCTGGACCCGCTCCAACAGGTCTATGTCTTTTCTGTGCTGAGGGCTCCAGAGCTGGATGCAGTACTCCAGGTTGGGTCTCACCAGAGCGGAGTAGAGGGGAAGAATCACCTCCCCTGGACCTGCTGCTTTTGATGCAGCCCAGGATGTGGTTGGCCTTCTGGGCTGTGAGCGCACATTGACGGGTTGTGTTGAGCTTCTCATCAACCAGTACCCGCAAGTCCTTCTCCTCAGGGCTGCTCTCAATCCATTCTGTGCCCATCCTGTATTGATACTGGGGGTTGCCCCGACCTAGGTGCAGGACCTTGCACTTAGCCTTATTGAACCTCATGAGGTTTACACAGGCCCACCTCTCCAGCTAGTCCAGGTCTCTTTGGATGACATCCTGTCTCTCAGGTGTGTCAGCTGCACAGGTGTGTCAGCTTGTTTTCATCTGCAAACTTGCTGAGGGTGCACTTGATCTCGCTGTCTGTGTCATTGATGAAAATATTAAACAGCACTGGTCCCAGTACAGACCGCTGAGGGAAACCACTTGGCCTTGTTGAAGTTCATGAGGTTTGCACAGGCCCACCTGTTAAGGTCCCTCTGGATGGCATCCCTTCCCTGCAACGTGTCAGCCGCACCACACAGCTTGGTGTCATCAGTAAACTTGCAAAATGCAACACTAAGGCTGCACTTAAAAATAATCCCGGTGGAAAGTAATAAAAGCTTCAAATAAAACACCTAGACACTCTTAAATCTACTGTTCAAGTGAAGCCATGCAGTATGCGTATGAGCATAATGAAGGAATTACACTGTTGGAAGAGTAAACGGTCTTAAATTATTTTTTAGAACCTGTTATTTTCCTCCTCTGTTTTCCCTTTCCTGATATCATTATGGCATGGAGAATGGATACTGACCCTTAGAACTTGTCATCTTCTGCATATAGATGTTTTCTTATTAAAAAATCAGAATAAATTGTTAGCAGTATTATTAACTTTGTTAGAGACTCAGCCAATTTTGTGTTGTGCGCCATCCAATAGATCAGAACGAGAAAAAAAAAAATGTGTGGAATGAAAAGATACCTTGCAAGCAACTGGAAATAAGATATGATATAATATAATATGATAAGCTCTTCGCAATAACCTAAGGCTCTGGGTCAGATTATACTGTAAAAACTAATATTTGTGATTCTAAAGCAGGTCTCGGTGACAATTGGCCGTTCAGTTATTTGATGTCTTATTAGCACACCCTTTTGGAAGAAGCTCTTAGGAAGTTCCAGGTGCACAAAAAAAATGAATTCTGTCATACTCTGCTGTTTTAGGGAATGGGGTAGCAGAAAAGATCACAGGACTGCCTGTCTAAACACGAATGTACCGTGAGCAGCAGGCACCACCTTTGCATACAGTCCTGATGTAGGCAGTCAAGAGGTGCATGTGCTTGTTGCAGGCAGCAGTGCTAGTCAGGCACATTCAAATAATTACTTGTACTGAGGTTACATGCCTGTGGCTGGGGGGGGACATGCCGTCACTAAGCCAGCTCTTGGCTGGATTACCTTTGAAAAATAAGAAATGGATTCCTCTGCCATGTGTGAAAAACTTTTGGCCCTCTTGAGTCCAGTTTAGTGTCACAGCTGGGCTGGAGAGAAAGAGGCTAATGAAGCCTTTGCATTCTGAGCAGCTTCCTGCAGGCTCAGTTGAAGGGGAGAAAGTCCTTTCCCAGGAGCCTTGTGCTGACACGTGGAGGCTGGAGCAACCTTCCCTGTGTGTTTCCGAGACACACCGGCGTACATTTCTCAAGCCACATGCCAGATTTTGGTCCCACTGGGTGCCATTAGGAATGACACACCACCTGAAAGCAAACCCACTTTTCTTAGTCTTTCAGGCCAGTTCTGAGACAAATCTGCTCTCTCGTTTCCATCCACCACCATTTACTGAAGCTGGTGGTGCCACACTGGTGTGAGTAAAATCATAACCCAGCACTCAAGCTATGACCTCACGTGTTTGTCAGAAGATTTTTCTTATTTTACTTTTGATGTACTTACATGAGTCTATACATCTAAGACAAAAATGAAGGAATCAGTGTTGTGATTTCTGGTGTGGGCTGGGGTGATCTGTCGCCTATCAGTTCTGTCCATGCAGGTTTGTGAACAACATGTATTTCCTTCTCTGTGGGACAGTCAGCTTTCGTTCATGTCCCCAAAGACTTTCACGTTAGGGCAACTGGATGGTTAAGGTAAGTTTTAGCAAAAGGATTGTGACTGTGAGTGAATTAAAATAAATAAAAATTAAAGAAGGATGACAAAAATCTTTCTTCCTCCTCATAAGAAGCTCTCTTTTATTTCAGGAGTTTAATTTTAGCTGTCTCTTTTCCCACCATCTCAGTTCTGTATACATACAGTTAATTTTTTCTTTGTGTAATTTAAAACTAAGTTTCCAGTAGAAAGAAAAAAATGTAAGTAAAAATACAGTCAAATGGGTTTATCCAAAGCCCACTATAAATTGAAGCTCATCCCTTATCCAAATCTGTCACTTCTTTCTTGGCATAAATTACATATCCAGTAATTCACTGATTTTTAGCACTCCCATTTCTCCCAAGTTGTTGATGTCGCTCCAAAACTTTTGAAGTCAGGGGCACAGTATTTCTTACTTTTCTCCAAATACTTCTTGTGTCTAGTTCCTGCTGGCACAGCTGAATACAGTGCAGGCAAAGGGCTTCTGCTTGGTAGGATCTGATGATGGTCCTGTCCCACTGATGGCCATGAAGGGAGCAGCCCTTGAGGAATGCTGTAACCTGCACTGAACATGTCTACCTGTCTTCCAGCTGTGTGTTTCCCCTGCCATATTTACCAGTACACTGAGACACTCTTTATTATCATGGGTGTTAACAGTCCTTTAAAATTTTCCCTAGCTTTGTGCGGAAGATCTTTTTTCAACATTTTAGCATTCAAGAAATATATTTTCAACATTTTCTACAGTTCCTAAAAGGAAGACAATTGCAAAAGTTGAGGCTTTGTTAAAGAAATGCTTTGTTCAATCTGTGATTTAAATATGTTTCTTTTCAAGCTTTAAAAAATGAGTGCTAAAATCGAGATACATTTTGGAGAGATATGGCATCTGAATTATTGAAAGATGGACCCAAGATTTTTGATAGTTTTATTTTTTTATGTGGAAATAGTTTGGGAAGTGAACATGTGTTGGTTAATTGTGTGGCTTGTTTTTCTCCTTTGGAGACTGACTGAAACAATTCTATGAAAAAACTTCCAAATCCACTTCTATATGAAAAATTCAGTGCTTGATACCTATTGAATTGTTAGCTCCCATGCACTGAGGAGTTTGTGACTCAGAACTTCAGAAATCACCAGACTGTCTTTAAAATCTGTACTTTTTAACACAGTTGTTAGGTCCATGGAGTTTGTGTGGTCAAACTGTTTGTCTCCAGCTTTGAGATATGTAATTTTTCAGTATATTCTGAACATGCAGCTCTTGTAATACCATGAGTATGGGACCTGGTAATGCAGGAACAAGCCATCAAATACTGAAACATGCCAAAAAAACTGTAAAAGCTAGCAGCCCTTGGATTGCATTACATATGACATCACATGTAATGAATGATTTAATAACATGTAGCTTGTCATATATTCCTTCTTCTAATGATTTTGAAAATATGAGTTATTTTGTTATTCATGCTTTCTCAGTGCTTAGAAGTTGTTGTCCTAAGCCAGGACACCAGGCCAGCTTCTGTAGAAGAGAAGCAAAAAATGGCCTCTGATACAAAGAATTTAAAATCTGATCTTTTTTTTTTTTTTCTGTAATGCTCTGCAGCCCAGGTTATCTCCTTTCTGTGTGGACTCTGGTGTCTTACCAGTAATGAGTAGTGAATAGCTCATACAAAGCACGTATTTAGTGAATGTAGCTTCCTTTTCAGATCACAGAAATTCGTATGTAGGTTTGCTATTGTCATTTTTTGTTTGTTTGAATTGTTTAATGTCTTTATTTAAAAAAAAAATAACGAAGTTCATTACAGGCATTTGGTATTCAAAGTCTGCAGTCAAGAGAGTGATCATACAACAAAGGTTTTGAGTCTGATGGAGTTAATAGTGTATAACTTTTTCTAAAATTGTTGAATCATGTTTATCTGATTCTTTGCTTTATAAACTACCATTTGGACCATCAATGACATGCTTGAACTATAACAAATATAAAACAAAAAGCTGATTTACTGGCTAGATACAGGATATGAACCATCATCTTATGTCTAGTAGATGCTCGTAACAGACACATGTGGAATTAGTATGAATGAAACAAGCTGCATGTAGAGTGAACCTTTCCCAGGTATACTCTGCTAGTTTTGCCCTCCATAATCTTGGCTTTATTTGTAACCTTGGGTAAGAATTCCAGCACTGCTGTTTTTTAATCTGTAAATAAAAAATGATCCTCAAATGCATGAAGCAGGTAGTGTAAAATCTAGATATAAAATGCTTTGGAAATAGAACTTTTGCTGCATATAGGTCAGGTAGGGTGATATTTAATGTTGTCTTTTATCAGCAATACAACTTCGTCTTGAAGGTGCATATTTTCTGAAATACTAATGGGTTACTTTATTTATTCATACCTTGCAAGTTTGGCTGCCTGTGATTAGCTGAGTGTTTCCTAGAGGATTTATAAAGCATTTTTGAAGTCTTCATCAAACATTTTCTATTGGCTTTTGGCTATAGATATCCAGTAAATCATAGAGGAACTATGACCAAGTGTATCTGGCACAGGATTCTTCGGTGTGTACTGAAAATTTTTCCAAAAACTTCTAAAGGAAGAGAAAGAGGGCAGTGTGCACAAAGCAAAACATTCATTTGAAAGTATGTCTATACTCCTGAGCCAAACTGAGGTTTTTGTGTTGTTATCCCCCCTCTCCCCCCTATGTAATTTGTTTTAGAAAGAGTAATTAGATTAACAGTTTTTTATTTTCTCAAGATTGGAAGTATCATCCGTATTTTGTCTTTGTACCAGATAACATGGTAATAAGCATCGGGATGTTGTTAATGATGTAAAATTTCTATCCGGAGACTTAAATGGGTTTTTTTAACCAAAAACTAAAAGAAAATTTCAGCAATAAGAATAAATGGAGTTTATGATTAAAGAGTACTCAAAGACACTGTAATTTAAGTATGCTTTTTGCTATGATGTTGACCCTTAAGGGGCAATCATGAGTAACGTGAAACTGACTTGTAGAAATATCTTTGGTCAGGATATTTTTACTGATTTTATACTGAAAATATTTAAGCAATGTTTAGAAATTCACCAACTATATGTATGTATATTTTGTCTTTTAGGGCATACGGGACGATTATTAAAATCTCTGTGTTTCACCAGTCTATCATTTCTGCTGCTGCACATCATCTTTCAGATTACAATAAACAGTCTTGAAGCTGGAAAAACTATTGAACCTGGTTTTAACTGTGAGTAAAACCTTTTAGTTTTTATTAATATTTTAAGTGTCAAAATGCTTCAGTGATTTGAAAGGTGTTGATGAGAAGGCACTTACCATTGTGCTCCTGTGGGTTTGCAGCTTGCTTCTGTTTCCCAGCTTGTTGCCTTAAGAATTACTGTCAGTAGGGCAAGAAGACTAGATTGGTTTAAGAAATGAGAGAAGTGTATTAACTAATTTGTTCCTACCAAAGATGTCTTCATCTTTTAGGTTTTCTCAGAATTCCCTCAGAACCTGAGGTGACTACATGTTTGTGTTATTAGATCATAACTCAATGTATTACAATAAAATAAGATACAGTAATGAAAACTCCTCTACCTGTGTATTATGCCTTTGTCTGATGGAACTCTCTTAAGTTGTTTGTTTAATTTAAATTTAAATCTTGACCCCAAGATTTATGTTTCTAAACAATATTTGTCTTTTTCTTGTCTGTGTTGAATAGGAAGAAGGATTTTTAAATTTTTATTTATATGTAAACACTACTTAAAAATCTATTCCATGGCATTTTGTATCTTCCTCTCTCAGGAAATGTTCTTCAATAATTCAGAAGCAAATGTTCTTTATTGTGCAGAAGTTAATTAAAATATCTATCCAGTGATTTGGATACGTAACCTCCAGGTAGAAACTATTTGTACTTGTCTCAATGCTTACGTTTAACATTTAAACCTGTCAACTTGCCTTTGATAAATGTCCATTTAATTTATCACAGAGTATGTTGCTGCCACTTGAGTAAACAGTTGTACTACAATTCAACACAAGAAACCTTATGTGAAGTAAAGCATTTAGTCTAAAGTAACAAAATCCTAAGGAAACTTGGAGCGAGCATTACTATTTCACCTTTAACTCAAATCATTTCTTAAAGTAAAAGGCATAATTGTGTTTATGAAATACCAGTTTTAGCTGGAATGTCTTTGGCTTTGTGGGTTCAAATCACACCTTCAGAGTCTAAAAAGATATATATTTTTAAAAAAAAAATGTGTATTATTGATTGAGTGACCTAGATTAATTGCTTTCCTATTTTTATGACTAAAAATATGTGATTTTTACTCAGGTTAGAGTAATGATGTGAGCTAGACACTGTACGAGTAGAGTTCCTAACTGTCCAAGACAGAGATGCAGTCACCGGCTTTTTCCTCTTCCTGTGGTGGGAACTGGGGTCTGAAATGATTAAAAGAATTACTTCATTCTGAAGAGTCCACTCGTGAAGAAACAGAGAGAATGTATCATTTCTGTCTGTTTATAAACAGTTGCTGCGTGGAGCAGCTTATATTCTAGCTGCCATTTTAAATGATTTCCTTACTTGGGGCCTCTCAGGACAAAGGGTATGGCTGTAGCAGTACGTTAAATGTGTCTCAGATTGCCCTCTGACACCGAGGCCAGCTGACATGAGATGACCCACGTCCTCACCATTAAGCTGTCTGCCTGCTGGGTGCAGAGGGTGGGTTGAAGTTGCCTGTTGGGAATGGCATTTGTCCCACAGGAACTGCCAAGCTGTGCCTGAGTTGTTTGGGAGAGAAGCTGGCCGCACAAAGTTGTTCCAAGAGTGTTTTAACTGTTTGTCAAAATGAAGAGTTCAGCTGTTTAATTTCAGTGCCTGAATATGTTTATGGAATAAACTGGCACCCTTTAGTTTACTGGTATGGCTATAGTCGGTGAGCTTCAGGTGAAGCTGATGAATGTGATGCTAGCATTACGGATGCTGGACCCCCAGGGTGCTGCAGGAGAAGTTAAAGAAGGTATAAAGACCACTGTGAATGAAGGGGAGAGAAAAGGCCAAGGCCTTTGCTAGATCAAGCAAGATGATCAATTATTGTCGTTAAATGGCACCAGAGAATACATGGTACTGTGTAGGTGAGGAGAAGACAGAATTCCTGCTCCAGAAAGGAACTACTTTGGTAGTACTTCTGCTTGTAGTTATTTGGTGACACAGCCCCACTGTATTTCCTGTTCCCCTGCTATATGAATAATGCTTTGTAGAATTGACTACAACACTGTGCTAAGCCATAGCTGGAGAAATGACAGCACTGTGCCCGTGGCGTCTGCACAGTGTTGTCATTTCTGCATTTCAGAGTTAGTCAACTCTTCACTCAACAAGAAGTACTGCTGTGTAGACTGGAAGACTGGAGTTTTCTGTTTTCCTATACAGACCTGAATCAACTATTAATAAATATATTTTTTTACAGCTGTTTGTCTTATTCTTAAGCCCTATGTACCCCTCTGGAAATATTCTACAGTATCTTCTGATGCTTATCGTTAGGAAGTTATTCTCTTGTTAGTCAAAACATCCTGTCTTCCTCCTTCAGCCTGATGTGGAAATGGAGAAAACTTTTCTGTCAGTCTTTATAGTTACCTGCTACGTAATTGAAGGCTGCAGTCATGTCTGTCATGTGTACTCTTTTGTCTCTTTTTCCTCTCTTTATACCACTTCAGTCCCTCCAGACTTCCTCTATGGGTTGTTTCCTAAGGAGATTAGTCTTATCCTTGTTGAGGATAAGACCTTGTTGATCTACTTTCATTTGCTCCAAGTGATCTAGATATTTCTTGAAGTTCAGTGCCCAAAGCTAGGCAGCATTTCAGCTGAGATTTTATTTGCATCTACTGAAGTATAACAATTACCCAAGCGTTCCCAAGTGACACTCCCTGTTTACTTATTGCTATATGGTACTTGTAGCAACGGTAGCGTTGTCTCACACTTTGTGAGATGCGCAATTAGTGATTCACTGTAACCCACAAATCCTTCTCTGCAGAACAGATTGTTTTTTTCAATCTCATATTTATGTAAGTGAGCATTCCTACATTATAATGGAAATCTAAGTTTCCCCATTTTTTTTCCAAAATGGTTTCTTTATCATCAAGACTCTTCTCAATTCTGTCTCCCAGTTTGCTTATACCTGCAAGTACCACTGTTAAGGGGTTTTGGATATACTAAAATGATTGATATTTCCTTTAAATTTAATCTTTGCTTTGATTTTGCTGGAATTGGAATATCTCCCTGAGTTTAAATAAATTAAGGCATATATTGCCCTCATGTAAATGAGGTGAGAGTAAGTAGTGTAGATGTGCACTTTTGGTACACTACTTGCTAGGCTGAGTAAAAAGACAGTACAAGGAGGAAGGGAAAAAAGTGTACCAGCAGAAAGGAGAAAAAAACCTTGCAATTATTTTAGTTTATATTTAATTGTTTATTTTTGCTGTGATGAAGTATGAGACATTTCCATGCGGTTCTACAGTGATTGTTCCCTCTGTTGCTTTCATCCTGCAGAGAAATTAAAGCTGATTCTATGACTACATAATTTTTACCTCAAAAATTAATGGTTTCAACTTAATTCTGTATTTTTTTTTATATTGCTGCCTTTGTGTAGTTAATAATCTAACTCCTGACAGTTTCAGAAATGGGTGAGAGGGAGGTATACCTTTGTCTTCAAAATGTGAAGGTTAGTTTGGCTGAGTGTGTTCGAATGCCAGCTTCTGAATCAAAAGATCATTTTCTGGTTTCAGTTTTTCTTTTCACACTGCTGTATTAAAGCCTCTGAAAATATTTTCATTTTGGTAATAGAAACACTTGAAAAATGTTTAAATTAGAGGTGTGATACAGACTATCACCTCTTAAACCTTGTAGAGTTATAGTTTCATTTTGGAAATGGAGAACAATCATCGCTTTATCTTTCACATCTCGAAGCAGTTGAATTTGGGCCATCTGCAAGGACAAAGCAGTCACGTAGCATTTCAGGCTCATTTTAAAATGTTCTGCTCTAATCCTGGATTTACGTTATTCATAATCAGTGGTAGATAGTCTTTAGGATAAGTAAGTCCTGGAATGTTTACCTTCCTCAGTTTGTTACTTTCTTCATCCTGTTCCTCTTTTAGAGCTCATCCACCTTCTCTTTCAGGATAACTATACAGTGTTACAGCATTCTCTGGGTTATATAGGAGATGTATGTTGGTGGGTCGATAGAGGTGTTTAAAAATGCTTAGCCAACAGACTTTTCCTGTTCCTTCAGAGTCTTGTGAGTATTGCCCAGCACTAATAAAATGTTGTTAGAACTCCTTATTTACCTGAATGAAAGATTTCTGGTTAGCCACAGCTGCATTGTATGGAACTAACATTGAATACCTCCCAGTTTCTTTTTTAAATCAGAGTTTGTATAGGAAAGGAAAAGAAGAAACACAGAAAGGGTGAGCTGGGCCAATCTGTTTAAGACATCAAGAGCTCTGTAGTTCTTGTTTCACTGATGATATCTCCGTATAACACAGAATCTGATGTTAAGATGTCATATTATTCATGCAGTAATACAATTTCATTATTAAATTTGTACTTCTGATGGAATAAAATTCTGATTATTAGATTAGGTAACGTCTTTAGAGTATAGAATCTGTGAGACAGGCAATTGAAAATTAGATCACAAGGTAATATGGAATCTCATTCTTCAGTATGCGTGGTATAGTTCTTTCCTAGGACTAATTTTAAAAGTCTTTAGAAATGGCATTTCCACCAGCAGGTATGTTTTCCGTGATGTTCATTTAAACTTTTCTTGCAATAAATTAGTGCAATCATTCCTCATCATACTACTCCTCTGTAAGTTCTTTTGTTTAGTCCGTCTGTAAAAATACTCCATTTTCTTTTTCTCTTAGTTGTAGTGGTGTACATCCTTTTTTTTTTTTTTATTCTGTGCTGACTCTACCCTTGGTCTTGAATTCTGCAAATGGTTCTACTGAAATGCTTATTCTTTCAGAAAAATGTTTCAGTCCATGAGAAATGCAACTAAGAATGGTTCAATTATTCACTAATTAAGTTTGTATTCAATGTTTGTTAGAATAGCAAAATGGACATTTTAGGTATTTCTTGATATTTTTCTTCTATATCAAATAATAGAACTGATGGAGCTGAAACAGATACCTTGAAATCTTTCTAAAGACTTGCATCTGCATTTGTTTATGGTGTATAGTTTGGGTGCTTTATTTACAAAATGATTATGTGAAGAAAAAGGGAAAACAGGCTTAAAGCACCAAGTTGCCTAGATAGCTTCTCTGTTAGATCATGGGAACTAAATTCAGAAATTTCTCTGTCCTCAGTATGCTGAGTGAATGTCAAACAAATGCATGCCACCATTGTGGAATCATAATAACTTTCTGCTTTAGATAAATTTTGAAATGATTTCTTGGCTGAAAGACCATCCTGTGTTTGGAATACTACCAGCGTTTCCCTGAGGTTTTGGGTTATATTAGGAAGCAGCAATACCCAGTACAAATAAATTAGGTTTCACCATTTATTGAAAGCTCAGACTCAGGACTGCAGCTGACCTTTCGTAGGAATGAGTAATTACTTTTTCCTGTGTACCTGGTGAGATTTCATGTCTTCTGTACCCTCCTGAGTATGCCCTTAATTTTGTACTGCTTTTGAAAAGTACTACATCTGCAAAGGCTAGCGTATTTCTGGTTGGATTTTTTAACCCATTGGAAATAAAGATGCTAAATATACGGGGCTAAAGATTAAGAGTTTTCATACAGAGTTTCATATTTCTGTTTGAGGTGTGTGGCAGATGCATGCATGTCTTTCTAATAATTTGACTTACTGGCCCAACTCCGGCCTGGAGTCTGAGCATAGCTTATGGACTCTTGTCATCATTTCACGATAGGCTGCCTTGAAAACAAATATTTTGAAAATATTGAAAATGAGAAATACTATTTAATTAAACAAATATTCTGTTAATGTCCTCACCTTGAATTCTCTTGATATTTTTGACAATTTTAGTTGCAAACGTGTTACTTCATATGAAATTAAATGAATCCAAATGGCACTAAGAAAGCTAGTAAATTTACATAACATTTTTGAGCAGAAGTCATGGCAAAGTAAACGTTTCCTTTTAATACTGAAAAATTCACTATGTCCTCAGGAATTATTTTGCTTACCAGAATCAAAGATAACAGTTGCTCACATTATACAGTGCCCAAGAAAACTGATGTTGTATCCCAGGCAAGGCAGCGTGTTCCTTCCTGACACATCCATTTCTCACGGACCAGGAAGATGCTCAAGACACTGTACAGACAACTGGTTTAGCTGCAGAGTTGTGAGATCTTCAGTCACCTCCATCCTATGTGTAAAATACTGTTCCTTTTTTGTTTAATGAAATCTTCATGTCAACATTCAAGTGTCCACCTCAAACCTGAGGCCTTCTATTGTCCTCATACCTGCATTTTCTCACATTTCTTTATTCGGAGATGTATGAAGACTGAAGTGTTTAGTCCCTTCAGCAACTGACTTGGGCTATTGTAGTTGAAACTAAAATGGTTGTCATTTGTAAGCTTTTCTCAGTTTGAAAATGTATGTTTAAAAGCAAACCTTTATTCCATTAAGAGTGGGCATTATCTGCAGGACACCTGCTTGTTAATCCTATTTTTGTGTGTCATCTCGAAGATTCCTGTCATGGCCAAAGTCTGAGTAAAAAAATGCTTTGAAATGTTTCAGAAACAGTTTTTTCTATTATCACAGAAGGTGTTAGATTGTGCTCATGTGATATCTGTAGGAGGGGCAAGAGGAAAAGATTCAGAAATGAACTCCTGTTTCAAGAACAGCTGTGGAATATCCTGTATAGTAAACGTTTTGTAGGATGAAACAACCAGCTGTAGTACTTCAGAGGAGTCAGAATAACCTTTCATTGAGGGGATGTATGTGTTGAGCTGGACATTGTCTAAACCTGCAATGTCTACTACAGCAAATATAGTACAAACATACAGTGTTAGGTGTTTAACTAGACCAGTGCCAGAGCTGGAAGTGATGGTTCAGCTGGGATTAAAAAAAAAAAAAGCCAATATTTTTATAGAAGTGATTGTACAGATTCTGGATGCTCTCCAGCACCCATGTAAGACTGGCAATACTAAATCCCAGAGTACAAAAGTTTAGTTTTAGTTCAGTTCAGATGCCTACACATTTTTGGAGTTCTGAGCTACAGTCTTTATTAATTATTAAAGCAGTACAGATAGTTAGTTACCTGGAAAGAATCTTTGTTCCATTTTTATGAGAAATCAGTTACTTCCTATGTTTTGGTTTTGTGGCATGTCCTCACCAAGCTCTCTGAAGCTTTATTGCTTGTATTATTAGCAAGATACGAAAATACTGAGCATATGAGAAGCTGAAAATGTTTCCAGAGTGCAGGTTAATGCAACTTCTTTTTAAAAATGAAAGTGAACTGTGAAAACCACTGTTCTTTATTCAAAGTCAATATATGGGTTTTATTCTTGCCCCAAGCAGTTAAGACTATCTCTTCATGGTACTTCCATCTGCTCAGTGCCATGTGGATTAAAAAAACCCAACCCTGCCTTGATTTAGCTTGTAAACTCCTCTGAGAAGTGACTTTTCCTGTTCTGTGGTTTGTACTGTGTGACCTGCAGCGAGGGTTGGTTGTATGGCTTGGGGCTTACGGCGATTCCACAGTTTAAAGGATTATGATAATAGGATTTCTTGAGAGCCTCCCTCTTATCATCGAATATCCCTCCAGAATAATGAGCTTAAAAGCAATGAATAACCATTTATCCAAATCTCCACTGAGAGAGAGAAAATTCTGCAGAGATTAGCACAGTTAATGCCCGCATGGATTCTAGTAGAGCGTTCATAGCTGAAGCTCCTGTCATGCTACTTCACATGGCAAGTACCTCTGAAAACCTAACAAATGACAGGAAGGCAGGAGACATGATGTTAAGAAAAAAGATAAGTTAATGTAGTTCTTATCATTCTCTGGTTTCATAGTGTGCTGTTTCTTGCCATGTCTGAGTCATGAAATGTATAGAAAGGAGTTTCTCTGTGGAGCCAAGGAGAACTTGGGACTAAAAAGAATGCTTAGCCATGAACACCACAAGATCAGGGTGTGGTGGCACCAGTACACTATGGTCATTATACAAGATCCTAGAAAGGCATGTGGTTGTGCAGTATTACCACAGCCATTTCTGACTGTCACTTCAGTGTTTCCAAGAGTCAAGAGTGTATGGCATAATGCAGTAGATCATGTGGAATAAGCCTACAGTAAATTTTTAATCAGTCAAAGGTGTTAGCATGCTTTTTTTTTTGCCTCACCAGAAACTTGCAACAATAGCTTATTCTGCACATGAAAGCTAATTTTCCTTTAATTCAGTATACATTGAAAGTCAACATTGCTTTGACGCTTTTAGTGCAACTTTATACAGCCAGGAAATTTATGACTGGGGAAACAGAAGCTTCTGTAATTGCTTCTTAGGCGTGTATGATAAGTCCTGCTTAATTTCCTGCTGTGTGTTACTGCCTAGCAGTTTGGAAAGTTGGTGTTTGTTATACTTATGGAGTCTTTATTTCTGGACTCACATGCTGCCATGTGAAAATTAAGCAATATTCTAAATATTCATTTCCAGCTCTGACACATAACATCATCTGTATAGTTACGCTGTAATGATGTTAGCATACTCACTTGCATTCCACCATTTAAGAGAACCTTATGCAGGAGAGGATCCTTCTCACTGCCACTCGCAGTTTGTGTTTTTGACAGTCAGGTTTGCATTGGAGAGAAGAGCTGGGAAACTGCTGGGTGGCCAATGGAGTGCACAGCTTCTTTCTGAAGCTGGTGGACTTCTGGAGGTGGTGTTGTGGTGCACCTGAGGAAACACCCAGCATGCCAGTTGATGCTGTGGTGCAGACTTGGGCAGTTTTCTTTGCTGTGTCCCAGTGATAGCTAGGATGAGTACATCTGACTGCAGGATAGTAGAAAAGAAGGGTGACCATCACCTTGGTTTTGGGACTGTTGGTAGGAGAGGTAAAGTAGCTGTCGTCTGTCTCCCTCTGCCCTCTTCAAAGCAGGAGCAGAAGTAGCAAACAGAAGGAAGAGATCATGGCCAGCTGTGAAAGAGAAGGCACTTGATAAAACTTTTGAATAGCAGAGAGGAAAGCAGAATGTGTGTGTGGAGGAAGTGGAAGCAGAAGAGACTGTTTCACTAATTGATTAGTGCTCTTAGTAAATTAAGAAGTAGACGTGGAAATTGTAGCCTCCTGTATTTTTGGAAGTAGCCACTCCCTCATCCCCTAGTTATATGCTTAACCTTCCTATGAAAATCCTACCAGACAGCATGCATTGTCAGCTGCTTGTAAGTTCCAAGTTACTAGAAAGCCTGTTTGCCATATAGTGATAAGTTTTTGAAGACCAGCAAAGTCAGAAACGGGCTGCTCACACAAACAGTTCCAGTGAGAAGACTTGTCTGCAGGGTTAGACCTTCACCCTGAGACCAGCCCTGCTCTTACAGGGGTTATCCTGGCTCTTTGACAGTGTTTTGCTGGAGCAGTATGGTGTGTGTAAAGACCAACACCACAGTGCTTTAGCAACCAGCATCTCTGAGCCGGTGTAGAGCACCATGTTGAAATGTTCCCTTGTTGATCATTCAAATCACAGTAACATAAATATTTTACTGGGGATTCTTTGTGTAGAATTACTGTTCAGGAATAGGAAACTATATTTGTGTGTTGGACACTGTTTAGACAAACGCTTTCCACTGAGAATAAATATTTCACTTTATTTCTGAGGATTTGGCTTTCCTGTTTGGCTGTTTACATCTTTATATATTGCTCTTCATCACGTAATCATTCTGAGTATTTGTAGAAAACTTGATTTGTTAGTGTGATACTGGGAGACTTTGGATGTGCCCGTGCCCACGCTGGAAGTGTGAGGTGGTTTTGGTCCCAGGGTCCACGCCCTTGGGATTGAGCCTGCTGTGCCTCTTGATGCTTTACACAGGCGATCTGGGTCTCAGCTGGGAAGCAAACAGCAGATTTGAGTTGAGATGGTGACAGCTGCTCACCAGAGCCGTTCTGCCACCAGCTGGGCATCTCAGCTGCAAGTACAGGGGAGGTGTTGTGCCCCGGGCGTGGCAGCTACAAGAGGCTGTCCCTGGTAGAGCAGCACCCCGGCAGGTGGGCTCCTCTGGGCCCAGGCAGCAGCCTGCTGCCCCGGGCAGTGCAGGCTGGAGCCTGCACAGGACAAAAGCCAGGTCTCGTCTCGAGGTTAACCTGAAGTGGAAGGGACTGGGTTTACTGAGCTGTTCTGTGGAACCTGTGACGTAAAAGAAATCACCCCAGGAAACAAAGCAAAAGGCGTTGCTCGCGTAAATATGGCTTGCAGCCATCTGGGAGAAAATGTTTTCTTTGTGAACTTGGACTTGAAATGCCTTGGTGGACTCTCCTGCATCAGTGTGCTAGAACGTAGTCCTAAACCTGGGTCAAATACAATGTGAACTTGCATGCTTTGAGTTTACTTCCAAATGGAAAATCTGTCTTAAAATTCCCTTCAATTTCTGCCAGACATGTAAGTCTGAACCAATAACCACACAGGATGCGAGAAGGTGCTGTACCTTACACCTTTTGCATAAACAATGTGCAGCACATCTGTCATGCTTATGTTTAACACAGAGAAAACTAAATAAGAAAAATTCCTTAACACTCACAAAAGAAGAAAAAATATCCTTCACATCTTTGAAAGGGAGAGAACTCATTAGATGAGTTTAGAAGGGTAAACTTGATTTCCAAAGTCTTAAACATCCCTCTTTTGTTTCATTACAACTCTAGCATGTTCCTGATATCTAGATCTGGAGCACTGCACAGTTTCCATCCATAGATACTATGTTTATTGCTGAATTTTATCGTTCCCCATTCCTTTAGGGATTTGTTTAAAGGAATCAATAAACTGAATTTCAGAGATGTTATAGTCATCATCTAGGCTAAAACCAGAAAGATTTTCAAGATCATCAGTGAAAATTGTAGTAAATGAAAAATATTTCATGACAAAACTGTAATCCTATTTTTATGTGTCTAGAAATAAGTAGAACACACTATCTTTCAAAGTCCAGTGACCAGAGAATGAACTTGATTTTCAGATACCATCAGTGATACCAAATGTCTGTTTTAAAATTGAAAACAGTTTTAACACAGTTTTCACACTGAAACATGAGCTGAGTGTGAAACACCGAAAAGCATTTATGATACAATGCAGCCAGTGGCTGATAGGAATTTTCTCAAGTTTTTGGGGGGCGTATTATCCTCAGTTTATTACTGTACTCTGTAGAAGGGTATATAGACGTAGTCCCCGAGAGGTGTTGGGAGTAATGATTCAGAGTATGTTAATTAATAAAAGCTCCTACTAGTATTTTTCTGTTATGTGTACAGTCACACATTTCAGAAGAAGACAGCCAGCCCCCAATCCAAAGGGCGCAGTGATAAGAACTGATAACGTTTTACGCATTTTTGGTTCATGCATCACCTTACCTACAAAGTCAGTATTGCCAAGAAATGTCATACAGCAAATTTTTTTTCGGGTTCTTTTTGGCACACAAATGAAGAACATTGGAATGCAAAAGTATGATTTTATCTCATCCTTTACAACTAATGGAGTTTGATCTGGTCGTGGATGGTGTCACTGAGGTTTGTTGGCGATGTCACAGATAGCAATGTAGCAAGTTCCAGGAAATTCCTGCTTTTTCACAGGTTTGTGTGAGAATAATGTAATGTTTCATGAGAGAACCCATGTTCTTACCTCCACCACAGAAATGTCAAAGGACTCAAATTACACCCAGAACCAGCTCCATTGTAGAGTCTAGTAACTTACCATCATTCTTAGAAATGCAGTCCTTAGTTAAGGTGCCAAGGTGGATTTTAATGATCCTAAAAAATCTTACTTCCACCTGGAGGGTGTGGTGATCTGGTGCTAATGAAACACAGCTGCAGTATAAAACTTGTGGGATTACATGACATGCTGGTGAAAGCCTTATTTGTAAGTCTGGACTTTTTTTTTTCTTTTTCCCTGTTTTAATAGTAAGGAGATAAAAAATGGGTTTTTTTTGTAGCTAACTTTTTCTGTTTACATGCATATGTGAGGTAGGGACTGACCCAAACTGCAACTGATATCCTACACAAACATCGCAGGAGTTACAAATAACTGAAGCTGATGTTATTGTGCTGGCAACAGTTCCAGCTCTGTAACACCTCTGGTCTCACAATTCCCATTGTTTCATAGTTATTCTTTGTCTTGGCTGTCTGATGTTTCACATTTGCCTAAGAGTAAAGTACAGGACTAGCAGAAACACAACAATCAGTGCCATGTGAAGGGGGCAAGGGATGAATTGTAAACTGCTGTCAGATTGTGCTCGATTTTTTTCTGTTTATATAAACACGCACACACATTTTTGTCTTCAGGGGCCTCATTCACTACAGCAGGAGCTTTCTGTGATTAAGTTTTAGTGCTGCACAGCAACCTATGCAATTTCAGGAATCAGGCTGATTGAATTACCCAATTAGGCAATCTTACTAAACAGGGGGAGGACATTTCAGCACTGTTTTTTCAATAATAAAATCAAATTTCTTGAGATTGTGCAAAGTTCAAAAACCCATAAGTATCAGTGAGGAAGGAAAGCGCTCTGTAGTGGACAATGGCGTAGATGCTCAACTTTGACTCCAAGTGTGGGTGCTTCCAAAAATGTCAAAAGAGATATAAAAGAGGCAAGATTACAGAGGATGCAATGCTTTGAGATCAAACAGAAAAAAGAAGTCAGTGATTTTATTGTCAAAATGGAAATAATATTATCTGCAGTGCATATGTTTGTCACACAGTAAATCGCTGTTATCCGCAGAACGGAGACATTGAGCAGCAGTGATTTGATGAACTTGTACTTCTCCTTGGTCAGATGCTCAATAGCCATGAAATGTACAGGAGGAGGGGATGCAGGAAACTGCGGGTAATTCAGCAGATTTACATGCAGATTGTCCACCAATCTCTGGTTAAGCAGCTCAGAGTCCATGGTGGACTTTCTTTTCTGCAGTCCTTGAGGCTGCTACTTAAGCAGCTGATGCCTCAATTAGATTTGGAGGAGGGAATTGACATACAGGAATATTCTTTTAGTCACAGCACTGATTCAAATAAACCCTTCACTTTCCAGTACCACCTCTAAATGTTGTTAAGAATTTAAGGCAGTTCGTAAATGAAAACTCTTGGGGATTGGCTGAGATCAGATTTGTCTTATCAGCATATAGATGTGTGCCACAGTTTTGCCCAGTGTGGTAGTTCTACAGCCACACAGGGCTGGCCCTATCTTCTGCTACTGTATTCTCATTGTATCATATTTTTATGAGGACTTTTAAGCAAAATAAATTTCAGCCCATGAAATTCCATTGCCTTGAGAGTGAAATATCACCTGTTCATTACCATCAAGTTTTCTCAACAGCCTTTCCACAAGTTAGATTACATAACACCTGTGATCACAAATTGTAAAATTATTCTTATGACTTTTCATGTCTTCACTGAAACATTGTCAAAATTCTCTCATCTGTGACGAAAAAGAAAATCCTGAGCAAGGAAGTACACAGAGTACACATCCACATAAAACAAAGCTGGAATGCTGATACAGTTCCACAGACATCTGGAAAAAGTCAAAGATGGGTTTCCACATCTATCCTATGTCATTCTGGATAACAACAAGAAAATGATATCACGTTTCCTCTTCAGAGCTCACAGTTTTTCCTGCTGCTTGTTTTTTTTCAGTTACAGCAAAGAGTGAAAGGTTCTACAGCATATTGTATTGAATTGGCAGGCGATGTATTTCGTCAGAAGATAAAAATTAACGTTTGTGTTTTGCTATGTAATTTTCTGAGAGAAAGGCAAAAAATTTTACTTTTTAAGTAGTGGCAGCTCTTGATATCAAAGACTTCTCTAAAGTTGGTTGAAATATCAGTTTTGTTATTTGAAAATACTGAGCATCAACCACATAATGAAATTCAGTTAGTTTATTCTTTTTTACAAGAGTTACATTTTGTTGTACAGTAATACAGTAAAACACTATGAAGTGTTTACACTTTATTAGGATATTAATTTATGGAAAGGATATTTAATTTTAAATGGATGTCTCATTAGCAATGAGTGACGTGACCTGAAAGTCATAAAACCAATCCTGCATATATCGTTGCTGGTGCTACAGCTAAGCTGTTGCATACGCTGCATTGATGTACCACTAGCACTGGGTTAGTGCGAGAGAACTGCCTACAGCTGGTAGCTCACTGTTTCCTAAATGCACAAAGTTTCTTTTTTGCTCTCTAAAGTTTTCATGTGTATCACAGCAGTTCTCTTTTACATGAGCAGGTAGAAGGTGCATTGTTAGGCTGTTTCATGGAGGCAGAATACAAAGCTTAGCTGAGTATCTGCCCACGTTGTGCAAGGAGTATTGAGCAGAAGCAGTCACAGAACCTTGCTTTCTGTTCTCTGTTCAGAAAGATATGATATGTAACTCTGAAAATTAATAAAGATTAGATGTCAGACTTACATGATATTATGCTAGGTCTGCTAAGATTTGCTGATAGGGTTTTGATATTTTAGATATGAAAAAAACCCACCAGATTATGGAAAGCGGGAAAAATACTTCTTGCTTGCTCTGTTTCCCTTCACTCACCGCCTGCTACAGGTCACACAGTGACTGCATTCATCTCTGAAACCTTTGCTGTCATGTTCTCTGAGTTAGGACCACTGCCAAAGTGATCCTATGTTTATAGAGGAGGGGTTTCTTAGTTGTTTATGTTACTGTTTGTGGTACAAATAGCTACTTTCACCTTGGAGATGTACCGTTTTTTGGATGTATTTAATACTGAGGTATTATCCTCTATATTTGGGTCAGTGCTCACAAAGGTTGGCCTCTATAATTTTCTGTTTATATTAATATGACCCATACCCCTAGCATGTGGGATACAGAAGACACTGCAAAGCAAGCTGTTATGAAGCCCAAAAAGGTTTATGAGCTGAAAAATTTGAGTTTGGAGAGGCGAATATAGACTTTTGCGATTTCAAAATGCTGGTGCTAAATCATTCAGATGTAAATCAAAGCCATCAGGAGCACTCTGCTCCTTAGATACTTTATCTGAACATGTTTTTGTTTATTATTCCTTCCTCAGTTGGAGGTTGTATATGGAAGCTGTTGAAATAAAGAATGTATTCCTATGAAGATGATTAGTGTATTTTGGAACTCAGAAATAGTAGAAAAGTTGGGTAATATTTCAGCATAAATAACAATGTGATTGACTTTTTCTGTTTTGAAGTTCTTAGTCCAGGATGTGGATAGTTAGGTCATAATCTCTCTGGATATTTGCCAGTGTTTGGCTAGGCTTTGAATGATGATCTCTGTTACCAGCAATCTTGTGCATCTTTATGCAGGATAGTCAAATAATAGAGGCTTTGAAATGAACAGCGGTCACATATGTTTTCATACATTCACATACATTTCATATGTTTTCGTACATTCACATCCATTTCACCTCAATGTTTGTTTTAATTGGTGTGACAATATCTGACTTAATGCTTCTGTTTTAAACTTCATTAAATTTGTTGTGCACTAGAAATATCTTACAATAGAAGCATTTGTGTGGCTCCATCTGTACCCTGTGCTATTCTGGGAGACCTCTGTGACTGATCTGTCTCTGCTGTTGCTCTGTCTTGGGAATTGGATGTTGGTTTCCTGTTTAAACATTGGCATTCAGTCAAGATATACCCATTTGTAGTTGTTGTTCTTGGAGTTTGTGACAATTCAACTTCCTTGCTGTTGAGTCTTTAGTGATATCTCCAGGAACTGTATGCAAGTCTCAGTCTCTGCATCCTCTGTGGAAAGGTGAAGATGAGGATGAAATATCTCTTCAAATAAATTGTTGAAGCCATTATTAGAAGGTTTCTTTGAACAGAGTGACAACCAATATTGTGTTCAACATATATCAAAAGCAAAGGTCTGAGAAACTCTTATGCAAATAGCATAAACAAGGACCAGGAGCAGGTGTGGTCCCTGGTCTTATGTCATTCCCCCAGCTCATAGTAAGTTAGACTGGATTTTATCAGCAGTTGTCATCATGGCTGTGAAGATACCTCCAGGTGAAGGAAGAACACATTTAATTCAGGATTGGTGTGCTTTGACCATGGAGAGTTGATACTCCTTGGTGCACAAGAGGTTGCCTCGTTGCTGGGAGACAAAGAAGATTTTCGTTTCCCTGCAATAGACAGCTTTTTCATATTGTGGTCCACCAACCACCTAGCCTTGAGCATAGCTTGCCTGCCAGCCCATGGGAGGAAAATTCTCTGCATTTGAGTATTTATTTCTTACCTTTGTGGTTTAACTTACTGTAACAAAATTAATGAACCAGTGATCCCCTTTCTAACCTGTTTGTTTACCCTGATGCTTCTCTTGGTACCTGCAGGAGCAGATTTCATAGAGCTATCTCAGGGGTCTTCCTGCAGACCTCCCCTTTGGTTTACCATGTTCTATTTCTCTCTCTTGCTCAGTGTTTTTTCATAGTTGAAAGTATACCATTTCATCAGTGCAAAAATCTGACAGGATTTTTCCCTACAAAAGACTTATTGTGATACATAAAAAATGAGCAGTACAGTGCCAATAATGTTAACATTTGATGTGCTGAATAAGCATTATAGAATTTAATCTGAAATGTGTATCTGTCTGCAGAGGTCCTCAGCTATGGATCTAATATGCTGCTGGCAGAGATGCTGAGCATTCCTAAATAGGAGCTTCATCTTTCTAGTAGTGCAGGGCATCTAGTGAGACCCTCACGTTGAAGAGCATCAGTGGGGAGCTCCCACTGGCTTTCCTTTCTGTCTCCTTCCTTCAGAGTTCACCTGCTGATGGCTGCCAGCACGTCAGGAACCACAACTGGCCCAATGAGATGCAGCGCCCTGTGCATCAGACACAGCAATGGTTTCTCCAGGGTCGGTTTCCAGTCCCTCAGTCAGGTGACTAACTGGACTTTTCAGCTTATTTAACTTTCATCAGGCACAAATCTTGAGACAGGAGGGTTATCCTCATTCGTGTCGGGTCATTGTAGGGCAGCGTAGTGACAAGTGTGATAGAGTGGACAGAGTGCAGCAGGGTCAAATTGCTCAGCAGCCTGAATCCACAGAAACCAGGCTGTGGTTTGCTTTTGTATCTATAAAATCAGTTCCTTTTGAGTAAATTGTACCATTATTACTTCTTGTCATCTAATGTAATTTTCTTAATTGGCTAATTGGTTTATCCATATACCAAGCATAAGTCAGCCTTCATGGAAGTGTCATTCATTAGCTGCATCTGTGTTCGCTTAGTGTCCTGGGTTTGGCCAGAACAGGGTTAATTTTCACCGGACTCCAGGAAGGGGCACAGCCGGGGGGTGGGGGCTGACCCCACCTGGCCAAACAGAGCCCGGTATTCCATACCATGTGCCGTCACGCTGGGTTCCGGTGGGGGGGGGGCGGTGCGGCGGGAAGGCTCTCGCGGCTTGGTCGGGCGCAGCGCCGGTCCGGTTTCGGGAGAGCGGCTGTGTACGGTTCGTGGTTGTGTTTTCTCCTTATCTGTATCGTTGTTGTTCCTGTTTTCCCTCTGTTTGCTGTTCTGTTAAACTGCCCTTATCCCGACCCACCAGTTTCTGCCTCTTTCTTTCCATTCTCCTCCGCACGCCGGCGGGGGGAGGGGCGGCCGCGTGGCGCTTTTGTTGCCGGCGGCAGCCGAAACCAAAACATTTAATTGGCGCCCAGACGTGGAGCGGGGATAACGGCAGGGCTGAGCAGCGGGTGTTAAAACTGCTTTCATAGATTTTGTTAAAATTTATCATACGCATTTACTGTGTTAGTTAAAGTCGCCGGTAAAAATGTTTCTGTCTGTGATCAGATGGCTGTGGTTTTTGAATCCGTACTTGCACTATGTTTTCCCTGTGGTGCTGTTCATTACCTCGGGGAAAAGGATCAGGGTGATGATTTTGCTATACTGTATGATGTCGACTTATGACATGATAACGTCAATGTGCATGAAATTAGGCTTGTGTTTGCATGCGGCACTGCGGTCATTTCCGTACCTCGGGTCCTATGTCTTAGATTTTGTTAGTAATCAAACCCAATCTGTGGGGAAAACCGAAGGGGATACCTTCCCCCACTCTTTCGCCCCCCCTCTCTCCCTCAGGCTGGTCCTAACGGCTTTTGAGAATTTCGAGTACCCGTGGGATGCTCAGGCCAGCACTCTCCTTTTGTTCTGCCTCCTGAATGGGTTCCAGCTTTTGTTTAGGGTTAAGCAAGTCGTTAAGAACATCGTGCAGAGACCTGCCCCGGGGCCGGATAGCTGTGAGTGGCTGGGTGTGTGGGACAGCATGGGCAAGTACCTAGGGCAGTGGGCACCACCGGTGTTTTTTAAACTCACCCCTGAACAAATACAGAATCCAGACAGTCTAGTAAAATATCTGCAAAGAGTGTGCTGCCACCCGGGGAACTCCAGAGAGACACAAATCACTGCAACGTGCTGGGGTCTGGCCCACGCCTACCGAGCCCTGTTCAACACTGTTCAGTGCCCTAAAGGGGAAAGGGGGGGAAACGAAGCGGCAGGCACTGCAGCTGGCGCTGCCCCCCCAGCCGGCCCTGCAGCCCCTCCAGCCCAGCAGGCAGTCCCAGCCCCCCCGACCGGCACCACGGCTGCTGCAGCCACAGCTGCAGGGTCTGCCTCGGTTTCCCCAGCGGGCACAGCAGCTGCTCCAGCCCCAGCTCCAGCCACAGGCACAGTGACTGAGCCCAGTGACCAACCTGTGCTGGTAGCAGTCGCCCCTGTAAAACTAAAGAAAGACGCAAAGAGAGCAGATCGCTCCGGGAGGGATGATGATGAGCCAGGGTCATCACGGGAGATAGAGACAGAGATCATCACCCGGTCCCTGTCCCTGGGCGAGCTGCGAGACATGCGGAAAGATTTCAGCCGCCACCCAGGAGAGCACATTGCCACCTGGCTGCTGCGGTGCTGGGATAACGGGGCCAGCAGCTTGGAATTAGAGGGCAAGGAAGCCAAGCAGCTGGGATCCCTGGCCAGGGATGGGGGCATTGACAAGGCCATTGGGAAAAAGGAACAAATCCTCAGCCTCTGGAGGAGACTTCTGTCAGGCGTGAGGGAGAGGTACCCCTTCAGTGACGATTTTGTATGCTATCCTGGCAAGTGGACCAATATGGAAAGGGGTATTCAGTACTTGAGGGAATTAGCTGTGCGGGAGCTGGTTTACTGTGACACAGACGATGAGCAGGTACCCACAGACCCAGATGAACTCCAGTGCTCACAAGCCATGTGGAGGAAGTTTGTGCGGAGTGCACCCTCCTCGCATGCCAACTCACTGGCAGTTGTAAACTGGAAAGGCAAAGACGCACCAACAGTGGACGAGGTGGCTGTCAGACTCCGGCAATATGAGGAAAGTCTCTCTTCCTCCCTTGTCTCAGCCGTGGAGAAACTGGTCAAGCGACTAGACAGGAATATGTCCTACTCCCCACCTGTGCGGGCCCGCATCTCAGCTATTAGGGGCAGGCGTTTCTCTGCTCAGGAGAGGGAATACAGAGGCTATACACCCCGGGGCACCCTGTGGTTTTACCTGCGTGACCACGGAGAGGACATGAGGAAGTGGGATGGAAAACCCACCTCAAGTCTAGAGGCCCGAGTACGTGAGTTGCGAGGTAAAACAATCACAAAAGGGGACTCTGTTAGGAAAAATGCCGCTCCAGTTTCCAAAAGCCAGCTCTCCAGACCAGGTAGACAGTTCGACCTTGATTCCGATCCTCTGGAGGGGACCTCCAAGTCATTTTTACAGCAGGTGAGCAGCAATTTCTCTGACGAGGATTAGAGGGGCCCTGCCTCCAGCCAGGTGGAGGAAAGGGACAACCGTGTCTATTGGACGGTGTGGATTCGGTGGCCTGGCACGTCAGATCCACAAGAGTATAAAACTCTAGTGGACACTGGTGCACAGTGTACTTTAATGCCATCAGAGTTCAAAGGGTCAGAGTCCATTTGCATTTCTGGAGTGACAGGGGGGTCCCAAGAGCTGAGTCTACTGGAGGCTGAAGTGAGCCTCACTGGGCAGGACTGGCAGAAGCACCCCATTGTAACTGGCCCCGAGGCTCCGTGCATCCTTGGGATAGACTATCTTAGGAGAGGCTATTTCAAGGACCCAAAGGGGTATCGGTGGGCTTTTGGCATAGCTGCTGTGGAGGCGGAAGAAATTAAACAGCTGTCCATTTTGCCTGGTCTCTCGGAGGATCCTTCCGTTGTGGGGTTGCTGAGGGTTGAAGAACAACAGGTACCCATCGCGACCACAACGGTGCACCGGCGACAGTATCGTACCAACCGAGACTCCCTTCTCCCCATTCATCAGCTGATCCGCCAGCTGGAGAGTCAAGGAGTGATCACCAAAACTCGCTCACCCTTTAATAGTCCCATATGGCCAGTGAGAAAATCTACTGGAGAGTGGAGACTGACAATAGACTACCGTGGCCTGAATGAAGTCACACCACCACTGAGTGCTGCCGTGCCAGACATGCTAGAACTTCAATATCAGCTGGAGTCAAAGGCAGCCAAGTGGTACGCTACAATTGACATCGCTAATGCATTCTTCTCCATCCCTTTGGCAGCAGAGTGCAGGCCACAGTTTGCTTTCACCTGGAGGGGCATCCAGTACACCTGGAATCGACTGCCCCAGGGGTGGAAACACAGTCCCACCATTTGCCATGGACTAATCCAGACTGCACTGGAAAAGGGTGAAGCCCCAGAACATCTGCAGTACATCGATGACATCATTATATGGGGCGACACAGCGGAGGAAGTTTTTGAGAAAGGGGAGAAAATAGTTCAAATCCTTCTGAAAGCCGGTTTCGCCATTAAGCGAAGTAAAGTCAAGGGACCTGCGCAAGAGATCCAGTTTTTGGGAATAAAATGGCAGGATGGGCGCCGTCAAATCCCAATGGATGTCATCAACAAAATAGCAGCTATGTCTCCACCAACCAGCAAAAAGGAAGCACAGGCCTTCCTGGGTGTTGTGGGTTTTTGGAGGATGCACATCCCAAATTATAGCCAGATTGTAAGTCCTCTGTACCACGTGACCCGGAAGAAGAATGATTTTGAATGGGGCCCTGAGCAACGACAGGCATTTGAACAGATTAAACGGGAGATAGTTCATGCCGTAGCCCTTGGTCCAGTCCGGTCAGGGCAAGATGTTAAAAACGTGCTCTACACCGCAGCCGGGGAGAATGGCCCAACCTGGAGTCTCTGGCAGAAAGCACCAGGGGAGACTCGAGGTCGACCCCTGGGGTTCTGGAGCCGGGGATACAAAGGATCCGAGGCCCGCTATACTCCCACTGAAAAAGAGATTCTGGCAGCATATGAAGGCGTTCGAGCTGCTTCAGAAGTGGTCGGCACTGAAGCACAGCTCCTCCTAGCTCCACGATTGCCGGTCCTGGGCTGGATGTTCAAAGAGAGGGTCCCTTCTACGCATCATGCCACCGATGCTACGTGGAGTAAGTGGGTCGCTCTGATCACCCAGCGCGCCCGAATGGGAAACCCCAGTCGCCCAGGAATTCTGGAGGTCATTATGGACTGGCCAGAAGGCAAAGATTTTGGAGCATCGCCAGAGGAGGAGGTGACACGTGCTGAAGAGGCCCCACTGTATAACCAGCTGCCAGAAGATAAGAAACAGTATGCCCTGTTCACGGATGGGTCCTGTCGCATTGTGGGGAAGCAGCGGAGGTGGAAGGCTGCTGTATGGAGCCCTACACGACAAGTCGCGGAAACTGCCGAGGGAGAAGGTGAGTCCAGCCAGTTTGCAGAGGTGAAAGCCATCCAGCTGGCTTTAGACATTGCCAGTCGAGAGAAGTGGCCAGTGCTCTATCTTTACACCGACTCTTGGATGGTGGCCAATGCCTTGTGGGGGTGGCTGCAGCAATGGAAGAAGAACAACTGGCAGCGCAGAGGCAAACCTATCTGGGCTGCCCCATTGTGGCAAGATATTGCTGCCCGGCTAGAGCAGTTGGCTGTAAAAGTCCGTCACGTGGACGCCCACGTCCCTAAGAGTCGGGCCACTGAAGAACATCAAAACAACCACCAGGTAGATCAGGCTGCTAAGATTGAAGTGGCTCAGGTGGATCTGGACTGGCAACATAAGGGTGAACTCTTTATAGCTCGGTGGGCCCATGACACCTCGGGCCACCAAGGAAGAGACGCGACATACAGATGGGCTCGTGACCGAGGGGTGGACTTGACCATGGACACTATCACACAGGTTATCCATGAATGTGAGACATGCGCTGCAATCAAGCAAGCCAAGCGGGTAAAGCCTCAGTGGTATGGAGGACGATGGCTAAAATATAAATACGGGGAGGCTTGGCAGATTGACTACATCACACTGCCACAGACCCGCCAAGGCAAGCGCTATGTGCTCACAATGGTGGAGGCCACCACCGGATGGCTGGAAACCTACCCTGTGCCCCATGCCACTGCCCGGAATACCATCCTGGGCCTGGAAAAACAAGTCCTGTGGCGACATGGCACTCCCGAAAGAATCGAGTCGGACAACGGGACTCATTTTCGCAACAGCCTCATAGACACCTGGGCCAAAGAACACGGTATTGAGTGGGTGTATCACATCCCCTACCATGCACCAGCCTCGGGAAAGATTGAACGTTACAATGGGCTGCTAAAAACCACTTTGAGGGCAATGGGGGGTGGGACTTTCAAAAATTGGGATACCCATTTAGCAAAGGCCACCTGGTTGGTTAACACCAGAGGGTCCACCAACCGGGCTGGTCCTGCCCAGTCAAAACCTCAGCGCCCAGTAGAAGGGGATAAAGTCCCTGTAGTGCACATGCGGAACATGTTAGGGAAGACGGTTTGGGTTAGTCCTGCCTCGGGCAAAGGCAAGCCCGTCCGCGGGATTGCCTTTGCTCAAGGACCCGGGTGTACCTGGTGGGTAATGCGGAAGGATGGGGAAGTCCGATGTGTACCTCATGGGGATTTAATTTTGGGCGAGAATAGTCCATAAATAAATTGTATAAAGTTAGTTGTTAAATAACCCTGTCACTGTCTGTTATCACTGTTATAATTGTTATATTTTGTACCAGTAGTAGCATAGTAAGAATCGTCCAGATTAAAGAAGGATGGACTTTTTCGATGAAAACCTAGCAGAGCACAGCGATGATGGAACTGGACCTGGTTTTCAACAACTAGCATCCAGCAACTTCATCAAGATCAACATCTCCTGCAGACTGTGGGCACGGGCCGCACCAGATACATCAGCCGTGAGCTCCGGATGCAGCAAGTGACCGCCCATCACCACACATCACCTCCCCTGCCACGGAAGACCATTACGACAGATGGAGCCTGAAGTCATGGATTAAATGAACTCAATGGACACTTTAGAGTGATGATCCATAGACTAAAGGAATGATATCTGGAGACAGGAGAAGTGGTGGTGATCAACCGGACAGTGGGGGACCTGGGCATGACGTAGATGGTATGGAATAAGGGGTGGATAATGTCCTGGGTTTGGCCAGAACAGGGTTAATTTTCACCGGACTCCAGGAAGGGGCACAGCCGGGGGGTGGGGGCTGACCCCACCTGGCCAAACAGAGCCCGGTATTCCATACCATGTGCCGTCACGCTGGGTTCCGGTGGGGGGGGGGCGGTGCGGCGGGAAGGCTCTCGCGGCTTGGTCGGGCGCAGCGCCGGTCCGGTTTCGGGAGAGCGGCTGTGTACGGTTCGTGGTTGTGTTTTCTCCTTATCTGTATCGTTGTTGTTCCTGTTTTCCCTCTGTTTGCTGTTCTGTTAAACTGCCCTTATCCCGACCCACCAGTTTCTGCCTCTTTCTTTCCATTCTCCTCCGCACGCCGGCGGGGGGAGGGGCGGCCGCGTGGCGCTTTTGTTGCCGGCGGCAGCCGAAACCAAAACACTTAGACAAACATATCTTTACATGCTGTATTTGGATTACTTCTGTGGTGTGTTTCCTCTTGCAGTACCACGTGTATCCTGTGTAGACCCTCCCTAGTCCTTTGGCTACCGGCATCTGGCTCGTTACAATAATTGGACACCTTATATTTCAGTCATGTTGAACTCTCCTTTTGCTCACATTTCTAAGTGTGCTTCCTGGTGCCTGCTTCCTGAGATCAACAGGAGGTCTCCCAGCGTTAACACTTCTTGCAGCAGTGCAAATGCCGTTGCTCACCCATTTGTCACGTAAGCATTTGACCTGAGTATTTGTGTGTCCCCTCTCTCTTGACACTGAAAGAATCTCTTGAAAATAAAATAGAAAATAAAAAGCTGTTTTGGTAGTAATTTGAGTCTCATAATCCTGATATCACAGCTTGGCAAATGCACTTTTTCAGGCATGCGTGCCAGCAGCTCACTCCAGTAGCTCTCAGGACATTTCCAACAGCCGGGAGCTCTGATACGTCTTAGGCGTAGACCGAAGTTCCACCTGTCAGGGTTTCAGGCACTTGGGAACAGCAGTGAAACAACTGCTCTTCTTCAGTGACTTCCGGTACTAATGGTGAAAATAGGATGGAGACAGGGAGAGATGTGATATACACTAAATCAAGAAGTCATGATTTGTTAATTTTCTTACTTTATGTGGGTTTTCCATGCAAGCAAAGGAGACCTTCCAGGACAAAGCCATTATCCACAGCCATTCTGTTAGGGCAATTTCGAAGAGGAAAGAACAAGGGAAAGTGTTTGAGAAATACATGGATTTGTTGGACCTGATACAAGAGGTGATGGACAGTCTCTCTGTGACCTGAGAAACTTCGAGCCATCTGCAGAAAGATGAGAAGGTGCAGAAGCATGTTACTGAACATTGTGATTCAGTATTGTGCCCCAGCTCGATACAGCCTAGAGTCTCCTTTTCTCTCAGCCTTTCCTAATACACTGGGTCTCAACAATTCCCTCAGCTTTTGTGCCCTGTCTGGATTGCAGAGTTTTTGAGACAAGCACTGCCTGTGCACTTCTGTGTTTTTACAGCCCCCAGCCCAGCTGGATCCCACTGTTGCCTGGCCCTTGGACAGTGCTGATGCCAGCAAATCCAACAGAAAAGGTATTTTCCTTCAATTAGGAAAGTGAGTTTAGAGAATTGAGTTCCTGGGCTAGGAATGCATAAAAGGTAAGATATCTTAAAACAAGTCATTTAGATCCCTGATGAGCTTGTGCATAAATTAAAGTGCAGAATTTGTTTCTTGGTTTCCCTTTGATGTGTGCTGGAAACACATTAAAATTACTCTTTATTTTCCTTTTTATACTTTTAATTCTTCGCTGGTTCCTGTGGAATTCAGTATTTGTGTCAGTTTTAATGCATACTTTTTAGCAGACAGGGTAATAGAAACTTATGTTCACCTCTCAAAGCTAAGAGCTAATTCTGCCCACGGCACCCACCTTGCTCCATGAAAACTGAAGAACAGCTGCACAAGAGATAAAGCCCTGAATTATTTAACAGGGTTTTTTTTAAAAAAAAAAGTCTCTGGTGTCAGTCCTCCTCCTTTTCATTGCCAACAGTGAGCTAGTAGGAGGTGGGGGTGTCTAGCATCATTCAAGGTCCATAGTTCAACCAAAAACCACTCGTTTGTGCCCATTTTTTATCTCTCTTCAGAGAAGTATAATGTATTATTTTTGATGTAGAGTGCATATTTATTTGTTCTCTGTGGTGCAGAAAAGAAGCTATTAGTTATTTCTGTCAGAGGTGTGACCCCCTCAGCTGAATCGCTTGAGCTGACTTGGTGCATTTGTTCTCATTTTGCAGCTCACGCCCTCACCCTTTAACTGTTGGTGAACGTGGGCCAGCTGTTGCACCTGTACAAATCCCACCAGGCGCTCTGCTCTCAGCGCTGGTGCGTGATGCACGGAAGCCGTATTCAGCAGGGTCACATTAGCGTTAGGAGTTAAGATACGATTTGTCCCACCGGTTTTGGCATGACTCACGTTCAGTAGAAAATTAGAACCTCGTGCCAGAATTTTGCTGTTCATATTCTAAAATGGAGCAGTAATTTTTTTCACACGTATTAACTATAATTGCTTGCTGGGATTGACAAATGTATTACTAATTCAACAATTACTTCGTTATGAGGCACTAATAGGAAAAAATTTACTTGAAGTCTAAAATCTCTCTCGTGAATTAATCCTTAATTCTGTACATAATTTTGACTTGAGCAGGTACTTAAAGCTAGAAATTGCTTTAAAATCTCAAGTAATGTGTAACTAATGCCATATGAGAAAACAAGTTGGATTAATTACGAATAACCTGCAGTGCTACATCCTTTCCTTTCTTGTACATAAGTAGTTTTGAATGGGGGGAGGGTGTTTTGTTTTTTGTTTTGTTTTGGTTTTATTTTTCTTTTCTTAAACTAGACTGGCCAGTTTTTACCTCTTGAGAGAGAAGCAAAATTCTTGAGAAATTTGAATACAGCTCCTCTTCCACGGTTGCAATGAGTACTGGAGCTGGTGGTGGGGCTGACTTAGTGCAGGGACTTTGACCTAGTCAGCATCTTTGTCCTTGGGAGGAGATGAAGAACAGGGATGTAGAAAATGAGTGATGTCTCCTGTAACTCTCTACCTGCATATCCAGCCTTAATGGCGTGAGAGATTTCCTTTGACATTTGTGGACTATTCTTGGGGTTCCTCTGTGTTTTTCCTTTGTAAAATTGTCCTTGCTTGCCTCAATACTTTTGACTCTTTGGAGTTTTTGGTATAAGGAGTGTTTCAAGCCAGGGTTATGAAGAGTCCAAATTTTTCCACCCACTGTGGGGAGGAGTATTGGGGTGGGCCGAGCAACACTGGACGAGGAGGAGAAGGAACAGGAGGAGGAGGAGTGCAGTTTGCTCTGCTGTGGCTTGAAGAGGTGGCCACTAATATTTCATTATTTTTCTGTAAAGGACAAGTAACAGTAGCAGTAAAGGCTTTCCTCTTTTGTTAGCGATGTGATTCACTCAAATTCTAGAAGATGTAAGGTGAACTTGACTAAATTTTTTAGAGCGACAGGTTTCTGCCTTTTAAAAAGACTGGAAGTTTGGATCATAAAATTGGATCCCATTGAGTTGGGCAGTGCCATTTGCTGCTTTTTTGGGTGCCTTTTCTGGTGTGCACAGTGGATAGTAAAACTGGCATTTAAAAAAACGCAGCAGGAATTGTTTCACAGAGGCCTCCAAATACCTGTCAAGTAGTATTTGTTTTTGGTCACAACTTTTCTAGTCTGACCAGTAGCTAGCAAACTTTGCTATATTGAATGTTTGTTAAGCCATCCACTGACCCCTTTATTGTATGTTGCTGTTTTGTTAAGGGTGAGTGAAATCATTACTAAATTGACACTTTAAAAAAAAAAAATCTGTGCAGATCTTTGAAGATTGGTCCACCTGAGATTACAAATTTCTGAATCCTCTGAAGAGATCACACATTCCAGATCTACTTTGCTCCATGTAGTTCCTGTGGGTATGATTTTCTGAGTTGTTGGCCTGGTGATACAATTTTCTGTTCTGTCGATGAGGATGCTCCAGTTAACCATCTCTGTGGGAGTAGTTTTCATGTTTGTTTTGCACTGCAACAGCGGACAATGCATAGACTGTTTATATAAAAGCTGATGCTCAGATGTATCCCAGGCTGACTGACTCCAGCCAAGACTTCTGCTGAAGTACGCTAAATCTCATCAGTTCTCAACCACTTAGAAACAAAGTACATTTTTTCAGATTAGCAAATCTACAATAAACCTTTAAACAACAGTCATGGAGACATTATTAAATGTGCATGAACAAAAGCAGGGAGATTAGAAATAGCAGTAGTCAATTTTTATCTGTGAGTTTTGGCATTTTGGATTACGCTTAGCTGACTTCTTTTATTTTGCGGTGGGGACAGGTTGTGTACCTGCTGGGGAAAGCTGGCCCTTCCATCATGGCTGCCCAATTCAGACTGTAGGCAGCTGCATCAGCAGAGGGGAACAGTCTCCATAAATCACTTATCCTCCCACTGGACCTCTGTGCAGGGAGGTGTGGAAAGCGCTTGCAGTCTGGAGCTGCTCATCAGCAGACCTCGACGGATGTGCCAGTGGGTGCATACCTGGCTGCGTGTAGATGCAGCTAACACTACAACTTGGTTTTCCCTGAGCTCAGATGAGGGGTGCGATCCTGACTCTCATTCAGTATCATCTGCTTTGCAGCCTGATTTTGGAGGCCAGATGTTGTAGCACAAACATCTGTGAGCACAAACAATTGCAGCATGCTTTTGAAGTGAGCCCCTCTTGCATCTGCATGTGTTTAGTTATTAGTACATGGAGCCCTCTGCCCTTTTATCTAGAGCCCTCTTCCTCCTTAAACAGGGTCAGTCAGACATCATTTTTTTCTTCTGTCCAATGCTCATATGGTGATGATGTCACATGTGTAAAATCTCCAGGCAATCTACCATAGAAAATACAATTTTTAAAGCTGGATGAAGTATTATTAAGAGCCTTGGTGAAGTCTTGCTACCTTACATCCACTGACTTTAAAAAAGAAATGTAGATTAGAAAGGGTGATCTGCAGGTTTTAGACTCTGAGATTTATTTTTTTTTTTCATGCAAATTGTCTTTAAAGAAGTCACTCCAGATAAAAGATGATTAAGTTTAGATTAATGAGAGAGTGCAGAATTTGGCATTTACATATCTTTCCAATGTAAATCAATGTTCTTATGTATGACTTGTTCTTTTTTAGAAATTTATCCCTTTTATGCTTTTCAGCCCATTTTCCTGTTGAATGTTTTTTTTCTCTCCTCCACTTCTTTGCTTCTCTTTTAGACTGTAGTGGGTACAGCGTCCCCTGCTGCTGTGAACAGCTCACATCTGCAACCACATAAAATATACTCAATGCATGCCAGATGGTAAAGACAAGAAGTTTTGACAGGCTTTATGCCGTGCAGAAAATGTTGCCAAGATGCCCTGATTTGTATATTCAGTATAAGTAGTTTTCTAAAATTGATGCAGAGAAAAGTTTGGGATGAGACAAAATGGTTTTAGAAATTGGGCCAATATCCTTTATATCGATTGTCTTGAATTGTAGCATTTTTGGTGTGTCTTATTTTGAGCACAATCAGAATGTTTTCAGTATGTTTTTTAATACCACCATGAAGATGCCTGTTCTCTAAGGGCATTAATTGCACCTTTGCTCCATCACCTGATACACCGATCCCACTGTGGGACCTTCCCGTTCTTCAGATCTGCTTGGACTGGGAAAACTCGCCAACTGGCACTAGCCTTGAAATGTTGCTGTTGTTGGCCACATATCTTTGGAAGGAAGCAAACAGTAGTGTGCTGTTTGTCCTTTTTCTGTTAGGCCTGAAGTAAAGGCAGTGAAGGCACCTCTAAAAGCAATGAAGCAGCACATGAATAAATAAAATACCTGATTTAAAAATGCATTTGAGAGTCACACATCTAAATTGCCCATGATTTCTGTAACGTGAAAATCCCTGCTGTGTAGGAAATTATTACTGCTCATCATCCTCTTCAGTATTTACTCAAAAGGTATGACTCTGTTAATACCCTAATGAAGCACTTAAATAAAACACATTCCAGTGAGGACAAAATAAACACACTCTAAGTGTGAGAATACTCTTGTCATCTAATACCTTATGAGAATGGCAGAAGTTTCAGTGCTTTTACTGATTTTTTTGGCTTAGATTTAGCCAAACAAGCTAAATGGGGAGAAATAATTCTTAATACTCCTAATTAAGCATGTAACTGTAGACAGAGCAAACCATTTGTAAACTATTTGAAGCATGCAAGACAAAAAGCATGGACTGCTTCTGAAAATGGGAATGATTAGGCAACCCATTGATTTCTTTAATTTGTGCTCATGCTATTTGTGGCATCCTAGTGAAAACTAATTAAGTGTTGTGAAATGATCTGCTAGTATGCTGGATTCGGTCCTGCAGTCTATTATAGATGAAACTGAACACAGTCACATAGCGCTGGATCTTTGTGAAGTCTGTCTGGACACTGGTAGTGGCTCAGCCGTGGCTATTTCACGGGGCATGAGCAGAGCACAGATCAGTAACGCTTTGCCTGTGCCTCTCGTCCCCTGCCAGGACAGGGGCAGTGAGATCCAGCAGATGTTCCAGGTGTGCAGGGGAAACAAGTTGCAGGAGGCAAAGCCCGTGCCGCTCGTCTCTCCTGGCTTTGCAGGGGACCCCGAAGTTCGTGTGCTTGTGAATTGGGAGGGAGAGGTGCAGGTGGGTGGGGGGTCTCTCTGCTGTTGGTGTGTCTCACCAGTATGAGTTGCCCAAACTCCTCCTCACCACCCCCTTGTCCGTGTGGGCTCCTCACTCAGGGAGTGGCAGCAGTGTTTTAGAAACACCCATGTCTAGAAGTGAGGGATTGGGCTGAGTCTGTGTCCAGTACCCCACTGACTTGTGGTTTCCTCAGTTCTTTTGCCTGTTTCGTTTTCCCTGATCAACTTAATAGCTACACAGTCAACTGTCTCGATTGAGATGGCTGGGAGCTGGAAGGTGGAAGATCTTTGTCCTATCAGTTCTCACAGACTACAGCTTTGGGAAAATTTGAGTGAAATCACAGAATCATAAGCTCTGCAAAGACAATATTAAGACAAAAGAAACCCTTTGTTCAGTGCATACTTGTCAGCTGAACTATATAAGGCATCTTTATATTTGCTTAGGGAGGAAAAATAGCATTGTTGGAAGCATTTCCCTCTTCCTGATTGTTTGAGTCTGCATGCTCGCTTCACACTTCAGCCCAGAGCGTGTCCTTCTGCAGCCAGATTTCTCTTCTGAAGAGGCATCTGGGAATGGGTCAGTTTTCATGCCCCAGATGTCTTGCTGCCTGGTGCAGTCACTGCTGCCTTCACTTACTGGCATGCAAGCACACAGAGTTTAAAAGTGATGTTTTCTGCTTCTGTGGAAGGTGGTGTGCTGAGGATCTACACATCTCAAGCTAGTTTTCTGAAGTTTATTCTGGATATCATCCTTCACATGTCACTGCAGGTCTTTGTATCTAGTGTCATTTTAGCCACTGAAACAATCTGGGGGTTTTTGCTGAAAAATTTGAATATGGGCAGGTCCTCAGGCCTACCAACAATGAGTTGCTGTCTTCGTCATATTATGAGAGTGTTTTCTTAATCTGTGAGGGAAATAATGTGAATGAAATGGTTTTAGCTTTAGAAAAAGCTATGTAAAAAAAAGCAATTTCAGAGAAAAGGCATGCATCACAAAATGGTAGCGGAGTCAAAAATATCACCACTGGAATGCTGGTTTTCTGTCATCTTAATGTTCCTCCTGTTTCTGGGCAAGATTTCCTGCTTTCCTATCCTTATTTATCTTGTCTGTAATTTCTTGTATAGGGATGTGCTACTGAAGACATACTTTTTATTTCACTTTCCCTTCCCCTACACTTATGCTGCAGAATTCACGAAGAAACATTTGTCCACCTCTTCTTCTGGTGAGACAAAAAGAGAAAATGAGACAATGAAGCAAATTCCTTACGCTGGCACACTGCACACATTCATCACTGCGGGAAACTAGCTCGACATTATTATTCATAACAGTATATTATGTTACAATAAAACTAAGCAGAGGGTAGCTCTCAAAATTGGAATCATGCCCGTCAGTTACGCTCTGAAGTGAAAACCTTGCCTCTAAGATACTATTCAGCAGACAGAGCAATGTTCGTTGGGGTGGGAGAGGAGAGAATTTCTCTGCCAACAAAAATGGAGAAAAATCTCCTTTTCTTCAGGTTTATGAAAAATAAAACTTACTACAAGTTTTCTTTAAGCTGTTTTGCTTTTACTTTGAAAACCAAAGCAAAGCCTGTCTTCCATATTTGAAAAAAAGGCCCGTTGAGTTATTATTTGGCCTCCTTTCAGGTCTGGAGCAGATCTTTGATGCTTTTAAGCTCCGTGTCTCTCTGGCTTGAGTTGACAACCCCCATGGCTATGGCAGGAAATCTCGGCCTTCCTTTAAGGCTGCTTCAAGCCCTAACACTCATTTCTGCTGTAGAAAAGAAGATGAGATTGGTTGTATCTGTGGACCATCTGATTCTTTCCTGCTTGACTCCTGCAGTGCGATTCTGTGCTGGTGACCTACAAAGTTCTGCTTTGCACAGCGTGCAAAGTCTTTTGCCTCATCCTTTTTTGCAGCAGTCCACTGCCATGGGGAAAGGAGAGCAGGTCTATTTACAAAGAAAAAAAAAGTAAAAGGCACCAGAATGAACTCAGATGTCCAATATCCTTGGAAATTTGGGTTGAAAACCACCAACCAACCGTTACAGCAAACAAATAGATAAATAATAGATTAGTTTAAACAGCAAAAACTTTCTATTAACTAGCTATCTCGGGTTTCATCTGAAACACATTCCCCAAAGATTTTCAAGTGCTGTGGGTTTTGCTGTTTTGCTGCCTTGTTCAGCAAACAACTCTGAAGTGAAATGAGGTTAAAATAAGAGTGGTTTTAAGCATGTGTGTGTTGAAAGGGAAGATTGCCTGTAAGTGTTTTTGATATAGTATATTTAAGCAGAAAAAAGAAGTCATTATTGTTATAAAAACCATGGAACCTGTCATCCTCGTGAAAAAGCTGATTTAAAATAAAGGTCAAGCAATTCAGCCAATTTCAATTGGCTTTATTACCTGGTATCATTTTAAACAAATCTGGCGTGGAAGAACAAATGTAGAAAATACTTTCCCAAATTTTATTTTTCCAGGTTGTTATTTCTTCTGCACATCTCTTAGCCTGCTGTTTAATTAGTGAGTTATCTTCACTTATAAACTAGGGTGTGTGATTCTCATATAAAAAATATAAAATTCACATTTAAAACAAGCTATGTCCCACGTATTTAGTGTTTTAAATGCTGAAACTTTTTCTTCCTCTGCTCCCATTCTCCTCAAATGAATTATCAACAGAACACTACACCTCTTTTGTTGGTCAGTAGTTTATACTGGGGTAGAAAAAATAGCGGTTTCTTATGTTACTGAAAAATAGATTTTTTTTTTTACTGTTCCTTATTGGTATTTGTTTCCATTTTGGACAAACTATCAAAGACCATTAACTCAATGCAGATCTTTCCAGTTATTTCAATAGACTTTGGATCAGACTCAGGGACACTGGTCTTACCATCACACAAACTGAACTGGGATCTGTCCCTGCCTCCATTTGGCACGATCTGACCAGCGAGCAGTGAGATGCTGGATCACTTACATACCAGGTGCACTAGGGACTATTTCACATCGTGTTATCTACCTTACATAAAATGATCATTTTCATAAACAATCATTCCTCCAACATTCAATTCTGAGGCTAATCAAGATCAAAACAAAGAATATGGATTAGACCTGTGAAGCGGCTGCTGTTAGGGTCCCCACTTATCTATGGGAGCTTTGATGTCTCTTCTGGGCTCCCAGAGAAGCTGCAGGACTAAAAGAGGTGACTGCCAGATATAGTTGTTAGTCGCTTTACCGTAGCTGTTGCCCTTGTAATACTCATTTTAAAGTAATATGCTTCTCAGTGCGCACACACAAGCGTAGTATCAGTACTACTGCACTTTGCTCTATATTCCTAGTCTTCTCATTTTGTTAGCAGAAGTTCCCACTCATTAAAATCTCCTTAGAGGAGTAGTGTTTTGGATGATGATTATTTTTCCGGTTAACATGGAATGAGTCAAGATTTCTTTTTTAACAGGAAAGCAATTTTTGTATCTTGTGATAATAATTCAATATTTTTCTCACAGAATAAAATACATAATAAGTCTTTCCCATGACATTGTTGTGTAGGGATCAATTGTGTACTCTTTATGCAGTCAAATATCTGTTGAAACCCTGTGTGAGTGGAAGGCACATGAAGACTTGTGACGTCTGGTCTTCGCTCTTGATATGACCTCTTTCTTGGTATGTATTCAGTAATCACTTGCTTCATCTAGCCAGAGTCCTAGACCACTGGCCCTGCAGTTCTGTTTTACTGGTTGTTTTCATATCTTCAGTGTGCACAGCACACCATAGTGGCCCAGATTTTTCCTTATTCCTTCTCCTTGAGAAGCTGTTCTAAAAATGTAAGAATCTGCTGTTGTGCCTTGTAGAACAAGCTCCCTGGGGTTTTGTGCAGAGTGTGGCTGCACAGAGCATCCAGGCCAACATTGCTTCTACATCGGGGCAGTAGAAAGGCTTCTGCTCACTGTAGCAGATGGGATACAGCCTAGAAAACAATCCTAAGGGTGAGCACCCTGACCTGTCCCTTCATCCCTTCAGGTGACTGTAACTGGAAAGCTTTTCTGGGAGCACTCCAGGACTGGACTTTTACCTTTGAGTTGATGTAATTTACAGGTATTTTGTCCTATTCCAGTCATTGAAGATCGTCATACTATTCCCATGGTATACTTGAATTCTGACAGACTCACTTAATGCTTATTGAATAATGTCAGACAATGTCTTTTGGTTCAATTAAGTCGTATCTTTCCCTCTGGTCCTTATGTCAGATCACAGTGAGAAAAGAATGTAAGAAATATTATTCTTACTGTTAGAAAGCTTCAACAGCAGAGCCAGACACAGGCATACGGTTCTTAAAGTAGCCACTAACTCTGGAGGAATGAGAATCACAGAATCACAGAATAGTAGGGGTTGGAAGGGACCTCTGTGGGTCATCTAGTCCAACCCTCCTGCAGAAGCAGGGTCACCTACAGCAGGCTGCACAGGACCTTGTCCAGGCGGGTCTTGAATATCTCCAGAGAAGGAGACTCCACAACCTCCCTGGGCAGCCTGTTGCAGTGCTCCGTCACCCTCAGAGGGAAGAAGTTCTTCCTCATGTTCAGACGGAACTTCCTGTGCCTCAGTTTGTGCCCATTGCCCCTTGTCCTGTCACTGGGCACCACTGAAAAGAGCTTGGCCCCATCCTCCTGACACCCACCCTTAAGATATTTAGAAGCATTTATTAGGTCCCCTCTCAGCCTTCTCTTCTTCAGGCTGAACAAGCCCAGCTCCCTCAGCCTCTCCTCGTAGGGGAGATGTTCCAGTCCCCTCATCTTCCTTGTAGCCCTCCGCTGGACTCTCTCCAGTAGCTCTTCATCTTTCTTGAACTGGGGAGCCCAGAACTGGACACAGTACTCCAGATGAGGCCTCACCAGGGCAGTGTAGAAGGGAAGGAGAACCTCCCTCGTCCTGCTGGCCACACTCTTCTTGATGCACCCCAGGATCCCATTGGCTTTCTTGGCAGCCAGGGCACACTGCTGGCTCATGGTTAACCTGTCGTCCACCAGGACACCCAGGTCCCTCTCCGCAGAGCTGCTCTCCAGCAGGTCCACCCCAAGCCTGTACTGGTGCATGAGGTTGTTCCTCCCCAGGTGCAGGACCCTGCATTTGCCTTTGTTGAACCTCATCAGGTTCCTCTCTGCCCAGCTTTCCAGCCTATCCAGGTCACGCTGAATGGCAGCACAGCCTTCCGGTGTGTCTACCACACCTCCCAGTTTGGTGTCATCAGCAAACTTGCTGAGGGTACATTCTAACTCTTCATCCAGAAGGTATCAGGGCTGTGGCTAACCACTGCACAGAGTCACAGGGACCATAGGATGTGTAGGGACCTTCATGCATATCTGCATGGGGATGGTATAGCAGGCATGTGTTTTTGCTGTGCATTTGCAGTCCATGCCAGACTTCTCCCTGAACAGCTACAGACCTCTGCTGTACTGGCAGATAGAGCAGGATATGGCTCAAAGTGGATAGTTGTGCAGTCTCCATGAATGGCTGCAAATCACTTACCCAGTATGTTATGCTGTGTTTCCCCTAAACCTGCCATTGCACTTCAGCAGCTAGGCAACTTCATGGTCTGTGAAGGTGAGCAGCCCAGCAGCAGATTATGAGTCCTCTCATTCATAGTGAGTTTGTAGTAAGCAAAGAGTTGCAACCAAACCAAATATGGAAACTGCCATATAAATGAACGCCTACCTGACAAAGAAGACAACTTTTCATTTCAGAAAGTTGTTTTTCATTGTATCTTATTAAATCTTGTATTCTTATACTCTCATTCTTATGCTAAGATTTCATTGAGTGCATATGTGAGCATGATGTGCATTTTACTATTGTTTGTATTAAATGTGAGCAGTAATTCTGGAAGTACATTATGATTCACCTTTTTGAAGAGTTTTAAAGCTAGCGCTGTTAATGTGAAACAGAATCTTTGGAACAGATGGGAATGGTCAGGCAATATCTGGAGCAAATACTTGGAATAAAAGCTTAATTACATGGATACCAAATTAAGGCATTCTTATAAACAGTTGTGGTATTTTTGACATGGTGGTAAAAAACAGAAAGCAAAGAGAAGCCAAATTGACTTAGCAACCAAAGTGTGGCAGTAGATTGATTCTGAAAGTCGACAGGTGAATGTTTTCCACAGTCCCAGCAGAGAGAAAGGCTGAACTGAATAGCCAAATTCCTACTGATTTGTTTGGGAGCAGGATCAAGTCTTTAATTCATGAAAAACTCCTGGTTTGTTTTTAATGAGAGTTACGTGACTTAGATCTTGTTTAATGTTTTGGAAGCACCCGCTAAGGTTTAAATCAAATAATAAGTTTTCTAGACTTTTAATAGCGTTCTTCATTGCACTGCTGTTACCTCAGGGTGTTTACTTTTGGCTGTTAGTGCAGCGTAGAAGTTGATACTATTGAGAATGGAATTGGCAAACCTTAAAAAAGAATGTTTAGATCATAAACATTTTAAAACAAGACTTCATAAAAAAGATGTATTTTTTTTTAATATGAAATGTTAGTTGTGTTCTTGGCAGACTTTGCTTCAGAGGAGTCACATGCATTTCAAAGAGCGTCCTGCTAGCCAGCTGTAGCCAAAAGATGATTTCAAACCAGTGAAGACTTAATTCCCTTTTCTCTTTTGCTCCCTACCCCCCCTTCTATAGGACTCTTTATATATCATACAGCTGAAGTGTAGCCAATCATGGGGTGAAAAATTCATACAACTAGTATACACAACAGTGGAAAGCATAGAAACACTGACTAAAGATGCCAATACTAGTCTGTACTTTAAGAAGTACTGTTGAGATTTCTTTTCTTCAACACTCTTCAAATCTTTAAACTTCAGAAACGAATACTCTTTCAGAGCCAGCAGGACTGCATAAACTATATGGAGAATTGCTTGTGTCTGCCCTGCACTTACCTGTGGAGTGGCACAGTCGTCTTTTTAGCAATGACTTGATTCATCAATGCTACATGAAAGCATATGTACTCCAGGGGCATGCAGAAGGTGGTGGGTTTGGGGGATAACTCATAATAGAAGATGTTGATGGAGTGGTTCTTGATTTATATCAATGAAGTGTTGATGGTTTATTGTGCTACACGTGATTTTTGGTTTTCATGTTTATTTGAAATAATAAATGCGTGTGAGAATGTTTGTTGTCCTGATTTACAGGTGTCGTTAGAGGACTTCTTTTTACAAAATATGAATTTAGTGTTGATGAAAGGTACTGCATGTAGGTAGCTGTGCAGGCAGAACTCTTGCCTCACCTCAAGCAATTACGGATGCCACAGCAGAAGTTTTCTGTACAGATCAAACAATGTACATTGTTCAGTTATTCCAGAACAGAACTTAACCCATGTTTTTTCTATAATGTGAAGGTGGAGTGTTCTCCACCTCAGTACTGAAGCCTCTTATTATTGTGTACCTTGCTGGCCTGAAATCCCTGCCTGCTTTGGACTGAACAGGGACAATTAAAACTGTTTTTACATTGATTGCTTGCTGTAGCTGTAACAGTCCTTAGCAGAAAAGCTTTGTGTCCATTGCCCTAAACTACTGTTAGAAAAGGTTTTTAGAGCGTTTTGCTGAAAATATGTCTGTGACTGAAGTTTGAAGTGACTGGCGGTGAGAAGATGAATGAAGAAGGGGCTCCAGAGAAGTGTAATGAAGATTCTTACTGACCAAGTTTGGAACTGGTCGTGAACCTACCCATTAGCTAACCCAAATCCTTCTTGTATGGAGAGAAATGTCAGACTTTGGTTGATTTTAGAAGCGTATACTTTAATGCAGTTTCTCTTCCTCTTTCTAAAAATCAAAGATTAATACAAGGAATTTATTTTCTGCAGGCCCATGTTAGCTTCATTCTTTGGCTGTCCAGTTAGGAACTGTGGAGGGAGCCCTGCACATCATAGGCATATAAGTATATTAACTTTTTTGGTTTTATTAATCTGAGTTTTTATTTGCTCAGGCTGTGATTTGCAAACCGGTCAGATGGAAGATAAAATTGGACGTAAAAGTTATATAATAACTTTAGAAATTTACCACATTCTCCTTCGGCTGAACTGGAAAGTTTTGTCAATGGAGTAGAAAGAATTCTGTTGCTAGGTTTAAAAAAAACCAAAACAAAAAACAACCCCCCAAACCCAAAACTTAGAAGTTGGATCTTCAGATTCTTATCTAGATCTGCAGTAAGTGCCTGAATGCAAAGGTGAAAAGCATCTACTAGGTCTTATTCAAATATTTAACATGTTGCAGATTAGAGATAAATACCGCACTACAAACAGGGCAGGTCACTGATTTCCAAGCTGATACCTTTAACAGAATGGAAAGGTAGTAATGGTAAGATACGCATCTATAGAGATTTTTCTGAGTGATAATGTTATGTCACCCTTTTTCCCTCGGCAAGTAGGTCTTGGATTGTCAGTGGAAATGTTCTAATCCATGATTTTGTTAGGATCTTTGTATGGGTATTTGCTGCACCATATGGATTTCATTCTGAAATTCTCCAGATTTAAGTCAGACAAAATTACTTTCTTTCATGTCTATCCTCTCTTTCTCAGTACTTCTCAGTGACGTTGCTGCTTGTCTCTGATGTCACTCACATGGAATCGGTTTGTTCCCAATGTACATTCCCCGTTAGGTGACTGGCTGCATCAGCAACAGGAGTTATTGTCACTTCTCTGATTTCAGTTATAAGTACAGTGAAGCATTCAAAAAGAACCATAGTTGCTTACATTGCCTACAGTCCTGTTACATTTCCCACAGGACTGTAAAAAACAGAGAGCAAACTATGACCCAACCTCATGTCCGCCTACATATCTGCCTTGCAGACCTGCATGACTTGAGATATTTGTGCTCTTAGAAGCCTGTATGTATAATGACCTTGTAATGGTATCAAGAAGAAGACTGGCAATAAAAAAAACTACCAGGAGCTAAAAACTAATCACCTAATGGTTCTGGGTGTGGGGTTGTGTATTTTTGAGACAATCTAGGTAAAAATTGTATTAAGTGCATCAGAAATACTGAGGGCAATTTTTTTAATAGGTCTGCCCATTTAAGTAGTTTGTGGGGCTGAGTCCTTGATCATTTCGAGAAAGAGTCCATTACAGCTCTTTGTATGAGTACGAAGGGTTAAACAATAAAGCAGAAGTACATCTTCATGCTTTTGCTTTAAAATAAAAAGACTGGATTTCAGAAGCAGCTATAAAGCTTTCAGCAAGAATCAGGCGAACACTACAGTAAAATGAAAAGCTGCAATGTGAAGAGTGCGTGATGTGAGGTGCCAGCTCAGCGCTTTCAGGGGATCATGTTGCTCTAGGAGAGGAGACCACCCTTGGAATCGCAGTGAACTGTAGCAGCAACCGGCTGCTTTGCAATGTAGAGGGTTTATGTAGGCTGATACCCCTCCACGCAGTTATGTCACTCAGTGGTAACCTCTCCTAACAGTTCTTCACTCTGGGGAAAACAGCTGTTATTGACAAGTACTTCTCTAGGGGTGGAAAATTCACCTTCCTACACAGATCCCAGCTGCACAAGGAAAGCAGAAGAGTAACAGTGTTCAGACAATAAAGGTTCTTTACTGAGGGTGTTTGTTTTTTCTCTTCTTTGTATAGGTTCAACATGGGAGAAAACATTACGGCAGATTGGTTTTGAAAGGTAAGCCATAAATTTGTTTCCTTACCAGTGCAAAAAGAAAAGGAAGAAAACCTGCATGGGCAAATTTACAGTATTATTAATTTAGCTGATCAAATGTACCTATGACCTCAAATTTAGAGGGGAAGTTATGCAGTGTCATGCACATATATGTTCAGCTTTTCCTTTTATGTCCTCTTCTCTTTCTCCAGTCAATCTGAAACAACTAATTCACTATATGAACTTAGCTCATAATGGTTTTTGCTGGCGACTATATAGCATGTTAATATTAAAAAAAGTGACACACTATTTGGGCAGAAGTCTTACTTATGAATGAAAATACTGCTCTCGCTCATATTATTTTTTCCATGAAACTTCTGACCTGTGACATATTAGTTGACGAAAGTAAAGAAAGTTGAAAGAGGATCAAAGCTGGCAGAGGAAAATTCAGAATTCAGCATTCCTTAAGTGCAAGAATTTCTTGCAGCCAAACTTAACCACAAGGTCATCATACCAGAAACATATGTCTCTCTTGGAAGTTAAACTAGGCCAAGCCCAGTGAAGAGTGATCTGATGTTGAGGTTCAGATGCTCAATCTCATGTTTATTCTTCTACAAATGGTAAGCAGAAGAATCTACTCTCCACTTGAATAAAGTTTTGCTTTTTTCCCTCAATAAAGTGGTTTGCAGTTGTACACCAGTGTGCTTGGGTCGCTGTTTACCAGGCAAGAAGGGATTTCTCTCCTTTGTGTTGCATGAGTGCATACTGTACATGCTCCCTGGGGCATCTCAGCAAACCCTAAAGACAATTAGGCCTTTCTGAATTCAATAAATAGCCATACAAATCATATGAAACAGAAAACTAATTATTTGCTTCTTTTCTCACAAACAGAAAGCAAGCTACATTTTTCTTCTGAACTTTACCTTGCATAAAGTTTTTATTACACCAAAACATAAGTTTTTGTACAACAAGACTGATGCTTAAGTTTAATTACCTTAACTCCTACCTGTAATTAAGATTCTCAGATCTTGGCAGCAATAGATGGGGTTTTTTTCTGTATCGTAGAATGAGTCTGCTTAACTGACACCACTTGAAGAAATAAATTTCTAAATACTTGACTTTCTTTGATCTCCGTCTAGAAATGTGGCACCTGGGGGAAGGATTAAGGCTATCTCTAAATAGCTTCCAGGTCTTCAAGAGCTGTATCACAGACTTGTGGTCTCTGAAATGTGGTCACCCATCTCTCTATGAGAATATCTGTTTGAAGTGTCTAAGGAGATGCTAGTGCCCTAATGATTAGTAATTCTCTCGCTTTAGAAGGTGATTTTGAAAGTGTCTATGTTGTGATCCTGAGTGAGAATGCACAGGGTCAGCCTGGTTTATCTGTTCAGCTAAATATATTAGATTTCCACATTAGACATTACATTTGCAAAAATTGAAGGACAGTGCACTTTTCAATATAGTAGACACAGAAGTGCATGGAAAGATTATGTTTTACTGTTGTTCTCAGTGCCATAAATGTTACGTTGGTACATATTATTTTGGTTCTTCAAAGGGAACATGGAAAAGCAAATCACTGTTGAATGTGGCAACGATCTGTCTTGGTGGCATTTAGCTTTTCAGTGGTACACAGCTATCTTTGTAGCTTTACAGGTTTGGGTTAGTTTAAAAGTAAAATATTACGGAACAATGAAAACACTTTTCCTCCACCAAATAATACATAGAGGTCAAATTAATTTCTATTGTAAATCTCTGGATACCAACAGAGTCATTACTGTAAAGACTTTAAAGACTTTGGCCAAAAAATTTTAAACAGAAAAAAAAAAAAGGCATTTTGTTGCCGTATATTTTTATCACAACTTGAAAATCCAGTCTGAAATAGAATACTTACCATTTTCTAGCTGAGGAAACATGGAAATTTTCCCAGTCAGAAACATTTTCAGACTTTAGTCAGATCACTAAATATCTCTCCTACTGCTCCATAAGCTTAGAAATGCCCCAGTAATATACACAACCTGAGTAGAAAATTGCAGACTTTGTAGTGCCTGTACTTAGTAATCCTGGATAGGTTTCTCATCAAAATCAATTTAAAAATGTTTCTGTCTCAAATTTTTAGTACTAATAATTTTCTGAAGTTTTTTCAAATAACTTTAACTAGCATAAAGTGAAGCATACTACTTAATCTGCAGTTTCTGTTAAACCTGTATGTAGACAGCATAAGGCACAGTGTTGATTGAAAGGAAGGCTGTGATTCCATTTTGTTACAGCATCAGGGGAGGGGCTGTGGTTCATAAACATCAACTTGAGAAGGTGCAGTGCCAAATCAAGAATCAGACTAGAAATTCCTTACCTGTGACAACTTACTGGACATTGTCTGTTTAGAGATAGAGTATTTTTAAAAGTACTGAAAAAAAAGTTGGATATTAGTGAAAATTACACACTCTCAGTTGCTAAGTGTGATATTGTTGAGGGGTTCTTTTTAATAGGTTGTGCTTTTTTCTAAAGTTAAATCCAATTTGGTTTCTTGATGAGCATTTCATTCAACATGATATCATACATGTCTGAAGGGCACTACATTAAAATATTGCATCTTTCATCACCCCATTCTTCTTTTAATATTACCAGTTAGCACCTGCTGATGCTGTTTGTCTCCATCAGAATGGAAAAAAAGTAGTTTTGAGGAGTGCTGGAATGAATTGATATCTTGGGTCTATGGTTTGAAACTGTCAACGGGAAATGATCAATTTTTTTAAGCTGAGTTTATTACAAGTTCTGTTTGTGGCAATTTCTGACTTGTGAGATGTTTCAAAACAAGAGGAGAATGCATGATACCTGTGTACGTGCATGTGTACCACATGAAACATGGGGAGTTCTTAACAGACAGAAAAGCAGCTGAGAAGCCTGCCTGAGAGGGGGCAAATATGTAGAAGAGATTACTGTCTAGATCCCATTATTGCCATTCTAGTTTGAAAAGAAGAAAGGCTTTCAAATGGTACTTCTGCACCTGGAGAGACTGATTGTCAGCCTGGAGTAACTTTAATTGAAGCAGCGTGTTAGCACGGATGGGGTGAAGATTTGAATATACTTGGCTTGCCATAAATATAGAAGCAAATGTATTCTCATATCAGCTTTTTCAGAGAACAGGCAAAGAGAAAACAAGAAAAATAAAGTCCTTTAAACAGGTAGAACAATTAAGGTTTGGGTTTTTTTAATTAATAATATTCATCTTCTTCCCTGTATTTTTAACACAAGCTTTTGTATAAGGTGAATGTAGCAGCAATAACAAGTTGGTTGACTAAAAGATGCATGAGTAACATGTATATGAAGTCTAGGGTTAACTCCTTTATAGCAATATTTGCTTAATATCATATTGTATGTGATTGCTTAAGATCAGTATTATTTCTTACGCCTTAAGGAATATTTTCCAAAGTAAACAAAGGGATACACATTTCTATATGTAATACTGTGATGCAGGAAGCATCACTCAGCTTGCATTCATGGAAGGAGAAATCTCAGGTCAGCAAATCTCTCAAACCTGAGAGATCATTCTGGGGGTGTATCGCTACGTGCTTTCCCAAGTCTTACTCTCTTCGGTAGACATCCCTTTATGGGCACTGATAGAGGAAGGATAGTGGGCTACATCTATGTTAGGTGTGATCCCATACACCTCTTCTCATATTATGTATATCAACTCTAACAAAAGAAGCAGCAGCAGCACATGTTTTGCTATTTAAAAGCATATTCTCTGCAAGCTGTTGACTTTGACACACCTGAGTCAGCTTTGAAATATGAATAGCATTTAAATGTGTTGTTTGAGCAAGGACATTCTTATTCCAGGAGTAAGCAAGATTTTTAGATGTACGAGAGCAAAGCCATTCAAAGCAGCGTCCTAAGGAGGAATAAGCCTTTGCTTAAAAACTAAAAAATTCATATAAAATGTTCCTCTTAACAGGCTGTTTTAGGGTGGATTGAGGAACAGAAGGAGATTTGGACACTCAGTTTACATTGCAGAAAATTAAGCCCAGATAATATACAGGTTATGTCATCACTGCTTTGTGGTTGCATGGTGTTTATTCTGCAATAGTAGAGTGTTTACATTGCTGTTATCTTCATATCCTGAAAAGTATAGAGGCACCAAGAGATCTGACTACTAGGCTTTTATGTAAGCATTACTTATGAGCTGAGGATGCTGCTTTTCAGTGCGAGAGAAATTAAAAATGCTGAAGCTTGAGTAAAGTAGCTTTATATCCAGGAAATGACTGGAGTTAAGAGCTTTTCAATTAAATGGAGTGTATGTGGGTTTGATAGATTTAAATGAAGGTCTTTGTGTTATTGATTGGTTTTTGAGACATTACAAATAAGCTAACTGTAACATACTATAGTGGCCATCACCTTTACCCAAGATGATCTTGACTACAGTCGCTGACTGCATTTTCTGCAGAACATTTTGGAGAATTTTGGAGAATTAGGAAAGATGCTAGCTTGTATTAAGCTGTCCTACAAGAAACATGCTTGAAAACATTTAGCATGTGTGATAACTGCATGTCATGTGAAGTGTCACCTCACGTGGTTTCTTCAAAAGCCAAAGCAAGTAGATTTGTGGATGTGTAGGATGACTTCCTTGCCACTATTAACCTGGAGATTATTGTTCATTATTGGTGTGTGTTTAGATGGCACCCACATATTCATGAAAATGTCTGGAAAGTGGTCAACTTTGTTCTACTTTGTTCCATATGTGACTAAAAATGTGTTAAGAAGGCATTGTTCATCTTACCGGCTTAAGATTTTTTCAGTCACACGCTGGACCCACTGTAAATGGCTCACTCAGACTCTCAGGTGGAATAGTTACAATTAACAGTGACTGTACTTCTTTCCTGGCTACTTTGGCAGTTAAAAAGAGAGCTTAATGCACAAAGCCTGTTAAAATTCAAAAGTGAAGAGGGTCAAGTCAGTCATTGAGCTGGTCTTCTCCTGTAATGCAGCCTGTGGGGTCTTTCCAGCTCGTGGCTGGGGTGAGGCTTGCAGCGCAGAGCCTGGAAAGAGCCACGACCAACACTGGGGAAACTGCCACTTCCATGCTGCAGAAAATTAAAACCAAAAGAAGGAATTCTTTAAAAATCTAAATTACTCTAATTTGTGCTACCAGATGATGGAGTTTTATGTCCTTGTCTAGTAGATTCAATAGCGATTACAAAAATGTCTCTGTTGTTATATATTTGTTGACCTAGAAATGATCTAATCCTTTTAAAACTTTGAACGAACCATGTCGGACCTCTTAGAACTCATTGTCCTGCATGTTTTCCAGACTTCCAGTCTTCCTCTTACTACTCTTCTCTGAGCTGCAGTTTCTAATGTGACTAGTAACTGCTCAGCTACTAACAACACATCTATTCCCTTGTTACATTTGTTCCCATGGTGTTTCTCTCGTGTGTAATGCTTTACATTACGGTTCCACAAAACAGACTTAAGAATGCTTTAATAACTGTTATTATATGTTAAGTAAATACCAACCATTTTAAAAAAATATATATTTGAAGAATAACAGATGTGTGCACTTTTGGCAACATTTGATAGATATGTTTTTCATAATAAATAGCTGTTTCAGTGACACAGAGAAAGGAACTTTTGAATGCCGGTTTCTTAGTAAAATGTAATTATCTGTACAAAAACCTGAGTTTTCCATCGTGAAGATATAACTTTAGTTGATAGCTTCAAAATGATTCTGAAATAGTAGTTATTTTTGTGGTATGTAAAAATTTTGTATTAATTTGAAGTTACATGTTTATATATGCAAAAGTATCTGACTCCCGCTCTACATAAAGCTAATATGACATGTCTGCACTATTTGTATGCCAGCAACATCTATTTAGAAAGTGCGACATACAGCATCCCAGATCCTGACTTAAATGGTGATGAGTGTAATCAACAGTGAAAGCTGCTTCTGTTAGTAAAGTGCTGTGTATTGACTTGTGGGCTTGTTATGCTTTTTGTTTAACCCTTTTACTGTTTCTGAAAAATGAAATGGTAGTTGGAGTTTTGTAGCTCTCATACTTCAAGGAAAGAAAAGGGAAAGGAGGTAGGAGCAGGGAAGAGAATTAAGATTGTCAAGGAAAGAAGAAAGACCAAAAGGTTGCTATGCCAAGGCTAGATCCCGGGTCAGAAGATTGGCTCCTATTAAGATAGATTCCAGATCTTCTGCGTATTTCAGTAGCTCCTTCAACTACTCTTCAAATCACAAGGTGATATGGGGGACAATCTGCATAGTTTTTGTCTGAAGCAAAATAAACACAACAGCCTCACATACCACAGGTAGGGAGACACAGCTTTCCCGGTAGACGCCAGGAGCAAGGTAGCTGTCATCGCTGAGATCTGTTTTTTTGTTCCTATGTTGGTCTCTGAGAGTAGATGGATGTCTGCTTTTGCAGCTGCTCCACACATGCCCCTGCTCAGTCTAGCCAAAAATGCTGTGTATATCTTCCCTACCCCTTGCAGAGACCAAGAACTCAATTTCCGAAACCACTCGTGACATGTGGTGAGCGCTGGAATCCAGGCGCATCAGAGGCACTTCCCAAGCGCCTCCTTCTAGGTCTACATTGCTAATTACGAGCCTAGTGGTGATCTGTTTTCTCTCTTTCCCCCATGCTTAGATTGCTTGTAACTTGCTGGGATATTTGATCGGTGCTTGGCCAGAGTTTCTCTGGGTGACATGTAAAGAATAAACAGAAAGAAGAGAATACCACTGGATTTTATAAATATTTATTATGCACAACTCTGGCTTGGAAATCCAAGTACCATATGGTTTTCTATAGCGACATCCCCCACTCCTCCCCACACTCTTTAGTGATTTAGTAGAAAGAATAAATAGATGTTTGAAGTATAAAGTCTTATCCTGATAGCATGTTCCACAATTTCAAGCGCTTTCTTCAGATACAGCTGAATCCTGTAGCCTTTCCTTGGGCAGGGCTCCCATTGACATCATTTTGGGAGCATTGCCTCAGCCAGGGGCTGCAAGAAGCTGCAAGGTCTGGCCCTTGAGAGCTTATTTTAGGAGAAGCAGTCCACTCTGAATGTTCACTGTGGTTTTTTTGCAAATATTGCATAGTCTAGGAAGACAAGGCAAAATGGCTGCAGTGATGCGATTGGAGGAACATGAGGAGAGCCCTGCCAAGCACCTCTTTCACCAGTTTGGAAGAAAATAGCCGTAGTAGCCTATGTGACTGTTTGATCTCCTGTTCTGCAAAGCGCTTAAGCAAGTGCTCAAGTTTTGAGCACCCAGGCACACCCGCTGACTTCGGCAGGGTTCTCCTTTACAGCGTACCATCCTTTAATTGGTTCATATCAGAAAAATTTATTTAACTGATGTTTTGTTTAGACTTTTTGTTGCTGTGCCCACTCAGGCCTCACACATGACAAGGCTTAGTTTATACCCTACCTCAGAATTCTTGGCACAGCTTTGTCTAATATATGACCCCCATCGTACTTTTATAGGAGTTAATGAATGTGAATTTATTCTGCAGTGATTACAGTTATGTATATTCTTTGAATAATATGGCAGATAAATGTAACATAGGGAGCTGAAGAAATTCCGCACCTTCCCTTGGGAGGCTGAGACTGAAAGAGCCATTTATTGCTTATAACAGAATTGTTGTCTTCTAGGTGATACCCCAGTTTAGTTGTTTCTCTGTCTGGCTGTTCTCTAAGTGATAGGTAGGGATCTGGGGGCAGAAGACCACGTCAGAAGGGCTTATTCATGTCCTTCCAGCTGCAATGCTGAATGTGTTTTCTCAAGGGGCGATGGATGGGGAGTGAGGGGGGCTTCCCACACGTGTGCGCTTGTCTCCAGGCGAGGGGCAGCACAGGGTCCTGAGTGCTGGGAAAACAGAGGGACTGAGGTTGCTTTAATTCAATTTTCAAAGCTTCCTTCGTTTTGTTACTTCGTGGTGGCCGGTGCTGTGGAATTTGTGCTTGTGTGTGCTGAAGTATTCATGTTGTTTACAGTGTGGGAAATGGGGAAGAAATGTGTTTTCAGTTTCATTTGATGTATAATGCATGCCTGAGGTTCTATCTTAAATTGAGTTTTCTTCACTGCTCTGACAAAAGTGAGACGTTGAAATAAAAACCTGAGTTACAGAGAAAGCCAGAATAAAAATTAGATTATATTTGCGAAGAACAAAAACATTACATTATTTAAAAAAGTTTTTTTTTCCTAATACTGTGTCAGTTGAAATCTTTTAGTCAGTATTAAATACTGAAATAGAAACACATTAAATCTCATTTTAAACCGGTTTAACTTTGTGGATTTTATTGCAATGTCCACTTTTATTCCAAGGTTGAAGAAGGCAGTGTGTAGACAGTCCAGTGTGCTCAGACACAAGTTGCTTTGAGTAAAGCTTTTTCTGATTGCCTGTTAACGTACCCTGTACTGGACATGCCGTAGTGGCCTGTGAAGGAACCCAATCCTGTTGCTGCCACTGAGAAGGAAATCATTTCAGGACAGCTGCCCTCACCCCTACAGCGAGCATAATCTGAAATGGGATCACAACTACTAAGTCCTCCGTTTTGGACTATTATCCCATTTCCCACTTCCGTTTCATGGTGCCTGAGGAGCTGTGGCCTATGAAGGATTTCTGCTTTTAACTCCAGCCGTGGGCTGTATCTGAAAGCCAGGCAGCCGTTCTTATTTCAGGGTGGTTTTGTGGTCGGTGTGGAAGGACCTTCAGGGGGGTTCCAGCTATCCTAAAGTCAATCTTTTTGCTGTGTTTAGTTTATTTTTCCCCAGCAGTGTAGGGACATTAGTACCAGCACTTTCAGTGTCGGGTGAGCAAGTACCCTACTCTCCAGAGCAAATACATCATCTGTCAGTTATCTCCCCAGACTCCTGCTTAGAATTTGATTAATCTTCTGCTTGTTTTAATATATGGATTATATTCTGTTATTTGCCCTGCAGAGAGTGACCTGGGGGTGCTGGTTGGCAGTGGGCTCTGCATGAGCCAGCTGCGTGCCCTGGCAGCCCCGAGGGCAAACCGCACCCCGGGGTTTGTGCATCAAACCCAGCCCGACTAGCCGGTCAGGAGAGGGGATCATCCCGCTGAATTTAGTGTTGGTGTGGCCTCACGTCGAGCTCTGGGTGCAGTTCTGGGCCCTACAATTTAAGAGGGAGGTGAAGGTCCTTGAATGCTTCCAGGGGAGGGCAACAAAGCTGGTGCAAGGGCTGGAGGGAATGTCCTGCGATGAGCAGCTGAGGACTTTGGGCTTGTCTAGTTTGGAGAAAAGGAGGCCAAGGGGCGACCTCATTGCTCTCTGCAGCTTCCTGAGAAGGGGTCAGGCAGTTGGGCTAGACTTCCAACCAAACTATTCTGTTCTTCTGATTTCCTCTACCAATGATCTTTTTAGCATACTTTTTAAACTGAAGCTAGTTATAAGAAAAGCTGACTTTTGTCAGATGTCATTTGTGTAAGTTTTGCAATATACTATCCTACCTGTTGCAAATTAAACACATTTCTTTTTAACAATCACATCAGAAATAGTTTTTAATATATTGCTAGTGATGGTTTTGTTGCCTTTTGCTGCACATCTGTGAGACAGTAAAGAGAGATTCACCAGATAAGACATTTTTATAGATTTTCAGGAGAAGGTCACCATATGGCTAAAAACACTTAGACTAGTAGTTGCTGCCTTACTGGATTTTCTCGAAGCTTTCCTTATTAGAAAAAGTGATAAAGCTATCTATCATGAAATAAGTAAACATTCACTGAAATATCTTCATTTGTTTTGAGTGGATTTAAGAGGTTTTCTAGCTTTTAATCCCCCATTTTTCTGTTTAAGCAATTATCTTAATGTTAACATAAATAATCTCTACCTAAAATAATTATAGTATTCATGGCTATTCTCTAGAGTTCATCACTGTAATATGCCAAGAAAGGTATTTCCTCTGGGTTGATTGCAGCTATTTTGACACCACCTTTTTTAAACAACATTGAAAGCAGCAACGTGAATTTTCTAGATGTCTGAACACACAGTCCTTAATTATATAAGTAACTCGGTAGATTTCAAGGGTGTATCTCGTGAGAGTAAACATGGAACCAAGGTGCAAATTGACTGTTAGCTGTGTAAATAAATTAACTAGATTTTAGAGAATATAGTTTATTCTTTCGAATTTAGAGCATTCTAAATTCTCCAATTTAGAGAGAATTCAGAGATTGACAGTCCAAGGTGGACATCACAGCAGGTAGCCCAGAGGAAAATCACGTTGTTTGTTATACGAGTAAAGCACAGTTGCACCATCACTGTGTTTTAGTCCTCTGCATGGATAGCTTAAAAGTCAAGAAGCCACTTAACTCAGGGGAAGCATGACAGTCTTGCTTCCTGTTCAGCCTCCTGTGCACCCACCAAAAGATCTGGTGTGCAAACATCCTGGAGGCAGAGCTTTGCAAATAATGAACCTCTTAGTCCTATGACATGCCTGTGATAAATCTCCAGTTCAGCCACGTGTAGATACAAGATGGTTTATGAAAAGGCAGGTATCCCCTTTTTTGTTTACTATTCTTGGTTTTTTTTGAAGTTGGGCTTGTTGGGCTTGAGAGGTCAAATTGGATTTATGTCCAGATCTAACAGAGGACCAGCAATGTCAATATACATTTGCCAGTGGTCCTCTTTCCTCACTAGAGACTGTCTTAAAAACACTTGCAGTGGTGTGAAGACTGCCTGATCCTGGGCATATTTTGGCTAATTTGCTGAGTTTGGCAAAAGGGTTGTGAAGGGTCTCTTCAAAAAAAAAGGGACTCTTGGATTCTGGGAACATTAAAAATCAAACAATTTAACATTCTGAACTGTTTCAAAGCATCAAAATAACATCTTTCAAGTGCCTGAGTCACTTTTGGTATTGGGTTTGTAACTCAAGAATCCTTGTGACTCTTGAACATTTTATCTGTAATCTTTCTGTTGCAAGTGCTGGGAACTTAGCTGAATCAACGCTGTGCTTCTGATTTTACAAATGAAAGTGCTGCCCAAATCTACTTCTACTGCAGTATTTCAACAGCCAAAAATCGACTAATCATTTTCCTTGTTCGTGTTTTTTGACAAAAGAGATCCACTTTTACTGAAAATAGTTTTGCCTTAGTCCTATGCTTTGTAATATGCCTGATCCAAAGAAAATAATTTTATTTCATTTAGCATTCATCCTCTCCTGCTTGCACAAAATTTTAAATAGAAAATGCTACTGGGGAGAAATCCATGTAAAACTTCTCTTGAGCTGTGCGGTAGTTAAGCGTTGTAGAAACTTTATGGTTGTTGCTTTTTCTTAAACCACACGCTGGGGAAATGTTCTTTTATATGGTTTTGCATTGTAGCTTTCGTACGTGTTTTGTTCTTTAAGAAAAGTCAACTTTGAAATATACCTCAGTTGGAGAAGTCTTTCAAACAAACCTGAAAGTTATTTATCAGCATGGTAAAGGTTGCTGACATACATCATGGTATTTCTCTAACAGTAGAGCAAAGGTATACTTAGAAGCCAAGCCAAATACTCTTATTAAGTTACTTTCCAATGCTTCCAACGTTGTGGATAGCTTTTGCGAAATGGAATAATTTAATAGCCCAGGACAAAACAGGAATTAATATGGTATTCTCCCATGCTTCCAGTCTTAAAAGTAGGTCTACTAGAGTAACTTGGATCAAGACAGAAACTCAAATTTTGCACCTTAAGAGTATCTCTAATTATAACACCTTTGTAATTCTTCGTATTACATGAAGGACAAACCTCACATACAGAAGTCAGTTTAGGAGTGGGAAGTTTTGGGTTTTGAGCATGGCAATATAAATCCATAATTTTGAGGCCAGTGAAAATTTTGATTTCCAGACAGAATGTCAATGTCTATAATTTCTGAAAAATTTGCCACTTATTTGTGACCTGTTTGGAAAATGAGAATATTTTCCAAGATGCCTTTATTTTTCCTGTCTGTAAAGTGGTATCTGGTACTGGATAAACTCAGATGAAGATACCAAAGATATGTATGTTTCAGTATGTAATACTGTTTAGCAAAAACCAAAAAATAGTTTTCCTTTTCCCTGCCACATTGATCACTACTTATGTAGATATAAAGGTACACTCCCTGAAGTATTTTCTGCTATTGCCAAACCTAAAGGAATAATAAATAAAAATAATCGGATGCCAAAAATAATCATGCATAGCTTCGAAGGATTTAAAATGAATGTTATTTTTCTCCTGGTTTCTAACCTTTAAGAGTGAAGTTGCTTCACATTTCAAAGCATTTCTTTGTAGCTGTGAGAGCTGAAAATGGATATGTATATTCTTTGTAAGGAAAAGTTGGTGATTCTCACAATCACATGGCTCCAGAAGACAAAACTTCAGGAAAACGTAGGGTCCTCAGTAAAGCTTTGGCAACTATCAAGGCAATGTTTAAGCTGTGAAAGACCCTTTTGCAACACTGATCGTGTAACTACATCTGAGTCTTAAAAAAGGAATGGTTTTAAGCTACGTTTTCTCCATCATGCGAGCCTGATTTCTGCACTATGAGAATGAATCAAGTGTCTGTTAGATATCATTCTGTAAACTGCAGACAACCACACTGCTCGGGTGAAAATTGTAGTACAGATTTTATATTTATTCCATATTGATGCAAACAGCAGCGCATATATCTTCTGTCTGTCATCTCTTCTTCCCTTCCCTCCAGCTGTCACTGCAGTGTCATAAAATTTCTTTCTTCTGCTTCAGCGTGTAAAAAACTACTTTGATTACTTTTTATTTATTTGCTGTTTTCCTGTAGATTAAGTTTATGTGTGTGTTTGCCATCAGACTGCATCCCCCTGCTATGTGATGACATTGGCAAGTGATTGCACAACCAAAAGATTCATTGCTATAGCATATGCAGTGGTGAATGAACAGTCAAATCAGTTGTAACTTTTAAATTAAAAACTAGTCAGTGAAAAGAACAAAGCACATGAATGCAAAAACCAAGGATAAGAAGTCGTACAGTGATATAAAAATAAAGCCTGATACAATTTGAAGGTGAAAGAGTACCTTTGGGGAGTCTGTAGTAGGATTCTTTCACATTAATTTAGTAATTGTCTTACAGCTAATAAAGTTTTTTTCTAAGTAAAAAACTATTTTTTTAAAGTAAAAAGCTGATTAGCTCTGTATCTAAAGTATGTTCATCATGGTACACTATTTGCATCAGCCTCGCTGTGTGTAAGTGCTAAAATACATTTGAAGTGTGGTCAAGTACTCCTCTTCTTGAGAACTCTGGAAATGCTCAGAGTGACTTGAAAACTAAGACAAATAAAATCCGGTACAGGAAGGCCTTTTCCATAGGCAAAAAAAAGAAAGTAGCTGAACGAACAGAAAATTTGAGTAGGCTTTGTCTGTATTAAAAAGGAAGTTTATTATTAAACGCTCTGGGCAAATGGTGAGCTAATGTGAAAGAGTAGTAGAAATTGGTAAGTAATTAATTAGAAAAAAATAGAGGAAATGAGTGAGGTTTCTTCTTTTCAGAAAATAACATTTGTGTTGAAAAATTAATCTAACCCTGGAAGAGAGCTCCGTGGCATAGGGTTTTTCCCATTTTTTTGACATGAGTAAATGTTCTGTACTGACTCTTACAAGCAGCCAGTAAATATTCTTTTCCATATGCATACGATGAGAAAAATGGAGCGGAGGTTAACACCCCCAGTTCACTGGGGACTCCTGTGGCCTCTGCACACTGTCAGAACGCAAAGGAATATATACCGTTATTGTGAAATCTGGATGAATTATGGGAATTTACTGAGAAGCCAAGATTTGCTTTCATGGGCTACCATTCAGAGGAGAAAAAGACATGTGGGAGGAAAGAAGAGAGGCAGGACTTGATGCTCACATCTGCTCCAGTTCAGTGTTGCTAGAAATCAGATCAGTCTGCCCCCATATTTAATTTCCTTCTGTAATCTTGAACAATAATTTATGATTGGTATCAGTTGATCATCTGGCTCTCTCTTTCCATGGCAAAATGAGTGAGCAAAGAAGTTTATCCCTCCTACTCTTTACTGTCCAAGAGACGATAAAACTTTGAAAGACAAAGATCTCTATTAGTTTTTAATGAAGTCTCTGAAACATCCTCCTAGTCAATCTCTTTTCATTATGTCTGGTATGCTTTTAGAGACAGGAGGCACAGTGTCTTCAAGCCCCACTGCAGTTCTGTGTCACTTCTGACGTCTGTCTCGGTCTGTGTGATGTGGTTCCTGCAGTGGGAAAGAGGGAGACTGGCACTGTCAGGTGAAGTTGCTTAATGATCCAGTTACTCTAAATACTCATCTAAAACTCTTAAGATCAAGACTAAACAAGTTGCACTGTGCACAGCAGAATAGTGAAGTCTGTGGGTTCTCATGTTTTTTGTGTTTCTGGGTTGTTTATGTTCTCAGGTAGCCCGCCCGCTTGCATGCCTGTCATCATGTAGTAAGCCTTGGTTTTTTTGGGAAACAGGGTTTTAGGAATCCATGTGAGCTTAGATACAGCTTTGTTAATCGCAGGCCGTGTCAGTATGATTTTTCACCTGGTGTATTAGCTTTCTTCAAGTCTGTGTTGCAGTGAAGGTGCTTGGAGAGGACCTCTGGAGAGCAGTTTCTGAGTCAGAAACAACACCTATGCTGCCACAGCCCTTTGCAAAACCATGTGCACAGCCCAGACCCTCGGCTCCAGCTGCTGCTTCAGTCCAGTCTCCACTCTGGGACTTAGGCAATGCTGATATTTTTGCAGAAGTGACTGGTAGGATTCCAACAGATGGAGTGAGGCCTTTCATGCCATTCCCGCTCCTCTCTCATTAGGAATGGTACAGGCTCTAACCTGGCAGCTTTTCATGGAAAATGCTTCAGTTGTGTGCATGTTTGCAAAACATTGATTGCACATTCAATTTAATATGCAATATTAATAGTATGACCATGTGAGGACAATTCTAATTAGTGAGTAGAAAGAGGGTGATTCCTCTTGTTATTACATGCAGCAAGAAGTCTGAAACCCAGTAGGTCAAAACTGGATTATTTTGAAGGTAGATGACATTGTAGTCTATAGCAGGAAGATGACAGTAATTAAAATCAGTGCTTTCAGAAAAAAGTAAGAGACTGTGGTGCACCTAGTATTTCCGCTGGATTCGGTGTTGGTGCGGTTTCACCTCGAGCTCTGGGTGCAGTTCTGGGCCCCACAGTTTGAGAAGGAGGTGAAGGTCCTTGAACGTGTCCAGAGGAGGGCAACAAAGCTGGTGCAAGAGCTGGAGGGAATGTCCCGCGACGAGCGGCTGAGGTAGAAATGGGGGGCTTGTCTAGTTTGGGGAAAAGGAGGCCGAGGGGTGACCTCATTGCTTCCTGCAGCTTCCTCGGGAGGGGACGTGGAGAGGGAGGTGCTGAGCTCTTGTTCCTGGGATCCAGTGACACGACGGGTGGGACTGGTTCGAAGCTGGGCCAGGGGAGGTTTAGACTGGACATGAGGAAGCATTTCTTTACCAAGAGGGTGGACAGACACTGGGACAGGGTTCCTGGAGAGGTGCTCGATGCCCCAAGCCTGTCAGTGTCTGAGAGGCATTTGGACAACGCCCTTAACAACATGCTTTAACTTTTGGTCAGCCCTGAAGTGGTCAGGCAGTTGGACTAGATGGTCGTTATAGGTCCCTTCCAACTGTTCCATTCTATTCTATTCTATTCTATTCTATTCTATTCTATTCTATTCTATTCTATTCTATTCTATTCTATTCTATTCTATTCTATTCTATTCTATTCGGAGATGGATTTCCAAGAGGTGGAGCTGTAGAAGGGGATCATTCAACCTAGCAAATGTTAGCAAAGCACAGTATGCCTGTTTTCACTGCTTTCATCCTGATACTTCTCTGCCAGCCCCCTCCACAAAAGTGTTATACTGGCTGTGTATTTATGACATGACAATTCCCAAATCCCACAGTGGCAACTCTTAGTCTTTTTTATGTGACACTGGTAGTTAAAAAGCCAAGAAGACTTAATAATGCTCACAGGTGGGCCCTAGATAAAACCAGGGAGACAAAGAAGAGATCATAAAGCACAGGGATGTAAATCAAATAGGTAAATTTACTTCCTGCTAACAATGGTAGCACACGTACAGTCAGAAACCTGATGAGATTAAAGGGGAATTAAGCTTAAAGTTGTAACTTAATGAGAAAATAATCCATTTCTACCACATGGAAACCAAAAGCTGTAGTCCTGCTGAAAACTGGGTGATTATTCCTCTATGCCATTTTGTGGTAGCCTGCTACAGTGGTCTAGATACTTTGCAAGAAGAAAAGCAGCCTGATTCATGTCACCCACAGACTAATAGATGCTATGACAAGTAAAGGAGTATCATGAAAATGGGGGAAGGAATTGATGACACCAGTCTCTAACTGAGGCTTCATGGTTAATGTATTAGATTTTATATCTCAGATATGTTCTCCTTGCTAACTGCAAGTGAGAGGAAATTTTCTCTGCACTCGGGCAGCTGTATAATTTCCCTGTACAGTTCTTGCACCTCTGAAGTTTGTGTTGTTGTGTCATGCTGATCTGATGGTCTGGGGTGCCTCAACAATGGCATAAGGTCCTCTCAAAAGTCATATCCATTCAGTAGGAATCTTATTTGTCCAACAGTTTGCATTAGGTTTTTAGGTTGCTCGTTTCCTGCCACCCCTTGTGCTTATTTTCTTTTCAGCTAAATTAATTTCAGCTAACTTTTCTCATGCCATTTAACCTAGGGATTCCAAGGAAATGAACATCTGATAGAAGGTATTTTATAGCTTGCGTTGTTTGAGCACTGGAGTTGTGAGACTGTTGTCAGTGTTTTTCTTGGCACAGCCCAGGCTTCTGCAGTACAGTGGTAGCTGGGAGAAATACAGTGGTAAACCCACCAGCAGCAGAATGTGAGACAGTCTTTGTTTTAATCTGGAGAGCAATCAGCACTGCAATTAGTATCCAAAAACTCTCTAGGACACATGCTTAACGGTTTGGCTTTGTGTTTTATTTTGGTTTTGTTGGGTTTTGTTCATGAACAAATCTTGTGAGACCCCAAAATATCAATTGGCACAGGAAACACAGGGAAGCCTGTGGCCGGTGGAGTACTGAGAACATACCATGTGCAGCCTGCTGCAGTGTGCTGACAAAGGGCACCCAGCTTGCAGGTAAACACGGGAGCGCTCAACGTCAGCTCCTTTTTGCCCCATATGGACCTGAAGAAATTCTGTCCTTTTCAATGCTCAGCTAAGGTTAGAGTCTCCCACATCGGCAACCCAATACCACAGTTGCCTTCCGCACCTGAGGGAGGTCTTTGGTGGCCGCACATCCCAGCTACCGAGCAGAGAGCCTCAAGCAGTGCAGGGAACTAGTCCTCTCCCCTCCCGCATGTACGTTGGGTGTTTGTCACCCAGAAATTCGATCGTATGCTCCATTTACAGAAGAACAAGAAGCGACATCTCAGGGTGTTGGGACATTTAGTTTGCCAGTGATTTCTGCCGCTCTTCTTTTTCCACTCGATGCTGTAGAATTGAACAAAGTGCACCAAGGATAAATCAGGATGTCTCTTTTGTCCAGTTTTAATGGCAATCAGCTGGGGGGTGAAGGGAGGTGTTACACACATGCCCCTGACGGCTGGAGCCTGCTTCCCGCAGTGGCCGTGTGCTTTTGCCTCTAAGACACTGGGAGTTTCAGGCAGGTGATGGTGGGGAGGGTTGGGCATTGCCTTCTGTCCTGTCCTGTCTGATGCTGCGAAGAGAAAGATGGGCATGTCCAGAGCAGGCAGGCTAGAGTAGGAGCTGTTCTGTGTGGAAGAGCTGAGGGTCTTAGTGAATGGCCCCATCCCTGCAAATGTGGCACTTGGATAGTTTTGAATTAGGAATGGGGCTGGGGGGGTGGAGGGATCCCTCATGCAGTCGCTGGAGTGCAGCGGGCACTCTAGCTTGAACTTCGGTATTTCCTAGTGCCTTTCTGCTGTATTAAAGGTAATCTGGCTTTGTAAAATAACAGTAATTTACAATGTCACTTTCTATAATTGGGGGAAATATTATTCCCTCCTCATCTGCAGCTGACTGGAAAATCTAGACGTGTCTTTTACTTTCTGTGATTATATTATATGCTGGCTATAGAATGAAATAAAAAGTAGTTTGAAATGATGATCTGTTCATGCTCCAACCAGTGAAAGCTGCAGCGAGAGGGAGCAAATATGCTTTGATATAATCACTGAATGTCAGCCTGCTTCAGTCTTTTCAGCACTTTCTTGTAGTCAGGAATATTGTGGAACACATGGATATATGTATGCCTTTATGTAAACACTTTGCTGTCAATAACCAAGTATTTATGAGCATTCTGCACAGATTTAACTGTGACTGTTTTGCAGTGATCAGTGAATACTGAATTAGTGCTTTAGCCAAATCCCTATACAATGTGTGCGTAAGTGAGAAGCAAGTGAGATGCCTATATACTCGCAGTGGGCAGTCTCTGAAGATTTCAAACCAAAATGCACCTACAGCTGAGGTGTCCTCAGGTCTCTTCTGCTCACTTTGGCTTTGCCTCCTTCCAGGATCATATTCCCATTCCGACGTGACATAATTTGTGCTGCAGATGGGCTTGGCATTTCCACAGTGCCGTGGGGCTGGCACGCACAGCGCTGTGGGTGTGGAGGGGAATGCGCTCACTTCCCCTTGGCTGCGCGACATCGGTCCTGCTCCATGTTTGGAGCCGCGGGACACGGGCGAAGCGGGCTGGATGTTGTACTGTCACGCGTCTGGCAGCAGCACAGCTGAACGCTTAGCGTGATAGCTGCTAAATCCCAGCCAGATTTTATGCCTTCTGCCTGCTGCCCTGGGCAACCTGGAATTTGCCCTTCATTGGAAGATCAATGAGCAACAAGAAACAGTGGGTGCTTTAAAAAAGAGATGTTGGCGTGAACCGACATTTTACATATTGCACATATCCCTAATTTCTTAACGTTGGATGTTTTATGCAAGCAATGAGGAGCCAAGAACTTGGCAATGTGCATTTAGTTTCAAATAGCTGCTCTCTCTCTGCATAGCAGTGTTTGGAAAGCAAATGTTTGGTTAATACGTGGTTAAGCACTTTTGCAATACAGAAAGTGTTCTTCATTGCAAGGTATATTTCCTGAGAAAGCGAAGTGTACTTTTGGTTTTTGAATCCATGCAGACATAGTTTGTAAGCAGTGATTAAGATTTTACAAATATTTCAGGAGCCCTTTGAACTTGTGTGTTGTGTAGGTCAGTGCATGCTAAATATTTTTGTAAGTAGCTTTCTATGCATTTTTCTTCCCTCTTCCTCCCACTCTTTTACTTTGCATGACCAAAATTCTCTCAAAGTGCAACTTTAGGTATTTTGGGTAAAACACATGGCATGTTCTGCATAAACTGAGAGGACAGTCACATTAAGGCAGTACAGGATTAAGGGTGATCATGCACAGCCCTGTGGATATTAATATTAATATTACTAAGTTCATATTTTGGTTTTGTAACATAATTTGTTTTCAGTTTGTGGGTGAGCATGAGGTAAGGAAAGGACTAAAGGCAGACCTACCAGTGCTCAGCAGCTCGCATACTTTACCCACGGTGGAGGTTTACCCTGAGGGTCATATCAAGGTCGCCACATGACCCAACATCATATCTAACTTGTCTTTTGAAGCAGCAGGGACAAGTCATGGCAGCATGAACGTAGACTGTGAGCGTCCTGTGTTCACTGACGTGCTGGCTGTGGCTCAGACCGGGTCCTTAGACCCCGACAAGTGAAGTGTGAGTTTCCTGGCAGAGTAAGTGCAGAGGCAGAAATTTCATCCTTAATTCAAACTGAGAGAGGACAAGGGGCCTCTTTAACTTGTCTCCAGCTGTAGCCATCCCCAAAACCCATTTCCAACAGCAAGGATCAGCAAGCACATCTCTAAGGCAATCTGGTTTCCAGCCTTTGGTACCCTCAGAGTTTCCACTATTTTTGGATCACAGAGAGGATACCAGTGATAAACAAATAATTCCCAGTACGGCATAGCACCTATGTGATACTGCCAGTCCACGTTTTTAGGGGACCATGCTTGTGATTCTTTGGTATCATTTAACATAAACTTGACATTACGATATATTATTGATGCTGAATTAATTTGAGTTCTGTTTAAGAAAGACTGGTTGTTCTTTTTTCTTTCTTTTTGTTTGTTTGTAACAAAATATTAAATATTTGGACTTTGAAGATATAGTTTTTCATTTTATATGTGGAGTATTTTATATATTATTATGCATGTTGCTTTACACGTGTGTTACTATATGTTTTACTTTTTTTCTGTTGAAATCATTGCAGTTTAGATTCTAATAGCTCTGCTACTTTTATGGTTTTATTAATATTTTAATTCTTTTAATAATTAATAAATAATAATATTTTAATGATTTTAATAATATTTTAAAATTTAGTTGTTTTATTAATTTATTATATTTTCTTAAACCTGAAATAAAGAGATAGGTGATGTGTCTGCCATTCTAAAGAAACAGGCAAGGCAGTTTTAACACTTCACTGTTCACCAAAGCTTTGTGCACTTAGTGGAAGATGACTAACTTTAATTTGTGATAAATGATTATTTTAGAAAGGAAAAAATGGAAAATTTTATTTTCAGAAAACATAAATGGTGACTTCTAGAGCACCAAGCAAGAAAGTAAAGTTTTAATTATGCTGGCTTTGCTTCTTCAAGGCGTTTGGTTTTTGTTTGACTGCCAGTGAGTGTACATGAAGTCGGAGAGCAGCTTTAACCTGTATCTCCACAGCTAACCTATTCTCAATGCGGATAAACTGGGAAATTTTGCCTAGCAATTTCTTTAGCACCAATGAAATTCAGAAGTGGACCAGGGTCACTCAGTCATAGAAGATTTCTGTATAAACACAGAAAATTAAGGTGATCTCTTTCTAAAGTAGTTTAAATTTAAAGTATACAGCAAAAAACAACGGGGGAGCCCAGATAGACTAATGAGGAGACTGTTGTATTAGGGGTCTGTTGATATGATAAAACAATTGATGCAGAAGTCGTAAAATCACTTTTGTCTCACAAAATTAATTTCTGTTTACAGAGGAACTCTTGCAACCCAAACTGTAGTAGTCCCTTGTCTTAAAAACTGTGTGCAGTGTGATTTAATTGGTCCAGGGAAGGCAGAAAAACAAAAAAAGAAAAGCTGCTGTTTACTGTACTGCATTTCAGAACACGTTTCTGGCTGAGTTTTATATGCTTGTCAGAGGTATCTATTACAATTAAAGTTGCCCTGCGGGTACATTATTTAGTTCAGGTGAATAAATGATGCTGTACCAGTTGTAGATCAATGGCTATGACCAATTAATTGTACACTGTGATATTTGCAGGCGTTAAAAAATACTGTTTTTCTGGGAGATCTCTTGAATAGGTTTCCTGTGCTTCTGTTTTAACTTCATCGTTAGAGAACCTCTTTTGGAGCAAAGAGCACAATGCATAGACTGTTATCAAACGCAAAATATGACCATGTGTGAATGCACAAATAAAGCGAGAAACGCTTGTGGAATAATTGCAGTATTTACCATGCTTTTTTGTACTGCCAGACATAACAAGTGGGAATAAATGATTTTTGTTTTAGCTGTTGCTGTGAAAAACTGGGGAGCAAATTGCTTGGGATCAAATGAAGCAGTTTATTATTCTGCTTTACAGAAGAATATACATTTCTCTATTTTCAAGTGATCTTTTGTTTCCTTTTTAATCATCGCACTGAGGTCAATTTGTTTTCCTTTTCATGAGGAGACGGGGACAGCGCACATTTGTGACTGGTTTTGGTGAATAAACTATTCATGTGCAGAATTTTTCACTGCCTGTTGGTGAAGTATCACTGTTCTGGCTCTCTATTGCTAGCCTGAACTGTACATTACATCTTTCACAACAACATGCTAAATGATTTATTTTGAAAGATCAGAAGCACTTGGTTTGGATTAGTGGAAAGAAATGTGAGCCACGACAGAGGCAGTGCTCCTGCTGGGGTCTCCTGTTGTGCTGTGGAGTGGGATATGTGGACGAAGACCCAGCGTGGCTCCATGGGAGTACAATGTGAGGAAGGAGAACCTGGTGTGACTAAGAAGCGCTGGTGTTTGAAGGCTACCACCTTTCAGTTTGATTTGTGTGTGAGTGGTTGCATCCAATGGACTTGTGCTTAAAGTTCGGATGTGATGCAAAATTAATTTTAGATGGGTCTCCATACCTGTGTACAGAAAAAAAGGACTTGCAGAAGTACTACGTAGAAGTAATCTCATCCATTTTTCAATATGAGACTAGCAGATTTATGCTGTTCTTACACTAACTAATACTAGATTTGGGGTTTTTTTCAGCTCTTTCTGAAAAAATGCCTGGGTGATACTTTCAGAATCAAGAATTCAGATTTTGTTGCCACTTATTTTGTAAAACCGCTTTAATAGGCAGGATTCAGCATAACAATCAGGATGAGTAAACTAGTTCATTATTGCTGTTGTGAATCCTGGATACGCTGTTGTTGAGGATTATGTTCGTAATACATACTCTTTACTGCTTGCTGGCAAAGGAGAAAGTGCAGACTCAGTGTCTTCACTAGCTGATCTTCAGTGACAGTAAAAGCTACGGTACTGCAGAATGAACTGACACATGTCAAGCCTGTATTTTCTGTAATGTTAAGCAGATCGGCTATGCCATTGTATGCCGGTTGACTCTACAGCATGCTTTGCGTCAAGCAGCGGCACAAGAAACATGCAAGCAATCCAGCAAGGACTTTACCATTTAATTCTTTTACAGGCCTTTCAATGATTGACAATTTTTTTCTCTGCTTCAGTACAACTTGAAGCCATTACCAAAACATTTTCGAACTATTTAGCTGCCATTCAGGGTTAAACTGTAACTGGGAAGAGCATGAGAGGAGGAAGATTTCTGCTTGCATGGTTGCAGTTTCTTTCTTTAACAAGAAGATGCAGTTTCAAATCTTAAGCTGTTTTCCTTAGACAGCACCTTGTCAGTTTGTTCTGTGTCTATGTCTGAGCATGAGGAAAAAAACTAGAGCTTGAATTTTCCCTCTCCTGTTTAGAGCCAGTTCAGCAGAGGACTTCTGGGTCCATTTTATAATTGGGCTACAGGACAGTATCCCACAGACCTGCACATTGCTCACTGCTTCCCACGATACACTCATTTGTACCTGTTGAAACAAACATAAAAGCTAGCTTTGTGGTCACTTACCTTATTTCCCCTTTGGACATATGTGATTTTGCAAGGTATACAGCAGTGGAAAAGCTGGGTCAGCAGCAGTGATGAAAATATAGGATTTGATCTTTGATATGTGAGCAGGCCAACAAGTTTCCTGACCAGTGGTTGTATCGTAATCACATTGGAGACTTTTGAGAGACTCTAGTTCTGCAGTTAATCGCAGCAGTTTCAGGTAATTACTTCACAAATAGCCTTTTTAGGCTTCAAAACTACTAGTGTTATGATAAAGAAAGGCCAGAAGTGATCTCTTCTTTTGTGTCTGTTAAACAACCTATCAAGGTTTTCTACCAGTTCAGGTTATGAAGAGCTAGTCTAGCTCATTCGTCTATGCCCAAGGAGCTATACAGGTGCCTCACCTGTCCTCAGAACTGATTATGGACACATAGCCCTTTAAAAAATTTAAATTAAAATTGGAGCTGCATATTTAACATGTGTTAACTTCAAGTTTGGCAGGTATATGCTGTACACTTTCAAATAATTAAGATTATATCCTGTCATTAAAAGTTCAGTAAGTCCATGCAACAGCTTAATAAACTGTTCATTGTGCCACTAAATCTGAATCCAAGCTCTCCATTTTAACAGTGAACCAAATTCAGACACCACATCCAAACCCATAAAGTCATATTTCCCAGCCTAAACAATTAAATCTGCACAATGAAGCAATGCAAATTGTTTTCTACATAAAATTCATCCAGCCTTACAAATCTTTCAGAGGAGAAGAAAGGTTTTCTTGGCGGGGACCTAGAACTTTAATTAGTATTTAAATGTTTGTACTTAACTATAGTACTTAAATACCCAAAAAGGTATTTAAGAGGTCTGGTTGAATAAAACGTGTTATTCCTCTGTGTGCCAGGAATGATTAAGGCATGCTTAGGGGTGATATGAATGCTATCTTGTCTTTGCTTGACCTCCTTGGTGGAGCTGGATGCTCTTGTCTTTGCAAAGGATTCCAGTAAAGGGATTGTGATTTATGGTGATTTATACACATGGATCTTCTAGGAACTCAGCGGAAATCTTTCTTGTTGAATCTGAAGGTTGTTCATGTGCTGCTGTCTACAAAATGGATTCAGAATTCGGTTAATAAAAATTCTAAATATCTCTAAAATATGAGTCTGTGAACTCCCAGTGAATAATCACTTATTCTGTACTTCTGGAGAGCAAAAATATCTGTCTGTCTGAAGTTCCTTGAGCATCTTCATATTTCCCGTGTTGTGAAGCTTTCTTATTAGTGAGTTATTGAGTTTTTTGTTTTCCTTTGCCTTGAGCTAACTTTCTGTTCCAGTTGAAAGTGTCATTAGAAGTAACAAATGTTTCTTCTTTTTTTTTTCATCCCATACAGTGTGAAAGGAGCAGATGCTGGCAACGTGATCAGACTGTTTGTACCAGATATTGGGATGTTCATTGCTAGTCTGACAATATGGCTCATCTGCCGCAACATGTTTCAGAAGCCAGTAACCGAGGATGCAGCACAGTGCAACATGCAATTTGAAAATGAGGAAATGGTATCAAATACACATTTCTATCTGTACAGCTTTTAGCTAATAGTGGGCTGTTGGTATTCCTGTCTGAGATGTATCCTGAAAGGGTTTCATGAGCATTGGGTATGTTAAGAAGTGAACTTACTTTCAGGAATATTAACAATTGTTTTTAAAGTGGACAAGTTACAGTAGTCATTATCTTGAGAAAAAAAAGCAGAATATGAAAAGTAGTAGATACGCTACTGAATTTTTCAAACCATTTTGAGTTAAGAAATGATCATGACAGTCGATCACAAGTTGTTTCTTCACCAGAGCTGCTGCTTACGTCTGGCAAGGCTGTTTTGCTACATACATTACTCAGTTTCTTAGATAGCATCCGTGTTTCCAAACTTGTAATCCAAGAATAACAGCAGCATCTGAGTGATTATCAGAAATGACGCTTAGGAGAAGGGAAGAGAGACTGTGTATTACATTCATGGAAGGAGTTATCTAAAACTGTCATCATACTGAGTGAGCTTGAGGATAATTTTGGGGAATGGCTTAGCTGGAAGTGTTGGTGCGTTAGCTGTGCATTTTACTAGTGAGAAGAAAAATGGCAGAGATACCAAATGCAGAAAAATCTACAGCAAGGGGAACAATTTTATAATATAAGAAGCTGCAGTGGGAATTTAGCCCAGGGTGCAGAGAAATTCCTACTACTAATCTTAACATGTTTTTTATCAGACCGTCTAGCATGCCTTGGGTCTCATTTTCTGTCTTGTTTTACATATGGGTGTAAAGTTTTTTCTTTATGCTCAAAACTCCATTTTTAGGGGAGGCAGTTGCAACTTGCTCATATCAAATAGATATTGCACTTTGAAGTGGGTGAAGTATTTAGGGGAATCAGCTGCCCATTTTGGTACCACTATAGAGAGGAAAAGAAGCCTCTCTGCGTGTTACCATGTTGTCTGGATTGTGGTATTGCCAGACGCTGGTCGAGTTTCTAGCACAAGAGAGATCAGTATCAGGACTGTGCTTTATATGCAGTCGCTTGTAATTCTGTCAGGCTCTCCTGGCAGCTGAGGATTGCCTGAAGATCGCAGGCTGTAACTACACATTGGAGGATACGTAGGCCTCAGTCTGATGAGCGTAGTCACGGTTTTGCTCTGTCTCCTGGAAACTGGTTTTATCAGGTTTAAATTTGCTTTATCGTTGGAGCTGTGTAGAATGGATTTAGCAGCGGACTAGAATCTGGGACTGTACCCATAAGGGGAGATGTCTGAAGTATTAAGAATTGTGACTAAATGACATGTTTCATGTTCAGCTCATCTCTCTTTTTTAAAAGAGTTGCATTTTACCAAAGTGGGCTCTGACAGACTTCTTTGAAGAACAGAGTGTAGCTTTAAATTGGGTTGGTCCTAGAGTGGCTACCTCAAGGCAATCCAGCAATGCAACTAAACGGGCCAGAATATTCCACAAAGGAAGAGCGTGGGGAGAGGAAATATAAAATTTTGACTGCAAAGAAATATTGATACTGAACAAATGAAAATCTGCGTAAATATATTTAACTTCTTCACATCAAAACCCAGGAAATATTATTTATGTTCTGTAAATGGTGTGTATTATAGGTTATCTAGTGAACTCAGAAGCTGCATTTTTATTTCATGACACCCAAAACTCACAGGAAAGTTTTTAAAAAAGGGATAAAGGTTACTGTTATGTGAGGTGAACCCCAATGCTTTAAGGAATTGTGATTTTCACGGCTGAAATGGTGAATTTGCATCAGAATAACCAGCTTATTTTTCAAAGATGGAGTGAAATGGAGAGTGGAAAATTAAATACCTATTAAACATTTTTTTCCAACTTCAGCTATCTCTTTGTAGGTGTCTGCACATAACATCCTGGAATAATTTCTGCTAGTTAGGAGAAGGCTGCAGAAGCAGCTGAATCTGCTAAGAATATGGATTTGGCAGGACTGACTGTAAAGAACCTAATACATATGCAGAGCATGCAGCTGAGTGTCTGAATTTGGGAGAATATTGGCATGATCTAAAATGAGTCCAAACTGTGGGTTTCACATAATTTTCATTTCTTGCTTGGTAGAGTCCACTGGAAAAGGGAAAAATAAGTAAGTGATCAATTCTTTGAATTCTGCATTAGCTGACTGATTTGTGTGGCTGTGTGTTGGTGCAGCTCTACTGATGCTGTAACTCCAACGAATTAGAAAATGCAAAATGAGTTGCAGCAATAACTGCCCTACAAATAAATGCTTCAGGAGAACTGTTGAGCTTGGTACTGTGCCTCCAAGGGAAATAGTTCTGGGTATGTTAGACCAGCCCCGTAGCCAGTTTCAGAATTAAAGAGCTTTTGCTGAGAGTCCCTGCCGCCAGTCCTCAGGGACTCATGGTACTAGATTTTGTTAAGAATGTGTCAGCTGATTTGAACAGGCTCAACAGAGCCAAAAGAGAGGTGACTTTTCAGATCACTAGATGCCTAGCCACAGGTGGCTCTGTAAATCAGGAAATCAACACCATGACTTCCAGGCAAAAGCAGAGAGTTTGTCTTGCAGCTTTACCTTTTTGCATAAAATTATTTACTTTAGAGTGATTCTTAGACCTCTGCTCTGGGGAAGAGTGAAATGCTCTGGGACTAGGCTTAATTAAAAAAAGAAAGGTTAATCTATCTACTGCTTCCAAAATTTATGTGTAAGAAAACCTGTTAAATAATTGGTTTAATACTTCTAAAGATAACATTTTCAAAGCTCTGTGTGAATCCATCACATTTCAGTTGTTATATGGACATGCTGAAAAAAAGCCTGGAGTTGAGTGGCAGTTTGTGATACTCAAGTTTTGTGCTGTACTTCATCATGGCAGTAGCCTCCAGAAGCCAGCTGTAGAGTACAATGGATCAGATTGCCCATGGATTTGAGATGAAATTCAAAATGAGAAAAAGTGTCAGAATCCAAATTAAGGACAACAAGGACTCATTGAAAAATGGATGTCCTTCTTCATTACACTACATCCAACTTTAAGGGAAACAGATGTCCATCAGAAAAGTGTATTCTACAGAACCGAACTGGGGGAGGAGGCTGTAAGGCAGTGAGTGACTCTCAATTATTTGTAAGTAATGCTATCCCAGGAATAAGCAAAGAGTGTGGTTTTAATTAACAGTGAGTCATGAAGTAGGAAGGTCTGCCAGATACCAGGCTGCAGTCCAACTCATTACCACCCCTAAATGGTTGCACACTTGGAGCAAACGTGTCTGCAGACCTTTTTTATTAGGGCTCAGAAAATTTAAAGCAGGTGAATTCAGCTGGAGACAGGCCTGGATTGCAAATGCCGAAAAGCACAATGCCAGTCACAAGGTGTAAAAGGTGGAAGAAAATAAGAAAGAACAGTTAACTCCCAGCTGGAGCTGAAAGTTACGGCAGTTTTGGTGCAGATGGTGGTTTATATGCCAAAATGCAGATACAGTATATACAGTCTGATAAGTATGAAAAAGGACATAGTTTTTTCTTGAGACTGAAGATGAATTGCCTAATATTGCAAGTGACAGTGAGGGGGAGGAAAATCCTTCTGAGATTGCACTACCTAAACTTCCGAAGAGGTGTTGATCTTAACTGAAGTATACAGTTGTAGTCTTCAATGCAACTTCCTCCCACATCACTTGCTGCCTTGCTTGTTTCTCATCCACGCTCTTCTAGAAAGCAAAGGGGACCACTGGGTCAGTATTTTGTCCCATAACCTGAACAAAACTTGATCCCAGAGCCCCTGCCCCTCCTCTTTTCTGTGGAAGGCAGAGATTTGTTTGGGATCTTAAAAAGGAGAAAAAAAAAAAAAAAGGAAATTGTTTTAAAATAAGCTAAGGTTTGAGAAGAATGTGAGGAGAGCTTGGCTTGGAGTCAAGATACTTTACTGGAATCAGGAGGACCAGCATGGTTCTCACTTTGGCTACAAACTTGGTTTGTGTCCTCAAGCCTATTACTTCATCTGTCTTTCAGCTTCTATGTCACTTGGCAAACAGCAACCGGCCTAATGCTCAGTTGCCTAGCTTTGTCTTTCTAAACAGTGACAGGGCTGTTTGTCCTACGCCTACATTGAGCACGTAGTACATGGAGAGCTCTCTTTTGGTCCAGGTCTCCAAGTGTGACTGCAAAAAAACACACAGGACAGAGTAGATGGATAGGCTCTGAGAGCTACACACAACTTGTGACTTGTCCAGGGACTTCCTAGTCTAGAAATTGCCCATTTGGATGAGTACCCTGATCCTAGAAGTAGTTGGTACCTGCTGGATAAGGACAATAAGCAAGTAAGAGAAGACCTTTTTTCCCCCCTCTCCAACACTACAATTTATCCTGGTGTCTCCTAGTGAGAAACTGGCTTTAATCCCAAAACATGTGGTTTCAAATCCCTTCCAAAAAGTGTTGTTAATTATAGCTACTCTGAATAATCTTGTTAAACATATAATTATCCAGACCCTTTTAAAACCTCATTAACTTCTTGGCTTCAGTGGCATCACGAAGCAAGGACTTCCACTATTTAATAAGTGCTCTCTGATTTTATTTTAAATGTAACTCCCTTTAATTTTATGGAAGGTCACTTGTATTCCATGTTATAAACCAGAGTAAGATGGTATACGGGAAATCAAATATATTTATTATCTTGCATATTTGACATTTTAAAGTTGAGCAGCCCCTGTTCTTTTTTCCGCTTCTTTTGTTTCCATCATTTTTTCTGAACCAGCTATAGTTCTGCAATATTCTCTTGAATTATAGGGAATATCAGTTCCTCAGCACTTTAGGGAAGGTCTTACTGATAGTTTGAATGATGGTATTAGGAGGTTCGTTTTTAGATTCAGGGATTGTTGGGTTGGAAAATTCTACTAGTGTATCACCTACCTAGGCCCGTAAAATATGGATAATTAGTTCAGCTTAGGGCACAGCTCCAAGCAAGATCTGATGTCCCAGTCCTTGTAGTTGTTAACACCTTGTCAATTTTCTTGCCTTCAGACATGGAGATCTCCTTTGAGCTGTTTACAGTGGTGCCCATGGCCCTGTCTAGATGGCCATCCCATTTTTCTTAAAGCCTTGAATGGGTATATTTTTCCTGGGATTATTTGTTGGTTTGTGTTTATTGTCATTTAATTTTCTTTTGCCAGTATCAAGCATTCACCTTGTTTCAATAGCTCTCACTGATACGGGACTCTCTGGCCCTGACTTCTCTAAACATCTTCCCATATGCAACTTCTGCTCCTTCAATATTTGCTCATCTTCAGAGACAGCAAATGACAGCTATTGTGGAAAATATTGCAGAAGATACTACAGGTTATAAAGAGGGAAAAAGAACTTCTTAGAGAGGGTTGGAACTTCTTGGCTTCTTTTAGCTTCTTGGTGACACCTCTTTTTTTCCTTATCTTTTTTCTTTTTGTTGGCACGTCTATTTAGCATGGCATTTGCTTACCTTCTCTAATTGGTTATAAATATCTCTTTGGTTTTGACCTCTGGAGAACTGTTCCAAACCCAGCTGGTCTTAGTGTGCTTCGAATGTGGCATAAGTAGGATTTAATACCTTATTTGTGTGGTTTAAAGAGAGTAGGTGAGGCTCGCTTATCGCTTTGCTTGCAATGCTTGTAGTGCTGAAGTTTGCCAGACCTTACCCAGCTGCCTCCCCCAGTAACAATTCTGATGCATCTCATCTTAACAAGGGTCAAAAGTTTACAAGTTACATTAGCTTCTTGGTTTGATGCACATGTCTTTGGATAAGTCTTAACACAAATATGTAATTATACTACAACAGTGCTTCAGCTACATAACGTTACACAGTGCAATACGTTATGTGTTACCGAATGCTGTTAATGTGTTCAGCATGAAACTTTAACATGCACCTGTCCTGTTCTGGTTAGAAACATGACAGATGTATGATGAATTTCTTGTGGCAGCTCTTCATGGGGCTTACTGGTTTGCTCATCTAACAGTCCTCAATTCCAAATTTTGAGATACAGAGGTGATAACCAGGAGATCAAAATACTGGAATATTATTGCCTTCGGACAGCCTAAGTGATGAATACCACAGTACAAGAAGGAATCTTCTGGGTCACAGAATTCAGTGTGCTGCTGTTGCAGACAGCTGTATCACACAATTTCCTCTGGTAGGCAGCAAGCACCACCACAAAAAAAGGGCAATTTTTCTTTATCCCATTGCTCCTGACAGGACCCTGTTCTGAAATTTTACTTTTCTGGTGGTTAGAAAACCTCTAATTTAGATTGTACATGTATTCATATTTGCATTATAATCCCTTTAGTTCTTCTGGTTTTTTGATTGAATATATTGTTTCCTTCCCGTACATTAGTTTCTCTGGTATTTTGGGAGAAAAAAACCCGTATTTATTCAAAGTCTGTTCTGGTATTTTGGGAGGAAAAAACCCATATTTATTCAAAGTCTGTTCTGCAAGACAAAAGAAGTCAAATAATTTTGGATTCACTTGTAGATTAGATACTCCATTCTCCTGTTCATTCCAGTAGTCTGTGGCTCTTCAGGGTGTTACTGGAGAAGTAGCCAAGCCACTTCTGTATGAGCTGAGGCAATACTGCAAATAACCACAGCACTCCAGTTGGGCTATTTATCGTGCTTCTTAGCAAGATGGATAATGGTACAATGTGTGTATTTCTTCGTCCAGGAATTACTCCATGTGAGTGCTGCACTGCTTCACATACCTGCACTAGCTCATTCAGAGCTTCTAGTGAATTGTGCCTTGTAGTCATAACCCAAGTCTTCCTATTTCCTTTTCTCTAAAAAAAACGTGTTTAATCATCTCTAGCCAAACCACCAAACTCAGCCTGTGAGTTCCCTTCTCTTTTGCATTTGGCTTACATGCCTGACAGCTTTTTGAAGTCAAGATGTGAAACTCTATTTCCGTATTAGCCAAGTGAGTCTTTTGCTGAAATTGCTTGATGTTTGCTCAGGTGCAGTAGGTACATTGGGAAGTGAAATAATCTTTGTCCCTCTCAGTACAATATGTATTGTATACAGAATTTAATGAGTTGCCTTCCTGGTACCATGTGTGCTTCCAGTAAATAGCTGATCCTTTTTTTGTGACAAATTACTCTTTCCTACAGGAGATGTTACTGTGGAAGTGGATGTATATCATTCATTACTAACACTGTAAACACACTGGATTTCTGAAGGTAGATCCCTGATGAATTTATCTAATACTGTGTAGGCATTTAACCCACACTTTAGCACACTTCAGATCTATCAGTGATAAATTTTTTCATTGAGATCTATAAAACTTAAAGTTAATTTAGGATTTTTCGTTTCAATTGTTTGGTTGTGTGGTATAAATTTTAGAGTAGTGTTTAAATTCCAAGATACCTCTATCTCACTAATTTCACACCTACCAAAATGTTCATTGCAATTGTCTCACACTTGAGGAGTTCAGCTCATTTAGCAGGGCCTTCCCTGAAGTCACCCAGTGCCTGTGAGTATCGAGTGCTGGGCTTTGAGAGCAGCTTTGTTCTTCTGTTCTGGCTTGCAGTTTCTGGCCCTCCCTCCACACGCACCCCCAGTGTGTGTTTGGAGTTGTGCTCCCCTTTGGCTTGCTGCAGACCTGCCTGAGCTCCCTTTGAGCATCAATCCCTGTCTCACACAAGATGGCCTTAAAGAAGATACTTTTGCTAGGCAGCCCCGTCTCTGAAGAGCTCAAGTAGAATGACATTTGGGAATTGTCGGTGTGGAATTGTTTGTATCTATGTCAGAAGAAGCAGGGAGATCCGCTCCTCATGTGCTGACGCTTTCAGAAGAACTGTGGAGTTCAATTTCTTGCAAAATTGGAAATTCAGTAAATGATTAACTTAACGTGGCTTAGTATTGACTGCAGGTTAAAACTACAGTCACTTATATCCCATTAAGGGTTGCAGTTCCTTTGATGCTAAACCAAGTAACAGTTAAATTTCTTTTCCAGCTTTTGTACTCACACCAGGGTCTGTCTAAAGAATATTGTGTTATTTTTCTATATGCATTTTTGCAGTATGTGCTTCTCCGAAAGGCAGGTGGGTAATGAATTCTTCCTAATCCAGTAACCAGTAACTATCTTATTTCTAAAGATAAAGGTTAAATATCTTTTTCTGGGGGAAAAAAAGACATTTTCAGAAAGCTTGAAAATAGGGACTCAGTCATGTTATGATACGTTCCATCTAGGTTGAATACATCAGCTTAGGCACTATGGAGGAAATTTAAATAGCACAACGTGATAGTAGAGAGAGAGTCTATTGCCGTAGTTTTGCTGGCACTAACGTTGTTGAATCAAATAGCTTGTCTCAGATGATTCCTAAACCCAACTGTTCTATACATTTCAAAATGAAAAGAAAGCCCAGAAATTTGGACATAGTAAAAATTTGAACAGACTTATTAAAGATGTCTAATAAACTGCATCTGTGCTACTCTGTCACAGGTGTGGAGTAAAAAAACGGTTTCTAATTAAAGGTAGATAAATAGTTGTAGGAAATGGTTTCTTCATTGTCTGCCAGAGAGAATCATGGGTTTACAGTAACAGTGTCAGCAGGAGGCCATGAGTGTGTGCCTCAGGGCGTGCAAACTGCTGGGCATCATGAAAGCAGTCCGTCCATCCCTCTTATAATCAACAGCAATGCATCCCCCTGAGAAAGAAATCTAGCAAAGGAGGCAGGAGACCTGCATGGTTAAACAAGGAGCTTCTAGCGGAGATCAGGCGGAAGGGAAAGGTCCATGGACTGTGGAAAGAGGGGCAGGCCACTTGGGAAGAGTACAGGAACGTGGTGAGAGCATGCAGGGATGCGACGAGGAAGGCCAAGGCTCACCTGGAATTGAAGCTGGCAAGGGATGTCAAAAACAACAAGAAGGGCTTCTTCAACTACATCAGCAGCAAAAGGAAGGCTAGGGACAACGTGGGGCCGCTGCTGAATGAGGCAGGTGTCCTGGTGATGGAGGATGCAGAGAAGGCAGAGCTACTGAATGCCTTCTTTGCTTCAGTCTTCAGTGCTAAGACTGGCCCTCAGGAATCCCAGGCCCCGGAGGTAAGAGAAGAAGCCTACAAAGAGGACGACTTTCCCTTGGTCGAGGAGGACTGTGTGAGGGATCGCTTAAGCGATCTGGATGTCCACAAATCCATGGGCCCCGATGGAATGCACCCACGAGTGCTGAGGGAGCTGGCGGATGTCGTTGCTGAGCCACTCTCCATCATCTTTGAGAGGTCCTGGAGGACAGGAGAGGTGCCCGAGGACTGGAGAAAGGCCAATGTCACTCCAATCTTCAAAAAGGGCAAGAAGGAGGACCCAGGGAACTACAGGCCGGTCAGCCTCACCTCCATCCCGGGAAGGATGATGGAGCAGCTTATCCTGGAGGCCATCATGAAGCAAGTGGAAGAAAAGAAGGTTATCAGGAGTAGTCAGCATGGATTCACCAAGGGGAAATCATGCCTGACCAATCTGATAGCTTTCTACGATGACATGACTGGCTGGGTAGACGAAGGGAGAGCCGTGGATGTTGCCTACCTCGACTTCAGCAAGGCTTTCGACACAGTCTCCCATGATATCCTCCTAGGGAAGCTGAGGAAATGTGGGCTGGATGAGTGGTCGGTGAAGTGGATAGAGAACTGGCTGAATGGCAGAACTCAGAGGGTTGTCATCAGCGGCGCTGAGTCTAGTTGGAGGCTGGAGACAAGTGGTGTCCCTCAGGGGTCAGTACTGGGCCCAGTCTTGTTTAACTTCTTCGTCAACGACCTGGATGAAGAGTTAGAATGTACCCTCAGCAAGTTTGCTGATGACGCCAAACTGGGAGGTGTGGTAGATACACCAGAAGGCTGTGCTGCCATTCAGCGTGACCTGGATAGGCTGGAAAGCTGGGCAGAGAGGAACCTGATGAGGTTCAACAAAGGCAAATGCAGGGTCCTGCACCTGGGGAGCAACAACCTCATGCACCAGTACAGGCTTGGGGTGGACCTGCTGGAGCGCAGCTCTGCGGAGAGGGACCTGGGCGTCCTGGTGGATGACAGGTTAACCATGAGCCAGCAGTGTGCCCTGGCTGCCAAGAAAGCCAATGGGATCCTGGGGTGCATCAAGAAGAGTGTGGCCAGCAGGTCAAGGGAGGTTCTCCTTCCCCTCTACACTGCCCTAGTGAGGCCTCATCTAGAGTACTGTGTCCAGTTCTGGGCTGCCCAGTTCAAGAAAGATGAAGAGCTACTGGAGAGAGTCCAGCGGAGGGCTACGAGGATGATGAGGGGACTGGAACATCTTCCCTGCGAGGAGAGGTTGAGGGAATTGGGTTGTTCAGCCTGAGGAAGAGAAGGCTGCGAGGGGACCTTATAAATGCTTACAAATATCTGAAGGGTGGGTGTCAGGAGGATGGGGCCAAGCTCTTTTCAGTGGTGCCCAGTGACAGGACAAGGGGCAATGGGCACAAACTGAGGCACAGGAAGTTCCATCTGAACATGAGGAAGAACTTCTTCCCTCTGAGGGTGACGGAGCACTGCAACAGGCTGCCCAGGGAGGTTGTGGAGTCTCCTTCTCTGGAGATATTCAAGACCCGCCTGGACAAGGTCCTGTGCAGCTTGCTGTAGGTGACCCTGCTTTGGCAGGAGGGTTGGACTAGATGACCCACAGAGGTCCCTTCCAACCCCTACTATTCTGTGATTCTGTAACTGGTGTGGTGATCAGAAGTGAGGGACTCTTTGCTGAGCTCTGGGATGCTACAGCTAGTGCGATGCCTGCAGAGCTTGATTGAAACTTCCAGGAGGAGGTCGGCTACGTGGTCTGCATTGTGGCTTGCTCGCTCTCCCCTCCTGACGAAGTGGGCACACCTGTCTTTTCTGCAAACCAAACCAGGCACCTTCAAGCTAATCTAGATCTTGAAAGCACTTCTCTGGTATCATGAGCAATAAACAGGAGGGTCTACTGCAACCTACGACTCTGCCCTCGTGCCAAGCCTGTGTCCCTGTAGCTGTTCAGGTAGGGCTGCTGCAGGGAGTCCCAGGAGGGAGCAGTCTCAGGGAAGTGGCTGGGTGCTGGGGTGAGCCCTGCAGACCCACTGCCAATTCAAAGGCAACAAGAACGTGTTTAAATCGGTGGTCTGATGCACTGCTCCTCAGGAGGCTGCTTCAGGCTCTCCTGCACAGAGGTACTTTGCAGAGCGTAGCCATGCGACCAGCAGATTGCCCTGGGAGCACGGTGGTGCTGCCATGCAATCTAACTGCAGGTTGCATTTCTGCCACCTGCAGTCCCGACCCTTGGAAAACACAAAGTGTCATCTCGACGTTAAGTTTGGTAATGAGGCTCATCATTGCATCTCTATAACTTTTTTAATGCCCACATAATACGTAGATAAATGGATAAACTGAGCTGACACAGTAGGACCCATTTAACCTTTGTTAAAGATTCTAGAAGCAACATGTTGTAAACAGTTGGTGAACTTCATGTAACTATATGTTTTTCTCAGACTTATTTTCAATTTTCTCACTCCTCTCTCTTTGTTTTCTGGTTCTGACTGGGAGGAAGTGTCAAAATACTGAAAAATAGGCTATTTGTACAGCGTTTTTGAGCCAACTGGAAGGAGGAAGCACCTGAACTCTCAGGAGAACTTACTCTTGTGAGTTTAGCAGTGCACGCTTGAGAGGTCCCAATAATTAATGCAGTGCATATTGCAGGGATGGGAGTTATGTCCATTCTGAGACTTGTATATCCTTAGCTGTAACAATTCTGGCTACTTAAATATTGTTGCTCTCATTATTTGAATTTTTGAAGAGTTTCATTCATGTTCTCTCTAGAATAAAAAAAGTTTCTAGATTTCTTTTACAGATACAGTACTGTTAAATGTAGGTACAAAGCAAGGAGTGTTCTGAAGTAAGAATGGGTTTTAGGTTGGAGTTAAGGCTTCCTATTGGTAAATACATCTCTGGGACTAGAGGATATCTTTGTGCAGTAGCGTTTATACTGTACCAGATGAAACATTTAAAAGTTGGATGTTAATAAAGCAGCCCCCAAAGTAGCTAATGGACATTCTGGCCCTGACCACAATAGTAGCTGCCATAGCTGCCATAGAGGCTGTACTGTTTCCTTGCCTGTTCTCTATCTCAATTTGGCAGTTTAAAAAAGTGTTGTAGAATAAATTCTCCTGGGACTTCTACACGATTGCTGAAAAACCTAAACTGCATTTAGTTTGTTTATAAAAAGTCCTGGAGCCCTGTTCTGTAGAGCAAGGGTCATGGAAACACATGTTTATGGCTTCACAAATACTCTACACTCCTTGAACGGAGAAGTTTATTTGATTTAATCAGCATCCACAGGGATCATGTAATTGCATAATAAGTAATTTATTATGGAAGTAGAAGTATTTTTCTAACTGTAGCCTATGTAGCTTGGGTTTGTAGCTTTACACTAATCCACGTAGTAAAAAGAGCTTTGCAAAACAGTCTGACTGAAGTAATGGTGTTCTGTGATGAGTGTGTACTTGCATGGCTGTTTAATCACCAGAAAGTGTTAAAACAACAGGGACATTATCACCATGTTGGATGCAAAAACTGTTCAATGTTTGCCTGCCTTCAGCAATTTGAAGTGCACAATGTGCGAAACTGGAAAGCCATCCCAGATAATCCAGTTAGTGGGCAGTGAATATGAGAGTGGGGGAATCTAAAGTTTGTCTTTTGCAACATGGCCTTTCAGCTACTTCAGGAATGGAACATGGCCTTTCAGCTACTTGACTTCACCTTGGATACTGAATTACAAACAGAGATGTTTGTATACAAAAAAATATCAAACCTAAGTTGTTTAGCTGTCACAGTCTTTTCACTGAAATAGTCATCGACTGGATCATGAATGACACGGCTGGGAGGTAGACAGAATAAGGCTAAGGACTGAGGTATCATCCTTGAAAGCTCTTGCAGATAGGGAAGGGAGAGATAGGGAAGAGAGAGATGCGGGAGCAGGGAGCATGCTGGTGCAAAGTCCTGGTCTCTGAAACTAGGCAGTCCTTGTGCAGCCTTATCATTAATAATTCAGGCTGTGCTGAAAAGTCACAAAACAGTATGCAACTGTTCTGGGAAAGCTTCCTGGACTGCACATTGTGGTTGCTGTTGATGATGAGGTTTTCCCATTTGCTAGCTTGTCTTCAACTGAGGAGAGCAGTTGAAGAACTCCAACTCCAGACAGAGATTTGTAGTTTTAGAAGGAAAACGGGAAATCAGTTTGGTATTTGCTGAGGTTCAGAATGCTAAAGTTTTCTTTCCAACAGCCGATGATCTCAGTAACATCAGAAGTAGGTTGCTCTGCATTTCCTGTGAGTGTTTGTGAGGTCCTAACTTTTCTGTTGAAAATGAAATGAAATTCATATTTTCATATCTAAATAAAAGTGGAAATACAAGGAAAGTTAACTTCTTTGCTAACTCATCAACCTGCAAGATTTTAGCTAGGCTTGAAGTGTGTAAGCCTCAGTCCATGGAAATTTTGGACCATCATCTCCTTCTCAGCTGTATCTTGGTCCAGTGAAATATTCTCTTTCCTAGTGCTTCTCCCTGGGCATGCTGTCCTGCATGTGAGTACTAGAGCATTAATGCTGAACTCTTCAGACAAAATGTAGCCTAAAGGTCCTTCAGATCAATGAAGCAAGAGTGATTAGCCTGGTCCAGTTAAAAAAATATGGTCCTAGTTATTATGATAGGAAAATCCAAAGACCCATTTGCAGGAGATCTGGATCTTTCTTTTGAGGAAAAGTGTGAAATTAGGTGTTTGGCACCTGAGGTGAGGGAGGCAGGTAAGGGGAAGACACAGAAAAGGATATCACATCCCACCTTTCATTGGGCTGTTTTCTTACTTCTGTGTCCTCTTTTTTATTTTGTTGTTTGAAGGTAAAGTGTATTTTTCTCCAATTTATACTTAAAAATACTTTCATTTTGATCATTTTTCCCTCAAGAACATTTTCTGCTGCTGCATGGATAACGTTTTATTTTTTTGTGACTCTTCAGACTTTCATTTCCTGTTCCTGCATATGTATAATTAAGTGCTGTCTCAGCAATTTAGAGGGGTATTCATAGAGAGATGAGTCCTGACAGTGTCCCATGGAATAACTTCTTTATTTCAAAATTATTTCTATACATTTTTTTTGTAATTCCTCATTTTAATGCATATTGTCTTCAGCAAATTGAAAGCACTAGCTGAAGAAACAAGGGTCTCCTTCACACACACCCCTGTATAGTACGCGTGCCATTTCATAAGCTTTAAACGTCCATCAGCCTCACTCATTCTCTTTTGTTTGGGATATGAACACTATCAAAGGTTTTACTATTCGCTGGTACTGTCGCTCAAGGCACAGAGCACTACAGCCAGTCCAGGAGGAGCAGGATTGGGCCCAAAAGGACTAGATGAGGAGCAGGTTCATCTAGTAATTACAGCACAGGCAGAAGCGATCATAACTTTTGCTTTGTATGGCTTTCACGCTGAAACAGCTGAGGCAGAAGTTAGAGCGTAACGTGTCATTCAGCCTACTGTCTGCATTATTTCTGAATATTTAAGTAGCTCCTGTTTAGGTAGGAGCTCAGATGTGAACAGCAGTGATGAACAGACAGAATGCCTCTTTGTGCTGCATGGCCCAAAATGTGATGACTGCGTGTTTGGACTGCCGTCTTCTCTCTGTTATTTTGCATGAAGATCTGATAGTCCGTATGTTGAGAGCTCTCTAAGTGAATGGTGACAACAGCAAAGCATTTGAAATATTGGCATACTCCATTTATAGTGGGTATAGCTAGTGAAATAGCCTGATAAGTCCAAGAGAAAGGTAGATTTCCCAGATCAGCCCTACTGTATTTAATATGTATTTCATTGTCGGTAAAATATATACTCTTGAGAATAAGCAGGCTTTTTCTGGGCATTCACAACATTGTTAATGCTCCAAAGTAAGACGAGAAAGTTGGCACCAAGCGTAGAGGTGAAATGAAGGAGCTCACAGGGATTTTTGTTCCCTTTGGGAATCCAGATAATGAAATGGTACTGAAGAATTTGGTTAAGTAGGCTGAGAGTTCAGCTGTTCCTACTGCAATCTTATCTGTCAGTGTGGAATTTTTTGCTGCCAAAGGTCACCAACAAATATAAAACTGCTATTCTGATGAAAAACACCAATAGTCTCTCTTTCTCACTTTCACACACGAAGATACTGCTTGGCCAGAAAGTTAGCTAATACAAATTCAGATTAGTGCCAAAGAAGCTATGCCTTATTACACCAAGTGAGAACCTGGCTCCAAACTATGATTTAAAAAAAAAAAAAAAAAAATGCCCCTGCATGTCTGTGAATGACTAATTTTTCCATAAATTGTGTCTCTGGGTGGGCCTCATGCTAATCCTGCAGATTCTCACCGTGGGTTGATGATTTAGTCTGCATCACTCAATAGCTGCGTATGTCTTCTGGTCTCCAAGATACGATGGAGACTTGATGGTGAAGGCCACTGCCAAATCCTAACAAACTGCTCAAGTATGAGGGGCCTTTGCACGTTTCCTTCGTTTCCTTTTTTCCATTATATAGTTCTAAGCCACTGGTCTCATTTCCCCTGCTAAATTGTTGCAGATCACTCAAGCTTTCACTACTTCTCTCTTCCTCACTTTTTCTTCTTTTCTTTCACCATCAGCCAATCTCACCATTTCTCATTCTCTCCCTGAGCCTCTGCTTTGTGTATTTTTTCTCTCACAAACTTCAGTCACCAATGAGTTATCTGTCCATTTATTTCAGCCCTTGTTGCCCTGTCTCAGTTCACTCACACTCGCCCTATTCTAGGTTTTGCCTTTGAAGTCTGAGAAACGGTGTGTGGGGAAGGGTTTGAAAAGTGAGGTTTGTTGAGGAACATCAACCAGTAAGGCACTTGTTCTTAGTGGCTGGAGCTTATACCTGAAGCCATTGAGCCAAAGAGGAGTTTAACAGATAATGGAAAGCAAGATGGAAAGAATGCTGATCAAACCAAACCAAATTTCGTATGAAAATGAACAAGCAGCCTGTTGTGCACATGTAGGAGGACTGCAGTCTTTCTCAGAGGCAACCCTTAGCATCCTTTTTTCCTGAGACAGAGCTGAAGTGGGAACCATCTGTACAACACCAGCTTTAGTACACCTTTAGTGACTCTCTTGTTACTTGCACATAGTCAAAGATTATGAGAAGACTGCACTGTTAAATAATATCTGCATGGTTTTAAATTTTAAATTCCTTTGTGTCTCTCCCTCTCTCTTGTGCATTCTCCGTTTCTTTCCCCCCTCCTCCTTCAGGCTGTAAGAGAAAAGTTAGAGCCAGATGATGCTTTGATGTATGAAGAAGATCTGGATGATGAAGACTGTGGTGAAGCAGAATTTGAGGAAACCATGAAATTAAAACTGCTGCGTAGAATTGCCTCCCTAGCATCCAGACTGAGGGAGTTCATTGGACACATGATAATCACCACTGGAAAAGTTGTTGTTACAATTTTACTTGGTTCAGCAGGTTGGTGCATTTGAAAAATTTCCTCCAGAGCCCATAGGATTATGCATTTAGCAAATGAGTTTTCAGCGCTTTGGCACCTGCGGGAATAACAATGGAAATTTTTAAGGGAAAAGAAATTGCTGGTGATTTTATTTAAATTAACTTTTTGGCAGGCGTTGGAATATACTGAGTTGCTTAATTTTTTTGTACTAGTACTGTGTGGCCCCTTCATTCTGTGTATGATTTTTACAGCTCCTGTTATAACCAAATGTTGAATGGTGGCATATTATAAGTGACTATAATGTGAATTCGTAGACTTGGTTCTGTCACTTGCAAGTGTAAAAAGGAGGTGTATTCACATAGCCTTTAAAAAACAAAAAGAAAATGAAAAGATTAATAGGTCGACTATACCGTGTCTAATAAGAGTGATAAGCAGACTTCATGTTGGTTTTTGATGTGACTTTTATGTTGGTTAGTAAAGTAGCTGTTTTGGTATGATATGACCAACTTTTTTAAGACATTTGATTTAGTACCACATAATCAGCTACAGACATAATGGAAGTGCACAAAATCACAGTAGGTTGTAATGAATGAATTTAAAATTGCATCATACAATTGTAAATCACCGTTGTCTACCTACTCACGTTTGAATTCTTATGTATAAACGCCAAGTGTATACTTAACATAAATATAGTAGTATATGAAGTATAAAACGATAGTACAAAAAATAGTTGGTATTGAATGACGAGGACTGGTCAGCTGTGGCTTTTTCAGTAAGACAGGCTCTTTCACTAAGGTAAGATTATCTGGCAGCCTTACATGTGGCCAAACGCAAAGTAATACATCTAAAAAAGGGAAAAAAAATAGGTTATGTGGATCACCATGGTGCCTGACATTAGTGGAGAGAGGTGCCATTAAAAAAAAAAGTGTGGTAAGTATGGACAAATAACCGTGGTTTCAGTGCCATTCTGAAGTTGCATGGGTGAAGATCACCTAGGGAGGATGAAGTGAAAGGATCACACAGCAGCGGCAGGGTCAGTTTCTTCTGAGTGGCGTTGGGCAGCTTGTCTGCTGGACTCCAACACATGCTGAGAGCTGGAAGGTGTTTGGAGGAGACTTGAAAAAGGACTCGAGGTCTGGGAAGCCTGTATTCCAGAGAGAAACCTTGAGCTTAATTAGTTAAATACTTCCTTACTTACCATGCCAAGAAAAAAAAAGATGGTGAATTGACTGCAGCCTTAAAGTACTGACAAAGGTACAAAGTGCCTACATTTTTTTAACAGACATCTCATTTAGTAGAAGTTATAATATGAGCCAATAGTTAAGTGGTAAAACTAGGCAATTTCAGATCAGAAATAAATGTTGAATTTTTCACAGGCAGAGTAATTGGCCATGATAAACAACTTTTTTTATGGATATAGTGTGTTCTCCTAAAGGGCTTAAATGAAGACAAAGTATCTCTTTGAAAGAAGAAAGGAAATAGTTACAACCTTGAGGCAGAAATTGCTGGGTGAAGTTTTACAGCCTCCATCACGCAGGCAGTTGGAATAGATGATTGCTGTGGTCCTGTCATGCTTTTATATCTCTGAGCCTATGAAAACACCAGCAGGTTACTCGCTGGAGCAGAGGCAAAGCACCCTAGTCTGAAGACTTGGTCTAAAGTACAATGTGAAAGGATGCAATGATGAAGCTCAGACAAAATGACCATGGATGAGAGTCCTTACAGCACACATATTTTGTCCACCATTACATGGTTGTGACCACCACATCTTTTGACAATTTCTGCCAATAACATCCAGCGCGAAGCCCACTATGTCCCAAGACCCTCCCTCGCTCCTTCCCTCTTGCATGGACTCTGCTCTGCGGAGGCTGCGGGTAGAAATGCACAGGGTGAGCCGGCGCTTGGCAAGGCGCAAGTCCTCCTGCCGCGTGGCCGGCCCAGCTGCAGGGCCCGTGGGCGTACCGGGGTCACGGGCCACCAAGAGCCTGCAGATCTGTCTCAGAGGACATGCTCTGGTGAAAAACTTGAAAAGAAATTGAAGCAACATCGCTATTAGCTTCAGTACCATTACTTTAGAGACTCCACTGGACGGCTACGCTGGATGTAAGCTCTCTTGTATCATTTTCTCCTGGTCTCCACTGTTAGACATGTATGTCTTCCTTGCTTCCTCACTTATTTTTGTAGGCTAGCCACAGAGCACTGGGTCTCCTTCACTACAAGTGAAATACTCTGCTACATGTGTGAGGGTAAAACTAATACATGTATGTAAGACAGCAGAGTCTTTTTCATATGTAAATTACAAGTGTCTGAGTTAAAAATTCAGAAAAATCAAACATTTACCTCCAGACACCTTTTATTTTCAGTATATACATCATGGTTTTTTTAATTTTTAATAACTCAATATACCTCAAATTTATATGAGAAGGCTTTTCACTGTTCACCCATCATGCGATTTTAGCATCTTTTACTTAAATTTCAGTTTAAAATCTAACACATTGGCACTCTCAGGCACAGTGTCTCTGTTGGCTGGCCTTGCAGCCACGTTGCTGGTTTTCTCCATGCTTTGTGAAACATCTTTACAAAGAGAAGATTTCATCTTGGAGGAAGGTCTGGACAGTGGTTGTGTACTAAGTGCTAAGGTATGCCATAAGTGAATTGAACAAAAAAAAAAAAAGAGAATCCTTTTCTTCTAGTCTCAAAGCTAATATCAGTCTTAAGAGCTAATTGGAATAATTAGCATAAACACTAATTGGATTAAATTGTCTAACACATTTCTTGTCAGACTTCAGGTTTAAGAAATGCTGATGCTCCTATACCTTTCTGACCCCCATTTTTTTATTTTCACAGGTATGATGGTGCCATCTTTGACATCAGCTGTGTATTTCTTTGTATTTCTGGGCCTGTGCACATGGTGGTCCTGTTGCCAAGCATTTGATCCGCTGATATTCAGCTGTCTCTGTGTGTTAATGGCTATATTCAGTGCGGGACACTTAATTGGACTTTACCTGTACCAGCTACAGTTCTTTCAGGAGGTTGTTCCACCAAAAGATTTCTATGCCAGGTGAGAGAATTCCTTTCCTGTTTAATTGTGGGCATATGATGTGATGATTTGTTGTCACATGTTGATACAAACGGTCTTCCACATAATGCTTTGACAAATTTTATGTGTGGCTTCATGTTCAGTCTTGAAAGAGTCAAAGCGTTTCAGACTGAGTGGTTTTGGATGACAGAGAGAAGTCCCGTCAGGGCAGTCGTGCTCAGAGAGCTAGGGCAGGTTAGGAGGGGAAGGTGAGTTTTGTTTTGTTCAGAGTGATCCTCAGATGTGAGTGAGAATGGTTTGACTGAGATAGGAGTTAAAGGAAACCAGTGGCAGCATTGAGGCAAAGGCAGTGCACACATGCATGTTTTCGGCAGAGGAAAAGAAGTGTTCTGAGGTCTAAGCTTGTAGTGTCTTTACTGGGGCAAAATGCATGTGTGGTGCTGTCATTGTGTGCAGATGCTGAGGGCTGCTCTGGCCCTTCACCTGCTGTGCGTATAGACTGTTAATGCAAAAATTCCCTGTGGTCGTGCAGAACATGCCGGTGATCATATCATCTCTTAAGTCAAAAAGCAGCATTTCTAGTTACTTCTGCAGTAAATATTGATTGGATGTGATTTCACTGAACCTTTGATTTGTTTACGTGCTTTTATACCGTAATCTAAAATAAGATGAAGTAATGGATGCATTTTACTCATTGCTACTCTTTTTTTGTGCTGGATTATGATTGCAAATTGGTTTTATGGTATGTATTTTTAGTGTTGTAGTAATCCTTACATGAAACTAAATGTAAACCATAACTTTGTTCCTAGTAAGCTTACTGTTCCTTTTAAGTATTCTAAGTAGAAGGTGAAAGAAAGGATATTAGGTGTACTGGGGAGAATCAATTAATGATTTATATCTCAATGCACCATTAAAAGCAGTAACAAATGAGCTGCCTAGCTACAGTAGCTGGTACTTTAATACTTGTTTTGACATTTTATTTATACAGGTTAATAGATGTATATTTTGTGACGTTGGAGTTGCTAACTTGGGGAGGCTGATGGGGAGGGCATAACATTGACTGAAAACTGGGAAAAGGCCTGCTTTGTTTAGGTTCTTTTGTGCCACCTAGAGGTCAAGGTAGGAGAATGGATGATTTGTAGTACTAAGTAGCTAAAATACTCACAGCTTCCCTCAAACCTGTATATTACCTTCTCCGTGTATAAAGAAAACAAAGAAAACATGGCTTCAGAAGTCTCGGCTATTTGGCTATGTGGATATAATCTCACAATGTTTTAGCACCAGACAGCAATAACATTTTCTCAAGGAGAGGAAGTATGTGTTTCATAACATTTTGCTAGAATATGTGAAACTCTCTTCATACACATAATTCATGAAAGTCCCTTTTTTCTTTTTAATATTTTAATTATTAATTTTTAACTATTTTAATTTTAATTTACTTTAATTTTTGATTAATTTAATCTCAAACTTATTTATAATAACTTATTTTTTGGCAAATAGTGTAATTCTACATTTTATGATAAAATTTCATTCAGTACAAATGTGCCACTTTAACTTAGTCACTAATATTCAAAATGAAAAAATCTGGTTGCAAGTAAGTTGCCTCTGCCCCATTGTAAAAGAAAAAGCACCTTCAGAGTTTGGATTTTAAAAAGTCCCAGTGTTGGACTTTGGAATATGCACTGACCTTTTTGTAAGCAGAAAATAATGTTATCTTCTTGCAGACTTTCTTTTGAACTGGTACTGTTGGGTACTCTACATTTTACATACGATATCATGTGAGGGACTGATGTTCTAAATTACTTGTTGTGATGTACTAAATTATTCGTCTGAGTATACGAATCACTGATGGCAACTCATCGGAAGGTGCAGTAAATAGATCTTCCATGTTGCTTTAATTGAAGTTGTTTCTGCTGTGGATTTACTTTGATCTACTGTTAGGGAGATGCATTTGAAGAGCATCAAGACAGGTGTTACCAGTGTTTGGAAGTGCAAATCTGAGTGTGAGGAAAAGCCACTAATATGACTTCCAATGACTGGAGTAGGACTGGTATATAAGCAGTGGCTAGGGGAGGAAAACGAGAGACATGTGTACTGGAATGGTGGAAAAAAATATTTTAGCATTTTTCATCCTAGAAGAAATTTGATACCTTGCTATTTTATGTACCCTCTTGGTTTGAAGCAGAGCTAAATATGCAGAGTTCCCATTAGTGCTAGTGGGGAGCTTCCACAGGTAAGTTATATGCTGAGAAAAGAATCTGATTCCCCAAATTCTTCTGTGCTATTCTCACCCAGAATATGCTGTTTAACATATTTTTTCAAGAGGAGAACAGCAGATTGTTCTCATGCTTACTCAGTTGTGTGAGCTCTCCTTATTTAATTGCAAGAAACTCACTGTATGAAAAAAAATACAGCACACAGATACATATATTTGCTTGTGTTAGCTTTAGTGCCATTACAAATGGACATTTATCCATATAAGAAGGGGACCTGAAGCATAAGGAAGAAGGGCTTTCATTTCCCTTAAAATTTTGAGGCCTCGATCCCCAGGTTAAGCTCTCCTCAAATGGAAGGGCAGATGTAAAAATTACTGCTGTTGGGCTGATGGAGGATATTATTTCTCTCTGCAGAGTGTAAGGCTGGTGTTTTAAAAAGCTGATAACATTGGTGTTTCTGGGTTTGAGTTTTCAAGTTCACAAGAAATGTACAAGTTGTTTCTGATCAATTAAAAATGTGTTGTCTCTGAGTAGTAATGCACTCAGTTTACCACTGTATCAATTAATTTCAGGAGGATGGGGCCAAGCTCTTTTCAGTGGTGCCCAGTGACAGGACAAGGGGTAATGGGCACAAACTGAGGCACAGGAAGTTCCGTCTGAACATGAGGAGGAACTTCTCTCTGAGGGTGACGGAGCACTGGAACAGGCTGCCCAGGGAGGTTGTGGAGTCTCCTTCTCTGGAGATATTCAAGACCCGCCTGGACAAGGTCCTGTGCAGCCTGCTGTAGGTGACCCTGCTTCGGCGGGGGGGTTGGACTAGATGACCCACAGAGGTCCCTTCCAACCCCTACTATTCTGTGATTCTGTGATTCTGTAAATTAAACTATACCCAAACAAGCTGGAAAATCTCAAGTCAACGGTATCTTTCAGCTAAGAATTGTGTCGCCCTTGTGCTGCTCCTTCCTTTTAAGAACCTTCAGCTCAAAATTCGGTGCATGTGATTTTAAGTGACTGAACAGTGTCACCAGAGGAAAGCAGTTTGCTTGGAAGGGATAGTCTGAAATCTGATGAATTTACGTGTTTTGCCCTGAAAGCTTATGGCATTATGCAAGCAAAGTATTTCCCCATGAAGTAGGATGCTGTGATAATACAGTCCTGTGTATTTCCCATAATAGTATTAGCAAACATGAAGGCACCGATGCCCTACTGAGTTTCGGATCTATTGTTGTGGCTTTCTGGTTCTGTAACGGGCAGATAGAAGTGACATAAACACAAACAACCACCTAAACGCCATCCAGTGTGCACTAGGATCTGCAGATTGAAAAATATATTGGGTACTGAAAAGCCTAAAGCATGGCTGATGTGTCAGGGTAGGCGTGGTGGTGGCAGAACTTGCATGAAGCTACCTCTGCCACTAAACATCTTTTCTTCTCTAGACGAGCCCTTGGTGGAGAAATGAGCAGCACTCATTCAAGGCAGCGCTCTAACTGCCTTGGAAAGTGTGGTCCTAAATGGCGTGGGAGGACCAGTGCAAGTAAGGCTGAACCTGCCCTTCAGTTCGGAGTTGCCTAATTGCATAAGTTAACACTGATTAATTACCAACTGATCTCAGCTGGTCAAATAAAATTTCCACACTTATTTATTACTTCATTTAGAGTAGGTATCTTCTGTGTTGTCTTGCTGTTGTATGGCAAAATTGGTGATTTACAGAGGTGAGAAAACAATAGCAAGATGTATTCACTCAAGGCAAAACTCTGAAAATATCATATTTCTGCCAGAAAATTCTTTTCACCTGAGTTAATAAAAACAAGCCAATGAGCTAAAATGACTTTAGAAATTATGTACACAGTGCCACAGCCTGAAAAAATATACAATAATATGTTTGCCGTTTTTCAGATTGCTGCCTCCTTTCTTCCTGACGTTGTTTATTTTGGCAAAAGGATGTAATAAGGTCAATGATAAGGCCTTGCCAACGTGAAGAAATAGGATCAGTGCAGTGGTATGAAGATCCTCAGTCAGTCAAGTTATTCCTGTCCAAAACTGTGCTTAAAAGTATATTCATTTAAAAATCCAGTAATGCGTTGTAAATTAAAACTGACGTGCTTTCTTAGAGTTTTAAGTCTGTCTTGTATTGCTGGTAGTTTTCACGCAAGTAACGTTCCAAAAAGTTTAAATAGGAATGGTTTCGTCTATGGGTAGGCATCACCCTTATAAAGTGAGGCAAACCTAGGAGTCCAGGGACTGTCAGCCACTTCACAGTGCTAGGTTATTTCACATCTTCTTAAAGTGAATGGGAATTTGGAATTGCACAACTGTTTGCTTTGTTGCAGTCTGAGTAGGGAAATCTAATCTAAGGCTGTCTTTTCAACCGGACATTTTCATCTGAAAGATGCCTATAAATCTCTTTAAGCAGGACTTTTAAAATAAATTTTACAGTGATTAGTAATAAGCTTGCTTACATGAGTGTTTTATTTTTGGGGGCAGTGTTATACTGATATTTGCTACAGATGGTAGATTCAGAATATCCAGTTTGTTTTCAGATTTATCTAGGATGAGTCCAGTCCAAAATTCTCCATTTGAACCTCCCTGAAAGCTTTGATCTAGATTTAGAATTTGTAGCCTGAATGCTCTGTTTATGCAGGGTAATAAATGAATAAATGCGTAAGCGCAGTCTCAAGAATATTCCTGGAGCTGTCATATCAGGGTGGGACATGCAGCTGTAGGTTTTTTTCTAAAGTAGAGGCTAAATATGCTAAAAAAATCTGAGCAGGAGAGCAGATATTGCCAAAATAGCAAGATGCATCTGATTGATTACCATGTTGGCAGCATCTTGCCTCTCCACAGGGTGAGGCACTGAGCTCCTGCTGCCTTTGCAGCTCCCCTGGAGCCGAGGGCTGGGCAGCGTGTTTCACCTGGGCTGCAACCGGTGGTAGTGTTTGCTGCGGGCCATCTTTGGTACCTGTCTCGAAGGAGGCTCACCTCTGAGAGGCGAAATATCCATACCCCTGTATGAATTTCTGAGGTTTTTACAGTTGCCCTGTAGCCTGGTCACAAGGCAGAGTATCTGAAGTTCATGTGTGTCCTGTACTGAGCTGCCCTTTGGCTGCAGCAGCTTTTGTGCCTTCTGCCTGATTTTTTTTAGCCACTTACCACCACAATACTGCAGCACCTGCTGCCAGGGCAGAGACCCAGGGATACATGCCGTGTAAGGACACTGCACTGCCGTTCTGTTTCTATCATCCTCCATCAGAAAAAGTACACTTTGTAGTTGCAGAGAATGCGCCAAATCATGCTGGACCAGCCACCACCTTTGTCACTATGACCAGATTAGGTTTGAGAGACAGGATTTCTCTCTTGCAGAGGAATACAAGTTAGCTAACCTTATTCTTACAGAAGTTTTGCAGCTGAGTTTTACATTAGTTGTATAAAGTACCACAGTGTAGGAGATGATTAATTCAACTTTAGCCCATATGCTTTTTAATAACCTTATCTTCAGCTTCTTTTTGAAAAAATATTTTGCAAAGGCAATGAATGATTCTGTTAACAGCTTAAAAATGCAAGTTCAGACTCCAGTTGACAAAAGACAGTAATCATCCTTGCTATTATCATAATCTCTCTCTAAACTGTGAGGTAGCCCAGGGTAGGTGAGCTCCTCTAGGCTCCCTTTCCCATGAAAAGTGGGGCCAGATGATGCTCTGAGGTCCTTTCCAACCTGGGCTGTTCTATGGTTCTGTGATACTAAGTGATCTTCCGAATCGCACGATTCTGCACAAGGTGTTTTGTCCCAGGATTTAGTGTACCATACGAAGTGTGTTTCTCAATATTATGCTAGGAAATTTTTCTGTGCTACACAGTAAACAGTCCATTTGCTGTCAGTTGAACCATCAGAGTCCATCTGGTCTTCGTTTTTTATTAACTACCTAATAATGTATATCTGGTGTCCAAAAAGATTCACATCTATAGCTGGGACTGGTGAGCAGACAGTTACCAGAATTCATGACAGCATGGTGGAAGAGTTGAATAAGGGAACCAAGGAGTACTGGAAAACTCATAGTAAATCTTGTAACCTTGTGTGTTACATTTGTTTAACCTTCCTAAGATGAAAGTCTACTGGTTCTTGAACAAGCCTTGGATATTCTTTTGTTCCCTTTTAGTGTCTTATTTCACTGGCACAAGCTGGTGTATCAGAAACTGCTCAAGATGACTGAGAAAGAAAGAGCTCTATTTAGTGAACCTCACTCAGAATTTCGTTACAAATTGAGCTTTTTACAAGACTGAAAAAGAGTAATATAATTTTTAACTGTTTTGAGTTTTACACTTTTAACCATTCTGATAGCACTGTCTGGAATACCCAAAAGCGATATGAGAACCAGTAGTGGAGTTCCCAGTTGTAGCAAGAAAGCCTTGGAAATATTGCAAAACTACTCACTGTTGTGAGATTTCCAGCTTAGTGTTTGCCACACAGGCATTCAGAGATTCATCCAAGATGAATTCACCTCTTTCAACGCTTATTCAGAGGGATTCCTTGGAGATTCACTCATCAGCGGGCATGTAATAAATGTCTGTGCTGTGCTCACTTTATATGAGAGTTGTACTCGGCATTGATTTAAAATGGTTAGCTCAGGTTTTGGTGGAAGTCCAGTGGTGACAACAGGGAAGTAGTCAGTGCAGATGTACCCAGCTCTGCTAGGGTGAATTTGTAGCCCTTGCTGGTCTTTACGTGGTTGTTAATACTCATCTGATTTTGCTACATACCGCGATTCTTTAAAAACAGCAAATTCTTGTTTGTGCCAGGATTTACAGCAAGTTTGAAACTTTCTGAAAAAAGCAACAGATGAACTAGAAAGTAAACTGCAGGGCAGAGCAGAGCAGCCCTTCCCAGCTTCCCTGGCAGTCTGTGCGGTGGTGGCTCTCCATCCCCACGGCAGAGCCATCGGCGTTGACCCTGACTGTGGCCCTGCACAAAGTGCCAAATTTAGCCTTGGCAGAAGCAGGCACAACTTTATTCGCGTTAGTGGTGTTGCACCAGAGGTGATTTGCATCCCTCTATCTTCCCCTGGATGTAAAGCGAGAGACGTTCTAAGACCTTTTAAATGCAAGGGGTTTCTGCACGTGGGAAGGACCGGTTTCCGAGCTGTGTCTCACTTCAGCAGCACGCATGCAACGGGTGAGCTCTCTGGCAGCCCAGTGGGGGCTGGCCCTGGCTGCAGGTCTTTCTCATTAGTGGGGAGAGGGGGGCCTTGGCGCTCCCAGCAATGCACACGCTGTGTCCGGAAACTGAGCATAAGCTGCAAACATAAAAATCACTCACCATTGCATGACTTAATGTTGGCGAATTGCCACTTCCTTGCTGTCTCCTGCCCCCAGCTAGCCCTGTGGTACTGTAAGAACAGCCGGACATGCCTCTGCCTTGGGATGCGTTGAAATGTTGGGGTGAGCATGGCAGAGGGAAGAGACAAAGGTTTTAAAAGTGCTGATGTGCCATGATAAACTTGCCTGCTGATTCTGGTTTGACTGAACTGAGTGTGCCATCGCTCTCGTAACAGAGCTTTCCCACTTTTGCATCCACTTAGGCAGCTGGTTTGCGTTGGACCAGCACACCTCTTCACTAACAGAAGCTCTGCTCGTGGTCAGGGGGAGCTGGGTCGCTCCACTCCCCGATACCCACTGTGTGTCTGTTTGCACGTATCTGATTCCCCCACTGACACTTGAGTACGGACTCCCTGCCTGTCACAGGCTGTCCTGTGTGGACATGCGGAGGATGACTGCGAAGAAGGGACCCTTTAAGTTTCTTTCCATGTTTTTTAAAGAACACAGGTGTGCATGCTATGATCATTGAGCAAGTGCCTGAAAAAAAAGGACAGAAAAAGGATGGACACACATCAGCCCCTTCCCTCCTTCTGGATTCAGATCGTTAATTGCTTTGTGGTATTAGGAGACATGGATTACAATTAGTAAGCTTCTCTTGGCATTAAAAGCTTGTCTATACTGTTTTCCTGGGGTCTGCTGGCCAGCCTTTATTTTCATACTCTGGCATGCCCAGAAATTGTGATGATAAATATTCAGCATTTATGTAGCTCGTTGTGTTTTCAGCTGAGTGCATACACATTGATAACAGAATCATGCTACATTCCTTGGAGGCAGGACAAAAGGCAGTCCTGACTAACTGCAGTCCAGAACACGCAGGGGAGTTAGTCCTCGCCAGCACGTGAGGCGGTCTCTGTCAGTCTCTCTAAACGCTCAGGGTGGATGTGCTTAATCTCTGGTTTATGTTCATTTAGCTGAAGTTGGTAACCTGCTGATAAAAACTGAGCCAATGAGGTACAGTTTATAACTAATTTAAAATTAGCTACGCTATACAGCTTTGGTTTTGAAATTAGTTAATTAGGCTTTTTCCCCACATTTCCCAGGCCTTATTGTTCATTATCCCTTTATCTTCTTCCCCGTATCTTGCTATTTTATTTTCTTTCTTCTGTTTAAAAACAAGTGGGAATCATAGCTTGCATTTCTGCCTTAGTGCATTCTCTGCTAGGAAAGAATATCTACTTTGCTTGTATTTTCTACTGCAGAATCTCTGAATTTGGGTATCAATCACTCTTGATTTTTTTTCAATCCATTTCACCACCAGCTGAGTAAGTGGAAAATCTCTTTATCCTCTGCATGCATCACTGAACCTAGCAGACTGTCCCAGTGTGACTGAAAGGTATCATCATTCCATTTCAGAGGTGGAAAAATTCCTGAACAGAAAAGTTAGATGAATTGCATAACCCCCACAGATAGCCAGAGCTTGGAAAAAATCTCAAAGTTTTTGGCTGTGGTCTGTGTGCATGGGTTCCTAGATCACAGACCAAGTTACCTCAAAGTTAAAATGACTATGGAGCTACACTTTAAAACAATTTCTGTTCTGCATATGTTATTCTAAGAGTAAATCTCCTAAGCTGGCAGGCAGTTACATGGTTGTTGTACTGGGTCGCTTACGCGTTCTGGTCAGATGGTACCACCCTGCTAAACACTGATGCTCATCGGGGTTATATGAGCATGGTCTCATTTTCCTGGATGACTTCTGGTGAAGCGTTGCACTTGATGGACTGGCTGTGTAAGTGCGTCCATCCTTCTCCCAGCACCTGAGCTTAGGAGAATAAGGCTGTCCGTGGACTGCACTACCTCTTTGAATTTCGGGAGCGGGCTGTCCTCCCTTCACATCCCCTGCTCTGCCTGTGTGAGACTTTCTGAGGTGAAACTGTTGGCTCCTATCCTTTCAGCAGCTCTGCCAACTCACTTTGAAAAACCAATAACCTCAGTTACTAATTGGCGTGGAAATATGTTGTTAAGCCGTGCCTCCTGCTGTGTGCTGAGGTGTCCAAGCTCACCCTCTGGCAAGGGGAAGCCTTTGTGCCCATGGATGTTTCTGAATATGCCTGCAGTTTTCATTTGTTTAATCTCTGAGAAGAAAATCCAACTAAACATTAAAAATTTTTCATTTTATTGGCACGATTTGGGTGGCATCCTTCCCCAGGCAGTGGTGTTCAGTATGAGTTGATTTTCATTCCCCCTGTGGTCGCAGGGAACGTGTGTGTACGTGAAGAAGGAGAGTGGGTGGCAAACCACTACGCCTGGTGCCAACCAGCCTCCTCGTCTGGGATGGCGTTTCTTTCTCCATCCTCTCAACCCAGCAGCACTGCCTCAGCTCCTGCAGCCTCCATGGTCCTGGAGTTGCCTCTGGTTTGTAGCTGAAACTGTTTGAAAAAAAAACCCTGCTGCATTTACAGTAGCTTTACTTCAGTGACAGAGCAAACAACTGTCGACCGAACTCCCTACCTAACACATGAACCAGCCTGCTGCTGTTGAAGCAGTAATACTGCTGGTCCTGGGGAGGAAGGATCCTGTTGAAGGAGACACTCTAGCTAAGGTGTGAGGCAGGGGCCCTGAATCAATTTCTTCTGCAGCTTTGTCCCTGTTTCACCTTCTTGTTGCCATCCTATCTAGTGGTCCTTCCTCTGCCAGATGCTCAGCTGCCTGATTGGGATGAAAAGGTACTGCAGTGACTGCTTCAGCACATTTCTTCAGCAGATGATCACATCTGGAAATCCCAGCAAAGGCCCCCAAAGGCTACAGCAACATTGCTGCTTTTGTATCTTGCTGATATGCTGAGAAAAGCGACATCAATACCAATGCTCACCAGAAACCCAGAGCACAGCTGAGCTGTATCATGGGTAATGAAACAGTTTAGGGATTCAGAGAGGAAACCCACTGATAGCGTAAACGTTCTTCATGTGAGGCTTTTGAAGATAGATTTTGTCTCAGTAAACAAAGGATTAAGAGACCCACATCTACTGTTAGTGATAACAGTGGGGAATTATTGCCTCTAATGCAGTGAAAGCATACTGCGAGCTTTTGGAATAGAAAGTCAGTACAAAGCTTGGTTATTGGATGAAATGTGGTATATAGCTCATAAATCTTCATGTTCAGACTTAAATTCCCCTCAGGGCAGCTGCTTTGTTTCAGATTATGAAGTATTTGAATGTCTGAAGTTTGGTCATTTTTAATGGATGTCCAGTCCTTAACAGCTTCCAGTCACATAGTCTCAGAGAAAATTCCATTATCTGGTTACTTTAAAAAAACAGGTTATATAGCAGATACTATTTAACATCCTGTTTTGAAGTTGTTAATTCACTTGAGAGCAAAATGATTTTATTGTGGCTGCTTATATGGTCATTTTGTTCTCCTTGAATTAAGATTTGTGTTGTATTTACAGTTTTTGCAAGCTTTTATATAATTCACAGCCCTTAAAGCTATCTTTTCTCCTCTACAGCTTCCTGGATTAATGGCTGGTAATTTCTCTCTGTCCTCATTATGTGGATGATATTAGCACACAAGTTTTAAATTACTTATTTTTTCATGAGGTTTCTCATGCAATAGACGCGCATTTGAAATCAGTTTTCCTTTAAAAGAAAAGTCACTGATGTTCAGAAGAGGGTGGGAGATATACCAGGGCTGGTTTTGTCATTGCCAGAAAAACTTTGATCCAGTAGAAGCTGTGGAAACCAAGACTTGATAGAAAAAAAAAGTACATAGACATCTGCTAAAGAGCTATAGAAATATGATGACATTAAAACAAAAGTTAGAATGATCTACATAGCCACCAAGCCTATGTTCACTGTGTGTATGCCTGTATTATAGCGTTGTGATAGCAACGCTCTGAAGGAAAACACCTCCTGTCTTAGTCTACATTTTCAAATATTTAAAAAAAAATTATTAACTGTTAAGATGAAATTTATCATAATACTTCTGGACCCAAACAGTCAAATTTTGGTGTTATTGTTAGTATGGCACAGTTCCACTTAGCCAGTTCTGAATTATCCAAGTGTGAACCAAAACAGGATCTAGGGCCTTTTAGTGCTAAAATTACTTGCGGTGCTTTTTAAAGCTTGTATCACTCCAAAGTGCATGAATTTAATAACTTTAGTCCAGCTGTGGACCAAGTATTGTGTCTGCAGTATCTCCCTACACAATTGTTCTGCTGAGCTGAGGAGAAGGCATGAGGGATCAGGTCCTTCTCTGTGGAACCTTAGAAAACCTGATTTGGAAAGACAAATGCCAATTTTCTCATTCATTCTTTTTTTCCCCTTAAAAAGCCATGTGAAACTAAATGCCTCCTGCTCATCTTAACCCCAATTCTATGAGACACTTAATGCATTTCAGCCAACTTTCCCACCTCTTTCCTCCCTCTGTTCTACTATTTCTGTAAAAATGTTGTGTCAGCTCAGCGTACCCTGGAGCATTAGCCCCAGTGTGGTCTGAATTCCCAGCCTATAGCCTAGAGAGTAACAACCTTCTGGAAGGCAAGGATGGTTTTGGAGGTACCATGGGACTGGCTGAGTCCTTTCCAACAGCATGCATTTCTTTGGGGATGTCGCCAAATGATGTACTGGGGGCAGGGGGTGGCTCACAGGATTCCCTTGGAAGAGACTTTACAGATAGAACTTTATAGATCATACCTTGTGTGTAGCTCTGCTATCCAAGTACAGAAAACTCGACAGGATGGTTTGTGTGAACAGAGGTCTCCTGACTTTTAAGAGGGCTGTGTAGAAAAGATATTTTCTGTTTGCTCATTTCATTTTTAATTCTTTCCACTCCTTCCTCCCTCTTCTCCCCAGGGCATTTTCCAATTCAACAAGAGTGTGTACCTCCTGTAAGTCAATGTTTGAAAAAAGCTTCACGCTTCAAGCAGTGCATACAGTTTGGGACATAGCCTGTTCAGTATTTCAAGTACTCTTCTTCATGAATCTCAATCTTTTGGGCTTGGCCTGTGAAACAAAGTTTTGCTTTTTGTCCCTGTATGTCAGCCCTCTTTCCTGCAGACAAAGAAGATTTCTAACGCCATCACCACTACCCCCCAAAAAAAAGACTACATGTTTTCTGAATTTCTGGGGCTTTACTGTTATTAAATTTATCTTTTTGTAAATAAACGGTTGCTCCTTTTTCTGCTCTCTCCTCTCCCTGCCTTTCCTCTTCTCTTCCTCTTCTTCATATTTCTTTTCTTCTTTTGTTTGGCCACTTTTGGCTTCTTCATTTTAGGGCTCAACCTGTTCGAATGTCAGTCAGTCTTGATAGTCCATTCGCCTACCCCAGACAACTGGGCATCACTCCTCTCTCCTTCCATGTGAGGAGAGTGAAGTAAGTATGCAAGAGAAGATATCCAGAGAACATAAAGAGTCAGATGGTTCATAAAATCCAGCAGAAATAGAGAAGTTACACAAAGATGGAGTCCCCAAATCCAACCCAGCACAGCAGAAGTCTTTGATGCCATTTCCGTGAATAACCATCCAGTATGTATTGGCCCCAGCAAAAAATTCCTGTAGTCATAAATACTAAATCAGGAAATGCAGCTCCTGAAGTGGCTTGATGCAGACATTTTCTTCAAATCGTAATCTCCATTGCCCTGTTCTGGATTTAATTTCCAGTCTGCTACCATGTCAAAGAGTTACAGACTTGCATCATTATTTTATTTTATTTTAATTTATTTTATTTTATTTTATTAGTCTATGGTAAATCTTTTCCTGAAACAGGAAGCAAGTCCTGTGAAATAATCTTTCCTGCTTATATCAGTCAGTGTTTGTAATGTACACCCAGCTTACTGTGGATAAAGAGCAAATGTTACATGCAAGAACAGGAATATTTGGATGAAGAAGGCCAGGAATATTTGGATGAAGAAGGCTTGAAATAGCTGTAAAAAAGTCTTGGAAATTGTGAAGTATCGTCTATGATCTGATAATTTTCCACAAAACTCTGTGTATGTTAGTGTTCTAAGTACATTATTAAAACCATAGTTTATTTTGAGTTCTCCATTCCCAAAGTCCATCTTGATTTTATATCGTGCTACAATATAGATCTTATATTGCAGTACACATAACTCATGATGTAGTATATATAACTCATGATGAAGTATACATAACTCATGATGCAGTATACATACTCATAGTAGCAGCTGTGTGTGAGAAAGCTAAAAACAGGATTACTCTTCCGTCCTGGTTGATCTCTGTACCTTTCTGTTTCCCTTTGTCAAAGCAGCTGTGGAGGTGAGACTATAACTTGCAAGTTTTCTCAGTGTTGTAATTACCAATTAAAATCAATGGTGTAGTACTGCTACAATATTAGACCTGAAATTTCTAAATCAGTGCCACTTAAACACCCTCCAACCTGTAAAACTACATTTAGTAACCTTAAAGTAATTGGCGTGGTTGTCTTTAAAAAGAGATCAGCATTACAACACACATTACAGTCATGCCTAAAATCTCAGGATTGTTCCTCCTGCTATGGATGTATTTTTTTCTAGTTAAACACACAATTCTCAATAAGAACGCACATCGTTATTGCTTCTCTTGATAAAAGATAGCGTGATAACATTTGGTCTGGGTTTCCAAACATCCTGCCTTTACATCCTACGGAAACAGCAGCTTTTGGCTTCCAACAAACAGTGTAGCATTGCGTGGAATAGCTATACAGATTTCCTTTCCTGCCTTTTGCCCACTCTGGGTTTTGGCGCTAGCACCTTGAAAAAGGATGTTTAAGACTATAAACCAGAAAGTTGAGTATATTAGAACTCTTGCTGCCTTTCTTTCTTATCTCGTCCTTTACTCTTTCCTAGTAAATTGTGGGGTTTTTCCTGATTTTTATTAATGAAGAGCATTTAAAGCCATCTTATGATATTAACATATGCATTTATTTTATTGACGTAGTCTTATACATCTGACCAGAATGATTTGTAGTAGGTGGTGTTTAGGAAAAAGTTTGACAAATCTGCATGCAGTTTTAAGGTTTTATGTTTGCCAGTGAAGCAAAACCAGACAAAGTCAGTCACCATACACTGATACCTGGCTAGAATACATGAGAGTAAAACAAAGCAGCATGCAAACTCATGAGCATTTGTAGTTAGTCTACTGAGGTTGAGCAAATGGAGACTGAGAATCCACTGCATTCTCAGATCCTTCAGAGGAAAAGTAATCAATAGGACATGATAACAGACATTTTCCTGCCACTATGAATCAGTTCATGTCCTCTTTGATCGAAAGCACTGAATGAATTTTTTATGTGTGTTTTGCACATTGTCAGGAGTTTGATCAGACTCATGAGAAAAGCTGTTGTATGTCTTTTGCTTTCACTTAGTGAGTCAGAAGTGAGTCTGTAAAACATTGTTAGTTATTACCTTGGAGGCTTTCTGCAGAAAACATGAATGTTTTTGTTATATTAATGTATTTTGATGCATATTCCTAAGTGCTATATGCAAGGTAATTGCTTCTGTCACTAAAGTGACATTATTTATGTAATTTTTATTCCTAGTCCTTAAACAAATGTAGCAGCTCTCAAACTCAGTCAGAATTTCAGCACAGTCTCACCCCAAGTTCTTGCAGACAAATTGAAGGAACAGAAAAACCCTAATATATTAAGTTCACCTGCATTCAGATTGGATTTTCTAAATCTCCAAATAGTTGTGGTGAATACTGGTAGTCATGAATTCAGGATTTCTCTCTCTGCCTCCAAATCCTGTCCCGTAGTGGTACTCTTTCCTCCTCTCTCCACCTCCACCTCCACCTCCACCTCTACCCTCATCTCCATCTCCACCTCTACCTCCATCTCCTCCGCTTGCCAGTCAGACATTTTCAGGTAGCTTGGAGGAGTTTAGTGCAATTTTTATGTCATGCGTCTCTGCTGATATTTTCTGGAACTGGTCAGCATGCTCACTCAATGCCAGGAAGACAAAAGAGATGAAACGGTTCCTTAGGAAGACAAGGTAGTAGGTATTACTTGGGACAAAAAAACGGAAGCTTAATTGTCCTTGAATTTTTTCCTTGGTTTTGTGTATTAGTGCATCAAGATTTTTATACTGACCAGTTTACAGAATCACAGAATCACAGAATGGTAGGGGTTGGAAGGGACCTCTGTGGGTCATCTAGTCCAATCCTCCTGCCAAAGCAGGGTCACCTACAGCAGGCTGCACAGGACCTTGTCCAGGCGGGTCTTGAATATCTCCAGAGAAGGAGACTCCACTACCTCCCTGGGCAGCCTGTTCCAGTGCTCCATCTCCCTCAGAGGGAAGAAGTTCTTCCTCATGTTCAGACGGAACTTCCTGTGCCTCAGTTTGTGCCCATTGCCCCTTGTCCTGTCACTGGGCACCACTGAAAAGAGCTTGGCCCCATCCTCCTGACACCCACCCTTGAGATATTTACAAGCATTTATGAGGTCTCCTCGCAGCCTTCTATTCTTCAGGCTGAACAAGCCCAGCTCCCTCAGCCTCTCCTCGTAGGGGAGATGTTCCAGTCCCCTCACCATCCTTGTAGCCCTCCGCTGGACTCTCTCCAGTAGCTCTTCATAGAAGAAAGTTTAGAAACTGCAGATCTAATACTGTAGCAATAAAACAGATTTCACCTGTTTCCTAACTGATGTTAAACTGTCCAAAGAAGCCCAAATGTATATGGATAAACATGCAAATATAGGCTTCTACTCTGATAGCTTGGGTGGTGTCCAATAGTGACCCCAAGCCTGTACAAAGAGGGGAAAGCTGTGCAGTGCTGTGGAGGTGGACTCTAGATGCTTGTTCTGGATCATTGGATGAGGTTGCTATAAATTGTGAAGCTCAGAGAAGATATAGGAAGATGACTCCTGCTCTGGTGTGTAGTGAGAAGTAGTATGTAAAGTAGTACACAGAGTTGTAGGAAGACGCAGCAACTGGAAATCTGATCTAGACAAAACCGTTATAGAAACTATATGCAGTAGAAAATAATAAGGCAGTAAAAGATTTGCTATCATTTGAAATCGAGATTGGATGCCTTTCTAAATTATAAACTGTAATTGGACCACAAGTTTTTTTTTCAATACAGGAATTATAGTCTGTCCTACATTGTGCAGGAAGTCAGAATTATTACTTCCTTTCCTGGCCCTGGAAATTATGAGGCAAATCCTGGTCTGAAATCAACTCCTAAAACATCAGTACATGCAGGATCTGAACTGACAAATATTTTTTTACAAAGAAAAATATTCCAGATCGTTTTTACTGGAGGCAAAATTCACAGACCTAACAGATCTGTATTTACAGTGTTTGATAATTCCATGTTTGAGATATATATTTAATTTGTTTGTTTATGTAAGTTTTTCTTCGTATTTAATACTATGACTAATTACTAACACCAATTCTTATACTATAATTAGTGTAATAAATAATACATGCTGGAGAAGTTCAAGCAATGTACATATTGTAGCAATTAAACATGTGGTACTTCAGCTGCTCCTTAGGTCAGATATCTGTGGGTGCAAAAGGAATTTGTTTTTCTGTTTTCAATTAAAATTGAAATTACTTTTCTAATATTTAATACTAGACATATAAAAAGTTGGTGTTTTGTGTTATGGTCACAGCTTACAGCTTTGTCAGGGAATCACAAAAGATGAAAGTGCATCTGCGAGAAGGATGATTCACAGATTCAGTAGGAAGCTTTGCTGGGAAAACCAGCTTATAGAGTAAGAACTGGACAAAAAGATATCATCTTTATTTTAATAACTGTTTTTCACTGTGTTATTTCAGAGCATTCATCAGTCAGACATTGAAGTTCCCTTTGGCCCTTTACAATTTCTAAAATTTTCCAACTTATTTCTACTATATTTTTTTTTTTAAATAAAATGCATTTTTCAGAATGCTGATAAGGACTTTGAAAAGAAAGAATTTTTGCTTCTTTGCAAAATAGAAAGATTAGTCTATTATATCTTGTAAACCTCCAGTTGTTTTTGATGTTACATGCAATCTTTTGAAAAGCAAAGTATTTCCATTAGTAAATGGTCGCTCAGTATTTGTTTTATGTGTCTTCATGTCTTCTGTATCCAGACATGCATATGTTTGGCATCTGATTTCCCTCTCTTAGGACTCATTCTGACTTCACTGATGTTATACAAGTATGTTGTCTAAGACAAAGTCACACCAAGATCAGAGTTGGGCACAAACATAGCTGATTGTGATCAATACTGAATGTAATGACATCTTGAAGTACGCAGAACTGAATAATGCCAGAATATATGTTGCTTCCTGTAAATGCTTATATGTTTTATGGCAGTCATTCCTGTGTATTTAAAAGCTTTGAATAAGAGAAGATGTATCTATGTCTCCGAAAAATGTTCTGCATCAGCAGTTATGATTGAAGATAATGATGAAGCATAAATATTGAATGAGCAGCAACTAGTAGCCTTACTGGAGGCCAGAACAGACAGAATGAGCATTCCCAAGACGTCAGTGCATTTTTGATTTGATAGACAGAGAATGTTGTGTTGAGTACCTTTGTGACTAACAAGTCTCAAAACCCAAGGAGAATTCAGAACTGAGGAGCAGTTCCTCTAGATTCATGATTTATGAGACAAAGTGAAATGGGTTGAATAAATACGAAGCTGGTCCGGTGGTAACTAAGAGGGAAGAGATGCATTGTAACTTCTGTGCATTTGGTGAATGCAGGACCAGAAGCGAGCAGAATTAAGTCCAATACTGTAACATATGGATAATTTGAAGCAAGCAAATGAAACTAAGAGAATGAGGATTTAACTGAAACATAAAATCTCCTAACTGGTAGGATTAAGTGGAATGTTTCTTCAGTGGAGATAAAAGTAAAACACAAATTTTTGGGACTTCATAGTAAATAATGCTATGTACTATAGAAATTGAGTATGTGATATGAAGATCGTGTCTGCTTGACAGAAGGGTCCAAGGACATTCAGAAACTCATGTTTCCCTCATTTCTGTAGGAAATCACTCACCGCCAATGGAAAGAGTTCTTACTTCACTAAGAATTGGATTTCACTCTGATTCTGATATGTTTGTGAAACAGAAACAGAAATTTGTACTGTGCTTACATACAAAAGCTTAATATGAACCAAAGATGGAGGGATTTGTTGTGAAATAAAGGTAGATGATGAAACTAATAGGAACTCAACAGCCCTAATCATTGATGGGCAAAATTTACAAGTCGGCCGGCAGAGAGGAAAGCAGACAAAACAAGATGTTCCCCTACGCTGACAGAAATATGAACAGAATACAGTCCAGCGTGAATTTCAGTCAGATGGAGCCAAACTGTAACACCAGCCCTGAATGTGCTTGGATGCTATGGAAGTTTGAAGCTGGGTCAGCTCCAAACAGAGCTCTGTCAGCTCCTTTAAGTTACAACAATTTATTTTGTATGCAGGACTTTTTTTTTTTTCTTTTCCAACCTTGGATCCGCCCAAAAGCTCTGAGAAGCCTTAAAGTTTATAGCCTTTGGCTCATGTTGACAATCAGAATGAGAAGTGAGTGCTGATAAATTGTTTAATAAAATGCTTCAGAGCTCTAGGTCTGGCAGTTAATGGTATTATACCCATGCCATAATCCCCTAGTGAACAAACAGGTATAACCTCTCCTTTTTTTATATACTTTTCACTCTATAGCATCCAAAGGGCAGATTTCAGGCAGTATGTATCTGTTGAATATCATTCTTTCTATTCATTCACCTTTTGATGTCACAACTTACTAGGTAAAGGAAGAAGTAATCTTTTAGACATTTACTGTTTATGATTAAACCCTTCAGCAGATAAACTTTTTTTTTAGAGTATTTGGTTTACTCTTTCAGGGTAATGATAGCTTTGGGGTTTTTTTTTCTGTCAATAAATAGTTCTCCTTAAACTTCTCTTAGAACCAAAGCTGTTTCTTGTAAAAACTGACAAGTTTCATACACATTGTGGAAGGAAAAACTTTGTCAATAAACCAAAACTGTTTAGAATGAATACTGACATATGTTACTGGTAACTCTATGCAATATCTTTGGAACTATGCAAAATATTTTACACTGAAATAACTAAATTAATTTTGACTTCCTACTAGTTTTGTTTCAACATCTAGCACATCTATAAAGCATCTAACATCTTGTCTTAAATGTAAAATGTTGGGGATTTTTTTTTATTCTTTAATTTTTTTCCAATTTGATAGAAGTATTGTGAGATACCGTTTTTTCCAGAAGTTATCAAATATCTCATATCGTTGTTATTAATACTACAACTACATTTATACTAATTATGGAATTAGTTTTTCTTCTTTTTTTTCCTTAATGATTTGATCATCTGGAACAATTGCCTTTCTGAATATTTTTCCTTTTTTGTTCACAACAGCTGTGAATTCAATGGAGCTTTCGATGTTTAAAAGTATTTGTATAATTATAAAAATATTAATAGTATTAGCTTTAAAAAAAAATCAGTAAGCTGTTCAATGTGCTGAGGAGATGTACTTTACAGCTCTGTCCTGGCAGAGTGAATGGAACGGTGTTTTATGTCAGTTAACTAAATCACTGTGAAATGTCATGTTGCTGTGATTTGCCAGACGGTCTTGCAGCCAAATTTTCTCTCCCCTTTTTCTGTAGCTCTGGACCTACAGGGCACAGGTCATTTGAAGTTTTCACATTGGACACAGTAGATGTAATAATATTATACTGCCAGTTTTTTATGTTGAAAACCAAATGCCAAAAACATTCCTTTTCACTAAATATTGTGGAATGAAAATAGTCACTGGGTTTTAGATAAGATGGCATATACCATTTTTGAGCAGAGCAATCAGTATTACACGTAAGAAAATATTACTGGAAAAAAATTTTTGAGCGTTGTAAGATTTGGTGTTTGTACTCTAACAGTTGATTTTTTATATCCACAGGTTGTTTGGTGTGACTTCTCTTACTCAGACAAACTGCTCAAGCACTTGGATGATCATCAAAAATCAAGAGTTACATTGGTATCACCATGCTAATCCAATCTTACTGCTAGTGATGTACTACACCCTCGCAACTCTTATCCGTCTTTGGCTACAAGAGCCCATTGTAAGGGTAACTTCTTTCTCCTTTTTAGCGCTAGTGACTGTGAGACTGGCCAGTGCAGATACTTGCTAACAGAGGCGCAAATATTCAAGAAAGTTAAGGGAAATAGAAAGCAAGTGCAGGCTGGTACCTTGAATTTGGTCTTTTTTATAAGTGTCTTCAAGAGTCTGATCTTTCAGCAGTTACATGGATATTCTTCTTAAAGTCAGCAGGACTATTTGTGTAGAGGCTACAGTGGCAGAGAGCTAACACTCTGATGTGGAAAACCAGTGTCAATAAGATGTACTGTAGGTGCGATCGAATAGAAGGCAAACACTCAGGGCTTGTCTAGCAGGACTGAAGTAGGATACAGGCAGGAACAGGCTACTGCAAGACAAGACAAGCTATTTTAACACAGACAGAGATAAATGTTCTTTAAATCTTTCCTCCTGAATCTGTACACCTGAGTGAAAATCCCAGCTTTCATTTAAGAACAAGAGAGAAACGAGACAAAAAGTAAATTTTTACTTCTTCCAGTTTCAGAAGAAAAAGGAAATGGAAGAACCCAAAGGTATCTTAAAAGCTTAGAAGCTGGAAGTATAAAGAGTATGATCCTAAGCATTATTTATTTTAATCTCCTGATCATCTAAGACTTGACATGAGTTTTAGAGTTTTAGCAGCGCTGTAAACCACAGTGAAAATACTTATGACTGAGCTGTGAATTAGTGGAGTTTGTAGTAGCAGTAAAAATGTTGAAGGTTTTCTTATTTTAAGGGTGTTTCTTCTTATAATGGATAATGTAACAGTTTAACATTTAAAAAGGCAGACAAAATACACCACCTCTGAATTGAAATGTCTGATATTTGGGATTTACATATATTGGGCTTCATAATAAAAGGTGAATGATGCCAGAACTGTCAGCTTGAGTTATTAAAAAAATTTGTGTCTTAAGTTTCCAGAAATGTTAAGACTTCTTTTCTGAAGTCACAAGGTTTTAAAAGGCTGTGGTCCAGTGCCCTCTGGCACTGGGTTCTTTAAGGAATTTCTTTCCTATTATTTTTTTCTGAAGCTGCAGCACCTGGAAACTTGCTTTTTTTTTTTCCTGAAGTGAAAACTGAGATTTCCAAATAATAATATGATTTTAGCATTGGGGCTGTAACTAAAACTTCACATCTCACAAACTGCATAGTAAAATCATGAGAATGACTCACAGAGGAGTAACCACATGTGAAATGCAGTTAGTGGGAGCTGTGTGATCTCAGCATCTCTGTGAATTCATTTACAGTACCCTGGTTGTTTTCATCCAACTTTAACCATCTTAAAGTTTGGTGCTGGGTCTAAGTTAGTTACTGTGCTTTTTCAGTGGAGAGAAATGGGCCCTTCTGTCTCAGGATGGAGTGAATCCTGCAAGTTCCTCCAGGGTCTAGTGAGGAACTGTAGTGGACTTGCCTGCATTTCTGTCTTTTAGACTACTCGTGTTGTCTGAGATGGATATTCCGATAAGACACTAAAATCAGTCTCTGAGAACTGGAAACAAGTCAAATTGGAGATGGCTTCTAAGCAATTGAGATAATACAAGTAATAATTGAGATAATATAAGTATTAAAAGAGATTAATTCAAGAAAGTCTGATGTCTCTCAAACCTATGGCTGCATGAGAGGCAATACAAAGTTTTGGCACTCCCATGGGAAATTCAGATGCCAGCAGAGCGATGCTTTCCTCTGAAGATAAACGGGCACTTGAAAAAGAAAATATTGTAAGGAAAATGATACGCATGCATTAATGCTTATTTTTTATGCACAGGATGTAGTGATGCAAGTATTTGTCATTAGAAAGAGATGCTGACATTTGCAATATTTACCATCTTTTAGACACTTTCTCCTTACGGCCTTTTTTGTCTACATGCATTTTGTTTTTCATTTAGTAGTGCCATAGATCAGGAATTAATGTGTCTCTTACTAGCTTTCTCCTGTCAGACTCCATTCTCAATTATTTAAATCCAGAAATAGTTGTATTCCATGTTTCATTGAAATGTTTTTTGACTTGCAGATTTGTGGTGCATTTGATTCATTATGGAACGAAGTATATAACCCGCCTTTGTAATCCCCAGTGATTTCAAAGTTCCACTGTATGTAGGATCTCACCATTAACTTATCTATAGTTGGATGGATGGCAAAGATAGTATGCTATGTGCTGTTTAGTGTAAAGCAGTTGTTCTGTGCATACTGCTGCCATGTGTGGTAAAAAGTGGCTCACCTTAGAAATTTTATTCAAAAGAATCTCTTGAACAAAACCTGTTTGGAAGAAAATGTGTATGATAGATTATGCGTAAGGAAATATTTAATCAGTCTAAAAATATGTACATAAGCTAAATACAATACTGGCATAGCAGATTCTAAAAACTGACTAAGACATGTAGACTTGCTCTTTTTTCCTTCTCATGTGAATGACATCTTGGGGTCCTCCTGTGAACAACAATTTCTGCTGGATTGCAACAGGAGTTGTCTCTGAGACAGACACTGTTGAGACTGTCTCTGAGTACTGCAAGTGATGAACAATTTTGCAAGAACAATGCCCACTTCAAATCTTGAGTTTCAGGGTGAAACGTTTTGTATGTGCACCACAGTCTGTCAAACTACGGCACATACTAGATTTCAGTGTACAGTCTCTGTGTGGGATTTTGCAGGGATCTTACTCATGCAAAACGCCCTTGGCAGTCAGTGGAAGCTTTGCTTTACTTATGCCTGTTATTTTGGATCCTGATTTGTTCTAACATTGAGTCTTGTGAAATTCTACCTCTGCAAATAAGAAGAGGCAATCTGCCTCTGGAGATTTCAGCTCATAGTTGTAACTGCTAGTACTGAATATATGAATAGGGCCCATTCATTCTGTCCAGTGAGTGGTAAGGAATACCACAGAAGTCAACAGTTACAGCAATTTAATGTGGAGTCCTCTTCTAGAATTTTTAGAATTGTTTGAATTAAGAGACAGTCGAGAGTTGCTCAGGTAGTGGAAGAACTGGAAGAATTAGTCAAGTCAAAGGACTGTCACAAGTTGTAGCCATATGACTAGTACAGTGTTTTCTGACTTTTCTTCCTCTGCTGAGAAAGAGGAGACAAGATTTCCTATCCTTCCCTATAGTCTCTTAGGCTAAAAATATGTTGCTAAAATCATTGTCTACATCTTAGGTCTTCTGCCAAACTAAATGCTGTTGATAAACAGGTCTTTATGGTCCACTTTTATATTCAAGTTTCAAGTGACAGTGACAAATATTTTAAGAACAGAATCAGTTTATTTTGTCTTACAGTTTGGCTAAGAATGCCTTTTTACAATCAAATATAAATACACAATCATATGTGAAATGTGCTACCATTGCCTCTGAGAAGTAAAATTAAATTAATAACCATTGTTTATCTAAGTTAAGACTTAAAAAATATGACCTTACTGTTAGAATGGGAATGGAGAGAGTTTGAAAATCAGCTAGGATGTTTGGGTGTCCTGTTCCCGTGGATAGCTTTGCAGACCTCTTCCCAGCATCCTGATTTATTCTTCTTCTGTTGCATCAGCTAATTTTGAATAAACAATGAGAACACTTACCACCAGCTAGTTCCCATTGAAAGCCTAATTTGGGACCCTGCCTTCGAAGTACCTTATGTTCAGACAAAAACTAGCTTTTACACCATGAGGTGTCTCTTTGTTGGCAGTAGATAGAGTTTAAGTAAAAGAGCAGGTACCAGGGCAGACGGATTTTTCAGTTGCAAACCACAAGTCAACTTAGTAGGACTTAATTTGAAGCAGAAATACAGGTATCTGCTAAGCAGAAAGGACAAAATAGGCAAGAGGAAAATCTTAAGTCCTTACAAATGGACAGTCCAGGTTGAAATAATATATGACAGTTGACTTGATCAGTTGTTTTGTAGTTAATAACAGGGTAAATTCAGAATAACGCTACTAAAGCTGGTGTGTATTTTATATTCTGGCTGCAGCTCAGCAAAGTTCCTGAACCTCCACTTCAGTCCTAATGAACTCAGTAAGATCTCATCCCAGGTTCCAAGTCACACAAGCACTTGTGTACTTTTCTAAATAGGGGTGGTTTTATGAAGCAAGACCTTACAGCTGTACAACTGAGGATTTGGTTCAATACCATAAACAGCTGATACCAGTGGAGTTTGTGATGAGAGGAAGTAGAGTTTTGGTGATTCCTTGAATTTGGTAATTCAGTTTGTTGAACTTTGGTAAGTTCAACAGCAATATAAAGCCAGACTCGAGCACTTTAAATTTCTTATTAAAATGACATGTGTGTGTGTTTAGTACTACAGCACGTTGTTGCATAGTAAAACAGTTTTTTTAAAACAGTATTTCAAAGCATAGGTAAGTCTACCTTTCAATCCTCACTATTTCCTACTAGTTTTGAGTTAAACATCCAGGCATTAATGGATGGCAGAGTGAAATAGCCACTGCAAATGTTATTCCATAATATTCACTTTATGTTCTTGCATAACTTCCTCTCAAATTTTGAATATTTATCATTTCCATTGGAGCCAAAAATCTAAAAACCACATGAAGTTTTGGGAGGAGAAACCAGAAAACTAAGGAAGTAGAGAGGGCAAATAGTAATGAAAATAAAAAGTCAGGTCAAGGTCTAAAGTTCAAAATGAGAAATTGGTCAAAGGCAGAAAGCAGAGTAACTTCAGTACTGGCAGCTTCTCTCTCATGGTCTCCTGGGGCCAGTGAGTCCTGCTGAGCAACACTGGGCTGGAGATGCTCACAGCTTTCACGTGCAGCCTGCTGCTCCAGAGCATCCCCTTCCTCCCTTTAGTACCACATGTTTGAGCTTCCTCTTCTCACTGGTATGAGCAGGAAGGTTTTGCTGTTTTGTGCCAGCTCAGCTGTGAAGTTTGAGATCGCAGGAGAAAGGACAGTGCAGGAAGAGGTCTGGAGGAGCCCAAAGAGGAGCTGTAACCTAGCATGGTTTGTGTATGTGTACCCATGTGTGCTGCTTGTCACTGTGCTGTAATAACATCCCTCTTCAGTCTATTTGAGAGCTCCCGTACCCCTGCTGAGCCACGGAATTAAGATAGAGTTAAGACCAGTGCATTAGCAATCCTCCACAATTTAGTGGTAGTAGTTCCTGTCACAGGTGAAGAAATAGAACATGTGGATCATAGACAATCAGAGTCACAGAACAGTCCAGGTTGGAAGGGACCTCTGGAGACCATCTGATCCAACTTCTTATGAGAGCAGAGCCTCAGATTAGGTTGTCTAGGGCCAAGTCTTGGATATTTCCAGCAACGGCAGCCAATGCCCATGATTAATTTTTTTCACGGTGAAATACTTCTTTTTTTATAACCAGGAGGCATTTCCCTGAAGCAAATTATGCCTTTAGCCTCTGGTCCTATAATCATGCCTCACTGTGAGAAGAGTACTTCTGTCTTCTCTAAAACTAGAATTTAGGTATTAGAAGGCTGAAGAAAAACCAATTCCTGCATCCTTCAGCCTCTCCAACCCTCTGATCATTTTGGCAGTTTTCTGGTGGACCGTCTCCAGATTTTCTATGTCTGTTGAACTGGGGGATGCCAGAACTGAATTGCAGGTATGGCCTGAGACTTGCCAGGTACAGTGGAACAATCACATCCCTTGATCTGCTGGCAGTACACTGGCAGATGTGGCTCAGGACATGTTTGCCTTCATTGCTGCTGGAGTTCACTGCTGGCTCGTGTTCAGCTTGCTGTGCACCAGGATCCCCTGGGCCTATGCCACAGAGCTGTTCCCTGCACAGTCAGTCCACAGCCTTTACTGTTATGTGGGATTATTCCAGATGCAGGACTTTGTATTGAACTTTGTAAACTTTGTGCATTTTTTGTTGGCCCATCTCTAATCTATCTCTGGCTCTTGCTTCTGGCCCATCTACCTCACCTCCCAGTTCAGCATTATCCACAATCTTTGTGTGGGTTCATTCCATCCAGATAGTTTTGAAGATACTGAATAGTACCAGACCTACTGTCAGTCCTGGAGGAACTCCACTCATGACCAACTACTACTTTGACTTTGAGCCATTATCCCACTTTAAGCAAGACAGTCTAGCCAGTTCTCCACCCATCTTGTGGTCCATCTGTCAAGTCCATATCTTATCAGCTTGTCAGAAAAGATGTTGTGGGACACTGCATCAAACACCTCACTAAAATCAAGGTAGATGACTTCCACAGCTTTCCCTTCATCCACTGAGCCAGTTTTAGCATAAATAGCAATTACATTACCCTTGGTAAATCTGTATTGGCTTTTTCTAGTCATCTTGTCCTGCATACGAGCATGAGCAGACACAGGTATTTCTGTGGCTTGACTCAGAAGCTAGACTAGATGGGCCTAGATGGATGACCAGCACTGACTTTGTTACATAGTGAGGCACGGAATAGAGAGTTAGGTTAGCCTTTAATGGTAGATGTGTATGCTCAAAAGGTTTTGATCTTTTCAGTTGTTTATGAAGCAGAATTGGCTTTTCACATATATAGGCAGATGAGGAGAGTGAATTTTCTTTCAATACACTGCCTTGAAAATTAAACATCTGTATACTAGCTTATGGTATGACTATATAGTAAGGTAAGATGTGGAGATCTGTGTAATTCTGGTATCTTGTAACTATCAGGAAGCATCTTGGCATTGGCAGACTAGCAGCTGTAGAAAAGCTCTGTCATCGTTTCTGAAAATGTCTCAGAGTCATCTATCCTAGATCAAGTGCATTAGACACTAAAAGATGTTACAGAGACATACTTTGGAGAGGGAGCGAAAATTTAAAATCCTCTGGTAAGACTGTTATTTAGAGAACTGTAACTAGTCTTGTCATTTGTATTGTTTAGCAGATGCCCGACGAAGAGAAATCTGTTAGCAGGGAAGATGACAAAGAAATAGCCTGCAGCCCAATTCCAATGACAGCGGAGAGAAGACGCAGTCTGTGGTATGCAAGCCACTATACAACTGATGAGAGAAAAGTAAGGCTGGAGAGGGAAGGGTCTTTATATTAAATGTATTTCAGTCAGTTAATTTTATCACAGTTACTTTGAAGTTAAGGGAAGCAACATTATATAGGATGCAAGTAAGAAGGTCTTCACATGTGATTATATAAATCAGCTGTGTGGCAGAGTGGGAATGCATTTTGCAAAAATTAAGAAAACAAAAACGAGAGCCAGTGTAAGAAAGTAAAAGAGTGTTTTCAGCTTCTTCATTTAAGTTCAGGGCCAGGTTTTTAGGATGAGGCCTTTGTGTAAAACGGCTAGAAAGTCTGTAAGGAAGCTAAATCCTCCTGTAAAGATCTGCCTTGTACCTACTGATTAGCACTGTCATTGCTAAGGGGGGACTGCCAGCTTATCTTCCTCCAAACACACTGGTGTCCTTGTTGGATGTTTGTAGTGGGATGGTTAAAGCAGTTGGTGTAAAAGGTCCTGGAAAGGTCCAGCTTTCTGCCATCTGTCCTCATCATCTGCAGTGCAAAATTTCATTTGGTGAGTTGCAGTCGAATTTAGGATATACAAACACTCTGTTCAGCTACATATCCTCAAGCCCCAAGAACTCCACCATAGTAATAGTAATGGTAAACGAACTGGCAAATGAATGAAGCATCACATTTTGTACTAGTATAAACATTTCATTGGAGGTATTTTTATAATTACAGTAATTCTAATGATCATTTAAAAACTTGGTTTTTAAGTATTGTATCATTAGAAAGACATTAGAAAGCGGTTAATCAGTATAATGCCATACTGATTAATTCTTTGAACTAGTATCTAAAATTTCAATGCAACATTCTCAGTTTTGGTTTAGAATTCACAGGAACGTACAGTAGTTATGTCAACGCTATGGCACACTAAATACCATTTTATGGAACATAGTGTACAATTCTGCTGGCATTTTAAGAATTCTTTCTGAATTTCGTAGTGCAAATTTGCAAAAGTCAGCAAATACGCATGCATGTATTCAAAAAGTTAGATTTATTAATGCTTGAGCCATGCTTCTTTAATAATTTGTCCTTGCATTGCTTTTTGCAGCTTCTGTCAATGACCCAAGATGAATACAAGCCATCGGATGTTAGTATACTACTAGTCTTTGTAATTCTGTAATTCTTCTTAATGTGTGTAAATACGGATTACACTGATATATACAGATGAAAGCTTAGATGACTTTTTTAACACATCTTTATTATGGTTAGCCTGCATTTACCAGATAACCTTGATTATCCTAAATGTAATTGTCTTTTGCTTTCTTGATAATTGCACTGAGAAACCCCTGATTAGCCCTAAAATTGATCATTTGAAATTAAACTGCTTGTAGTAGTACCAACTGGCAAACGATCTTTGCTACTTCACTGGGTTTAAAAAAGATACCAAAATATGCTTTCTAATGCAAGCCATCTTTAAACTTGATTTAGCTTCTTTGCTGTATTTTTTTCTTTCATTGAAATTTCGTTGAAATGCTGAGGCCCTTAAAGCATGACTGACAACACATATGAGATAAGTTTACAGATTATGGAAAATCCAAGTCTTTGTTTGAACAGACAGCAAATGATCCATTGATCTTGACTGCTATAGACCCCAGCAGACTCTGAAAGCAGAAACATCCCCTCTGTTCAGCATACACAGAAGAACGGAGATATAGATGAACTTTGAGAGCAGCTATAACTAAATCTAGATGCGCTTGACAGCCTGTGCTTGGTATAGCTGCTGAATATAGCTGAACATAACCCAGATACTAGTCTGAAACAGTCCACACATGTCTCCCATCTCACAGTCTAAGCAGAAGTCAGTCTTCAGCATGTGTTACCATCAGTAACCCATTGCATGTGATTTTCTGCCAATATGAGAGATATTTATGATTATGGTTGCTGGAGCCCTAATCCAAACAAGCACAAGGGCTTGATGTCGTGAAAAGCCGGAGCTGAAGACTCAATAGTCAGAAGATTATTAAGCAGATATTCTTTATTACGGTGCTGGGCACGTGGCGGATCGCTCCTCCAAACGTGTGCACCAAACACTCTGTCATTTCAAGAATACCTGCTTAATAGTCTTCCGACTACTGAGTCTTCAACTCTGGCTTTTCACAGCATCAGGCTGAAATTTAATTCACAGAAATGAAACAATGAAAAAGTGTTGAATTAGTACTACCAAGTGGTATAAATGTGACATCAATAACAATAAATACCACAACTGCTTTTATTGATGGCAGCAAATGTAGATCTCACCAGTAATAATTTAATATTGGAAGTAATTTATAATCATTATTTTCGTAACTGCTGGAAATAATTATATGTGAACTGAAGTCTGAAAATTAGTTTGCCTAAGAAAGAAGATGAATTTTTGGTTACATCTTTAACTTAAAGGCAGGAGACAAAATTATACTTTTCTAGCTTGGCTGTGAAAAGCAAATTTAACCTGGGAAAGGTAGGATGTCTGAAGATGGGCTCACTGAGTTATTGTTTGTGCGCTGAGCCGTACGGTCAACCTTGGCCTTCCCCGCCTGTGGATATCTTAGGTGTTTTTTCTTTCACACTGTTTTTTTCTTTCCATTTGATTTCATAGTTAGGACAGGCCAAGAGCATGCAAATAGTCATGTACTATGACTCAGCTGACTGCAGTGACTTGATTGCTTTTGCTTGTGTGTCCTTTTCAAACTGCTTGTGCATAGATTGAAATTGTACCTAATGCAATGTGACTTTCTGGAAATTTGAAGAAGACTTTGAAATATTTTAAGGGAAATATTTCTAGAAGTTCAAAGAAGCAGCATCATTTCATTGTTTGCTAAAGAACTTTTTCACTGAAAACAATTTGTAATTCTATTGATACTGCATAAAAAGCTAACAACAATTAATTTTGGAAGCTGTTATGTGCTACTTTTGCATGCAACATGTCTATAGCATATCAATTTATTTGGAAGGACATAACTGCAGTTATTTGTTAAGTTCCTTTAACATTGGTGATCCAACACTAGCAAAGCACAGAGGTAGGAGTCTCATTCTCGTAAGACCCACCCTGAATGCAGTGCCTCTCTCTGTTGTCCTGGCAGGTGCTGCTGGTAACAGTGAACGGGAACCCTGCTGACTATCACACCATCCACCCCACAATGCCGTTAGAAAATGGTCCGGCCAAAGCAGACATGTACTCAACACCACAGTACAAATGGGAGCCTTCGGATGACATGTCAGGTAGTGAATTGCCTGAGAATTACTCTTAGTTCCATATTTTTTCTTATTCTGTATCTCCATTCACTGCCTCTAGCGTTTATTTTCATTTTGGTAAGCTGTTTGGCCCATTGAAGTTAAATAATTGCTGTCACCTTACAGTGGTGGCTGACCAGATGGCAGTTTTGTAAAAGAGGGCTGTAGGCATATCCTAACCAAAATACTTTGCCTGCCAACACAGCAACTGCGAGTTTTGTGTTGCTTTACAGTGCTCAAATGTAATTTTTCTTTGACTCCCACCTTGAGCTTGCTGATTGCTGTAGAAGTAGCCATCACAATGATTACAAGTGAAACCATTCCAGGAGAGAGTGCATATGCTACTTTTAGACCAGCATGAATTGCAAATAATAATTTCTTGTTTTACTTAGAAAAGGAAGAGGAGGAGGAGGAGGAAGGGGAAGAGGAAGTTGTTCAGGAGGAAAAAGAAAATGTTAAATTACATGCCCTGGTCTCCGTGTTCCAATTTATCATGAAACAAAGTTACATTTGTGCTCTGATAGCTATGATGGTAAGTACTGGCAACAAAAAAAATAATGCAGTTAATTTTACAAATAAATGTGTCTTTTCAGTGTTTTCCTGAAAGTAATCTCATTGATTGGTTTTCAGTAAGCGTTTGCATCAGGTTTAGAAAATATCGATATGGTGTCGGCATCATTTTGGGTCCTTTTTATGTTGTTAATGCAGAATTCCCAGGCCTGTTATAGGCCTATAAATAGGACAACACATTCTGGGTAAAACAGCACATTTCCAGGACTGGGAGGCGTTTTGTTGTCCGTTGAATGTTAGAAAACCATGGGAGCTCAGTTTGCTATTGATTGCAAAGCTTCTGCATAAGCAGGCTTGTCATACTTTTGCTCCACTCAGAAATTTGCCTGCAAAATTAAAGCATTTCATAGTGATATAGTAAATTTTAAAACTATAGTTCCTATTTCAGGTTGAAGCATGCATCCAGCTACTCTCTGAGAAGAAAAGATCTGTGAAGCCAGATTTCCTATATTGACACAGAAAGTTCTCAAGAAAATACAACTTCTTGCCTAGAAAGATTTTGGTGGTTTTTTTACTTACCGCCCTTATTTCTCCTTCTTATGTTGTTGCTTGCTTTTAAGCCGACTTGATGCAAATACCTTGAGCTGCACTGTAGTGAGTTTTCAGCATAATGATTAGATCTTTCTCTATATTCCCAGTGCAAGCTTTGGTTTTACTGTTTTGGAAAGGTTTCAACTGTGATGAAATTAACCATAAAGCTTCTTGGCCCAATTTTGCATTAAAAATGGTAAAACAAATTAGCTTGGCTGCTTCTTGTTTGCATGCTGTCCTTTAACAGGCAAAGTTTCTCAACTAAATAAAGCAGACTTCTTGTGCAGAATCTGGATCTGGCTTGATGCATTCTGAAACATTAGCAAGTAGTTGTTTGCATATTGGCACAATGCCCTTTTTTCCTATTTTTTTAAACTCACGGGCTTCATATGATCTACATTTCCTTTTTAATTAATTTCTAAGGTCCTATCTCTCAATATCAAAGGAGAAGATATATTTGAATAGTTTTCTTGTAGTTAATATCGAGACACTACTAGCTTTTTTCTTAGTGATATATCCCTATTTTATATGACCTGAATTTTTTTATGGTGTGATCTGATGTAAGTTCCACTTACACCATAGCCAAAGACAGCTCAGTGTAAGTTATTTTCTTATGTTGGGACAGAGAAGTAGAATATTAGTGTTTTTCACATATCCTGAAAGGATATCATTTCCAAAGGAGCAGAGCTGAACTAATTGAAATGTGCTTAATGTTTCATACTTTTCTATTTAAACTGAAAAGGAATCTAAAATGTTTTATTGAAAGTTATTCCACAGTTATACCAGCATATATATAGCTGAATTTAGTCCTAAGTCGATAACACAATGTCAAAAAAAAATGCTTAAAACCCCAATCCTTTTCCCCTACTGTTTAATAGAGAAGTTTTCAGTAACTGATTTCTGCAAGCTATATAAAACATTCTATAGTTGTGAGTATTTCAGGTAATCTAACATGGTTAGTGTAGACTAAATGTTCTTCAGATTAGGTGCGTGCAATGTGTGCATACCATAGCTTTCCATTTTAAATGGATTCCACAAAAGCTAGAATAGCATGGAGTTAGTGTAGTTTTGTAAGTCTATCAAAAGCCTTGAAAGTAGTAGCTATTGCTACTGCTACTATTGCAGATTTGCTGTCCCTACTCTGAATTCTTTGCTGCTAGTTTAGCAAGAAGATCTTGTGTGTGCAAAAGTTAGTCTGTATTTTCCATCTCTTTTCGTTCGGTGAAATGAGAAGCAATAAGACTGCTTACAGACCTTACCAAGGTGCAACTAATGCACAAAGCAGGGTTTGGCCTCAGCTGTGGACCTCTTAAGAATCCACTTTCTGCACGTTCTCCAAGGGGTTTATTGTAGCTGGCCCAGTAGCTGATTAATATGGGTGAGAGTCTCATGACAATGAAAATGTGGGCTAAGTAGAGAAGCGTAAGTTAAGTGTAACTGGAAATATGCATCAAGGTTGTTTCTGAATGCGTCAGTGAACTTTTTGCCCTCTTTCCTCCTTCCACAAGGCATGGAGTATCACGTATCACAGCTGGTTGACTTTTGTGTTACTGATCTGGTCTTGCACATTGTGGATGATTCGAGACCGAAGGAAATATGCCATGATCAGTTCACCATTCATGGTTTTCTATGGAAATTTGCTGCTAACATTGCAGTATATATGGAGTATTGAGCTCAAGAATGATGAGCTTCCTCAAGTATCCGGTTTTTTAGAAAGAAAGGATCCCGGGGAGTTGGCATCAAAGGTAGGTGTTACCAACAGCTGAGATTTATTTATGGAACCACAAAATATATTGTCATAAAAAATGTGAATCTCTTGGCATTTCTTTAAGAGTGAGTCCTCAGTGTTCAATATAACCATGTTCAGTAGCAGTTCTACAATAAAGGATAAGTAGTTAAAAAATAGTGTTTAGAAAATTGCTTCTTGCTTGTTAAGCTAATATCAAAGCAAAAGTTCCAGACATCTTTGTAGATTTTCATGACAATTCTGTATAAAATTCTTAGTGGATGGAAATTGCTGGCTTGTTTGATTTTATAAACTGGATGCAAAACTAGATATGATTTGATTTGTTAGATTAATACCCATGGGAAGTCAGGTCTGTCTCTGAATATGATGGCAACTGGAACAATGGTGTCATGGCAATTACTGGTACTTACTCACTCCCTTATGATTTTGCACAAGCAGCAGTACACACCTATGACAGAGCTTTAATTCATTATCCTTACACCCAAAACAGCATGAGTTGCAATCCATTTCAGGTCGGAAACAAGAGAATTTGTTGGCCTCAGTGCATGATAGATTTTTTTTCTTTGGTGTCTTGAAAGCACTACAAAATGCATTTTGTTTGACAGGTTTGCTTCAGGGGGAGGGGATGAGCGTAAATAGGAAGTTGTTTGCTAGAGCACACAAGAGGGGTGTCTCAGAGAGTGCATCTAGTTGGCACTGCTCCCTTTGCGCTAAGTGAATCACTTCCCCTGTGACTCCTAATTACCATTTAAGGTGATTCTGTAAGTGATTTTCCTTATTGGCAATGCCCTTTGGACAACCATTTCTGGGTCTTTAATGCGTTCGATAATTAGTGAGTGCTGTATTATTTCTCTCGTAAAGGTAGGGCTAGTTTAGTAAGACAGCTAAAGCTCAAGGGGTTCTGCAAGAGAAGTTCTACAGTTTCTCTCAATGACTTTGTAAATCTCTAAGGAGTTTTAACTGTCTGAATATGTCAGCCCCTTTGACATTGTTTTTTGTTAGCTATATCATCAAATATCTTATCTAAAACTAGCTGGTGTCAAGACAGGAAACTGTTGCGTATAAATGATGATTTGGCCACACCCATAAAATTAACAGAAGATGTCTGGTGGGTTTTTTTAGGCTGAATATAATACATTCTGTAAATTTCACAGAATCACAGAATGGTTGAGGTCAAAAGAGACTTCTGCAGGTCATCTGGTCCAATTCCTCTACTCAAGCAGGGCCATCTAGAGCTGATTGCCCTGGACCATGTGCGGATGGCTTTTGAATATCCCCAAGAATAGAGACTCCACAACCTCTCTGGGCAACCTGTGCCAGTGTTCAGTCACCCTCACAGTAAAAAAAGTGTTTCCCAATGTTTAGAGTCAACCTCCTATATTTCAGTTTGTGCCCATTGCTTCTTGTCGCATCACTGGGCATCACTGAAAAGAGCCTGGCTCCATCCTCTTTCCACCCTCCCTTCAGGTATTTATAGACATTAAATGAGATTCCACTTGAGCTTTCTCTTCTCCAGGCTGAACAGTCCCAGCTCTCTAGGAGAGAAGCGGCAGTCCCTTCATCTTCACAGACATTCAACTGGACTGTGTCCAATACATCCATGTGTCTTTTGTACTGGGGTACCAGAATGGGACACAGCACTCGAATTATGACCTTACCAGTTCTGAGTATTAAGGAAGCATCACCTCCCTCGATTTGCTGGCAACACTTCTTCTAATGCATCCCAGGATTAGGGATTACCCTTCTTTGCTGTAAGGGCACATTGCTGGCTCATTTTCAACTTGGTGTCCACCAGGACCCCCAGGCCTTTTCTGACAAACTACTCTCCAACTCATCGGCCCCAAGCATAAACTGGTTGTTCCTTCCCAGGTGCAGGACTTTGCACTTCCCCTTGTTGAACTGCATGATGTTCCTCTCAGCCCATTTTTCCAGCCTGTCAAGGTCCGTATGGATGGCAGCACAACCTTACGGTGTCTCAGCCACTCCTCCCAGTTTTGTATCATCAGCAGGCTTGGTGAGGGTACACTCTGCTCCGTCATCCCCCACTCATGCACCATTTATTGAAGATACTGAACAGGACTGGATCCAGTATTGACCCCTGGGGTGCGTCGCTAGTCATTGATCTCCAACTAGACTTTATGCCACTGATCACCACCCTCTGAGCGCAGCTGTTCAGCCAGTTTTCAGTCCACCTCATGGTCTGCTCATCCAGCCCATAGTTCACCAACTTGTCTATGAGGATCTTGTGGGAGACAGTGTCAAAAGCCTTCCCAAAGTCTAGATAGACAATATCCACTTCTCTCGTCTCATCTGCCAAGCCGGTCATTTCATCGTAGAAGTTTTCAAGCTGGTCAAGCATGTCTTCCCATTGATGAATCCACACTGACTATTCCTGATGATTTTCTCATCCTTCATGTGCCTGGAAATGGTTTCCAGGATTAGCTGCTCCATCACCATAGAATCATAGAATTGTTTGAATTGGAAGGGGTCTTTAAAGATCATCTAATCCAACCTGCCCTACCATAGGCAGGGACATCTTTCACTAGATCAGGTTTCTCAGAGCCCCGTCCAACTTGACCTTGGACACTTCCAATGATGGGGCATCCACAACTTCTCTAGGCAATCTGCTCCAGTGTCCCACCACCCTCACCTTCCCAGGGACTGAGGTGAGGTTGACCGGCCTGTATCCTCCATCTTGCCCTACTTGAAGATAGGGGTGACATTTGCTTTCCTCCAGTCTTCCAGCACTTCTCCCGGTCACCACAATCAACCAAAGATTATTGAGACTAGCCTCTACAATGACGTGAGCCAGCTCCCTCAGGACTCGTGGGTACATCGCATCAAGAACCATGGACTTACATATGCTCAGTTTGCTTAGGTATTCCCCAACCTGATCCTTTTCCACCAAGGGTGCGTCTTCCTTTCTTCAGACTTTTCCACAGTCTCTGGGACCTGTGATTCCTGAAGGCTGGTCATGCTAGCAAAGACTGAGGCAAAGAAGGCATTTGGTACCTCAGACTTTTCCATGTCCTGTGTCACCAAGGCCCTTGTCCCACTCAGCAGTGGGCCCACATTTTCCCTAGACTTCTTTTTTGTGCTTGTGTACTTAATAAAGCTCTTCATGTTGCTCTTGACATGCCTTGTCAGACTCAGCTTCAGGCCTTAGCTTTTCTAAGCATGTTTCTGCATGCTCGGCCAATGTCTCTATATTCCTCTCAGGTTACCTGGCTCATCATCCCCAGGCAGAGCCCATGCGTTCCAGCTGTTCCCTCAAGCAAATTGCAACTCCACCTCCACATCTTCCTGGCCCGTGCTTCCTAAAGAGCCTGTGTCTCTCCATTACAGCTATGCAAGCCATCACACCCTGTCTCTGTGTTCCCAACAAGATTATAGCCCTGCACAGATGTCTCTAACTCCTTGTGTTTATTCCCCATGCTGCATGCATTAGTGTACAGGCACTTCAGAGAGGCACCTGGCATGCTGATCTCTTTGTTTGTCAGCCCTGTCCATCAGTCCCTCTCAAGGCTGCTAGTAACTCTGTCCCTCCCCATTATTCCAAGTTTAAAGTCCTTTGAATAGAGCTTCAATTTAAAGAAAGATTGGATGCCGTATTCTGCAAAGAGAGGAAAACCGAAAAAAATGTACTGTAATTCCTTCTGCATGATTTTCTGCACCCTACGTGTGTGTTTCCTGGTCTGAAAAGTAAATAAAATGGATACTGTAAAAGGTGAACTAAAAGCATTTCTTTGATCTGCAACCCTTCAAGACTCTCCAGAGAGCCAGCTCTGGCTCTGGAAATGCCAAAGAGAACAAGGTGTAAATGCAGTGAGGAGACAGAGCTAGTCACTGCAAAACAAATCCCTGTTTTACAATATCAGTGGTTTGTGTTGCAAAAGGCAGAGGTCCAGTGGTTCTGGGGTGCCTTAAGAGGAGTGTGGCCAATAGGTCGAGGGAGGTCCTCCTTCTCCTCTACTCTGCCCTAGTGAGGCCCCATCTGGAGTACTGTGTCCAGTTCTGGGCTCCCCAGTTCAAGAAAGATGAGGAGCTACTGGAGAGAGTCCAGCGGAGGGCTACGAGGATGATGAGGGGACTGGAACATCTCTCCTATGAGGAAAGGCTGAGGGAGCTGGGCTTGTTCAGCCTGAAGAAGAGAAGGCTGAGAGGGGACCTTATAAATGCTTATAAATATCTGCAGGGTGGGTGTCAGGAGGATCAGGCCAGACTCTTTTCAGTGGTGCCCAGCGACAGGACAAGGGGCAATGGGCACAAACTGAAGCACAGGAAGTTCCGTCTGAACATGAGGAAGAACTTCTTCCTTCTGAAGGGTGACGGAGCACTGGAACAGGTTGCCCAGGGAGGTGGTGGAGTCTCCTTCTCTGGAGATATTCAAGATCCACCTGGACAAGGTCCTGTGCAGCCTGCTGTAGGTGACCCTGCTTTGGCAGGAGGGCTGGACTAGATGACCCACAGAGGTCCCTTCCAACCCCTAACATTCTGTGATTCTGTGATTCTGTATCTGGAGATGCTGTGACAATTCACACAGGCTGACAATCTTCTGCTGCAACTCAGTATTAGCCACAGAGTCAGTGAAAACAGCTGTCACTAGCCTGGGATCTCTCCTTTCCCACTTGAAGTACTTGAAGGTTAAATGAAAAACAGAAGAGGTCTTTACATTGTAATATTTGCCTTATCATTCTATTGTATGCAAAATGCTTGGCTTTTACTTGCTTCCTATTTGAGATTTTATTTTTCTACCTTATAAAGTAGTGAAATAACCTTGATCTGCGCCACTGAAATCAGTGGAACCTTTGCAGAATGTAACATAAAATCAAGTGTGTGATGAACACGCATCATGCTGTTTTCTGAATTTTAGCCATCTCAGTATTGCAAACTGTTGAATTTAGGTTTTTGCAAAACACAGAAATGCAGTCTTCATTAAAGAGATCTGTTTATTTTGAAGTATTCTGCTGTTATGGAATTATCATATCTTAATGCTCTTCAAAGGATTAAGAGCCATCTTAAATCTTGTAACTCCTCCAAATGCAAGGTGCGTTCAGTTGGCCATGTCTTTTTAACTTAAAGGCATCAAAGAAATGTTGGATTTTTGAATTAATTGTATTTATGCACCTGAAGTACCAAATCTCCTAAATCAAAAGACTTAAGATATATACCAAACCCTAATAGTGACAATAGCCTCACCTGCTTGTGCTTCTTCCCTGCAAAAAGGGAAAAATGAACAAAAATGGACAGATGGAAATTGTACCAATCAATATATAATGAGAAAATCCTTAAAGTTAAAGACAGGAGTTAAAAACTGAACAGAATGGGGGAGAATAGAACTGTATAGCTAAATACCTTTAAGAAAAGATGCAGAGTGAAAAGGTATTACTCAATGGAAAAGTGCAAATGAAATAAAGTTGTTTTCAATATAGAACATCTCCTGAATGACTTAACTTTCACTTTGACATGGATGCCATCATTACCATTTCTGATGGACAGAAAACAAAGACATGAAAAATTTATGAAAACATATGTTTGTATTAGCAGGATATAGGATATACAATTAGTTTGTTGGTTTTGTTTTGATTTTTGTTTGCAGATTCTTTTCACAATTACTTTCTGGCTACTGCTTAGGCAACACCTCACTGAACAGAAAGCACTTCGACTAAAAGAAGCTACTTTATCTGAGGTCAAAGTTGGAAGTGAAGAAAATGAAGAAAAAGGTAAAGCCACCTCCAATTTAGCCCTTCAGTGATGATAGAAGTTCCAGTTACTGCATTTCTGTAATGCTGAAAGCAATTAGCAAGATATCTGTTATTAGCTAAGAAAGATATTACAAAATCTATGTGCAACTGTCTCTCGGGATATAAAAAATAAAACACCTTTGAACTTCAGAAATGCAGATAAAATGAGAATTCTTTTTATTGAAAGACAATTGAAGTGACTCATTTGAGAAATGTCATCGAACATTCAAGTAATCAGTTTACTCCCGTATCCCGTATTCTAACCAGCAGATTAATTTCCATAGGAGTTTAACCACGGGAGAAGAGTTTACATAGGAAAAGTCAGTTGCTAAGTTCCTTGAAGGTTGTATTTGTAGATAAACACTTGTACAAAGCCAGAAGTTAAACTACTAATTTCAGTGGGAAAATAAGCATAGATATTTTCAGTGCAGGGGCTCATGCTATCAGAAGCATACCTGAGAGCAAAGTTTACTGCTACAGTTTCAGCTCATCTAACAGCTTGGTGACCTGTTCTCTCTTTAGCTACTGAGCTTATGTTCCCCTAAACCTTTCTTGCCCTTTTCTGTCTCTCTGGCTGCTGATCTGAAGAAATTCAACTCACTGAAATGGGAGAAAGCCAGCCCAGGAAGCAGTGATGTAGCTTCCTTCTTGATTAATTAAAATATTTGTCTAACTAAAACATATGATCAGTGTCAGGGCTGGACAGTGCAAGGATTTGCAAGGCAAGAGCAAGGAAAGAGTTTGAGAAGAGGGATGATGAGTGGGACAGAAAGAGTGGGCGAGCTCTTTGGTGGTGAAGGCTCGATATTGTTTTCAATGTGAAGAAGAGCATTACAGCTACGTGCTATGAGGTTGACAAACCCTGCTATCTGGATACTTGCTTATATGTAATTGCTGTTCGGGGGACACTTACCCTGCCCTCCATAAGCTTCACAAGGTTATTAGCTGGGGAATCCTGACCTCTTCATAGGGCAAAAGCAGATTGTCTTTTCTGCAGTGGCTCCGGTACAGCACAAGAATCTGGAAAAGCGGTAGTTTCTTTGAAAAACAGCAGTGTTAGTGCAGCATTTAAATTTTTTAAGGTTGTTTCGTTTTATGTTAATGTTTTCTCTTGGTTGTGGTTTTTGGTGGTAACCACAATATTCTCTAAAGGATGAAAATCAGTATGAGAAGTTCAAACTCCAGATGAGAGTTTAAACTTTAAACTCAAGATGAGAGGTTTCTGGTGGTGCTGGTGCTTTCTTTGTTTTCCAGCTTAAAAGGTTTCTTGCCTGGGAGTATAGGTAGTGTCATGGAAAGTGTTGTGACTGTTATCCATTATATAACCCTTAGGCTCTAATTTTCCAGTACAGCTGCCTGCATTTCGGACAAAGTGAAGATGGGTGTCTGCTAAGGACATATAGGTATGCACCGTATGGCTCCAGGAGTATATTAAGTTAAAATGCTTTCCCCTGCTCTGGAGGCATGTATGATACAGAAGTGCAGTCCCTTGTGAATACTGTGTTTTAGGTTTCTGTGTTGTGTGCAGAGATTTTGTTTCCTACCCATTTCAATTCTTACTAAAAGTCCCAAAACCAGACAGAGGCCAAATGTGACTCTGTGTTTGCAGAAGAGGAGTTGCAAGAGGGAGAAGTGGCAGAAGAACAGGAAGAGGAGAAGGAGGAGGTGGAGGAGGAGGAAGAGGATGATGAGGATGAACAGGATATTATGAAAGTCCTGGGGAAGCTGGTGATGGCTATGTTCATCAAGTACTGGATTTACGTCTGTGGGGGCATGTTCTTCTTTGTCAGCTTTGAGGGTAGAATTGTCATGTACAAAATCATCTATATGGTACTGTTCCTCTTCTGTGTGGCCCTCTATCAGGTAAGTGAGAACTGTGTTAACTAGATTTTGTCTTTGAATACAATGGTTCATACCTTTAACTTGGTAATAAAATAGCTCCAAACAGATTTCTTAGACAGTGTGTTTGTTCTTTAGTTAGATACACCACAATAAGATCATCTGAAGGAGTTAAGACTAATTCTCCTTTGGCTTTTGATTATAGTGACAGGCAAAGTGCACATAAATTAGATGCGTACAATACACACTTCTGCTTTGGGACTCCACCCCACATCACCACAAACTGTGCAACCTGTGTGGGAAAGTTCTGGGCCTGTGTGCAAAAAGTTCTGGGCCAGTTTTTGTGACGGCTGATGCGCACAGCTGCCACACCGCAGTGAGCGTGGAGCCCTGCTCTTCCTGGGCTTTCATCACCTAATGGTGATGAAACTGGGTGACTGAAGCTGTCCCTGGCCTTTATGTCTGTGGCCATGTTCCAACAGACATTTTTACACACAAGTCTGTACTGCAGTGCATGTGCATCAGGAGTGAAAACTGTATCTCAAAGAACTATGGCTGCTGTTGGGTAAGTGTTGTTTACTTCAGACCAGCTAGGAAAAACAGTATTCTTAGTCTTTGTTTTCCAGTACAGTGTTGTCAGTATTTTTGTCAGTGTCTTTGCCTTCAGCTTGTTTCAGCATCTTTAGTGTGTGATTCTCAGGTACACTATGAATGGTGGAGAAGGATTTTGAAATACTTTTGGATGTCAGTGGTTGTTTACACGATGTTGGTACTTATCTTCATCTACACATACCAGTTTGAATCATTCCCTGGGTTGTGGAAGAACATGACGGGCCTGGATGAAAACAAGTAAGCATTTCCATTTAATTTAATTTTTTTCTTTGGACTTCTGAGTTCAGTGTGGTGGAAGGGTCTGAGAGCACTCTTCCTTCTTGTGAGGGAAAAACATCATGAGACCATCCCCAGGCATAGCTGACTTTGAGCGCTCAGCTGTGAAGCCGTAGATTTATTGGTGTAACAATAGAAATCAGCAAGAACAAGAGAGGGGCTCCAAGAATCATATTTCCTCCCATCTGCTGCCAAGGCCTTGGCACCGCTCCTGTTCCCAATACAGTGCCAATACTTCTCTCTACCTCTTTGACCATAGGAGCAAGATCCAAGGAGAGAGTAAGGGTAGATTTGCAGGATGTCTGGAGCTGATGAAGGTGGGCCTCATGATGTGTTGGGCATTTTTCAACAGGGGCTTATGCAAGAAAGTATATGCAATGTGAGTGGAGAGACAACTCCAGTCTGTCTGTCAGAGACAACTCATCAGGTTGAAGAGATCTATGGCGGGTTTGATTAATTTAGATCTGTACGTTTACAGTATCGCTCTACATTACTGAGTCCAAATGCAAGATATTTGCATCATGAAACTTGCTGGCTTAGAAGAATCTAAAGAACTAAAACCACATAACAAGTACCAGCCTCTTATTTCCCATTGCAAATGATTAGTAATAATGTCTCATGGCAAGGAAAAGATTTTGGTGTGAAAAGGTGACTTAGTGGCTTATCTTTTTTTCCAGACTAGCGGACCTTGGCTTAAAAAAGTTTTCTGTGGCTGAGCTATTCACACGCATCTTTATCCCTACCTCCTTCCTACTGGCGTGTATCTTACACCTTCACTATTTCCATGACCGATTTCTCCAGCTCACTGATTTAAAAGCTGTAACCAGCAAACAGGACAACACTATCTACAGGTAAAGAAACAAAGTAAATGGAGCTATTCATTACCTGTATGAAAATGATGTTTCTGACTGTCTTGTAATGCTTACTTTTCATTAGGTGTTATTTGCCTTTGCTATGACTACCCCGTTTAAAAAGAAGGGAGAAAAAATAATCAACACCCCTTAGTATCCAGCACCCCGCTAAACAAACCACAACCAAAGTATCTGTCTTCCCCCACTTTCCCCTACACATGAAAGTTTTTCATTTTGGGGCACATTTTCAAAGGTACTGATAATATTTATTTATTTATTTATCTCATTGTCTTTGACCTTTAATGGGAGTTAGATATTTAATTGCTATGTGTGCCTTTTTGTAAGCCCTGTCAATAATAGAAAAGATGGCTTTTAATTTGGGTCATTTCTGTTTTTCAGTGTACATTTTGAGGGCCAAATGAAGGCTGGGAGATCTTTGGCAAATACCACGTTTGCATTGGACAATTAGGTCTTTTTGTAAAGTTAAACTTCAGAAATGGAAAAATCCCAGACCTATGGTCACTCTTTAAATTACTGACCCTTGGCTATGCTAGCTCTTTGAGACATTCGGTGATCTCATCAAGAAGTTTATTATGATTTTTTCATTATTCTGGGACCTCATTTTTCCTGTGATTATTTCATCCATATTCTCCTGCATAAAAACATATCTGGCCTAGCATCCTGCTCCAGGAGTATAAGAGAGAGAAATGGTTTCATAGTACAGTGTCATATTATGCAATGACATTTACTCTAATTCTTCGAAGCCAATTCATTTAGACAGTATTTTTAGGGTGTTTACCTGTCCACTGATAAGTATAACTCAGCTGCACTTCTATAAATGGGGACGAGCTGCATAACATCAGGTACACCACAGTGTGTTGTAGAATAATGACACTTTATCTTGAGAGAGATTTCTGCTCTAAGACTTGCTAGATTTACAAAAGCATTTCAGATATTTTTCATGCTTTCAATTTGACATGAAGCAACTTTACAGTGTATGGTACAAGTATGTTTGTGTTTCCTATCAGCAGTGCATGTGAATAAGCTCTACTTTCATAGAATGCTTCTGGTTTCTCTGTTTAAATAAGTTGCCAAAACCAGAACAAATCAAACTTGATAAGATTTCCTAAGAATGTTGTAATTTTTTTTAACTTGCCTTTTTAAATGACTGTTTGCATAATACTTTTTCCTTTTGCTTTTCTTGAATTACTAAATCTGATGATAGATTCAAGGACCCTTTGAAATGGGCTGTGAGCAAACTTTCTTTGCCCATAGCAAACTTTTTGTGCAGCAGCCGTGCACGTTAACATCTCTGAACTGGGCAGCCAAGCCCTGAAACCAAAGCCCAGACAAGTGTCTGAGCTGAAACAGGGGTTGTTTCTGGGCTGCGGCATTTGGGGAAGGCACTACAGTCTGCCGTAACCACGCAATACTTTGCGCTTGTGCTGAGTAGCATACAAACAGCTTCAACCTCCCTCCTACTGTGATCCAATAGGCACAAAACGGAAAAAAAAAAAAACAACCCAAGGCACTCCCAGGATTTAGGTGGGTTCATGGTGCAGTACACTGCCTGTGAAAGCATTACTGGCAAATCCTTCTGTTATATGTGAAAGATACCAAACTATTAGCTACAGCTCTCCAAATGCTGGCATGAACAGAATGACTGTGACTAAAGTCACATTATTCTTGGAGGATGGAACCATTGAAAGTAAAGACACAAAATGTTTTCAGTGTCCTGTTGAGAGAAAAAAAAAAAATTAAAGAGAAAAGTAGTATCAGAGAAGAAAGTTGTAGGATGCAAATTTAGTCAGTAGTCAGTGACATTTTTACCAGGAGTAATTTTCCTGGAGATAGGGTGCTGAAAGTAGACATTTGTTGTCGAACCAGGCTTTTTACTGAAGCAATGAGGCAGGTAAAGAGGATTGTGTGATATCATTAGCTTTTTTGCCTTGCTACTTTATTGCTGGTTTTTGAAGTCTAAAAGTGTCCTAGATTGTGATGAGCTGTCAGATAAGTAGCTAGGTATTTTTAACTCTTAAATGTGGTGTACCTGCTACACTTGCCATTTTGCAGTATTTCAAAATCACAGTTATCACATATATTGTTTGTTTCTCCTCAGAAATTTTCACAAGTGTGTCCAATACCCAAATCATAACACTTTTTCTGGTTTGTATTACCATTAGCAATGCTTCACATAGGAAGATCCAGTTGTTTGCTTCCCTCTTGGTGCAATAAATCAGTACTGAGCATCAGCTGACTTTATAGTTCAAAGCTTCAGGATGAGAGCTCAGTTGATGTTTGTATTGGTAATGCACAAAGCTGGATGAGAACTAGCACAACAACCAGCTCCAGCTTAACAGTAATGCTAGCAGTAGAAAGAAGTTGCAGGGACAACTAAAACGCAGATTAAAGACTCGTATATATATGTATAATTTTCTTACAAGGCCACAAAACTTCATTTTCCCTTTTGCTTTGAAAACACTAGCATTCACTCAGCAGCTAGTTTACCTTTCAAAACTGCTTCTGTGCTGATTCTTTTGCAACAAACAAAACATTTTAAATAAAGAAACTGAACCTCAATTTTGAGTAAGCAGACAGATCTCGATCCTTACAATAGCGAACTTGTTAAAACAACCACTGCAGGTGAGAGCTAGTCTTGAAAGTAATAGGCAAAGCAGCTTCAGTTCTTCCATCTGTCCCTGAACTGCTTTGTATGATTATGGTGTCATGTTAGTATCTAACTGAAGAGTCCTGTTAAAATTTTCAAGACTGTTGATGTATTAAGATGCTGCTTCACATGAACAAAGTCTGCAGAGTGAGTTGAAGAGTAAGGCTCTGCCAGCTGCAAATAGAGTGGACAGGAACTGGCACACTGGAGCTGGCAGAGTGAGGTACTTCTCACTATTTATAAAGGTCAATTTTACATCTGCAAGAGAAATAAAAATCCTCTGATTAGGACTTCCCAAGTCCATTTACTTGCTGCAGCATGAATTATGATACGGCAGAGATAAAGGCTGTGAGACAGATAGTTTCTGTGGCATGATGCTCCATTATAATCACCTTTAAATAAAAAAAGAAGCAAAGTAGCTATTTTTAAAAATTTGGAGAATATTCTGTGGCTTACTTGAGATAAAGCAGTAGAGGCTGGTCTCATATTTTGGGGTCTATGAAAACAACCTGCAGTTTTAACTGAAGTTGCATAAGGTCTAAATGTCCAAGTATTGCATTTATAAGCTTCCTAGACTTTTCACTGCACAGTGTATGTTATGCTTTCAGACTGTGCTTTGTTTATGACAATGTGTCTCTCTTGATAGACAGGAAAGTGCATTCATTCCTATTTAACAGTTTCCTTTTCTCTCTCTCTAATTCATTTCCCATTTTCATCTCATGCATTCTTGTGCTTTCATTTCCCACCTCATAGCCATGCCAAAGTCAATGGCCGTGTCTATCTAATAATTAATAGGTGGGTACTTCAATTCTTCCTTTCCTTTAAAAGAAATGTACCTTAACTTTTTTTGTTACTTCTTAATTGCCTGAAAACAAAGTATGTTCTTGCTGCACAAAACTGTGAAATAAGCAAAGAGAGAATGTTGTTCAGGTATTGTAATCTCCTAAAACTGGTGAAGCTCTCCTGTGTATGTATACTTTGTGAATTCATCTTTCAGCTGGGAATTCTTCTCTTAAACTTTGCCCGTTCCTCAATACAGGAGTAATTGGTGCTATTTGTAATTGGCTGCAGACAACAGACTTGGTTGAGGAGGCTCGTTTATCTACCCTTTTTCTGTGCATGGAAAGATGCATGCTTGCATGTGCACAAAGACACACAGACACAAAGACGCACGTCCTTGTCTTTCTTACAACCACCTAAAAAAAAAAATAGAGTGAAAAATTGAGGTCAATTAAATATGCAGTATTTATTATGAGTTTGCATAGACTGAGATTTCCTGATTAAGAAACAGAAATGGAACATGCACTACACTGAAACCACTGCATGCTAAGGTTGTTAATTCATAGGCTGAGTTGGGTGCTGCAGGATCCAAACTACAGAAGCCCATATTGCCATCATCGTCATCCCTTTATAAATGGCATCTTGAAAACAGTTCCATAAGGTAGATCTCTGTCAAAATATTTGATTGCAGTAAAAGTGGGCTTTTGTTTAATAAGCTCCAAGATTAGAAGGACTTCTGTGTTTGTTTTCACTACTGAATATGAACAGAAAAGCTGAGAAAATCCCTTGTTTAGACATTTGTGACTACCTGCTCTGACAAGAAGTTGTTTTACGTGTCACGTTTATGCTCCTTCTTCAAATGTCATCATGTAGTTTAGGCCAGGGTTCTTAAAAGTTCCCCAGAGCTGGAAACCCAGTCTGTAGGAATCCTGTGTGTCAGGGAGCAGTGAGGGCAGGCATGACGAGAGCCAAGGGGCACAGCCAGGAGGCAAGGCTGGCCTTTCACCCACAGGGAATCAGGAACGGGAACCGGCAAATGAGGGTGAGGATCAGATCTGGAGACAGTAACAAGGATCAGTCACAACCTGGGGAGCTCCCAGCAAGTCCACAGGGATGATCCAGATGAGAGGTGAAGGCATGGAGCCAGTCTGTGTGTCAGACATAGAGTCAGGGAGGGGTGGGAGCAGGCGCAGGCATAGCTCTGATCCAGCCACCGTGTAGGGGCAAGAGCCTCAGCGTGAAAGCAGCTCCGAAAGGAAGCAGAGGGACCACCTGCGCTGAAGCTTGTCCACTCATTCCAGCACATACCATCCAGCTGGCCTTGGATGCAGGCAGCAAAACCCCCTGCAAGGTCAGGGAAGGCGCTCAGGGTCCTGCCAATAAAGGTGTGGCATTGTGTGCTCAGTTTGAGTCTTGCATGCTGAATATTCAGGAGATGGGTCACTAATGTTCTGCAGAGCAGAAAGCTCTCTGGTTTTAAGGCTGTGCATGATAGATACTTGAGAATTTGTTTTGGGACAGAAAGTTTCAAGCAATTTACAAACTGATGGCAAAAAACAATCAAAGGCATAAGATGCTTCATCCAGTAAGTTGTTATTAATCTTCTGCTCTAGCAAATTACAAATAGATGAAAGTACTAGGAGTCCAGCAAGGACCTGGGGCACATACCTGATTTTAGCACCTCTCAAATTGAATTTGTTCTTAAAACTAGATCTACTAGTATACTTCTCATTACTGAAACCCTATTTAATTAAATTCAGGGTAAGAAATGCTCTCAGTTAAAAGCATTAGTGGCTGTACCATCAGGGCTTGTTGTCTGTGTTATTAGTTATTTCTCTTCCTAAGTATCAGACACAATACCTATGTGTTTCTTCTCATAATTTCCCACCAATATATGTTTTTCAACTTGAAGTTACACCTGACTAACTGTGAAGCCTGTATGGGTAGCTTGTCTTAGATATTCTAAACTAGTGCAGTTTTCATATCCTAATACCTCAGTGTAGTCTGTTACATGAGATCATGTGATCTTGTAGTGAAAAAAAAAATTAGAAAAGAGGAAGATTGACCCTAGCAATAAATGAGGAGGTCTGGGAAGAAAGATTCCAAGTAGACTAACTTTTTGAATAGTGGGAAGGGATTTTTATCAGGTCTTGTATGTCCTAAGCACATGGCGCTGTGCTCAAGCCTACTGATGTCAGTAGAACTAAGCACCAGCATACTGAAAACTAAGCTCATACTCAGGCTTTATCAGGGGTGTATGTTGCATGTACCTGTCTTTATAACCCCATCACCTTCTGGATCTCCTGGATATGAATGGGGGTTATATGAATAAGAGAAAGATGAGTCCTCTCATAGAAAATCCTTACTGGGTTACTGTGTTTCTGTGCAGTTTACACTGAGGTAAGTCATTAAGTCCTTGATTTACACCAGTGTGAATGTAGATTTTTCCATTATAAAAGTCGGTTGGGAAGATAGCTCGTTAAAATCAATGCTATTACATGTGTGCAAAATCTGTCTGACTATATGGATACTTTCATTTTTTGAGGCATTGCCTTTTAAATGGTCTCTGAAGATTTATAGTAACCGAAGATCTGCTTAACATTTGAACTGAACTCAGAATTCATTCTCTCTTCTTTAATGACCGCTCTGTTGGTACACGATTACAGTTTTAGGTAGATATGCAAAGTTACTTTATGTCATTTCAGGGAATATTATTGTTTAGTCATTTTACAGAGATTTGACTATCCTGTTAGTATGTATGCTAGCTTAAATATGAAAATAAAGTATATGGGAGAAAAAGCTTTATTTTCAATAGCCAAAGCTTGTTGTTTGCTTGTTATATTGTTGAGTATAAGAGATTTTCAGATTATTGGTCACTCAGGTTCATAGCCTGATCCATGATGACGGATTTTAGAAATTGTTGTCATGCATGTATTTATTCGGTGAAATCATTCGGTGCTTGACTGTCTTGTTAAACTTCTGCTTTCGAGCTGCCTTTTCTGCTTCTTGGTAATTGGTATATTACTGCTTCAGGATTGCTTAGTTCTGTAGCTTTTCCCTCATTCGAGCCACCAAAGTTTCCATCCTTAAGAAACTGCAGCTCCCAAATACTGGCAAAATAATTCTGCTTGTTTGACTTTGCTTAGCCTATGCTCTTATTTTTTAATGATCAGGTGGTTAAATCCAGATATTTAGTTTTGTGAACTGTAAAAATCCTAGTTAAAACTGGCAGAATTTCCTGTCTAAATGGTAATATGCCAGAATTTCATATCATGAAAAATAAAGCCCTGAGATAATACTGTAGCGTATTAAAGGTACTTGCAGTAGTCCAGGAAGAGTCTAACAGGTGCTTGAAAGTAGTGACTGAGTGTGGTAAGTACAGTAGCACAGCTGAAAATTTAGTGAATTGATCATGTAGATATGCACTTGCCAAAGGGAGACTTTATTGCAAGAAATCATATTCAAAGGGACTATTTACAGAGTAAACACTGTGCTCAGCAAAGCACATAGTATCAGGGAGTTAGGGAAAGTGGGTTTTCTGCAAATATTGGAGGTGAGTCCCAGCAGCACAGCTCAGGAGTGAGGGGAAGAAAATATCTGAAGCCATAAGAGAGTGTATCTTTTCTCAATAAAGAAAAGTTATATGCTGAATAGATCTCATAAAAATGGTGCCATGGCAACAGAGAAATACCATTTCCATGTATCTCAGTTTTGGTAGTCTGAAAATTACTAACAGATTTAGTAAGAGACAGGTACAAATATAAGCAGACTTCTCTGTGGATGCAGAAAAGAGAGAGAATGAATGGCAATATCGAAGACAGACATGATAAAATATACTGAAGCCACAGCCATGGAATCTTTGCTTTCATTTGTTCCCAAGCCTATCACTGGAAGAATACTTGCAAATTCCTTGGCTTTCCAGCTGCACTTTTGAATTGGAAGAAGGTGGAAATGCATTTACAGTAATTAGTCAGATACTTGTGATGATTCAGCTGCATTACTGACAGCATGGTACAGCACTGACCATGTCTAGCACTGGTGTAAATAGGTTACCCCTTTCCATCTGTGCTGCAAATCCATGTTTCTTTTGTAGAAGCACCCTGTGAATGTCATGATGGCATGCTCTTGGCATCAGAAGGCTTCTGCAGATGGAGTAGGAGAATGCTTTATGACTTGTGACGTAGCATGACGTATTTGTCAGTGACCTTCTTCTGTAACCCCTCTGTTCTCATCTCCCTTTTTCTTTCTGTTCCAATTACTTTGAGCAGCCTCAAGAAAAAAATACCAAACCACCAAAATGAGTAAGTCCCCTATGAAGTCATGAAATGTTTCCTCTTAAACAATGTCATTTCATGCTTCTACATCTTAAACTCTGACCATTTTCTCCAGTGGGGAAAATGTCAAGTTTAAGTGTCAATGCCACTCATTACTAACTAACCATTAGTATCTGAGTGAGAAGTAGTTACTAATACATTCCAACTCAATTTGCAGTGCGTGTTTGGAGAAAGTACCAGAATCATTAACTTTTCCACTTCTAAGGCATTTTCCATTAATGGTTTATTTTTTCTAATTATACATCTTGAAAAAGAGAAAGACTATGATGTCATTACTGCTCAGTTTGTTGACATGCTACTATTTACCAACAGACTGGTACACCAAGATGGAAGCCTGCCGGACATAACTATGATGAATTTAACAGCCAGCAGAGAAAAGGAAGAGGATAAAATGCTGGAAGAGGCTGGTGAGAAAAGAATGGAAGAGCCAGAGGGGGAGGGAGGGAAAGGGAGGGTCGAAAAAGGAAAAGAAGAAGAAAAGGAAGATGAAGACAAAGAGGATGACGATGATGAAGACAATGAATCAGAGGAAGAAGAAACTACAGGTAAGCTCTGCGGATTGCACATTTTGCCTTCCTCAGCCTTAGTTAACTGTGGCGACAGATGGTTCATTCTTGATCATCCCTGCTCACTTCAATCATCATGTTTTCCTTCTAATTTTACATAGAGTCTTTGACAAAAGAGCCTGAACTGAGCAGATGGCTATTTGTCAATTATTCAACAGGCTACAGTCTCTTCTAGGGAAAAATCATACGATTTCTGTAGGATGCTGAGAGGATGAAAACAAAAAAAAAAAACATTTCTTTCTTCAGGAGAGAACTCTTCTAGGTGGTCTGAGTTGGATTAATAGGAGATTACCCCAAATCCTAAGAACTCCTCTAGAGTCAAATCTCTTTGTAATAAAGAAAATACGCATACATATTTAATATCTGATACTGTATGCTTTCAAGACACTCCACTCCAGAAGTCCCAATGGCTTTGCTTCATTATTCATGTACATATTAGTGTCATATTTTTCACTTCTGAATATGGAATGCGTAATTGATGCCAGATGAACATAAAAATGCTTAAGAGCAGATATGGGTAAGGCTGATGCTGTCATCCTTGATATTACTAGGATGAACTCCTAACATGAATTATTTCTGTTATTCAGTTTGGAGTATGAGCCATGAGTGAAAACCAAGGAAGGGCATTTAACACCCAAGGAAGCTGTATTGTTTGGAAACGGCCCTACCACAGATTTAGTTGCTTGTGCCAATATTCACAGGACTGTGACACATAAATAGGGACAGCATCTTTGTCAAGGCAAAACGGCAGCACATCTGGCTTAGCTGTCCCAGGGAAGCTGAGCTGAAACTATTTACCTTTCCTGGCTGGGATGTCTTCTGTCACAGAGATGTTCATGGGCTATGGGAACCTTTCTTGACCAGCTCTCATGTGGTCTACGAGGGGTGATGAGTTTGTTGCACTCTGGGCATCCCCAGCTGAAAGGGCTTGGGGACAGCTGGTGGAGGCTACCCTGTGCAGCGACACATGCAAGCAGGGACTTGGCAATAGCACGAAGTGCTGCTTGCTATGTGTGATCCATCTTTAAGCTGTACATGCATTTATTTCTAATAAAGAGTTATATCATTTTATTTAGCCATGTGGCTGGAGTTTTACATTATTTTAACATGTTCACATGTGCAGACTTTATTACACAATGATATAAAATTTTTCAGTGGATGCAGTCATGACTATATTTTATCCCCTGTGCATGTAGTGCCTGGATATGCTAGACGGAGCTCACTACAGTAGCCTATCCGCCTGCTCCGCTTAAGTAACACTGTCTGGATGTACCTTGCGTGATGTCAACACTGCAAATGAAAATAAATGCAATGAAAAAATGAGTGAGAACATTTAATTCTATAAAGACTTTCCTTAAACACACTCATTGTGCCTATAAAAGTACACATGTAGGATTAGAGTGCTATAGCTTAATTAATTTTTCAAGTATAATTATATACTCATGGAATTTACATCAGCATTCTTATTAGGATTTTCTAAGTTGTGGTTGGAGAAAAAAAGGCAGAAGAGAAAAGAAATTGAGTTTGGTTGTCAGGTATTCAAAAAATCTGCTTTTTCACACAAGTGTGCATGTGTTCTTCACACAAATATGCACAAAATAACCATCTTGGTTTGTTTTATATATAAAATAACCAGAGAAATTATAATAGTTACATACAGAAGCTGATAAATCCTTTGGAATTTTACCAGCTTAGACAGTGATGTGTTTTAGTGTCAATTGCAAATATTTCCATCTCTGATATTAACTGTAAGAATGTTCTCTTCTCACAGCATAAAAAATTTTTCCTAATCTCCAAACTGCTTCTGAAACCCCTAATACAGTGTGAAGACTTTGTACTGATATATACCAGCCTAGTGAAACAGTTTTATAGCCAACTCACAAGCAAAGACAGCACTTAGAGGGCACTGTTCAGCATATGTATTGTCATATATACTCATATGTAATAGAAGTTGACACATACTTGCTCACCGGGGTATTATTTGGGAGGATGATTTTTTAGCAAAATACTGTCTGCGAAGGGATACTTTCATCCAACTTCAGGATCTTAACTTGCCAAAGCTCCCTTTTCAACTGAGAGAAATATTCAACTGGACTACAGTTTGCCTTGCCAGAGATCTGTCCTGGGGTGGCACAAGTCACACTCTACGAGGGTGTGCTGTTTGCCAGACAGTTTAGATAACTCTGACATATGAAGACGTCTGTAGTATAATTGTCTAAACCCATGTGACAAGAGTCATACTCACAGTGTACATGGATCTCTCTTCCACGCTGGCTGAAAAGCATTCTGAATAGCACTAGTCTATGCTTTCTGAAAACCGACTGGGTCCATAGCTTCCAAACGTCAACAAAATTCAATTCTTTCTGAGCTGGCTAAGGCCCAGGGCTGGAGCATCTCAGATCTAGTCCCTGGATGAGTGACGTGCGGAAAGCAGACTCCACAATCTGTAAGACTGTAAAGTAGGTATGTTTATTTGGCGCCGGGCAGCACAGGGGGTAGTCCCACCAAAGTCGTGTGCACCGAGCAGCAACATGTCTCTTCAATTTATACAATCAAATATTACATATACATTAGATTTCCCAATACACCTATAAATATGCATCTGTCCTCATTGCATATCAAAATCAGTTCCGAGAAATAATTTCCATATTATAATTAATTCCAAGAAGTAATTTCCATAGACTCCTCCCAGCTGCGCTTGCGCAGTGCCTCCTGGTGGTGGTCGTCGGGGGTCCCAAGATGAAGGCCCATCCTCTTCATCACAGCGTCCGCTGATTGACCTTTGTTTCTGCACGAACTCAGTTCTCTCCTGGCTCTCATCCATACAGCAGGGTCGGTCTTGACCGGTTCTAGGCAACTCCCAGCCCCTATCAGGAACTAACCCCTTTGTATGGAGATGCAAGACTCTCTGCTTCAGTTAATTTAGACAATAGATAAGCACTATCAGTTTTTTAAATGCACAGCAACTATTAGGTAATGCAACTTCTATTAAAATCCCTTTTAACCCCTTCCTTCATGAGATCCCTAAGTTTAGGTCCAAAGATACTGGAGGAAAATGGAGCCCAAGATGGGCTCTGCTAGAGAGGAGTAAAAGCAGAATTGGCAAGGAAAGCCACTACCACCAATTTTGAAGTGGGGAATCCTTTCAGTGAATGTGGGTCAGAAGGAACAGCATCACAGCTAAGTGGGCCTCAACTCCATTTTGTCCTAGTTAACCACTGAGCCATACCTTTGACCTCCTTCTTGTCTTACTCAGAGGCCTAGAAGAGAAGAAGTAGAAAGCTCATTGTTGTCTAGTGGACCGTTCCTTTTTACAGAGACCTTCTGTTTTTCTCCTCCCAATGGTTCTGCTTGAACGTCTCTGCAGACTTAAGGAACAAGTGGCATCTGGTGATCGACCGCCTTACAGTGCTGTTTTTGAAATTCCTGGAGTATTTTCATAAGATGCAAGTCTTTGTGTGGTGGCTGTTGGAGCTGCACATCATCAAAATCGTTTCCTCTTACATCATCTGGGTCACAGTGAAAGAGGCAAGTAAACACCCACCGTCAAAATCTTACCTGTGGTGGAGGCTTGTCAGCATCTGCTGTGCAGTGGCGCACCCAAGTGTAGGGATATGCCTTCCTCATGTCAGACCTCACTGAAATTGTGGGATCCAGCTGGGCTTGTCAGCTGCTGGGACCTGCCTTGACATTTTCTCCCGCGGTGATATTCTGTCTGCCTAGATATTCTCAGCCCCGCGCTATTCTCCAGATATTAAGGTTTTATTAGTCTAATTCTTTGGACTCAAGAGATGTAATCCCTCTCCTGCTCAAGCTGGCTGTGGGCAACATCCAGGGATAGAGGGTGTAGACCAGGGTTGGGAAGGAACATCTAGGAGAATTGCTTAAACTGGGTCTGGTGCTGAAGAAACAGGAACATGGAACTACGCCTAAAGAAAAAGGGAGTAACACCTTTAACTGTGCCTTTGGTGTGGGCAGTGTGAGTTCTCTACCTGACATAGCCATTCCTTGAACAGTGTAGTAGGACAGGATTCACTAAAAAAACAAAATAAAACATCCTTTTTCTCACATCTTCTGGGGGGAAAAAGTTCAAAAGGGTGAAGGCAGGTTCCACAGACACGCGGATCTGTATCACCTCTTCTTTGTTTCATGTCTACTAAAGCCACAGAACCAGCATGTGGTCCTTCAGATTTCCTGTCTGTTTGTAGGGTGGGTATGCAGTTTTGTGGGTCTAATAGTGTTAATATTATGTAGGAGATAGTGTTCTTCCTAAACCGACTATTAAGTTTTTCATTCTTCACTTACCACTTAGTGTCTGTGTCATTGTGAATATTGTAAATTTTTTTTCTGTATTTTTCTCACAGTTCCTCTATGTCCCTTTCTTTTGAATGATTTTTTTTAAAATTACTGTGGAAAAGGTCAGACTCTCAGTTCTCTTGCTACTCCATGTAATTTCCATCCTGTTTTTGTGTTTTCAGGTGTCTCTGTTTAACTTTGTGTTTTTAATTGCCTGGGCTCTTGCTTTGCCATATGCTCAGTTTCGCCCATTGGCATCAAGTATCTGCACTGTTTGGACATGTGTGATTATTGTCTGCAAAATGTTGTACCAGCTCACATCTATTGATCCCAGCACTTTTTCCAGTAACTGTACATTGGTGAGTACAAGTGCATATTACAAAGGTTTGACTGCTGCCTTCTTCAATGAAGAAGAGCAAAAGGAAGCATGTCAAGCACTGAAGACTACCGTTCACCTGATATTATTGTTGATTAACATTCCCTCCCCAAGCAGCCTTAAACAAATATTTTATAAACTGTTGCATTTTCTTTTTAGCCAGGAGAGAATGAAACTAAGGTCAATTTAGAAGAACTCAAAACCTCAGTCCTCTACAGTGGGCCAGTTGATCCTGCAGAGTGGGTTGGATTGAGGAAGTCTTATCCCCTGCTTGTATACTTAAGGGTAACTTCTTTAATTATTAGTATTGAGATAATTTCTTGTTTATGATGAAATTAACAAAGTCTTTGAAATAAATCATCAGCCACACAAAAAAAATGTCATGCAAGCCGTTGATAATAGGGAAAGTACAGACGGTAAGAGACAGCAGACAGCCATATCTGTTACACAGGACATTTCCAGAAGGGATTCAATACCAATTAAGATAAGCTGCATGTAGAAGTGTGGCTTTCTGACTCCACCATCTGTTAAAAGCACTCTAAGAAATGTGGTGTTTAAAAACTCTAAGTAATTAAGAGGTGCATAGCTTTCAGGTACCAAAGGACTGATGGGTCTAATTGGAGGAACTGGCTTGAATGACAGTATATGCTATAAGCAGTTAATTTTTTAAAGTGCTTATTCCTTAGCTACAGCTTAGAAAATATAATGAGTTAAGGGAATAATTCATTCAGACAGTAGTAAACAGATGTCTTTTGGTTTTCTTCTTGTTTTTGGCTGATGCCTGTGAGCAATATTTTATTATTCCTATCTTGATTAAAAAACCCTGCTTACAATAAAAAATGTGCCAACTGCTGGGGAAAACCTTACATGTCTCTTCTTAATTTCAAGAGTATCCAAAATTTTGTATACACAGTTCAAGGTTGTCAGAAATTTCTTGACTGAACAACAGCAAGTTTTGATCTAACTAGATTTATTCTGCATTTCTTCCCTGAGAGCTTACCTCTGTGTGCCCTGTTTGTGCAAGAAAGACCTGCCAAGCTCTGGTGGTCAAAATACCAGGCCCTGGAAGTGCCTCTGCCTCTCATTCACCTAGCCATACACTTCCCACAGTTAATAATATATGTTGGAAAGAGCAATTACTGACCCATGAGCTCTGCATGGAGGGTGAATTGCCTGGTGGTGTCTGGCTTGATGCTAGAAGCTTTACAGCTATAAATAGGTAATACTTTGGGATTAGAAGTTATTCTAGAAGGGTTTTCATTAAGGTAGCAAATAAAATTCCTCTACACAGAAGGTCGCAAGCTTCAAGTCTTGGTGTGCTTCTGTTATGCCCCTTTAATAACAGACATTCAAAATGTCTGCAGTGTTGAAGTGAGGAGCCTGTCTATGACGGAGTGTGTAAAACTCTCTCCAACAAGAACAGGAAGCCCAGGGACAGCAAGCAAAAATAACTGCTTGGCAAAAAACACCCAAAACCTAAACCGAGAAAAACGGTGTCACCTGTCTCAGGCCATTTTTGTCACAAATATTTCCCAGTGAATCAAGATCTAGAGATTGCTTCTTCAGCTTCAGATACCGCTTCCTTGAGGGACTTTCTCCGAGCAGGTCTTTTTAACCAACTTTTGGAGTCAGTTAAGACGTCTCTTCCATTGAGCATAGGACAGATCTCCCTCCCGAGAGAAAAAAAACTCACTTCAGAGCTGCTCAAGACTGCATCTGAGTCAGTCTGGCTTTGGGACAGAAGGAGCTGTGCCTGAGTGAAGACTGGCAGATAGACTGTTTATCTAAAAGAGTATCCAGGATATATTTGCGCTACCCAGCATCCTTGCGGTTTTAGCAAGTTAGTGCTTGCCAGCTGAATTCCTGCAGATGGCTTTGTGTATGCTTGTATGCTCTATCTCCTGCAAAGCAAAGCATGGTATCTTAAGAGAAGCTGTAAAACATGAGAGGGCCCATGGATGGGTCAATGCATTTCCCTCCCCTTCTTTTCCACGACTAGTGTTCATTATAGTATTTTTTAATGAATGTCTTCAAATGTATCTTCTGAATGTCAGTATGTTTCACCAAAATCCAGGAAGTGGTAGGAACCTTAGTTTATTTCAATGATAATAGCTGGGAATAGGTGCCGGTGCATCCTGGAGTGCAGTAGCACTCGGTGGTGACATCCATTTGAGTGTCCATGGGTTTATGCTTATCACAAAATTTTATGGCTGCTTGTGGTTTTGGTTTTTATTTAATAATCTTCTGATTGTGTCTCCCGTAGAATAACCTACTGATGCTGGCTATTCTGGCTTTTGAAGTTACAATCTACCGTCATCAAGAGTACTACAGATGTCGAAATAACCTTACTGCACCTGTGACTAAAACCATTTTCCATGATATTACAAGAGCGCATCTGGATGATGGACTGGTAAACTGTGTCAAGTATTTCATAAACTATTTCTTCTACAAGTTTGGCTTGGAGGTAAATCACTACATATTAATTTTAGTTAGACTATAATTCCAAACCTTCGATTGTTTTATTTTTGAACACTAACTTGAACTGTGTTTGATGGCTTAATTGTCACTCATGTTAGACCTTGCCACAGTTGCTATCTGTCCGCTAGTAGTCATTTTCCTCTTGCTTTTCCTTATATGACTCACTTCTAACTCGACAAAATGGATAACAAATGGGAAAAGGGACAGAACTGAAGCATACCCTGTCATGCACACACACACAGAGGGAACCAGGGACTGCAGGAGCAGAAGAAGAAAGCAGGGGCTAGCATGCCATTGTCTCTGTCTAAACATTTCTAAGCTCCTTTTGCCTCTGGCACAAATGCATCCTTCTTTTTTATACTTGTTGGTACAGCTGTTAGCAATCTGCAGGATCAAGAGCTCCAGCGAAGGTTATTGCTGCTTTGTGCCATTAGTGTAAGACAAAGTTCTCTCTCCAAAGAACTTTTCAATAGACAAGGAGCACAAAGAGAATTAGATGAGGCAGGTACAAAGGAGTGAAGGGATTTTTCTGAAGATCCACGATATATCCTAAGTATCTGGTAGGTGTCTTATTTAGTACGTCGTCTTGTCTGTTTGCCAGCAGCAGTGGCCCAGACTGCTGGGGTTTAGGTTCAGCTATGTATTCCTTCTATCTACTTCACCCAATCCAGCAGCAAAACATCAGGACTGAACCTGCCTTGAAGACAAGCTATTGCTGCACAAGTGCCAACAAAAAAAGCTTCATATCTGCCTCCTGTCTTCATCTGTTTGTTTAGAGACACATGAAATGTACTTTTAGAAATGTTTGTAGAAATAGTGATTTTTCAGAAATTTCTGTGGCTAGCTGAAGAAGGCAACTCCTAGGCCAATGGATCCCAAATCTAATCCTAGTGGTGCTCTTGACCTATCTATTAAACACTACTGCCCATTGCTACTAATAAACAGAGTAAACTGTTCACAGCCAGTCTGAAAGTTAAGAGTGAGTGAAAATTAATCAGCAAGCTATTTCCTTCAGGAAATAAATTTAACCTCATCCTAATCTGAGGAGAGAGAAAATCAAAACAGTGAAATGCAATGAAGAAATGTTTCACTACAAATTATTCATGAAGTTCGAAAATATGCTTCATGGCACCAAGTAAAGAGACTACTTCAAGTGAAGCCAGAGAACAGAAACGCTCTGGGATGCAAAGCCTTTAGAAGAATGGAGAATGAAAGCTGCCTTACAGCAGTTGACTGGATTTGTCTATAGCCAATAGAAGTTGTATGGTACAAAGCCTTTTTCTTTTTGTCTCGTTCCCACATGAGGATACACTTTAGTTGTTAGTCTTAATAATTCCTCTTCTTTTTCACATCTGTAAGTGCTATAAAAATATATGGCTGTGTAATATGTGCTTTGCTTGGCAACAATTAAACATTTCACATACAGGCTTCTGTGACAATGCTCTTTCCATTCTGTGTCTTTAGATATCACATAATGGAAACCTGCTTTAGTACTGTATTCACGTAGTTGACACTCATAGAAGAGTATCGAAAACTAGGGGGGGGGGGGTTGCTGTTGGAGAGATGCGAACTGTTTCAGCATGTTGGTTTGCACAGGGTTCCTGCAGTCTGCCCCAGCACGTCCAAGCATTCTGTTAGGATCCAGAGGAGTTTGTCATCGTTGCTTTGACTAGCCATCAGGTTGCAGATGTTGCTTATGTTTCTTTACTTCTTTCCCAGACCTGTTTTCTTCTATCAGTGAATGTTATTGGTCAACGAATGGATTTTTATGCCATGATTCATGCCTTCTGGCTGATTGCTGTATTGTATCGACGTAGAAGAAAAGCTATTGCAGAGATCTGGCCAAAATACTGCTGTTTTCTGGCATGCATCATTATGTTCCAGTACTTCCTTTGCATTGGCATCCCACCTGCTCCTTGTAAAGGTAAGGACACTTAACCTTTATGGACAGTTACTGCTGCTTTCTTTTACATAAAAGTGTTGGAAAATTGATAAGTATTCAGAAGTAAAGGATGAAGTAATTGTTATAAAGTTTTGACTGCATTTTTGCTTGCTTCTGTCATACAGACTATCCATGGAGAAGTGGTAATGCCAACTTCAACTCCAACATCATAAAGTGGTTATACTTTCCAGACTTCATTGTGAGACCAAACCCTGTCTTCCTTGTCTGTAAGTATTTTAGCACATAGTTGTGAAGTGTTTACGTGTCCTTTGCTTAAAACATCTGTACAGTGTAATTTGAAGCCAGCCTTTTATTTACTCTTCAGTAGCAAACTGATATATTCTGTGGGAGACTGAATACTAAGTGTGGCTTCATATGTAGTAGAAAAATCAAAGAATTAGTAATTTCTGCATCTGTTTTTTACATATCCCATTTTTAATGATGTGGCATCAAAAAGTGTGAATTATTTCCCTTTTTCAAATTTAATTCTCAATAAAAGTCATAGAAGTTGACAAGTAAAAAACCTGATTATGTTACTAAATTTCAAATGAGTGTTAAATGGATTGAAAATAGCATAGTCTTGGAGTTCAAATTGTGGGAGAATACTCTGGTAACTACATTGTAGTGTATCACCACCATTCCCTACACCTAAATTAATGACTGAATTTTTACTTGCAACCACTGCTTTCGCCTAGATGATTTCATGTTGCTGCTGTGTGCATCCTTACAAAGGCAGACGTTTGAGGATGAAAATAAAGCTGCAGTACGAATCATGGCTGGAGACAATGTGGAAATCTGCATGAATCTTGATGCAGCATCTTTTAGTCAGCATAATCCTGTTCCTGACTTCATTCACTGCCGGTGAGAACTAAATCTTAAAAACTTGGAAAATACAGTGCTTCATTTTTGTAAAGTTCTCTAGTATGATATTTTACTTGGAATTTATATTCATGTACGTTCCCATCTCACAACATACCTTTTATGTTTTATTACCTGTCTTATACAGCAGATGGTTAGCTTCTGGGTAATCAGCTTCTAGTTTAGAAAAGGGCAGATGAAAACAAGTCTTCCTAACTGCTGATTGTTTTAAGTGCTCCCCAGAGGGATGTTCAGTGACAAATTTGCCTGAAAGCATGTATTCCCTCCATGAATGCCTGTGGGGCAGCGTTTATGGTGGACTTCAGCACTCTGGTGGCTTGCCCCAAAACACAGGCATGTTGGGAAGATTCCATTGCAGTCTGAGCTTGCCCATGTACATGTTTAATCCCACAAAGCCATTAGTTGCATCCTGCTGAGTTGTTGTCTAAGTACAACCAAAATAATACTCTAATATAAGAGACTGTCATTTCTGCTATTTCATCGAGGCATAAGAATCTTAAGCATGTCTTGGAAGGACAACTGTTGTGTCTTCCTGTTTCTCAACATTCATATAAGGTTGTTAAAGAAGGTGGATAGTACAAAATGATGGCAGAGCCTGAGACGTTCTGTTCTGGATGGTCTTCAAACAATGGAGCCTGTTCTATGTGATCATTTTGGCAAACACAGATTAGCTCAACTCTTCTGAGTTGTGCTGGGCATGGTCTGAATTGAAGTTATCTCTGAAAGTTTGATGCAGTATTACAAGCACAAATGGGAAGAGTAAGATTTCTTAGCTATTGTGTTTTGTCAGATGAGGTGTTTGCTTTGTGAATGCGTATTACCAAGAGATGTCTGAGTGCAAAAGAAATTTAAAAAAAATGAATTAACATCTAGTAAAATCTCCCTTTTGCTGATAAATGTTTATTTCTTTTACCAGAGAAGTGGTATTACCAGAAACCCTTCTCAAGATCTTTAAGCTGATCCTGCTGTTTCTGTTAGAAATGGTGGCCAAATCTATCTTGAAATAGCTTTGAATAGGAGACCATTGAAACACATTCAGTTGACTCATTTGTCCAGAGATTTATAGTGATTTCTGGGTGAAGGGTGAAGAGTTATCCCCCTGGGGTATTTCCAGTGTACACAGTAGATCCAGTGCTCTAGATCCAGTAACATAAGCAGAAGGAGAGAAGTTTGTAATCTCTCTTCAAAATGCTCCATCAAGTGGGGATGTTTTCCAAAAGACATCTGCCAGATAGGGCCTGGATGAGAGGAATGGGTGGGGCGGGGGGGGGAGTGTGAATTTTTTTCTTGCCACTGCAGCGGTGTCCATCTTAGCAGAAGCTAATATAGCAGTTCCATCAGGCACACCGATGTGATTGGTCACTGGCAAAGACTGTCACTGGTAACATGCTTGCAGGCAGAAAGAAAAGATCAAATTTCCCCCCCTTAATCCTGAAAAAAAAGAGATTGTGAAAAAAACCTCATTAATCATGAGAATTAAAAAATCACATTAATGGTGTGTCTTAAGGCTATGTTCAGAAGGGAAAAAAGAGGCAAGATGCTTTTTGAAGATCCTCTGCTGGCATCTTTTCAAAGTTGCCTGGAATCTGATAGGTGTTTCTGGTCATCTGTAGAAGATATTCCCAAAAGGCCAAACATGAAAAGTTTGAAGCACAGAGGATGTTCTCTGAAGATTTTGGATGGGAATCAGAGTTAGGTTTATAATGGAAAGAAAAATCCAAGCTGAACTGGCCTGCTACCTCTCCACAAGCCTTTGGGTTAAGTTCTTTGTTTGAATTCACATGCATGAGATGCATCAGCATGAAGTCATTGGTGGCATCACATCCATTCAGACATGCTGCTTGGCATGTGCTGACAAAATAGACCTGTGTGTAGGTGAGTAACGATATGCAGCCATTTAATTGGGAGTTTGCAACTTACGTTAAACAGTAAATAATATGGCTGGTGGAGAGTACAAAACAACAGAAAATCAAAGAATCCAATAGTAGTGATGAGCTGAACAAAGAAACTGTGATTAGTTTATACTTGTTCCAACTAAATCAGAGATCTGTGTGACTGTTTCCTGTGATAGTTTTATGTTGTGTGAATAAGAAGTCGAATGAAAAGAGTAAGGCAGAGAAAGAAACAGAACAGGGACATTATTGTTTGAAAAATCCATCAAATGAATAGAAAACCCATTAATTTCAGGAACAGAGGAAATTCCTGTTTATGATATCCTTTCTTGTAGATTTTCGGGCAGGTAAGCTGAAACTCTTTTTTTTTTGTTGGTAGTGTTATCTTCCTGAATCTGTAATGGGAACATACTTGTAGAATGGTGTATATAGGTATGAACAGACCTTCCTTTAGTATGAACTGCATAATAGTTCTTGTGTTCTTGATGGCATCTTTCCTTTCTTTGAACCCTTAAGTGTCTCTGTCAATGATTTCAATACAATGTAGATTTTACCAGGCTTTACATGATGTTATATTGCGCATATACAATCTTAAATGCCTAATTTGCTTCAAGGAAGCACCAGAGAATGGCTGGACAGTCTCTTAAAGTGAATGAATCTTTTATTAGGGATTATAAATCTTTAAAAAGAAGGACTCTCAAGCTCTGGAGAATCCACCAAAGATATACCTCAGAAGAAAATGTATGTATCTGGCCTCTGTTCAAGACAACTTGGAAGTGAAACATTTCTTGCACTTTGCCATAGAAGTTTCAGAATGCTCTAAATGTTTAGTAACATGGACAAGAACTTGGTTCAAAGCTTATCCAAGCAAACAAAATGAAAAATGGCGTTTCTCCAGATGTCAGTTGGAAAGACCCAAATAAATAAGTGAAGACAACCTGATTATGAATAAATTACGAAGAATGAAAAAAAATAGTGCTTAGTATTCATGTGTTTTCTGAAAAGCCCAATGTGTATTTACTGCCATGTGAAATAAGTGGCAGTTGCAGAGTGAAGCACCCTTTCATATGTGTCTCTTCGCTTGAGATGCCAGTTGGTCACTTTTCTGGTAGGCTTGGATAAAAAGCTTTTAACTGTGATATAAACAGTGGCAGAAAAAGAACATATTTCCAAAAGCTTAATTTTCTTCTCTCTGGAGAAATACTTGAGTTCAATAATCATAAAAACAGCCTAAGGAAGAGATTTCCTGAAATTTTCTTGCCTTTCCACCCCCAGATTTCTCAGGGGATATGTGCTTGACCCCAAGGGAAAGCACAACCAAAGGCCTTTGAAACAGAAATAAAAATGAAGAGAAGAAGTAGGAGCTTTTAAAATGAAACAGGATTTAAAGCTACGTCACTGAGGATAATCCTTTCCCACAGTCCCTAATGCTGGAAAATCCTCATTTCAGTTCCCAAGCAGTTTTTAGATGTTCTTCTAAATATTGACAGGGAAAAAAATGGGATTGTAATCTACTTTCTTCCTCTTAAGAGCGGAAATATTATTAACAGCCAGTCACTGAACTGTCCACTTTAGTACCTGCACCCTGGGAACCATCATCAGGTGAGTCAGGTGGAGTCTCTCAAAGGCAGCTGTAATGCCTTTCTTGACACTACACTTCTGCTGACTTAAGATAGTGAGAGAGGATCTGCAAATCATCATTACAGACTTCCCATCATATTTGTTTTATAAAAGAGATAAACATTTTCATGCTAGTAAAATGAGCCTCAATGAATAATGCAGCTTTGGATTTGGGAATTTGTAAAGCAAATAGAAGCATGAAGGAAGGTCCCCACTGGTAAGAGAGTGAGAGTAAGAGAGTATCAGTCCTGAGAGAGGTCTTGATGAAAGAAGAAGAGACAAAAACCTATAGGATCAACGACACTAAATTTGAAGTAGTCCGTTGAAATAAAGAAGCTAATTTTCAAAAGCTTCAAAGTAGCTACAGGCAAAGGGAAAATCAATGAAGCTGCCTTCTGAAGACTGAAATGGAGCTACAGGGAAAGGCTTTGGGGATGGAGGCTTGGTGAGAAATTAGCAATGTCAGGATTAGAAGGGGAAGTAGACTGTGACGTAGGATCACACAGGCTGCTAAGGATGTAAGGAATAGGAGATAGGGAAGAGGAGAAAGAAAGAAGAAATTTGGGGAGTAGAGATAGCTTACAGAATGCATATGTACAGGGATAATGTCCCTGGAGGAGAGGGAGAAGGTAGTCATCAAAGAGGGCTATGGGAAGAGCCCTGGGGTTATATGGAGGTGGCGAGCCACACTTAAAACAACACAGGTGGCTGATAAGGGAAGGCAATGAAGATGCATAACAACAGCTCCTCCAGCATGAAGAAGCATTCAGCTGTATCAGTCAGTACAAGAGCACACTATTTTCTCTTCAGTGTGCAAGCAGAAGTGTGTTCTTTCCCTAAGCTTCAAAGAACTCACTGAGGACATACACCTTTCCTCAAAGGGGTTGTCAGCTTCAGCATCAGCACCTCTCGGTGCCTGCAGGCAGAGGTCCGGACACTGGGCTGACCACAAACACATACATCATTAAGCATGCCAGGAACACAACTACACCTAGAGCAATCTTTTTGCAACAGGCTGGATTGTGTTACAGTTGAAAATTAATTCCTGTGGAAATAAAATATTGAAGAAATCATGATACGACTAATAAAGCTTTAATAAAGAAAAGCATATTGTTTGATATGGAGAGCCATCTGAGCCTAAGATGGCTCTGATGGATGGGTGGAATGAACTCCAGGCTTTGTCTTCCTTGGTTTTGACCGAAGTGATACAGTAAATTTTGTCCAAAATGTTATCCAGAGTATCAGTGGGTTCTGCTAATGACACGGTTAGCAAATCAGAATTTTTTATTTTTCATTCATCTTTCAGGTTTCTTCTGTATAATTTCTCATTCAGAGGTTGTCATGTTACCAAATGCCATAGTTTGATGGTCTTGGTGCACTGGTGTAGTGGCTAATCTTCCTCAGACGTGTGGCTGTATTCCTGGTCTCCGGCTACACACTCCCACCTTTGTATTCATCACACCAGCAGTGAGTTGGGCAGAAAAGTACCCCTTACTTCTGTCGTCCCCCCAAAATGAATAGGCTTTTGCAAATTTGCTTCTTGAAACCAATTCCAAGAGCCAAAGCCAAAGAAGGAGCTGTAACGCAGAGCTGAGGGCATGAAGGGGAGTGGGACTGTCCCCTTGGGAAGCAGCTGCTCAAATTTCCTAGTTGTATTGTCAGATACCACATCCTGAGGGTGGCCTGTCATCTCTGTGACTGGATGTGGATTTAAAGACCACTTAGAAGATGAGGTTTGGAAGATTTACATGGCATTAAGCTAATTATCTGTGTGGTCTGCAGTGAAAGCATAAAATTATGGTATGTGCTATCCAAGAGTAAGTATTTTCTGCTGTCTGTGAAAAAGGTTTCAGAGGGTAAGCACCTTTACTGATCTTCTGGGTTTGTGTAGAGTCTTTTTAGCTGTTGGGGTGGCTTTGTGCTTCAGCCTCCCACTGTTGCATTATAATCTCCAAAGCAAGCAACTGAAACTCCTCATTTCCAGACTTTCTGAGGCTTGAGGCAGAATTTAAAGATTTGCATCTGAGAATGTGTCAAGTGATATGAGAGGCAACATGTTGAGGACTCCCCTCCCAAGACAGGTCTTCGTTCCTGCTCTTATAGCATTTGACCTACCTATATAATTATGAACAATTAATGAAAATGGGGGGGGGGGGTGTGACTCCACACTGTAACAGACAAGGAGTTTTAGCATATTGAAACTGAAAGAAGTGTGGTTTCAGGAAAATTCTTATCTACCTGAGATACTCAACTGTATTTCTGTCCGTTGTGTTCACTGCGGCATTGTTCTGGGGCCAGCACAGAGGTACCTGGGATGGCTGGGGATATTCATTGGTTAGGTGTGTCTTGGATGACTTGTTCAAATACCATTTTGTAAAACACCCACTTCAAGGTGAGTTCTTGGGAGCCATTTTTATGATTTGGCTTACTTGTAATTGCATATTTTTAAAAATCAGAAAGATTACCATCTCTAAGAACTACATCATTTGTCACGATGCAGTTGTATTGCCTTTAGAGCAGCTTTTCTTCGTCTCCTGTTTTGTTATTTGCTTGTTTTAAAGATGTCCAATGCTATTATATTTAGTGTATATTTTGAAAATGAGAAGAACAGTTGTGTTTAATATTTTAGATGACTGCTAAAATGTAGAAAATCCTTTTTGTATTCTCCCTAATTTCTGGAAGTTTTAATCTGAGAGTGATATCTGCTGTTGGACTGTGGCTCAACCAAATGCCATGTGTGTATGTTGGAAAGTTTGTATCCAGCCAGTTGTCTTCAAGGGTCAGAGTCCATTTTTAATGAAGAGCATTAAGATGTTGTTGTTTGTTTTATCAATTCAGTTCCGTTTTGGGCTTTTCTCAAAAGATGCTGATGCATTTTGTTGGTAGAAGAGGACAAGATTTTTTAAATATTGCAATTGTTAGAGCAGTATCAGGAAGGTGATGTCTTTTTAGCTGTCCCATACATCAACATCCAACAGTTATTATTAAAGGAACACCAAATATTAAGGTCATTTTTTTCTGGAGAAAACAGTGAGAGCACCATTTCCTGTGCCTATTAAGTTAGTGAAGACCTATTCAACTGCTGTTTTCTGCTTCTTTATTTTGCCAGCGTGTATAGATTCTTTGTTAATGTCTTATCACCCAAAACCCAGTAGCATCTCTAAGTCATGATATTTTTAGATTTTGCAGGCAGTAGTCCAAAAATTTCTTAAATGTTTGTGGGAAATAAACATAAAAGGGCTTTCTCATTACCTTTCATTAAATGCCTCTCTGGTTGGCTTCAGCAAGTGAAATGTACAATACAGGCCTATAAATATAGGACTATAAATACATACTCCTAGAAAGTTCTGATCCTGAGAACATCAAGCATCAGGGGCCTTTTTATGTGGCTTCATACAGTGCATTTAGTTCATTTACTCCTTACATGGTTTGGCTTAGGTATATGTGTACTCCTACAGTGCTGTCTCTCTGCCTGGTTTCCTGAAAATATAGTTTTGCAGCCTTGGTGAACAAACCCTGAAAACACAGTTACATCTGGAATCAAAACACTAAATGGGGGGAGACTAAGAACTAGTTGGTTTTGCAGTGTTTAGCTATATGTAGTATTCAGTATTGCCTTTGGCAGATATTCTTATTTGAAAGCTCACTGAGTGAATATTAAGTCAAGATTTTAATAAATCTGAAAGTACCAAATTGTTTCTTAGTCTTTCCCACTGTGGGCCAGGCTGATTTCAGATAGCTTTGTCTCATGGCTTCCTGGCAAACTTTTCAGTAAATTCTATCACATTTGCATTCTGTAGAAACCTTTTACCCCTCAAAAGTTTTACAGTTGATCTCCACTGGAGAAAGATATTTTTAGCAACTGTCTTTGAAAACTAGGCTTTTAACCAGACTGAATTTCCTAACAGTCATCAATAAATACAGAACTGTTTGCAGTGGAGTACTGTAACTGGCTTTTGAAGATAGATTTGCTATACTATTGCTCAGACTTCTTAAAAGATGATCTCAGATAGCTTTTAAATTGCATATGTAGCATTGCCAGATAAGATCACTCTATCGTAGACTTTGGTGAGAATATGTTTTTCCCCCTTTCATGATACAGGGCTTGATCCTGCATGATGCAAAGTGCCTTGACAGGGTGTAGCAAGGTGCTTATGCACGAGTGGGCTAGAATTGAGTACATGAGCCAGGCAGACCCACTGACCTTGGTGTTAGTCTTAAGCAGGTGCCTGATTGCTGCAGTGGGATGAGAATGTTCAGCAGACCATAGGCTTAAGTGTCAACCAGTAGCACAGGTAGAGGAAAGGTAGCATTGCCTTCAGAAAATGGTAACTTTTTCTCCTTCTTTTACTTGCAGGTCCTACTTAGACATGTATAAGGTGATAATATTTAGTTACCTCTTCTGGTTTGTGCTTACTATAATCTTCATAACGGGAACCACAAGAATCAGCATATTCTGCATGGGCTACTTGGTAGCCTGCTTTTATTTCCTTCTCTTTGGTGGAGATCTGTTGCTGAAGCCCATCAGGAGCATTCTGCGTTACTGGGACTGGCTGATTGCCTACAATGTCTTTGTGATCACAATGAAGAACATCCTCTCAGTAAGTAGTTGCTGCCTTTCCCCTGCCCTCAGCGCTTTCGTGATTTCACTGGAAGTGTGCGTAGTATGTTGAGTGGTCATTAAAAATCCTTTTTCAGGACTATAGCCTTCTGCAAGCACAAAGCAGACTCCGTTTTCATTCAGAAACTGTAAGTGCATGTCCAGGGAATGGTAATACATATACATTGTAGGAGAATGTGCATCCTTGTCAGTCAGGCTCTGTGAAAGCTCACAAGCTGTTTTCAAAGGGCCAGCTTCTGGCTTCTTTGCCGAGTAAAGTCTCCCTTAGAAGTCTTGTGAAAAACCTCAGTGGAGTGAGAAATGAGTAAGAAGTGCAAGATTAGTCACACTGTCAATAAGTAGTGCACTTTAATTAAACCTTATATTTAAAACTAGAATTTGCAAGCCCAGTACTAAATGAAGTTGTCGTGTGATGTAATTAATAAAGCTGACTACAGAATTACAAACTGCGTTCCCTTTTCCTTTCAAACTAGTCAGAAATTCAGGTGAAAACAGATACATTTGATAATTATATGTGAAATTCTTCTGCAAAATATTAGAGGTTTTCTTACATTAATTAACTCTTTAGAGTGGATTCTTGCAGTAACACTGGTAGGTGATTGAGACAAGCCAGTAATTTAAATCTTTTTGAAAGATAAATTTAGATTTATTCCTCACAATTGCTTTTGAGCTTTGAACGTTTTTAGTGCTGGACTGAAAAGAGCATTTTTATTTTTACATTTATACAAGTCACTGTACTGAAATAAAATTGATTTATGGGTGGTTTGAATTTGCAAATGTTCTAAATGCTTACATATGTGCTTCATTTTATGCTTGGGAATTCAGTGGAGCTATGCGTGTGTTAAGCTTGTCCATGTATGTTTGCAAGATTAAGTCAGTGATTTATGAAAGTTACTTAGCTGTCGCATTGCATCGTGTGCCAGACGTATCACTTTCTCTGCAAAAACACAGACAAAACCCACATATCTCTTATCTCAGTGGTAATCAAAATAATAGATTCTTGCTATTTAAAAGTGATCATGTCACTGGTAAAGACAATCTTTCTTCTAATCACTGTTTTACTAAGGAGATATAATACAGTCAGTGGCAGCCACAATATTCTCATGTAATGTAAAGAGGTGCAATACTTTTCATGTCTTTATTTCTGCTGTGCTTTGTTATGTGAAACAGTTTTTTTCCTTTCCAGATAGGAGCATGTGGCTACATTGAATCATTAATTAAGAATAGTTGCTGGTTGATTCAGGCATTTAGCCTGGCTTGTACAGTTAAAGGCTACCGTATTCGTAAGTATAGCTCATTTTTCTTCATCATTTTCTATAAATAAAGAATCACCTTCAAAATCTTCTACCATATGTAAGTTGTGCTTCCTCCTGACATATTACCTTGTGAAAATATCATACCTGCAAGTTCAGTTGATATAGCTTGGTCCTGTATTGACTGGCAAGAAAGAATATGGAAAATATTTCATAGAACCAAAGCATATACATATACTGAGGGAACTATCAACACTCCCACACACATACCCACAGTCAGCATTTGCTGTAAATGTAAAAAAACAAATTGGTGATACCGGCGCTTAACACAGTTTCTCTGCGTATGCAGGTGATGTGATACTTGAGGGTATGGTTTCACTGTAGAACTTGAGCTAAAATGTCATCTCACCATCACTGCAAGGAGAGGGCACCTTTTCCCAGCTGAAGGCTCCCACTCCTCTCTGTGCCAGGTCTTGCTTTCAGTGGCTCAAAGGGTAAACCAGTTCAGCTCACTGAAATGACAAGAGGCTAAGACAGCATAAAAGCAGCAATTTTTTGCAGGCCCAGTGACTTTAGGCAATTTTTTTGTTATGATTATTCTCATGTTTGCGGTGATAAAAAGGAAGAAGTGGATAATGTATGTGGATGGAGGTGAGAGAAGGGAGGACTGAAGTATGGAGAGCAAGACACTTCATGTCTCAGTGAGCTATTAATTTGGCTCCACTTTGTCCTAACACCCTGGATTGACAGTTGGAAAATGCCAGGGTTTTTTCAGGGATTTTTGCTGCTGAATTTAAAGAACTGTTTTATCCTAGTGAGTCTGTAGCAGAGTTCCGAAATCCTGTCTTTGTGTCTGATCTTAATAGATAAGTGGGGAGTAAGGAAAAAGAAATGAAATATGAAGACAAAAATTCACATGATAAATGGTGCCCAGTAGTTTTTGTATTATCCAAAACTTTTTGAGCAGCAACAGAAACTTAGACACAGGTTTCCGACTCCCCACAGCACGGGCACAGCAGGCTTTGAAGGTCTTGGAACTTGACCTTCCAGACCTATTAGACTGGCTTGCCTGCTTGTAAAGCCAGCTTCGAGCCAGAGGCTGTCCCTTGAGTCCTTCTACTCCCTTCTACAGGGCAGCATAGGCCATTTAGTTTATAGTCTAGCTCCACAAAACCCAGTTTTAATTTTTTAATATCCTCAAGAGAACTTTTTTTTAGAGAGTAAAGAAAGAACGAACGAAAGAAAGAAAGAAAGAAAGAAAGAAAGAAATAGCCCAAGCCAAAATCTAGAGGCAGGAGGGATGTGATTTCCTCTTTGTCTGTCTCCTCCTACCCTAAAGGAAGCAGTTCTGTGGTTTTAAATATTTTTTCTCTTATGCAATGGAAAGAAACATTGAACTGAGCTGTGGAGAGAAAAATAAAAATATTAAGTGGTCACAGTCAAAAAATCATTTTGACAAAAATAAATTACTTCTTTCTTATGTTGATAGGGTTCTTAACAGAAAAATGAGACAAAAAGTCACTTTGAAATGAAAAAAAAAATAAACATGCCATTTTAAGAAATACTGAAATCAAATATTTCAGGCTAACAAAAAATGCTTTTTTCCAAATCTTTATTTTCAAGTACTTACTAGGATAGAGTGAATTTATTTGCAAATGATTTGCTTTTGATAAAGTCATGGTTTTCATGGACATAACATATTGGAAGCTTTCCAGTTTGCTGTAAAACAAAATATGGTGTACTTCAAGTGGAATTGCTTGTCAGTTTTCTTCAGAAATATCTAAATAAAGGACATAAATTCAAATTATTTTAAAGGCTAAGATTATTTAATTGACTAAATATTATGAAAGAATACTTAATACAACAGTCCTTATGCTGATGGTGTCTTTTTCCAGCAACCAACAATCTAGACTGTAAACTGCCCAGTGGAGAAGCAGGAATCATCTGGGACAGTATATGTTTTGCTTTCTTGCTGCTGCAAAGAAGAGTCTTCATGAGCTATTACTTCTTGCATGTGGTTGCAGACATAAAAGCTTCTCAGATCCTAGCATCAAGGTAACATAAAATTTTAAAAAATTAAATGAAACAAGTCTCTCATGGCTACGGTACTTATTTGTTTATGATAGGTAGTACCAAGAGAGACCTGGTATTTAACATTGGTTTAAACAATCCATGCTAAATTCATAATTGCAAACCCAACTCTGATAAGCACACATGAGAAAACAAATTGATTGAGAATCTGAAAGAAAATAAACCATCTTTCCTACAAAACACTATCTGCTGCTCTCATAGTCCTTATTAAAAGCTATGAAAGTTGATGTGTGTTGCAGCATTCTCTCAACATCAATATGTACGAAAGCAAATGCCAGTGTTTGTAAGCCTTGGAAAGAAAACACTCTGCTATCGAAGCCTGTTTGAGACAATAGGCCTTAGAAATCACGACTCAAAAAATGCCACATCAGGAAAAATACAGGAGAGTTACGACATCTGGCTCAGGAAGACTCTGAGCGTCACATCACTAAACACTGACGAGGTGTGGCAGGGAAGCATCACTCTCTTTGGGCCTGTTACTTGTACTTTCCCACAAGCATCCACTCATAGCTATCACTAGCACAACCATTCTTCTGTTTTTTAATAAGCATTAAAACATTTTAACATTAAAACATTAATAAGAATTAGATTACATTAACCTTAAAGCATTAAAACATAATTACATTAACATTAAAACATTAATAAGAACTAGAACATTTTTTTGTTTAAAAACAGAAAGGACTTCTGTTTTTAATTTCAGTAAGATTTCTAAGGAATTACTTTTGTCAATATTGGATTAAACGTATCACGGCAATTTTTCTTCTGGAAAAACATGTGCGCATTGATTTCTGTCTGTGTTTGTGGGCAAAATTTGGCTTGCATGGCCTGAAAGGAAGTCTCTTTTATCTTCCTCTTCCTTCCCCTGCAGATATTTCTTTAAAAGGGGACATGTTTAGCTGCCCATACTGAACAAAATTCACCACTGTAAACAGAACTACCAAAAGATCTATACCTCAGTCCCATATTGTCTCTCTCAGACTTTTGCTCCACGGTGAATTTCACTGCTGATGCCCAAGATTGCTGGATACCACCTTTTTGCAGCTTTTTTTGTACACTGTGTTCACAGTGAAAACAGCACAAAGCAAAGTCTTGGGTATCAAAATGCCTTCTAAATTGGAAAGTTTGCATCCAGAAGGAAGGAGCAGGCCCATGTAAATGGCACTGGGCTGGGTTGAAAGAAACATGTTTGGTTCTTACTTCCAGCTTTGTGTCTTTTGGTAAGTTATTGAACCTACTCAGGCTTGAGTTCTCCTGCAGCAAAAATGGAGACATACTGGCCTATGTCAGGAGCTTTGTAAAGATGAGTGTATTAATGACCAGGAAGTGCTGAGATGTTACAGAAAGGAGGGTGATATAAATGTAGTGATATAATTATTTTTTTTAGTTAGCTGCTTGCCTTGCTAAAATCCAAGCTTTGCATTTACAAGGACAATGGAGAAGGTCAGGTTTTGATTCAGACAGCATGGTCTGAGCCTGTCTTCTAGTTAAAGTTAATATTGTGAAATACAAATACCTCACCTAAGAGGTTAAATTGTGATTCAAACAATAGCACTGAGGATCCAGTGACAGTTTTCAATAGTCCATAGAATTTAGGAGTGATCAAGTTGCTAAGAAGAACATGTCCTTCCTTGTTGTATTTTAGCATACTTTGGGACAATAATGTTGGCCAGTCTTGATTGTATTCCTTTGAAAAAAATGCAGTCGTGGTTATCCTGCATATTACATGGAAGAATGATTAATCTCACAGAAAACATGGCTGAAAAATAAATTAGAAGTAGATTTCTGAAACTATAGCTGTTCTTACTGAATTCTTGACAAAATAAAGGCTTTAAATCTAGGCTCCTTCTTTGAGAGAGACTTGAGGCTCTTTGAGAGTCTTCAAGAGCTGATGAGTGAATAAGGAAGAATGGCCAAGACATGTGATATGGACATCCAAATCAATGAGTCAATTACATTTCTCGTGAAATGGAGTTAGAAGCTGTGTTCTTTTGGTACACCAGAAACTTGCTCAAGGATTTGTGTCATCAGATTGAAAGCACTGTAGTGTTCAGAGGGTAAAAGCTAGAAACTTAATTCCTTGAACAGCTGCTAGAGGAACTTAGAGGCTGAGTAGAGATCACAGCGTTTCCCCCCGATCTTGAAATGATTGACTGTAAACAGGCTAGTATTCTGCAGTAACTGATAATTTCTTTCAGGTCTTGGATCAGTTTTGTTTTATGCAGATGAAGTCATGTACAGAGGGAACACAGAGTTCTCTGTGATTAGCTGGCATACGGGAGACTTGGTAACGTTGAATGTTTCCTCTCCTTTTTTCATTTCTTCTGCTCCCATTGCTGCTGCAGGGGTGCTGAGCTTTTCCAGGCTACAATTGTCAAGGCAGTAAAGGCAAGAATTGAAGAGGAAAAAAAATCAATGGATCAACTGAAAAGACAGTATGTATTTAACATACATTTATATATATACACATACATACACACGCATGTATTTCACTGATTGTTGGTATTTATCTAGCGCCTTCTTTTACAGAAATGCTGATTAGGTTTTGAAGTATGATTTTGCAATTACAAAAATTTCTCTCTGGGACTTCAGGGTATTCCAATATTATGTAGTTTTAGAGTCAGCCTTTCCAAAAAGACAACGTACTGCAGAATCTACGCTTCCATTTAAACACAGAATTACATTTCTAGGACCAAAGTTTCTGAGGTGAACATAAAGAATCAGAGTAGAATGTACTGACTTATCTGCTCCTCAGTGATCCTGAAATTGTAGTGGAAGCAGATGTTTCCTATAAATCAAGAGAGAAGATACGAACCTTCCTGCTTATTCTAAAGGTTCTTCTGATGACAGGTTAAGATGATCAGCTTTTAACTATTCCACACCTGAATATTGTATCAGCATGGCCAGATAGTCTTCTCTTTAAAAGAGTTGATCTGTATCTGTGCTGTATTTTTTTTCTCCGTTAGAGTTTCAGCTCGGTTGTAGTTTTAGGTTATCGTATTTCATGTAGCATGAATGCATGCAATGCAGATGAAATATGGAAAAAAAAATCTGTTTTTTTTCCTCTTTGTTTCCTTCCACTAATTATCCTGCTGTTCTTTCAGTTTGTCTCTGCCCATGTCTCAGAAGAGTAGGACAGTCAAATGAAAATCCCTTATGAAGCTCATGAAAAGAGTAGGGAGATTACTAATAAGAAGTGCCACATTAACCCTGCCTCACCTGAAGGTGCAAGCCTAGATGGTTAGAAAATAGGAGACTGAGACACAGCATCTGGGTTAAAAAAAACCCAAACAACAAACAGAAACTGGAACAGCAAGGGGCCTCATTAGGGAGGCTATAGTTAAGAGCCACCTAAATAGCCTGAAATCACTATGTGCTGAGGAAGTTGACTAGGATCCTGGCCCTGCTACGATGGAGGGCAATATTCTCATTGACTTTACCATTATTAGGGCTTTGTTCTGTATATATGTATTCCTGGTAAAATTTGCTGGATGCCTTGTGCTTCAGTTTCATTTGCGGTTCCTTCTCTAGTGTTTGAGTGCAAATATGTATGTTTACCTTCACTGAAAATGTTTGCATTCAACTTAACTGGCCTGTAGAGCTTTCTCTTTATACAGCAAATAAGCCACTCCGCTTTCTAGTGGGTGCAGCCAGTATGCTTCTTTAGCAACTGCAGAAAGTTTTCAAAGCTCCTCCACTACCATGCATGAAAAGCTGTAACTGCTTCCTGACCAGATGTCAAAACCCACTCCTGACAGCTTCTTCCACACCTGCATAACTGAAGAAGCATCAGAGGCTGCAGAGATCGTGCTCCCTATCTGCAAGCCTGGGGTTTCCCAGCAGATGATGTGTTGGGCTCTTGTGGATGCTGTTCTGCACTTGAATCAGTCTTATTCCAATTGACAGGATGTGCCTGTCCTGGAAATCATTCCCTTCTGTTAATTCTGCCGAGTTTGAGATCAAGGAGATGATACTGCTTGCAATAACGCCAAAGCTAATCTGTGTTTCTCTGAAAATTACTAGTTTATATTTGCAGGATGTCTGACTTCAGCAATAGAGGGTGCTTGTTTTCTTTCATTCTATATTGTTCATCAGTACTTCGTATAGTTTAGGCTGGTTAGGATGAAGAGAACTGTCAGCACAGCCATGAGTTTTGAACAACCAAGTTGTCCTGACTGACACAGCATAACTTCAGCAGCAGACGAATGATAGAGAAGGAAATCTAACCACCTACTTAGTAACAGCAGCTAGCTGAGATGAAAGCGTATTCCCCTCTCTAGTGGGTGGTTTGTCCCTAACAAATGGACAGATTAATAAAAGTATTTAAGTGCATTTTGATCACTAAAATTAGTGAATCATTTGGTTCTAATCCAGTTGTATTGAAAGAACTTATTTCTGTTGATTTCAATTTTCTTTTACTACTATTTTTAGATCATGAAAACTTAAGTCTTAAAATACTAGATTGTAATAACTTTACAGGATTGTGAGAAGGAGAATTGAAGGCTTGCCTACATCTGGCCAGAACTGAACCAATTTACAGTCTTCTGTATTTTCAGATATGTGGGACAAAGAAGAGCTTAAGGGGTGAAGATGTAGCACAAATAGTTCAGGAACAGCCACATCCCTGTGGCAAGTGGCAAGTTTCAGGAAAACCACTGCATTAGGCAGAAGTCCTTTTTTTTCTCAGAGCTTCGTTTGCTGTGTTGTAGCACCTGACAGCAATTCTTTACTTTTTAAATGATACTAATACAGTTGAGGGGGAGTAGGTAAAACAGTCATGTGATAGCAGGCAACCCAGCTCTCACTGACCAGTGAGCGAACATCTAGGCTTGACACTTTCACCCAGCCCCTTCAGAGCCGTTTAACTCATTATGTTTAAGGGCAGGATTCATGACAATGTGGAATGGGTATTTCCTTCAGAAATGTTGGAGAGAGTGTGTGTGTGTGTGGATGTGTTTAACACTTGTTTTTCAGGGTGGGTCAAAAAGGGTGAAGACCTGAATCTAGTAAGATTCTTCTTTTTGCTAGAATGGATCGCATCAAAGCCAGGCAGCAAAAATATAAAAAGGGTAAAGAGAGGATGCTAAGCATGACCCAGGAGTCCTCGGAGGGGCCGGAGATTCAGAAGGTTTCTGAAGAAGATGATGAAGGTACCATTAGCTGTTGTTGTACCATAACTGCAGTTGAGCGCTAAATACCTAATAGACCTTATAGTTGGACAAGTGATAAATTGTTCTTCAAAACTGTCATCACTTAACAAGGTAGTCAGCTGAGTATCAATTAGGAGCTTGATTCAGCCAAAAAAATTTGGGATTTTGTGCTGTAAGAAGGTTTAGAAAAAATTGTTTTCTTTGAGGTTACTTTTGGTTAACTTCAGGTTGTTGGCAAAGAGCTGAACAGCAGCAGAAGTTTGTTTTGAACAAAGTAATTATCTATAAACCACAGCGTTACTAATAGGTAGCATTCACATTTTTCCAGCAGCATTTTCTGGATACTGTGAGGTTTTCTCAGTCGCTGAAATATTTGTATATTTTTAAATGCTGTTTTAGACATGAGAACAGATAAAATGATATCTGTCTAGTGCCATATTTCCAGCACTGACTTGGGATCAGCACTTACTGGATTTAAAATTTTTGGAGCCTGAAATGTAAGGGGATTTGAGAGGAGGGAAAATATTTTCTTCTTGAAATTACAGTCAGCTGTGACTGTATGTTTTAAAACTGAACTTTTTAGCTGTTTTAGAGTAGAATGCTGTTTTAACTGCTGCATAAACCAGAGTATTTCTGCTCAGTGATCATGCTTCTGAGTGATTTTAATATTAAATATATCAAGTAGATCTAACATCTGATATGCTCATGAAATTTTAGCTCTTTTGAGAGAAATTAAAAATTATTAAGCAGTGTAAGAAACATGTTTCTCATTTTGTAAAATTAATATTTGGACATATTTTATTTTAGGAGAAGCAGACAAAGAGAAAGCCAAGGGCAAAAAAAAGCTGTGGTGGCGGCCTTGGGTTGATCATGCTTCCAGTAGGTTTTCTCAATCATCTTACAAATATGTGGATTTAACCCTTATATCCTTGACCAGAATGAAGGCATTCCCATGACCTGTTTGATTTATGCCTGATTTTATGATTGTGACTTGATAGAAGGCTTGTTTTTTTCAACAAATGATTTCTACTTCCAAATCTTCAAGGAGTGAGTTTAACCATAGTTTGAACTTCTGTGCGTTAGAAGCATAGCTAGCTCATGATACTTCGGGCATTCTTAGAAAAATATCAGATAAACATGTGCCAAAACGAATTATTTTGGCCTCAAAAGTCTCAACTCCCCCCTACTGCAAAGTACAGTATATTTAAAAATTGGAAGGTGAGGGTTTGCCAATGCGTTCTAAGATTAGTCATAATTTCTTTTTCATATACACACATCATACATCTTTTTTTATGGTTCATCAGTCATTCTACTGTCAGCTGTAGAAATCTGAGTATCACAGTAAGGCAGCAAGACTGTTCCCAGGACTAGACTGTGTAGAGATCAGATGAATATGTCTGATCACACTTTAATGTACTGTTGATGCCAATTGTTTTGTTATTTCCATTTTTTTGTGTTCACCTGAGAGTAAAAATACATTCAGCCTTGTGTAAAAGAAATAATTAGTCTGTATCACTCATATCATTGTTGCATTATGATATTTTAGTTTGCTTGTAGCCCTGTCGAGGCATACGATAGAGTTCTTCCCTACATTATGGACTGGGTAAAACAAGAAAATTGAGTAGACTGCGATCTCAAATCATATCCTTCTATCGGATCTTTGTTGAAGGAAATCAGACATGAGATATTTAATAACCTCTGAAGATTTAGAAAATATTCAAGTATATAGCACTGATCAGAGTTAAATATGAATGTCTATATTGCGCCTGGTCATTTAGTTTAAAAGAGTTACTCCAAGTAATACTTTTACACATCTACATACTGCTTCATTTACCTGTGTATATTTGTTTATAACTCCAGCCTATATATTTGCCAACAGCATTTAACAGAATCTCATATGCTTATTTCTATCAAGTCACAAGTAAACTGTGCCTCTATTTTTTTTTTCTAAAGGGCACACTGCCACTTTAGAGAGACCTATCCCTTTTCAAAAGTCTTATGAAAATAAACTGCTTGCCCTGTAGCTTCATTAAGAACAACGACAAAAAAACAGACTGAAACTATAATTTTTGAGTTTTTACTGTAGAATTTCAAGCTGTGGTGATTTTGAAGGAATGGGATATGGTCTCTTGTTTATTCACCACTGGTTTTGTAATAAGAACAACTGCTCAGAGAGACATTGACTTCGGCTTTTACTTATTTCACCCTCATTATGTAGTATTCTTAGGTGGCAACTTGCATTTTGGTACTTAAACAGTGAGCATTCTTGAAGTTATTTACTGCAATAATGCAAAACCTTGTGAGAAACATCACAGACCCTGATCCTGCAAACAGTGGTTGCCTGCCGTGTGGCTTGCATCCACGCTCACTGAAACACGGCACTGACAGTAGGTGTTCAGATGCATACAAACTGGAAATAGAGTGATATTCCCCATCTATCCTTTTTGGAACACTGTGCTGTAACTGCAGCATTCTGCTGCACATGGCTGTTCATCTCAGTATATGGCTTTGTGGCTGTGGCTCTCTCTATATATATATTGAAGGCGTTCGAGATTGAAGCTTATGCCAATTCTGATGATTAATTTAGATTTTTATTGTTATTTTTATACCACTTGTTATAATTTTATTATATAGAAAGATACCTTATTTTGTCTATCATAGGAATTAAAATACAGTCAGGAATTTGAGTCGGAGTAGAACAGATAGGAAACATCAGTGAGGGTTTCCTCACTGACGCTCACTTAACTCTCCCTTGCAGGGAGATATGCTTCCTCCTGTGCTCATGGATTACTTACGGAGCCCCGCAAAGATCAGCAGGAGTTAGGGCCACATGCTTCGAGGTCTCAGCTTCTCCTGGGGCACAGAGTCATGTCTGAAGTAGCACAAAAGATGGTGCTCACAGCTGTCCTGGGGAGCTCTTTCCTTCTGGGCACGAGCAGATTATGAGATTATGCTGACTTCTTCTCCATGGCTCCCCTTCTGCCTCCTCCATGTCATCCCACAAGAAAAACCTGCAAGTCCCTTTTCTCAGTAGGAGAAAGTCACATTTTCCAGTAGGAGAGGGGTCCCCCAAGTCCAGTCTGGCCATGAATTCTCTTACTAGTAAAATTTGGTCTCTTTAGTGGTCTCTGTAGGTGACTAACACACTTCTTACTCCATTTTGATGTATGCAAGAATGCATTATTGCTATTCAATCATACCTCCCTCTTTAGCTGTAGAAGAGACGTAACTGCTACATTATAGTGTCCCATCAGATACACTTTAACCTAAAAATTTTAGAGGGAGATCATCGAAGATTTGTTTTCTGCCAGCTCAGGCGTTCCAAGTCTGACCAGCTGCTACTCTGAGCCTTTAAGCAACTGCACTGCAGTAGAGGTTTCCCCTAGATGTCAGACCTTATGCTGCTGATCTTCTGTGTGGACAATTTCTGCTGCTGACTACAAGATACATTTTTATGAAAGAGAACTGCAGACTACTGGCTCTTAAAATGCATTCATGTCTTTAATGCATTTTAAATTGGCATTCTTAGAAGGCCCTGTACCAAATAATTAATTTGCTCGATCCAAGAAATGTCCAAACTTTCTTTTCACCTCAGTTCAGCAATTAGAACAGCTGAAGTGGACTCTTTGTCCCTCTGCAGGATGCTCATTGATGTTGAAAGTCATAACTAGGCACGAGGCACAAAATTCCCTCTGTGAGGGAGTTTTAGATGCTGAAGTTACGAGCCAATAGAGTTCTGGCAAATTTCGCAGTGTGCTTACTCTGAGGTTTCCATGGTAGTTACGTGTGGTCATCTGTGCACAGAGGATCTGTGTAGAATTCAAGGTATGATTGAATTAAAGCAATTGTTACTTTTTCAGAAACCTATAATGAGGGTTAAAAATAATTTTCAATATAAATATGTATCGCTCCATATATCCAGATTGTGTGACATTTCATCTAAGTAACTGTTCCTTTAAATATTTCAGCTTAAGTGTCAAAATTATTTACCAGTTTTCACTGCTGAATGTAATGCTGTGATTTTGATTTTTCTCTTGCTCACTATCTTATTTTTAATTTCTTTTGTTTCCCTTGTTCGTTCATGTAGGCCTGTTACCATCTGAGAAATAAAAACATTGCTTCTGTTCAAGGATATAAGGCCTAGCTTATTCACTGTGCATCTTTACTGTATCAAGGTTTCAGAATCTTTCTGAATCCATGGGCAAAAAATTGAAACTCATTTGTGATCATGTTAATAGAATCCAAGTGATTTGTTTTAAACAAACCAAGGGTTTCCATTACCTCGTCAAAGCTTAAATGTTTGAAGCAAGCATTAACTAATACCATCCCATTCCGAAGTTTAAAGGATGCCTCAGCATTTTAAAGAGAAGTTCTGTATTTTTTGTCCAGTGGTACTGTTTCTATAAATTCATTTACTTACCTGCTGGGCTTTTTTTTACTCCCTCAAATAACCATCAGTTCCCAATTAATTTAGATATAACTGCTATTTTTTTCTAAAAAATGTAACCTAGTCACTTGATATACTTCAAGATTTTTCTTTACATTTTCTTCTCATGTTGATGTTTTCCATCAAATATATTGCCTGAGACCTTTTCATCTCTTGCGTCTTCTCTGTTTTCACCTCTCCTGGTTATGAATTTTTAAATGACTGGCTGGCTGTTCATAGGTCTTGGGGCAGGTGAGAACAGAACTTTTCAGAAAAATAAGAAAATGTTTTGTTTCACTTAGTGGTCAGAAGTGGAAATTATTATTTGTTTGAGACGGATAGTGAAGAAGAAGAGGAAGAGGAGAAAAAAGAAGAGGAAGAGCCTCGAAAAAAATCTGCATTTCAGGTACTTTATGGTAATTTGCTTTCTAGCTGACATCTGGAAAAAAACATAGGCCTCTCATAACACAGGCACATATGGTAAAGCAGCCAATACTTCTAAAGTAGACCTGAAAAGTATTGGAAATGAAATTTCTTGCCAATTCAAAATGCACACTTGCCTGCTTTAAGCATTTCCAAATTCCTACAGGAACTATAGTGAAATTGTGTCTTCATTCACTTGTGCTTGAGGAAAACAAAAACAGAAAAACAAAGATTAAGAATCTAAGCTGTATTTTTTCTGCGTTGCAATAAAGACAAGCAAGGAAGCTGACTTGCCTCTGGCACTGCTGTAGAATGCTTTAGTGGTTTTCTGGTTTTGAGTAGATGTTACCATTCCATGAAGAAATGATCCCCAAAATAAGCGACTTTTCATGGAAAAGAGTACATAATAAAAAAAAACTATTGGTCGTAGCAGACCAGAGATATATATCCTTGGGTTATAAAGAGCCTGACATTTAAAATCACAAAAGGAGACCACATCACTTTCTCTCCTTTCTTTTTCAGGATAATTTTTATTAATATGTTTGCATTTTAAGTGACAGACTGTGTTGGAGTAAGAGGATATTGTACTGTTAAAAAGATAGCTGAAGTTGCCTAGCTGGGTTCCTACACAGAGACTGGCTGATGTTAGACAGTACCAGGCATTGAATCCACTGGCTTAACTGAAGGACTTGTGTCAAGTTAGTGAAATACTCCTGCATATAGGATTGCTTTAATCTTCATAGGATTAAAGTTCTACTTGTTGAAGAATTTTCAGAAATACTACAGAACTTTTTCAGGTCTGTAACTTTAAAAAGCTTAAGTAAACAGGTAGCTTTTTGCACGAGTATTCCCATCCAGATGCAAGCTCACATCACTGCAGAACTGGTCATCACTGAAAGCCCAGCCCAAGTGAGAGCAAACAACTGCCTCTGTGCTCTTTTATTCTTTATGCTAATAGCTTTCAAAGTAAGCTTCCCGTACTACATTACTGAATTACAAAAAGACATATTTTACTGAATTCATTGATACAATGTGCCTTCAGCTTATATACTTACATTCAATTACCAACTGATTACATTTGTTAAACTGCCTGCATGGTAATAACATGGAAGATTTTTTTTCGTGACCTTAAAAAGGGCAAACAAATCTGGATGAAAAATAAAGTGAAAAGTTTTATTTTCCACTATTTACACTTTTTTTTTTTTTGTATATTTTGCATTTAGCTCACCTTGGACCATAAAAATGGCTCATGAATTTCTAGGTCATTTTTCTTTCTGGTTTTCATGCAGATGTAGAGGAAAGTTTGCATTCTTGTTTCTCCTGATTTTTTTAAAAAATTGGTGACAACACTTTGTTCAGATGTGCTGGTGTCAAGCACTGAGATTTTAAAGAGTTCTAAACCTGAGGTCAGAAGCTAATAAGATTCTTCATTTGCTCTGGGTTTTGGGGGTTTTGTTTGTTTGGTCTTATTTTTTAAAGCTCAGTCCTGAAGATACTAATCTGAGGCTTGAGAATCTGGTCTTTATTTCAAAATTCTGGCCAGACATTCTGTATAGGTGGCCAGTTCTGCAGTATGTGCAACATGAAGATGTTGGATGGCTTTATGTAGAAAGGGGCGTTGTATAGAACAGGAAATTGTTCTTGTTTATGAAAAGATTATTCATCATTTGATCATCACACCTTACTCACCTTCCATCACCATGCACATGGTCTTAATAAAAATACTACCAAAGTTAACTTGTTTGTTGTAGAGCCTGATAAAGAATTGTATTTAATGGTTGATTTTTCTTTAAGTATAAATTGTCTGCAATAGTTACTTCAAGCATTAACTCGGTGATTTTATTTATTACAGAATGCAGTCAATTAAGAATCATCTCACTGAAATTTTATTGTGAACATCACAAATGATCTATTAATGTAAATTTGTTCTTAATAATCTAGGTGCAATCACTCTGTAGATACTTTTCATTAATATTTTCTGTTTTCTACTAATTGCTCTTGCTTTGTCCTTCTTTGTAGAGAGCTATTGGGAAATTTGCTTCAGCAATTTTAGCCTTGCCAAAGTCTGTCATTAAACTACCCAAAACTATTCTTCAGTATTTAATCAAAGCAGCAAAGGTACTTGACATTTTGCGAGTGCTCACTGTTTGACCCGTCCCATAGTTCCTGATGTAATGCATGCCTCAATACTTGTCTGCATTTTTTCTCTTATATGAATGATTAAAAAGAATAATGACAGCTAAAGCTTCATTCCTAGTAAATGGAATACATTTCATACTTTTGGATCAGTCAAGCGCAAGATAAGTGATCTATCTTTTTTAAGTGCAACCCCAGAGAGAAAATGCAGACCCAAATTCTAATTTTCTTCTGATACTGCTATATAAGATGGTCACATCAAGTTGCATGTATCTTATGAACACCATGGTAAGTGACCTCAGAAAGCTGGTAAAAGGTTTGTAAAATACACGTTCTGCTCCAAAACCCTTTTTAGCTCTACTTTCCTGGCCTTCATCGTCATAAAAAAGATTTGTCCAACTTCTTTCTTGTCCTCCTTGAATACATTTAGTATTTCCTATCTTTGTGCACTGTTTGTGATTTTACACTCCATATATGTAACATGATATTTGTGAGGAGTGAGCGTTACAGATTAAGTGTACCAGCCCCAAAGCGTAAACGATACTGGATTTCAGGTTTCTCCAGTGTTAAAAAACTAAAGTAATACATATATACATGCACTTGGTCAGCTCTAAAAATACTGCTTAGCATAAGTAGTTACATTAAACTTATTAATCAAATGCCCTTTCTTCATTCTAATCTTCTACCTCCTTCTAAGTCTGCCTTTTACCTCTAATTTCTTTATTCGTGCTATGACTGTGGCTAGCATACAGTTTCTCAGCTAACTGTTCAACAGCAGATGTTGACAGTTTCTGACTTTCAGTAAGTAATACAGTATTAGTGCATATAAGTATCACCATTCCCCTAGATCACCGCCTACTACAAAGCAAAGAGAAACCAATGCCTCTGATCCCACACATTTTTCTCGTGTGGTGCTTCTTTTGAACAAGTCAGACATAAAAATAAGTGTACAGCCCTTGAGAGATTATCTTATCAACAGTACCAAAATGATTTCCTCTCCATTATTGTATACATTGACAAAACAGAACAAAGTATTTTTCCCTTTTAAATTCATTTAAAGTCAGTTTGACAGTTTAAAAAAAAATTGTTTTAATTTCTAAAGTAATTTGTGTATGTAAATTTTAAAAATATAAGTAAACCACATAGAAATTTTACCATTCTCTCCATTAAGGGGCATTTCCAGCTTCGCTGAGATACATGTGTGTTTCTGTCGTCTGCATGTTTCTCTTGTGAATTAAAAGAGCTGCTTTGTTACTGTGCTTTGTTTTTACCCGCATGCCTGTATCCGTGTGCTTCCCTGCTCTGTCTCAGTTACCAACCTGTGTTGCTTAGAAAGAGAAGACACTGCAGTGCCAATTGAAGATGATTACCATTTTTCAATGAAAACCAAAGAAGGAACAAAAGAACATCTTTTGTCCTAAAGAGCTGTGGAGAAGGCGCTGTTAGTTTAGTTTCTGTTATTCACGTTTTATGTCATATAGGGGAAAAAAGATATGAGTGTTACTACTTTTTTTGTATCCTTCCTTCACATCTTGTGCTTTTTTTTCCCTGCTATAGCATTTATAAATATTTTGAGCCAATTCCATGCTTCATGTAGTCACACAGATCAACAGACTGTTGATCTGAGTGAGTGCTGTAAGCAGGATTTGGCCCCATAAAGTTTTATTGATATACAGGTAAGTATTACTGTCTTCATTTTACAACTGGAAAAACAGTAGCAGAAGGATTCATAACCGACTTATCTGAAGCAACAAAGGGAGCCATTGTCAAAATCAGGATGAAATTTGAGGAATTCCAGACTGCCAGGTTGGGACTGTGCATAAATAGCAAATCTGTAAATGTCCCACGGGGATCTGCGGAGCAGAAAAAAAATACCTAAAGTGAAAAATATACAAGCACGAATACCTGTACTGAGATATCATCGCATCTTTTGATGCTTTAGGTAGTTGATTGCAGCACTTTCTTTTAAAGTTTCCATTACTCTGCATCTTGCCTGTAGAAATACAGAATTAGATGGAGAGATTCAGGTGAAGTAGCCCCTATGCACAACAGGGTATTAATTCCCAGAGTTCAGAGCATGAATGTTTGTGGGTTCTAATGAAACTTGGTTCACCCACAAGTGTTTTCACATTTGGTTTTATGCTTGCAAAAATAGGACATGAAAACTCAACAGATCTGCAGGGGAGGTGTTTGATTTGGGATTCAAAATATTTCCTTAGCCCTTCAGATCTGAATGTGTTTACTCAAACTATATAGTCCCGCTTGTGGTTTATTCTATGGCTTACTTTCAAAACATGAAGAACCTTGAAATAAATGGGTTTGTTCCTTCCAGTTTGTTTATCAGGCCTGGATTACTGACCCTAAAACAGCACTACGACAGAGGCGCAAAGAGAAGAAAAGCTTTGGCAAAGAGGAGAGGCGCAGGCGAAAAGGATCTGGGGATGGTAGGTAGACTTTATGATTTAAAAAGCGTGGTGTTAACTAGACTTGCCTGTTGTTCCTGGTAGTGAAAGGCAGCTGACTTTGAGAGGGCAAGCGCTCTCAGTTCTGGCTAGGAACTGGAAAAATGGCCTGCTGTCTCTCCCAGCCCATGACAAGGCTGGCCATAGCTATGTCTTTAAGTTTGACACGATGCACACTGGGGGAGGTAAGGGAGAAGAGGGGATACATGTGTTTTCCATGGAGCTGCAAGACACACACCCAGAACTTTTCCCAGAAAGGAAGACTCAACACATTGCAGAAAACATCAGCTGTATGAAAACATTTGTGGAAGTAGAGTACTTGCAAGGGAAAACCATAACCCTGTAAAGGCACAGTTTTATAAAGCCAATAACCTGGTAGTTAACAGCAGTTCTCCAGAATATGGGCGTGGAAATGCCATGTGTTCTGGCCAGAATCAGGCAGAGCAAGGACATTACTCTTTCATTTCCTCACCTCATAAAAAGGTTTATCTTGCTCTCCAGGTTTTTCTAGGGTTGCTCAAAGTCTCCATTTTGATGATAAATTCATGTGTATTCCCAGGGAAAGTTTTGCATGTGACAGACTTAATGTTTTGTGTTGAAGAACTGTTTCACGAGGAAGTTCCTGAAGAGCTGTAGTTCAAATGGAGCTGTAAGAAAAAATCGATGAAATAGCCACATATTACTGCTTTTTACCACATTTCCTATGTTGTTCCTTAAAAAAGCTTGAGTTGATACATGGGGAAGAATATCAAGAAATGTTTTTCACTTTCCAGGCTGTACTAACTGAGGAACCCAAATATCCATGAGCCCCTAAATTCACAGTGAATTCAACAGGTAGCAAAAGGAAAACATTCAAATGTTAATAGGGTTTTTATGGCACTGTAAAATCATTCATACCTCTGAAAAAAATCAGTTTATAAGTGGTTCATACATCTTCATCTTATGCTCCTTTTTAAACAAGAAGAGAAAACAGAAATTCAGAAGTTTTTCTGGTCAGTATAGATGAGGAAGAGGGAGGCCCATTCTGACTGAATCAGCTGGACTTTTTCTCCATTTTGCGTCTTCACCTGTCAAAAAGAGGGAGCTTTATAATTTGGCTGCTGCCACTGAAACTGTAGCTGCAGTTATTGGATATTAGACAGAAGGAGAGTCATTTGCCTGTCTTTCAGTTCTGCCAGCGACTCTATGTCACTCTTCTGCTACAGACCTAAATAAAAGCACGTAGTAATTTCAAAGCAACTCTGCTGCTTCATTTCAACCCGAAGGTCCCACTCAATTCGTTTGGGTTTGCTGGGTCAGAAGCAGAAGATCTGAGCACTGATGAAGTTGTCCTTTGCAGAAGCCTAAGAAATGAGCTTAAGTGTGAGTGAGCGGGAGGTGAGGCTGCTGAGGGTGGAAGCTGTGTGACTGAGAAATTGCCTGGGTTTACGTCTGTTTTGGTTTCGGCTGCCGCCGGCAACAAAAGCGCCACGCGGCCGCCCCTCCCCCCGCCGGCGTGCGGAGGAGAATGGAAAGAAAGAGGCAGAAACTGGTGGGTCGGGATAAGGGCAGTTTAACAGAACAGCAAACAGAGGGAAAACAGGAACAACAACGATACAAATAAGGAGAAAACACAACCACGAACCGTACCACGAACAGCCGCTCTCCCGAAACCGGACCGGCACTGCGCCCGCCCAAGCCGCGAGTGCCTTCCCGCCGCGCCGCTCCCCCCCCATCGGAACCCAGCGTGACGTCACATGGTATGGAATACCGGGCTCTGTTTGGCCAGGTGGGGTCAGCCCCCACCCCCCGGCTGTGCCCCTTCCTGGATTCCAGTGAAAATTAACCCTGTTCTGGCCAAACCCAGGACAACGTCAACAAATGATCTTGCTCAGCAGCCTATCTAGTAAGAAAATGCCACTGCAAATTACCAGAGAGGGGTGGTTGTCCATGAACACCTTTGCTGTCAGGGTTGTCCCCTCACTTGAGTCCTTTAGAAATGGATTTCTGCTTTCTGTTATAGTGGTAGGTGAGGAACCAGTCACTACTGCTTGGTAACTGTGGCAGCTTCCAGCTTGAATGGCGTTTACACCCCCACTTCTATAGGTGTAATGTTCACTGTTCCGCTCGTTGTTTTCAATAGGTGGCACTGATGCGGACTGTGAAGACAGTGAAGAGGAACCTGTCAAGAAGAAATCTGATGGACCAGGTATGAAGGCAGAAAGGCTTCTCAGCTGTTGCAATGCAGTTGTGACCTAGTCACGGCATGCCACAGAGACAGCATTGCAGTGATCCCAGGCTTATGTAAAAGCTGCAAAATCCATTCTAACCTGTGCAGTGAGAACTTCCTAACTACTTTCAGATTTCCAACTTCCAGGTTTACAAGTCCTGAGCATAAGAACTTTCACTCCTGGAGTATTAGCTGCTGCACTCATTCTCTATGCACATTAGTAAATACACTTGCAGGCTCAGACTTGATCACTTGCTGTATATTTTCCCTACAGAACAACTTAGACCTTAGCTTAGCTTCCAGCCCTGGTCACATACAGCCCTGTGTTAAAAACTGCATTGATTTTGAATGTCTGAAATATTATTATTAGCAGAAAGACCTTGTGGTTTTTTCAGTGTGCTTTAGTACCAAGTCTGGTACTCACCCATTCAGGAAGGTGCAAATATCTCCTCGAAAAAATGGGATTTTCCCTATCTTACCCATTCTCATTCATAATCAGAGTTAAGGATGCTCTGCACAGCAGAAGAAATGCCAACAGTTTGCAAGGTCGTGCTTATATTGAAAATTTGCCTGCAAAGGAATGTAATGGTTCATAAATTTAAGCTTGGCTCTTTGTTTCTATCTGGAGTAAAAGAAGAAAACAGACTCTCCTCTTAATGAAGTCTTCATCACGGCTTATCTTGAGTGAGACTTTGTCTTCAAAAGCTATTTTTCTTCTCTATTTAAAATTGATTCCCACACTTTCAGCTAGAATTGTATTCCTGAGTGAGCCACAGGGTAGAAGATGTTACAAGGATGTGGGATATGTCATTTCTTTCTCACAAGAGCAGTGGTCTCAAATAAAAAAATTGCATTGCTATAGAGGTTTTTTGGTGGGGTTTTGGGGGCTTTTTTATTTGTTACTTACTGATGATGTGGTTACCTGTGTTAAACACTGAAGTGAATCACTCAAACACATCTCTAGGGAAATACTGTTGGTGGTACGCAGGAGTTAGGGAAGGAGAAGGAGGTTTATAATTAATTTATATTGGAAGTAGTCAATTGGAGATGCTTTATATTTTCACTGAAATACTTTCACCATTTCTAAGTAAAATTTGTTAAATAAGATGGTTGGAAAAATTAGACAGTAATTGTTATGAAGCATTAGTATTATTGTTAACCTTGGATCGAATCCTGTCTCACACTCTCAGGCAGAGAGAAGCCTTCTCTGCATTTGACCCTTTAAGTCAGAATAACAGTCTCTGCAGAAAATAAATATTTGTTTCCCTTTTTGAAGATGTTTAGATGCAATCGACCCCAAAAGATTATTTTTTAAAAGTTTTGGAGAACAGCGAAGCTGCCAGAACAGCTACAGCATCATTAAAAATGTATGCTAAATTACGTCTGTCCCAGAGAGAAAAACGACCTTTCAGATTAGACTGGAAGTGCTTGGCAAAGCACTGTGGTGAGACTATGGCATGCCAGTGGTGGGCAATGCTAAAGATAATTTTAGCCTGAGAGCTGCGATTCTCCTGAAGTCAGTAGCAGAAGTTATATACTAGAGAGGACGAGTGTGGATTAAAAAAGAGCGTTTATATGTGGCATATTTCTGTGTATAAGTGCTACATTTTCTTTTAACCTATTCATAGCATTACATCTGGAATTCAAAGGAAATGAATGCTCCGTGAAGTAGAAGCAGCCTTACATTTTATTTCCAATGGCAAGATTTCCTTACCTCCAAGACCTGCATGTGGAAATAAGAATGAATAAAATTTAAGTTTATAAATCATAACACATCTCCAATTCTAAATGACATAGAAAAGGCCTGGAAAAAACAGAAAAATATTGCTGAACTATTTATATGACCAGGTGAAAGGGACTAAATATTCTTACATTCAGAGATATTGGACCAGTTCCATGGCATTGCTTAGGTGAATGGTACATACTGCCATTTCAGCATTCACTTTACAGGAATGTATCACTAATGGGTTTTTTCCTTAGTTTCTCTACACATGTATGTACATACAAGCCTGCCTGCACACCCAGAGGCACATACAGGTTGCTCTATAGGAAATCTTTTGCTTTATTATAGCTTCGCCTTTGCATTCTTTGTAAGGAACAAGTGTGCACTCCACAAAGTTTTGCTTGCCATCTTGTGGTGCAGCTAAGAAGTGAGGTTGTTAAATACATCATGCTTTAACACATAGGTTGGCTCCTTAGTGTCTACTTCAAACATTTTGGCCCTGCATGGCAGATTATTGGCAGTTTTCTATTATTTCTCGGGCTGGTTACTCTAAAATTGATCTTTATAGCTAGTGACCTGGGATTTGCAATCTAGCAGGAAAAACTAGCTCTGGAACTGGCTAGTTCGAAGGAAATTTTTTAGCATTTGTGCAGCACTATGGAAGAACTGTAGTGTAGTGTGGTATGTATGTTTGGAAGCAGAATAAAAATAAGCTGAAAGTGCTGCTTTTTTGGGTGAGAAATGCAGTTGCTAATGCTAAAGGAACTACTGAAATGAGACATTAAATTGAGACAGCTGCACTGAGCAAAATAAAGCTACTACTGTTGTTATAAACCCATAAGCCTTACTCATGAGGAGTGTACTGCTTTGGCGAAATGGTGCAAGAGTAATGTTTTATAAATTACTGATATGATTTGAGCTAGTTAGGCTAGCTGATCTGAGATCACTAATGACACAGTACAGCCTATTTTAAAAAAAGAGAGGCTTTGGAAACAGTAGATGCAAAGAGATGTGTTTAGGTGTTGGGAAAACTGGGAGAGACTGAAAGACTGTTTAAGCAGGTTAGACTTTCAAACTCAGCTAGCAAGGTTCAAGCACAAAAGGCACACTCTGTGCAGAGGGTGTGCACAAGTAAATAGACAGGTAAGAGGCTCAGCAGCTGTTGAGATCACGGGAACTGGTGGTGTTGAATAGCCCTCAGGAGAAGCCCAAATCTTTGGGTTTCATTTTGCATCTCTCTAAAATCAGGGACTGTTTATATGACTAGCGATTGCAGAACCAGGGAGTTACAGGGTGGAAAAGGGATTCCAGATGATAAGCCTAGACATACAGGCAGGAAAATGGCCCACACAGCCAAAAGGCCTCCAGCCATCTTCAGAGATTCCTTGCTATGACAGGGTCTTACAGACTGGATTATTATTATTATTAGACAATAAAGGAAAAATGAATCTAACTCCAAGCAGAAATACAACGAAAGATATTTGCATTCATTAACTCTCTGTTGCTTTTCCTTTCCCTTAGATAACATCATCAAGAGGATATTTAATATCTTGAAGTTCACTTGGGTGCTTTTCCTGGCAACCCTAGACAGTTTTACAGCTTGGCTTAATTCCATCTCAAGAGAACACATCGATATCTCCACTGTGCTAAGAATTGAGCGCTGTATGCTGACCAGGGAGATTAAAAAGGTAACGCCTTTCATCTTTTTTCTCTGCTAATGCCATTTCCAGCTCAGTGAAAAATGAAAGGTTGTCTTTTCAGATCACTGTGTTAAGGAGAAAAATTATATAAATCTTACTTATATGTGCATTTTAGAAATAGGTCTGGACTCTTGCATTGCTTGCTGGTTAGTAAATATATATGTAATAAATTACTTGATTTATTATCTGGACACAAAACAAATTATTGGAAAAACAGTTCTTTGAGAGGTTGATATAAGGATTTGACTGAAACTCTCTTGTGACAAGGTGTGGTTTTGAGGGGACAGGATAGATACAAGTAGAAAGGAGAAGGCATGACATTTTAAACAGCTCAAAACCTACCTCAGCCTGCATATTTCAGTCTATCTGTAGACCAGCTTGCCTTGGAAATGACGGATAACATACAGGCATAATTTTCTTCACTTGCAATTAAGCTATGTGGTCCTCCACAAACTAATTATATATTAGTAAAACCCATTATTATCAAAGACTAATGTTGAAAGTGTAACTAGAAATGTATTTGGGTCTTTAAAATGCAAGTAGATGATATCTTGAAATTGGATAAAGCTCTGATTTCAAGCACAGGTATTTTTACATATGTCGGTAGCTACCCAACTATTTCTGGAAACTTGGCATAGAAGTCTCTCTTTTAGTTCTTTCCAGTTTTTGTTAAAAGCTGCAGACTGTGTCAGAGATGAATAGGTTGAAAAGGTCAACAACACATTAGTACTCTTGGTCTTCATAAAGCCCCGTACTACTTGGCCACTGCTGACGTCCGACAGTAAGCAGGCTGTCCACAACCCCAGGAGGTTCGAGGCAGACTTTCCTGGTCAGGGGGAATCTGTACCGAGTCTGGCCAAGAGGCACAGAGCACGAAAAGAGGGCTGCTTCAGTGTTAGTGTTTAGTTACTGTTATTTCCCAAGGTGTCCAATAGTAAGCAGATAATGATAATAATAATAGCGAATAAATAAATTTAAAACAAATCAAAACAGAGCAAAACAAACATGGCGTGTCCGGAGTAAATCCTTCTTTGGGATATGTCCCAGCTTGTGGCAATGGATGGTTTGCATATGGATCATTATGTTTAATACTACCAAGGAATCTATATTCTTGGAGTTTGGCTAGTATCTTTTTAATCTATTTTTAAAGTTGGCTTCCTGAAGACGCTACAATAAGAAGTTCTGTAGTGTCATTCCATATGGTGTGTTTGAGTGCTTCCTCTTGTTCATTTTAAACCCACTTCCTGATCATTTTGGGGTCTCCTGTAGATCAGAGATGTATTCCGTTTTCCTCTACTATTCCTGATTGTATAAATCTGAATGGGGTCTTCTCCCCAGTAATTCTCTTTCAAGTTAAAAAGTCCCTTTCTTTTTAGCCTCGCTTCACATGGAATCCATCCATCTTTATTGTTCTTCATACAATTTCTAGTTTTAATATGGCCTTATTAAGACTGTTTTCAAGATGTGGGTAAATCACAGATTTATACAGGAGTATGATGTGCTTTATTTTGCTTTCCTAGTAAGATCTAACAGTCAAGCTCCTTTAATTTTACTGAATGCTACCTATTTTCAGAAGACTATACGCTCTGAGTCCAAGACCTTTAAGGCTAAAAAAGCTGACATAAAGCCTGTCATTATGTATATACAGTTCAAGTTACTTTTTCCATTTCATTTCTTGCCATTTTCTATCAAGTCACTCAGTTTTATCAAGTTCTTCAGTATTACTTCAGGCAACTTTACACTTGAATATCCCAGATAATTTTTTTCACCTGCAAACTTTATCATATCGCTGTTTTCCTCCTTACACAGGTTATTTCTGAATATACTGTACAGTAAAACTCCTAGGGGGAACCAGTGACCTTCTTCCTTTGTAAAGAAAAATCATTTGTTTGTGCCCTTTGTCTCCAGTCTTTTAGTGGAGGATTAGTACGAGAGATATAGTCTGCTTTATTTCATGACAACCTAATTTCTTGCAAGGGTCACTCAGGATCACTCCTGAAGCCATGTTTAAGAATTGGTGTTACCTTGTCTTCCCCTGTCAGTGTTTCATCCATTGGTTCCTGCAGAGCTCTTAGGTGAGCACCTTCCACTCAGTGCTCAGTTTATTGTCCCATTCTCAGACTTACCTTTTGTAAAATAATTACTCCAGTCATTCCATGGGTTTCAATTTATTCCATTGGAAACATCGGTGACTTTTTCTGCAGCAAAGAGGAATGCAAAACTTAAGTCTTTTCTTGTCCTGTTGCCATAACTCCCTTACACATCCTTATGCCTCGATCACCTGCTGATACTCTGGCTTTCTGGCAGCTAATTCTTATGATATTCTTGCAAAAGTTTTTGCTAACAGGTTTTTTTTTTGGCATGTTATTCCTCAGCATCTCTCTTGGTCTAATTTGCTGAAGCTTTACATTTAATTTGCTGAAGATTTACATTTAACTCTAGTTTTACATTTAACTCTAGAAAGTTCATTCCTGTTTCTTTTTCCTTATGACTTTCACTTCTTGAAGGATGTCTTCTTGCTTCTTCCTCCTGGTCTTTTCCATTCTGGTGACTTGTGTGTGTGCGTGCAGGCTCTTTCATGATGTTTCATTGTCCAGTGTGGAGATGGGAACAATTAACCTGATGTGTGAAGTTCCTTTGGTCTCTTTTCCAGCTACAGAAGAACTTGAAATTGAGTCCTCCATCAGTTGTGGGGCACTTCTGCTGTCACAGCTCTTGTCCTTTATCTGAGGCCTGCAGTCGAGTTAGAATGTACCATGAGCCATAATTTCAGACGAAGGCTGTCATAATAGCACAAACATTTACTACTGCAGTTGCAACACATCTTGTATACAAGCAAACCTAATTAAAAACCTGAGTTTCAGATTTTGTTCTTGAGATTTATTTTTTTTTTACAAAACTGAAGATTTTGAAAATTTTATGTTTGGGACAGTGTAGAGGACTAGAGTTGAAATAATAGTAACTAATAATTTTAGTAAAGGGAATATGGGTAGTATTTTAGAGTACTTTTATTATTTTAGCTGGAAAAAGTCCTTGCATGAGGCTTCATTATAAGTCAGAAAAATGACTGTTCAAGAATAGCAATCTTCTCTCTCAGTGTATCTTCTGAAGTCAATGCTAGTGGAATGAGTTGAATGTGTTTCTACCTAAGAACAGCTACAAAATTCTCAGTTTTATTCTTATGACATGCTTTTAGAATTCTGATTGCAATATCATAGCCAGAAAGACTTGATTCTCTGCCCAGATCTATGCTGACAGTTAATAAAACCATCCTTTCATGAACTTGCTTGATCTTGAATTCACAAAGAAGGAGTGAAGGTCTTCATGTGTTTTTTTCATGGTTTTCCAACTGTATCCATACCTCATGAGTAAATTCTTATTTTGGGACACTAGTGAAAATCTAGATCAGTTTGTACATGACCAGTTTCTTTTTTTCTGTTTAAAAAAGCTGCTATTGACCACTAATAAGATGTATGATTGTTCTTAGAGTCAGTGAAGCTATCTAAAAGAGATATCTTAAAAGTTGCTGGAGTACAGGTTGAGTCGTGGACCCAGCCCACACCTCATTTTCATGCTGAATGTTCCACAGTCCACCCAGTAGAGTTTTGTTGGCTATGTGTGGCCTGAAACCACTTTCATTGTTCCAGTTTTGCTTGAAAACCCAACACTTTGTACCATGGTAATTTAAGACAGAATCTGACTTGCGGTCTAGAAAGGAACTGCTGGCTGGAGGTTATAATTTACTAGCAAGCTGTTTGCACAGTCCTTAATCTGTTCCTTGCCAAGTGACAGAAGAAACTAGTTCCTCGAAGAATATACCTCCCCCCTGCCAAGTACCTCTACCTCTACTCTCTTCTACAGGGAAACGTTCCAACACGGGAGAGCATCCATATGTATTACCAGAACCACATGATGAAACTTTCTAAGGAGTCAGGACTGGACTCAATTGAAAAAAATGCTGGTCAAGCTTCTGGTTTGCAAGCATCTGAACGAATGGATAGTTTAGATTCAGCAGCTTCTCGTGACAGTATGTCCAGGTATTGATTTAATTTTATTTTGTGAAAGATAGAGGGATCATGCAGTAAACGTAATCTTATATAATCTCGAAGTACTGATGAACTTTCTAATCTATACTGAATCCTCTTTTTGATTTATCGATGTCATTTGAACAGTGAAAACTGCTATATTTTACTGTTCCTTTATAGTGGTGGACTCAGTTGTTGGCTTAACTCCTTTTCCACTGCATGGCTACCCCACTGCTTTCTGTTTCACGTAGAATTAGGAGTCATTGACAGTGGTTGATGACTTTTAAAATGTAGTGGAAGAGAAGAGCCTGCTGAGGATGCTTATGGGATACTGTTTTAGGAACTCAGGTGTGGAGTTTGGGGAACGATCATTCATTGTGAATATTTTGTCTTTGTAAAATAAATTGTTGTCTGTTTTCCACAAATCAAAAAAGGCTTTGCATTGAGGGAGATTCTGGATTTGAGAGAATGAAGTCCCCCGCTCATACACACAGGGAAAAGATCATCTGAAGAGCCCGATTTCCTAATAACTGCTGTGATTATAGTCCAGCAGAGCTACACAGTTCATGGATCAAATACCCATACTAGTTCAGGAAAAGCACCTTCCTCGTTCTTTTCTGAAGACAGATGCTGTCAGGTCCCTCGCCAGAAGTACTGCATGCTCCTGCTGCTCCATCCATATAGAGGCACACACATTCACTTCCTTCTCTTACAGAGGCAGCCTGTTCCCACCGTGTCTCTGGTGTTCTTGACTTTTAAGAGACTGCAGAAATTGTCCAACATGAGGGGGAGAAGGGGGGGCTTTGGAAATCCAGCTGTTTCATAATCCGTTTTATTCTGCTGTCTCCTGTTCTTCTCTGAAGTGTGGCAGTATCGTATTGTGTTTGAGACTCCCAGCAAACTTGGTAGCTTCTATGTAGAGTAAATTATGCTTAGCTTTTACTAATGACATATGGGTAGATGTTAGCAGACTGAAAATAACGAGGGCTCATCTTCCTTTCTGATGTTATTGAAAAGCAAGTGTAAGAGAGTGCCTTTGAGTACTATGCTTCAACAAAATATTCACAGGTTGCTCCCCAGGGTGAGTACTGGCCTTTGAGAGTTTCACTCCAGTAAAAACACCAAATCCGAGCAATCTTTCTCGGTGGCTAGCTACCCAGCTAAGCAACACCTTTGTGTTTTGTCTCAAGATTTTGCTGGAGTCAAATGACGTGAGAAAAAAGAAAAGCCAAATTCTATTACCAGCTCACTTGGAGCCACTTGGATATCTGCAGGGCAGAATTTAACTCCACAAAGTTCAGTCTTACCTAAAGAAAGAATAGTAATAGCGGTCCTGCTTTCATTAAACAATTTTTGGTCACACTGTTTACTATAGATAGCAGAAGTTATCATTGTTATACAGCCATGATAGCAAGAACTTTAACTACAAGCAAAGAGAAGCCAATTCCAGAATGAATATAAAAAAGAAAGACAATTCTTGTAATTTTCATGTGTAAATTCTGCCTCTTCAATGAGGTGGTATCCAATGTTGAGCTCCACTTACGTCTTTTTTTTCAGAATAACCACCCATTTGTCACCCTGCTTTGAGCATTCTTACACATTTAAAATCTGTTTTTAATCTCAGAGAATTCAGTGATTCTGTGGAGCTGCTTTGCAACAGAAAATGTTAAATTTTTCACACGTGTTACTGTCATCTCCGTTTCCTCGCAAGATGTTACAGGATCTATCAACAAAAGAATAGCAAAGACAGTATTATGACTGATTTTTCTAATCTCAAATTCTCTTTCTGGTGATGAACAATCAAATATTCTTGCACTGAGAGTATTTACAAATTGTGCACATCTGCTATAATAATAATGACCTGTAATTAGAGGAAGCAAAAAATGAATCTGTTGATTGAATGATAAAGCCATCTGTTCATTGGGGCACCCTTGCATGTCTCTTCCTGGGATTACAGAAGTGCTTATGAGCTTTTTAAGAAATGTGAAATGTTTGAAACTTCATGTGAGTTTATTGAGAGTTTTTTTTTTAATTGCCCAAACAAGAGGAGGGGGCATTTTACATTAGAAAGTGATGATTTCCAGTAAATGTAAAAGCAACTAATTAAGTCTAAAGCATCCCTATGATCATGGATCTGGGATTGCAATTGAAAACTTTTGGGAGGGGGCAGAGGGTTTCTAACCAGTATTCTGGTTACCCTTCTTTGGTTGCCCTACACAAAATTCTGTAGTGAACATTAGGCCCATGAGTAAGATGGGTGTGTCTGGAAGAACACAGGGCTGCAGAAGCACAGAAGCTATTCCATTATAATAATCTATATTCTTCAGTACTCAGGACAGGAATTACTGTAAGTATCTGCTCAGTGTTCTAAACACTGGATTTCTAGAGAGAACAACCCTCCTGATCAGCTGCAGGAACTGTAAATTTCTTGTGAAGTTCAGGGCTGACCCTTATGATGTTCTTTCCCAAGATGAAGCTCTAAAAGGAGTTTTGCAGAGCATCCTTTGTGGTATTTTCTCTTTTAGTAGGGCTGTCGTATATTTTCAGTCATTTTTCTATACAGTAGCTAGAGGTGTTGTGAGGTATTCATAATGTAATTGTTTGGTTTCTCTCTACATCAGATTTAAGGGTATCCAAGGTTTTGTATCCAGTTCAGTTTGTATTAATTTTTGTCCATTACAAATAATGTATTCAGTTCCCAACTCTACCTGTGTGTAGGCTTTTATAGGAGCTGCCCATGGAAGACCCTGATCCTCCTGTAAGAGTCAATATATGGACACCACTTTGCATCTGTGCTTCCCTCACCAGATGGGAGAGTAGGTGTTGAGGCAGGGAGTACTGTAGACGTAATGTTTGACTTGGGAGGCAGGAGAAAGGATGAAAGGAGAGTCCCAGTTTATGTTTGAATCTAGGTCTGATTTAGGAGTGTGAATGATAGGAAATGTTTGGGATCTTTGCTTGCAGGTGTAGGGAGTGTAGTAATTCATAAAGGTAATGCCATTCAGTCACTAGCCCATGGACAGAAAAAAAAAAAAAACAGAAAAATTTGTAAGTCACCCTTAAGCTAATAAAGTCTCTAAGAAGGGTGAATTTGTTTAGCAAAAAGGAAATCATAAAGTAAGAAATTTCCTGCTCACTGAGGATAAAAACATCTCTGCTATATGTATATATATATATATATCTCCCCATTTAAAATGGATACCCAATCAACTTTATATAAAATGCTTGAAATCGGGGCTTTTAATGAACATTCAATTAAAAATGCCTAGTCCTTGAATGTTTTCAAGAAGCTAATGCTTTGCAAGGTCTCCAAGGACATAAATTTGAAAAGTCACTCGGGAAGATATCCTTGGGTTAAATTTATGTGATAGTCAATGACTGAGTCAACATCAGCTTTGCCAAGTGTAAATCTCTCCACTTTATTGGTGTTTTCATTTCCTCCATGTTCGGAAGCAATGCTCCTAAAGAAATACATAAAGAATATACAGACTACGCTACAGGTGTCATCTCATACACATCTCCTGACATTCAAGGATACAGAGCAACTGCTCAGTAGATAATTCTTCTGACGATTCATCTTTCAGTTAAAACAGCTTTAAACCAAATTATTGCAGGGACTCCATCTGGGCTAATGTTTTTATCTTTTGGGATTAATATACATTTTTCCTTTGATTTTTCTGGGATCCAGATCAGAACTTACATGTTTTGGAGGGCAGCTGACATATGTTTCTTCCATTGCATAGCTGCTCTGATTAAAGGTTCTCTTTGAACTATGTCTGCATTTAAAATACTTCAACACGTTGGTAAGACCTGTTGCTCTTGAAAAGAATAAACTCAGCCCTTGAGATGTAGAATAATATGTGGACAGCATTGTAGCACACAGATAGAAAGGTAATCTGAAAAAATAGGTTGTCTACTTGCTGCCATCTCCCTATATTTTAGCACCAAAACCTCACTGGTAGTACAACGACCTGGCTGTAGTCCATAGGTGTCTGTGCAAAGGGAAACCTCCTCCTGCATAACCCCCTGGAGTCAGCAGCACAGAGCTCCAGCTGATTTCCATGCTGCTGAATCAGACGTCCAAGGTGAATCTCCCATTCCCACCGGACGCAGCATTTGCTTCTTCGCCAAACCCTGCACCAGGCAGACAGCCCTCCAGGTTTTGTCTGGTGGATGCTTGAGTGCCTTTGCGCACACACAAAAATAATGAAGTGGCTTGCAAAGGGTCTTGGCCAAATGAACTGTCAGGACAGAGGTGCCCCTGCCATTAATAGTGTTCTTAAGGAAAGTATTTCACAATACCTTTGGTATCTTGGTGATACTTTTTTTCTATTCAAAGATCAAAGTATGCATTTATCCTCAGCCCATTCTGTCAAAAAAGACCATCGGTGGATGTAGACCTAGAAGAATAACTGCGTCTTCGCTCCACGTATTTTTCTTGTTTTTCTCACCATTTTCCTTAAGGCAAGAATTGCAAACTGTCACTTCATATCAGAAGACTTTTTTCCTCACTTCAAGCTAGCAAGACCAAAGTAACACAGAAAACGCCATCCTGCTTCCCTTCTGACCTCTTCTCCAATTCTCTGTGCCCCTGCACAAACATAATGCTTGCCAAGGAAGCAAATCCCCTGCTGCCGCTGCTCATGTGTGACACAAATGGACTCAAAAGAAGAGAAGTAGAGTGTAAATCCTGCGTTTTGGGGTCCTTCCTTCTCTCATACTGTCTGAGAGACTCAGGCAGGTCACTGTATGTGTTAAAACACCAGATTCCTCATCTTATTTCATAGGTATCTGTGTTTTTCAAAGATTTTTACAGGAGAAATAATTCTTTTACCTACCATATGTCATTAATGTATTTGCTTCTTTCTTGTTGCTATGTTATATGCTTGTATTTAATTATGTACTTTCTTTCTCATAACTCATCCAATTCCTCTTCTTTTCTCCAGTAACACATAAATGCTCAACATGTGGTGTATGTCTCTGGTGTCCTGTTGTATTTGATAAGTGAAAGGAGATAAGGGTTTATTAAATCTGTTCTTTCTTTCAAGATGTGCATGTTACCAATTTTGAAATAGTTTTTAAGCTGTGATTGAAATAAATGAAATCTTCTGGAAAGAATCATCAGGACTTACTACAAAATATCAAAATAAAAGCCATCCCATGCAGAGCAGGTTATATTTGGCATGCATCTACTGGCTAAGTAACATATCCGATTTGGCTCTTTCATTCGGAAAGAGGATTAGCCAATGCTTGACCACTATTTTTCTATTTGTGGAATATGAGCTTATTCAGTTTTAAGCGCTCTTTTAGGAAATTGGCTTGTACCTGTGTAAAAATGTTCAGCACAACATATCATTAATAAAATAGAATTTTTACAGGGGGGCCACTTCCCAAAACATTTTTGTGGAATTTGGAAATTTCAGAGGGAAACAAAGAAAATAAACCTCCTCACATATGTGAGTTGTTGCCCCTGGAAAGCGTGTAGAGAATTGTGTTGGTTTCATATCCTTTAACTAGTGAATAGACGGTTATGAGCCCTCTATAGCCTCTATACGAATATGACCATGAGCACTCTGTGCATAGAAATGTGTTGACACGGTGACTCTAAACAAATCCTTATCTTCTCTCTGAACCTTTTTTCTCTGTGTCAGTGTTTTGCTGCATGGCAAGCATATTTGTTTACTGAACCGTGTGTATAGTATTATCATTTGTATTTAACATTGTCTTTATAACTGTTTGCGCTGCTAGCTGCTACACTGAAGCAACCATGTTGTTCTCAAGGCAGTCAACCCTTGATGATTTAGATGGACCAGACACTGTTCCTAAAACAAGTGAGCGCGCTCGACCTAGGCTTCGTAAAATGCAGAGCATGGATATGTCCTCCTCATCAGCTGACAGTGGCAGTATAGTGTCAAGGTGCTTAAGTCATGCATGCTTTGTTCACTCATTTACCCATTATACTTACTGCAGTGTACGTAAATCTGCATTTGCAGACACGTGGTGTACAGAGTGGTTTGCATGCTTAATGGAAGCTTTTCTCCCTACTGTGTTATGGCACGATTCTGAATTTCAAAGTCAGGGTCATAATCTAGGACTCATTTGCTGTTTCACTTCTTATTCTGTTTGTTTTGGTTTGTTTTTCATCTGTAATTCATGTATTTTTAAAAGATGATTGATTATATTACACTGGCTGTCTAAAACCAGGCTAAAGCGTGTATTTATTCAGCTGAAAAAGAGTCTGATTTTCAGAGTTACTGAGCTGGTGGTTATTCTTATTAAAAATGGAAGCTGAAAGTGAAGTTTCTCAGCTAATCGGTTATCCTAAATATGGACTTAGGTGTCTAATTTTAGAAGCTAAGATAGGCAAATGTTGGCCCTGCTCTTTCAATTTTTACTTTTCCCTCTATAGGAAAGGTTGCTAAATATGTTTTGATTACTTTACCATTGATTTACAGTCTGTGAGGTGTTGGAATTAAGAGAGGGAAATTCACTATGAAAAGGTAGTGAATAATATTAATATCCAGTGCAAGACAGAACTGGTAAGAGCCATTCACTCACTTTTTAGCAGGTAAAAACCAGGGGTTTATTTGACATTGCAAAACACTGTTTCAATTAGTATTATAAATAGTATAAATATAAAATTTTGTGGCATATTAGATCATTCTTCTTCAGTGTTTAAAGTGTTTTACAGATATTTGGTGTCGATCAGTTTTGAGATGATAGGATTTTATGGTTTTATGCATTTTAACCAGGATGAGTGCTAACATGAATCATCAAAACATACATCTTAATAATAGTGTTACATGTTCTGATTAAAAGTCTGCTAGAAATAAAGTGATCTGACGTAGCCACAATAACTTTAGAAGCAGTGTAAAAGGAAAAGGGATGGAAGCTTATTTTAAATTTTGGCAGGAGATGGTGGTGCCAGCTGGCTTTGCCAGTGCCAGTATTTTATAAAAGGTTATACTTTAAGTGAAAACATGGCCCCATTCATTTCATAGGAGCTGTGTGAAATCTGGTTTTGTCTCTGTTGAGATACAAGAACACGCAGCCAACAAAAGACACTGAGAGAATGCCTGTTGTCTAACCTATGGAGAGGGACTGTAATGGAGACTGAAAAGAGAAAGAGTGGTGTTCTAGGGGAGTGGTGATAAAATGCTTGTGAGGGATGGAAAGGGTGAAAGCAAAACCAAGAAAATATTTTTAAAATTATGGTGTCCAGATTCCCATCTGGAGTCATCAAGCTGTGTGAATTTACATCAGCTAAGACTGCTGCAGAGCACAGAGTATTAAGAAAGAAAGTGATTATGGATATGCAAAGCTGAGAATAAGTAAGATGAACAAGCAGAAAACTGAACAGAGAGAATAAGAACAGCTGAAAAAGAAAATAGGTACATACAGAGGAAAAACAGGCAGATAAGGTAAAAATAGAGACTGTATTGAAGAACATAGGGCAATTTAAAGGTAAACAAGATAGCCTGTTACCAGAACAGTTTTGTAATCTGGATTGTATTTCTCAACGTTTGTGATTTACTTGTTCTTTTACTTGGAATCAGACTTGATGTGTGTGTTCAGGTCATGTTCTAGTTCTATACAGCACCCATGTGGTGGTTGTTAAAAGCACCATGCTTAGAAGGAACCCCATGGCTGCCTATCATTCACCATGGAGCATGCTTTAAGTAGATGTAATAGGAAGTGCTGGTTCTGGTCTGAAAGTATTTGAACTGCTTTCAGAAATTTAGTGTAGTTGCTCTTGATAATGATATGAATTTGCCCTTTGTTGGTGTGAGAAGACAGTGAATTGCTGTGAGTTCGCTGGGATGTCATGCAGGGGGCAAAGGGACCGAGGTGGTCTATCTGTGTAAGAGACTATCATGATGATATATTTTCTACCAATTTATATGAACTTTGAAGGTCTGGGAATGCAATGGGGTTGCTCAGCTGTCTGTGTAAAGGTACAATTAACAAGCTTTTCTTGGTGATGAGCCTTGTAAGCCTCAACTCGTTCATTCTGTCCCCAACAGTGAACCTACGCAGGTCACCATGCTCTATTCTCGTCAGGGGACAACAGAAACCATTGAGGAGGTAGAAGGGGAGCATGAAGAGGAAGGAGCTCGTTCTTCATCAAGGCAGGAGGAAGAGGAGGTAGAAGATTATAGCCTGGATTCAGAAGGAGCTGCGTATACTCCTGATACTGATGTGCCATTGTACTCCACTGTGGACAGCAATGCAGAAGCTCCACCTTCCTATAGCAAAGCTGTCAGCTTTGAACACCTTCCCTTTGGCTCCCCAGATGACTCAGCTGATAAGAGCCTCATGATGGTGAGCCCAGATGACAGTCGGACGGACAAACTTAATGATACCATTCTCCCTCCATTGACGCATGAACTAACGGCTAGTGAGCTGCTTCTGAACAAGTAAGAACCTTTGAGAGGGAAAAATTGTTGATCCCAGTGTGTGAAGTATTGTCATTACTTTGTTTTTTTTTGTCTCGGAACTGCCCTACAGTTTCTGATACAGACCTTGTTCTAATTTTGATTTAAGGGAAGAAGCTAATTTCCTGTGCGGTTTTTCTAATTACAGATTTCTAAAATGATTCAAATTCATTTGGAATGAATCTCTGCTTTCTCCCCAGATACCATAGCTAATTGTTCCAATTAGCATTGGATTTCTGTGCTGCAACTGTCATGGGATCAAGAGCTTTTCTAAATATTCCTCGTGGAGAAGGCTTCTCTTCTCTAGGCAGCTGCGATTTCAAAGAAGTTTCCTCCAGGGCTATCTGGGAAAATGTTTGTCCTTTAATTGTTTTGGATTGCTATAAGGGAAACTATGACCTTTGGCAGAGTTTTTGTTTAAGCCAGTAGGAGCCAAGGGCTACGTAGAGATACCAGCTTGCTAAGTACTTTCATAAGGGATAGGATGCTCCCCTCTTTCCCCCTCAGGCACTGTGCTCAGTAGCACAACCAGCACTGAGGTGGGGATGCTGCCACTGCTCTGTTTCCTCTGCTTTCCGGCCTAACTCAGCTGGTGGAGAGCTTCCTCAACTGCAAGGACAAAATCTTAAACCATAGAAATGCCTTTCAGTCTGACTTCATATGGAGAGAGAGAGGCTGTGTAGGTCTGACTTTATAGACACAGTGTCTTTTCTTCTGGTTTTCCATAGCTGTTTTTGCTTTTCAGTGAGATCTTTTCTCAGGCCACGGTGCTCTTTATGAAAAGCAAAGAGAATTGTGAATGTGTGTGAAAGTCATATAATAATTTCTTGCTGCCTTTTATGTTTATTTGAGTTAGAAGAAGTGGAGAAGATTGGACATGTCGAATGCTCAAAGGCATTTATAATGTTCTAATCTCATGTCACAGGACTACTCATAACATACGTCTCCTGATGGACCTCTGGAGTTTCTCCAGATTCCCATCTATGTTGATAAACCAGATATTAATCCAGACAGGGCCACAACATCATGGTGTGATGTACATGACATATGGTGGTTGGGCAACTGCAGGAAAGCCGTGCTGGTAGAAGTTCTGGGGCCAGGCTGACTCTCTGGGTCAATTAAAAACCAGCAAAACAGTGCTTCTAGCCATTTTGCTGAAATTCTTGTTTTCTGTGCTTAGAATCAGGTAATTTGATTATAATATCAAAACCCCTTTTTTTTTAACTTGGCAGCAGAGTTTTATGCTTTTTCAAAAGGAAAAATGGTAGCAATTTAAAAAAAAGGTCTTAAGAAATTAATTTTAATTTCATTCATGGTACTCTGGTCCTCGCAGGATGTTTCATGACGATGAGCTGGAGGAGTCAGAGAAGTTCTATGTTGGTCAACCTCGAGTCTTGCTTCTTATTTATGCCCTGTACAATACGCTGGTGGCCCGGTCAGAAATGGTGTGCTATTTTGTGATCATCCTTAACCACATGGTCTCTGCCTCCATGATAACCTTGGTGCTTCCCATCCTTATATTCCTTTGGGCTATGCTGTCTGTTCCTCGGCCAAGCAAACGTTTCTGGATGACTGCCATTGTCTACACTGAGGTATGCTGCTGTTTTTGCAACCCTGTGTCTAACACAGAAAAGTTAAGTTGTAAGCTTTGCCTGGTCTCTTTTCTGGTTTTGATCTCTAGAATCAGGGCCTTTGGGCCTTCATATTAGTATAAATATTTGCTAAAGTCCTCAGCAATTTCTGTGGTATGAAAAGGTCTTGTTTCTTCTTTTTCTTCACTGCAGTGAGCAATATCCATCCTGGCATGTAAAGCAGTTATCACAAGAATGTGATCACTGCATTTTGAAAAAAGCTACTATGTAATTGGTAATCAAGACAGTAAACACTGCTTGTGGTATCTCAGGTACCACTGAGCATCATCTGTTGGTAAATGTTGTTTGACTTTCTTACTGAGGAAATGTGAACTGGTGCTCCTCTACAGCAATGAATACACTTGTTTATCTTCTCTTAAAACTGATAGATAGTCATATTTCCCTCTCTTAATGTCATGAGGCTATTATATCTGCCGTGCTTAGAAAACACCCCAAGTGTGTTGTGTTTCTGAACAGGTGGCTATTGTCATCAAGTACTTCTTCCAGTTTGGCTTCTTTCCTTGGAATAAATATGTGGATTACACAAAAGACAAACCTTACCATCCACCCAATATTATTGGCATTGAGAAGAAAGAGGGTTATGTGCACTATGATCTCGTTCAGCTGCTTGCTTTATTCTTCCACAGATCCATTTTAAAGGTAATTTGAGCTCATGCAGTTTCTTATTTTACATTTGATTTTTAGTTTTAATTTCTTTAGTCACTCGTGATATCCCAACACAATGAATTTGTCTTCCCCCTTATGAACACATGACTGAGCTTAGCAATGCCTGTGATAAATACTGTGACAGAAATACAAGGTTGAAATGCTCTCTTCTTTTTCCACTAGTGCCATGGATTATGGGATGAAGACGAGAAAGGGGACAGCTCCAGTAATAAAGAGGATACTGATGATGAGCTCTCTCTGACAGGAGGCAGGAGAGACTCTTCTGCCTCTTTGAAATCTGTCAATCTTGCGGCATCGGTGGAGTCCATCCATGTCCACTTCCCCGAGCAGCAGACCGCCATCAGGAGGAAGAGCTCTAGCAGTGTGTCACAGCTTTCACACAGGTCCAGCTTCTCCTCACACAGATCTAAGAGAGGTAAATGTCATGGCACGTCTGGAGTTTGAAGAGCAACAGTTCATCTCCCATAGGATCATCTTGCTAAAACCTTGTGCTGGTTGCTCTGGAGATCCAAGAGGCTACTGAATGCTGCTGCTCCTCAGTGAAGAAATAGGATATGAACCAAAGTATCTTCATGTTTGAACACACTCCAAAGCTTATTAAAGTTCAGATGGAGAGCCATACTTTGTGATTCACTATGTTTTTAAAATGACATTACCCAAAAGCTGGGAAAGGAATGCTCAGTGTGGCCCAGATCCAGAATTTCTGGTTCAGCATAATCTCCAGCTAGAGGGAATGCAAAGCATAAGTGTTTTTAGTATCTACATTCGATGATACTTGAAGTGAGAGAAAAGTTTGATTTGAAACAGATTACCTATCCCATCTTGTAAAAAGGACAGGCTTACTCTAGCCTGAATGTATATATTACCAATTGAGATGAAGGAGTCAGATCAAATACTTGCCTCGCTAGTCTTCTCTTTTTATAGTTAATAATCAAGTTTTGATCTGCCAGTGATTAAACCTTTATTGGATGCTCTCAAGATTGTATCATAATGGAAAAAAAGCATAGGAATTAATTTCAAAGCTTCTTTCAGTAGTGGGTCTCATATATGGATGGAACTCTCAAGATTTATTTCTTTTTAGTTTTTGTATTTAAACTATGAATTTGGATTACCTTCTTTGCCTTCTTTTTCCCTCCCTTTTTTTTTCAGGAAGTACCAGTACACGAAACAGCAGTCAGAAAGGAAGCAGTGTGTTGAGCATCAAGCAAAAATCTAGGAAAGAGCTTCTTATGGAGAAGTTTCGAGAACAAATGATCAAAGCCAAGGCCTTTACAATTAAAAAGTGAGCAATGTGAGAAATTGTGTGGGTTTGGGGGGAGGTTCCAAATAGTAAAGCGGTAAAACAGCATTTAAAAAAAAGCAGGTTACTACTTCTGTTAATTCAAAGGGATGAATGGGTACATGTACAGTTCATTGTATATCGATGCTTTCACTTGAAGTCCCACCAGCTGAACATCAGACAAATCAGCAGTTGCTCCAATAGCATCTGCCTGATAAAAAAGCTGAGTATGCTGTATGAACTTAGTTGGCTGTGTGTATTTCTACTAAACAAATGCTAATACTGTGGTTTAGAAGCAGTCAGAAAGAGGGATTGGTGTCTGTGAAGCCCTGTGCGGGCTGTCAGAGTAGATCTTGGATATCTTTAGAAACACTAAACATATCACACCCAGCCTTTCTTTTCTTCAGTGCAAATTACGGTGTTGTTAAATCACATTGCGGTCTATGTTGTTTTAGGACTCTCCAGGTATATGTGCCCATCAGACAGTTTTTCTACAATCTCATTCATCCAGACTACAGTGCAGTGACCGATGTATATGTGCTGATGTTCCTCGCAGATACAGTGGACTTCATCATCATTGTATTTGGATTTTGGGCTTTTGGGGTATGTCACGGAGGCATCTATCTGTAAATCATCGGTAGGATTTACATGCTGTAGATGCTAAGCATCATGTGACTCGCTGTTCCTGGACCACTCTGTTATATTTTCCTTTTCAGAAACATTCTGCAGCAGCAGATATCACCTCTTCATTATCAGAGGACCAGGTCCCGGAGGCATTTTTGGTGATGGTGCTCATTCAATTTGGTACCATGGTGGTAGATCGAGCACTGTACCTCAAAAAGACTGTCATGGGAAAGGTCATCTTCCAGGTCATCCTTGTTTTCGGAATACATTTCTGGATGTTCTTTATCTTGCCTGGAGTGACAGAAAGGTATAAACCGCATAAACAGACGATGCGAGTTGAATACTGGTGCTCTACCAAGTTGTTTGCATTTAAATTTGACATGGTTACAGCTCAGCTTTGGAATCATGAACAGGTTTCTTCTTGGTCTCATTTCTAAGCAGAATGTTGGAGTACCATTTCACAGCAGTAACTATGGCCAACATAAGTTTCAGGAAGAATTCATTATATAAGTATGTACTGAAATATTCTCAACTTAGGCCAAAATGCAAGCAGTTGAAAGAGAACTTGCCTCTAATTGAGTGATTAGAGCCCTCAGCTGAGGCAATCTTGGCCTCTGATTCAGTTCCCTACTCCCAAGACTGCTCCACGCTGGTTTAGAAGAGTAGAAAATGTCTCTCTCTCAGTATCTTATAATTTGGCACTTTCCTGGAATGTGTGAACTGTGGATTTAACTCTCCTTAGACTGAGGAATATCTAAAACCTGTGTCTATTCTGAAGAGCCAAAGTTCTCTGCTCCATGGCTCTGGAGGCAATGTGGAGGTGGTCACCTGCTGCATGAAATCTTGTATTGCATGCTTGGCCGGGTTCATCCCCAAATCTAACATGTCTAATTGCATGGCTCAAGGCAATTGTCACTCAGTCTGCACTGCAGAGGTGTTCAGGTTCCCTCTCTAGTGCTTGGCTAACTCCCTTCTTACTTGGGACTTTCAATGTCCTTGAAGTATTTACCTCACTCCATTGACTATACAGGGAATTTTGATGTGTCAACTGGGCAAGTTATACTTTGTTAATAGTCACATTACTTTGGAAAAAACAAAAACAAAATAGATGCATAGTGTAAAGAAAGACTGAAAGGTTTTATTTCCTCTCAGAACCAAATGTATTATTTTTCCTCATTGCAGTAGTGATTGTGCCCCAAATTGAAAAAATCATTTTTCATGTGGATCTCCTATCTACTGAGCATTAAGAATTGATATGAAACTTTTGGCTTGATTTGATAACTTGAAAGGCAATAAAATTGTTTTGATTTTTTCTGTCCTTTTATGAAATTTATATCAAGTCGTTAATCTCAAATCTGCTTCTGAAACCTCCTGTATTCCTAAATTAGGCTGTTTCTTAGAAGCCTCTGCAAATTTCTTAATGAAAATGTTTTTGTGGGATGTAATTGAAAATATTGTATCGTGTCAGGCTCACAAATCCTGACCATCATGAGGCATTTCCTGCAGTTCCACCATGCTATTGAACTGCAGCCAGAAGTGGTACATGTTCACCAAGATGGTCAGGAGGATGGAGCACACGACATGTGAGGAGAGGTTGTGGGAACAGAGTTAGTTCAGTCTGGAGAAGAGAAAGTGAGGAGCTGTCTTCAGCTACCTGTTAAGAGGGCATCAAGAAGAAGCTAAGCTGTGTTTAGATAGGACAACAGGTCACAAGTTGGAAAAAGGAAATTCCAGTTAGATATAATGAAAAATCTTTTCACCATGATGGTAATCAAACCCTGGAGCAGGTTGCCCAGACAGTTTGTGGGATCTCCATCTTCAGAGATATTCAAAACTCAACTGGACAGGTCCCTAAACAATTTGGTGTAATTAGACCTGATTTAAGCAGGGAAGTGTGAAAAAAATGATCTTCAGAGGTCACTCCAACTTAAAATCCTGTATGAGTTCACGACCTTCGAAGTGCCCCTGTGAACACAAGTAGCCATTAAAGCTGCCTAGATTCAGTGCAGATATCAGCTCACTGAAAAGCCAAGAGAAGCCGTCCCTACCAAGGGCTCACGGAAGGATGTGCCATCATGAGGGCCTGGGGCAGACTGGCCTGTGTTGGGCAGCAAGGCACCTCTAGCATCCGGAGGGAGAGGGCACTGCCCAGAGCCCTTGCTCTTCGGGAAGCCTGTTCCCAGTCTCTCCTCTGTGACCCTGAGATGACAACAGATGCTGTCTATAGACTTTCTCATCCAGAGTCTTTCAAATGCTGCTTTAACCCTGCAGTGGGTTCAGAAACCAAGGGCTTTTCACAGGATCTCAGGAAAGGGAAACTGCCAGGAGCACAAAATATTTCAAGCAAATTTGGTCATACACAGATACAAAGCTCATCATTTTCCTTTATCTGTCTTTTCCATTACAGGAAATTTAGCCATAACACAGTTGCTCAGCTCTGGTATTTCGTGAAATGTGTTTATTTTGGCTTATCAGCATATCAGATACGCTGTGGATATCCAACCCGTGTTCTTGGCAACTTCCTTACAAAAAGTTATAACTATGTCAACCTGTTCTTATTTCAAGGGTAAGTCTAGACCTACTGCCCTTCTCACTTCTTTTGTGAAATAAGGTTCTGTTATCGTGAGATGCTGGGGTTATTCATGACTTCTCTTCACAGGCTGCTGGAAATGAGACTGTAAATTTTGCACAGCACACTGTATACGCCATATGTCTCCTGTAGTCCACCAAAAATCAATTTCAGGAATGCAAGATTTCAAAAAAATCAGTCTCACACTATGAATCCAGAAGCCTGACATACCAGTCAGCCATTCAGGCCGCTATGGAAGAGACATTTTTAATGCTTCTAAGAAATCACTTCTGTGAACAGAGATAGGGGCTACACATTGAGCTAGAAAACAGGTAATGTTATTTGCTCTGCAGTCCTAAAATGTAGTAAGGCATCAAATCCCAAAGAGATCATTGGAGCAGGTCTACAAGCTCTGCCTCAGCAGGTGAGAAGGATAAAGTGAACGACAATACACATGAGAAATAAGAGCTATGCATCACAGAATGTTTTCTTTGTGTATCTTTTGTGAATTGTTGCACATTTGAAACTCTTCAGGAGTTAGGAGTGTTAGGGCAACAGGCACAGCATCACCTTGGAGTGAAAGGTGGTGTTAAGGAGATGTACTCCACCCTTCACTTATGCTGTTACCATGATGTTGTGATTAAGCCAGTTCAGAGCATATACATATTTCACAGAAAAGCTGGAATAATTTCAGCCTTTTCCCAATATTTTCAATATGGGCTTGTTGAATTCCAGTAGGAAAAGTTACAGAAGATAGCTTTCTTCACATGAAATAGTCTTTGTTACCTGGCCAAGCAGATAAGTGTGGGACTAGTAAAGGGAATGATGCACTTTGAACAGCTGCTATATGCATGTTGGTTTCCTGTTAGCCCACCTTCTTCTGCTGCTTAAGCCTGAGTCAGAACGCCCAATTCCATATGCAGCTGAGGACTGCCCAGCTACTGCAAAGAAGCTGTGCACCACTTGGTATAAGGAGGTATAAAACAAATTCCCACCATCCTGTGGAAAGGGTGTTCCTCTAGTCCTCTCCCAGGTCAGAGGAATTTGGGCATAAAAGAAAGCCTTGTACGATTCCGTCAGTGGCTCAATCACAATTACTGGGCATAATAATGCAAAAACATGTTTATGGCCTAAGAAGGAGATCTAGAGGAACACAAGCTATAACAAAAGATACCACTCCCAAAACAAACTAGCTGTACAATCTCAGGGTATGATTGTACTTGTGTTTGCAAAATCCCCCATTAAACTCTTTTGATATTGGCTTAATTCTCCCTCTTGCCATATATACTTAGTGTGCTCCTTTAATATGATCCTCCCCATTTCTGACAAATTATCTGCTGTGGTCTTCCTTCAGATTCCGCCTGGTTCCCTTTTTGACTGAGCTGAGAGCAGTAATGGACTGGGTTTGGACTGACACCACTCTCAGTCTTTCCAGCTGGATCTGTGTTGAAGATATCTATGCTCATATATTCATCCTGAAGTGCTGGAGAGAGTCAGAAAAAGTAAGGAAGCCCCATATGAGTGATCCAGGCCTCCTCTTCCCCACACAGAAATGAAGAGAAATAATCACGAATCCCTAAATAATTGGGAAATTCACCATAAAGAGAGTTTGTTAGAAGATACACCTGGTGTTTATGTTCAGAAATAGTCAGACTGTTGGGTACTTTATGTTAGTTGGCAGTCACCGCAAGTGAAATTTCAAATGGCTTCTCTTTTGTGCCTAGCTGATTTTTCCATCATTAACATGAACTCCACAAGCATGTGCATGCTAGCTTGATGTCATGCCTGAGTTTCAAGGCTGGGGTTGAAAGTCCTGGTGTTCACACAAGGTCATTTTGTCCATAACAACTAAACGAGTAACCTGCAGTAGCAGAGAAACTGTAGCTGAAGAGAAAGGTCAGTAGAAGGGAGAGCTCCTGCCTCCACCATGTAGGTCCCAGGGACACCTGGTTCATGTAACCACAGAGGGAACTCAGCTGGCTCCTTTATTTCCGGAGAGTCCCCGCACATCCAGAACTGAACTGCAGGCCAGATAAACCCACCATTTGTCTGACTGAAATTTCAGTCCCTTTAAATCATTGAAGCTTCAGTTCAAATTAAACTTGCAAATTCTGGATTCCTTATAACCACTATAAAGATTGCAACCATATGCTTGCTTATTTTGCCAATTTTAAAAAGAAATTAAGCATTCTTTTAAGAGTGACCCAACCAGTCAGAAATTGTACATCTGTGGTGAAACAGCTGTATTTTTAAGTGTTACTGACGTATTTCTACTTTTATTATAATCCTGTCTTTTAATGGCAATTACTTTCCAAGTATGTCACTTAGATTAACTCAGAGTTGGTGCACACAGGTCTTGTATATAGGCTTTTTCTGTACGACTTCCATTTCTGCCGTGAATGGCAGAATGAGTGTCGTGAGAGGCTTCAAGAGTCAAAGAAATAATCATCTAGTTCTACTTTGACTGTCCTTTTCACTGCATTTTTTTCTACGCTAGAACAGGATCCTCTGCATTGTATGTAGCATAGATCTGATGTGGGAAGATTTCCACGTCTAAGCTAGCATGTGTGTGCTAAGTAACTACTCATGACTTTATGAGTGTTGTTCATGGTACTTCGATTCTGTCTCTCACCTTGAGTGGTATGGCTAAGTAATTTGACTGCTAGAGGCTCTCTGAGCTGTTCTGTAACATCGTTAAAGGTGCCTGAACTAATCTCATATAGACAAATAATATACCTCTGGTGATCCTGATATGATATTGTAATGAAAACAGTATTCTGTAGTGCAAGATAAATGACCTGATACACTGCTTTTGAAAAGTAACTGATTTGTTTTAAGTATAGCATTGTATTACAAATTTAATATTCTCCTAGGGTGTTATGGATTCGTGTTGTAAAGCAAGAGCAATTTCCTGAAAGGCAGATTCCTGGCGTGTGTTTGAGGTGCAGTGCAATACAATGCATCTTTATTTCGCACATGCAGTATGCAGTGCGTGAAAGACAGGATCCTAAAACACTGTGTGGAGTTAAATCCTATAAGAGAATACACCAAAATAAATTGCAATGATGGTAAAGCATTTTACAGGATGGTGAAGCTATTAAAGTATTCGATCTCGGGGCCAATAGCAGAGGGTGAGAATTATGGACAAGGCAGAACAGACGTGCTGTGTGATCTGCTTTGAAAAGACAAAGATAAAAGCAAGGTCATGTTTGGTCTCAGAAGCTAAGAAAGGGAAGGTTGTCACATCAACAGTGTCAAGACTTTAGGACCAGCAACAAAACTTTAAGCATTATTTAAATGCAGTTGGTATGGGATTCACTAGAAACAGATTGGATCAAGCCTGTGGGCAACTCTTACAAATACTGTATGTGAGGTGTGAAGTGAATGTGGAAGCAGTGCAGTATCAGATAATCCTACTGATTGTGCATGTCAGTTTTTGGAAAACAAATTTATTTATTTTTTGCCCTGAAATACAGTTTGCAGCTTTTCAAGCTCTATGAGAGGAATTCTGCCTTAAGGATCTTTGAGATAAAACATTTTTGAAGGACAAATAGAAGATAGTGGGTCACTCCCAGTATCAGTTTTTTAAACAAATTGCTGTATCATTGTTGCCGCTATTATTTTACGTTTGGTTCCTGTGAGTTCATGCCTGCACTCATTCAGACAAAAAACTCAAATTACCCGACAAAATTTTCCCCTTCCTTATGGTTGTGGACAATCAAAACCACAGAGGTTTACAATATTTTTCACACCAGACACACACTTGACGTGGGTTCATTTGTCACTTTTCTCTGTTGTCACCTGAAATTCAGTGTCTGTGCAGGTTTGGCTAAAAATCTCAAAATAACTGGCCCGAAAATGGGTAGCAAATTACCACAGAAGACCGGAATCCTTAAGACCATTATATATTCACCAATCAAATCATACCAAGTGTTCCACTGATTGAAGAGACATTACCATGTTGCTGTTTGTTTTTGCAGAGATATCCCCAACCAAGAGGCCAGAAGAAAAAGAAAGTTGTGAAGTATGGAATGGGTGGCATGATTATCGTCTTGCTGATTTGTATTGTCTGGTTCCCACTGCTCTTCATGTCTTTAATCAAATCTGTTGCAGGCATCACCAACAAGCCTCTAGATGTATCAATCACAATAACTCTAGGAGGTTATCAGGTAAAAAAAAGAAGAAAGACGAAAAGCAGACTCTCTTTTTGCACTGTATTTCCGTGTGCTATTTCTTATTCCCTTCATTGAATTGAATTCTCCTGCCTTATGCAAGAGATCAGGCAAGCTCCCACAAATGATCCCTTTTGCATTTAAAAACACATTAGTGATGTAAAATATTATCTTCGTTTGTAAGTTAAAACCAGAAACTACTGGCAGTAGGATAAGTTATCCAGCATCAGATAACTGCCTACAGGTCCACATGGTAGATGTAAGGTCATTGGAGGTAGCTTGTTTCTCAGTGGAAGAAGATCATAACCTTCTCCTGTTGAACTGAGTGCCATAATTGTCTTGGATTGTGATGCACAGGATGCTGTACTCTGTATGTAGCAGCCGGTGTGAAGTAAATGTGACAAGTGTGTGTTCTTTTGTTTCCCAGCCTATTTTTACAATGAGTGCTCAACAAAGTCAGCTCAAGGATTTGAATCAGACTGGTTTCGATACGTTTCTGGGAAGCTATAGGGGTAACACTGTAAGTGAAACGTAGAATACCTCATTACTTAAATTTGTGTGTATGTTGCCATGGAGGCCTTTTGTGAGTTTTGTTTGTGTTGTTATAAATGGTCAGCAGCGCTGCCATTGTTTCAGAGATGTTTCCATAAAGAGAATTTGCAGGAGAGTAAAGGTTCAGACGGATCATTTGTCAGGATGGGGTTGGGTTATCATGAGACAAGTTACCATTAACGGAGACATATTCGCACAAAATCATGGAAGACAGAAATGCTGGTTGTCCCATCACCTGAATAAAAACCTCCCCTCTAAATGACACCAGCCTTCAGGAGATGTGAGGTTGTTGGTGTAGTGCCAAAACAAACGTGCTTGTGCTGTGGGTAGACAACAGTGTTGGCGATTTTATGCCCCATGCTCCTTCCTATAGCACACACAGCTTTCACCTCTCAGTGAGGAGATTTGGTGCTGTCAAAAGAAAATGTGTGTGGCCTGGAAAAGTTTTGACATTCAAATGTCAAAACACAAACATTTAAACGTAGTCTCACTATTTCATGGTGCAACATGCACAAAGTTATCACACGTTTCTACAGCAAAAAGACTAGTAATTAGTAGAAGCTGTTGCTTTACTAAAGTAACTGGGGCTTGATCAGATAAAACTTCAAAACAAGTGCTTGCTTCTAGCCCACTCAAAAATTAATATTTTTTTATATTAGATCCTAGCAAATAGCCCATGTATTATAGCAATAATATTGCAATCTTGATCCACTTTGAAAGTTACCAGTTTGAAGTTGCCTTATCCTTTGCAGACATCTTTCTATGCAGAAAGATGCTTGATGAAAGACAGAGTAATATTTTAATAAAAATATGAAAAATAATAAGACATGCTGTGTGTCATGTGCATCCTGAGTATTGCCAGATATTTCTGGAAGTGTGAGCCTTCCCACAGTGGCCAGGCTTGGTATGTACTTTGTACAGTGACTTACATTTTGTGGTGACCACTGGCACTATTTGGAGCTTCAGAGAAGCTGTGTGAAGTGTCAGAGGTACCAGTCAAAACTGGGGACTGGAAGATTTACAGCCTACCAGATCCACAGATATAAATGGGGTTGTCAGAAACTAAAGGAGTTAAGATAATTTTAAATGGACTCTACAGAGTTTACCTGATGAACTTTCAGGCTCATTTTGGCCTACTTGGCCATCATTCTTTGAACAGCAGGGCCGTTTTATTTTGCCTTCTTGGCTTGGCTATACTTCGTTTATTCCCCTCCCCACCGAAAGCCTAAGTTGGTACTTGAGGAAAACAATCAGTGCAAACCACTGCACTTACAATTAATCAGACATTTGCAATTCTACGTGACTGGAAGATGTGGCTCTGTGTCTTGTGAATATCACCGCAGTGAAATGTTCTTTTCCTCTTCTGCACCTACAGGGTGCTTTGCAGTTTCTAGAGGGCTATGGAAAAGAAGATATAACTCTAGCAGATCTAGAGGGAAATTCAAACTCTTTATGGACCATCAGCCCTCCCAGTAGAGAGAAAATGATCCAGGGACTGCTGGATTTTTCAGCTGAGTTCACTGTAGTTCTTTCATGGAGCATTCAAAGGTAATTAATATGACTGTTATGAGGTTGATGGATCGTTTGCGAAGCGTTCGTTCAACAGAACAGTTCCATGCTGCATTTTTGATTTAGTTTTTCAGAAAACTCTATTGTACTGCAGAGCAAAAATTCCTGAAAATGGGGAGGGAGAGAGGCAGAGAGAAGTGACCTTTGTTACATGTGAAAACATTTGTTTCCTGCAATTCTCAAGAAATAAAGAGAGAAGTGGAGCCAGTTCCAAGTACATTATTTAAAAAGGCAGGGTGGAGTTTTTGAAGGGACTTGAGGGGTAGGAGGGAAAAGTAAGAAAAATTAGCCAGTTTGAGATGGAGGTGTTCAAATAAACTGACCCAAACAATAACCTTGTTAGCATTTATGGGAACTGAATACTTAGACCTAGTTAAAGCAGAAAAACTACGAGGAAATACAAACAGAAGTGCTTGGTCCTCTTATTAAGGGAGTCCGTAACTGACACAAAATCATTTTTTAAATACACACGTACTCAGAGCCTTTCTTATGCAAATAGCATAGCAATGGCGCAGCCCCATTTTGTCAAGACCTTTGCCTGTTTGCTTGTGGTTCCTTTGGCCTCAGTGAACCATTACTTTACAATGAAGTTTTTGCAAGAGACAGGCTAGAATATAAAGTAGTTTCATGCAGGCTAGAGCACACCCAGTCACCAAGGTGGCTTGTTGGCTGCTGTCTGCCAGCTGGGATCCCTATAGACTGCTGGATTATACTGGAGTTAAGTCGTCACTCCATGGAAAATAAGTACCTTTGCAGCCCCAGTATCTACCTGTTTTGTTGGAAGTAGACCCTGTATTGTTATAGCAATCCTCAGCAAAAGACTGTGCACAAAAAGCAGGTCAGCGGAATCACTGCGGGAGCTCTGAACCCAGCGGTCAGTCCTTCCGCAGTCAAAATAGGCTTGTAATGAATCTGCACCCTTCGTTCAACTTTATTTGACAAACCCCCCCACCCCCCCCTTACTTTCCTGGAAGCATACAGTATTAGCTAGTGAATTACATCACTCCATCATTTCTGAACCTTATATTAATTTTTAATACTGCTAGTCAGTTTGCTCATATGCTTGCATAACTACAAACATTCATACACTAGTTGAAAGAGACCTTTTTCACCCTCAAACTCTATCCTGTGGATTACATTGTGACCATGAATGACTGAAAGTGGTAAAGACTTGTGAAAAGTGACCACTTTTTCTCTGTAAAGGCAAACTGCTGTCTTTCCTCTAGGCCAGGAGACCACAATCAGCTGTAAGATGAGCTTTTTGTGTCACTCAGGCAGCATGCACACTTTCTACCTTTGTCCATTGTCTGCCAGGGACGTTTCTCTGCAGCCCCCAGGAGCTGCCTCACCCAGCTGCTGCATCCCAACCACGGGGCATGGCCCAAGGTGTTGTGCGAAAGCTGATCGTGCCCCAGCTGCGTTCTGCAGCTGGTGTGGAGACTGGGGGGAGGCATGGGGGTTCCATCAGCCTGTTAGCCACACGTTCCTGCTGGGCTGAGGTGGGGTTTTGGGAAGCTGTAGCTGACTGCAGCATCCTTAGCTGCCCCAGCACAGAATATATGGTAACGCAGATGGCCCTGTTGCCTAAGGTCAGAGCAGGCGTGCTCCCTTTCCCGTTCTGTTTTCACTGACCTTATGAGCAAAATCATGTTAATCTGTCATCATTGTCCTGTAATACATACAAAGGCATAGTCAGTTAGAAAAATACGCTTTTAAGGCTGCTGCATATCCTCTGTGGGAAAACTCAGCATCTTGGGCACAGGTAGCACAATGCTTGCTTTAACAAAGACTGGGATAGCCAGGGTGAGTGCAGTTAGACTACTAGGTGTAGCGTTCAGCAAACAATTGTTTAGGTTGTACTCTCATTGCAGGTTGACAATATGTCTTCCCTTTTAATTACAACAGAAATCTCACCCTTGGTGCCAAAGCCGAAATAGCATCAGATAAACTTACTTTTGTTCTGCCAGAGAACACCAGAAGAGATATTGCCACAATGATGTCTGGACAGCAACTGGAAAAGGTGTAAGTTTGTCTATTTATAATCAAACCTTCCTTTTTTAAACCTAATTGCCTGAGGAGTGCAGGCTTGTGGAACTGTGTCATTTGTCTGCCCATCTATCCCCCTCTAATAGTTTTGGAGCCTTGTTCACAGAGGCCAACAGCATTGAAGTCACATAATAGTAACATTAAAGGTAAAAGCTTGTTTTCCTATGATAAATGTAGGCTGAGAAGACCATGAACACTGCAGCACCACCAACAAACATGGTGAAGCTATTAGTTACCTTTGATTTACTGGATAAGCACAAGTTCATTACAGTATATTGACAGTTAAACTCTCCTTTGAGTTAATTCAGTTCAATTTGATCTGAGGGTGCTGTATTGGTGATTTTTTTGTTCTAAATAACCATGCAGACTGTATTTCTCATTGTTATTCTTGAACAGTATTAGATTGGCAAGGAAGTGTTAAATCATTGCGGTCAAAGGGTAACATCTGCAGTCGTTTGACATCAGATCTTTTCCTGTAATGGAAATTCACAATATGAATATCAAACATTATTGTATGGATATAGCCTTATAGCATTAACAGCAGTGGTGCCTGATTTGAAAGGAGTTTGGCTCTTCCTCTTCCGCCTGCTCGCTGGGGATTACTTTACAGCAGTAGTCTCTAAATACTGCTAAGCCAACACGTCATCCCTGGAGGCCACCTGATCTGATTTGTGGCCACAAGAGTTGAAAAGTTAAAGCTGAGGCCAGCTGGGATAGTGTAAACTCTGAGAGGTTCATATCTGTTAGTAGGTGGAAATGACATTTGTCTTTTCTGAGCACAGCTATTTTTCTGTGCCCACGCACACTTGTATGTCCAAACAGATTGCTGTTGCACATCTGAACATTGCATTTAACAAATAGTTTATGCCTCTTTTACTTTTCTGCTGTGTGAGGATACGGGAATATTTCCTAAGGTGATGTAGTGCCAAGGAGGGTAGATTTTGCTTTTTTGTAGGAAGGGGCGATTCATTCGTAATTCTCTCTTTGCAGGAGGCAAGCAGTTACATAGAAGATACACCTGCATTTGCCTGTATTGCAATAATTTTCTTGATTTAAGCTTTTTTTACTTTGTCATAAAGGAAAAATAATTGCAGCAGCTAGTAGCCATTTGGTCACTTCAGCAGGGAGCTTTGTGCCACCACCTTTGCTGGGAGCACTCAGCTGCTGAGCTCTTACTTATCTTTTGGGCCTGCTGAAGTGATCAGGAGGGATTTTAAACTGGCTGCCTCTGTTCTTCGTCAACCTAGTGTATGCAAGGTAGTGAAGTGTCACAGGACTTCCCTGAGAGGCCCCCTTCCCTAGATTTTTTCACTCATTTGAAGAAAAAGTTAGGACAGTATCTCATTTTTAAATGTAATATCTCTCTCTCTGGGTGCTGGTAATTTATTCCCGCTTAAGGTGATTTAATTTTGAGTCCAATGGAAGAACTTCTACAAACATCTTTCCTTTTAAGTTTGAAGTTGTCCTGCAAACTGTGAAAATATTTCCCAGTGAAAGATTCTGGCTGTTTTCAGGTGTTACTATTGCAACATCTTGCAATTCTGAAGTAATAACTGTTCTCACCACATATTTTTCTAGCTACATATTTTTCTAACTTGTTTACTACTGGTGATGTTTTGCCTTTCTTTGTGCTGCTTATATAGCTGACTATAAAAGCAGCTTTGTTAGAAAGGGGAACAAAATATAAAGTCTACATTCCTTGCAAACACACATGCCCCAGGTGTGTGGGATTCATGGTGTGTAAATGGCGACATTATGGATGGAGCTCCCTGCTGAAGCACTGACAGAACATAGTTAATAAATCCAGCTAACTTTCAGATGTGACATCTGAACACTATAAAATCATAGTTTAAGCCAAGAATTACTGGGAACTGTGTATAGCCCTGTTAGGTATTTCTAAATTATTTTAGAGGTATAAAAATATGAAATATTTGCTTTCTCATTTTTTCCAGAACATTAGAGACAGTGTACCCGTACTACATCAAGGCTCCTAGTGATTCTCTGGCAAAACCCATAAAGCAGCTATTGACAGGTATGTGTCCAGACCACAGAAAACAGAATATGGTTGAAAGAAGTGCAACACAGTGCTCACACTTGCCCATTCACTGAGCTGTTATGGGGCACCTCAGGCTGAAATGCACTTTTAATGGTTTCTACCTGGTGCCTGCAAGCTTGGGGAGAGATGAGGTAATGCAGTATAAGGCAGAAAATGCATCTGGATGTACTTTAGCTTTGTATTCAACAGTCAAGACTCTAAAGGATGAAGTCAGGCTCCTTTCTTTCAAGTCTGCTTTCAGGAACTGCTTTCCCTTGTTTTTTTGAGGAAGTGATGACAAGTTTCACTTCTCCGCATCTCCCTGCTACCTTACCACAAACAGTCAGTAGTGCTGCATGTCTGCAAAGGTAGCTCCTCAGCTTAAACAACGACACTGGATGACTTTTTTTTAGCTATTCCTTGCTTATTGGCTACAAAGAATCCAGGTTAGATAAATCACTAAATTTCAGAGTGCTGTTACCCAACCAGGATGCATACAGGTACTCACAGACATAGGGAATACATGCATGCACATGCTCATATCTGCACGTGAAAAACCTGTTGGGTTGAAAGAGTACAAACAGGTCTTTATCTAAGAACACTTTGCTCAACAGAGGTTAAATTTGGCACTTGGGTGTAGTAGTAGTACTATGTGGTACATTACTGTTCAAGGTTTAGTAATCATCATTAGATTAACTGGGAAAATTAATTCTTGAGGCTGAACCTCGCTCTATGAGTAGCAATGACTGCTTCACTGTCATTAGTCAGGTCATGTCCTAAAGAACTCTGAATGTGAGATTTTTCGAAGGGGCTTTAATGTATACACTGCTAATGTACGTTCCCCAGAAATTAGGAGCACCAGAGTTTTTGTCCTGTCTGTTTGATCAGTATGCATAATAGGATAGTATGCTTTTCTTGATGTAAGAGAATAACATCTTTTATACCAAGACAAAAATGATTTACAGTGATAGTTTCACTTGGACATATAGAAGCTGACCATTATCCTTCCAGGTTAAATGTGTTTCTTTAGGCCTGAGATGCAGACGTGCTGACCATCAGTGATACTTTGGCCTGAAAATATTTAAATGATTTGACAGTTGTACAGAAGAAAACGTAGGTGATATGAAACAGAAGTATCTGACTCAAAACAGTTTGACTTTTGCAATTCTTGGTATATATATCAACATATCCTTTTTTCAATAGACTGCAGATGGGAAAACATTACAGTTTCCCTGGTCAAAAATGTGTCCGATGAGGGAGTTCGTGAGTGGTGGGTTTTGAATCAGCTTGGAAAAAGATACAAAACGTCTGAAGAGAGTCTTGAACTCTTCATATTCAGTGATAAAGTCAGTCCACCAAGCCTTGGATTCTTAGCTGGTTACGGGTAAGAAGGCATTTTTACATACAATTAAATTAACGTAGGTAAGATAGAAGTAGAGGTGACTTTATTTGCTGGGGTTTGGGGTGTTATTTCTTTTTTGTTATTGTAATGTTTGAAGCTCCAGAAAAGGGGTTTTGTGAGAGTTTCAAATTCATGCCCATTACTATTGTCCATACAAAGTGTCATATTTGTAAGGAATGGTGTTATGCTTGATACCTGCTCTCCAGTGGGAAAAAAGGCAGAAGCACCCTTCGCACTGATTTCCTGTTGAAGTAAAATCCTTCAAAATTTGTTAGTTTAGCTACAGGTCAAGTTCTGCCCAAACTCTGACCAGTTTTGGTGACCTTCCCAATCTCATAGCCAGGACCCTGGGTATGAAATAGTTATAAAATCCATCTCCACAGACAGAAGAAGGCAGGAGACTGTGCCTTCCTGGGACATATGCCCTTCTGGCATGATTTTGGAGAACTCCTTATAGGAGAATTATCAGGGGAGGCCAGGTAAATGTTAGTCTGTCACCAGTTACACGTGCTTTAATAAAAAATATTAGATATGAAACCTGACAGAACATTTGCCTTTAGTAGACAGCAGTTGTCAGATTTCCCATTGTGGCTTCCAAGCTGTAGCAGGCAGGACGTGAGACCATCAGTGACTGGTGTTAAACCATTTAAGTCAGCAGCCTCAGCTGTTTATGTTCCCAGGTTTCTGTGGTGTTTGAAGAGACCTTATTTTCCTTCATCCTGCAGCACAGCAGAAACAAGATCCTAATTAGAGATTAATGTTCACTCAGCTGACAGACTACATTAGCCATGTAGATTACCTCCCTCATACTTGGCTGACCCTTTTTCAAGGTGTGATTTGAACTCTTTCCTTTCTTTCTTTCTTTTCAGCATCATGGGACTATATGCCTCGGTTGTCCTGGTGATAGGGAAGTTCGTCCGTGAATTTTTCAGTGGGATCTCTCACTCCATCATGTTTGAGGAGCTACCCAATGTAGACCGAATCTTGAAGTTGTGTACCGACATTTTCTTAGTGCGAGAGACTGGAGAACTGGAACTAGAGGAAGACCTGTATGCCAAACTAATATTCCTATATCGCTCACCAGAGACTATGATCAAGTGGACTAGGGAAAAAACTAATTGATCTCTTTGGTGTCACACTGCAAATCGAGTTGATTTCATCTGAATTTTAAAGGAAAAAAAAAAAAGCACAATATTCTCTTAAGAGCTAAGCCTTTTATAGTTAGGTAGCAATGATTTTTCACTGAAGGAGTCCTGGAAGCTACGGCCTTAGGAATCCATGCTGCCTTTCAAATTAAGGATCAACAGTGAATAAGGTTGGATGATTTGTTGTTTTTAATGTGCCACTCCTCTACAATCTGGGGACTGCTTTGTAATTTAATCAACAAAAAGTTTGCATCTTTGTCTGGCTAATTTAATTTTCCAGACCATCATTACAACTTCAAGAGAAAAGAAAGGAGTGAACCCACAGATGACTCCAGTGTACCTTCTTAACCCTTTCTGGAGCCATTCAGATTGGATTGTGCAATATGCTGTTGTACATCACTGACTTTCAAACTACAGTAATGGGACGCTGACTAGCCTTCAGGACACCCAAGACCCAGGGCCGCAGTGGGAACTGAAGACATTCTAGCCCTACCCATTTGTAGAAAAGCAGAGGTTTTGATGTACAAAGGACACTGTGGACAAGCCTCTGTTAGCAAAAAGCAAACAAGTAACAATCTCTTTAAATGCCTTATTTTATTTGTACAGTCACAGAAAACATTTCCACCAAACATCAGTGACTTTTCTCAGGAAAAAAAAAAAGCAACTGAAACTTCAAACTTCGTCAAGGTTAACTAATGGCTAGAATAATTATGGTGAATTATTGGGGTGTTCTGCTGGGCCATTCTCTTCAAAGTTACTGCTTTCCATTAGATGAGAAAAGAAAGTGAAATCAATGACCTAAAGAGCTACTTCATTTCTTATAACCCTTTAAAGACTGAATAGTGTGTGCTTCTCTCTGCTCCCTGTGACATGCTTTTTCCCATTTCGATGATTTAAGGCAACTGTTGTTTTGCTGTTAGCTGATATTCTTCTTCCAGTGTTTCAGGTATACGAAAATGTTTACATACTCCAAGTCACATTTTTACATCTGAGACGGGTTTTTTTTAAGTTCCCAAATACAGACATACATACGAGCTTGAAAAATGGCCCTTTTCTTAAATTACTATTATTAGTGACACAAATGGCTCATTAGAGAACATTGTAGCATGAAAATTTACAATTGCAATGCAGGTTTCATTCCATGTTGAAAAAATTACTGAGAAAAAAAATCATTGAGTGGGTAGGGTATGTTAAAAGGGTATACTGTGTAGCTTTGACTGAGTAATGACTTAAAATAAAGCACATGTTGCAAAGTCATTTTGGAAGTATTTTTTCCTCTGCCTTTTTACATGAAATGGGAAAAGTTTGACGTTATTCTAACTCTGTGACAAATAAATCTCTTTCTTGTAGTTAGCTGCTATTTATTATATGAATGATTAGTTAATCACCGGAAAGAAACTAATACAACATAAATTGCTGGCACATTTTACTGCAGAACTTCATAAAACAGCACAACTAAATGAAGTTGCAACATACTCTGCTGAGTGCTTCCATGACAAGTGCTGTCACATCCATTCTATACTGTGAAAACTAACATTTTGAGCACCATGAAGTGCACAAAATAAAAATCGCTTCATCAGATTGTAACAATAAAATCACTTGGTGACTGGAACTCACTGGAAGACAACCTGATCTCCTCCAAACTGTAATGGAAAGGTGGCTGATCATACAGCCAGGCAGCATTCCCCACCGGAGAGTTTTGCTCCATTTCTTCCATAGGACCTGTGAATGAAAATCAAAATATACAGGGCAGACCTGACACAGGATCCAACAGGGATGCTAAAATGTCTTGTGGGGTTAGATGGATCTCGCCTGGGTGTTCAGTGATTTTAAGGAGAGCAACACTGGAATGAAAAATGTGAAGGGTGTAATGTGTTTCTAAAGGTACCAGCCAGCAGAACCATACTGGCCACAGTTGGTCCTGGATCCCTTCCTGGTTCCTTCTCTTTAATGGGCACTTCCTTTCTGGTGAGAAAAATCTAGCTGCAAAATGAGCTGTACAGTTATTTGAGCTTTGCAGAAATGTGCTGCTCTTTCTTTCATGGACTGATCAGACTTTGAAAATAAAATGATTCTTCTGTTGGTTTTTAATTTATTTTTTTAAAACAGCTTATAGTCAAATCGGTGGCATAGGCTGGATGGCTAACTACAAGTAGGTGAAAAGTGTACTGCTGATGACCATCCTTTGAGCCCAGCTGTCCAGATAAAGTGGAACTGGCAGCCAGTTTCTTGTGGCATTCTTTGGGGAATCAGTACTGGGGCCAGTACTATCTAATGTCTTAATTAGCAACCTGGAGGACACAACAGAGTGCACTTTCACCAAGTTTGTGGACCACACATAATCTGGGTCTGAGGAAGTTTATGATAACATAAGTGTGTCAGCTGCGCTCCTGGGGCATGGGGTGGGCAGGACTGACTTTCAAGGGGATCTCAAGATGCTGGAGAAATGAGCTGCCAGGTACTTCATATAGTCCAACTAAGACAAATGCAAAGTCCTGCGTCTGAGGCAGACTTAACTCCATGCAGCAATTCAGTCTGGGCAGGTAGGAAGGGAACAGATTTACAATAAAAGGAGCCGAGGCCGGGGGGGGGAGTTGCATGTATATCAGCAGTGTGCCCAGCATACTTGGCTGCGTTTACAAATCACACCTGAAAATCAAGGGAATTATTAGTCCCCTCTATTCAGCACTTGTGGGACCACATCTGGAGAACTGCATACAGGTTTGGGGTCTCCAGTGCAAGAAAGACACTGACATACTGGAGTGAGTCTGGGAGAGGGCTGGAGGACAAAACATGTGAGGAGGGACTGAGGTAGCTGTGCTTGTTCAGCCTTAAAAAGGAGAAGTACAAGGGGAGACGTTATTGGTCTCTGCAGCTCCCTGATGGTGAGGTACAGGAAAGGTGGAGCCAAGCTCCACAGAGCTGCACAACAATAGATCAAGAGGCAACAGACACAAGTTGCAACAAGGGGGAGTCTGATTAAATAGAAGGAATATTGTTTTCACCATGAGAGTAGTCAAACACTGGAGCAAGTGCCCAGAGAAGCTGTGGGATCTTCAGCCTTGGAGATTTTCAAATTTTGACTGGAGAGGTCCTGAGCAACCTGTTGTAACTGGCCATGCTTTGCATGGGAGGTTTGACCTGAAGCCTCCTGAGGTCCCGTACAACCTGAATTATGCCATGATTTTAGGACTGCGCCAGAGATACTGTAGCTTACCAAAGACAGCGTATTGGCTAATGTAACAACCACCTCCAAAATGTCAGAATAAAGTCATCGTGTTCAAAGCAACAGTATGGTTACACAGGAATATTTGTACCTACAGACATGCCTTAGTAAGCCCCTGTGTCTAATTTTTCAGAGCTGAGCACTGCCAGGGAAAGGTCCTGTTTTCCCTCTTCCACCTTTGTAATCAAGAAATTATGGCTCACAAGATGATAACGTAAGCCACTACCTATACACATGGACCGAATTGGATCGATGGGATTAAATGGCATTTTAGAAGGTTATCACGACAGACTTAAATGAAACAGATCCTTGTGGTTATTCTCCCAGGTTTTAGGACCTTTCTGTTTTGTTCAATACAGGAGAAGCTCTTCAATGGAACAAGCCTAGGTAAGAAAAGAAGAAACAGCCTTAAAATAAAGTCAATTTTATTTTATAAGCATCAGTGTTGTTACTTTCCTTCGAGGACTTAATATTTTAGTGTTTCCAAAGAAACTGCACATTCAAAGCTGTGCCAGGGGAGGTTCAGACTGGACATGAGGAAGCGTTTCTTTACCGAGAGGTTGGTCAAACCCTGGAACAGGCTTCCTGGAGAGGTGCTCAATGCCCCAAGCCTGTCAGTGTTGCAGAGGTGTTTGGACAATGCCCTTAACAACATGCTTTAACTTTTGGTCAGCCCTGAAGTGGTCAGGTAGTTGGGCCAGATGATCGTTGTAGGTCCCTTCCAACTGAAAGGGTCTAGTCTATTCTGTTCCTCAGTGTCAGCAATAAAAAATTTCATGTCCATGGTACTGTCACAAAAGGCATTTTTTCCAACCTAGCCCACAGCTTTTGTGACAAGAAATTGCAAAATGGTTTCTTTATGGGGCTGAACTATGCTGATAGTCCACAAAACCCACCCTCGTACCATGGAGAGTCAGAGTGCTGAACCTACGCTTTTCTGACCATTAGTACTGTTAGGGGAGGACAAACTTCAACATAAGATCACTGCTCAGGGCCTTGGCCAGCTGTGGTCTAGCAGCCTCCAAAGACGGCAACGTCACAACTCCTCCGGTCTGTCCCAGTGCTTAACCACCCTGAAGGTGAACAGAGGTTATCCCCATATCGGTTTGGATTTCCTTCTCGCAGATTTGTAGCATGACAACTTGTCCTTTCTGCTGGGAGCCACTGTGTGTATAAAGTGTCCAGCAAACAGGGTCTGCAGCCTCTCAACTGTGCTGCCCTCATTAGAGGACCACTCTGGAAGTGGCCTGGCCACCAGGCACCTCTTCAGATGCCCCGGACCACGGCCCAGTGAACTAGTTAACAGGTAACCACAGCTCTGAGGCCAAACTAAAGGAGAAATTTGCAAAATGCAGATCACATTATGGTTACCCCATATTAACAGCATTGTGATTAGTACAACCAGCCTGATGAACACATTTATGAGAGAGTACGGTTCCTCTATTCAGCTGGCAGGAAAATTGCTTTCCAGGTGCTGGCAAAGGACATGCTGTTTCTGCTGTGCTTCTTCAGGAAATGGTGACATGGCCTGTTTCAATGTCCAAGATGGAGAACCAGGCATGGAGGAAGGATGCCAAGTCTGATGAGACCTAATGCTGGCACTGTTACGTTGGTGAATACTCAGTCCAAGGAGTGTTTGGAGCATTTCCTGAGTGCTTGGCTATCACCTTTATGCAGGAGCTTCACTTTACATGAGAGCCAGGAGACTGTGAAGGGATTTCGTCTGATTCCTGTGGTGCTTCCTCCAAAATGTTTGATCTCCCAGGGGAGCTGCTGCTGTCTGGAAAGCACCCAGCAGCTCGTTTCAGTAAATGTCACCAAGGTGCTGCATCAGGACAACAGCAACTACCCAACCCCGTTGCTCCTGAGCAGATCAGCCTGCTCTCTCACATGAAATAAGGTGCCAAAGGGGGGTGGTTGTCCCTGAGGTCTGTTACTAGTGAGTCCCTGCAGCTTCTGCACGCCTTTGCCATACACCATGAACTTGTGGCTGCCCTCTTCATACCCCATTTTTATTCTTCTACACAGCAGCCAGTGTCAGAAGACAAAAAAGCCGTGATTCTTTGTGAACTGTTACCACATCAAGGTATCCCCAATTACCATTCTCTCTTGCACTTAAATAAATAAATAATAACTGAACTACCTGAAAATGGACCCCTCAGCAGTTTCTGCCTCAGATTCACTCCTGCGTAGAAAGGGGCACGCAGCTGCCTGGCCAGGGGAGAAGCCCGAGACCCAGAGCTGAACTCTGCTTTCTGTTTCCTCACCTTCCCACAAACTCACCCTTTAAACAGAAGCAATTGCTTTTTATTTTTTAACCCAATTTTCTAGTGAGGTAAAAGGTGAAAGGTGAGGTGATAATTTCCCTCTCTGAGATACAGCACTCATTAGCCAGAGGGGTAAAAGGCCATCACGGTTGTCAGCACTACACTGTCAGAAAACACGTTCTCATACTGCCCCTCTCCCAACAAACTCAGGCAGTTCCTGCAGCATCAAGCACTAAACTGAAGATGATCCAGTTTTCTGTAGCCTCAGGTTTGGCAGACCTGACTCACTACAGACAGTGCTGAGCTTTTATTTTTCCACTACATTGTGGAAATCGTGTTTCGGCTGTAACAGGTCTTCCAGCAACCACCTGGTAGTGGTGAGCATCACCCTGCATTTCCCTCAGTGATCGCCACTGTCAAACACAGGATCCAGGCCATTTATTCCCGTCCAGCCAACCTGTGCAACGCTGCACTAATAGGCGAGGCAGAGCAGGAATGCCATGTGAAGCCTGTGGGCATTTTACCACCTAATCACAAGGTGACAGGAAGATGACTGCAAATTCAATAAAGATTTTCTTCTATTTCAAATAGACTGTTTTTTAAGAGATGAGGAAAACGGCATGGCCAAGCAGATGATGTCATAGTTATTGAAGTTTAAGTCATATGCCATTTCCAGCATTTATCTGGTAACACTGTTTAAAGAGACATCACTTAAAGTACTCACATTTCAGCAGGCTGTGAATGCTGAGGATGCAGGACAAGTTTCCCAGGTCCCATGCAGGGACCCACTGCCTGCAGCCACAGCCACAAACCAACTTGGACTTCAGCTCCAAAAAGAGCCTCAGTAGCAAATTGTGTTCATGACAAAAGCCAAGAAGTTCACCAAAAAGTTAGATTCACGGGCTGAGCCCTGGCAAGAAGCCACACCTCACTCCAGATTGACAGCCTGACCCTGTTCTGGTGCCAGGAGGTGAGGTAGAGGCAAGGATGGGGCAGGAGCAGCTCCCAGCCATGGCATTGCTTCCTTTCACATGCTTCTGCACTGTAACACGTCAGTGTTGAGTTGTGTTGCTAGTGCCTTTGAAGAGAAACAGGAGTTTACGTTAATTGTCTTACTTTTCACTGACTTCCGCTGAAAAAAAAATTCACTTATCAAAGGGTTTTTCTTAGGGAAGTTGGGATTGGATTTTTGTGGTATGAGCAATGGCTAGGCAGGAGGCAAAGCTAAGCCTGTGCTCCCAAGACATGGTTTAAACTGACGTGTACCTAAAATTTAGCATTTATATTGGCCACTCCTTTATCTTTAGCCATTCCAAGAGACAAAACAAAACGCCTAATCTCTTTGCTTCTTTCATAGATTCATGGAATCATAGTTTGGAAAAGAATTCAGATCATTAAATCCAACCATCACCCCAACACCACCATGCCTACTAAACTGTATCCCAAACTGCCACATCTACACATTTTTTGAACATCTCCAGGGATGGTGACTCCACCACTTCCCTCAGCATCCTATTCCAACACCTGACCACTCTTTCAGTAACAAAATTTTTCCGAATATCCAATCATCTAAACCTCCCCTGATGCAACTTAAGGCCATTGCCTCTCGTCCTATCACTAGTTCCTTGGGAAAAGAGACCTACACCTGCCTCACTACAGCCTCCTTTCAGGTAGTTGTAGAGAGCAATAAGGTCTCCCCTCAGCCTGCTCTTCTCCATACTAAACAGCCCCAGCTCCCTCAGCCGCTGCTCGTAAGACTTGTTCTCTAGACCCCTCACCAGCCTTGTTGCTCTTCTCTGAACACACTCCAGCACCTCAGTGTCCTTCTTGTAGTGAGGGGCCCAAAACTGAACACAGTACTTGAGGAGTGGCCTCACCAGTGCCAAGTGCAGGGACACGATCCCCTCCCTACTCCTGCTCCTTCCTTTACTACAAGATAGCAGAATCACTACCAGTGTTTGTTCCCCTATGTTTCTTTCCCAGCCTATGAATGCACTGACACTTGTTAAGCCTGTCGATGGTCCTGACATAGGTCCATCAGAAAACAGGAGAAGCAGATTTCAGCTGCAGTATGTTCACCTCAGCTCAATTTAGAAACCTGAATGTGCTCATGTACGCAGCAGTATTAGTTTGCAAGTCAGTGCAAGGACGGCTGCTCCAGGAACACACCCAGCACAGCAACACCAGGGGTCCCAGAAATCCCACTTGCATGCCTGACAAGTCAGTCCATTCAGCTCCCGCTGCTCGTGTAATCGAAGCATTCGTGGTTTTCACTGTTCTGCTAAATTGGCCAGTCCCTGGGCGATACTGTGAAAGTAAAGCTGCCGCTGCTCTGCATGGCATCATGTGGTATTTAAACAGACCATTTCTACCTTGGGTGCATATGGGCTATTTCAGATCATTTATTGTTGCTTCTTCCTTGAGAAGGAGGAAAATAGAGGAAATTTCTAATGCTTTATTAAAAGCTTGGGGAAAGCAAGGGCAAAGCAACCTGTGATCATGCAACAGGAAAGGCAGATTCCTCATTTAGTGGTCAGGGGAGCAGAAGCTGCAAGTGCAGTACAACCCTGCCCCACTGTGCTGAAGGGCTTCTCCTACAAATTGTTGTAAGGCACAAAAAGAATTAAGACGGACACGTAGGACAGCAGAAAAAGAGCTGGAGGAGAAATAGTATTCAGAATTATTCAGTGAGACTCCTATGAGTGAAAGAACTCCTTCAATCCTATGTTTCAAGTTGATAAAGTTCACGGTATGAGAAATCATTCACAACAGGGTTTCAAGATTTGCCTGAGGGATGTGCTGCACAAGTGGAGAGCCACACAAGTGGTCACCAAGCACCTTTTCTTGTCTCTCCTGGCCTGACAGGCACCTCCGAAGGCCAGTTCCACTGAGTCCTGTTTAGAGCTGTTATTGAAACAGAAATCCAATGAAAATAATCTTTTGCTATGAAGAACACTGGTTGGCCAGTGACTGATGACCAGGGCACCCTCAGACTCTCTCTCTCTCAAGAATAACTGAGAGATTATTCACATACGAAGGAAGCTCTGCTTCTTCCTCACTAATATGCAGAAATGACCTATATGCTTGTGACCAGCAAAATGCATGAGATGAAAATCCCAACCCTGTCCCTCCCTGCTCAGGCTCTGAACTCACCAGATCATGAGCCCCAGACAGGGTCGGTTATCTAAAGAGACACACCACACACACAGAGCCCAGATGTATTACAACCATCTCTTCCTGCTTCCCCTCACTGGTAACATCACACCTAGTCCTTTCATTTCCTTCTCCTGCCCCTTTCTCATTGCCCTCAGTGCCACTAGGTATGGTTTACCACAACTGAGCGCATCAAGATCTCTTGCTAGCATAAAGCTCTCAGTGCTGTGGTTGCAACCCAAACCTCCTTCAAAGGTTTTGGTGAGACGGTATCATTTTTCAGAGGGAACCTTGTCTTGCTGTGTGGAATTTGACACCTTCACAGGGCCTGAGGCAGCCCAGCTGTGCTGGGGCACGTGTTGCTACACCTCTGGATGCCAGCTAATGCCTGCTACGCAGCTTTAGCATCTGGTCTTGTATGTTCAAATAGGAGCAGTGTCTATATGAAACACACACACACATGGACGTTAGGCACCTCTGCGTGTGTGTGTGTGTGTGTGTGTGTGTGTGTGTCTTCTTTTTCAATCGCACAGGACTGCTATATCAGCTCTCATTAATTTTTCATGCCGCTGCCTCCTGCAGCCATGTGCTGGGGCGGAAGAGGGAGCTGCCAGCAGACACAGACGGCTCATGATGGTGTGACCATCAGACTCCTGTAACAAACATTGGGAGAAAGCACATTTTTAATGTTGTGGCAGCAAGAGTGAGGTAATGCAGTAAAATATTAATGAACCCTTCCATCTGACATCTCTAAATACATTGTAGAGGCTAAACTTTGGAGGTCAAGGCAGTGTATTAACTACATATTCATCCAGCTATAAAATTCCCCCTGTTTTAACCAATGCTGGGGAGGGGTGGGAGGGAGAGGGAGGGGATCAGAGAGAGGAAAGGCCAGCTATGAAGCTTGTTGCATTTCACAAGGAAGCACCCAGAAGATTAGGACAAAGTTCGGATGGTACCTTCTTCCTTTTCAAAGGTGAAGGATTCTGCCCTGCTAAAGGTATCTTTTAAAGGTCCAAAATACTCTTCCTCAAAAAGCATCACAAAATAAGGATCAGCTCCAGATACTCCAAGCTTGATACAACACCATGTTACCTGGCCTGGAAAAAGGCAAATGGGGTAAGCAAAAATGCTTTCATTTGTTTTTATTCTTAGTCCATGGCTCACCATCACCTGAGCACAGACATGGCGCTCACTGCTGATGACTTTAGAGATGAGCAGAAATACAAGCGAAACTGCTTTTGGCCTTGTTATTCAAAGGCAGAGGAAAAAAAAAGAAAACAGATTAAAAAACAGATAGTTAGATGAGAAAATAACCTCAAGGAATGCTTCCATCTACCAATTGTTTTCCTGGCCAAATAAACAAAGTATATTACTTAAGTCTGCTTCAAAGGGGCACCTAAAGGACAAAAATTGTCACTTTTCCATAGCTCGACTTTGCTCGTTCTCTTCCTTGTGCCTAATGAGAGTGACATGGCTTTTACTGCGGGGCTCTCTGTCCCTTGCCATCGAGTCTCCCATGTGCCAGCTCTCAGATCCCCTGCACTGCCCCTTAAACATCTGCGCGAGTTCGAAGCTGCCAAGGCCCTGCTGCAGAACTCCCAATGCCAGCAAACCCAGCCTCCTCTGCGGTGGTTCCAGCCCCAAGCAGGCTGTGCCCCCATGCACAGGCAGGCTCCTGCTCCTGTGCTAGCACCAGGCACCGGGAGACACTGAGCAAAGGTTCTCCTTTCAAACAGCACTGTTGTACTCCCGCCTTGGTAAAAGACACTGTGAAAAAACTGAGGAAATCTAGCAGGACAAAAGGTACAGCAATGCAAAATGAAAATAGCTGAAGGCCATTTGTGTGAGCAAGGAGACAAAATGCATTTCAGATGGCTTTTTGAATCATTCTTTTTGATGTTTATCTATCTGAGCTATTTCTTTTGCAGTACTCAGCACATCTGGTAATTAGCTCATGATGTGTGGATTCAAAACACATCCTTAGTACTTTGTTGATGAAGTAATATTTCTCCTGCTTGTTTTGCCTAGACAGACTCCACAGCCATTCCTCCAGAGCTGTGGGATTTATGTACCTACTACAAGTACTTTCAGCTTAAAAAAAAAAAAAACGCGTTGGTAGTCTTGGTCAGGGTCCAAATGACAGGAAGGGTACTGGTCTCTACCAGGGTTTCTGACAGACGCTGACTCAGCTGTGCATGAAGAAGGTGGATGCTTAGAACATAACCCTTGCATTTCTCTTTTCCCCTGCTCCAGCCATCCCTTCCCATGCTTGACCTCAGCTGACTGAGCGTGGATTCAGATGGCCCCGACTCTCCGCCCAAAAGGCATCCAGGGAGGTACTCCTTACGCTGAGCACTTGCTCGAGGCTGGAGGCACCAAACAAGGTGGTCAGTCCCAAAGAGAAGGTGCCTCCTTCTGCTTTGTAGGAAACACCCCTGAATCAGCTGTCCCGGCTGCAGCCTGAGGAAGTCAATTTCAATGCCTACAATCTAGAGTTGAGTCCTTTTTGATGTGGCCAGGCTCAATGACACCCATGCACTGAACTCAGGCTCCTGGACATCAAGCAAAGAGCAAGCCGTGCAGAGCGGTGAAGATGGCATCTTCCTAGCTAACAGCCTCTGAGCAATATGTTGGAACATTTCCTTGCATCTCAGCACAGCACTCTGAGGTTTCCTTCATTCCCGACTACAGGAACATGAGCCATTGGAAACAGGATGAAGGAATCGGGGGGGGGGGGGGGGGGGGGGCAGGCTGACTACACAGGTTCCAACACAACGAACTTGAAAGGGGGTAAAACTGTTCTAGGGCTTAGTGACTCAGGAAAGAGCTTTTCTGCTTTGCAGGTGAGGAGCTGAATAAGTGCAATGAAACAGGCAGAGGAACTAGCTTCTCTAAAAGGGCTCTGTAGATGGTGTACTCATTTTGAAGTTTGTCCTTCCTAGTCATGCACTGGCTCCCATCAGAACTATTCGACATGTAAACAGTTGTAAGCCTTCATTTACTACAACACTTCACCTTTTAATATTAGTGTAGGTCACATGCAAGAAAAGACAATTATTTTACTTGCATTTGGGGCTGCAGCTCAACACAGAATCTGGAAGAAGAGAGAAACATGCACACACACACTCAGAGATACTCTGCTGGTCGAAAAGGTTTCATCATTTGGCAGCAGCACAGATCATAGCTACATGTAGCACCAGGTGGGGAAGTTCATCAGTGAGAGCCCATATCTCTGGCACAAGGGAACAAACTGCCCTAAGGACAACACGAGAGGGAGCCTTTTCATCTCCTCTGCATGTCCCTAGAGGCCACAACAACAAACCTTCCTCCCTTCCTCAACCTGCATGCAGGCAACATGTTTGCTCTCAGGGAAGTGTATTTTAAGGAATATGGATCATCTCCAAGGCAGAATATGCACAAGAACAACAGTAAGATAAAACACTGAGAAAACAAAATGAAGTTATTAAATATTTTTCATAAGACCACACAATTATTTTCTTCCTTTAGGACAAAAAGCTCTAGTAAGGCTATGAAAACAAGGCAAAGAAACCCAACAAGACCCCCCATCCCCCCAACCAAAAACCACACTCAAACGTATGTTCAAAGAAGAACAATGATTTAACACTTATGTTCATGCTCCCCATATGGCTGAGGGCAAAGCAGGCTGCCATCTCATGCATGCTCTGAATTTGGGCATCTCTCTCTGCTGACCATGCAAGGAGTCCAAGTGCTAAACGAGGGAGCTTAAGGACAGACCTTAAGTTGTGTATGTGAATACTCTCACCCAAATAAAGTTCTCAGCCTCGCTAGTTTTAGACATCTGGTGCAGCATTCCATTATATTCTCATTGTCCAAGTTAAAGGTAAACACACAGCAACGTGAAATTTCACTCATCTCAAATCATGCTGGCATCATTACTTAGATACTATGGCAACAGGTAACATGGAAAAATGATGCAAGGAACCAACCAGACATGAAGGATTGTTAAAGAAAAACTAACAGTCTTAATTCTGAGAAAAAAATCAAATGCAACCACTGGTGTTTACAGAAATGTGTTTTCTGTTTTAGCTGGCAACACCTATTTCCAGAAACATTTCTCCTTTGCTATTACAAATTCATCTGGAAGATCCACAAAACAGAGCGGTTAGCCAGCTCTCAGTACACTGCATCTTGCTGCTGACTATGAACTGAAGCTTTGAGGTTTTTTTCTCATCAGTTTTCCCAACCTGTGTTTATGAAACCTATCAAGATGGATCAAAATAGATCAAGGACTGTTGTACCTAATCAACAGCACCATTTGGCTGCATTTCACCAGGATTCAGACACCGTGAGTTAGCCTGAGCCAACACTCTATTTTATGACTTTCAAAAAAGTGTTGCCCATGGACTACAGTTGAATTCAATCAACAGATGAAAAATGCCATATTTTTGCCTGTATAACCCCTAAATCATATAAGCCCCACAAAGAAAAGAGGCAGCAGTGAAGAAGAAATAGGAGGGGCAAGAGCTTTAGGGAGGGTGAGATGGGAGACGACTGTTGGAGGTGACAAAGGCAGCTGGACGTACACGTAGCTCACAAGGACTCTGCGCTGCACCTGTCCTTTCTTACCCCTACAGACGCAATGCATGAAAGCATGGTTCTATAGCTTTGCTGTGGCAGTCAGCATCACCATCACAAAGGCACCAAGACTGACAGAGAGCCGACCTCTGTCCAGCTGCCCTTGACTTTCAGACAGGCAGGCGCTACCAGAGACAGGCTGCAGAAGGGGTTCCCCTTCCCCTACCACCCCTGTCAGTATAGTTTAATGACATCACCTAAAGAAGCAAAAATAAACCTTGGCAATTCACTTCTCTTTTTTTCTAATAAAAATAAAAGTGCCACATTTAAGCAAGACTTGGCTAAATGTTTTTCATTTGTGTAGTTAGATTCCAAGCCATTTGGTGGAAGATCTGGACCTTCGTGCCGTTTAAAAAGCCATACATGCTTATTTTGTTGACATAACAATTAAGACATTTACTTGCAGGTGTTTATAGCCTCATTCAATTTATATGTTTAATGGAATAGTAAGATTGAGAAATTAGACTCACAGAAGTCAAAATGTCTGAAGTATGGATTCCCAAAGCAACTGTAACTTATATCCCACTTTCACATAAAACCAGAAGAGAAGTGGTTCAGATGTCAAGAGCAGTACAATTCAAGATGCAAGTTTTCTTCTTCTTCTTTTTTTTTTTTTTAAGTAGACTCTTTCAGCCAGTAGAATAGGAACTGCACTCTGAATCACGTCTTATTATTTCTGTTTCTGGAAGGCACACCCAGACCTCCACCCTCTCTCACAAACAGTTACCAACCAGCAAACAAGTGGAGTTGAACTCCCAGTACCTCCCACACAAGCCCACCCACCCTCTGCAGGGCCAACTTTGGCAATCACAGCTATAGAGAAACAGCTAAAAAAAGGATCAAAAGCCACACTGAGCCATTGTAGTCAGTCAGTAGGCTGTTTCTACTGGTACACTATTACACCCGGTCCTCCGTCATGCACACTTCCTGAGAAACATCCACGCCGGGAAAAGAAAACCAGCCTCTACAGAAAGGTAGAGACATGACTGTACTGCACCTATTAAGAACATTATAAAGCATACAAGCTGACCCCTTTCCAGCAGTGATCACTAACACAAGTTTCCAGATGGTTACTATCAAGATTTAGTGCCATTCAACTCCAGGTCATAGGAAAGGTTTATGCTGATCAACTCAAAGGTCCAAACCAGGAGTCTCCCCCCTCTCCCCATGACACCCGTCCTCCCACACACTCTCCTTCCGCTTCTGGCACTCCCCAGTCTGCTCACTGGGATCCAGCTTGCAGGACAAATCTACATTAATGCTGTTTCCTGACCCCAAATCTAGTCTCTGTAAGCAATATAATACATTAAGTAGTGTTAGGAAACAAGTAAGAACAGGCAGAGAGACCTGGGGTGGTTAAAGGGAGACTAGCTGCAATCTTCAACTACCTAATAAGTGGCTGCAGAGAGGATGGAGTCAGACTTTTCTCCAAGGTGCACCATGATGGGACAAGAGGCAGCAGACACAAATTGCAGCACAGGAGATTCCCATTATATACGAGAATTTCTTTTTTTTTTTCCATGAGGGATGCAAAAAACTTGTGGGTTCTCTGTCCTTACAGACATTCAAGGCTCAAGGCTCAGACAGACAGCCCCCAACAAGCTGATGCAGCTACGAGTCTGGTCCTGCCTGGAGAGGGGCTACTGCTGAGACCTCCCATCCCAAACTGACCCTTGCTTCTGGGTCCCACTTCGTTGTCCGATGATCATCTGAGTCCTGCATCTTGCTGTGAAACTATTCTACTTAATTTCTCTCTCCCTGACTGCATCAGACTCTGTTTTTAAAGACGTCTGCAACACACAATCTTCTTGCTCCATCTCCTGGGGAAGTGTTATTTCTTCAAAGTTTATTCCTGCGGAGAGTGCTGGTTGCATTTAGGATGTAGCTATTACTTCTTAAATCTGTCCAGGTGCTGATTACATCTGATAAAACAGTCGAGAGTGGTTTTCAGCAGCAGTTACAGTTCTGTCAAAACCAATGTTTGGGTGAAGCTTTATTGTTGATGAAATTCTTTAGAACTCAGCAACCAAACCAGTCGCTGCAGCGCACTCCCCCAAAGTTTTACAGCCACTGCTCTTTCTGACAGCCTTCGCGTGCCTCTCCCTTGCTTTCCATGCCCCGAGTGAATATTGGATTGGAGGGTAGGAGGTGAAAAGAGGGAGGGGGGAAAAAGTTATTTTTGGCTTTCAACTTTTTATGGCATTCCTGTCCCATAAAAGTCTTACGAGCTGTGTGTCTCACCCCAGGTCAGAACAAAATCAGTTCTGAAATCACAGAGAAATTTCTTCATGAGATGCACGCTGTCCAGCTGCCAGCTGGTAGTGATAACGTCCCAAAGCACTGACGCGTTTGGGGCCCCGAGCCAGTAGAATGCAGGCATGGAGAGCTTAGGGGTGCAAACTGCTTATAAACCCACTGGATGCTTAAGCCCACATTCATCTCTGAGGCAAAATTCTCTCGATGGGAGCATTGCTTGACTTGAAAGGGCTGAGCTCAGAGTCCTTGTCCCGTGTGGGGCAGCAGTCTAGACATGACGGCGTGGGCGGGCGAGCGGGGAGGCGGCGAGGAGGCTGGCAGGATGGGAATTGCCTTGTGCTTTCTTCCAGGAGGCTCCTCCACCCTCCAGGAGGCTCCTCCACCCTCTGGCCATCCCTCAGCACCACCACGACTCTGCAATGTGTCGGCTCTCCTGGGTCTGAGACCATCCTTGTCCAGACATTCAGCCAAAACATGAGACACAGCATTACTGCAAGAAACACGTGAGCCTCCTCACAATAGACGCTGAGTTTTACAGAGGTCGAATGAAGTATAATTGTCTAGCCAACGTAATTGCATAGTGTGTCAAGAATTGCCTTCTCTTTTCGCATCTTCAGTATCAGCAGTGCCTGTTGAAAGCAAGGTCAAGACTCTTAATATAAATAAAATAATCTTTGGAGGCTTTTATGGCACCAGTTCTCAACGTATTGTTTAAAAGCTTGAGGTTTGCTTACTTAAAGTACTTAACAGAGATGCAAGCCCTAGAACAGAAGTGTGTTTTAGGGAACAGGTCTATGACATAATTTCTCCCTTTTTATTTAGTTAGTTTTTTGTCTTTTTTCAGAGCCACTCAGGTTAACGGAATTATCACATATATCTCCCCAGACACCATTCAGCACCTAATCAAGTGGTAGGATTATAAATACCATGTGTTGCAGCAGTGGCTGAGCCTCGGTCATCGAAGGTTAGATTGTCTTTACTGCTTTGCACCAGTGGGATAAAGAAAGTGCACCAGCAAAGCAGTGATTTCATTGCATGAGGCAAACACCACACAGAAAATAATTAAAGTTTAAAGAAAACATGGGTTATGTATGTGAGTCATGCTAAACACGTCTTTTTTGCTCTGGTTCTTCAGTAACATAAGGCAGGAGTGATCTCTGAGCTGCTGAATTACAAGTAAAATGACAAGGTAAAATTACAAAGTAAGCAGATGCCTGCTTAGGTAAAGCTGTCTGGCTCTCACTGGGAGACAGACACAGTCTCTCCAGACCTCCCAGAGACCAACATTTGTAACTGAACGAGCAGGAGATCTTGTAGGAAAACAGAGGGAAAAGAAGGAATATGGATTTTACTTGTGCTTGCTAACTCTTTTGAAATAACCTGGATAGAAGAATTACATGTAATTTTTAGAGGGAAATGTATTATTTGTGGATGTATTGCAATAAGCAGGGGAAAAGTGGATACTTCTTCAGCATCCTGGATATAGGTAACTCCCCGAAAGAGGAATGAGCTAGCAGCAGACATTGCTGTTTGTTTATTTTTAATTGGATCCCAGAGATCATAAAGAGATCATCCACCTGAGCTGGAACCCACTTCTGGGATTTCTAGGAGCTTAATGAAGAGGCCACAACTGAGAAAAGAAGCCCAGATCTCCTTTTTGGCCAAGCATTTTTCCAGGGCAAGTAGAGGGAGTTGCCCATTCTCGTGGCTTATTTAACTTTCAGGCTTATTTCAAGCTTGCATGGCTGAGTCTCTCTGTGTTCACCACTAGCAAATACTTTGTTTATTTGCAGCTGCTATGCTCCAAGTAAGACAAACCAGATCAGTAAGACGTATGTGAATGTGAAACAGTAGAGCTAGTCCTAGCTAAAGCCAGCTGAACGGTCAGCCCAATATCTACATGAAGTGATTGGCATCATTTGTAACGAAAACAGAAGGAAAGTGATTCAGGCACCTTTCTCTGAAATACATAAATCAATGGGAGCACTACACAGATGCACACACAGAAGGAAAGGCAACAAAAGGATGGAGGCCTGGTATCCACTAGGATCAGCAGGCAACGGCACAAAGCACTACCTGAAAGACAACAATTGCATGTAGATTTGACAACGTTATAAAGAGCATTAGTTTTTGATGTCCTATATATAAGTTTACCTGAAGAAGTTACATTATACAGTCCTGTAATTGATATAATCTCAGCGAGTCTCAGCCCATGAACTTCTATTTTTTCGATCTCTCTCCTCAGTCATGTACAGCTTTGACCTCACATTTACACATTCCAGCAGCTGTTATATTTTCTTTAGTGTTCAGTGTTCTTCAGCTTTCATCACAATGATCTCTAATCTGTTTCAGAGACAATCTGGCAAAGAAATTCACACTGAAAAACTGCATGCAACAGCTCCCTAAATTCTGCAGGTCTTATGCAGGTCTTTGGAGGACTTCCAGCCCTCTCCCAGGAACTCCCCAGTTCACACTCAAAGAACTTTCAGAGAATTGGGCTGACATTAAATAAAATTTAACTCTCTAATTCCCCAGAGACTGCCATAAAAATGGAAAACACATATAAATTTAGGTATATGAATAATTATACAACATAGAGATAAAAGCTTTAGGTTTCTAGGGGAATTTGCTGCTGTCACAGCAGGATGGCCAGTCCCGGTTAGCTGTGGTCATAAGCAACTTGCTGGCCTCAAGGTCCTTACAGAAGAAAACCATGAAATTTGTGGTAGGAACTTTGTGCTCTCAGACAAACTGGGGGAAGGGAGGGGGGGGTCTGGCACTGCATCCATAAGTCTCACTTCTGATGGAAGCAGTATTAACAGCAGTCTTCATTAAGAAGAAAGGCAACTGTATGGTAGCCTTCAGCAATAAAGTTCCCCTCAATATAGTCTCATTTGTAACAACGTCTGAAACTATGTCATTAGAATCTCTCCCGTTAGATGCTGCACATAGCCACCAGGCAAGAACACAGAGATTCACAGCCTTGTAGTGCAGCTTGGGAAAACACATTTATAGCTTACTCACGTGCACAAGGTGGTATCCTGCAACACATTTGGGTAATGCTGCATTGAAGAATTGCTGTATCTGCTAATACTAATATAATGTGCATATTTGTATATATTACATATGTTCATATGTATTGCATACATATAGTATACAGATTCATTACATTGACAGGTTTATAGTATTATTTATTTTCTTTCAGCAAAACCACAATTTTAAGTCATTTGTGATTTAAAAAAAAAAAAAAAAATCTGCTGTTCCCCCAAGGGAGATTGTTCAGGGAATATTTAAGAGTATAGCAGATGGCCTGAGTTCACATGGTAGCTGGTCTCTTCTATTAGGAGAATCCCAAACACAAGCATTTTAGAGCAGTCCTCCCAAAGCAGTGACTTTTTCCAGCAGTGCAAGGCAGTTAACAAGCAGTTGGTTCTACCCAGACCAGCAAAGCAATATCCAGGGAACGTGCTGGAAGACTACAAGCTGACAGAGTCCCACATTTGCCACCTTTTCCAAAAGCAGTAGATATCACGGAGACACACATATCACTCATTCTTCACATGAAAGAGTTAGTCTCCAGTGTCAACTCTGCAAGCCTGCATATAGCCATCTCTGCCTGGCGTCCCCAGCCCCACAGCTTCTGGTGGCCACAAAGCAGTAACAAGGACTTTGCACAAAGGTAAGGCTCAAAAATCTCCCATCGTACCAGAGACAGACTTGTTCCCCTTCTTCCCTGCCACTTAGTGCACATGAACAGCTGCAGAGCTGTGCCGTGCAAGGCAACATGCCCTGTCCCTAGGATGGCCCAGCCCTGCCGCGGTCCAGCTGGAGAGAGCTGTGACACCTTCACCGCCAGACACAGACAACCTCAGTGCAGTCTTGGACCAAGCAAGCACAATGGCCAGCTTTCCAGTTGGCCTCACATTTAACAGAAGGCACTGCAGCTGCAAGAAAGGGACTGCTCGCGGAATAAAAGAATATGCCGCATAGAATAAAAAAAAAAAAAGTCAGTTGAAGCAGGACAACTAAGCTAGCCTGTGCAACAGTGAGAGGCTGGGCAACAGCTCAGAACAGCAAGTCTGTTTTCATGATCCTGGTGGCTATGCACAATATAGGATAAAAGATCATTTGGTTGCAAGTGTCACTGGAAATGGGAACTTCACTAGAGAGCGCTGCCATATTCTTGCCTCACTTCATAACCAAGACTGCTGTTAACACTTCTTCCTCAGAGGAAAACAACAAAATAAAAAAAAAATCCTAGTTTTATTACTTTAAATTAATGCAGAACTACAAACCACATCCAGACATTAACAACACACAAATTGAAATGATACTGAAATGCAGGAATTTGTCATCCAACATCAATTTATGCAGGAACCTTAGCTTTTAATTTTTACAATAATATGCATTAACGACTAACATCAGGTTTAAAAGCCTAAAACAAGTGATAAAAAACAGTCTTAAATAATATAACCCTGTTACTCTGGAGAATAAAGTACATCAATTTAGCTTCCTACATAAAATTAATATCTATATGCACTGTCGCCTTCTAAAAGAAATGACTGCATAGTCTGAAGATGTTCCTACAATCAGTGGAAAGGGCTTCTTCCATTACAAGATACGTTAACGATATTAGTATATATCGCTATTAGTAAGTGGCTGCTGCAGGGATGTTTTGTTAAAAAATGAACAATAAAAACTTTCAGTGGGTGAAAACTTAATTTTCACCTTCACCATATACTTCACTACTCCAAATTCTCTTTTAACTTTGGTAAGGACTCCATCAACTGGAAATGAGAGCTGTGCCCTTTAAAAATAATAATAAAAAGCCATAGCTACACACACAAAAGACACTGATCATCCTGGACAAGAAAGAAGGCAATGAAAGAGTACAATCCTGCTGACAGCAGTCTGCACAAAGGCAGCTTCACATGCCTCATGCAATCACTAAGATTTAAAGATCTGTAATGTAAGTAAGATTTAAGATGATCTGTGAACATCCAAAGCAGTGCTTGACTGCACAATGTACCACTAGTCACATGAGTAAACTCTTTCATGCAAGTAAATCAAAGGGCTTTCAAGGATTCCCTCCCACCTCAAAGCAATTCTCCAGATTTTATTTGGATATGAAATACTTTCAGAACAAAATCTTGCTGAGTGTTGCTAAGTGTAAAGTTATCACAGGGCTCTCATGACTCCGCTTCGCAGTAAAATCTAAATGTCTATTTTTCCTGTTACTGCCGTGTCCACAGCATTAGCATTGCAGTTTGGATCTGAAGTCCGGGACTGAGGGCAGCTTCCCAAGCATCTCCCTCTTACCAAACTGATTTGAGTTATGGGGTGGCTTTGCAGCACACAAACTGAATCCCTATCATATGAAGCTAATGCAGAGGGTGCACTGCAGGTACACATTTAATGTGCTATAACCACTTACAGGAAATTCAGTCCATGAGACCAGACTTCTTTTGCCTTCAGCCTTTTTCCCTCTGGGAATGAGGCGTGATAGAGTTGAGCATGGACAAGTACAGAAGATCCACAGGACCAGGCTAGAGCTAGGTCACTGTAAAACACCCAGACCATGCGTGATGTCAGTGCTAGAACCTTGGTACTGACTGTTTCATACCACTGACGCATCCTTACTGCCCCATCCCATTCACAGGTGTGGACAGGAGGCAATAGAAATCCTTGGTGGTTATTTAAGAACACCGTCTCCTCAAAGCAAAAGATTTCAATGATGCTCCAAACTTTGGCCTCTGCATATTTTCAGTTCTCTGGTTCTTGCTCCCTTCATCCCTGCTGCCTCTATTTTGTCTCCTGGACTCTAGCACCAGGTGTCACAGATCACCAACATGCTGATGGGACAGTGTGACTAAGGATGGAGAGGTCCGCTATCCTTTCCGTGAGGGAAAGTCCCATGGTGCCTCTTCCTAGTGCTGTAACACACTGCAGGGAAGGCACCCCCCAGCTTCCCCTGAAGTCAGGGCTTGCTTTATCTTGGTGTAACCAAGTCCAAGCTCAGGATCTAGATTTTTCAAACTGTCCTGTTAAGCCCTGGAGAGCAGCGATACATGGGCACTAAAACATGTGCCTTCATCATGGACCTACAGAAAGCATTAAATGCTTTGCTAACCCCTCAGCCTACAAAGCTGTTGGCCTCAGGACCAAATCCATTTGATGTTCCAACAATCAACAACATTACTCTCTAGGCTGAAGTACATCAATAAATCACATTCAGAGGTCTTAGGCCAAGTCAGATTCCCTAAGAAACATGACTTCTAGATAGGAAGAAAACTCTTTTCAAGCTCTCGTGGCTGGAATACTTCATGGCAACATTATAGCTACAGCAAATTCCTCTCTAAGAGGAAAGATTTCAGGCAAAAATTAGAGACAGGATTTGATTTATAATGGAAAATATAAAGTTAAAACTAACTGGCCAAGTTTTGCTTACACTGAATAATACTTAGCACCTACATAGGAAAATTCCCACTGACTGCGGAGCAGATCTGAGGCTTTAAACGTGTAGTCTCCGCTTCAGCTGCAGAATACCAGTCCTAAAAATTAGGTGTCGGACTGGGACACGCCCTTCCGCTGAGAAAGGGGGAAGAAATGGTACGCACGGAGCCCCAGCTTCTCCAGGGGGATAACAGCACACAGGCTCTGGCCTTCAAGGGGGAAACTGGCTTTGCAGGTTCATTAAACACCTCTGGGAAAAGGGTAGGCAGCGTCGGCAGTGCCCAAGTCAGTGTTGGAGCTTGTAGCTGCAGGGAATGAGCTTGGGGAAAGCCATCAGGGACCGGCTGAGCCAGAGTGCCCCAAGGCGGTTGGGTTGAAGCCAGACTAGTTAGGAAATGGGCAAAACCTGTGCTTTGCTGCAGGCAGAGATGGCAGGTGACTGACTGCCTTCTGCTGTCAGCCATGTTATGGGGGCAGTTGGTGTCCTCCTCCCTCCCAGGCATGGGAATGGAGAGGGACCGGGCCTGCGATCGGAGGTCACAGTCCCGCCCTCGGTGAACAAGGCCTAAAGGGAGCAAAGCTGTTTGAACGAGATCCAGCCCAGCTTTATTGCCTCTTGCCGTATCTGTTCTCCAGTTCATGAAGCAACGTCAATGTAACGCGTGCTCTGAAAGCAAAGCTGCCATTTATAGCCTCAGCGGCCAAGAAAGCAGACAAACCTGAGCATCTGCGTTTGCAATCTCCACTGCTCCATAAAAGACAAGGTCAGACAGAAAACATGTGTTTCATATTTGCAAATCTGAGTGATTTATATTAGGGGAGCAGGACTGGACTGCATGCAGCCTCTAGGTTGTTAAAATTTAATTTACTAATCAATTACTATCAGATGCTAGACTTCTTCAGCTGCCCCATACAAGAAGCATAGTTTCTCACAATACCCTGTCTTGATTTCAGTGCTATATCTCCTTCCAGGGGCTGAAGAGCGGCAAGATGAAGTGGGTGAGCAAAAGAAAAGGACCACTCAGTCCCACAAGGTGGTCATATTTGAAATGAAGAGAAGCCACCAAAGCATTATCTCCTCACTTCTGTTGGTCATTTGGAAGATGACATCCTTTTGCCATTACTTGCACAAGGCAGCTTCACCTGAGACACATCAAAATGAGTGGTACATCTCTCACATCAAGAGAGCAAGTCTGGAGGAGATTCAGCATCCCTAGCTGCACTGTCCTCATTTTGGCTGGATTGCTTCTCAACCATCACTCCCAGTTTAAAACATTTAAAACACTATAAATGTATGTGTCTCAGCAGCTGAAACTAAATGAACTAGAATAACAAGACAGAAGCAAGACTATTGCTGATAAGCATCCTTCCTGTTATGTGGGTTACGAGGTATAGGTTGAGTCTCCTGCGTGGTACAGCTTTGGGCTGCATGTTCACAGATAAGTCTGACTTTGGGGCAATGATGTGTGTGTATTTTTCTGTTCTTCTTAACAGTAAAATGGACATACTGAAAACACATGATTCAGATGGCTTACGTGAGCCAGAGGCCCTCAAACGTAAATTCAAAGCAGCTGCATGAACATCACTAATTTCATAGCTTACGCTGTCATCCTCATACATATGGCAAGTCCCACACAGGGTTAAGAGTTGGAGGGTCTCTTCAAACCTCAGGAACATAGGACACAATACCTATCCTTTAAGCTGTGTTAAAGAAACCTTGAGGGTCTGCAAACTTGTTGTGGACAGAAGCAGATGACAGCTGAATAGCTCCTGTCTTCAGCATCTCAAGGATGGCAGTGTCAGGAGCGTTGCAATACACTGGAGATCCCCTAGCTTAGTATCAAGAGTGCAGAGGTGACATTATGCTGCCTTCCCCCACCCCCAAGCAACTTGCCCGTCTCAAAGGCACAAAACAGTACTGACCATTCTCAGTAAGACTTTGCCTATCCAGCTTGGTACTGACAATGTGAGGCCTATATGAATATCAAAACTCATCACAAAGGACAAAAAATATCTCCAAACATGTTTGCGGAGCGTGTTCTCCTTTTGAGAAACAGAGGAACAAGACCAGAGTCCCAACTCCTGTTCACTGAACAACTCCAGTTATATCCAGTTCAGGATACAAACATCAATGCTAATATTGGTTGAACAATTTTTTGAATGTCCTCTGTTAAAATTAGCTCTGTTCTTGGTTAGTAAGTCACGCATGAAGTGATCCTGGCTTCCCTTTAATGTGGTAATCAGAGACCAATAACATTTTGAAATTATGGGTGAATTGCCAGCTCTTCTCTCCAACTCTTTGCTATCTGCATTTTGGGTGACAGGTTCCCTAAGAATAGGTTAATGTTACTACTCTTGGAATGGAAGAGGGAAATATTTTAAACTGGGGAATAATCACTCCAGTCTAAACCTTCAGATGGAGAATCATTCACATTAAGATTCATGAAAGTCTTAGAATTCATTATTTTATTCCACCAAATACCCAGCAGGTCACAGGCAGTTGGACAACTAACTCCACCATAGTAATTTATGAGACTGTCTCATAAGTTAAAGAACTACAGCTGCTGCTTTTTTTTTTTTTTTTTTGAGGGGGAGGGGCAGGGGAAGGAGGCAAGGAGAGGAGGAAGCCAAAAAATATCAGACTCCAGGTCTTAGGAGTATTTTAATGCCATCAATGACTGACTGTAATAGACAGTATATCAGATTGTGCTAAAGCTTCCAATGCATAATGTTCAGAGGTTTTTTTCATATTTCTGAATGCTAATGCTTCAGATACATTTGTACCTTTCCAGGACACTTCATTCAGCCCCGGTTTCACTAAATGCAGAAGACAAATGCTCTTGACCTGATGTTACCCACGCACTATAACTGGAGAACTGCAGCAACGTTACTGTCTAGCAGATTTATTCCCACCTGGCATCACTGCTTAGAAACTAGCTAATTAACAGTCTGCTAAACCAACAGAGTGAAACACGGCAATTTCTGTATAACAAACAGAAGGACAGCAAGCCAATATAAGATCACTCGGTGTAACAGGGCCATGACCACAATATGTGAGTATAAATGCTCATGACGGAAGTGAATAGCTGACAAACGTTTGAACTAAGGCAATGAGGAGAACCAGAAGTAATGAGTGCAGGCTAATCATCCCAGCAATTAGTCTAAATAACATCAAATTTCTAGTTTAAATCTGTCCTGTAGTATTATTTGGAAAGTACTATTTTTCACGTTATTGCACTGTGGGGTTTCTGCATACTATTCTGTTGTTGATGCCTTCGATTCTGGGAAAGGCTTCATTTCAGTAATAACTCAAATAGTCCCAAGAGTAGTTTAAGAAGCTCAAAGACAATTTGCCTGGAATTGAATGGTCTTGACAAATGGTAGATGTTATTTCAACCTCCAACTCATCCTTGGCCACGTAACCTCCTTGTCCACTTTTCTCTTTTCCACTCCGTGCCTCAGCAAGCACGATCCAGTGCTTAGATACCCCGACAGAAGAAGGCGGCAGATATCTTTCCCCAAGAGGGGGAGTTTGTGACTGGTAAACACATACAGGAGTCTCAGTCATGCCCTTGCCTGCCATGGAGGCCTGTCTGGGAGAAAGGGGTGAAAGCCAGAAGTTCGCAATCCTTCGCTGCAGGAATTTTGCCCTGTGGGTACAGTTGGCCGCCTCAAGGCAGCGCACCTTGCACACAGCTGATGATCTGCTGCATTATGTCTGTAGGCAAGCGCATTAAGGGGGGAGAGAGAGAGAGTTTACTGCTTCAGCCTGATGTGCACTTGGAGAACTGGATTCCAACTTATCTCCCACACAGAACTCCAGGGACGTTCAATTGCTGACCCAGATCTGGAACCAGACTTCAGGATTTGCTCCAAGCTCTGTGATCATAACATTCATTGGACTACAAACACATCCATAATTATAAAATTAAAAAAAAAATTGCATCACTGAAGAAATAAAAAATTTGCCATTTCCTTATGTTATTTCTTATCCTTTCCTGAAAGTGATTTTCTGTTAAGGTATGCGCACTCATGGGTGTGGACAGATCTGTGCACAGAGTACCGCAGTGCTTCAGCCTCTCTTGCTGGTTACAGAAATTTCACCCTTTGATTCTTTCAACTTCAGTGCAGTTGGGATTGTGCAGCTCCCAGACTCTTCATGCAGCCTCTCCTTCCTACCATTGAGACCTTTGTATTAAAAAGCTCAACCAGGAGAAACAAGTTTATAAACAGGAATTGCCCTAGAATTCTGCTCCGAACAACTTGATCACAGCATGGCTTTAAGAGGTTGCCAAAGGCCCACAGGCTGCTGGTCATTCATCCAAAAAAGCCTGGAACACTTTGAGAGTCATGAAGTATCACAGTCTGGCTCACGCAGTTGATATGTAACGTGGCATCCCTTAAACAAAATGAACCACAGGGGCAAATGCAGTGTAGAGATTGACAGGGTGAACAAAAATATACCACAGCTGTCTAGGAGTGACTTAAATCTTCATCTGAAATCATTGCCAGAGATTTTCAACCGTTCATTATAGACATCAGGAATATCAGCATCTTTAAACTCTACTTAAAGATGATGTTTAGGAAAATTGGGGAGAGAGCCAAAGACACAAATAACTGCACTGAAATAACTTAGAAGACTGACAAGAAACATAGCATTCATATTTTAAGCAAATAACTTGCATTTAACCCAACTGTCTCAAAATGCTATACTCTGTATCACATGGCATGTGCTATATTAGTGAGCCACACCACAGTTAACTCAAAGGAGTGTGAATTCCTCACCCAAAGAAAAAGAGTTTGGTGATATATGACAGCCCTTAAAAGTCTGCTTCAGAGTGGAAAGTTACTGCAGAATAATTTGTGTATTTTAAATTCAAGCCTTCATTTAACCTACCACAACTCCCAGTGTGGACATGGCCTAAATCTAATGATTATGTGTCACATTCACCCATCATTGGTCACGGATAAAAACCCAAAACAGTGACAAAATGCCAGCCTTTCTGCCACCAAAACACAGCACACCCTGGATTGCTGACCGAGACCAGGAGCTTTCCATCAGCTCCAGCTCCATGACAGTACATTAATTTTATTACTTGATTCTCTCCAACAAGCACAAACCAAGTTTGGCACTCTGTCAATTAAGAAGAAATGATTTTAATAAGATGCCAAGAATCAAGCAAAAAATGGTCATACGGGTGAAGACTTATTAGAATAGCCCACCAGAACAAAGGTTTGGTTTCCCTTTAGGGCAAACTGAAAAAAAAATGGTAACTATACAGCAAAGCCTTCAAGGAATACTCCTGCTGCGACAGCAAAGACAAAATACACACAACTGAAGGAAGGAAAAAGGAAACAACGTGGCAGACAGCAAACGGGATCCCCTTTATTACACTCTATTCATCTGCTGTACGTCTGGAAACTCCACTGAAGAAACGCACTAGATCAGAGCAGTATAAATTTGACATTAACTGAAGGGACGCCACAAAAAAGTGCTTTTTTTACTGCATTGCAGCAGAATTGTCAATGATGCTCAAAACACTTTCAAATCTCTGACAAAAACAGCGACTTGTGCAATTCACACAAGCCATCACACATGTGACTCATGTTATGATTCTCTTATTTTTCAAACTAAGCATTATGTCTCCTGTTGTTCCTTCACCCTTCTTCCTGCTTATGGTCAGGAAATCGTAAGAGGGTGTGCGCAGTCTTAGCACTGGGCTCAAACCCTCCTTGGTTTCTGCTCTCCAAGTCTGCTCCTTTCCACATCACACACTGCCTCCTTGCCTCTTTCTATGCTTCAGTCACAGTGAATCTATTAATTAACATTTCCCATTTTCTAGTCCAGAAAGATTGTAGTCCTAGTAACTGCACTATCCATATTTAAAAGTGGCCAATATTTTTTGCTATAGCAATACAAGACCACACAGAATAGTCAGCAGAATTATCTACAAAGCAATCTGCTATAATGAAAACTCAACAGGCATAGGCTTTTGTTTAACCTTTTTTTTACTATTCCTGAAATACCCTGAAAAGAACAAAATTACTCTGCATTTCCCCCCCCACATTTTTAATGAACTATGTCAAAGTCCAGTGGAGTGATCACAGATGTGGAATGTTTCTCCACACCTGTCTTGTGCAAAATGGATATGCAGAAATTTATCCTTGAAACAGAAATCTCTGAAAGTGTTAGAGAAATTAATACAAACCCCAAATTATGGTAAACTTCAAGTTATCCCATTACTGCACTTCAGTGTTGTGAAGAAACACTACTTCTGCAATATGTTTCGTGTTTTACATATCCGTGTCCTTCTAAAACAAAAATTACCATGTCATAGATGCAAGTGGAGATAAGTGTATAGAATGTGCATGCATTCGGGCTGCTACTTCCATTTACTACCTTGCCTGCACATTATTACTACCAGATTTTGTTTGACTGCACTAAACCAACCATGAGGCATTCACACCTGTTCCAACATCACCATAGCATCTTCAGGCAAAAAATGCAGCAAAATCATATCTATGTGAAGCTATTTGACAGCCTATCCATCAAGAGATCACAAGTAGTTCTGTGTTAACACACCCAAAGATGAACAAGTGACTAGGGTGTGCAGGCACGTGCGTGCTTTCTCTCTCGATTTCCCTCCTGCCCCATCTCAACCACAAGGCATTTGTTGCTCCCTAATGACTACAGAATAACACATACAGAAAAACAGTTATTCAGATCACACACTAACATGCACGAACAACAAATGAAAAAAACCCTAATCCTTACATTAGGGAATATTAAGATCTAAGAGGGAAAAAAAAACCAAACCATATAAGCCTTCTACACACATCTCCTTCTGTCTGAACCAACAGAAAACAAGGGTGTCTTCTTTTGCTTTCCAATGTTCCTCAGCAGCAGGGCTTGTCACCAAACTCCTGTCCTGCATCAGGAATAGCCTGAAGTATGTCAAAGCAAGAGAAATAACTCTCCACTGGTGTTTCAAAGAAAACCGGTTCTCAGGAATTCACATGTGATGCAGTATCTCGTTTGGGAGGATAAATATAAAGACCACTGAAGTACCAGAACAATATCTTACTTAAAGGAGAAGTTTTAAATATACCAGCTTTTCCATACGTCTGTTCTCAAAGCTTTAAAATATTTTGCTCAGTTGGTGTTGCTACACAGCTGCCTCGCCCTCCACGTCCACCCAGTTTTAACCACTCACTCCTTACACACCAGCCTGGGCTCTGGTGCAGCTGAGAGGATCCTCATTCTTTCTCCAGCTATTCATCTTGGAAAATCATACATTTACACAAGACAGGAGCCAGAAAATTACTGGAAGGTGGTCAGTTAAATAAAACATTTGGCGTCACTGCCCTACACATGGGGTACCATAGGTCTTTACACTTCATGAATTCTCTGCTATATTATTACTAACACAATTACTCTGGGACAGTTGTTGAGCAGTGCAGCAGAGAAAGCATTGGCTAGAAAGTTGTCAGCTGCACACACAAAAAAAGATAAGTTCCTATCTGCTGCTGTAAGGTTTTTACCTTGAATTCCTGAACTGCAGTCAGTCAGTGACAGGCAGAGGATGCAAATTCCAGAAGGTGTCTGTGTTTGTCATGCCTCACATCGCACACAGCAGCAGAACCTCTCCCCAGCCTGAACAGAGCAGTCATGCCAGTCCTCATCCCTCCCTCCTTGCCTTTGTGGATGAATTGCAAAGTGGCATTTTTTGAAGTGTAGTCTTTTTGGCAGATTCCAGCAGAAGCCCTCTCTTCCGCCAGCCAACATACCATCGCATGATGACCAACTTCCTCACTCCTTCTATTTTCAGCTAACTTCCCCCACCACCAACTTGTTGATTTTGGTCCTTAATGCCACATTTTGTCCATGAGGCATTTAATAAAATTTTGTGGCTCAAGGAGAGCTGCAATTGTAGCAGTATCAGCCAGCCCTAGAGTTGAAAATCTCTATTATAAACCAGTGATACTGCACACTAGCTACTGATTTATGTGCTCTTCACCCACCCACCCTCTGTAACCTGGCTCTTAATCACCTGATTTCCCAGGCCCACATTCAGAGCAGTGCGGAGAAAGGCGAATTTGTCATATCCATTACAGCTGAGATCTGAACCTCTTGAAGGGCCCATTTGTCACATGATAAAACACTTCAGCAAAAAACAAATGCAATTACCTAAGTTGGAGGGGGGTGGTGAGCAGCCCTTTGCCACCAACTCTCCCACAAGGCAGGGAGTGGGAGTGCTGCGTGGCAGCCAGCTCGAGGAAGCTCTCCAGCCAGCCGTCGCGATTCACAGCAGCCTTTGCATCCCGACAGCTGCTTTGAATCGCGATGGTTGGCTGGAGAGCAGCCAAAACACTGGAGCAAGGCTGTACGCAGCACTGACCGCATCTGCCCCAGCAGCAGAGCCAGCTGCCTCGCAGGGCAGCCGTGCTACGGCGGAGGGCTCGGATGGCAGCAAGCGTGCAGTGACTCCAAGCGGGTGTTTCCAGCCATGAGAAGCAGCAGCGAGAGCAGGTCCCCGTGCGAATGTTTTGAACCGAATCAATACTCCAGCTGAGCATAACCTAAGCATAAAAGCTGTCCTAGGCGCAGAGCAAAGGCTTTCCACCGGTGGAGGAAAGCCCTTTGCTTGCTCTGCGGCACCATCTAGTGCTAACAAAGTTACAACACTCTTTGGAAAACAAATCTGAGTTTAGAAAACAAGCAAAACACAAGCACATAAGTACGTATCTAAAAGATGCATACGTATCCAAGGAGATCTCGTTCCCGTCCGGAGGCTATGCTGCGGCACCATGTACGCACTGGGAATCACAGCTGAAGGGCAACACCATCTGCTCGAAACCAAGAGCCGGAGCCTTTTGGAAGGCAGTCAGACACAGCACTCACCCACATCATTGCCAACAGGTACTAAAGCACAGGCGGAGATGAGCCCAGCTCCTGGGGATGCTGGCCTCTACAGACCATGAGCTTAGAGATTAGTATCCCCGCTTGGACTCAACCAACCACAGATCCCAAGCGGTTTCCTCCTGCTCTATAAAGTTACATCTACTTGCTCCAATTTTATTAGCACTACTAGTTGCTGGGGTTTGGGGGGGGCTTCTTTTCACTACTTCCTACATCCAAAAAAGTTCACTACTTACTATAAACCTTGACGATAAAATTTTTTTTGTTTTTTTTTTTTTTTCCAAGAGCAGCTTAATTCTTACCATTCTTACAGCTGCTCATTCGCAGCATCCAAGGGATGATTCCTGTCACACCGAATAACTTCAGTGCCAGATTCTTCAACCTTCAAGCACTCCTGCAAGTTTGACTTCAAAATAGTAGAAAATGTGATTTTTTTGCAATGATGGAGCCTCCAAAGAGTTGAGAGTTCACATTCTTAAACTGTGTAAAGATCTATGGCTTCTGAAGTGCTGAAATCTAGTTGTTTTTCAAACTCCCCATTGGATCCAACCGAACAATGACAAGCTTGCATTCTCATGAACAAAACCCATTTTGAAAAACTGACCCAAGCAACAAATATCATTAACCAACTCTAACAAATACAGCAGTCTTAAAATTCATTCATACTTCAAATGCCCCCACCCTCTTCATTATTTTTGTAACAATTCAGCACATACAGAAACCTACTTATGTACTTTTAACAGAATCAGTTTTCATTCAAACACAAATAACACCCCCACTTTAAAAGAAAATCCCCCCCAAAAACACTGTAATAGAATTACAAATTAAACTGTGGGAGACAAAACTATGTCAATGTATAGAGCTGCTTAAATATACACCAGTGACACTTTAGCATATAAGTAAAATAACGTAAGTAAAGAATGAATAATTCCAAAACCAAACCATCTTTCCTCTTCACCCCACCCCCAAGTCTTGGTTCTAAATCAGCAAAAACCTACAGCCTAAATAGCGATTTAGTCACTTTTAAATGTTCTTGCTGGACAGCAAACACCATCTCTAAAAATATCCTTGCTAGAAATGAATGTTGAAGTTCTAATGGCTAGGTCATCCTCCACATTCAACTGACTCTTAATGGTTTCGGTGTGGGCACCTCTTTCAGCCTCCAGCAGAGCCCAGAGGCACACACAATGACGCATCTCTGTCAGAGTCAGCATCAATACTGCAAGCACAGTTTGGTGCAAGAACCTTTCTCACGGTTCTCTGCTGCTCCCATTAATGTTCTCAGTCCTTTCTGGATTTCAGCACCTTCAGGTAAATCTTGGAGCATATTTGTGTATTCTTCCAGAAGACTTAAAGACTCTGCTACACATTTAACCAGCCCAACTGTGGAAACAAGTGCTTTCTCTCTATGGCATATCTAAGAATCTGTATGCCCCCCCTCATAATGAGAAACAGAGTTTTTTTTTTAAACCATAACTATGCCTTGCATAATTAGTCAAGATTAAGGAAGATTGAGGACTAGAGAATTAACTTTTTCCTCTCTTGTGTTGTTAAAAGACAACAAATTCGGGTCTGACAATCAGCCAATGTAACAATTTAGTTTTCTGAATGCAAGCCTTTGGGAGTTGAAGTGGCAACAGTGAACCACCAAGATGTTACAATCAGCAGAGAGGCAAAACACATACATACTCTTTATTCTGAGTGGACAGAATTGCCTAAGATGTGTCACCACCTCAAATAACGAAAGCCAGCAGAAAGGTAAGTAAGTAACAGAGGTTGGACACCACTGACTTTCAACACTCAAACCTGAGCCAGTCGGTTCCCAAGACTTGGTCTTTGATCACATAATATACCTGCAACACTTGTTGACAAGATCTGCAGACAAACGGTCACATACAAAATCTGCTTGAGATTAAAAAATACTAATTTTCAAATGGTGGTTCTCAGCAGGACCTGATCAACATCGGGATACTCTTTTCAGCAAGGCCTGTTGTGGCAGCAGAAGAGTAATGGTTTTTAACTAAGGGAGGGCAGATTTAGACTAGATATAAGGAAGAAATTTTTATAACTAGGGTGGTGAAGCACTGGAACAGGTCGCCCAGAGAGGTAGTGGAGGCCCCCTCCCTGGAAACATTCAACGCCAGGCTGGATGCAGCTCTGAGCAACTTGGTCTGGTTGGAAATGTCCCTGCTCACTGTAAGAGGGTTGGGCTAGCTGACCTCTAAAGGTCCCTTCCAATCCAAACCATTCTATGATTCTACAACAGGGAAAGCTAGCACAAATGCATTAGTTTCAAGTTTTATTTTTCATGTTGGTGAAACACATAGCCTCTTCTCACGAAGCAGCATCTATAGAGTTGTTACAAACACATTTTGTACTTAATACACCACAGATTTGGAAAAAGAACAAATAAAGTACAGGTTTCACACTGCACTTGGGCATACTGAGTCTTAAGTTACAGATAATCTAGAAATCTTCTGATTTCACATATACATTGCATTGGCCATCACTCAGCGTTCATGCACAATTTAATTTAATTTTTCTTACAGTCAACACTTGTTTTGGAAACTTTCTTACTGTAAATGATATCTTTTCCACTTTAAATCACTTCAATGATATTTACATAAGTGTGCAAATTGCTTTGAAAGATAGAAATAAACACTAACACATAATATACAGACAGCTTCTTCTATAGTTAAACATTTACTAAAAAGCAGTTAACTTTCCTATCACACTTCATTGCCTAAAATAGAAGAATAAGTTATATAAAATAGACCATCTTATTTTCAGATGCTTCCATTTCTGCAGATTTGGTCTTTGCAGCCACATTGCAATCAAAGATTAAGATTCGACTCCTAAGATTCAGAGAAGCCCCTTTAAATTCAATGGCAGCTTAGCATGTTTAGAACAAGATACTTTTGTCCCACATTTCCCACACTTGGCACAGGGAAAAGAGAAAAAAGCTGGGGGAGTGGGAAGACAGTCTTGCACATCTATTTTATTTTTTTGGCAATATTAAATGTATGCTTTAAGAATCTAATGAGTAATTTTTTTAAGGGCCTATTAGTGTTACAAGCACAGTTTAAATAAAGTCTGCAAGTTCTTTTCACAGAAGCACACAAGGCTCCCAGTTTTTCTTCTTATGCGTGTCTTCTCAGATACATATAATTGTTCACACACAAAAAAAGCAGACTCCTTGGGATCATTCAACGAAACTGATTCCAGACTTGGAAGCAGCAGGAAAAGCTTGAAGATAGTTACTTAGTGTTCCCACTGCTGCTACGTGTGTGTTTTTTTTTTCTACTTGTGATAAAGACTCCACATAAAAAGTGCGCTGTCACCTTCATGAACAAATCCAGAAGGCAGAAGTTGAGTAAACCGGAGTGAGTTGCTCCAATGGTCAAAAAGTTACAGCCAAGTTTTCAAAACCATCTTTCATGTATACTTGTAACCAGGGAAAAGCAACTCAATTCCCAAAGTTTCATTTAGACTGTTTTAAAGAAGAGCAAAAACTTCCATATACATCATCAATAACAAATGGAAACTATCTGTCAGACAGTAAAGAACTACAGGTGTAGTTTCAAATAGCTTTAAAATCCAAGCTGATTATTAATAATACAAAGAGACAAAATGCTTTTTTAACACCCATTAAATTGAATAATGTGACTTTTACAGCAGCCCTGCCTGGAAATCATGCTGTAGCTTGTGCACCCATCACAATGCTACTACTAACCACCCCAGGAAAGTGAATATTGACCCTCTAAAAGTTTACCTTCATCACAACTGTCTGATACACTGATGTCAGACATCACAGACATGTCAGCCATATGCTTGATATTTTTGAAGACATCCAGTTCCTTCATGTGGCAGAAACTGTACCAACACTTCACAACTGTGCTTTTGGTCTATTGTTTACTGAACTTTGGGCATCACATTACCACACAAATTCCTGCTGGATTCCAAGTGACCTCACCCTAGTGCAGATCTTGATTAGGTTCTTCTGAAGAAACAGACCTCAGGTATAACTTCCAGTGTTGTCAACTTTTAAGCATAGAAGGGTCAGACAAAGTTAAGACACTACAGAAGCTTGAAAAAAGCATGATGACTCAAAACCAAATAAAAATAGAGAAGATGCATTAAAATTTGGTTACTTTGGATTCTGAGCTAGTTTGAAAAATGCTGTTTGTAAGAGATAGCTGCTCTACGCTTTGAAAATATGAAAGAACGAAATGATGTCTCCACAGACTAGTGCATCGATTAGTAAATAAACACCTAGAACACTCAAACATATCCTTGAAACATTCCACCTAAGTTTTTGTTAAACACAGTCTTCAGGGCTTTATATTCAATGAACATTATCTGCTACCTTCAGTTACTTTGTTAGTTATGGCATGCTTCAGAAACACCGCTAAGAAAGGCTGTCCACTTTTCCACTCCCAAGGTTTACATTACAAACACTACGCACACATTTATTTCCAAAGACTTCAGGTCAGAGAAGTTCTTAAGATGAAACGTGTGTGTGCTTTTAAGCTTGTAAGATAGCCTCAAACTAGTTGACTTAGTATTTTCCACACCCACATGGATACTGCTTGCAAAGAATAAGGTATTAAAATAATATTCTGCAGTGGAGTAAAATCATGTTGACAATAAACTGAATGCTTCCCCCAGTGCTTCTACTAGTGAAAAATCCTGCCTGGCACAGTCTGCCTTAAGCGGTGTTAAACAGGAGATAAATAGCCAGATGAATAATCATACACGTAAGTCAGAAAACAATCACAAACATATTACTAGGACCAAAAAGTGCCAGCTGTTGAAATCCAGCATTTAAAATTTCGTACCGCTCTCCCTACTCCAGTGCTTCTGGGGTTTTGGTTTCTTTTAAACTGTGCTTTTAATAAAAATTTCTCTCAAATCTTTCCCCGACAACTGAAGGCAGGGCCCTGAGAAAGCTCCTACCAGGTAAAAAATGAAGTCCAAAGGTGTTTCAAGATGATAGGTACAATCATGCTTTTTCTCCTGTATTGTACCCAGAAGCTGCCAAGTTAATATTAGCATTCCCATACCACAATTGCAATGAAGCTCTGGTAAATCTGGTACCTTTGGATACGCTTAACATCACAAATAAGTCAAATATTTAAGACAACCTATGTCTGTAGCTAGCATAGTCCACCAGAATATTCATCCTCCTCTTCATCGGCATGAGAGCCCACTGTAGCTGGTCCTCTTGCTTTGTCTTGTGCAGCATTTGGTGATTTCTTCTTGATTCCACCTCCTGGGACCACCAAGGTAAGGCCAAGCTTGGCATACTGACAATAACAAGGCAAGTTTAATTTCTGTACTATCACGGAAGTAAAATCTTGTCGACCTACACTGCACAGAATTGACTGATGCCCACAATAAACAAGCAAGTAACATTCAATACAGAAAACAGATTGATGCTGCTTTCAGAGTATGTTTTTAGAGCTTAGAACAAGCCTAACATTCGTTCATTTCTTCTCTTTTAAACTCTCTGAGAATGGGATGTGAGATCTGTATTGATAGTGCTTATTATAATTTGGCCATGTCCTACAGCTTCTGTGGTTCAAGCTTTACATAAAACATATAATTTTTCAGTACACAGCTCTGCATGTATTATCTAGTACCAGTTCATGTAAAAAGTCCTACAAGTGTTTCTCAGTAAGACTACGACCCTATTTTACTATTCAACATAGTAACAACGTAAAATTGAGCAATACTGTTACAAACTTTGGCATGGATGGATGTCCCCTTTACTTCACACCTTTGCTGTCCTTACACTTCCTACAATTTACAAGGACAATTAAAAAAAAGGCAGGTGAGACAACTGCTTTCTTAAAATTAAAAAGAAAAAAATCTTTCATTAATTAGTACTTTGCTAAGGAATAAGCGTTGAAAAAAAACATTCCTCAATGCCATTCTGTAACATTTATGCATGCGTATCAGCTGTATGGTATTTCTGAGGTAGAGCATGAGCAGCAAACTGTTGGGGCCCCTACCGAACCAAGCAGAAGGGAATTGAATTTTGGCCAACTCAAACTCACTCAGTAAATCCGTAACAAACTGCTCTTTCACCTAAGCCTTCCCAACATCTAAAAGAAACAACAATGTGGCAATTTACATTGGCGTGCAGCAAAGTAAAAGAATACAAAGTTCACAGGCACAGGGTAGGAAGACAGAGCAAGTCACAACACACACATGGACCCTGCTCTTCTTATTTTCCTCTACCAGAACAAAAAAACCCCTCTCTCAAGCTGAACAAGCGAAAGGACCATAAAAAAAAAAAAAAGCACCATAGGAACTGCCTACTTACATCATTGTCCATGTATTTGAAGAGTGGCAAATTGCAGACTTCAGACACTTGATCCTGATCTTGCTGGTCATACCCTTCTAAAAGTTGCTCTAGTGCTGCACAGTCTTCACTGCCATTAAATCCTGGTATACTAAAAGAAATCAAGAGTTCGTTTAGGGCATTTCAGCAACCTACTTGATGCTCAGCTATTCTACCTTTAAACGCTGCTGATTAATAGCAGAAAAGCAAGCAGCTTTTAAGAATCTGATGGACTGCTTATTCAACAACACTGCTTATATCCACTTTGATTTCTCCAGATACACGGATCATATCCATAAAAACTAAACTTTCAGCAATATTAGTTTGTATGCTGAGAATAAGACCACAATCACTGCCAAGACAAAAAGATATTAGAATTTTTCAATTTTTCCTGACTAGTCAATAAACTCTTCCTCCACTTTACATACAGAAAAAATCTGTAATGAGTTTCTTTATATAAAATACAAACTGAAGACTTTGAAAATATGAGCAAGATGTCTAAAGACTGATCTTGAAAAATTATTTCTAAAAACAAAGTACAATTTAACATATACATATGGTCAAGTCATTTTACTAAAAACACAGCTTAAGTAAAAATATGTTGTTTCAGTATTTTGTTACTGAACTCCTAACGAAAGCTGAAATGCAGAGTTGCTGGGAAAGCCTCTGGAACCAGGGTTAAACACTAAACCAGATTTTGACACCAGAATTTTGTCCTGGATGTGTAAAGAATGCCTTCTTCATTTCAATGTACTAAACAGGACTACCTTCTGCTTCCTAAGTTATCTTTCAGTTCAATCAACGACTCGGGGAAAAAAAACACAAAAAACCAAAACACACCAAACTTGCTTTTCTTCTTCCAGTGTGTGACGAGGGCAAGATCTTCTAGACCAATATAACCAGAAATGCAGTAATTCACATGCTGCAAACTCTTCTTTAACGAAAATATTATATTAATCTTTCCCTTAATCTAATCACCATACTAGATAGTTTAATTGATTATACTGGGATGCTGCCATTGCGCATTTTGAGATGGCATTCCATATTCCCATCCCCAAACTGTAATAAAATATTGTAATGACAAGTTAGAATTTCAACTTTTTAAGGGCCTCCGCATGACATTGTAAAAAGACCCTGAAAAAAATGAAATTCCGTTAGCAACATCCAGAAATACCCACTTTTAATCCTAAACATTTGTTGACAATAGCTAATCTCCCTCTGTTCCATTTGAAAAAAAAGACACAGCCCAAAGGATATCAGTAAGGCAAGAATCCCAGCCGTAACAGTATTCTTCTCTGCTCTTAAGAAGGAAAACAAATGGGAAGAACTTCTAATTTCCATCTCATTTAACCTGTTGCACATAACTACCTCTTTATGACTAACTTTTTATTTTAGGGTCATTAAGAACCACCACCATGGTAATTACAGCTAAATCTGTTAAGACTGAAAAAAATTCCTGATAGTCATATACCAGGGAATGCTATTATCATATGGTAAGTCAACAGAAGTACAGGCTTAACATTTCTTGACATTGCTCTTTCATAAGAATAGATCTACATTAACGAAACGTTCAGTTTAAAATTATAGGACATGAATTAGACTTACCTATAGCTTTCCCTCACACATCTTTCTGCAGCAACATAATCATTTCTGTGAAGATGAACTAAGACTTGTGCAATAGTTTTCTAAACAAATAAGAAAGAAAAAACAGCCTGATGATTCTTTGAAAATTAACAGTAAAATACAAGAAAAATACTGGGCTGCTAATATTTAACATGAAAAAGGTCATTATGATCTGCAACGATTCTAAGATACTGACACAAGAGAGTCAGAACAACATAGTGAAAAAACAGTAAGCCATATTGTCAACTGGTACGAAATAGGTTATCTCCTATAATATTGTAATGAACTGCTGCAGCAAGTAACGGTTTTTGTGGTTTGTTTTTTTTGATAACATCTTTATTTTTTTATGTGTTTGTTGGTTTTGACACCTCCTGTAGATAGCAGCATCTTCAGTATTATAGCAGTGAAAAAAGTACAGTCAGAGGTTGGCAAAACATGCGCTACCACAAATTCTCATCATTTAGCAAGAAATGTATTCCTGAATCAAGAGGTACCTATTGTCAGTCAAATGGCAGCTGTCACCAGTTACCCAGAAAAACCTGAAATGCATTGTCAGAAATCGTCTCTTAGAATTTACCTTATAGCACGTTGGGTAATTTTCAATTTCCTTATAAATACTTTTTTCCTTTTGAAGAGACAATGCAGCCTCATCTAATCTAAAAAATCAAAAAACAGTTAGAGGAGTATCAGTGCCAGGAATACAGCATAATGAATCTGAGACTAATTACAAAGTGTTTAACTAACACACCAGCAAGCCTACTGGAATGAAAAGCAACACAACTAAAAATCAGCAACAAAGTAGATAAAATATAGTCAGCAATTCACTTTGTACACATGCACGCTAACATCACCTCTGGTACTCATTCAGAGAAACCTCATTTTTCATAACGTCATACAAGATGAATGCCTTGTTACGTACCCTAACAGATTTCTGCACATCATGAGGTTACTGTAACCTACCAGTAAGTCTGATATTCATGAACTATCAAGTCATAGTAACTGCTTTTGAGTTTGAATACTCTTTTAATCATCATATTAAACTTGTAGAAATTAGCAACAGCGAGCTATAAAGCAGCCAAGCAACACAGTCTTTAACACATTCTGAAGCTATGTTGACTTGCTTTCACAGAAAGACTGTCAAGTTACTTCATAAATTTCCTTTTCTGGCTACAGTTCCACAGAGAAATAAAGTGTCTCAGAAGCAGAGTTAGAAACCCAGACAACTTCTTAAAGAAATTACATGTCTCGGTGAAGCAAGTCCAAGCTGAACTGCAGGTCGAGTTTGGTGCTAGCAATTAACAATTAAAATTCCCACTGAGACTCCAAGATACACTCTTCTTTGAGAAGTCCAGATTCAGACTGCTGCAAACAGATTTCTTTCCTCAGGTTAGTCACCTAATTCCCCTGGTTTATATTCCACAGCTATAAAAGACTCTTAAGTACCTTCTACATATTAGTGCTGGGGAAAAAAGCAAAAATCCTGAATTATTTTAGGAGTTAATGAAAACTGGTGCATGTGCTTTCTAGCTATTCAACAAACACAAAGCAAACAACCTTACAGCCCACATTCTCGCATCCTAGAACACAAAAACAGGTGGTTCCTGGATGAACATGGCATATCCCACAGAAACTGAATTTTCATTTGAAGCGCATCTCAAAGAAGAATTAAGTAACAGTATATAAACCCAACAACAGCAAGAAAAAACCCCAAAGAAATCCAGCCTTAAAGATTCAATTACATTTTAAAAAAAAGGTAGCATAAACCTATACCTGCGTCCTCTGACTAGAAGTCTTGACGCCTTCCCTAGCATTTCCAATGCCTGCCGTAAACGTTCTTCATTCTAGAGAAGAACAAAAAGAATTAATGCATTAGCATTTCATTTGCATAGAATTAAGGCCACTAGATCTTAATCTAAGGATGTAATTCGTAGCTTAGAACAGTTGTTAAGTACTGTATCAGCGTTTCACACACTCAAGGGAGTACAGGTGCACTCCAGTCCCCCAGCCAGCTCCCATATGGATCTACAGAGCGAAGTAACATCAACGCAAACTTGCTAATCTGGAAACACGTGACAACTGACGATAGAGAAGTACATCAAAGGTAGCAGCAAACAGGCAAAACATCTGCTCATGGGACAGGCAGAGCATCAAGCAAGCTCATCTCTTCTGTGCTTTCAAGGATTTCAACCTATGTTAGGCTCCAGAACTTCACGACAGCCATGTTCCCTATCCTCTGGGCTGCCCAACAAGAATAGAAAACCCAGATTCAGTCGAGTCCCAAACTGAGAAAAAGGCAAAGCAAACCGACTCCTAAATTTTATAATCTCCTTCTCTACAGTATAAGAAGCCTTGAGCTTCATTACTCAGCCACTGAAGTGAAAGGAAGGAAAAATAATTTAGTACCTAATCTTAAGCTTCTTCTTAACTTCATAGCTGACCCTAAACAGCAATTCATTCATCTCTGTGTACTTGCTGGGACTGGTAAGTTCTTTGTTGGTGAGGAAAAAAAAAAAAAAAAAACACACACAAAAAAACAAAGCAACCCAGAAAACTCCCACTTACTTCAAACACTGACGCTGCTTGCTGATAGAGCTGCACAGCCTTCTCTGGGCTCACATTTTCTATTAACCTGTAATAAACATAAATAATTTCTCTTCAGATGACATGAAAATATCTTTTATCTAAAAGTATCAAAGACACAATTAAAAAAGCAAAGATATACCCATGCCCTGCAAGCATTCTAGCCACAGAATGCCACAGACTTACTTGCCAGCCCGTTCCAGTGCAATAGCTGCTGTATCTGGTGTCCCATTCTCCAGGTACATCATGCTGGCTTTCTCGATCAGCTGAACTGCTTCAGGGAGTCTCTGCATCTCCTGCAAAGCAACAGCCAGAGGGACATTGCTGTCAGGAATTGTGCTCATGTACAATGAAACAAATCAAAGCAAACTGTAATACCTTATTTATTAAGATTCTAATTTTTATTCACAAACTTGAAGAGCTAGTGAAAGTTGACCACTAACTCCATACAACTCACTTGTAAGTACCAAACTTTCACTAAAGTTGTGAATTTGCGGTAGTTTAGACTAAAAGCAGCACCATTCTTCCATTATCCTCTGACATGAGGCCCTCATCTTTCCTTCTACAAAAGGAAAAGCATTTTTTTTCCTCAATTACAAAAGTCGCTTCCCTTACCTACTGAGGGTATTGGTGGGGGCTATGAGTCAACAGAAAATACCACTTTAATATGCAATTTGCTTACACATATTTGTAAAATGGTCCAGTGCACAACGTTCTTCACCATAAAACAGAACTTTTTATTAAAAACTAGTAAATGAAAATACCTTCAGCATCATGCCAGCTTGTTCATAAGCTCTGCAGAGAAAAAAAATTTAGTTAGATACGGTGTATTTCAGCAAGTTGTAGGTACACAGCAAAAGTTAACATGCATCAGCTATCACTTCACTGTCAATATTTAATGCTTTGAAGATGTTTCAAGTGTCTTATTTAATGAGGCAGTGCATGTGTAATATTATCTTCCACAAATTAAGTACTTCAGCTACACTCCCCACTAAAATCTGTTCCCATGATGTGACCCACAGGCAATATTTGGATTATTTGTCATTATCTGCTCTCTTTGAAGTACTCTTTAATTAAAAATTTCTTTATAAGCTCAACAGTTATAAATTCCCAAATTACAACAAATTCATCTAAGAAAAAATACTTGATATCAAAAGGTGCTGAAGAATGTCAAAATCATAATTTCTTCAGATGGCCATTGCAGGTTTTCAGACTTTCCTAGCCCACACTTCCATTCAGCTGATTTTGAAACAGTGAAATCACTGGAGCCACACCATTTACTACAGCGAGATCAAAATGATAGCTCATGCTTGTACCATACATTAGAAAATTTGTTTCAGGTTACTCATTGCTTCTGTACTTACTTGGCAGCATGGAAGAGACTGGAAGTAATATTGTCAAGGACAAAAACCAGAAAAAATATAACGCAGAAAAATTATTAGTGCACAAAATCTTATAAAAATACTAGTTGCAAAGCAAGGAATCCCATAAATGCAAATCGAATCTACTACATTTGTAGGCAAGGTGTCAAAAATAAATGCTTTTAAGGACAGAATAAATGTAATGTACCAAAGCATATAACTGTATGTAAAGCTGTAAAAAGCACTTCTATTTAAAATATGTTCCTGGTTACTAAATACTACTACAAGTACTGTAATAACGTCAGAGTTGCATTTCATTTATACTATCCATTTGTAGGTATTTCAAAAAACATAATAATTTCTGAAGCAGTACCTAGACATCTCAGACACTGGTCAGCGTCTTATCACCCCAGATGTTACTGGAAACAACACAGATTTTCTAACCAAAAGAACTCTTTAGTTTTCCCACTTATGAGCACACAGGAATAGCCTTTTAAGAGACAATTTTGTTAGAGTGACAAAATGTACAAATGTATTAACTACATCTTCTACCAACCCGCATTACCTCATTCGAAGTAGCAACTAGTCAGCTTCTTGGAAAAAAATAGGAACAATTCTTTAAAAGATACGCTTTATTGTTTTCATGTGCCTCAGCTTCCCGTAAACAGGCTTCCCTTGCCTGGTCAAACTGCTTGGCATTTTTAAAGGCAACAGCTGCAAGAAATAAAATAAAGTTCTTATTTACAGCTTGGCATTTTCCTTTTCCCACCACTTCTGCTCAAGAGCCACCTAAAGATGCAAACAGACTCTTCAAATGCATCGTTACAGTTTACCAAGCTCTTCAAATAAATCCCATGACAGTTCTCCTTGCTTCATTAGTCACTTAGTTACCATTAAAAACATTTATTTGCAACAGCACTTCCATACCATTGCTGTCCCACACAGTGTGCATAATGTGTTTAGCTAGATTTTGGAATTCACTCATTCTGTATTTTAATTACAGAACTGCAGGAATGCACACGCATATAGTTTTAATCATCATAGGTTTTACAAAATCAGTATGACAGGAACGTAAGTGTACCATCAACAAAGCATGACTACAACAACTTTCTCAACACAACCAATTCAGGGCACAAATATGTATTTCTATCTCCATTAGACTGACAGGATATTAAAGTAGGATTTAAAATAAATTTCAATTTATAAATGCTTCAGTTGCTCTTCCAAGTTTTTATTTTTTTATTCAGGCTTAAATGAATAAGTAGAAATGCCTAGAGTAAGAAGCCAAAAACCACAACAAATTACTATTACCAAAAAGAAGAAAATTTTTTAAGAGCAAAAAGGAATCGACTAGTAAGAACTTTATATTCGGTGTGACACTTGCAGTGGAAAAAAAGGAGGAAAGAGATCTTACTACGCCTAAAAAAAACCTGGCAGCATCTCTCTATCTTACTGAGGCAGTCTTTGTCAGGACACACTTCACAAGATGATGAAAAAGCAAAGTTTTAAAACCAGCTTGAATATTTGTTGTTTTGTAAGTAAAGTCATAGGATTTGGGGGTGGACAAGTGAAAGAAGGAAAGCATTATTTCTATCACACGCAGTAATACACAAAGTAGAAGTTGTAACCTTGAAAAGCAAACAAAAATGTTTTGACAATTGCTCTAGATCTCCAAGTACAATCTGAAATTTATTTTACAGTGCTGCTAAGACTACTTTTTTTGTTGTTGTTTCATCTTACTTCATCTTCCAAACAGTTTTACTTACACAGCAATGTAATAAAAATACGTAAAATTTACCAGGGATTAAGCTTAAAGAATACTTTGAAACCATCAAGTATACGGCCATATTTACAGCCATACATACCTGCCTTCCCATATTCGGTAGCTGCACTGTCATAATCTGGTTTCCACTTTAAGAATCCAGTTTTCAGACTAAAATGCAAGAAGAAAGGCCTATTAACAATTAATAAAGATTTTATGTTTCACCTTCAAAGCACTTTAGATATACTTAAAACTTTAGATGTCCTCTGAAAAGGAGTAATTACCTATATGCCAATATTACGGTGACATCACTACTGTAAAAATAAATGTTGGTATTGTCAGGAATTGCATAAAGCACTGCAATGATGTCCCATAGTTACCTGCCTCACTCTAACATGCTTCTAATGTCCCTGCCTCGCTCTAACATGCTTCTAATGTCCCCAGAGAGTCTTTGCGAGTCCAGCTCCTCAGCAGTAAGATGCCAACAGAAGAAAACTACTTCTCCCTACACCAACACGATATCTCAAGATTTCGAATGCCACAACACCTGGCAGTACTTTTGGTTACACATCACAAAGTTTCCAGTGTTCCTCTACAGTAATTTTTTGCTGCTGAGAATTATCCAAGATTCTCCACTGCATGCACAAATGAAATAATTTACTTACCAACAGAAAGACAAAGCCTCATATGTCACTTATACAGCTATAATAGATCATGACACTAAATGGTGCCACACACAGACATCAATATAGGGAAAAACACACACTGCAAAATGAGGCAAGTCATCAGGCAATGTTGATTTCAACATTATGACTTCCTCACTTCTAAAACAAACATAAAAATTACCATAAGTCCACTTCCATAATTACAGGCAGACCCTTCAGATACAACACACGCTTCATTTGGAAAAACAGTTGCATATTGCTTTTATTGTCTTACGTGGATGAAAGCCACAGTATGTAACTCTAAAGCAAGCCTTTATGTGGTGTTATTTTTATCACAGGCAAAGTCTCAAATGCATCAAGCTGAAATATGCAATGCTTTCATCTGCACACAATTCAAGATTTAGGCGCCTTTTATTTCAGGTGCTTTCCAGGATCAGCTTAACATGAATTCCACTGAAAGGCACTTCTGGTCAAGTAAATTGAATAAAATACTCTGGTACAGATATTTTTTTTATTCTGAGAGGTCCCTCCTCTATCACAGTTTACACTTTTGATCCATGATTTCCAGATGGCCCAGCAGTATTCTTAGTAAAATCATAGCATCTTTGGATTAGTCAGATCTGTTGTATCCATACTGTAGTCTGTGAAAATGAGACTTATAGGCAAAATGGCTATATTCAGTGTTGAAATAGACGTTAAAAGACTATCACACATAGACGTTAAGCCCTCTAAGCTAAATGTCAGCACAGGTCTTTGAGGCCATCTAAAAAGAAACAACTACACATTTCTCAGAGGCAGGAAACAAACACACACACCATCTCAGCGAGGTGAAGCTCTTCTATTCACTGCAATCCCCGTAACTCTCTTCTCCCACTAACTTCAGCAGAAGTGACTCCCCTCACCTTCCAGCTAGGGTCAGGGCAACAAATGCTACGTGGCCCCGAGGGAACCAACCGCTCGGGCCCCAGGCCTCCGAGCCCCACAGCCTCACCGGCACGCGGTCAGTAAATCTTTAGTTTCAGTGACGCTTTAGTCTCCCAGTTCGGGGAAGAACGGCGCCCTTTGGCACCCAGGCCCTGCAGGAAGGCACCCGAGGCACAAGAGGGGTCAGGCGCCCGTGCCCTCCCACTCCCTCCGCGCCGGCCCCCCAGCTCCCTCCCCTTCCCCCGAGGCCACGCCGCCCGGCACACACAGTCCCCCCTCAGCCCTCCAGGCCGCCCCCTACCCATGGCTCCGCGCAGGGCATCACGGGAGCTGTAGTTCCCCCGAGTCCTCCCCCCCAGCACAGGCGCCGGCGAGAACTACAACTCCCAAGAGAGCACCCCACAGCCGCGGCCCAGGGCTCGGAAGGGGCACCAAGCCGCCGCGATACCCCGACGCGCAGCAGCCCCAGGGCTCGGAGGCCGCGGGACAGGGCCCCGCTCGACCAGGGGGCGCAACGACGCCTCCGCGGGGCCGGAGAGCCGGGCGGGCCTGACGGCCCGGGCGCTGAGCTGGCAGCCGCGGCACCCGCTCGCCAGCGTCCGTCCGCCCGCCCGCCCCCCCGCCTCCACTCACTATTTCTCCGCTTTAGCGATGTGCTCGAGCGCCTCGTTAATCTTCTGCGCCGCCATCTCGCCAGCGCGGCGGGCCTGCCCGGGGGCGCTCGCCGCCGCTCCTGCGCCTGCGCTACGGAGCGCCGCGGGGCTCACGGGGCCTCGAGGGGAGGGGCTCGGCCCTGCGCCTGCGCGGCGACGGGGGACGGTGGGGCTGAGGCGGGCGGGGCTTCGCGAGCGTGGTGGGAGACGCTGTCTCGGTTCTTCCCCCGCAGCCCCGTGTCACTTGGCGGGGGCTGCGCAGGCGGGTGGCTGCCCACAGTGCTGCGCTGTGCCTGGCTCCCTTGCAGGAGCTCCCAGCCCCGTCCTGTCCAAGGTCGACAGGAGTTCCGTAGGCAGTGGGGATGAGCGCAGGCGTGCGTTCCCCAGGGTTTTCAAATGGAGGCCGGTTTTTGGTGGAAATGCTCAAGTCATGGGCCGAAGGCTGAAAAGCACTGCTGGCCCTGCTCTGGAAGAAGCCTCTGGAGGCCTTTTTCTGAGGCGTCCTGCTCTGACTGGCTCGGTGTTCGTAAAGTCAAGAGGCTGTCCTCCAGTCAGGCGGGCACGGAAGTCTAAAGCAGGAGGTGTGAGCGGTTGGTGGAGCACACCAGAGCTGCTAACGCAGGCTGTGCAGTCATGCAAGATACCGAAATTACACGCAAGGTAGCTGAACTGGAAGTGCTAAAGTCTCTGTTACTGCCCATATGTCCGGTTTCCTGGACTCCTCATTGTTGTTAAACATCCTTGAGTAACAGAAGATCAGTGATTGAACCCAGGAAGGTGTTTATTCTCCAAGCTTCAACATCATTATTGTCTTCAAGTAATCTGAATAAGAGAAGTATTTATCAACACAGGAGAGAGAAAGCAAAGTGAGAAGCTGGTTAAACTTGCTAAATTCTTACCAGAGCAGAGGAGTCATTGGAAGTCCATACTGTTTACAGGAATCAGAGCTTTGCAATTGTTTCTACCATAAACGGTGAAAAGAAGCAATATTTAAATGATTTGGTTTACTCTAGATAGGCATCAAACCCGCAGGTCTGAATTGCTCTCCCTTCCTTTTCCTTTTCCCACATTCCCTTGATGACATGGAAACTTAATTTTCTAACTTCGATTCTTGGCACTGCACTTCAGAGGCTATCATCTATTGCAGACGGTGGAAAATCCCCCCTAAATCTTACATACTATTATTATGTGTCCTAGAACAAAGTAGGGAAAAAAGTTGTAGAGAGGTTTTCTTTTTCTGCCTTCAAAAGCAGATGAGTGGACACGGGAGTACCGGGAGAAAATAGCTAATCTTGCATAATACATGTGCAAAAAGTTTTCTGGCGAGCGCTCACTGGTAGCAGGTAAAAAGCAGAGGAAGCTATGATCAGAGAGATTCCTGTGTCATCGTGTCTGTCTTTTCTTTCCCTTGCTATGGCAGCCAGGATAGATCTGGCCATATAGCTGTGAGCTTGCTGCAGTGCCTTTCAAATAAACTTGTGTTAGCTGGCAAAATGAAAGCATGGAACTGTGGCGTTAAAGGACAGAATAATCTCAGGGTGTTCTTCTGAAGCACCCAGTCAGTGACTTATTGCTTGTGTGTTTGTGCTAGTGTTTCTGGCCTGCTGTGTTCCGTGTGTTATAAATAGCTGTTCACTTTCTAGTGAAACTACACATGTGCACTGTCTGGTTACACTTCATACTGGAATGACGAGACATAAGATTTCCAAAACTAGTATTAAATGAAATAGGATATTCCTGGGTAGCTTTTATTTTGTAGACGTGGAACCTCCGGAGACTTTACATCTGGGAAGGATCGTATCACAGCATCTGGTAGTTGGCTGTGAATTAGAATTTGGTGTTGAAAAATGACTAGGTACAATGTGAAAAAATTTTACAGTGGTAGCAGTTGGAGTGACAATTTTTTTAAAGTATAATCTTACAAGTTTTGTTTACTAGGCAGAAGTGAACTCTGCGAATAGCTGTACCAGTAGAAGCCATTGATCATTAGCCAGTCCTCAGCTGCCCATCACTACACCTTGCTTCTTTCTCCTATCTAATCATTTTTTCATGTACCAATAGGAATGGTACCATGGATGCAACCAAAGGCATCACATTATCAAAAATGAGCTGCATAAGCTGATACAGCTCATTTTGTCTGAACTGTGTTGAAAAGCACCTGTGTGACTCTTCATGGGGCTAACCTCTGGCAAGAGGCTGGAAGCAGGCAGCTGGGGACAGCACCTTCCGCCATTATGGCTGGGTCCACCCACAGCCCTGGTGTGAGGACAGCCTGGGCTTCCTTCAGGGAGCTGTTGGTAGTCGTAGGAGTCTGTCAGTATGATCATAGCTAAATTTTGTTTCCCAATTAACTCTTAACTTTTCTTTGCTGTGAATACATCATGTTCTTGTTCAGAAAATCAGGACTGACTGCAGTGAGTTGTATTTTCAGTCAGCTGCTGAATCCTGTCTGCTACTCCACTGGATCTGGAAGGTGAATTTAAGTTTTCCTAGATCTGGATTTCCCAGCTCTGTCTGATACCCTTCTTTGGCAGCAGGACGTGGAAAGTTCTACCTTGTAATTTATTAGTGTCTGAGCTGGAGTCATAACTACAATAACAACAGCTACACTGCCATGCTGAGGAAATTACCTGTGAGGAAAGGAGAGGGATCTGCATATTCCTCCTCCTGGGCAGACTGCTGCTAACACTAATTGTCTAATGAACAATTGGCTCAGACACATTTTGGGCCTGTTATAGACACAAAAATGTGTTCTGCAGTCACTCCATCCCAGTATCAGTGCCTCAGTGCTCCAGTACCTTTTCCTGTCTTGAGCATTAAATCCATATAATTCATTTGCCTGTGAGACATTACTTGTTCCTGTCTTAATGCATATGGCAGAAAGCAAACAAATAAATCTGAGGGCAGCAAAATTAATAAAGACTGGTTTTCTATAGATTTGTGTCTCCCTGCTGATTGTCTTTAATTAAATAGCAGAAGACTACAGTGTAAGCATGTCTTTAATTAGATGTCAGAGAATAAAGAGAGAGACATTGTAAATGTCTCAGCTGGGGGAAGGAGGTAATGTCTAATTGGTTTTCCAGATTCATTGGACATGAGAGAGGAGGAGGGTATTCTGGTGCCTAGTAAGGTGTTCCAATGTGAAACATTCATAATACCTTCCCCACTATTTAATGAACATGTCTAATTTACATACTCCTTTTCCAGGTTAAGTAAGGTGGCCTGTCCACCTAGGTAAGGCCGGTTGATTTTGTCAGTGGGTAAAATAACACATCATTATTACGAAGTCCATTTTAGTCCCTGCCTACTATCCCTCCTGCTCCCTTGCTTCCAACAAGAATCCATTTCCCTCAAATGTAATTTATTTGCAGTCAAATTAATTTTATACAATAGTTCTTGTATGACTCACAAAGATATGTACAATATATACTGATGTGATTAAAGCTGTTCCGTAGAAGATTTGAGCCACCTTCTCGTGTTGGTTTTTGAGAGCCCAGGGCTGGATAAAAGCCTGTAATTGCTACCATACTGCTTCACATATGGTCCAGTGGCGAATCTGATGAACTCAATATTTTTGGTGTTTGTCAGCTCCTGGACTTGCTCCTTGATATTTCCTCACCTTCTCAGCTGCTGCATCAGCAAGTGATAATAATTTGCTGTCGTATCTGATGCTTATATCCGCCACCAGTACCTGATCACCCTTAACAAATATTAGGTCAGGCTTGTAGAGCTTGTTTTGGTGGTCTCATAGGAGTGACTCATGAAACACCAGCCAACCCTTCTTTTGAGCTTCTTCAGCCAGTAGATCACACAGTTGGTTATGTCTTTTGATCCTAGCTTCCTGAATTGGTGGGCAATACCCAATAATACATGTGCAAGTCTCACTCTCAGCTTGACAGTGCTGGCAGATCTTGAATTTCCTGTCTACCCCAATTCCCTCATGAGGTAGACATTAGCTCTTAGTTGTAAGGTGGTAATGAGCTTCCTGTGGGGAATACCCCTGTAACACTGAATCCAGTTGTTACTAATTTTATCTTTTCCAAAGTTGACAATTCCACAGCCCTGACATGGCAAGCTGGTCCACTTCAAAAATTCTTCCTTCCGCCATTTACTAGGTCTTGGAAAGATCATCTTTGGAGGAGAAATTTTCTGAGACTGAGGCCTCACCGCAAACCACTTCAGGAATCACCATGACTGCTTCTGGGTCCCAAATTGATGGAGTTTTCTCTTCCCTTCCTCCCACAGCAATCCACAACTTTCTAAGTTCATTCTCAATACTTTTCTTGATGAACTACTGATTTTTTAGTGTCATCAGAAGGGTCGACAGTTCGGTACAGCTGACAGGTCTGCATGCTCGGGATTAATCCTGCGAGTCTGACAATACCTAGGCCTCCATTGCATGTGCTGGAATAAAGAATAATGCCACAAGCACAGGCAAGTAGATGTAACCATTCCTTGACAGCAGATTGAATGGCCAAGTCAAGGGCTTGGAGGTATGTAGCCTTCACATCAGTGTGGTCAGCTAGATAAAGCAATCGAGGGGTAGTAAATCATTTCAAGATGTCTTCCTGCTGAAAAGACTTCAGTGAAGCCTGCCCAGTCAGCCTCAGCCACTCAGCTTTTCTGACGGTTCAGGTTTTGATAACCCAACCCATGGGTCTGCATATATAGGCCCAGATATTTTTCAGAGGTGCTTGGGTCAATCATATTGAACAGTATGCCATTGATTGTCCAGGCAGGACAGTCACTGATTGTATAAGAATCTTTCATTGCTGTCATGTAGAAGCCATGGCACTTCAGCCCCTGAGGCCAGTCAATTCACAGAATCCTTAAAAAAATGTTGATGTTTTTCTGCATTCCATCCCAAGAATCACTCAGTAGTACCAAGTCGTGGGCAAAGGCTAATGTTGTTATCTTTTTCACGCAGTGTAACCCATTGCCTTCCTCCTCCAGCTTGCACAGTAGAGGGCAGCTGATAGATTGAATAAAATTGGAGGCATTGCTTTGCCTTTCTTCACCCCAATCCGTATCCCGATGGGGTCCAGGTGTTCATTCTTCAGATCTATCTGGATGTTAGTAGTATGAAAAACAATTTTAATTAGGGCAGTAATATGATCATCAACACTCCTCTATTTTAGAGCTGATATCAGGCAGAAATATTTAGGGTGTAGTAATGCTTAGGTCATAGTGACATTGTTTAATTTAGGCCTGACTACTCTGTATAAACAATGGAGGCCTTACTAACAATCATGCCCTTGAAGAGGAGCTAACAGACTGATAAAAGGCGAACATCCAGCCCAGAAGGTGCCAAAAGCTGGATGACTGCCGAAGAAGCATGAAGTTAACAAGGATCTAGAGTAACTAGGAAAAAGGCAAAGGCGGCAAGGGGAGATTGCAACCACTGACTCAATTCAGAACCATAAACACTGCACCCCCACAGCGTGCGAGCATGCGTAAAGTAAGGAAGGAGTATACCATTAAGATAAGCATCTAACATGGTGAAGCAACCAGAATGTAATGACTAATTTCTTCGTTTTTGTAAGAGTATATAGTCCTTGTGACTCTGCTAAGGGGTGGGCTAGCTTTGTGGAATTATCACCTAGCACCCATATCTGCACAAATATGTAATATGGACAATACCTCTGCTCTGTGTGTATATTGGCGTACTGCACACCGGGTAAAAGATCCCACTTTTGGGACGACAGAGCCTTAATAATATGAGAGTGGCTTATGCTGTCAAAGGCTTCAGCCAAATCAGTGAAGACTACTCTGACACGCTGGTGTTCCCTCATAGCATATTGAATAAGTAGCTGTAGTAGTTTTCAATTTTTGGAACAGCTAGGTCATCTTATAAAGCCCCTCTGCTGAAAATTAATGGGACATGCCTTGGTCAGCCAGGGTGTTTAGATCCTTGAAAACAGCCTCAAAATTTTTGACCCAGTCACAATAGTTTGCTAATTACTGATGTTTCTCTGTCGTTCAGGCAACACAGACTTTGATATTTACACTGTCAGGCATTCTTTTACCATGTCCGGTATGACAGTGGACACCAGCCATAGACTAAAAAGTTCCATTAGTTGGTCATGCTGGGGACCTAGTTTAATTAGGTCCCTCAGACTCAAATGGTCTGCGGCCAGTACTGAGTTTTTACTGATTTCTCTGATGTTTTTAGAGATCTCTTGCTGTAATCATGTCTTGGAATGCCAAATTATCTGTGGAGCCAACACTTTTGAAAGCTCCCAGGCCTTTGAATGTTACTGGCGACTCCCATCTCTACTTGAACACAGTGTGTACCACGTGCATGGGGAGACTGTACCTCAGGGATTCCATGTCATCTAGAATAATACTGACTAGTTTCTCCCTACCCAGTTGGAACAGCCATTGGAAGCATAAGAATTCACAGAATCATGGAATCATAGAATATCTTAAGTTGGAAGGGACCTGTAAGGATCATTGAGTCTAGCTCGCTGCTCCTTTCAGGACTACCTAAAACTAAACCATATGACCAAGAGCATCGTCCAGATGCTCCTTGAACTCTGACATGGCTTGGTGCCATGACAACTTTCCTGGGGAGCCTGTTCCAGTGACCGACCACCTTCTCAGTGAAGAACCTTTTCCTAATGTCCAATCTGAACTTCCCCTGACTCAGCTTCCTATCATTTCCTCATGTCCTGTCACTGGTCACTAGAGAGGGGAGATCAGCACCTCCCCCTCTGCTGCCCGCCTTGAGGTATTGGGCCCCATCACACTGCTGTCTTCTTTATCCACCCTTTCTGTGGATCCAAAGGACATGCTTTCTGGTGCTTTCACATTAGGCTGGCTTTTGCCATAGTAGATTTAGCAAACAGGCATGAGTAGCAGTTTTTAGAGGTATTAGCAATCGGTAATTCTGGATCTTTCTCCCCCTTGATCACCTTCCTATAAGCCCCTTGGAAGAACAGGAATTTTATCAGATGTCAGCCATTCCACGATAACCTTTCTGTAATGGGATTTCAACCCACCTTCTCCATGCAACCCAACATCATCTTGATGTTCCCCTTCTTCACATAGATGTTTCTTCCAATCCAGATCTTTCACCTTTTTTTCACTGGACACTTCAGAAGTTCTCTCTTCTTGTCGCTTATCTGTTTGGCCATTTTTGACAGCACATGTTCTGCTATCAGCTTAGTATTTTTATGACCCTCTTACTGCTTTTCAAGCTTTCAGAGTAAGTTAACCTTCTCCTGTGTCCAGCATGGCAGCCTCCTTGCCATACCTTTTTTGGGAGACTAAGATCTGTTCCACGTTCCTAGTAACTGGGTGGACCACGTGCTTATGTTAATTCAGGCCAGTTTTAGTTTCAAACACAAGATTGCGTTCTCTGCAGCTCCAGCCCTCCATCAGGGCGGATTCCACAGCCCCCCTGCACTTTGGGAAGTTGCAGGCGGTACTATGATGTTTCACATTTGTTCACCGAAACAGGATCTTTCACCTTCCATGAGCTCTCTTTAGATTATCAATTAGTCCCAACATTTTTCCTAACTGGTTCGTGCAACAAGGACATGATGGACTTTTATGTGGAACCCTCACAACCAGAGTGCTGTTGGTTAGAAGATCTCCTCTGGTAGCCAGGATAGGCATTGATGACATTGGTGGAAGTTGGGCCACAGTCATGGAGGGCACGGGTTCCTCACCCTCCTCACTTTCCATGTCAATTGCATGTGTGCTGATGTTAGTGCCCCAAAGAATCAGAGAAGTGGTCGCCTCATGCATCTCTGGTAACCTGACCAGATAGTCACTTCTGGTGGAAGGATGACACTGTTCCAAACCACAAAAGTCCAAGTTTATAAACTCCAGCCCAAAAAGATCCATTTCCTCTTCTACCAGTCTTTTGTGGGCCCTGATGTCCTTAAGGACCACATAATCCCACAAGTCCAGTGGACTTGTTTGTGTGGCTACTAAGCAATGTGTATTGGCCAGACCATAACATCATACACAATACGAGGGCAAGTGCAAGCCATATGTAGCCCACCCTCAAATAGCTGCCTGACTTTGCCCAGTTACACCCCTGGGCACAGGCTCTGGACAATCATCTGTAGGATCTGTTGCCAGAATTTGGTTTCACCTAAAGAAAAGCTATCAAGTGGTCAGTAAAGCCAGTCAACAGGGAGGAAGCAGCTATAACTCCAAACGCACTTGGTCAGAGGCTGTCTTGGGTTACCCTGAAGGACATCTAACAGGACCATGAGGAGGTGTAGCCTCTACTGCCGAGCCCAGCTAGTAACTATGGTCCTGTCTTAAGAGAGTCACGGTGTTACTCCTGCAACAAGTGTAGAGATTACTTTATAGTCTTCCCTCAGTGGCACTGTGAATGAGTTGTCTCCTCTGTATTTATCGTTGTATTTCATGATCCCTGCTTGAAGTTTATATTTTTTTAGTCACCGTCAAATTTCATTGCACTTGACTAACAGCTTCCAAAGTTAAACCAGGATACTAAACAATACATGGAGTACGACTGTATCCATTTGTTCTCTCGGGAAGCAAGGTTTTTATTTCCACATACACCAGTGCAAATATATGGAAAACATGTTCCTGAGAGCATCTGATATGTTCCACCTCTGTTGTTCCCACCTGTGATTCCCAGGATGTAATCATTGGTCATACAGTATCTTTCATGTTTATTTCTTGCTGCTTTTTCCTGTGTGCTGGCAGGTATGTGCGTGGCCATATTTTGGCCTGAATTGGAGAACTGTTCTGGCTTTAGGAAAAAAAGGAGATAAAGAGCCCTACTGCAAAATAATATGTTTTTACTGAAAACCTTGTCCCACAAAGCCATTTTGGTCAGCATCTGTAAGGGCTGGGAAGTCCCTCTTGCCTACTTCTGTGACATAGATTGGCGTGTGTTTCTTTTGCTGTCAGTCGGAGCTTCATTATCTCCCTGTCCTCATTATGCAAGAGTGTTACACCCACCCCCGCTAGCCTGCATTGTTCCAGCACAAATGCTTGTGTGGTCTCTCAGTGAAAAAATTCTTACTTTTTTGGCTAGGCTCTGCTTAGCTGGCTCTGTTCCCTTAGGCAATTTACCAAACAGTCACACCTGCACAAAGAGGGGTTCAGAAGTATATGGTGGGGGCGCAAATTGCTTAAGCCAATTAAAGTACCACAGGCTGAATGTGTTATCTTAGCTTTACTCTAGCTTCTGTTTCTGTTGAAGTAACTTCTTCAAGATACAGAACATACATCGTGTAAAGACATGAATCCTTTTCTGCTCCAGCTTTCCAACTCCAGAAACTCTGGAAACCTGTCCCTTTTTTCGTCATTCTCACTTCTTTCTAAATTGTTCTCCACAGAAGGCTCTCACATGACATCTTCTGGTAGAAAGCCAGTTATTCCTCTCACAGGATCCATCCAGTGTTAATGGCTCTTAAGGCCTCTTGCATTGCTTTGCAGCAGTTTATCCACAAGATGCTGAGTGCCTCATGGAAGTAATGTGGAAAACGATGTTTGACATGGAGCGTTGTTCCCCAAATCAAGAGGCTTTCATAACTTGACATGAACATGTATCCTTTAATCTCTCATTGAAATAATGTTTGATATAGATCCCAGAACACAGGCAGGGAAAACGTAACAGTTTTCATCAGTTTTGAAAACATAATTAAATTTTCCCACTTTTTTACAGGATTGCCAAATTGCGTAATGAGTGGTTCTTCCAGATGCCAGCTGCTGCTCTATCTATGAACAGAGAAATGTGGAAACAAAGATCAGGGGTTTCCTCTCCAGTGGCCCGATCACTAATATCCAATAAAATCAATGTCTGCTCAAACTTTTGGTCACTTCTATTCACTGCGTAGTTTTGCACTCCTGAAGTAAGATTTGCAAAGGAGTGATAACATATTCCTTTTATTGGCTTAACCTTTATCAATGTTGTTTTCGTTAGTCTGCTTTAGAAGAGCATGTGTAGGTCTTCTGGCATCCTAGCTGATTGCTTTTGAACCAGGAATGCAATCCTGGACAGAAGCTGCTGTGCAGTGCTCTCCTCTTTTGAACTGTGAATGAGACACATTAGTATTTTCATGCTGGTAGAGGCACAGCTAGTGATCTCCTTAGTTAAGTTCATTTTCATAGCATGCACAGTTTTTAGGTTTTGTTCCACGTGGTAGTGTGGAGTAATTAAAACAGTTGCTGCATTCCTCCAACATTTTGTTCCTCAGCATAAAATACTTTCTGAGATTAATTGCTTTGGTCATGTGTCTGAACGTCCTGTCTTGTAACACCATTCATCAGATAACAATATCAGAGCCTATTTCTCCCTGTAGAGGAGTCAGTTCCCCACTCTGAATTATTTACATACACTATTACCATGCTGCTGCAGTACGTGTTTGCAACAGCCTAAACTGTGCACTTTGACAAAAGTCTTTTTCTACTGAGCTGATTATCAAAAATGATGTGGTAGCCATGTGGGTGTGCTGCTGAAGGCCTCCCAGGGTATTGAAGCCAGTTCTGTGGGCAGCCCGGCTGACTGAGAAGTGAAGCTCGATTGTTCTCAGTGTAAACATCAGAAGTAAAGAAAATAAACCTTCCAATTCTTTTAGCACTATTAAAGCTGCTGATTTGTACTCTCTAACATAGCACTGAGATACTTTTAAAAGTAATAAAGGAGAATTTGATAACAGGATTCCATTTGACTGAGTGGCCTAAAGACGCTTTAATCCCCTGCAATGACTACATCTGTAGATTAGTTGTTAGTCCCTAGATAAAGGTAGTAAAAATGTCCTTTAGAGTTCAGTCTGTGGACTGGAGAAAATCTTCTAGTCACCAAAGTGACTGAAATTTCCACCATCTATGAAAACTCAAACCACTCTAGCCCCTCTGTGTGAATGAATGTTGTCAAAGGCTGTAAGAAGAATTCAGTGGGCTGCTTCATTCGGATACACTCTGACGTGCAGTTTGGGTTCACTGGTCATTATGAACCTTTGAAAAATTGTTTAAATGGGTTGGGCAAGATGTTCGTAAAGTGCATTCCTGCTAGTCCCAACCATAGCCTGTTGTCTGCATTTAAAGCTTTTTATTAATTTCCTTCTAGGAAAAAAAGTAGTGTTTAGAAGTCTAGGCAGACATTAGGCCTTTCATGTCATTCTCCCCCAAGAGCTTATATTTCTCTTCCAGTAGACCTAGTAGTTACGAATCACTGTAATGTAAGCAGCTCATGTGAGTTGATAACAGCCATGTAGAGGAGAGTAACTGAGTTGGATCATTCAGAATAGTTAGCTGTGGCCTATCCATGAATTTCCCTTGCAATATAGATAAAACTTCAGCAAACACATGATTTCCTTTGCTATAGTACTTCCTAAGTCACATTCATTTTTTCATATTTAACAAAAGCTTTGTATTTCACCTGAGTCCTGTAAAACAGAATATTGCTGGTTAATTCAGTTCAAATAATCCACCTTTTCTTTCATGTGACTTACTTTGATAGAAACACTGACTTTGTTTTCTACTCCTCAATTAGAAATACAGAGCATACAGTTTATTACTGTGGTGCACGTAAGAGAAAACCCAGAGGTGATTTTCTCATGAAAATAAAATGTTCAATATTTTGTGAAAGTAATCTTGAAGATCAGGTTAGCCTATCTTTGGGCTATCCACGGAAAAACAGTTTCTCATATGCAAAAAATGAACAGTGAATTCCCTTAAATGTAATTGCCTTTAATGTAATCTTCTCTGAAAACACTAGTAGGAAAATTTTAATCTGGAGGAATCAAAGCCTCCTTGTAAAAATCATATTCTTTATGTTTATTCTTAATATGGAAAATAGATTTATGGGAATGGGGGTAGGTCTCCATTTTTTTTTTGAAGAATTGTAGAAGTGAATGGACTACCAGTTCATTCTTTAAAGCTGCAAAATGTATTTTCTTCTCTCTAAACCTATTCAACAAAGAACAGTCACTACACTTACAGATATGGTTTCATTGCATACATACATTATTAATAAAGATTATAAATGCACCTACAGAGGATAAAAGGTAACTCAAGGCAGAGTTTCCCTACAGTTCTGTGTGCCAGGTCTTCCCTCTGATGGATGTGATTGGAGAGACATGGATTTGGTGGGTGGACTTTTCAGTGGATGAGGAATTGGTTTGAGGTTCTCCTTCCCCTCTACACTGCCCTGGTGAGGCCTCATCTGGAGTACTCTGCCCAGTTCTGGGCTCCCCAGTTCAAGAAAGATGAAGAGCTACTGGAGAGAGTCCAGCGGAGGGCTACGAGGATGATGAGGGGACTGGAACATCTCCCCTACGAGGAGAGGCTGAGGGAGCTGGGCTTGTTCAGCCTGAAGAAGAGAAGGCTGTGAGGGGACCTCATAAATGCTTATAAATATCTGAAGGGTGGGGTCAGGAGGATGGGGCCAAGCTCTTCTCAGTGGTGCCCAGTGACAGGACAAGGGGCAATGGGCACAAACTGAGGCACAGGAAGTTCCAGCTGAATATGAGGAAGAACTTCTTCCCTCTGAGGGTGACGGAGCACTGGAACAGGTTGCCCAGGGAGGTTGTGGAGTCTCCTTCTCTGGAGATATTCAAGACCCACCTGGACAAGGTCCTGTGCAGCCTGTTCTAGGTGACCCTGCTTCGGCAGGGGGGCTGGACTAGATGACCCATGGAGGTCCCTTCCAACCCCTACCATTCTGTGATTCGGTGATTCTGTTGTTAGACGGTCACATCCAGAGGTGTGGAATTATTAGTAAAACTAAGGTTTTACATCTGAAAATTAAGGTTTATATGAAAAACGTAGCAGTGTTCACCCATTGAGGAAAAGCATGAAATCAAAAGGAGCTCTGAGGATGGGACACAGCTGCAGCAGGCATGCAAGGAATCCACTAACACAGCAGCTCCCTCCAATGTACCATAGAGGATGGAACGGAGTGGAGACTCCGTGGCCAAGCTCCGTGATGATAAAGTGGGAAGAAATGGTTCTCTAGAACTGATAAGCAGCTCATCTGGCCCCCTGAGCCAACAGGTTTTCGAAACCTTGCCAAAGTGCTACCCTCTCGTGAACTTTGCTCGTTTTAATATCATTTTAATACCAAAACACACCTCCATCCCAAAGGCTACCCAGCTCTGAGGTGCGACCACCCCTCTTCGAGTCTGCGCTCTCGATTTTTCGTAAACTATACCTTTAAACGTGAAGCAAGAGAATTTTACACCAATCATGATAAAAAGTATGTATGACTACAGTCACTCAAACTCCATCTTAAAGGTAGAAAGGATATAAAAATAGCCAGGGAAATGGGGGATTTTCGGAGAAGAAGATCTTTGGAGGAGAAGAATATAACACCATGAGCAAATCAAGGGAAACTCCACCTCAGACTGCCTCCGACAGCCGGGACCGGCCGACGGGCTGAGCCTTGCTTCTCCCCCCCTTGGGACACCTTGGGTGAGACTTAAACTAAGCGCTTTTCTCGGGAATAGTTACTCCCTAATGTTTATAGCCAGGCTGTATTATTTATAACTTTTTCACGTGTTTCATATTTGCACGTGCTTTCTTGCAGACAGTCACTATCACCGGCAATTCAAAAAACCTATATACCTGTTGCACAAATAAAACTGCACTGTTTCAGTAGCCAGTTGTCACAGTTTCTCACTGAACGTGACCAAACGCGGCCGTGCTAGTTCATGAGCATGACTGGACTGAAGGTGCAGACTGCTATTAGTGTATCCAGAATTGTGGTAGTTTAATATATATATTAAACGCGACTGGACTGGTAGTGGCAAATTGGACATCACTCAGAATTTAAACCTAGCCACACCCAGCCTCTCACTCCGGTGAAGAGCGTTAGAAAGCAAGGGGGTTCATTTTCTGCCAAATTAACGTGACAAGAGGGTAGTGGTCAATGGCTCAATGTCCAGATGGAGACTGGTGACAAGTGGTGTCCCTCAGATGTCTGTATTGGGACCGGCACTGTTTAGTAGCTTCATCAATGACATAGTGGGATCAGGTGCACCCTCAGCAAATTTGCAGATGACACCAAGCTCAGTGGTGCAGTTGACATGCCTGAGGGACAGGATGCCATCCAGAGGGTCCTGGACAAGCTCAAGAAGTGGACCCATGTGAACCTCATGAGGTTCAGCAAGGCCACGTACAAGGTCCTGCACAGTGGTTGGGGCAACCCCCGGTACCAATACGGGCTGGAGGATGAAGGGATTGAGAGCAGCCTTGCCAAGAAGGACTTGGGAGTGTTGGTTGATGAGAAGATCACGTGACCCAGCAATGTGCGGCTGCAGCCCAGAAGGCCAACCGTATCCTGGGCTGCATCAAAAGCAGCGTGGCCAGCAGGTCAAGGGAGTTGATTCTGCACCCCTGCTCTGGTGAAACCCCACCTGGAGTCCTGCATTCAGCTCTAGAGCCCTTGGCACAGAAAAGGCATGGACCTGTTGGAGCGGATCCAGAGGAGGGCCACAAAAATGATGAGAGGGCTGGAGCACCTCTCCTATGAGGAAAGGCTGAGAGAGATGGGGCTGTTCAGCCTGGAGAAGAGAAGGCTGTGGGGAGACCTTATGGTGACACTTCAATACTTAAAGGGGGCTTAGAAAAAAGATGGGGGCAGGCTGTGTAGTAGGGACTGTTGTGATAGGACAAGGACTAATGGCTTTAAACTAAGGGAGGGTACATTTAGACTAAATAAAAGAAAGAATTTTTTCACCGTGAGGGTGGTGAAACACTGGAGCGGGTTGCCCAGAGAGGTGGCAGATGCCCCCTTCCTGGAAACATTCCAGGTCAGGTTGGATGGGGCTCTGAGCAATCTGATCTAGTAGAAGATGTCCCTGCTCAGTTCGGGGGGGTTGGACTAGATGACATTTAAAGATCCCTTCCAACCCAAACTATTCTACAGTTCTATGTGTTTCTTACTTACCTTTCTGTCTCACAGTATTGCACAGCACAGTGTCATGCCCCCACTGCTGTGTGTTTGCTTTCTACCTCCTACCTTTTTACATTGTTTTCTCTTTCTTTTCCCCATTGTTTTATCTGTTTTCTGGTTTTAATTTTGCTCTTCTGCCTCATGGCTTTCTTCTGCTCTCTCCTTTTTTCTTCTGAGTGCTGCTTATAGTAAAGGTGTCCCATGACAGTACCACTAGACCAAAATATATATATTCTTACAGATGGTTTAAAGGCTGCAAAAGAGAAACAGACGCACAGATGGATGCATGGACCATGTAATCTTTTCCGTACAGTTGGTTAAAAGGCTACAGCAAAAGCAGGAGGAAGAACTATTTTAAGTGCAGCTTCTCACTTCACCTGTGGCTTCTGGGCTAAGATTACAAGAGGGACACCACATATTCCCATGTAATTTGGAAAATTGCCCATACAATTCAAAATCATATGGAAAAGGTAGTGAAGAATTATAGAATCACAAAAGCATTGAGATTGGAACCCATCTGTGGATGTGGCCTAGTCTACCTCTCCTGCTCAAAGCAGGGTCAACCGTAGCAGGCTGCTCATGACCGTGTCCAGTTGGATTTTGAATATCTCAATACAGAAAATTTTCAGGGATGAATCATAAATATCATAAGCAATACTTACAGTAACAATTAAGCTACTGTTATTTACAATGGCTACCACTGAACAATGGCATATCTAAGACAGAGCTAGTAGTGAATTCTTTCTCACTTGTCATCTTTAAATTAAAACCAAGTATCTCTTAAAGAAAGATATGCTTTCGTAGCTTGATACAGTATTTGGCAAGTGGAATTCAACAATCAATCTTGTGTAAAGGCCAGAGGAGAGGAGCTTGGCTATCCCTTCTGGAGCTCAGTCATGTGAACGTAGATCAATAAATGATTTAATGGATGTTGTAATGAAACCTAGCAAACACAGGAGGGCTCTGTCTGAACATGTATTAAGAAACATTTCGCGTGGTGCCAAACAGGAGTGGTATGTTCTGGCGTTACATAACCTTAAGCTAAATTGCAGGGCAGTTTAGAGAAGTAGAAGATTCTGAATTGTTTGCTATGAAATTACCATCTTGTTTTGCATATGTATGGGTATATGTCTAAACATTGTCTCCATGCTGGAGCATAGAAGTATAAAAACAAATCACATGAACCCCAGTTGAAGTGGCACATTATGAAACACATAAAATAAAATTCCCAATTTTGTCATCTAAACTAAACGTATCCATTCTTTATGAAACAGGTTTAGGTTTGTTTGTCACAGATATATCACAGTACATCACAAGCAGGTATCTGACAGGAAAAACAGTATCCTTCCTTGATTTTACATTAAAAATTCTAATTTTTCCATATTGTTACCATGGAAACAAATGGAGGTAGCAGGGAACACAAAGCCGGTATTGCATAATGGGATTCGGTCATTCCTCTGCAGAGACAAACAGGATTTCACATCTGGGCTCTGCTGCAGCTCTGCAGTAGCGCTGCAAGTACCCCAAGGCAGGGACCGTGCTTGCCTGTGCCAGCATGCAGCTCATGGCTTGCAGAGAGGCCTCTGTCTCGATTTGAAGAAATGGGGCTGTGCAGCCATTCAGTGTCGGCTGTATCACACGCAGCCAAAGCGAAAATGTCTCTCACATCAAGCAGTGCTACGAGAAAGGGTGGATATCTCCTCTTTGTCTGGTTTCCCTTGCCCGCCACCCCATTCACAGGGCGATTCTGTGAAATAAAATCTTTCTGTGACAACAATGTAGCAGCCCCTGCAAAAATAAAAAGGATTTCTCCAGTGCTGGGGAGAGCAGGGGGGGTAATGTTTACCAACGACAGTAATAAAAAGGAAAGGGAAGGCACAGTTTCCGTTTCTGTCTGAGGATGCCACCTGTGAAGGAATGCTGCTTTGTTGGGGCCAGGGCGCTGCTCTGGGCTTCGCACGGGAGGTGTCATGGGCTCGTTCCCTCCCCTCATCCATGACATAACGAGCTGTGTTCCAACATTTCTTGCTGTGAAAAGGAACAACATTTTATGTGGAGAAGAAGGGCACCGAGTTGGGTTTTTCCTGCACAAGTTTGAGCATCTAGCTGAAGATCCCATGGTAGGAGTGTTTTTCTGTTAGGCAATTCCAGAAGCAAGTCAGAGCTCAGCTGCCCTTAAAGGTGCATCATCCTGTTTACTGTTCAACAGGGGGCCTGTAGAGAATAATGTGGGTGTTAAAAATCATATGATGTAAATCCAAGCTGTTGGGAGTAATGGAGGTGGCCTATTGACAGAAACCTCAAGATCAAACTACTTTGGAAGAATCCATGGAAGGGAAATGTTCATTACCAAATCAGAAATTGAAGGTAAAGTTACTCCAGTAGGATGAAGAATTGTACAAGACTCTTGGATTAATCCTTTAGGACTTAATTATCTCAGTTCAGCTGTATGCTAAGATTGCATGTGAGCACTTTCAGTCAGCAATACCAGTTGTCAGCCCCATCACATTTCCATTATAATGCTAGTTGGCTTTAATGTTTGAATCTGTCATGTTAAGATCACCTCCAGCAGGCCGGTGGTTAAAGTTAGATTTTATTACAATTGGGGGTTCTGGTCTTTTTTTTTTCAGTACTTTTCTTTTGCCAAGAAGTAATAAACCTACACTGACGTAGCAAATGATGTATTCATTTACAAACCCTTTGGGAAGGAAAGTGCATAACAAAGGATTTCTGGAATGCAGTTTTTAGCCCAGATAATTATTTCATAATCTATTTTTCCTTCTGAAAAAATTATTTTGATTTAGTAGACATTGTTAATTGCTACTAGTAATCTTAAGTTCTTCTCCCTTCATAAGTTAATGACAAAAGGATACAGAATATATTATTAAAGGGACATGTAGCAGTTCTTTTTTGCATGAGTGCTACAAAGTGCAGCTAATCAGCACGAAAAGATTAATTTCTTATGTTATAGACATGCTGTTCTTGGCAAGTGGATTATCATTTCTTTACAGCAAGTAGTGTTATAACAATAATTCAAGCTACACCTGACTGTGTACAGACAGAGTAGTCAGGGAGTGGTGGACCTGCAATCAGTGGCTGAGACTGACCCAAGCTTTGAAATTGGTATTTATGAAAAGGTTGTTGCTCACTGAATGTGTGGATTTGGCTCATTACAGAAACAGATCTCAATCTGCAAACTTCTGACCTAAATTTGGATTGATATTTAAATATCCTACTTCAGCAAAATTTGGATCAAGGCTCTGGATTAAATCTTAATTCAGATCATCATCTGATCTTTCATTAGGATTACCAGGAAAAAATGTTGGCTCAAGACCAGATTTTCCCTCTCAGATGTTTATTGTAAATTTTGTTGAAGTAGTCCAAATTCATTGTTGTACATACGTACTGGAAGAGACCCTGTATTTTTTTCATGTGACTGACCAGAAAGATAGAAAGAAAATGAGCATGTTACTGCAGTACAGCTGTGGGTTTGCTAAGCAAATCTGGCCCACAGACACATTTATATAGCAAATCTCCCAATAGCTGCTTCCATTTTGATGAACCACAAATATCTTGGCATTCAAATCTCTCCACAGCATATTAATCTCAGCTTGTAAAAAAAAGAGACAAACAGTGAAAACACTGTAGTAAGGATTTCCTTCTTCCATTCCATCATGTGATGCTTGCTATGTTCCTCCAGAGAGGAAGATGAAGGGAAGTAACACATTTGTGATGTCATGCAGACAGAAAATCTCTTTAACTCAAGGTTTAGCAGGATTTTTTAAAGGATATTCACCCTGCATCATGAACTTTCTGTCACCACTGGATTCTGCTCACTTCAGCTATCCTGTGGGGATGGGAATCAGAGAGGAATCTTTTTTTAGCCAGTGGGAAAAGTAATGCAGGTTTATTAGGAGAAAGTATGGGCAAGCAGTAGAAGCCGTTATAGATGCCAGTACTATTCTTTAGAAGGAACATCCTTAAGGAGAAAAATAGAAGAAAGACTATTCTAGTAGAGGCTTGATCAGATGATATACAGGGCCAGTAGGTACTGTCCAAGAGAACTTAAAGACTTTTCTGCTTCTAGCAGATCAAACAGCCACATTTATGCTGGTTCTGCAAGCATCCATTAGGCCACTGTGCTCTTCTGCCTTCACAGACAGCTTGGAAATCACACATCCATCTGAAAACTTTTCATCAGCCATTGTTACAAATGCCTATTTCTTACAGGTAACAGCAGCAAAACAGTTATTATTTTATTTTCCTGTGTGTTCATTTAGAGCAATTGACATTGCAGTTTGATGTATCAGTTGCATTTTAGAGGCAATCAGTGAGCCTTTTTTATTTTTAGCCCAAAAAAACCCCAACTTTATATCCCTTATAATAAAACAAGTAGGCAAAAAATCTCACAGCTTTTGTATTGTAATTTCTCTTTGAGGTCTTCACCTTTTTCAGTGACTCTTTAGTGTTACATTGTAACTCAGATACTTACTAGTTATTGATGCATCACCAAATAAAAGATTGCTTGCTTTGAAGTCAGTCGTGACTCAAATCTGAGGCTGAGGAGGATTACCAGAAGCTAAGAAAGGTCACACCTGGTTAGACAATAGAACCATCTCTTCCAGTCTTCTGCTCTTCAACACTACCCAAAATACCTGGAAAATAATGTAGCAGGATTTTGTTTTTGTATGTTTCTTAAGCCTTGGTGGGTTTCTCTTCCATGAGCTTGTCCGGTCTTCCGTTCCCCCCATTTAAGGTTTCAGCCTCAAAAATATCTTCTGAAGAGGTGTTCCACAGCTCGTCTACCTGGTGTAAGCAGAACTACCTCTTTGGTTTATTTTGAGCCTGGATTTTAGTAGCTTTGTTTGATTCCCCTGGTGCTTTTCCTGGAAGAGACATGAAAAGCAGCTCCCTTTCTCCTCTGCCTCTGATAGCTGGGATTTTATGGACTTACTGGTTTCCTGTCACAAGGTCCTGAGAGTGGGATAGGTGTGACATGCTCATACATGGCAATGCTTGAAAATACTGTTGTGAATCAGTACCTGGCAGAATCAGCATACGTGCTCGAAGCCAAATACTAGCTGACATACCCAATAGAGTTGTTTCTCAGGAATCATACTGATACAGAGATACTTAGCACAATACTGAAAAGAGTTCACTCTTAGCAGCCTTTCAATCTTCAGAAGCAGTCTTTGTATACAGTTTATCCCTTGTAGCTGTGAACAGAGTGAATTAAAGTGCTGTACATGCTCTGCTCTCTCCAGATGTGAAATGGCTTTTATGCCAAAATGGGGTTTATATACTCCTTAAGGACGGACACGTATAATTTAACAACTTGATTTAAGTGATGTGCTCACATTTTGCTTCACTATTGCACAATTTTGAAATTCAACCACTGCAAGTAGAGTTAAATCGTATTAACCTTTCATACTGGGATTGCAGCTCACTCAGGTTTCTTGCGCAAATACCCCTCTTCTACACCTTAAAAGCACACACTGTGCTCTTGTGTTCCTTGGATGTGCCTAGCTGTATACATTGTATGTGTAAATGCAGCTGTTGTGCCCTTTTGTGAGGAAGTAGAGACAAGAAGTGCATATGTTGCACACTGGACTATTTTCCTTACAGGCATCTGCACAGTGCTAATCTGTTGAATATCAGAGACCTGTGGGAGGTACAGGTATTTGGCTTTAAGTTTGTGAGGAGATTAACATCTTTGCCATCTTTCAGAAGAACAAGAAAATAAGATAATGAAAATTAAAAGGAAACCGTCTTTCAAACTTTTTTGCTGTATGAGGAATGGCACTTAAGGGCAAGCATGCTTCTCTCCTGCCTCACAACAGTTCTCTCTTCTCAGCCCTTGTCACTTCTAGTCTATCAGTCACCACAGAAGGCCCAGATCTCTGCCTGGCTGCTCGTTCTCTCTCCAGCTGACTGCCCTTACAATGCTGTATTTGACAGAAAAATACTGATTAGCGAAGAATAAAATGCAAGCAACAACAAAGACACTTTTCGCAGAGCTATACCACTAAGATCTTAATTCTTGCAGAGGCCACAGGCAAAGAAAATTGCTTTCTATCTATTAAAAAATGCTTTCAGCAGCCCTCTTTGAAAAGGAAGTCTGCCTGGTAAGCGTGAAGGGAAATGAGACATCGGATCACAGTATGACAGTCTGCCATATATATTCTTCCTGGCCTCTAACATGCATCTAGAAGGATAAGGTCAGAATTATTTGTTGTAAATAACAACTTGGAAATGAGATCAGCCTTCATTTTTTTTTATCTAAGTAACCTTGTTGGGAGGTTAAATCTGAATGTAGAAAAGATAAATTGTGAAGGCTTGTTAAGGTGATTAAAAAGCACTGCAACACAGTGCCATTATCATTATGCTAGAAAAAGCCTGTTCCCCTTGATTTACCTGGGTCTGTTATTTGGGGCTAATGTGAACAAGTAGAACAGAGTTCTGCCCATCCCGTTTGTCTTATATATCTTGTAGTTTCAATATACAGATTGTACTTCTGTGCCTAGCCAAATAAAGTCATTCAACTATAGCCCCAGACCAGGAGGGAGGGTTTTCTAATATCTTATTTCTGTGTAGATTCTTGGTCATCTTTCCAAGGTCTTTTTGTTGGAACATCTCTCTGTCTTTCATTAGTCTCAGAGTCTGCTCACAAATTTATCCCAGATAAATAAGGCTGATCGAAGACTTCAACCAAGGCAACAGTCCCTAGGTGGCTTTAGACCAAAGTGGTAAAGATCAAGCTGTTTCAGCTTGCACAATTATTTGTGACCTGTGTGAAGTTAATAGCTTGTCTCAAGGTTATCTGTCCTAAGGAACATTTTCCATCAAAAAAAAGGACATGACATCCCTGGACACTCCTGCTAAACAGGGGCCAAGCATTTAATAGGCCTGGGGATGAATTATCCTCTCATTTCTCAATGTCTTCTCCTGGTCCATGCCAATGAGGTACATTGAAGTGACAGTATGAAGGACACTGTCTATTCTTACAGTCTACTCACTTTTTCCCAGCCTCTAGTTGGGGTTTTTAGCTCTCTCTGGATTTATGTGGTCTCAATCCCATAATACCCAGGAACAGTTTTGCATTGATTTATTCTCACAATAGCCTTTTCACTTCCTAAATTTTATGGAGAGATGTTCACAAGGATGGCCAGATTTCCCCTAGAAAGTCCAAAGTAGGAAAAGATCTCAGCTCTGGTGTCTTAACTGAACAAAGTTTCTTCCTCTGGAATTCCTTTCAAACACATTGTTCAGTTATTAAAACTGGAGGGGGGAAGGAGAAAATGTGTGTATGATGAGTTACTAACTTGAAAATGAAATGCTTTCCTGAACGTGCAAGTTCTCAACTCTGCTGAGCTTCTGCTGATAACACCATAGAAGAGCATCATGTTCTCTGCTGCTGTTAAGCTGGAATGATGGGTCCTAGTTAGGTTGCAGATCACCAGAATAGTAGCATGTGAACTGGGGCAGGATGGCTGCCTGGCATACTGAGGATACAGAGGGTTAAAATGGGGAACGTGGAGCTGACTGTAGAGGGGAATCTTCTGATGTCTTTTTAGGGGACAACTGTGTGGTAATCAGGTATATATCCAAAATGCAGAATTGCAAGATACAGGTAGAAGAGAAGAAAAAAATGTTAAGATGCCACGTACTGAGTTGTAGATAATAAATACAAGATCTATTGCAGTTCTGTCTAGAATTGGAAACCACAGCCATAAAGGTTGGAAAAGGGAAAGAGTTGAATAAATACTGCATTTGTTGCAGAATAAGATCGTGAATACAGGATGACCCCCATTTATTTTAGGATTTTGAAAAAGTTTGACCTTGAATGTAGGATGACTCTTACCCTGTACCTTTGTTCACTAGCTGTATTCTGGCATGGACACTCCCTCCAAAAACACACACACACATTGTCAGAACAGGGCTGTGCAGAGCCTTTCTGCACAAACTCATTACTCCACGCCTCTGCTTCCTGCAGCTTAAGCCAACCGTGTCTTGTTCTCAGCTGTACGTCCTTAGAGGTGGGACCTGAGGTCCTGATGATGGCTGAATTTCTGCCAACACAACAGGATAGGTGCAGGGTGGGAAACATTGTGCAGATATGGCACAAGCTACTGCAAATCCACTGGTTTTGTGTAACTGCTCTCATGTAGATTCTTCCCCTGTGGCTCCTGTAGGATTCTGCAGAGGGGGGGTTCTTGCTGATAAATTGACCGATGGCTTCTTGGCTCTGTGCAGATCAGGGATGCTTAGCTTCCACTCTCTTTTTTTTCTGTCCATGTTGCTGTTGAGATGAAGTTCCAGGCAAAAGTGCTAATTTTTGTCCTCCAAACTCTCAGTGCAAATATGTAACAAGGTATTCCTGGATAAAATGAACTATATTTTTCATACAGTTTGGAGGAGGAAAGTATTTTGTTGTATATTCAAACGCATAATCTACTGACTGGACAGAAGTCAAGTATGTGCAATAGATCATTCTGAGCTTTAGTTCCGAAAGCATAAAGTGCGTGTAAATCCTAGTATCCTGTTCAAATGCAGAACATACGCAGGGTATCACCAGCATATCGGAGAGCATATCAGTTTTGGAGCCATGAGCTCAGTAGGAACCTGCTTGACAAAATGACCTCACATAACACTGCAGTGTGAACATAACCCTTATGTTCATTCCTGTTTTATTTACTCAGGCTGATCTCACCTGCATTTATATAATCAGATATCTGTGCTAAGGATTTCTTACGGCATATAAGAAGCATCCTCACATTTACAAAATTTACCTTATGGGTGTCCAATAATCCCATGCCCTAGGCTGCTGTATCCCACAGGTTGGTGGACATTGCTTTTCCGTGGCTGGCAGTCTGTTTTCCTTCTTTCAGCATGTTGACTCTCACAGATTGTTACAGTATGAAAATATAAAGAGTATCCATACCTTCATGACTGATCCCCTTTGGTGGATGGTGCTCATACACAGAACGCTCAAATACAGTTTTGTCAAATATATTTTGTCACTTCCCAGCAAAAGAGTTGGTGTACTGACCGGGAGTGAAGAACTGAAGAGTGCTTCCTTCTCCCTTTCCTCCTGTGGGGTGGCTGCATTAGGTACTAGCAGCCATGAGGAATGTAATACACGACAACCCACCCATCTCTTTACCTGGGGACTGTATCCTCCCTTGGAAGAAAAACAAAAGCCCTCTTTTCTAGAGCTTTTGTCCAGCAGGTAGGCTTTGACAGCCTTCCTGTGTTTTATTAACACAGTAGATGGTATTTGTTGGACAGGATATGTACTCGCTGAAATATCTGTCTCCTGAAAGGGTTATTGTTCTCTGATATTTTCTTTCTGTTGGGTCACCAGAAGTTTATTCCTATATACTCTTTCATTAGGGTATTAGAGTTTTTTAAATTTTCTTTAAGTTTTTTGAGGGTTTTTTTAAAGTCTCATGGTTTAATTGCATGCTGTCAGGGCAACACCATAGTTCTTCGAAATTGGAGGATAATCCTTTGAAATGCATAAGGTGACCAGAATAAACAATGAGAGAAATTAAGTTACTGAAATGACTATCAGTGTCAGCATCTCAACTAGCTGGAGAAAGACATTCTCAGAGAAATACATGAAGAAAGTACAAACCAAAGACAGGCTTTTCACACAGAATTATCATCTTTCCCACTTCAGATCTTAGCCATTATTTTACATTAGTTGGGCATGCTGTTTTTCAGCCCACAGAATACATTTTGTCACTTCCGCCGCATTCCCATTTGAAAACACCAGTAATTTAAAGTGTCTTCCTATCATGCAATGATGTGATTCAAAAGAATTTTAAGAAGTTTGATCCCTTGTGTGTTCTGGTTTGAGTTTTTTTCCAACATGTTCAATAGCTTGGACTCCATATGTAGTAAGGTCTGAACAAATCGCTGCAATGTGTAGTGTTGAATGCAAAATCAGGACCTATGATCTGTGGATTGCAGTGTTCAAACAGTAGTTTTTCCAGTGTAGTGGGCAGTAGGGGAAAAAGAACATCAATCAGTTGAGGCATACAGACATCCTGGTCAAAGAGAAGTTCCCCATTTGACTGATAGGAAAATCAAAGCACAGGAAGCTCGTATCACCAGGCTGCAGGTGTTTCCAGGGCAAAGACTGTAGTTATAGTTATGGGTCTGCCATAGAAATGTCTGCTACATTGGGGCTGAGATTTCTTGGTGTTACCATAACTTGGATAATAGCACTTAACACCAATGGTAAAGGCAGAGGCAGGAGCTGGACTTAAATCACCTGATCTGCAGGCCTAGAAATTTCTTGTTAGCTTATTATGCCGTATCTCCTCAGACCAACTGAAAGTGCTGGTATTTTTCTTGTAGGATAGAGATTGACAAGCACTAGCTGAGGAGGGGAGCCAGGAGGTAACATTCTGATACCTTATTTGTTGGCGACACTCCTTTTAGACTGGTTCATTTTATTAATGCTCTTTCTTCCTATTATTGTCTCTTTCAGTAGAGCGTTATAAATTCTGACCATTTTCCTTTGAACTGATTCCTAATCCATGTTTCTTGTTTAGGAAAATCAAGTGTATTTGAAGGTAAAGTTAGCTTTTTCGTAATACTTCCGTTGCTTTGTTGTTGTTACTGCTCTGATGTGGAAAGACCTATTGGCCACAGACATAACTCCCTCTTTACACACAGCTGGCAAATGAAAACAATATCAGAACATCTCCATGACACACAAGGCTTTTATACAGTGATGTTTCAGACTTTACTGCAGTTTCCTTTGGAAATGCTTAAAACAACTACATCTGTTTCCTTTCATTGGGATTTTGTGTTCTTTAAGCCAAAAGGAGGGGATAAAACTCATTAATTCTGAACAATAATTGCAATGTCCTATATAAATATTTTTTAGACTGCAGGGTTGTTTTTTTTCTTTCCACAAAAATATAAAATAGCTTGTCTGTTCAATGTAATAAGAGTTCCTGGATACTTCTACATTGCTCTGTTATGCGCAAATACTTGAACTAGATTTAAACAATCTGGCTCAGATGTTGGTATCAAGCTAGCTGTGACTACACAAAAAGCAGTAGAGAGCCAGACACCTAACGGCAGGAGAGAGCATGACATGAGGTTAATTTACCACATTTCTCAAGTGCGTTTTGCATCTTACAGTGATTGTCAGCCTGTCATAGCTAGACTGCTACCAGTCTGAGTACATCCTTCCTGAAAATGCAGTAGAAACCCACCTCCTGTGGCAGACACTGTAGCTCTGTCTCAGCCTAGGGCCAGAGAGTGCCTGGCAGCCTCCTGCAGCACTGGACGTAAAAGATAGTGAACGCAGTCATAAGCCAAGTACAGTTTTTTGAAGGCAGCCTACATTTTTCTAATATTACAGAGGGGTAAAATTGAGTCATGCAAGTTACAACAAAAAAGCAATGCCATCTCTCCCCTTATCTGAGAACCGGGTCTGTCTCTGGATCCATTTGTGCTTCTCAGACCAGTGCTTTTCTAACAGATATGTATAGCTGTGGTCTAGTGTTCCCTGCTTAAGAAACTGTTCGTTATTAATCTCTCTTGAAATCACTCTTAATCCAGGCCAAGGTAAAGTGCAAAGCAAAGTACTCAAAACATTTAAAGTGGCTGATACATTTTAAAATGTTTATAAATAAAAGCATAGAAGAAAAAGAAAAGTCATTCAGATGAGGAAGCGTCTCAGAGATCAAGTCAACTCACCAAGAGCTTGCCACTTGCCCAAATGTCTGCCTGCTTGCCCCTGGTTCCAGGAAGGTAACTTTTTCTGTCCTGACCAGAATGACACTAGCTGTCAATGTGGTCTGTGACTTTTCTGCTGGGCTAGGTTGCTCTCTATTATCCTCTGTTACTGGGAATACTGCAAATACATTTGGTTAACTCTTCTTGGGTCCATACTTCAGAAGTCCTACTCCTTCTTGGAGTTACCTGAAAAATTCCCACAAAAAAAGTGTGATCCTATATCTTCATGTGTCCCCTCTGCAGCTCTCCACAATACCTGTTTTCTAATTTACGTGATACATGCATTGGGATGTCTTAGACTAGACTAGCTCTAGCATGTTCTGTAGCGTGCTGGAAGAAAAGGCGCATGTTCATGATCACAACAGGGGTGCAGCAGTGTTCCTGGGACTTCAGCTATCTCAGGATTTCCCTACTTTAATTCTTGTTCAAGCTGAAGACAGCAGGGAAGTTTCTGCTGCCACAGGATACACCTCTGAGTACATACAGAAGAGGAAATGCAAGAGTATTGGTGCAGAGTATCATGGCTTTGTATTTGTATCCCATGTCATGATATCTCAAGACTTAGCGCCTGGTCAGACTAAAAATCCCTAATAATCCACTGTGTTATATGCTAACTGTTTCCTCCAAGCTTGGGGAAAACTGGATTGCGCAAGGAAGAAATGTTTGCACTCAAGTTCTGCAACTCGGTCACAGAATACCTGTAGTCACTTGAAGCCATCAGCTTCAACCCAAGCTAACATAGCTACTGAAGACTACATAATTCGATGCCTTTATGTCATCTTTAACCTATCACTCAGCTTCACCCACAGCAAGAAGAGCTGTTGATTGAAAAATGCTATTCTAAACTACCCATTTGTTTTTGGAGTGTGAGTTGTGAAACTTCTGATATGGATGTGAAAGACAAAATGCACAGGGTGACTGAAACACAGACAAGGGGTGGACCTTCTTCACAGGATAAAATATGTGTCTTTTTCTGAGAGATCAGTATTGGGAATAGCACAGCACTGTCATTTGCGAAGAGGAAGTGCATCTGTGCTTGAAATACTGCTGCGGATAACAGAGAAGACATAACATTATTTAAAAGATTTTCCAATACAGTGAGACCCAAGGTGAGTCTCAGAGTAATTCCAGTCTGGGATATTATGCCTGGGACTAAGTTAATTTACTGGAAATGAACATAAGTAAAAAATATCCATTTATTGGTTAACTAGTCTGTTGTTTTCATCTTAACATGCTCATGCTTTATCATTTTCTGTCACTCCCTCATCCACAGTTTAGCACTATGCACGTCCACTTTTTCACTCCAGAGTGTGTAGATACATCCCAGGGACCATGTAAAATAACCACAGAAAACTGAGATGTACAATCATTGCTGTGTACCTGAAATGAAATCGAAATTTCTGGGGGATGAATGGCATCAATGGAAATAGGCCATGTTGGCATTTACTTCCTTCTGGCATTAAACAAGATAAAAAAGTAAAGAGCTAGATATGGCTTACTATATACAGAGAGTGGAGAGGGGAGAATATAGCATTACAGCTGACACCAGATGGTAAAAAGAATTCCTTAAGATGGCACATTTTCTTTCCATTTAACACTTAATAAAATACTTTTTTTTATGTTCCCCATTAAGATCTGCAGTAGTTTAGATCCACACATGAGGAAACTTCCTTTCTATTATCTTTCAGAAATAGCATCCTTAAATATTTTTCTCCACACTTTCCGAAGCTTGTATTTTTTCCTATTTTAAATTTACTCCCTTCGTCTCTATCTATGACACTGAGACAGACAGTTGTAATGTGGCAAGAAGTACATGAGTCAATGCCGTTCACTGTTCACACAAAGAAGTTACTCAAGCTATGAGATATCTACTATTGATAATCTTTCCGAAGGATGTGCCCTCTTTTTATAAACCTAACTTGAACTCCTACCACAGCTTCAAGGTTCAGGCGCAACAACGAAATGATAATTTAAGACCTGTAGATTTGGCTGTTCTATTTTCAAGTTTAAAGGTCCATTGCCAAAAGTCTTCCATCCAAAGCTGACCTTCTTTAAGATTGCTATAATCTGCTTTGGAATGTGTCTTGGATACATTCACAAAAACTATTCTGGCACAGAGACATTGAAAAAATTCATCAGTTCCAGTATTCTTGTAGAAATCTGCAATAATTTGGCTCTGATCATATGGCAGTATATGGAGAGTTTTAGGAAGAATTCTTTCCTCTGAAGTACTTCGCAGGGCTTCTCATTTTTCTGGGAGCCTGCACTGCACATTGTGAAAGGCAGTATACCAGAACCCATGCAAGAAGGTTGCTCTTGTTTATAGAGACACAGTTGTAGAGTCAACACAAAGACCATTCTTTTCCTAAAGCTATGCTGAATACAGTGGGCATGAAAATACACTAGACAAGGTTAAACAGCTCATGCCCCGTAGTACCTGGAGAGGGCATAAGTTGTAGGTAAAGTCATGTCCAGGATCCTAGAAACTGCAGTCAGCTAATTGCTGGAGGTTTGAGAAGCTCTCAGGGCAAAAATGCAATAGTAACTGGCAATATCAATCATCCTACTGCAGACAAGGTAAATGTCCCACAAGCGAAGTCTGATATAAATTGTAGATAATAAAAATGGTAGCACTTTGAAAACATAATGAAAGACCAAAAACTTTCTATGATTCTATGATTCTATGATTCAAAGAAGCAGCTCTTGGTTTAGGCTTGAGGAGTGAGCAGGAGCTTGTTCACATGTTAATTCAGAAACATTCTGGATCAAGGATCATAACGTGATGAAAATCCATGTTCTTCTCAGACAGAAGAAGCTAGCCAAAAAAATACTCCTCCTCTCCACCCCCCCCCCCCCCAAAATGCAGACTATTAACTGTGAATCTCAGAAGAATCAGTAAAAGATAAGGCAAAGCTAATCAGGTGGAGCAACTGACAGGGTAAAACACTTGGAAGAAAGAGAGCAAGAAGACAGTTTAAGGGCACTATGTTAGAAGACTAAATGTTTTCTAGCAGTTAAAAACATTCAGTCAAAACACAAAGAAACCAATGCAGCTGAAAAACAAAGAAAAGAAAGCTATCAGGAGTAAGATTGTGTTCTTCAAAACTGGAGGGAATGCTTAAGAGGAAAATGGAAGAAAGCATAAACATTGGCAAGATAAACATAAAGCTGTAGTAAGGAAGGCCAATACGAAGCATGCAATTTACCAAAGGTATTAAAACTAATAATAGAATCTTATTCAAAGATCAAAAGCAGGAAACATGCCAGAGAATTGGTGAGCCTGAAAAATGATCTATGTGTAAAAGGTATATTCAAGAAAGATCAAACTAGAGCAGAAAACTTAAAGTTGATGCCAAGGCTTCACTGTTCACTACAGAGAAGTTTATGGAGTTTCTCATACCAGGACCATTCTTTTCAGAGAAAGAGTCTGAAGATTTATCTCAAACTGAAGTGTTGATACAAGGACTTTTGTGCCTAGAAGAAAATGTAAACCACACAATAACTGTTAATCAAGACCATGTGGTATTTACCTAAGTGCTCCAGAGGAGCTCCCTGTGAAGGCTGTGAACGAACTGTGGTGCATGATATATTGCTTAAATCAGCCCAAGCACGAGAGAAATATAAGGTGATAAATACAATGGAAAATTTAAAAAGAACAGAGCTGCATGCTCTGCAGAGGTGCATATATGGATAAATGTGATGTATGTAGGAAAGATATGAAGAGAATAAAGCCTTTTGGAGGAAAAGTATTACCTTATAAATCCATTACAATTCTTTGATCTAGTCACTAAACTTGTAAGTAACATTGATTCAATTGATATAGTGATTTTATCAGCAAGCATTTGACATCTCTCAACAGAGACACTTAAAGGAGCTAAGCTGTCATAGGAGTGATCACATAGATTATTACTTTTTAGAAAATAAAGGGTAAGAATAAATAGTTGGCTTTTGCAATTGAAAGAGGTTACCAGTAAGGCCCAAGGGACCTATACTGACTCATGCAGTTCATTAAATGAATTAGGAAGGGACTGAAGATTGCGGTGATGAAGTTAGTAAATGATACAGAATTATTCAGGCTAGCCAAAACTAAAGAAGGCAGAAAAGAATTGTGGAAAGATCTCATGATACCAAGTGACTGGGTTCAGAGGAAATAAATAGGGAACAATTAAGTGTAAGAATTTAGTGGCAACTAATGAAATTATGAGGCAAGTAGTTTAAAGCAAACAAAAGGAAATACTTTTCCTACAAATAATTAAAATGTGGAACTCATTGCCACAGGATGCTCTGGAGCCCAAAATTACTTTTAGAAAGTAATTAAGACAAATTAATGAAAAAATGGCTCATACAGCATGGCTGAATACAGCAATGTAGATATAACTTCTGGCTTAAGGAGCCCCTAAACAAGTTACTACTGGAAGCTGGGAGGCAAAGCAGTAAAAAGGTCATTCTATAATCGCACTGTTCTTTTATTCTTCCCCTATGCATCTGCTATCAGCTGAATTACAGCTAAATGAATGGTTTTGAGCACTGACTTCTGAGGTTTGGAAATACCCTATTCAATTTGTTTCTTTTTATGTCTTATCCATCTGTTTGTCTCATCTTGTAGGTTTGCAACAAGGACATTTATTGTATGTTTATACAGCAGTTAGTGCAGTTAGGGCCCCTGGCATTTAAATTTTCGCTCTGAGCTTGCAGATGTTATTATAATGTAGATGTTGAGCTACCTTTCACAGAAAAGGCTTGTTATATTACAAAAACAAAGAAACAAAAACCTCTGCTGAAGAAAATTAAATTGCAGTGTCAAGCACTTCAGAGTTCAGAAAGATGTGATTTAAACTTCCCCAAGCCAGCTTCAACCTTTGCAGTCCAAGGCTGGCAAAGCTGTATGCAAACAGAAATTAATACACAGAAGGAGAAGCAATCCAATGTAGGTGCCATGTTTAATTTGGTCTCTTTATGTATTTATTTATTATTTTATATACACATTCCATTCATATACACACAAAAAGTCATAAAGTCTAGTGCTGGCTCTTTCATTTTATGGTTTCACCATGAGTAATGGAAGAATGCTAAATTCCAGGAAACTGGAATGAGGAATCTGTGAATCAAAAGTGTAAAACAAAAGGGAAGGAGGTGAAGCTTGAGGGAACAGCTTTGTAGAAAAGATATATTTTCTATTGGTTAGCAATGAACTTGTTTCATTAGTGAGACAAAATTATGGAATTATTTCTACTGATGGGAATGCATTTGGGAAAGCTGTCTTGGATGCATGAGTTCCAGCACTGAGCAGGATCCCATATTGAACAAGAAGTTGTTGGATTTCCTTCGAGATCAAATATAGACATAATAAGAAACAATGTGTTTATTTCTAGTAGAAAACCACAGAAATGTATTTTAATAACTGTCCATATCTTTTGGATGTGAAGAATGAAGGCTGGAAAGTTCAGATTCTCAGCAAATGAAGTGGAGTTTCCTTGCTGGCGATTTTCCAGAGGAAGGAGAGTCCAGGGCAGCATTATTGCAGAGAGGCAAAATACAAAAAATAAGAGTTGTGGAGAGAACAGATAGCCTGGGTACTTTGTTTCTCCCTGGGATCTCTCTTTCTTCCTTGCAAACTTTATATTTTAAAATATTGATCTCTTTGCACTAGGGCTGTGTTTTTACTGAATGCCACTTTCTGGGTGCTGTTTACCTTGTTTATACTAGAGTTGCTCCCTCCCTCTATACCGATGACATGATCTGCTAAGGGTGTCTAAATTAGGGCCATCTGAAATGGACACCAATGCCTGAAAGTCTTCATCCTATAGGATTTTTTTTTCCCTTAAGTCAAAATACTGAACAAATTTTGGTATAAATAAATGTACAATCCATGATGGAGCTGGGCTGTGCATACAGTCTGAAAGTCCATCGATGGTGGCTAGAAGAGTCCTGTGGGACGTGGTCAGCTTCATTTGACACACTGAAAGCCTCTATTTGCATCCTGTAAGGTGCAGGACATGGTGCTGGGGAAGTTGGTATGTTTCTTGCATTCCCATTGGGAGGCATCATCTCATCATTGACTAACACCAGAGAAGGTGCAGAGGACCATGAGCAATCTTCTTCCAGCTTCAGCATCAACCAGCAAGGTTAAGTAAGCTTTCCACCAGGAGAGGAAATACGCATACCTGTCCCCAGTCCCTTTCTTCTACAGTCCCTGCTTTTGAACAGGGGCTAACAGCTGATCAGGTCTTTCTGTTTTCATCCTTTGCAAAGCTCCAAAAAGCTGTCTGGTCTCTCTGTGAAACAACCAACAGAGCAAATTATTTAGCGGGCAGTAGCAAGGCCACACCTTATTAGGGAGAGTTTCATGTGTTCAACCACCCGGCTTTGCATAGTGGAATAGATTCACAGGGTGAAACAGTTACTCTGCACCCCACAGTGCTGAAGTGGCCCAGAACACCAGGTGCAGATGTGAACCAAGCACAGGTTTGCCCAATAAAGTCTGTGACAGTGAGTGCTCCTTTTTCAAACTTTTGAAATCTGTATTCAGTTTTCTATTGCTGATGGTCTGATTATTTGTCCTAATACTTTGGTTTACATTTAGCTGCTGGAATAGATGGCTCACTTGGAGCAAAAAGTATCTCCAGTGCATTTTTTTCCTTTTTTTTTTTTTTTTAAATTAAAATCTGTGTACTGTTTTCTTATAGCTGTGTTGTGACTTCTGGGGATGCTGGACAGCAGTTTGATTTCTAATGATCACATGGAATTATTTACTTTTACCTGAGAAACCTCTGTTGACTAGAAAATGTACCAGTGTACAAGCTAATATCCTGCTGCAGAATATTATGGAAGCAAGTGGATTTGTAAGACTGAAAGGAGTGCTAGATACTTAGGAGAATAATAGCATCTGCAGTTATGCCAATGAGGATAGAAAAAGATGAGGCTCACCAATTACTCTGCTTCTGGGCATAAGCTGTTCACCTCCTGAGGTCAGAAACACTTGCTTTTTTGCCATGTTTAAATGTTAGTCTTTACTGTGAATCTGAGTTTGTGATTTTAAAGCATCCGAGATAGGCTGATTCCAGTCTTCAGATCAGACAATACAATGAAAGCTAAGAGTAAGTTGCATCCTCAGGGTAACATTGCTTTTCTTTGTGATTATGCGTCATGCTGCTTCTAGATACCTCTGATGTCAGCTACTGCATTAAATGAAAGAAATTCATCCTCTTTCTTCGTGTGGGCCATGAAATGACAGGAAAGGGGAGATTTGCACCACTGCCAGTCCCTCACTACATGTATAGGTCTGCTGTTGACCTGTAAAAACATAAATGAGCTGAGGTTTCCTGCTTGCTCCTGAGTAGCCCATCAGCAAATCCCCAGGTGGCTCAGGAAAGCAGAGAAGCACATTTTTGTTGCCATAAGAACTGGTTTTTGGCCCTCAGACCATGAGGAGCCTTGAGGAGCAGGCTCCAGGCAGGCAAGGCCAGATTGATTGGTTCAGAATCCCCATCACCTGCTTTCAGACCCCATACTTCCCTAGGTGCCACTCATGTAACTAGCTATACCTTTATCACATAGAAACATAGGCCAGAGGGGTGGGATAGATGAATGAGACAAGTGGCTATCTCTGCGTGAAAGTACAGTCCTGTGAAGTGCTGAGTTCTCACAGCTCCTATTAACTCCCACTATCCCAAAACAGTGAAATACTAGGTACCTTTTTGGATCAGAATCATTGTTTGGTTTGACATTGTAGTCTGTCCTGGTTAAGGACAGATATCTTACTATCCTTACTTAAAATCTTAGGAAACCTAAGGTGAGGACAAATTCCTGTCACACCCACAGGCTTTCTGAGTTACAGCATAGGCTGCTCAAGCTCCACTCCTGGTCAAAAATATTTATCAACTGCTCACTGAAATGAACAGAAGTCAGATAGCACCACCCTATTCCATAGGCACCTTTTGAGAACGAAACCATGAAAAATTTCGTGCCACAGTAGTGAGAAACAAGGAGAGAGATACATACAACTGAAACAGGTTTTGCCTCAAGGAGTTTTCTCTCTTACTCTTCAAGAAACGCCTGGGACCCAAGTATATTTGTGCTGTCACTGTAGCAATCTCTATAGAGTGACCAAAACTATCTATGAGGATCAAGTTCCCATAAATCTGAATAGGAATTAGATTCTTACGTATCTTACATGCTTAATAAGTGGGGTGGAGAGCTAGAGGTCTCTTCACTGAACCTCAAGAGGACACAGTATTATACAACCCCCAAGCAAATCCCCACATATTAGAGTTACATCACCCCTTCTTAGATGGAATGTGCAGTCTCTCTGAAACACAAAATTCCAGCAGATCTGTGTATCATTCTCAAGTAGTACCTTCAAGTAGTACATCCTGGCATGTATACATCCCTGTACCATCGGGACGCAAATGTGTGCTGGAGTTATATATCCCATCCTTGCTTTGAAAACAAAGTCAACATATTCCTTTTTAGACATGTGACTAGTGATCTTAGCAAAGCATGACCTTGTAAAGGTCAGAAAATGTGTGCAAGTTTGCAGACTAACCACAGACCTCTACAAATCGCAAGAAGCTTATGCAAAGCTGTTGTCTTCATATTTCTTTGTACCATTCCTCATTATTTTTAGAAATGTCTGCCTTAGCCAACACAGAGATTATTCTGCATTTTAATTTGCAATTGTTTTCACGTGTACTCTAATTAGTACAAGGTCAAAAGGAAGGCTTTTGAAAGGAGGTATGAGGTCTTTGTTGTCACCAGATGACAGCGTGTTGAACAGTTACCAAAATGCCATGGCAGAATAAAAGAGGGATTTTGCTTTTTGTTTTGCTCCTTAACATGAATTGCTGAGCATTCAGGATTTCTTTGGATCAGGGCTCAGTCATCACTTTCAGAGTGAAGAAATGACTCCTTGACAGGAAAGGGCAAATTAGATTCTTGTTTTCCTTCAATTGTATGAACATTTACAGTGGTCTAAACTATCCCCATTGTAGTTTAAACCGACAGGAAGGGGCTCTTGAGAAGGAAATCGTTGTGAGAAAATACCCTCACACAACTTCTTAGGGGTTTTATGGGGTTTTTTTCCACCAAGGGACAGGCTTTCTCTCCAGGGCCTATGCCACAGGTTGTGTCTCCAAACCCTACGCTGGGAAGAAGTCCTTTAAGCTGTCCGTCAGCTTTCCATCCAACATGGTTGCAGTATAATTTCCCTGCAGACTAGCTATGGGAGGTTGGGATGTCTCCTTACCCTTGCAGGTCTGAGGGGAAAACAGAGGAGGGTCACAGGGGGAAGGTAGGTTGATGGGGTTAACCTGAAGCCCTTCCCTCCCCTGTGGGATAAAAAAACACAGGGAACAGAGATCCTGCAAATCAGTGGGAGAGAACATGAGGCAATGTGATCAGCAACTACTCAGCGTTTGGTTCCACTTAGGAGCCATTTGTGCACTTCTTTAGGAAATTTTAGATGAAACTTTGCAGGCCTAGCTTAAAGAAGCTTCTCATGAGTTTCAGTGTGTTTGCCTGAGAACTATGGTACGTGGCAAGAGATCATAATAAAGTGAAAGATTTTTCAATGTTTTCTGTATCCAAGTGGTTTTTGTATTTTGCAATTATCCTGCTTTGGGCTGAGATGATAGAGTTAATTTTCCTCCCAGTAGCTGCTGTGGTTTGGATTTAGTACAAAAAGAATGTTGATAACACGGATATTTTTAGTTGCTGCTATGAATCAAGTTTTTTTTCCAGTTTCTCATATCTGGCTAATGAGCAGGTGTGCAGGAGCTGGGAGGGAGCATAGCCAGACACCCAGCCAATGGAAATATTCCATACCATAAACGTCATGCTCAGTTTATGAATGGGTTGACCAGGGGAGGAGGCTATTGTTTTTTTGATTTTCCAGGAGTTCAAATCCTCTCTTGTCTGGGAACTTGAACTTTTTCAGGAATTTCATGAAATTCGTGAAAATCCAGGGGGTCGATGATCTCTGCTTGGGGGCTGGCTACGGATCGGTTGTAGGGTGGTGAGAAAAACTGCATTGTATATAGTTTATTTTGCATATTCATTATAATCATTATTATTATCATTACTATTATAAGTATTAGGAGTAGTATTAGTATTTCCTTTGTTGCCTTATTAAACTGTCTTTGACTCAACCCACGAGTTTTCCCTTTTGTCCATTTCTCCTCCTCATCCTGCTGGGTTAGAAGGGGAGGGATGAGCGAGCAGCTGACTAGTGCTTAGTTACCAGCTGCTGGCTTAAACTACGAAAGTAATACATAATCAGTTTGTGGTGAATAGATGAATGAATTTTTTCTTCTGTTTTTTTTTCTTTTTGTCCTGCAAAAAGATTTAAAATCATGCTGGAGCAATGAAATCTCCTGCTTTTGTTTAAAATAATGGCACTGTCGCTAGTTTTGAAATATTGAGGACCAGTCAGGTCCTGGAGGATTTTCTTATGTCTTATTTGGACAAAGCTCCTCCTTAAACAAATGCATTCACTAAAAACACAGAAAAAACATTTGAGACTTGGTATTAAAAAATTAAAAAACAGATTTTCATTAGAAGTTGTTTGACAGAGGTACATGTGGGAACCCAGGATTCCTGGATGAAGTTCAACAAGTGTCAGTAAAGACATCACCATTTCCTGGAAGCTGAATTTGGTGATCGCAATCTGATTACCTGTATCTTCAGCTGCCTGTGTCTCAGATAAAACCAATATTGTTGTTGAACTACTGCATGCCAAAGTCAAGGGATAATGGCAGCTGAGCCTGACTTGTACCTTGTGGGAGCCAATAGGAAATACATCAAGCAGCTCAAAAGTGACCCTGTCACAAGTCTCAAGCCATTAGGTGCTGGTGTCCTCCAAGGATAGATCAGAGCCAGTCAAGCTACCTTGAGTGTGGTGGTAAATGAAGTGAGCCATCTTTGCTCAGGGACCACACTTTGCCTGGAAGCCAACTGGCACAGCACAGCTATAGGGTGAGCTAGATTGCCTTACTCTCCAAACAGTGTGGTTGCACCCAGAATGCCTTTTGGGAGTGATCCATGTCCTGTGCTAATTTCCAGCTGTAGCTGCGCATTGTCTGGAAGCCTTTGACAGGCTCTTTCTGAGTTCAGGCCAAAACGCTGCCAGACCTGTGCAGAGACAGCTGGAGAATTACAGCCTTGTTCCTGGTTCTGGCCGTGCTCCTATTTCTGAAGCAAATTCATTTTGCTCTTCAGCTGTACTAACCAGTGTGCAGAACGAGATCACCGACCTTCTGACTCGTCCCTGCACTCTTCCAACTCACATATGCAAGACAAAGCATTAGAACCCCAGAAGGAGCAGCACTCACTCTCTTACCCAGTAGGCATGACACATGTTGGAAAACCATGGGGAACATTTCAGTAGTGCACGGTTTTTCTGCAGGCTCTACTGTGCCATCTCCATCGTGGCAGTGACACTGCAGACTGACTTTTCACGCTTTATTCCCAGGAAGCTTCAAGACACGGTAGTGAGACACTATGGAGAAGGCTTTACGTTGGCAGCCCAGTCTGTGCATCGTGGCTGAAGGTGATTCCAGGCCCTACATTCCCCTAGTGTCCATGAGCACTAAAGCCAGAAAGAAACTTAAGAGAATAAAACCCTTTTTCTTTTTTTATGGTACAAATAACTGTGACTAAGTGTTGTGGTTTAACCCCAGCTGGCAACTAAGCACCACACAGCCACTTGCTCATTCCCTCACAGTGGGATGGGGGAGAGAATTAAAAAAAAGTAAAACCCATGGGCTGGGATAAAGACAGTTTAATAATCAGCAAAGGAAGAGAAAATAATAGTAGTAATAACAATAAAAGAATACGAAAAACAAGTGATGCACAATGCAATTGCTCACCACCTGCTGACCAATGCACATCCCATCGCTGAGCAGCGATCCCAGCCCCCTGGCCAACTCCACCGAGTTTATATATTAGCGTAACATCATATGGTACAGAATATACCCTTTGGCCAGTTTGGGTCAGCTGTCCTGGGTATGCTCCCTCCCAGCTTCTTGTGCACCTCCTCGTTAGCAGAGCACGGGAAGCTGAAAAGTCCTTGACTTAGTATAAGCATTACTTAGCAACAAGTAAAACATCAGTGTGTTATCAACATTATTCTCATACTAAATCCAAAACATAGTACAATACCAGCTACTGGGAAGAAAATTTGACTCTATCCCAGCTGAATCCAGGACACAAAATTTGAGTCCAACTTCCCAAGAGCACATACACCTTTGCTGGCAGCCCCATGCATATCTACTGGGACAAGAGTAGCTTCATAGTGTCCGCTACTTAAAAGAACAGCAGTTACAAAGAGAACTACCCACTAACATCAGTCTTCACTTTTATCTTCAAACAACAGATGGTGTTAATCTGGACCTTTGCATTCCTGAAAGTGCTGGGATCATGAAGCAGCTTGCTTCCAACAGGACCCTGAAACACAATGTAATGCTAGGGAAAATGGTCAAAATGAATGATCAGAGCAAAATAGGCCTGCCGTTAAACAGACTTTGAGTGAAATTCTTATCTTTTCACAAGACAAGACAGCACACAGATAACAGTTGTGGGTCTCATTCTGCTTTCAGTCACTTTGCCTAAACCAGGAGTAGCTCATGTGAGTCCCTGTAATCTGCAGTAGCTTCAGTGACTGATAGGCGTTATGACAGGATAAGACTAATAAGATCACAATTGTGTTCATATGCCAATTTTACACTGGAATAAGTATGCAGTGCTCTGCAACTAGGTCACATTTCAGCAGAGTGACTTCAGATTTACTTCACTGTTACCGAGATCAGAATTGGTAACTGCCTGGGATGAAAAGTTAAGGTGACACTGAGGCAATTTCTTTTGTATTTCATGTGGGGAAAGCTAAAATAAATAGCATGAAAGGCCCCCACATTATTAGCTAGTGTGTTTGAAAGAATCCTGCCGTTGGGTTTTATCTTTTCTTAACTGCAAGCCAGAACATTTAAGATTTAATTATTTAGAGAAAGGGGAGGGGAAGTGTGCCTTTTGAAGAAAGTCCCACAAGTTTCCAAACACTTCAATATTTCATCGTGGCAATCAGCCAGATGCCAAACAAAATGCTGCTTTCCACCAGGGATCTGACAGGTGGCCTTTCCAAAGTTTACACACTGAAGTGAGAGCTGATGTTCTGCTGCTTATTTTTCTGCCTTTTAAGTTATTCCTTTATTGAAGCCAGACTGCAGACCTCTTTCCACGTAACAAAAGATAAAATCTTTCTCTGAATATTTGGGGATTTTAGTGTGCTTTTATTTTATCCATATCTACTCAGGGCATTAGTATTCATGTGTTCAGATGAACAAATGTTGGGCTGGCAAGAGAGAGAAACACATACATATGTGGGCAAAAGATAAGCTATTTGAAGCTTCACTGATAACACAGAGCCAGATACAACTGAGGTACAACCGAGGGAAAAATCCTACCTTTCCCTCAGGGTGCGCCCGCTGTCTCTGTCCGGGAAGAAGGCTGGCATCTCGGCCCCGCTCATCTCATCCGCTGGCTCATCCTCTGGAGCAGCTCCACCCGGCTCCCTCTGCCTGGGGCTCTCCATCTGCCAGCCATCGAACACCCAAAGAGGCACCTTCGGGGAGAAGCAAGCACAGTCTGTGGTTGCATTCCACTTCTCTTTCCCTCCTTTCTCTCTTCTTTCTCTCAGCTGTCCTAGGGCTATCAAGTGTCTCCTCATAATTTTCTGGATGCTTTTGGAAAATCTCTAAATCGAGAAAATATCAGGAGAGACAAAGTGCAGGGGAAACATGCAAGCGTGATAGCTCTAGGTTCTACATCTCACTTTGCTTGCTCCCTTCATGTGCTCCCTCATTCCTACAAATACCTGGGAAGGCCCAGGTGAACGGATGAGGGCAACCACAAATTATTCTGTAGCAACAAATCTCTTGAAGAAACAAGAACCATGACTGATTCAATGGAATTGCTCATGACTGATAGCTAGGTTAATAAGGCTCATGTCTGACTCAGTTTAACTCACTTTCTGGGACCAGATTCTTACAGTCCACAAGAGAAGACTTAGGGCGTGCCCTTGCCCACATTTATGTCCTATTTGGCCATCATGAAGCCAAAGGAAAGGTGAGCTATATTAGATAATGCAGTATGTAACCAAAAATTGTCAGTGTTTAAGAGGGAGATTCTCGCAAAGAAAGGTGTAAGTCCTGATCAAAAGTTTTCCTTACTGTTGGCAAGCAGCAGCAGGGGATCTTTCCCCCTGTTACGTTTCTGTTCCTATACTGCACTCTGCACCATAGCACCTGAGCAGTTTCTGAAATCTTCCCATGCGACTAACATCTGGCCCATACCGTCTGTTTGCTCACCATTCTCCAGGGAAGAGAGATGTGAGCAGTGCAATGTCTTTTTTTTTGGTGGGGATTATTTTAAATTTTTGTCGTGCACATTGATACGTGTTTATACTACAGAAGACAAGGTCGAAGAAGGAGCTTTACGCTTGAAGCAGGCAGGCAGACAGTGCTAAGTCTGTGCAGGACCTCAGCTCTCAGGGGATTTTATTCCACTGGTTGAGAACAGCACACATGAGCCTTATTTTTATGGAGGAGAGTCCTCTTCTGCCAAATGGGCAAGGTTGTAGCCCATAGCATTTCTCTTATTTACAAGTATGTGTGTGTATAAATACAATAAAAGTCTAGACATCAGTCAGGAGTGCTTTAAAATGATGCTAGTGCTGGAGTTGTTTTACTATGCCAGAATGCTGTAAAGGGACCTTTCCAATAAAAAAATGAAAAATCAAAATATATGAGTAAGTATGCCAATGGACATATTTAAAGAGCAAGTATGCCAATGGACATGTTTTCTACATGCTAGGAGTATTTTGTGTAGAGCCAGATGACAGAATAAAATCCTCTTGTCCCTGAACATTCAAAATAAGCCAAGGAGAAATGAAAATATGGCACCATCTTGCTGAATTGTTCATTTTTGGTCATAATCCTCATGTTTTGACCAGTCCTTTCCATCCAGCCCTTTGCTTTCCAAAAATCAGAGAAGGGTACCATTGAATTTGTCTGCACGACTAAGAAAGTCTTCCATGTGGCTGAAGGGGAACTACACTTCAGCATCACACATTTGTTGAAGATCTCAGCTTCCATCCATTCATGACAACAGCAAAACAACCACTGATTTCAGTCGTGCAGCTCGAGCACATTGCAAAATAAGCATAAAATTATTTACAATTGTTAGCAACATTCCACAGTACTTAGAGCAGGCAGAGAAATGCTTGAACTCCTCTGTGAGTAGTAAATAAGCCGATATGCTCTTCCATCTCTCCTCCCACCCCACCCTTTAAGAACAGTAAAAAAAAAAGAGAAGAAATGTAATAAAAGCAACTCAACAAAGCAGGCAATTCCTTAGGAATTTTCTTGTATTCAAAATCTCTTTGAAATTATCCAGCAACTAAACCACAGGCCCCCTCATCCTTTTGGTCCTGCAAAACAGCAACATAGGGTCTTCTGTGCTCAGATGCGGTAATTACAGGCAACACACACAAAGAAAAGCAAATAAAACAACTTCAGTTGCCAAAGCCAAACATGCAACTGTGTATCTATAAAGGTAATTGCAAACCAAAAGATCAGTTGTGGTTCTTGTTTCTTCAAATTACCATTTTGCCCTGAAGAAAAACAATTATTATGTAAGTAATCCTAATAATTTTAACATTTGTTTTGCATATCAGCATCAAATCTGAATGCCCTTCTTTTCTGAGGCATCTGAAGTGTGTACTCAGAGCCAAACTTTATATCTCTGACTAATTTCTAATTCAGGAAAGCCTTGGTCTGAAACCCATCGGTGGCAATGGAAAGAACCCATAGAGCTTTCCACTGCTGATTCAGATTTGTTTTTTTACTCTTCTTATTGATTTTTATGTCACAAGCCTCTCTTGCCAATAGGCACGGTGAGCATAAGGAGCAGGAAGCTGAGGGACCCCAGAGAGAGGCAGATATCAAAAGCTGACATATCTTACTGTGGCTTTTCAGTTTTGCTGTTGATATATACAAAATTGCTTTACTTGTTGATATTCACAGTAAAGCATCTGTTCAATAGTTTTGTCTACAGCAGTAGCCCAAATCTTTGTAGAATGACATCTAGTTACTACCTTCTAGTGCAGGCTGATCCTGCAGTGGATCTCTTTCCCTGCTTGGAGGGAAACACAAACACATGCCCTAATGCAGAAGTATTTGAAAAAAATACCTCGTAGAAAACTAACCTACTGCAATCTACCCAAACGCCTGATGAAGAATCTCATTAAAGAAATTAAAAACACCAATAAAATGCTTTTGCCTCAATAAGACATTTGGAGTACGCTCAGCCTTTGGAAACATTCACCATACATTCAATGCCTCTCAAAACCTGTGACATTTTGTGCAGGGGAGAAAGAACTGCAAATGAAAAAGGCAGATCTGGCTGCTTTCAGTAGCTCTAGCTCTCAGGAATCAGATCAGAGCTGAAAAATCAGAACAGGACTTACTATTATAATATCAGTGGATATGATCCTGATGAAAGCTTGAAAGGTAGCCTCATTTCAGGGGCAATGAGGGGAGATCAGATCAGACTTTTCAGCTTTTTTCCCTATGGACAAGTAGATCTCTATAACAAAAACAGCTCACGCAGCCTCTCAGGGATGAGCTGTTGAGCCAGTGAAGGAGCAGGCCAGGCTCACGCTTGATGCCTAGTCTGGGCTCCACTCCGCATCCGCATATAGGTCTAAGCCAAGGGAAGTCAAGCCAGCAAGGATATTTTGGCACTGTTTCCTGGCAGCCACAGTGACCTTGCATGTCTATTATGTATTTTCTTTTTCATGCTCTGTGTATTTAGTCAGCTTTGTTAGCTTATGTCCAATTTTTTGGCTTGTTTCACTATGGCTTGGCTGTACCTTCGATTGCTTGGCTTGCTCAAGTCTAGTATCACTTGATTTGTAAAGCTTCTTTATTGGACACTTATAGACTGGAATCCATTTATGAAAGTTTGTCTTTAGCATTTCATGCTGCTTATGGGCTATTTGTTCATTCACTCATTCAGCTTGCTCAGTATAGAACATATATAGGATTTTGGGAGAAGGGCTGAAAGGGAAGACTGATCAGTAAAGGTCATGAAACCCTCCTCAAAGTACTAGTGTCATTAGCAACTCAGCACAGGATCAATGGCACAGGTTTTTTAAGGTGTTCTGTGGCAGGCATTAGCTCATTTTATGATGTGCATTTTCCTTTCCTTTTCGTTTTTAAGCTCTCTTTCCACAGGACCTACTTATCGTGTCTTTCCATACCTTGGGTGTAGGCAGAGGCTTTTACCTGTTTTACTCTCAACAGACCAAGCAATGCAAAGGACTATGCATAACATCTGCATATCACCCTTCCCCTAGCAAAGACGAGCTACCAGCTATTGCTGCACCCTGCCTTGTGCAGAAGTCTATATGGCACAGAAGTACTCAGAGTACCTGAGCAGGACAGCATACAGTGACCAAGACAGGTAAAGTGCCTGGCCTGGGGAACCTGCAGACTAGGAAGGATCATTTCTGATTTCCACTTCTTCCCTTCTTCCTTTCTCAAAGCACTTCTGTTTGCCTCTCATATTTCTGCCATATTCCCCTTTCCCAGGCCAGGCTTCCAGCTCTGCCTCCTTCAGCTGTGCTTCCTCTTACCTGCTTGGTCACTTCCCCTTCCCTGCCCGGGCAGGTGGAGGAGTGATGGGGAGGAGGCTGCAGGCACCTGTGGAGATTTTCAAGTCACAACATGGGGATGCTACAGCTCATTAGAGCAGCTCCTTGTGGTCATCAGCAAAGTCAAATGAAATACAGTGGGGCACAACAGGTCAAGTAAGACAAGTCCTCTTCTCCCTAAGATTCACATAATCACCTTGTAAAACTGCTTGAAGGAACCAGTGCTTTCTCCTGCTCCGTTGTATGCACTGTGGTGAAAGCTTTCTTGACTGAAAAAGTGCAGGAGGAGCAAAAGTATGAATGCCTCCTCCTTTGCTGCCCCCAAAGTGTGTGTTTCAAAGCCTTGTCAGGACTGTTGTCATGCTAGCAAATGCAAGCACACACCATGGGCATATACCACAGGCCAAGCTGTCTCTCACAGTTTCCTCCATGTGGATTTGAGGACTGAGCAGGGGCTACTTCAACTTGACATTGTTGTTCCAGCCCCAAGCGAGCAGATGATTCTTGAAACGGCTGCAGGCAATAGTTAGTGTGCAAGCGGTCACCAGCAAAGCTTTGGCCTGACTGCTGCTAAGTCACTGAGGCTGGGAGGGCTTTCTGCACCTGCAAGCAGGCAGTACAGTGGGACACTGCAGGGCTAGGCTCTGTCCCAGAAGAAGGATTGCATGGCTTTGCTTTCAAACAACAACTGGGATGCGGTCACAGGCGGAATAAAACACTAAGAGAAAAAACTTGGCAATAGCCTGGCTGCTTGTGGGAGAGCCTCTGGCTTGGCGGATTACACAGAAGCTGCTCTTCTTCCTCGTGTGATTGGGCAAGACCTACCATAAAAGCAGCCCCACTGCCTTGCTTCCACTGGGGCTAGGGCTTGATCCTGCCTGCCCTGGAGAAACAGCAGGCAACTTGTATCAGAAACTCCTTGGCTCTGCTCCCACAGCAGCATGGCTTTGCTCTGTCCTCAATTCAAGACCTATGAGGAAAAGCCAATCTGTAGCTTACAGTGGGCAAATATTTTCATTACTAGGGCCAGATGCTGGTTTAAAATATGGGTAGGACTGCATGATGACATCACTTTCTTCTGTAAGCATTTGATGGTGGCTTAACACACACGGGCACACCAGGAGATGTTTAACTCTTCCATACTGCCAGCAGTCTTTTTGCCTACTGTGCTGATCAAAGCCCTCAGCTGTGCCATAATCAGAATGGCAATAACAGATCTATTTGAAACCATCCAAGTGTCATCTTGTACCACACAGCAGTGTTGAAAGGTGATTGCATAAGGATGAAATAGCTGGGTAAGAATGGTTACATTACTTTTTGACCATAGGTTGCATTTGTTGCTTTGCATGTAAAAATTCTGCCCAGGAAAAGTTATTGGGCCAACTGTGTCTGCAGTCAAAAGCCGTCAACTGGAAAAATTTATCAGTTCATATTCAAGACCACCAGTATTTCTCCAATGGCTGTTGAGCTCAGATGAGCAGTGTAATGGAAGGAGAAGGATTATCCAGATCAGTTCCAATTTTTAATAAATTATATAAAGCTTTTGTGTAGCTCTCTCTAGCAATATAAGCACAGGGGAAGCAGCTTCAGAAAACTACTGATTTTTGGTATGGAACCTTTAAACCACCTTCTTAAGTATATTGGGGGAAATAAATTCCATAAAAGAACCTGGCAGAATTTTTCAGGGAGGCTTGGCATGAAAAAGCAGAACTTCAACTGAAATTTATTATGATGGATTATTACTGTCAAATGAACAAATCTGGGAAAAAATCTGGCTTCAAGAGGGAATAAAGAAAAGTGGAGGAAATTCCCTACCTTATTTTAAGGTCACAAAAGCTGTGCAGTTTAAGTATCACAGATGTCCTCAACCAGTTGTGACTTAGCACATGAAGGCAAGGTGAATGGATGTTCTCTGAGGCTTTACTTGGCCCCAACACCTCTTCTAACAACTCAAGATACTAAAAAGTAAACCCATTTGTTGTCCCTTCCAGAGTATAAAAGAATTGAGCATTGTTTAATGATACTGAGCAGACCAACAGCAAAATTTCACGGCACAGAGAATCAAAACCACAGGGATAAAATACTGTGACTTCTTTAAATATCAACATTACATTCCCATGAACTCCAAAAGACACTTTCCAGGGTGCTGGTCACTGGCAGAGCTGTAATTAAAAAGATGAATACAGCCTGTAGTTAGGACGTCCTTTGAACTCAAGAATTATATGAAATGGGGATGGAGAAGTTAAAAAATGACATGGAGCTTCTACAAAACGTGAGTTCATTCTGGGGAAGATCATACCCTGCCTGAACGTCTTCTGTAATTGCTCACAGCTACCCAACCCATTAGCAAAATGGGTGGTGTTGGCAGTGGTGGTTAATCAGCTGATTCATAGACACTCAAGTGGTCAAAAATGGATCTAACTCAGCCAGCTGGCTCAACTTGGTTGTGGAAATTACATCAGTGGAAATATCTGTTTACTGCCTACAAGACGAATTATGAAAAAGGATAGGCATTTTGACTGTATCAGTCTAACGGCAAAAGATGTGGCAGGATATTAGAAATGCCACTTTACTAATGGCCTTTATTTAGGTATGGTCTGCATAGCATGCATGTAGTTGTCATGTAGGCTGCTCACAGCAGGCTAGCATATACCCAGATATACCTGGGGAATGTGGTCAAAGATCTATGGATTCCAGTGGTTCTGAGATCAGGAATTGAGTATTCAGATTGAAGGAAGCCCAAAATGAAACAGTTTCAGAAAAACTCCCCCATAAGGCACAGGATCCCATCAAAATGGTAAGAATGTCACTGAAATGGAAATGCTGGTGTGTTACCAAGTTCCACTCCTATGAAGCTACTGGCCTTGAAACCAGAACCCTCCTCTGAAAAGTCTTCTTTTTCAAAACAGGCTTCATGCAGCAGATTATGCAAGATAAGAGAATATGGCTACTCAGAGCTGCACAGCTTGCCTGTTGGAAAAATCCTTCACTTTCTGTCAAATGACAAGGGCAAATGCATATGTTATTAGCAGCGTTGCTGCAAATGTAGTCTTTTCATTATAGCTCTGTCACTGCCAATGTGAGAGCTATATATATTAACAGCTTCGTTCACAGCTAGTTTAGAAAACTCAAAGCATTTTAAAAAAGTGTATATTTTAAAAAATATCTTTTAAAAATAAAATATTCAGGGTTTATGCACATGTGAGGACACCAGTGGAATAAGTTGGATCAGAAAACATCTAGGTATTATTTGTAACATATCACATTAAAACAAGGTAAAGTTACTTGCCTTTGCTTGAAGGAAGGAATATTTGAACTGTAAGAACTACAACAAAGACCAACTCTGCTAGCGGGAAATTAGATTGTTGGGAAAACACATCACCCACGTTACAACCAGCATTTGATATTCTGTTCAGAGCATTGTGGATTTGCCATCAGAGGCCTGCCCTGGTTGCAGCGTGAGACTGCACTATCTGCTAGCTCTTTCCATGGGTCCCTCCAAGGCACAGCCGAGGAACAGACGTTCATGTAGTCTGGTTAGCTCCAGCTCTGCTGTTATGTCAGTTCCTCCTGTTTTCTGGATTAGTGGCAGCCTCCAGTTATTACCCAGTGGCCTCAGTCCAAGGCTGGACTTTCCAGAGGCTGAAGCATAAAAGAACAGCAGTCTGATGCTGGTGGTGAGCCAGGACACTTGGTTTCCAAATCAAGATAAAACTGCAATCGTACTTTTTTTTTTTTCCTGTGGGAAGGGTCCTGGTTTTTTGATCTGCCCAGTGTAGATCTCATCAGTATGGGCTTTTACACACATGATTGTATATACCACTGCCATTGTCCTTTGTTCCATGGCTAAATGTTGGCGGAATAAGCGCAGTCATTGTAAAATGTATGAACATCTGCAGACATGCTATTGAGTAAAATCAGTCTCCGGCAGAACTGAAGTGTCTGAACACATCTCAGTGCTCTTTCTTTCTGGGAGTAATTAAGACTGAGGCAAACACTGCTGAATCCTCTTCTGGAAGACCAAATCCGAGCACTTTATGCAGGCACATCATGAACATTGGTCCTACATGTTATTTCTGTGTTTCCTAGCAGAAACTTGTTAGCAAATTCAGTTGTGAAGGGATTACTCATTTGCTGGTAGCAATGTGGAGCTGAAAACCAAGCAAGAGTGCCAAAGGAGGTTTTTCTTTACATTTTTCACTCCAAATAAAGGACAAAGCTTGTAAATAGCAAAGGCTTGAATGTCTCGAGCTAAGTGTGGATCATTCAGTCAAAAAATTTTTATGAAAATCCTCAAAAAATATTTGGGGTCAGCTCTTACAGAGAAGGAATGAACATCTAAGATTTACATACAGTGAGGAAAGGTCTACTCGTAAGCAGCAGAAAGACTTCCACAGGCTTGGTACCGTGGCAAGAACACATGCAGATCGGATAACCCTACTGCCAGAAGTCCTTCCTGTGTGCTCTGCTGCAATAATTACATGAGGTATTACATGTGCTTGTGCAGCTTTATAAACAACAAAAAAGACAAACTGATGGCAGTTGCACACAGTGGATCCATCATTAGTGGAGAAGTCCATGTTTATTCTGTTTTCAGACACTCTGTTAAAATGACACTTTTCTAAGTGTTTAGTCAGTGTCCTGATACAATTTATTTGTAAAATAGCTGTATTTCACTGAAAAGAGGTTAGCTACTCTTCACTTGACTTTTTGGTATTCAACTCAGAGAGTACCTGACCTAATTAAATAGCCAGAAATCTATCTAGCTGCTTATATGACCCATTTTTGTCAACTTAAAGCCCCTTAGACAAAATGTTATCTCAGACAAAAATTGAAAATTGTATGAGCATATCTACACATACCATTGTTTTCGTTGTCCATGCACACAGTATCTTGAAATTGCTTAGTGTGGATTTCTGTGCATCTTTTAAACAAACAAATTCTGTGAATGCAACATTATTTCTGAAATCTTGAAGTGGGCAAAAGATGAAGAAATGCTGATCCAGCTGACTCCAGCTAAACAGTTGCCTGCAGCCTTCTGGGCTTACTTACTTGTGTCATCTTGGAAATCAAAGCATACGTTAAGAGTGAGGGGGGAAAAAAGTCCTGCAGAAAAGCACAAGGTGAGTAGGTCAGGATTCAATTCGCATCAGAAGAAACTCTCTCCTTCTCTGTAATGTTAATTGACAAAAACTGAAGGAGATCTCTTAAGCCATTGAGTCCAGACTGCAGAATCTACAGTACAAAGCATGATATATACAGTGCATGCCCAGTACAGTTGCTGTTGTACAGTAAAGCTCATATGATGGGACAATATTTGATTCACTGCCATCTGAGAGGACTGGCTGTTGCACATGCACAATCATCCCAGCTTCAGGAGCTGAGTTTCAGCAATGGTGTCTATTGTCACTGCTTTATGCAATTAATGTGAGCCACAACTCTCTCTGCGGCCCCGAATCAGATTAATTTCCTCACCTGGTGAGTAGGAAAACGTTATCGAAAGAAACCCTGAGCAATAGTTTCATTCAAGATAGAAGTTGCTTCCTTTTTTTCACCTCTGAGCTCCACCTGCCCACAGTGTCATTTCAAGGATTTCTGGGTTAAAAGCTCAGACAATGATGATTGCTTGGTAGACAGGCCTTTCCTCATCATCAAAAGGTGAACACTCAAGAGCTCCTTCTTCAGGAGATCTTCTCTTTCTTTCATGGAGAACAGGTAGATGTTGACTGATCTTTACCCTGGCAGCAGGTAGGTGGAGCAGGCTCCTCCCAGAGGCAGGAGTAGGTGGGGGTAACCAGCCCTCCAGCTGTGCAGTTGGGCTAAGTTTTGTGGTCACTGGACAGACTTTGAGAAAATACAGTGAAACTTCTTTCGTACAATATAGTGAAAAGACCGTACATAAACCTGTCTTATTGCAAGGTATAGCACAGCTGACTTTGCACCAGTCTGCAGTCCTTTTAATCTAGATGAGAGTGCTGCCCTAGCATGACCTACACGCTGAGGAATTAGTTACTTTTCCCCTCTGATTAATAGCTTGTGTAAAATTAGTAGGAAGGAAAAAAGATGTGCTAGTTAACCACCACATCTTTCTTGGCAGGAGGATGTAAATGTTGAAGACAGAGATAATATTACCTCCCTTGGGCATTAGATGCTTGGTGGTTTGGAGCACATGCCTTTGATAATCAACATCAGTATCTCTTTCATGTCACTGAACAGAAAATAGGGCCTCTTCAAAGAGACTAACTCCTAAAAGAAATTGTTAAACAGGCCTGATTGGGTTGAGCAGTGCTGGAAATTAAGTACCCTGGAGGGGCAGGATTAGAATTGAGGTCAGCACTCTCAGACAGGGCAAGGGAGTGCATTAATAGCCCTCTGTACTGCCTCTGAAGTTTGGATGGTTGTCGCTGAATATCCATGCGGCCCTCTCGTTCTCCCCCTCCATATGCTGCCCTGATGATTAGCATTCTGCCTTCTTGTCATAAAATACATGTGTTAGCTGGTGGCCAGGAGTTTACTGGCCTAAGCTTTTGAACTGCTATAGAGCTTCAATTACATAGTCTCACTGAGAATTTTTTTTCTTGTTTTATCCTGACTTTTTCATAATGTTAATCCTCTAGTAGATACTTGTTCTTTATCGAAGACACCGAGGGTTCAGCAAATGCACATGAAAGAACAAGGCTTTGTTCCTTTGCCATCCCGACTCCTGTTGCATGCGTGCTTCAAATAAGGGAATTACTTTCTAATGACTCACAGTTTTCTTTGCCTTAACCCTTCTAGAGACAAATGACTTGCTGTACGCTGATGACATCATTTCTCTCCTGGACGGTAACTAATACAAAACTGACCTTTCAGCAGAAGCACCTTTAGAAAAGCACATCTGGTTTTAGCCTGGGAATTTCAAAGGTTCTTAATAAAACTGGGCTCTCAGTAATGATGTGCTTTGTTATTGAAGGTGCCTTACGATGTCCAATCTGGACTGGCAAAGCAGCTTAAGAAGTGCTGCAGAGTGAGAGCAGGGAGCTGGGACCATGCTCACATCCCCACAGCATAACTGAGCGCTGCGGCGAGGCCCTCAAGTAAGGTTTGCCTGTCCCTCCATCACTGGGCCAGGTGGAGACACAGAGCCCTTGCAGCCACAGGCAGGGGACAACGCACCCCGACAGCCCGCCCTGCATCAGGGCAGGCAGGCTGGCTTGGGCGGGGAGAGATGCCAATACATTTGTGCTGCTTACAGATACAGAGCTCCAAGTCAGGGGCAGCAGGAGATCTCTGCAACATACTCCATTGTAAAAATTCAAAGATACCTCCTAACGAAAGCAAAAGGAAGCGAGATATTTTGTGTAAGTAACAAGGTACAGTCTTTCCAGCCTGTATTCCTTGAGTCTAGATTCTTTTCCAAAACCATTTTTGTGTATGGTTCTTACTAACAAGGGGTTGGTTTCTGTCCAGCATAAACATGTATAAACCAATTAGTTACTGTCTACACTGGCCAGGAAATTTTGTCAAGCGCTTTGCTAGCAAGCGCAGTATTTAGGCACACATGCAACTGGTAGAGGTTGGATTCCGGTCTCGGTAGCATCTGAGAGAGTTAGTTGCTGCTTGCAGAGGTCTGGGCATATACTTCTTGAACTGAATGCCAGCAATTCGCTCACTTCTCCAGTTGATAAAGAAAAATGGAAACACTTGAGAGCAAATTTCCACCATCCGCTGCTCACTGTTGCTCTGGCTTAAATTACTTTGCACATTCTATCCCAGATCTACTCAAATATATAATTTCTTCCCATTTCCACTTATTTCCAGGAGCAGCTTCTTACATTTTACTTCTTAGATTGCTTCACGAAGACTTCAACAGCCAACCCTCAAAGATTTACTGCAGAGGACCTGAAGACCAGAAGCAGACATTTTTCCAAATAATAGCAAGTTAAGCTCCCGAGAGCCTCACAAATTTGGTGCTGTTTCTGGTGAACTGGAGAGCACAGTCTGGTAAGCAGGGTCCTCCCAATGCTGCACAAAAATGCCACACACATAAATGACTCGAACACATTTCCCATGTGCACAGCCAGCAGGAGTGCCAAGGAAAACAGGAGAGATTAAAACTTTATCTCTAATAGCAGACTGCAGGACTGCCTTCCCACAGCTTCTGCTGCAGCTTTGGGAATTAAGAGAGACCCTGGCTGGTAAGCCCGCATACCCCAGACACATCCAGCCCTGTCCCTAGTTCAGCTCCACCCAGACTGCGTAGGGAGCCTTACTGGCACCCTGGCACAGCAGTCATCCCTGTAGAAGACCCAACGAGCCAGGGAACAAGAGACAGCATTTGTCGCAGGACTCCTCTCCCCCACTCAAAACTCACTGCATGGCAATGTTCATCATTTAAGCTAATACTTGCTTCCTTGCACAGATGTACATCTCTGAAGACATCTTGTCTCCAAAAGATCTCCAAGAATTTTATAGGCAATTAGATGTCACAGTATCTGTTTGAGGGAGGTACTGTTGAGCATGGGGTTTTTTTAAAGCAGAAGGAACTGAGGCATGATAAAATTAAGTATCAGCCTCAGAAAGCCAGAGTGGAATCAGAAACAGACTGATCCTGAATTTCCAGTGTCTGCCATCACACATTCATTTCTCCACGACGCAGCTCAGGAGATCCAATAGCCAAACCTTAAATGTTATTTTAAAATGGATGAAGTTTGTTACCCATATTAAATATCTAGTCCTATTTCAGATTCACTGAGCTCTCAGTCTCATTCAACTCATATTCTGTTCCCCAGTATCCATATGGGTCCATGAGGTCAGCAGCACTCTACAGCTGTAGCATGATTTTATTTTTTGAAATGGGCAAAACCACGTATGTCATAAATTCATTCAAAGATCGGCAAAACTCCCTGGATATTTCTCTCCTACTCCTACAGAATGGATACAGTGCAGCCTTGACACAAGATTTAGTGCTTGATTTATGCTATGTGTAAAAGTTTGTATGGGCTTTGCCTAAATGGCTGCAAATCAATGAATTTTATTCAAATTGAACTCTCACTATTTTTTGCTTAACTGAAAGACATTTTGCTGAAAAGCCAGAATAGTAAGAGTGACAGTCTGCTCAAGAATCTGTCTTTCCTTTTCTTCTGCACAGAGAAAACATTGGGCCACCACTGTTTCTTTTTTGAATCCTGCTTCAGTTGGTGATATCAAAAGATACAGCTTCAGGGTGACAAACTAGATACATACACTTGGGACAGTAACATGGGCTCAACAGTACCAGTGAGAAGAATGCAACGATTTACTGATTTATGAAAAGTACACTGAATAAACCCAAAATATGCAGACATGTAAGCAGGTACTCAGGTACTAACATTATTCTGTGTAAGGATGTGTTAAGGACTTTTTTATAGAATTCAAAGCTACATTCCACTTCATGGTACACTAGTTACTACAAACAATACCTGTCTTGTAAAGGGGTCTGTGTTGACAATGACAGGCCTGAATAAACACTCCACTGGCACATAGGTTTCCATTAGCTCAAGTTTACGTGCCTTGTCATGCTTCTCCAGCTGTCATTTGTCACCGTGCCTTGCACAAGGTCAGCAAACACTTTTCTCCCACAAACTTTCCCCCATTTCTTTCCTAGGAAGCAGGGAAGAAGAAAAAATGGGGCGGGGGGTATGAGGACAGCATAATCACTTCTTCTGCAGGGCACTCAAGCTTTGCACAGATGAGCAGCTTCAAGTCTTCTGTCCTCTGGCCAAGAGCACAGCCCTGCTGTGCAGCAGTCTCTGAAGCAGCTCTCGCGGAGTAAGGCTGCACTTGGAGACAGCACGATGAAGCCAGAGCCCCGAAGTGAAACACAGCCAGGCTGAGGGGTAGTTTCAGTAGTACTTAGCTGGCCACAAAGCCTTGGTGCTATTGACAGATCTGCAAGCCAAGCAGTTGTCAGAAATCATCTGTTTTCAGCTTTTGCTGACCTTAAAGATATATAGAAATTTCTTTGCTCATGCTGGGCTACTGAGTGCTTGTTCGTATTCCTCGCAGGGACAGGGTAATTCAAAGGCTGGGTACATCAGGCAACTTTAGGTATACACAAAGGGAGTATGCATACAAACACACACGGGAAAACAAAATATATAAGAGTTTTGGCATAAGCCTGTGTCTCAAGAAAAGCCAGTCCACTCAATGGCGTGTTCGTAAATGTGCTCCAGAGACTGACCCTCACACAAAGCAGACCTTGAGCTCAGGCTGTGGGCTTGTGATCAACAATCTGATGAGGGGTCGTAAGACGCTTTGTCATTGCTCCCCTCAGCACAAACACTGCCCTCGGCTCAGTCTGGTTCCAGTTTAGAAGCGGCAACATTTGGCGAGTCAAAGTGACCTCAGCTTCATTGAAACTCCCCGCTTGCTATTAAACAGGCAGCAGGGATTTACGGGAATAGCAGGAACCAGATGGGAAAGCACCAGGACTGGGGACAGTGGAGCTACAGATCCAAAGGTCATTACTGCTCCATAGGGAGCGCCTGAGCCACATGTGTGATAGTCCAGCCCCTGGGATAAATAGCAGCAGCAGAGCTCGTTGGCCTGGGTAAAAAACCTCTTTCCTTCCCAGCCTGCAGAAGGCCCCAGCCCTCCCTGGCTGCATCTGCTGCGGCGGGCATATGCTGGTTAACCAGCAATAGCACCTGGAAGTCAGGCTGTGCGTGTTTGTTTTTATGAGGAGGGGCAAGAGGTTAAGCAGCAAAGCAGAGATGGAAAAGCAGATGACAAGCCAGTTTCGTGGCCCCATTCTGGTCTTCTGGTGCCTCTCCAGCAGCGAGAGCTGCCACCTCCCTGCAAAGCCTGGGTGGCTGCTGACCCCCAGGTCCCAGCCCCTCTGAGATGCCCGCAAGGTGTACGTCAGGGGTAGGGAAAGGGCAGAGCAGCAGTGAGATCCCCTGCAGTATGGCTTTTTAGAAAGGACGGGGAAACAAGACTTTTCAGTATGGTTGCTGCTTTCTTTGCTACTAAGAGAGCAGGGTAGATTCAGGCATTTTCCAGGGGAACATTGTTCAAGCGAATTGCCCACGCTCCGTCTGCTAAACTTCCATTGCGCGGGTCAGACCAAATGCTGGGCAGACACCGCAGGGATGGGCTTCACACCCTGCTGGGCCCCAGGGCTGGGGGAGCACCTGACTGCGGCCACAAGCCCAGGGCCTCCTACTGCCTGCTGTCACCTGGCCACCACGGGCCATCCCAGCTCGCAGTGCTCCACTTGGGCAAGCACGGGTGGACCCACGGATGGATTTGTCCATACGAACAGGTTACGCTCCTTCCCTGTGATGTCACCTGACTACAACAGCGGTTGTCAAACAGTGATGAAACCCCCGTTTCCTTTGGGGCAGGCACTTCGCTGCTGCCTTTCCTCCTCTACCACTAATTATCCTCTTTGCCAAAGCATACATCCAAATGTGTGCAAATGATGAAACAGCTGGAGCCCGGCAAAGAGCTAGAGCCATGCAGCCTAGCCCTCAAGAGCAAACTGGCCCTGACAAGGAATGCTAGAAAATCCCAAGATAAATCTGTGAAAGTAGCCTTCAAGCAGAATTTGGTGCCACGGCCTCTGTTCATCCTTAGATGTTATTGCCCCTTGGAGCAGGATGAGTATCAACACAGGGGGTGGCGGACCTTTGTCATGCAGTAGGAATGTTAACATCCTCCAGATTTAAACGGCGCCATCTGAAGAGCGGTTCATGTTCTGAAATTAATTTTTCATGTGAACATCATGAGGTCCTAATAAAAATGTTAAAAAACTGTCTTTGTTGTCCTCCGATCCCAACAGGGCTCCCTCCTCACTTGGCATTTCTCATCATTGTTGTAGTCTGTACACAACAAGGTTGTTTTAAGGTTATGGTACCAGCTTCACAAAATGAAAAGAATTTAAAAAAAAATGAGAGAGGAAAACAAAAAGACAAAACAAAAAGACAAAACAAAACCAGAAAGAAGATTGTGGGGGGAAGAAGGGGAGCGGGGGGGGGGGGGGGGGGGGGGCGAGAAAGAAGAAACAGAATTGTGCCAGGAAGCAATGTAAAAAAGCAAGGACTTTTGATGTTTTCTTTTCCCTCCTCCTGCATTCTTGGCTGAATTATAGGGCGTAGCATAGTATTTTCAAAGCATCTTTTACAAACTTTATTTAGTTCAGTGATTCACATTTCCCAAGCAAGGTTAACCAAAGGGAGGGATGTTTCTCCCCTTGCCCCTGGCTGTTCCCCAGATTTCAGCTAAATTGTATGACATTGTTAAAAATAATTGTTTAGAAAAGAACCTTTCCTGATCTCCTCCAAAAGCATTGTTTTTCCCAACAATGTGCAGGATGGGACATTACTTATTCATTTTAGAGAGTGATTTTAAAGGACTTTGCACAATCTGAAGCCTCAAACTTGCATAAGTCAGATGCACATAGTTAAGACTGAGAACTTCATGGTCATTGCCCACCAGAGCTTGTCGTCTTCTTCCAAACACACCCTGCCAGTCTGAAAAAGTAAGAAGTTATGTAAGTCAGCTGACTTTCTCTCCTAGACCAAGTTGAATACTTGCTGGGAATAGCTGGAACTGAGATCAGATGTTCAAGAGAAAACATTAGAGCTTATCTGGGACTTCTAGGCCTACACAGACACTACCTGAATCTCCATGCTCCAGCAACCCACCTGAGCAGCATAGACTGAAAGCTGATGCTGTGCTTGGGACATGCCTCACTGTGGCTGCCAGGATCAGAAAAATGCCAGAGTGTTGAACCCTCATCCGCTGGCAGGATTTATTTCCTCTGTTTCCCATGCAATACCCTACACTGCCCTTGCTGTCCAGTACTCACTGTTGGACTCCCAGCTCACGCCCCCCTGCAGCTGGGAGAATATCCCCCAAACTTCACGCAAGGGCTTGCAGTCACTTACTTCATCAGTTCAGTCCAACTTCTGGACAACTTCTCATCCCTTCTGGTTACACGTTAGAGGAACAGCAGCAGCCAGGTCAGGGCTCCAGGAGAGTGAACATGTGTACAGGAGTTGGGGGGAAGCCAGATACTCACTTAAAGCAACAAGAAGTTGAGTGCATAGGGTGTGACAGGCAAAGGACCCCAGTCAATAAGAGAAGAGGTTTGAAAAATCCCCAATATCCTTTAAAGAATATCTGAACACTTTAAAAAAAAAAAAAAAGAGTAAAATCAGCATAGGAAAATTTTACGCTTTCCTGCTTCCTTTTCACTGACTCAAAGAGAAGCTTCGGCTGTCTCCACAAGAAACAACTGTAAGGTCAGATTTGTTTGAAGGGAACAGAGCGGAGAGCCTCTGGTTTCTTTCCAAAAAGCAGTTTATTTTAGATTCACAAAAGGTCAAGAAGAATAAATTGCAATGGATATTCTTCCTGTGTAGCCATATTTCCAAGCCGAAACATGATGCTACAGAAAAACAAACAAGTAAATATAAGGAGGCTGAAGAAACCCCAACTCTCAGACATTTCTGACTGCAGAATGGTATCACTCTCACATATGCTCAAGGAGTAAAATTACTTTTTTTTGGGGGGGGGGGGCAGCTGTGACTTAGATAAGCATGGAGGCTCACTCATTGGAACAAACATCCTAGCACTGGGTGAAACTCTGCCAGCACGGTTTACTCTTGACCTCTGTTGCAGTCCCTTGTACAACAAAGGAAATCAAGTATCATCCAGAAAACCCATAGCTCTGCTGGAAAATGCTAAATGCACACAGTAACATATGCAGTCTGTTACCTACAGTATATGAAGTTTATTTAGGTCCTTCACCCCTGATCTGCATGTGCTAACAGCAACACGTTTAGCTGTTTGGATGCTTTTATTCCCCACACTCTCCAAGTGATGGAGAAAAATGCAAAGGATTACCTGGAGGACTTTAATCTACTTTTAGCCTGTAAATCAACAATATCATACTTTTTTTTTTTTTTTGTGGGCTTAATCCACTACTAGGTATTTAGAATGTTCTGCAGCCAACAAAAATTAATGAGAAATGTAGATCCTACAAATGGGAAAAACTACTGGGTAGACTTATATCATTGCCTATTGACATCCCTAATACTAAGGAAGCCTTGCAGGACGGGGAAACAGCATAGCTGTGTCTCCAGGGGACATTGTTTATTTACTTGTGCCTAACACTGAGCTAGATTTCGACTTGGGTCAGCAACAGGCTCTAAGGAGCCCTGCCTGGACATTTATGCAGGATGTCTACTGGTTGCCTGAAAATGGTCTGTGGCCAAGGAGGCCAGAGCCCCTCTGCTCCAAGCACTAGGAGATGGAGACAGGCTTTCTCTTTTGCACTTACACAGCACCCAACACTGGGTGTCAAGGTCCCAGAGCTATCATTTCTCCATCCTACTGCCACACCAAAGCAATAACAACTGTCTGCTGAGTTTCCAGGTAATAAAGTTGCACTTTTCTCCAACTGCCATGATCACTGACAGTTTATGTTAATCAAGTGACACCAACATAAAGTGATGGGCTGCCAGAGGACTAGAAAGCATTTTACCCTCAGCTGTGTCTGACATGTTTGTGTGCACAGTTCAGTTTACCATTAAGAAGGGCACATAATGACCCATCTCCAATTTGAGGCTGGGTCTCTTAAGTAATAAATTGAAAACCAATGTTTAAACAAAGAGACACAACTACAAATTCAGCTTGACACTCTCCAGGAAAAGGGTCATTAGGCAGCAGAGGCCAGACAATCTTCACTTGGCCCTAAGGAGGTTTCTGCTGTACTTTAATGACCACTGAAGATACTATTCATCTTTACTCACCCTAGTTCCTAACAATATAAGGGTCTGAAGAAGTCAGGCCAGTTACTGGATATAGGTGTGTGATGGGTCTACACATGCCTTTTCCCTTGCAAATCATCATGCAGGCATGCAGCCTGGGGCACAGCCCAACAAGCAATGTGCCAAGCATCAAAGGATGCATTTTGCACACCAGGTCCCAGTGCAGGGAAAAGGCTGTGCCACAACCTGGGGAATGGGAGGGGATCTGAGGTACACTAGTGGGGCCCTGTCAGGGCTGATTCACAGGACCACGGGCCATGACATTGCAGACCACCACCGGCTCCTCTGCCATCATTTGGGGACGACAGATGTGAAAGAGTGCTGAAGGCTTTCATAAAACCATCTGCCTGCCTCTCTTCTCCATAGTTCTGACATATAATCCTAAAGAATGGAACAGGATTTCAGACAGCAGGAAAAGTATAATGTTGCCATGTGGCTTTTTCTATTGATTTGACCATAAACTATTAGTATCTGAACTGCTAGGTGCTTGGATGCATGTATAATCCTTCACTTTGGAAGACTACTTACTACTTTCTGCGCACCCTGAGGCTTTCTGTCAGCACTGATAATTCTCATCTAGGAAAGCATTAAAAGTGTTTCCACTTAATGGTAATCAAAATATTTTTTAAGAACTCATAAAACCCAAATAACTCTTCTTCTGTTACACTGTCCCAGCAAAAGCCGGTAAAGTTTCCAGACAGACAAGAAAGAACAGTTATACACTGTGGAAAAAGGCGTTTGAAAGATAGACTTAATTCCCCTAAAGAGAATTCAAAGGCAGACCAGAAGTTGTATAAAGAAACAGGGAAAGAACACAAATTAGTAATATATATTGTCCTAGAGTTGCGGTTTTGCTGCAAAAACACAGAAGGGAATGGGTTTTCACTGTCGACTTAGTGTAGTCACAGTGACGGAATAAGTGCCTTGTACATAACTGGAGGTCTTATTTTAGGATGTGTCCAGAAGCTTTTGGCTGTCCTGATGTGTAGTTCGTAGAGCTTTCTCTTTTGTCCTCTGTACTTTAAGCTAGGAACCTACACAGTCAGCTGCCTGAGTGAATGGAAAATACTTCTTCATTCCAGAGTGCACAGCTGTATGCAAATATTCCTGTTAATATCCTAATCTCAAATTTAACCTCTCAGCAATCCTGCAGGCTTATACATTCAGTCTGTTCTAAACTGTAAAATCTAATGAGAAGATGCTCCCACAAGCTGTGTCTGACCCTGAAGTAAAAGAGCTCAGTTAACTGCCTGAACCTTTAATTTGTAAATGCAGAACCCTCTCTGCCTGATGCCATTGCTTCTGACAAAGTTCATCCTCAAACAGGGGCGAGCATATGTGGTCCTGGGTGGTGGGTGATGCAGGGGCAGGTGGCAGGGTTGGAATTTTACTTTTTTTTTTTTTTTTAATCTTTAGGCACTTTCAGAGCAATAGATGTGCAGGTTCAATAATTCCCACTAGGACAATTGCACCTACAACTGTTTGGGTTTTTGTCAGCCTGCCTCACTGCAGTACAGCTATGAAGAAGTTCATGCACAGGAACAGGTCAGCAAGGGACAAACTTTGCCACTTGATGCTCTGATTCGGTGAGGAACTGAAGGACATATTTAATTGCCAGCTTGTTTTGACTGTTCACATGCAGAAAAAAGGCACAGCTGAAGTGTCTTGCATAACTCGGTCACAGAGCAGTGTAACAAGCATGATGGGAGCTCAAAGACAGAAGTAAAAAAATTAAGATTTTGATTTTAAAAGCCTAAGCAGGGGTGAGTTCAATGAGAAAATGAGAGCTGCCGTGCCTAAATGAGCACATCTGGTCAACTTTATTTTTAACAAGACAAAGACCCTTTTCTCAGAGGCCAAGATACTAGGTCTTTAATCTTTTTCCATATTTCTCATGCTTATCGCATACAGGCGTATCATAAAGATGTCTTTATCACTTCTTCCTTTTGATTAAAGGCTCTGAGTAATGCTAGCCAATATCAATAACGATGCCCTAAAAATAACATTATTGTCACACCAGAACCTTGCAGGGAACATAGCATTAGTCTCACTAGTCCCTCTCATACAGATCATCCAGCACACTCAGAAAATAAAACCCATGAAGAGCAAGGCTTTTGAATTACATTATGCTTGGAGTATCATCTTACAGAGAGTGAAAGCCTGGGTGATCTTTGTTTTACATTAATCACATGGTTAAATGGCTCAGATATAAGGCAGGCAGGTTGGGGGATGAGGGAGGGGGAAGAAAGAGAGAAAAAAAATAAATTGGCTCAGAACTTCATCCCAAACAGAAACCAAATGTTAGCCACTTTTGAAGTACCATAAACGTCTAAATGTTGAAGTCAAAGGAAACAGTGAAAGTAATTAATCTTACCACACATTCAATGATCATCAGAGTGAAAATCAGCCCAGTAGGTATGCATATATACGTATAAGCAGAAATACACATTGGTCAAAAAGATTCTTGAGATATCATCCATGTGAAAGGTGAGACTACAACTAAAAAATAAAAAAAATTCCCATAAAAGGCATTGATTGCCAACCAGCCAAGTTATTACAGACAATTGGTATGTATATGGGACACAATGATAATAAGGACATTTTGTCATCCTAAAGGAAATAACAATTGTGGGAAATCATTTTAATAGTGCTCAGAAGGATTACAAAGTCCCAGTTTCATGTTGTTCTACAACAGAATAATGCTTTCCCATAAATTATAGAAGCTTTCAAGGGAAAACAATTAATGGTAACAGAATCAAAGACATATGAAAGCTTTCCAATTTAAAGTGACATTGCTCATTTTAAAATAGCTGGTTTTAATTAGATTCTTCCTAAGCTCATTAAAGGTACATATTGAAGGTACACTTCCACACACGCTGGAGAGAACTTCTGCACTCAAGAAGCTTGTAAAATTGTGATCAATAACAGCACAATTATTTGTAAATTGGCTGAATGCTCATTAAAAGAATGAAGTTTAGTAAATTATCCAAAGATGCCGTTTCTGTCCTTCACTGTTGTGATAAACTGCTGAAGAAAAGCCAAACTATAATGATATTCTTATAGCAAACATCCCCAGCACACACAAACCATCAGGCCAAAACCCTGTCTTAGCCACTTGGAAGGTGACCCTCTGCATTATTCATTTTGCATGAGAATTTTCCTTTTACCAAGTTAACTGAACATCTCAGTTTCATACCTTATTAATGCTCTTCAAACAGGTAGCAACCAATAAAAGGACTTTTTTTCAATAGTTGGTTTGTCAATGTTTTATGCACATCTTGAAGTAGCTAGCAATTAATTTGTGCATGTACATGTCTAGACAGGTGACTAAATAAAATGTCCTTGAATTCATAAAATATGTCACAAATTCTACAGAGACTTAAGAAACCAAGACAAAAAGCATTAATGAAGTTGACTTAATGCTAACAGTTATTCTGATTTTGAATGTATTTGAGCAAGACAGAATGAGGCATCTGACCTGCTTTTGATCATTCACTTTCACAAAATAATTGAACCAGGCATCCGAGTTGCACACACTGTTGATTCTTCTGAGCACTTACAAATCAAAACATGTGCAGAGCTGATATGCAGTCAGTTATGTGGAGGTTAATAAAATGTCCTGGAGTGGAATCCCTTCAACAGATCTGGTTTTAAGACTTCTATACATAGTTTGCTTTGGGTGTATTTGGAGTTCATTAATGAACAGAATTGCCAGTAGATCTGCTTGGCCCCTGCTGTTTTCAGGGTTTTGGAATCCATTAACGACACTGGGATCTGCACATCTAGTCATGTTATTAGAACAGAATCACTGGCAAAATAAAGAGAACAGCAAGAAAAAGTAAAGCTCTGAGTGAGCCTGAGTACAAGTGTCCTGGGTTTGGCCAGGACAGGGTTAATTTTCACCGGACTCACGCTGGGTTGGGGGGGGGGGGGGGGGCGGAGCGACGGGGACTCACTCACGCCGGTCTTGCCCGGGAGAGAGGGTCTGTTGTGCGAGTTTGTGTCATGTTTTCTCCTTATCTGTATCATTGTTGTTCCTGTTCCCTTAGTTTGCTGTTCTGTTAAACTGCCCTTATCCCGACCCACCAGTTTCTGCCTCTTTCTTTCCATTCTCCTTCTCACACCGGTGGGGGGAGGGGCGGCCGCGTGGTGCTTTGGTTGCTGGCTGCAGCCGAGACCAAAACAACAAGCTATGCAGATACATGATTTGCCTTTTCTTCGATGCAGTAGTAGCATTTCAGAGTTATGAATTAGCAGCATGGTACATTCCAGCTAAACAAAAGGTATTTTCTGTTTTGAGATCTCTTACAACTGGGGTAATATGGTCTAAATCCAGATTTTCAGAAGCAAATGCTTATTTCCAATGACCCCTTACCTGAACGAATAGCTCGTTGATCCTGAAAAGGTGCTGGTGTCCCAGAACCAATCCCATGCTCCATCAGGTTTCCAGAGCCTTACACTGTAGTCTCTAAACCATGCCTCCTGTCTGAAAGTCTCGGCTGTAAATTGTAGCGAGAGAGCATCACTTAAGGAGAGGGGAGATGATAGTCAAACAAAATGAACAGCACGGGGTGAAAAATCTCTGATATGCCTGCGATTAAAGCCTCGTATGCTGCATCCCAGAAAGAAAAAGGATTCTTTTTAAGGCATTATTGGAACCTCTGTCAAAAAAATTAATAATCCTTTTGTGTGACTGACAGTGAGCTACAATGCAGTTCTTTTTTTCACCCCGTGGTTTGTCCCTTTAAACACTTTCTGCCCAACACACAGAAAGCTGAACAAGTAGAGCTTCTAATCTTCCTGTGAGTGTCCATAGGACTATGTATTGGCACCTGCCTAAAGGTTTGTTATAAAATTATAGATTTAGATTTCCCGGTTAGGTTTTCCACAGTTATGTTTCACGTGGGCAGCAGAAATGAGCACAGCCAGAAGATTTCTCTCTCCAGAGCCCACGATGCTTGCTCTGCTTCATATCCAGCACAGGCCATTCACTGGAGTTAGTGCAGGGAGTACCCCTGTGCTTTTACAATCTTTCTACCATGGAAGATGGGGAATTCCTCCTGTAACGAGGAAGAGCTGTTTGATTTATAGGCTCTGAAAATATCTTCTTGTTAAAGAAGATGTATTTGCAGCTCCAGACATAAATGAGCTGTTTGGAGCAAGGGGTCAGCTTGTTTCAAGAGGAAGAGCTGAAGATCTCACAGATCAGAGCCACTCCCTGTATCTTCAAGATATGTGTCTCTTAAGTGGCTGACATTCCTTAGATTTTTGGGTGTTCCTAAATGCAGATGTAGTAAAGTGGTCTCATATTCAAACATCCGGGAGATTTCATCCTTTCTTCTCAGCTACGGGCTTAGCATCATGAGGTGGAACTTCATCACTTCTGACTGAAGGATTGCTGTGCTCCAGGTGCCTTGGTATGCTTAATAGGAACAAGAAGATGCTTCATGGCTTCAGCAGAAGCATCTCTGCCTCCCAAGTAAACGTGGCTCTTTGGGAGTCTGTCACTTGGGTGCTCCATGCCCCAGGTGGGCTCATCTCTCAGGTTGGGTAGTGCCTGCTGCAGAGCCCAGTTTTCTGGCATGAGGAAGAGAGTGGCATGAGCGTCTGAAGGGGACTTACTGAGTGACCCTTGGGAATGAATGAAATTAAGAGGGAGGCAAGCAGCTACCAGCGCCTGGAGGAAGATTCCTTAGCACTTGAATACTCAGCACTGATGGAGGAAAGGCTCTTGGCAGTGAGAAACTCCCTACAGTCAGAAATCAGAAATTAACCCAAACCCGTCATGAGTAGGGTGATGCAAAGCCCACCTCTGTGCACATGAATCTTGGCTAACTCCCTGTGATCTGCTGCAGTAGTCCTGCACGAGTTGTTTACCCTTTCTGTGCCCCAGTTCACCCTTGTGCTAAACCAGGATAAAATTGCTTGCTTACCAATTGCCACGGGAAAGCAGTATCCTAGAAAAATACCAAGATACACTTAACTAGGCTTACAAATTATTTTGATATTCCCAGATGAAAGTTCCCTGTAAGTATAAAGTTTTATTATTATTTCAGTTGCTCCCTTCCATAGCATAATTGTCAAAAAAGGCTTTAGAAAAGCCTCAGATTAACCATAATACTTTTCTTGTTAATGACTAGCAAGACATTATACTTCTCACATATGGCACACAAGCATTTGATTTCTGTTTAACGCACCAGCGTTTAAGAACCAAAACAAGTATCGCTCCATGTCTTGCTCAAACTTGACGTAACTTTCTCTCTTGGAAAATATGTTTTCAGGACAGTCTGGCTGTGCCTGTTTGCAACTTACATGATTTCAAATATAATTTATAGAGAGACTAACATGAGGTCAGTTATTAGTACTGTCTTGAAGAAGTGATTGTAAACTGGGAATAGCTCCTGCTTTAATCATTTCATGTGCCCTACAAAGCAAAATAGAAATAGTTTGTGGTGAAAAATGTGTCTTCTAGTGTAAGCATCCCATGTCAAAAGAAATTGTAAGATTAAAAATTATAGCTTTCAGCTGTTGCTCAGTAAGCAGTCAATGTTTCTTCTCTTCTGGAAAGCCGATACTCCCTCTTCAGGGGAATTTAAATGGACAAAATCAAAAGGAAGAGTACCAGAGACTTAATGAGACTGTAGCCGGTCCTGTGATTCTCTCTGTAGGAGATGTTTAACATCTTGTTTGCTACTCACAACTGCCACATTTGGGTTGTGTCTGAAGTGGCCGTTGTTAATCTGTGTTGGAATATGCCATGGGGAAGTTTGGTGAAAGGATTTGACTATATGCCTAGAGAATAGTCTTGTCCCAGCACCATAGCTCAAATGCAAGGCAAACCAAGAAGGATTAACCGGTCTTTAATAGAAAGCAGGAGGAGGAAGTTCAGAACAACTTTTGCCGTTCTGCCTGGAAAAGATCCATGAGCTGTGGTTAGAAACAAAAGATTTCTGCAAGGATTTACTACTATTTTTCAAAACCACATCAGATGGAAAATCCAGAACCACAGAATCACTGGGGCCAATCCTGATCTTTATGCCCATAACTGCTTGGATTAATGGAGAGAAGTCTGTAGATAGTGTAGCAAAATTTCCTATGTATATCCATAACATGTAATCTGTAAGCACCGGAAAAGAGCCAAAAAAGGGGAGGTTGTATGCTGTTTTCTGTTTTGGCCAGGAGAATGGGATTTCCAACACAAAGGCCTTCCTCTGCTTTGAAATGGAGGAGGTGTTTAGTGTGATGACCTTTCAGTACTTTCTCTGCTTGGCTGGGTGGCAACACTATCACTTTCTCACAGTTTAATAAAGCCATTTAAGGGCCAAATTCTAATCCCAGTTATACTCAATCTGTGCTCTTCCCTCCCCTAGCCCACAGGGCTGGAAAGGAGATATGCAATATACCCAGCTGGGACTGAGGACAGCTCAGCATTGGATACCAGGACCCACACAGGAGTTAGTTAGGGTTCAGTCAAATTCTAATCCCAGTTACACTCAGTCTGCGCTCTTCCCTCCCCCAGCCCACGGGGCTGGAAAGGAGATACGCAATGTACTCAGCTGGGACTGAGGACAGCTCAGCATTGGATACCAGGACCCACACAGGGGTTAGTCAGAATCTGGACTCAAGACAGACAGACACACAACATCCTTCCACCCCCTGCCACCAGAGCTCGGGACACAATGACATCTCTCTTCACATACAGACCACCTGAAAGCCTTGCTGCATGGAGTTGCTGCGGTTACACAGTTTTTTTCGTAATGCAGCAGCTCATTAGTAAGCAGTCTGCTCAAAAATACCACGCACATGTATTGAGTGCTAAAAGCATCCAATGTCTGAAGCTTCTAAATGGATCAGAGGCTTGGAATATAACTTCTGAAAACCAGCCATCTTCTGTGCAGGATAAGCAGGAAACTTCTCGGCATTAGCTGCAGGGTTGGTTGGTTGGCTTTTTTAAAATATTGCCTAAATGCAAGATATAGACCACAAGAAGTGTTGTGTATTAATGTCTGCTTAGAGCTACCTGCTACTTAAGGACACTTGCTTAGCTGCTGGGAATTTGAGGGTGAGTTGCACCAGCACATCATGTTTTTCTTTTGGTTGTCAGACCTGGCCTAGGTAGACAGGTTGCTCAGTGTACAGTGCAGACAGGTAGCAGTGTGTTGGGAAAGGCACCCTGTCTCGAGGGAGAGCGCTCTGACCCTGCTCTTCACCCTCCCAGTAATGGATCATGCTGCTGGGGAGGAGAATTGCCCCAGCTCGACTGAGCTGCAGGGGCTGCGGGCAGGGACAGGGCACCCCTCGCTCAGTTCCTTCAAGGGGATGAGGGCAAGAGGTGGGCAAACTTCCCTACTCCTATATATGCAACCCCCGACTTATGGATGTGAGAGGGAATGTTACTGCCCCGTGCCTCAGTTCTATGAATAGTCTTAGGGCACACTGGCCATACACTTTAATATATGAAAAGATCATTAAAATTAGTAAACTGTAGCATTCAGTGTGGCACTTTTGTGAGATGGTTTTATTGCTGTACTATGGAAAGATAGTGGAGATTCTGGAGATTCAGTCTCCTGGGTCCCACCACGTGGCATATCCCTAGAGCACTGCTGGGCACGTCGGGGTGCACTGCCCTTGGCTTGAAAGGGTTGGTCTGGCCTGCTGACACGTTCTCTGTGCAGAAAAATTGGTGCTATCAAAGCAAGAACACCCCAAACCAGCTCCAATCAGAGGGAGGCGTGATGCAAAGATGGGCAGTTAATGACTCACATCCTGATCTCTGTTCTGTCGATCCCTAATTGCTTTTCACTGAAACCATCTGGATTATCCCACATATCCACTGACACAAACAAAATTAGATTATGGCCAAGGATACCTTTCGACCTGAGTGTAGTTCTTCTGTCACAATGATACATACTATATACGGCCTTAGGCAGTGGAAAAAGCAACAGCCTCCTTCAGAAAGCTGTGCGGGTGTGCACTCTTCTTACCTTTGGTCCTCAGTCATATTCTCAGTTTCCATACCCAAATCTGAGAATACGCTTTCTCTAAAAAATCTACAGAGCTCTATAGAGAAATTAAACATCAGCAGCTTGACCTAGTATTGTATTTGTCTAGAAAGATCAAAAAATTTTTTTGTATCTAAATTACTTAGTTATCTCCAGGAAGATATTTAGGGTCAAACACCTGCAGCCCGGCTGACTAATGCCGTGCTTTTCCCCCGGAAACTCATGATGGGATGGCATTGCCCATGCCGAGCTCTGCAGCCTTACCCTCAGCCCCTGCACTGGTGGCTGTCACACCCACGCTTGTCCTCTGCTGCCAAGAAACACAAATGCAGTCTGAAGCAAGGCCCTTCACATACAGAAGATTAAGAGCACGTCTCTTCAAACACATCCACTGCCTTTTCCATTTTGTATGCAGTATAAACATATTCCTGATGCCACATTCTGCCACCCTCACTTAGACTGAGCAACAAAAGACCTCGTGAGTAATCTACAGATGGCAGGGGGCTATCTGAAGAAGAAGGAACAGATTTTAGGGGGAATTTCACTGGGAGAGAGATGACTTTCGAAGTGCAAACCTAGGGTAGTGCACAATGTGAATGATGCTATCACAGTCTGGCTGATGTGGCTGAATAAAAATAAAATTGCACATTTTACGCCAGACAAAAGTCTCTGTTATTAGCAAACAAGCAGTTTGAGCTGGTGGGATGCAACAGCAGATGCACTCCCAGATCTCCAGTCTGTAGGTTTGTATGCTAGGGCTGTCTTCCAAAACATGTGAAGTAGTTCACCAAAACCTCACATTTACATCTGTTGACTACAACTAAATACAGCATGTATGATTCTCGCAGTGTTAGCAGTAAAAACCCTGCTTTGGAAAAAAGGTGAATAGAAAGAATAATGGGAAAAAAATGCCTAAAGCGAAAAAAGCCTAGCATGTTTTTTTAGTTATGATATCACCATATCATGATGGTGCACACCCACCCTGACATACTTGGGCAGGTGACAAGGTAACCCCAAGCAGCTTCTGACACCGTGTCCGACCTCCCTCTGCACTCCCATTAGTAACAGGAGAGGTCACCACTTCTGACCTCAGAAGCATGGAGACATTTGAAGTGACAGCCACCACATTTTATTTCAAATACAAGCAGCTATGATAACTAGAGAGCAGCGCAGACTTGTTTTCACCCAAAACGATTTTTTTTTTTCATTTGACAGTCTGGATCAACCCAAAAACACTGTCTGAGCTCCCTGGTTTTAAGTGACATTACTGAGGGCACTAAGCAAGTTAATAACTTTACAGTCAAGAATTTAAGATGTGTCTCATTAATATCCCAGTTTGTACATAAATCTCACTGTACTGAGTGTCCAGAAAAAAGAAAAAAGAAGTGGTACTCAGACCCTGCTGTTTCAGAATGCTTTGAGCTAACTACAGACAAACACAGCAGGCTGCGGACTTCTTTGGGAAAGGTCAGGAAGTATGTTATTTTTATAAAAGGCAGCGCTGAAGGAAGGAACAGCAGCAGGATGAGAGAAATGGATGGTATCGTGTCGCTAATGGCTGAGCGAAGGGGATAGACACATTGGCATGCTGAAGCGATCTGATGCATACAGTCTGCTTGCCTTAGCAGAGGCCCCGAAATGTAGGGAGCAGACATTTAAGATGAAGCGGAGAAAGAGGTGAGATTCAAAGTTAGGCGGTGAGAAGATGCTTTTGACTGTGCTCCAAGCAGTAACTGGATGTCCCACTAATCTTAGTTATACATTATCCAGAAGAGGAATTAAGAGCTACTTGATCTAGAATAAATATCATAGTAGTCATACAGAAGACTCTGATCCTGGTGCCTAAAAGCAGGGGCCTGGCGCTCAGCAGGTGTATATCTGCAGTCAATAAGTTTATAACTTCAGTGAGCTTCACCACTGTAGTACAGAGTATGCCTGCACACCTCTATGTATAGTCACTGTTGATTTTTCACTTTTCCCCTGCCTTTCCCAGTAAGAGGCAGAACCAGTCTGCTGCTTTTCTTCGCAAGTGGCGTGAACCCTACAGCTACCTGAAAGACAAACCTGAAAAGCACAGAAATGAGTGCTTGCTCCATCATCAGGCATCAGCGCCTCCAGCAGCTTCCTCACTCCAGACCTGCTCTTTGTCCCTGTTCCAAGTGCTGACATTTTCCGGCATTGTCTCTGCACTGAGCTGTCATCTCCTGAGCGCCTGCATCGCTGGGGCCAGATGCTTCACCAAACTGCAGGAAATATGAACAACATCAACGGCGCTGTGAGCCACTGCAGAGCTGGGCTGACTGACAGCTGGCTTTTACAGCATTTACAGAATCACAGAATCACAGAATCACACAGAATAGTAGGGTTTGGAAGGGACCTCTGTGGGTCATCTAATCCAATCCTCCTGCCAAAGCAGGGTCACCTACAGTTGGCTGTAGAGGACCTTGTCCAGGCGGGTCTTGAATATCTCCAGAGAAGGAGACTCCACAACCTCCCTGGGCAGCCTGTTCCAGCGCTCCGTCATCCTCAGAGTGAAGAAGTTCTTCCTCATGTTCAGACGGAACTTCCTGTGCTTCAGTTTGTACCCATTGCCCCTTGTCCTGTTGCTGGGCACTACTGAAAAGAGCTTGGCCCCATCCTCCTGACACCCACCCTTCAGATATTTATAAGCATTTATTAGGTCCCCTCTCAGCCTTCTCTTCTTCAGGCTGAACAAGCCCAGCACCCTCAGCCTCTCCTCGTAGGAGAGATGCTCCAGTCCCCTCACCATCCTCTTAGTCCTTCTCTGGACACTCTCCAGTAGCTCCTCATCTTTCTTGAACTGGGGAGCCCAGAACTGGACACAGTACTCCAGATGGGGCCTCACTAGGGCAGAGTAGAGGGGAAGGAGAACCTCCCTCGACCTGCTGGCCACACTCCTCCTAATGCATCCCAGGATCCCATTGGCTTTCTTGGCAGCCAGGGCACACTGCTGGCTCATGGTTAACCTGTTGTCCACCAGGACACCCAGGTCCCTCTCTGCAGAGCTGCTCTCCAGCAGGTTATTATGCAAGCCTGTACTAGTGCATGGGGTTGTTCCTCCCCATGTGCAGGACCCTGCATTTGCCCTTGTTGAACCTTATCAGCTTCCTCTCTGACCAACTTTCCAGCCTATCCAGGTCACGCTGAATGGCAGCACAGCCTTCTGGTGTATCTACCACACCTCCCAATTTGGTGTCATCAGCAAACTTGCTGAGGGTACACTCTAACTCTTCATCCAGGTCATTGATGAAGAAGTTAAACAAGGCTGGGCCCAGTAACGACCCCTGAGGGACACCACTAGTTACCGGCCTCCAACTAGACTCAGCGCTGCTGATGACAACCCTCTGAGTTCTGCCATTCAGCCAGCTCTCGATCCACTTCACCGACCACTCGTCCAGCCCACATTTCCTGAGCTTCCCTAGGAGGATGTTATGGGAGACTGTGTCGAAAGCCTTGCTGAAGTCGAGGTAGAAAACATCCACGGCTCTCCCTTCATCTACCCAGCCAGTCATGTCATCGTAGAAAGCTATCAGGTTGGTCAGGCGTGATTTTCCCTTGGTGAATCCATGCTGACTACTCCTGATAACCTTCTTTTCATCCACTTTGTCCTGGGTTTGGCCAGGACAGGGTTAATTTTCACCGGACTCCAGGAAGGGGCACAGCGGAGGGGTGGGGGCTGACCCCACCTGGCCAAACAGAGCCCGGTATTCCATACCATGTGACGTCACGCTGGGTTCCGGTGGGGGGGGGGGGCGGTGCGGCGGGAACGCACTCGCGGCTTGGGCGGGCGCAGCGCCGGTCCGGTTTCGGGAGAGTGGCTGTTGTACGGTTCGTGGTTGTGTTTTCTCCTTATTTGTATCGTTGTAGTTCCTGTTTCCCTCTGTTTGCTGTTCTGTTAAACTGCCCTTATCCCGACCCACCAGTTTCTGCCTCTTTCTTTCCATTCTCCTCCGCACGCCGGCGGGGGGAGGGGCGGCCGCGTGGCGCTTTTGTTGCCGGCGGCAGCCGAAACCAAAACACACTTGCTTGTTGATGGCCTCCAGGATAAGCTGCTCCATCACCTTTCCTGGGATGGAGGTGAGGCGGACCGGCCTGTAGTTCCCTGGGTCCTCCTTCTTGCCCTTTTTGAAGATTGGAGTGACATTGGCCTTTCTCCAGTCCTCGGGCACCTCTTCTGTCCTCCAGGACCTCTCAAAGGCGATGGAGAGTGGCTCCGCAATGACATCTGCCAGCTCCCTCACCGCTCGTGGGTGCATTCCATCGGCCAGTTTTCCTTTGGCTGTAGATCTCTGGCAAAAATCTTCTTAGGTGTCAAGCACATAGGTATACCTCTTAAAAAGTGAAGTAAAGGAGTACTTGTGTTCCTCAGTTTATTAGCAGTCTTCTGGGAGAACATTAAAAAGAAAGTCTGAAGATACAGTTTTCAGGGACCTAAATTATCTTACAACTACCACTTCTTAAAATTTAAGTCTTCAATGGCATTGCCTTTCTGTGAAATAAGCTTGTGAATACCTGCATTACTTCAGAATAGACAAATTTTTCTTTTTAAAACTGTGATCTGCTGAGGAACATTGAGGGAGTGTCAGAATCCATTCAACAAATTAGACTTTGTTCAAAAAATGATCTGCTTACCCAAGAAAAACAGCAGAGAGGAAACAGAAGCAGTGTAGGATTTGTCAACTTAATATGAGCGTTAAAATCTTCATTTCTGCAAATGGTGTTTTGGACTAACTGCCTCTCCAGGTTTTCTGGAATCATATCCTTAGAGACAATCTGATCTATTTACACTCATGTGACCCAGGTGGAAGCAGATAAGAAAACTCAGTCTAAACTAAAACCAGAAAGGTATGAAATATTCAAACTGTGCTAAGTGTGGCGGTGGCTTGCAGGATTTTAGCACCCCTGTAGCAAATAAGCACTTTGATCAATTCAGTGAGGCTAATTGCACCCTAGGATCCACTAAGGTGTCCTTGTGCTGGATACACAGGTTTGGAAGTCCTTCACTTAGGTGGTGCCACAGCAGGGTACTTTACCGTCAGCAGCAGCCATCCCCAGTAGCATCCAGAAGCTTCCCAGTCCCCTATCTCCATCCTGTCACAGAGCTGGCTATAACCACCTGCTCCTGCGCCAGGAACCCCTGTCCAACTCTATTTCAGCATCTCAAGCCAAAGCAGCACTGGAGAGCAATGGTCGCTCATCTACATGCGGGTCAGGGGCAGCTTTTGCACAGGGCGAGGCACCCACGCATCCACCACGATTCTCATCCTGGGACAGGGGAGTTGCTGAGGGCTGCCACAGAGGACGAAGTTCCCCATGCACTGATTTGTGTGCATGTAGACCCCAGCATGAAGTCAATATAGACTTCTTAAAATAAAACCTAAACTTCATGAAAAAAGGAAGTTTTGGCATATAATTCTTAATAACTTTCTAGTGAACCCAGTAAAAAGCCAAATCTTCCAGCATTTAAATTCCAAGTACAAGAAGTACTATACTCTTGATAGTTAGCATTAAGTTAGAGCATATTTAAGTGGCTCAGAGGCATGTTATAGGCATACGTTGCAACAGAGTTTATTTAGCAAGTTCCAGCCTTGATAAGCTAATAGTATACTGAAAAAGCTACCCATGTCCTGCCAACAGTATCCTTTTAAGGCACTTCTCTAAAACACGGAACCGCAATAGGAAAATACTTCAAAAGGAAACCAGCTGTTCCCACGATACGAAGATGTGCCATCCCAAAAGATAACTGTATTGGTGTGAGCCTGTTTAAAAGGCCAGATGAAGCAGGACAGCACACGCAAACTGCATCTCTCTCCGAGAGTTTATACCCATAAATCTGCAGATGAAATAGTGGGAAAAGGAAATGAGCTGGAACTCACAATTTAAACTCTTGATTAGGAGTTTAAATGTTAAAGTTATATGCCTATTTTTATAGATATGGTATCTTTATATGTATGAACTGTCCTTTCTTCAGCTAAGCTTTCCCACATGTGAAGTGTTTTCGATCAACAGCTATTGCAATAACTATTTTTTCTTTACAATACCCTGATCAACATTGTATTGGGGCTCTTCTTTGCAGACATTGTATTTTTAATGGCATCAAGTTTTTGTAAGTATCTTATCATAAAAATATGGTGACATCTACTCAAAATGCAAGTTATCAACAACAACTTTAAATTTAAGCCAACTGAAACCCATGTAGATTAACTGTTGATAAAACCAGCAAAAATATTACTATGTATGTATATTTTACATAGAGGAAATTAAGGGAGAAAAGAGGGACAGAAGAGATCACCCTGTACAGACTACCAGATCACTGCCTGCTGCTGTGATTCTGTTTTTTTTCATGGGCTAGTCATAACCCCCAGCAATAGGCTTGGCTTATGTGGATATGCATCCACAAGGCTGCCAATCCTAGGATTACGTACATATTTATAGTAATCTGTCCTCACATGTCCCTACTACTTACACAAGTTTTAAGGACATGATGCTCTAAGTAGTCCTGTCAGGAGAACCCTTAAGCACATGAAAATGAGGTAACTCAGGGTGTGTTTAAAAAAGATGGGCCAGATCTGAACAGAGGCAGTCAGGAATTCCAATAGTCAAAGATGTGGCCAGCACACGGGATAAACCAGGCTCATCTACACCACCATGGGGTGATGAGACCCCATGCCTGGGTCCCCAAGCTGGACCCAGGCTGGAAAGATAGATGCAAGCTCCACACAAAGACTCTGGACTGCAAGGGGTATTGCCTTGCTAACATAGTTAGAGCTCTTTAGCTCAGACACAGTGCTGGTTTATGCTTTTTTGATGGGTATTTTTAAAGGCTTCTGATCAATTCACTGTTACATTTTCCTAGTGGCCTCAAACAGCTGTGCATCCCAGCCGAGGTGGGGCTGAATAAGCCTCTGTGGACTAGAAGAGAGCAGGAATTTCTTAAAATGGTATTTTCACCAAAAGATAGAAATACATAGAGACATACCCCAGCATGGGTTTTACACAACCTGGAAAAAGATCCCACCTCCTCTGCTTCAGAGAATTTATTCTTATGCCTCCTATATACAGTTATTCCCACCTTTACAGCACAGACTATTGCTACAAGTATCTTGGGTTTAGAAGGTGGCCCCACAATGTAATCCAGATTTTTAAGGAAAGTTCACCTGCTGAGCAAGGGGCTGGCAAACTGCAGAATGGGTTGGAAGCTCTTTTCTGTCCTTTCATCCTCAAAGCAGTATTTCTCACTCCATTCTTAGCCTGATGTCCCTGCATCTAATTTTCAGCTGAAAATGATCTTGGATGACCTGAAAAGCTTGTTTATTTTATTGGCTTCTCCCCTTCCACTTCTCTTCATTGTTCTAATGGAAAAAACAAATAGCCTCCCTCCAAACTGCAGCTCACTTGAAGGTCTTTGGAGGGATTTAAGACGGTGTTGTACACCGCTAGCAAGCAGTCACTGGTAGTGAAAAATCACAGAATCACAGAATCACAGAATGGTAGGGGTTGGAAGGGACCTCTGTGGGTCATCTAGTCCAACCCCCCTGCCGAAGCAGGGTCACCTACAGCAGGCTGCTGAGGACCTTGTCCAGGTGAGTCTTGAATATCTCCAGAGAAGGAGACTCCACAACCTCCCTGGGCAGCCTGTTCCAGGGCTCCGTCACCCTCAGAGGGAAGAAGTTCTTCCTCATGTTCAGACGGAACTTCCTGTGCCTCAGTTTGTGCCCATTGCCCCTTGTCCTGTCACTGGGCACCACTGAAAAGAGCTTGGCCCCATCCTCTCCTTACACCCACCCTTCAGATATTTATAAGCATTTATGAGGTCCCCTCACAGCCTTCTCTTCTTCAGGCTGAACAAGCCCAGCTCCCTCAGCCTCTCCTCGTAGGAGAGATGCTCCAGTCCCCTCATCATCCTTGTAGCCCTCCGCTGGACTCTCTCCAGTAACTCTTCATCTTTCTTGAACTGGGGAGCCCAGAACTGGACACAGTACTCCAGATGGGGCCTCACTAGGGCAGAGTAGAGGGGAAGGAGAACCTCCCTCGACCTGCTGGCCACACTCCTCCTAATGCATCCCAGGATACCATTGGCTTTCTCGGCAGCCAGGGCACACTGCTGGCTCATGGTTAACCTGTCGTCCACCAGGACACCCAGGTCCCTCTCCACAGAGCTGCTCTCCAGCAGGTCTGCCCCAAGCCTGTACTGGTGCATGGGGTTGTTCCTCCCCAGGTGCAGGACCCTGCATTTGCCTTTGTTGAACCTCATCAGCTTCCTCTCTGCCTAACTTTCCAGCCTGTCCAGGTCACGCTGAATGGCAGCACAACCTTCTGGTGTGTCTACCACACCTCCCAATTTGGTGTCATCAGCAAACTTGCTGAGGGTACATTCTAACTCTTCATCCAGGCCGTTGATGAAGAAGTTAAACAAGACTGGGCCCAGTACTGACCCCTGAGGGACACCACTAGTTACCAGCCGCCAACTAGACTCAGCGCTGCTGATGACAACCCTCTGAGTTCTGCCATTCAGCCAGTTCTCGATCCACTTCACCGACCACTCATCCAGCCCACACTTCCTGAGCTTCCCTAGGAGGATATCATGGGAGACTGTGTCGAAAGCCTTGCTGAAGTCGAGGTAGACAACATCCACGGCTCTCCCTTCGTCTACCCAGCCAGTCATGTCATCGTAGAAAGCTATCAGATTGGTCAGGCATGATTTCCCCTTGGTGAATCCATGCTGACTACTCCTGATAACCTTCTTTTCTTCCACTTGCTTGATGATGGCCTCCAGGATAAGCTGCTCCATCACCTTTCCTGGGATGGAGGTGAGGCTGACCGGCCTGTAGTTCCCTGGGTCCTCCTTCTTGCCCTTTTTGAAGATTGGAGTGACACTGGCATTTTTCCAGTCCTCGGGCACCTCTCCTGCCCTCCAGGACCTCTCAAAGATGATGGAGAGTGGCTCAGCAATGACATCCGCCAGCTCTCTCAGCACTCGTGGGTGCACTCCATCGGGGCCCATGGATTTGTGGGCGTTCAGATCGCTTAAGCAATACTTCACTATGATCCTTGATCTTTTACTCTTTTCCAGTACAAGAGATGGGAGGCATCAGATGCAGCTAATAAAATAGTAGAGCTTCAAGCAAAAGATCTTCTCAGACAGCTGATTTGTGTATCTCCTTGCCAAAGGATGGTGTGGTTAATAAGAGTTTTAAATGGGTTGAAGGACAGACTAGAGAATTTAATGCAAGAGTAATACCCATCGGGGCCCATGGATTTGTGGACGTCCAGATCGCTTCAGCGATCCCTCACACAGTCCTCCTTGACCAAGAGAAAGTCATCCTCTTTGTAGGCTTCTTCTCTTACCTCCGGGGCCTGGGATTCCTGAGGGCCAGTCTTAGCACTGAAGACTGAAGCAAAGAAGGCATTCAGTAGCTCTGCCTTCTCCGCGTCCTCCGTCACCAGGACACCCGCCTCATTCAGCAGCGGCTCCACATTGTCCCTAGCCTTCCTTTTGCTGCTGATGTAGTTGAAGAAGCCCTTCTTGTTGTTTTTGACATCCCTTGCCAGCTTCAATTCCAGGTGGGCCTTGGCCTTTCTTGTCACATCCCTGCATGCTCTCACCACGTTCCTGTACTCTTCCCAAGTGGCCTGCCCCTCTTTCCACATTCCATGGACCTTTCTCTTCCGCCTGATCTCTGCTAGAAGCTCCTTGTTTAACCATGCAGGTCTCCTGCCTCCTTTGCTAGATTTCTTTCTCAGAGGGATGCATTGCTCCTGTGCCTGGAAGAAGTGTCGTTTAAAGAGCGACCAGCACTCATGGACCCCCCTGCCTTCGAGAGCCCTGGCCCAAGGGATTCCTCCCAGTAGCTCCGTGAAGAGGGCAAAGTCAGCCCTCCTGAGGTCCAAGGTTTTGATCCTGCTTATCGCCCTGCTTCCTCCATGCAGGAACCTGAACTTGACCATTTCATGGTCACTGCAGCTGCCACCACTTGCATCAGAAAGTAATCATCGATGCTCTGTAGGAACCTCCTGGATTGCGCCTGCCTAGCTGTATGGTCTTCCCAGCTGATGTCAGGGTGCTTGAAGTCCCCCATGAGAACCAGGGCCTGTGACTGTGAGGCTGCTTGCAGCTGCCTGTAGAAGGCCTCATCAACCTCCTCCTCCTGGTCAGGTGGCCTGTAGTACACACCCACCATAATGTCACCCTTATGAGCCTGTCCCTTAATTCTAACCCACAAGCTTTCAACTTGTTCCCCATTTGCCCCCAGGCCAAGATCAATGCAATTCTAGTTGCTCCCTCACATATAGAGCAACTCCCCCACCTCTCCTTGTTGGCCTGTCTTTCCTAAAGAGTCTGTAGCCATCCATGACAGCATGCCAGTCATGCGAGTTGTCCCACCACATTTCTGTGATGGCGACCAAGTCGTAGCCGTCCTGCTGTATAATGGCTTCCAGCTCCTCCTGTTTATTGCCCATGCTATGTGCATTGGTGTAGACACACTTGAGCTGGGCTGTCAATCTCACCCCTGGCCTTGGCACGCCAAGCCTAGGCTCATCCCTAGTGAGCTGGGCGATGTCCCCTTCCCCCTTCGAACCTAGTTTATAGCCCTCTCAATAAGCCCCACCAGCTCGTGGCCAAGAATTCTTTCTCCCCTTTGAGACAGCTGAGTTCCACCTGTCGCCAGCAGGCCCGGTGCTGTGTACACCTCCCCATGATCAAAGAAGCCAAAATTCGGCTGATGGCACCAGTCCCTGAGCCACCTGTTAACCAGGTGAGTTTTCCTGCCCCTTTCAGTGCTGTTCCTTGCCATTGATGGGATGGAGGAAAACACCACCTGTGCCACTGATCCCTCAACCAGTCGCCCCAGTGCCCTGAAGTCCCTTTTGATGGCCTTGGGACTTCTTTCTGCTATCTTGTCCCCGCCAACCTGCATTACCAAGAGGGGGTAGTAATCAGAAGGCTGCACCAGACCAGGGAGTTCCTTAGCAACATCCCTAACCCGGGCCCCAGGGAGGCAGCAGACTTCCCTGTGGGATGGGTCCGGTCGGCAGATCGGGCCCTCTGTTCCCCTCAGAAGGGAATCACCTATGACAATGACCCTCCTTTTTTTCTTAGTTGAGGCAGTTGTAATACGTGGGGCTGTCTGACTCGCTCTAGGCAACCCCCTGGATGGAGCCTCACCTTCACCCACATCCTCTGTGGCCAGTCCCTCACATTCCAGAGCCCCGTATCTGTTGCTTAAGGGCAACTGGGCAGGTGAGGGAGGCCGGGCGGAGATTCGCTTGCCACCCCGAGCAGGGACCCGTTTCCATTCCCCCCCATCTCTCAGGCCCCCTCTTTCTGCTCGGTGGCAAGAGGGTAGGGGGTTCTCTGCTTTCTGTGGAGCCGCCTCCTGCTGCCTCGGCCTCAGGGAGGGCAGGTTGCTGCTCCACCAGTCGATCTCCCTCTCATACTCCCGGATGCTCCTCAACCTCTCCACTTCCTCCTTCAGCTCTGCCACCAGGCTGAGCAGGTCATTCACCTGCTCGCACCGAACACAGCTGTTGTCTCTGCTGTCCTCCGGTACGAGCGCCAGGCTGAGGCACTCCCTGCAGCCAGAGACCTGGACACCCGCGTTCTTGCGTGGGGTCTCCGTCTGGGTCCCCACACTCCTTCTAGCAAGAGCTTTACCACGGGTGGTAACCATGGCTAGAATATCTCCTGGAAGAGCGATGCCCACTACTTGAGTTGCTAGGAGGGACGGCTGCACCCGTATTGACCCTTTACTGAATGACACAAGAGACTGTCTGGAAAGTTTGCTATTTCAAGTCCTCAGTCCCACTTTACCCTCACCCTATCAATGGTGATTGCTAGGCACAAATATTCAGAATTACTTTGTAATTGACATTAGTGTATTACTAAGCGCTTGCAATGCCTCTTCAGGCCCAAAGAATTTGGAATACAGCTGCCTGCAGCACTAAAGTAACTTTGGGCATAAAATACCAGTGTCACCACACATTCACAGTGTGGACGTTGCCAAAATTTTGTAGTGATAGTCAGGTCTTCAAAACCACTTGCTTGGGAACGAGCATTACTTCCTCTGGTGAGCTGTTGACTCCAACTGTAACAAAGAGTATTTGCTGTTAAGTAACAATGCTGAAATGACTAAATTAATTCTGTTCTGTGTCTTAGAATATTTCATGATTGTCCATTGCAGAAAAAAATAACTCCTCCCGGCTGCACTCCCTGCGGTGGGAACTTCTGCAGAAGGCAGCATCCAGCTATCTGGTCCCAGCCTTGTATTGTAGGTGGAATGAATAAATCTAAATTAATCTCCTACTGCAGAACAAACTATGAAATATCTGATGGATTTAGTTCCTGGTAGGCTTAATCTGTGCACAGCATCCTTGCAGATCGGCTGCCTGGGCTTGCATACTTCGTGTGTTTGCTCTTCTGTTTCCTGGAGCACATACTTAACTCTTATATCACTAGGATGCTCTGGGGAGAGCGCCTGGAACAGCTCCTAAAGTTAGTGCGTCATCACCAATATCATTTATTTTATTTTCATAGGTGTGGAGACAGCCACAAGGGATCTGTAAGTCTGTATCTGACTCCAGTGTTGTCTCTTTTGCATGTGTAGCTTGCATTGCCAAAAACGATGGCAAGAGACCAATCTCACTTCAATACCAGCCAACATATGGCTAATTTCATACAGATCGCCAGCCCTGACTGACCACAAGTATTTTCAAGTGCTCCTAGTTCTGTCAGAAATGGTTTTAGATAAAAGAAAAATCCTCAGTGACTACACAGGAAAACTGCTACTTTAAATTGAAGAGATTGACTCATTTGCACCTACCTCATTTTAGGGAAGTCCAGCTCATTAGAAGTGTTTCTCACAGGGGCCAGTTTTCAGGAACTAAGTTGTGATAGGCATTAAATGTGAGCTCTGGCTTACCAAGGGCAGAGGGGTAGTTTCCACCAACCACGAACATATTGGAAAGCATTTACTGTCTTGAGAACTCCTAGACTAAAAGATACTTCCAGAAACTGCAACATTTATCTACAGGGATTTTACTGAAATTCAAAGGTAGCAACCATATGTGATGCTTTGATTTTGGACAGGAAAGTAAGAGCAATCTCAGTGCACCCTGCAGTGTTACTAAAATTAATGACTTCTTCAACAAGGAGGAGAGCCTTACTTAAATGGAAGGTGGCACTGCTGTACAACTGCATGACCTTGCATTTCAAACTGCATCTCAAGCCACGCTGAGAGTCAGCATTAGTCAAACAATACCCAGCCCTTGCTTTCCCAGGAAAGAGACCTTTTTCCCCCATAGCAAACACCATTGCTATTCTTTTCAAGATTCTAATAGTGCAGTCTTACAGCCTGCAGATATACACAGGCTCAGCAATCTGTTTATGCACTCTTAAGCAGAAAAGTTTGCGTGTATAAGGAGATAAATAAGAAAAACTTCCAGCCATGGTGGGAATGCTTAGCCACCCTTTCCAAAAAGCAGCAAGAACTACATGCAACATCCATCTAAAGAGCCATATTAAGGCTTACTCTTTTTAATTATATTCCACAGAAGACATCATCAGCTAGCACTAACAGCTCTTTCATCCCCTGACCAACGTCCTCCACACTCCTTTCTTCTGTACCTTACTTACCAACCTTTTAACTAATGAACAGGTTTTATGGTTATATCCATAAATTTATCACCTACTAGCAATTTGTCACCTGGCTACCACCCTCAGCTCATCAGCATATACATAGTGAAGCACGAAACTGAGGGGCAGTGGCCACTGCGAATCCCTTTGAAAGTTTAGTCCTCTGGATGGGAGCCTTCCTGAAACAAATAGCTTAACATTTAGGAGGGACAGCTGGAGTCACAGCTGTAGCTGTTGAATGAAAAACAACTTTCAACTCACAGCACTTCAGCAAAATCACAGTCCCGGGAAGTCTTTTATATATACACAGCATTATTTTCCTATAGAGGCTTACGCTTTTTTCTTTTTCTTTTTTCCTTTTTTTTTTTTTTTTTACTTACAATGAGTAACATGGCTCCAAAATCAACAGATATTTGTGATAACACTTCTTTGGTATTTGCAGTCCAGAAGTATCAGCCCTTTTTGCTACCTGTCTTTGTACACAACCCTTGTGGCACCTTTGTTTCTGGAAGGATATGAAATCTGTAGCTGTATGCAGTATGGAAAATATACTGGGACTACAGTGGAAAGAGGTTTGTAAGAGATCTTTTATCTGTCTGGAAAAAAGAAAATTCATCAAGCCTAAAACATGTGAGTGCTGATTCATAGTCATACGCAGCGTGTATGAGCCTGAATGCACGTCACTGCTGTAGAAAGGCTCATGACAGACCCTCAGAAAATTTGCAAAGTGATATTGCAGTTTCAGAGCATGCTTAACAAGGATGTGGCCCTCACAGTGGGCATGCCACTTGTCCCTGTGTTGCCCAGCTCCTGGCTTTGCAGACCAGCCTTTAACTGCTCCACGCGCCTTCTCCTGTGCCTCCTCCTCCAGTGTGGTTCTTGGGTGTGCGAGGGCTGCAGGACAGCCTGCCACTCACGCAAACTTCCAGCACGTTGTCTGAAACAGCGACTGGACGTGAGAAGTAGCTTCCCCATCCTTCCTCTGGATATTTTATGGCCCTCTAGCTAAAGTGCCCAGCCCCACAGATTATTCCAGCTAAAATCAATGTCCCACCTTCTCCCCATCCCAGCTTCTCTCCCTTCCTTCAGGCTTGAAAATTAAATGTAACCATATAAGATGTGTAGCCTAGCTTCTTAATTATAACAGCAATGAAGCCAGCTAATGATTATTAGCACCTCTCCTTTTCTGAAAGGAGGTAATCAAGGTGTAATGCCCGGAGAAGAAATGGTTCTCCAAGGAAGATTTCAGTGTGTATCATGGTGCCCACATTGCCCAAGTTAAGGAATTGTAGAAAGCCTTTGAACTAGACTCAGCGTGTCCTCTGCATATGTTTGCAGCTGGTTTACTGTTAGCGTGGCCAGAACAGATAAACGGTTGTGTGTATCTGACCTATATTTGTTGATATTAGCCTCCTTTCTTGAAAGCTTTCTTTGTACACTGTCCAACCCTTGTCTGGCTGCTCATAGCATCACTTCTTGCATATTCCTAAAAAGTGTCACACAACAAACTTGCGGAGGACTTCCATAAATGCTTCTAAGAAAACACTTTCTTCAGAGAGCTGGTGGGACAGCTAGCATAAGTTATTTGGTCAACTGTAATTCCCATCCATCCTGGAAAGTCAGCATCAACTTCAGTTGAGCATGGGCTCCTGGACAGAGGAGGACGGCCAGGGCTCCTGGTGCAGCCAGGGCCAATTCCTTTGGTACGTCTGCCTTCACCATAGCCACAAAACGCTCACTGCAGCTGCTCAGCCACCTCACTGTTCCTGCGGGTCACTTTGATTCCCTGCCGTATCTCACTGCTCACCAGGCCCAAATCCACAAAGGCATTTTTGTGCCTAATTTTAACTGAAGTGAAGGGGAGGTAGGTGTCTAAATATGGCTAGCTCTTAGTCATCCGACAAGCCTTACCTCCCCCAGGCAGCCTTGCTCAAGGACAGCATGAAATAGCATTCAGCGTAGTAGGTAAGGTAAGATGCTGTCAGCTCATTTTTTTTAAAGCTCCATAAAAATATTCAGAGTATTCATCTGCCCACACTGGCTCAAATTATGAGTTTCTCCCATGCTGTGTAGCCTTTGAATGTGTTTAAATAGAGCTCCTTTTACCTCAGGATACTGTTACTTCTCATTCTTTAGATATCTGTCAGAGCTTTGCACGCACAGCAAAGACTGTAGCAGGTAAAGGTCTGGCCAGGTTAAAGAGCGCAGATAAAAAAGCTTTTAGATTTGACTCTACCCCTCCACCAACTCTATATCAATGACATTAAGATATGTTCAGTGGCATTACTCCAGGTTATGACACTATAAGACACAGAAACATTAATATCCAGAGATTTTATTGTTATTATCCATATCTAATTATCAAATAGCATCTGACAATTCTAAAATTCTAAGATAGTTAAAGTACAATTTTAAGATTTGTGCCTGTTTCTCGGGCAAGCCAGTGAAAGCAGATTGCTCACTTCTGCATTTTATAGTAACCCATTTCCTGCCAGTTTCATATCTGGGATCAAATATAATAGTCTTTGTGTTGTTAAGATACTGGTTATATATTTAAATGATTACATCCAGTCAAATTTAGAAAAGGAAAATAGAATGGGACTATTTTTGCTAATCTTGGCTTTTACTAAGTCTGTGCCTATGAAATCTGATTTCTGGGACAAATTTAACTTTGCATCTTGAATGGCAGAATCTCTTGTAAAAGGCAGAAAACACAGACTTATACTAAAAAAATACAAGTATTTAATTAATATGTTTATAACATTCAGCACTATCTGTTTGTTTTGGAAAGCTGTGCTGTAATGATTAACACATCCACAGAAGCATCCACAGAACACAGGCAGGGTATGCTGCTCCACCAGTGCCAATGTCTGTCACGCTGCATATTAGAAGTCTGGATGAGAAAGAATTTTCTGAGTAATTCAAGTGCTGTGCAAATGAAGTTAGCAGTTTAGATACATTTACAAAAACAAAGGCTGGTGATTACAAAGCGAGAATGAACTTGGACTGTCTTTGCATCTGCTTCCTGGAAGGTAAAGCGTAATCAGAGGAAGAAAAAAAATTGGCTTTCAAGATTTTCTTTTTTGTTGTTGGGGTCTTGTCAGTGGTGGTTGTTTTCTTGTGGCAGGATAATATGGGAGATTTCTGTGCTCTTATTCTGTGGTGTGATTTGATGAGACAGCTGGTGGTACCCCATGCTGGAACAACAGCTGGGAATGGTTGTGTAATGTTTCTGGATAGTACAACACAAGCCAGCAATATGTGTCTATCAGCTATCAGTCACCTTCCTTTTAATTAGTTTCAGCTGCAGTGTCTAAACACGTAGTGAAATGTCAGCAGTCCTACACTCTAAAATAAAGCTTCCTCAGACCCCAGGTAGAGAGCTTGACTGGTTTTGTTGCTGCAGTCCACTGACCTTTGAAAACAGAAATTTCCAGTCGTGTTCAATGAGCTTTTTTCAGAGCCCACATCTAAGAAATGTCAGCCTTAAAAGAGTGTGCACTTAAAACCTTGCAGTAAGAGTTCTTAAACCTACTGCTAAAACCTGCTTTAATCGGGATCAGTCTCACTAAAGTAAGATTAAATAAAGTTATAAAGAAAGTACTCGTCCAACCCTAAGCAACTGTCCAGACCCCCTGGGAAATTAGAAATAAAAGGTAGCTGGAGATGGTGATTCACCCATCCTCTTGGGTACCTGTCTTAGGGTGGGCGATGTGCCCTCTGTGCCGCTGATTACTGGGGTGCTAATTGAACAGAGCCTTTGCTTTCTGACAGTCAAAGCTAAGTGAGGTAAACTCTACCATTAATTTCTACAGCTTTGCAAACTTTTCACTGCAGTGAAGAACGGAAGAAAATCTGCAAAATGTCAGACTGAAGGTCCTTCTAGCCCATACCCTGCTTCCCACCATGGCCAAGAGCAGATGCTGAGTGAACAGGCATATATGAAAACTCACTGTAACACTCTTCCAGTTTCCAGACGTTTTCACACCAGGAACTTCCTGATGAGGCTGTGGTTTCTATGTATATAGTACTCCCAGGGTATTACTCTTGCATTAAATTCTCTAGTCTGTCCTTCAACCCATTTAAAACTCTTATTAACCACACCATCCTTTGGCAAGGAGATACACAAATCAGCTGTCTGAGAAGATCTTTTGCTTGAAGCTCTACTATTTTATTAGCTGCATCTGATGCCTCCCATCTCTTGTACTGGAAAAGAGTAAAAGATCAAGGATCATAGTGAAGTATCGCTTAAGCGATCTGAACGCCCACAAATCCATGGGCCCCGATGGAGTGCACCCACGAGTGCTGAGAGAGCTGGCGGATGTCATTGCTGAGCCACTCTCCATCATCTTTGAGAGGTCCTGGAGGGCAGGAGAGGTGCCCGAGGACTGGAGAAAGGCCAATGTCACTCCAATCTTCAAAGGACGAGAAAGAGGACTCAGGAAACTACAGGCCGGTCAGCCTCACCTCCATCCCAGGAAAGGTGATGGAGCAGCTTATCCTGGAGGTCATCAACAAGCAAGTGGAGGAAAAGAAGGTTATCAGGAGTAGTCAGCATGGATTCACCAAGCGGAAATCATGCCTCACCAACCTGATAGCTTTCTACGATGGCATGAGTGGCTGGGTAGATGAGGGGAGACGCGTGGATGTTGTCTACCTTGACTTCAGCAAGGCTTTCGACATTGTCTCGCATAACATCCTCCTAGGGAAGCTCAGGAAGTGTGGGCTGGATGAGTGGTCGGTGAAGTGGATCGAGAACTGGCTGAATGGCAGAACTCAGAGGGTTGTCATCAGCAGCACTGAGTCTAGTGGGAGGCCAGTAACTAGTGGCGTCCCCCGAGGGTCAGTACTGGGCCCAGCCTTGTTTAACTTCTTCGTCAATGACCTGGATGAAGAGTTAGAGTGTACCCTCAGCAAGTTTGCTGATGACACCAAACTGGGAGGTGTGGTGGATACACCAGAAGGCTGTGCTGCCATTCAGCGTGACCTGGATAGCCTGGAAAGTTGGGCAGAGAGGAACCTGATGAGGTTCAATTAGGGCAAGTGCAGGGTCCCGCACCTGGGGAGGAACAACCCCATGCATCAGTACAGGCTTGGGGCGGACCTGCTGGAGAGCAGCTCTGTGGAGAGGGACCTGGGAGTGTTGGTGGACGACAGGTTAACCATGAACAAGCAGTGTGCCCTGGCTGCCAAGAAAGCCAATGGGATCCTGGGATGCATTAGGAGGAGTGTGGCCAGCAGGTCGAGGGAGGTTCTCCTTCCCCTCTACTCTGCCCTAGTGAGGCCCCATCTGGAGTACTGTGTCCAGTTCTGGGCTCCCCAGTTCAAGAAAGATGAGGAGCTACTGGAGAGTGTCCAGCGGAGGGCTACGAGGATGATGAGGGGACTGGAGCATCTCTCCTACGAGGAGAGGCTGAGGGTGCTGGGCTTGTTCAGGCTGGAGAAGAGAAGGCTGAGAGGGGACCTAATATACGCTTATAAATATCTGAAGGGTGGGTGTCAGGAGGATGGGGCCAAGCTCTTTTCAGTGGTGCCCAGCGACAGGACAAGAAGCAATGGGCACAAACTGAAGCACAGGAAGTTCCGTCTGAACATGAGGAAGAACTTCTTCCCTCTGAGGGTGACGGAGCGCTGGAACAGGCTGCCCAGGGAGGTTGTGGAGTCTCCTTCTCTGGAGATATTCAAGACTCACCTGGACAAGGCCCTGTGCAGCCTGCTGTAGGTGACCCTGCTTTGGCAGGAGGATTGGATTAGATGACCCACAGAGGTCCCTTTCAACCCCTACCATTCTGTGATTCTGTGATCAACCTACTCATTCTCTCCATGCTACTCCAGATTTTCTTTGTAAATGCATCACCTCCTCCTCCTTTATCTCCTTTCCAAAAGAAAAAGTCCTAGCTTAGTCGTCCTTCATAAAGAGCTTTTCTGTAGCTTTCATCTTCTTTGTTGCCCATCTCTGAACTTTTTCCAGCTGCCCTATAAATTTCTTGTGATGAAGAGATCAGGCCCTTCTAAGCTCACTGGAACAGACAAGCTCACACCTAACATCCCAAATTTGTTGCAGTGCCACTTACTCAGGATCAAATTGCCTGTCAGCACAGCAATAAGCAGGCTGCAGGCAGCAGTTGAAGAGCCTAAGAGACTGCACCCTCTGAAATAACTTGAGCAGACTCAGTCAGCTCTTCTCACCTCATTCTGTTCCACTGCAAGGAACACATAAGAGAGGTGGCAGGTCCCACCTCAGTGTGGCAGAGTCACTGCAGGTCGAGGAGCTGCAGTGCAGCCACTGACAGGAAGACAGCCTGGGTGTGGACCTTCCTGAGACACAGAGCAGGCATGGCTCTCGCTGCCTTTGTCATGCTTCTCCCACATTCCTTCAGTGCCTTAGCCATAGCCTTAGGAGGCTGGAGAAAGGGCTGAGTTTCCCAGTTCTGTCAAAAGGCAACCCTCACTTGCCAAGCAGAATAAATGAAAACAAGAACTCTTTCCATAGGATCCCTGCCTACACATGTTCATGCAGAGAAGGCAATTGTACCTAAAAGGTTTCATCACCCAACACTGGAAGCAAGCATGTCTTGTAAATAGTCAACATGCAGAGCTTGTGAGGAGGCCATTCAGGCAATATATCCTTTTGATTTAATGGCAGACTTGAATATGAGAGGTCTGGTGGGCCTGTGTAAATCCAGGGCCCTCTCAGCATGCTGGAGTCCTTGCACGTGTGATGTAAGGTTGGTCTATGTCTGCCTGCCTGCAGACCAGTAGCTGAAGAAGTGGGAAACTGGTCTGTCACTCAAATAAAACAGTGGGCAGCTTCAACCCAGACATCTTCAGAAGCTCCATTCAAAGTCATGTAAAAAGCTATAAATATTAGTCTTGAGAGAAGCATTCTGGGAGGTTTTGCTTTGCCCTTTCCAGTGCACTTTACTGATATGCTTACTTGTGAGTATTTTTTTCAGCAGTGAACAAATGGCCCCTTGCTTCTTACCACAAATGTATTATTATTACCTCAACCTAAATTTCCTTTGAAAGAAAGCAAGCCAGTGTTTGTTTTTCTTCCAGATAGATAACCCTGAAAAACACAAAGACATAATAATATAGAGGGAAAAAAAGAGGAAGAAGGAAGAAAACAGAAAGAAGAAACAAGAAAAAAACAAAAGAAAGAGGAAGAAAAAGCTTAAAAGAAAAAAAAAAAACAAACAGAACAGACAAAAAGAAAAAAGAAAATAACAAAAAGACAGTGGCCCAACAGGTTCAAAGCCACTGAATATGCACCTTCAGGTATCTGCTTGGAAAACATGCTAGAGTTACAAAGCCATGGTACCTTCATTCACTGAACTGCAAAGTAAAACAGCTCAGCTTGAATCATTTGGATTCTTAATAGCCAGGTGATTATTTCTTAAAAGGTGTGAACACCCTATCCGCCCATAGTGTAATGGTCAAATAGGTGGGCTGAGGAAAACAAGACCGGTCATCTACCCCGGTAAAGCCAAGGAATTCTGGACTGCATCGACTGAGAATCCATTTTCCTTTGGGTTATGGTTTTTCCAAAGTCCTAAGAGTGATACAAACCTTTTCAAACAATAGCAGACTCAATTAAAAGTATGTGATATACAGTGTTCAGTATCCAAGGTTAGAAAAACACATTTTAAAAGCACAGCATTATTATTATTATTTACTATTATAGAGTATTAGCCAAGGAAAACATTTTTGTCTTCAGAAAAATCTGAAAATCCCAGTAGGGTGGGACACAGCTGACATTCCTAGTGGTTTGCTGTCTTGTTTGGAGCACCACGTGGTTCACAGCTGAAGGGCAGAGATGCTTGCTACTGAAGAATTGCATTTACCTCAGAGAAATGAATGGCCTAGAGCATTTCATAGTTCACCTGGAAAAGAAATGCAAAGGCAAACAAAGGAAGGGAGAAGAGGTAATTTACTTCGGATTATTGCTATTTGTGTGATGTCATTATTACTTGTTAAACTCACTTTGTACTGAAGCCTTTGCACAGTATTTGTTACAATGCAGTATTAAATACAGGAGGGCAGCTCTACCATTCTTTTATGTCAAACAACCAAGATAATGGGACTTGCGTTAACTTCTATGGTGCCACATTTCTGCAATAAAGGCTACTTTTTACTGCTCCAAAGCCAGGAAGACTTGAGTTTTGATCTTTCATGAAAATTACAGTGATAAGCAAGTGCCTGTATGAGGAAGGGAAAATAGAGCTGACTGCATAAAGCTTTCACCCCTTTCATCACACACATATGGTCCTTATTCTCCACTCAGAGTCTCCTGGGCTGCCAGCAACCATGAAATCTCTGAGCTTGGGTGCAGGAGAACCAACGAAACAAGTGAGAAAGGAAGCTACAGTGATTATTGCTGGAGTTAATAAAGATACAACCATGGGCTTTCCAGCAACTCCTTTTCCTCCTGCATTGTTGGCCATGCACTCCATCATGCAGAGACATGATCTTTTGCAATTTGGGCCCTCACAGCACTTGATTCTGTTTCCACTTTCACATCTTGGAGGCAATCATGAAGCAAACACATAGAGATTCATCAAGTGCATGAAGTCTAGTAATGTGATCCTATCCAGTAATGTGATTTGGCTCTTTTATAATGAGGAGATTTCATACCTTCACCCCACTCTGTAAAAGGTATGAAGGACAGCCTGTTGTCAAGGTCTTAATTTCTAGCAACCCATATCAAATGTAATGCAGCTATAGACTTGCTTCCAAGGCCACACAGTAGACTGTGCAAAAAATAGGTATCTGACATCTTCAAAATTCTAAACAAAGAAACCATGCCACGCTGTGAATTTTTTGGCTGCGATTATACTGGTGGAACTAGGATAGTAATAATCAACTGCCAAAATTACCCTGTATGCTTTTCCTCTGCTGGGAAAAATACATAGTAAACCATAAGACCATGGTTTCATCAGTATAAATCACAAATAAGTGAGGCACTTTTTGCTGTTCAAGTAACGTGAAACTGAGAGTCAGGGATTTTTTTTTCACCTTGCTCATGTGTGTGGAGTATTTAGTGAATCAACTCATAGTCTGAAGAGTCCAAAGCATCTCCTCTAAGGAGCTCAGCTTCTTCATCTTTAAAAAGCTTTGGTGAGGCATCTTCAGTTTCTGTTAATGTCTATAGGAAATATGCAATTGACTTCAAACTGAAGCAAAATTTGATGGTTAGTGTGTGATTCACAGAAATTTGGAGAAGACTGAGGAGTAATGGGGAAAGACCATGAGCACTAAGAAAACAAAGAGAATTATTCGTTGATTTTTAGCTCTTTTTTATTACAAGTCCATTAAGCAAGCAAAGTAAAATGTCAGATACTGGAGCCAGAGCAAAGACAACCAATAAAATCGCACGATATTTTAATCTTTCGATAGCTCAGATGATGAATGCTGGCTATCATTATATTTATAGGTCGTTTCTGTGTCTGAATACAGGAAGGCAAAGTGCACAACTGATTCTCACTCGTCCCCTGCAAGGCTAGCTGTTCAAGATGGATGGAGAAACATAATATTCTCAGTGCCACAATGACAAAACAATCTTTTCATTTCTCAGTGTTGGGCCTGCACAACACAGCTAATTGATGTCATGTGTTGCCCCATAGAGAGCTTGGCAACTGCACAGCTTCGTGCAGTTTGTGAAGTAAGCACCACCATCAACATTTCACAGAAAGGGAAATAGAGGCAATAACAGCAAGTGTCTGGTCCTAAATCACTCAGTGTGTCAGTGTCAAGTGCACTGTCAGGGACATGGTAACAGCCCCCCAAGGCCTGAGCCAGCCTCACACTGCTCTTCCAGGAATCCCCTTTCCACACAAGCTAGCTGGCTGAGAGACTGAGACAGCAGAGCTGCAAATGATAAACAAACCAGGAGGGATGGGACCAAGCTCCCAATGGCAAATATCTCAAAGATTTCATCTCCTGTCAGCAAAGCGTATATCCAAACGCAGGCATTACTGTCAGCAATAATGTAGTATTATTGTCTCTGGCTCCCAATGGAAAGAACAGCGTATAGGAGAAATCATTTAATGGGAGGGGATGATTAACTTTGTCACGCCTGATCCCGCTCCTCCACGTGGCCCAGAGCTACCCCTCCATCCTCCTCGCGCTGCTCCCTGGATAGTCACAGATCTCAGGCCCCGACATGTTGTTACCCATCACTGGTGAGCCAGGGGGTTGCAATCACTGTTACTGGACATTTTTTTATGTCCCGAAAGTGTACAATAGGAAGTTTTAACCCTGAGATGATAAGTAATGGCTCAGCCATGGGGTCAACAAGGTAGTTTCTTAGTTTGCATGGGATACTTTCATGTCTGCAATTTTTTTGGTGGGTTTGTTGGTTGGCTGGTTTTTGTGTTGTTTTTTTTTCCAATAGAGGTCATGGTGCCTGAGCCGTGCCAGGACACTTACTCTGGCTGCTTACCAGCCAATGGTGCTGTCAGGCTTGTACAAAGTACATAAATGATGGGTCAGACAGTTGATTTTAAATCCTTTATCATTAAAATTGTGGGTTCAGAGAAGCAGGAATCAGACCTGCTATTTATGTTTTTTACTTCATTTAATGCACAAGAACCCATACATAGTGCTTACATAGATATGAAGTAGATACGACCAATAATTCAATTCCACCTCCTTCCAAAAAGTGACCTAATTTACCTCTCTTTCCTCCTTTATTGGGATGGGAAAACAACCAATCCAAACTGGAAAAGCGGTTCAACAAATACTGACTCCAGATGGAAAGACTAACCTGCATTCTTCTACCCAAGGGCCAGGGAAAGCTCCACATCCTGGAGGCTGAGAAACTTCAGACAAAGGGAAAAAACCAAAGTTTGGCTCCATTCCCAGCCAAGCAGCGCCACCTCTCCTGAGCCAGGACATCTCTGGTTTGAGATCTATTCCTGGCTACGCTGGATAAAAGGGAGAGCTCAGGCCCTGAGGAATGTTTCTTAAGCCATGTTCACCTATGGGGGGATATCAGTGCCTAACATTGTCTTGGGAGGCTTGAGCCAAAGCTTTTTGAAGTCAGTGGAAAGATTCCTGCTGAACTTCGTGCTCTTTGGGCTGCTACTCTATGTAAAGCATGGAGTAATTTGGCCATGGTTGTTGTTTGGGAAGTGGGATGTGGTATTTTGCATCAACTTCTGGTTTAGGCTACACCCCACACAGAACATATTGCAATAGTTACCTAATATTTACTGGGGGTGGATCACAGCAGCTAGTGTTGCATTAGAAAGAACATGCAAAGATGTAAACCAGTTCTTCCATTACACAAGTGTCCCACAGCAATGGAGGAGTCCAGTAAGACGTGAAAGCAGGACACTGACAATCGTAAAGTGCAGGTATAACTATGCATCAGTCATCTGCACCTCCTTCTCTTCTCCTTGCTAGGTGACAGACTATGCTAGGTCACCAGAAGACTGGACTTCTAGCATCCACCTCCACATCATTATACCACAGCCACACTCAAACTCTTAGTATCCTGCATGAAAAAAATACATAACCAGCCATCCAAACAACTGAATAGTCTTGCCCCTCCAAACATCAGACAAACCTGAGAGTGCCATTTCCAAGTGAGCCTCGTGACACCTTTCTCTTTATGTGCATTGTATGGTCCTTACCATTCATTATCCAGTGGTATCTAGGTCTCTTAAAAGCCGATTTCTACCTCCATCACTACACACCAATAACTTCTGCAGGCAAAGGGGTCTATGGCAGCAATAGACTCTGCAGGTCTGCACATCTGCATAAATATTTGCGTGTTCAGACCCTTCTGCTGTAAATCTCTTGGGGCTGATATGTTAAGATTTCCAGCCCCACTGATGTGTTCAAGAATTATGAATTAATGCTTTCACATTAAAGCAATGGTGACATGACAGCAATTTCAGGCCTCTGACTCTTTTAAAATATCCATGATACTTTATGTCCATGTGAAGTGTAACGAAAATGAAGAGATAGAATCCATAGAAGCGATGAAGTAAGTTTCATAGAACTATGTCCTCCTTCTGATCCTTGAAAATCAGTGTATGTCCTTACTGGAGTTGTTCAGCTAAGGCTAGCACAAACGTTGGTGGAAAGTGTATGAAGAAACAGAAGACGCAGATTTCAACTAGCTGTCTCCTGAAGTAACAGAAAAACCCTAAGCAGCAACACAAGCGAAAATGGGGAACAGGCCTGAGGTTTTACAGGAAGAAAAACAGTCTGGAAGAGAAGGAGAGAGAACAAGTCTAGCCTGCTAGCTATAACAGTTTTAAAAGAGGTACAGCGTTAGATCTTCTGGGGAACCTCTTGGCCCCCTTATTTTATTACTAATTGTGTTTTGAAACAGCCATTTATAGAAGAGATCCACACTGAGCATTGTCAATTACTAGCATATGTTCCACACTTGGCAAACAGGGCAACCTAGGAATGACATTTTGTGAATAATCAACACCATCACCAAAAAGTGCCTGCATCTTTGCTTTGAGTTTAATAATACATTTTTCCCCGAACAAGATAGCTTTCTCACGATGGTGCCAAATGGAACATATTAAGTTTTAACGATGGCTGAGAACATTGTGCACTGGAGAGGCAGAGACGGGACTGTGAGAGCGCGTCTTGGACCTTAGGACAATCAGCTGCGTGTGTACCAGCCACAGACACTGCTCCGCACAAAGGGGCCTCCGGGCACTGCTACGGTACAAATAATGCACTAAACCAGCAGCTTTGGCTAACTGAGTCTGAGACTTTGCAGAGATCTGAGAGTCAATCACGCAAGATGCAATCCTCAGAGCAAGCAGCAAAAACTGCAGACAACAAGGATAAGACAGGACACGGAAATGGCGAGCTTGTTGCAGTAATATGTATGGTTCACTAAAGAAACCCAAACAGATGGATGGTTGTTGCATACATGCATGGCATGTGTCTGAGGCAGGAAAGAAGCAAGGAAACGCTTTTGAAATATTTTCCTAGCTTTTCCCGCAACATAGACATGCCAATATAGATGGTCACCACACTGACAGAGATGGGACAGGGGCTTTGCAGACATGTGGCCCCCTTGCCTTCTCCAAAAGGCGCAGCAGTGCAGCGGGCAGTGTCAATGCAGGATACGCTCTGGTCTCTAGCTTCTGCCCACCTATTCCCAGCAAAGCCACTCTCAGGCCCGTGGTACTTTGATGGGACATTTCCAGTAACCAAGGGGTGCAGACAGACCTCTCATCTATAGAACTCTCATTGGTGCAAAGAAGAGCACAAGTGTGAAAAATGTGGCCCAGCCATAATCAAACCACTGATTTTGAGGTGAGCTGGTGGAGCGTCTGGGACAGCTTCTCTAGAGCAGGAACTACTGCTCTTACTTTATGTGATTCCCTTTGGCCTTATTAGGCATTTCACTGATATTTCATTCATCGAAGCCCAACAGGACAGGCAAGTGTCTGCCATACTGTGAAGCCCCATGGTGAGAAAGCACAGAGTTTGGAGATGGGTTAGCACCGAGGAAGCAGCATGCAGGTAGGTTAAGTACTGTCATTCATGTCACTCATGTCACTCATATCACTCATGAGGAAGTGAAGCACAGATTTCAGGTGTTTGGGAAACAGTGAACACAGGGATTATGATGAACATTTACCTGAAGTGCAAAGAATTATGGTTGGGCTTTGCCTCGTTTAACTTTAAGCTTCCAAAAGTTTGGTTTCTAGTCCACATTCATTGTTCAGGCTCTCTCTATTGAAAATCCTAGAAAGTGGTTCAGCTTTGACAGCTCAGACTGCCCAGCTTTCTCCAGTGACTCTAATGAAACTCAGACAAATGCTTTGGGTTCTGTTTCACAACTTATACATGTGCAAAAGGCAGGTCTCATTTGTCGTTCCTTCCTCTCATGCTTACCCATCCTTTCAGGGAACATCCTGGTATTGCCCCAGCCTTCTTCGGGGCAGTTCCATGCTCATCAGATGCTTGCCTGAGCCAGTTTTAGGCTTTTGATGGGTTAGTCATCTGATGAATTTTTTAATTAAATCGTCGTAAGTAAGGTCTCATGAGTTCCCACAAGGTAAGCAGCAGGAGCCGACAGCCAGGAGACAGCAAGGGAGATGGGACATGTTGGGGTGGGGGAAAGGACTCTCCTTCTCTAGTGGCTATGAGATGCCAAATGGACTCACTGCTTCCCATGGGGCTGCAGCCCCAAATAGGATGCATATCTTCAAGACAGTGAATGGTGGATGACAGGAATCCCAGAATTTGATAGGGAGAGATCCATACTCAAAAGGGAGACACTTTTGTCTGCTGTTTAGTCCTGTAGTTACCATACAATGAGCACTTGCCTTGAGGATATAAGCCAGTGATAATACTTATAAAATACAAGGGTGCCAGGTCTCTCAGCAGTCGCCTCCATGGAGAGGAGCAGACACTCAGCAGCAACAATACATGTCATGAGGGAAAGCCTTGCCCGCAGCTGCTGCGTATATCACCGCCCTTTTCAGCCTTTTTAGAAGTCGACTCATTCTCTTTCTCATATCTTTCTTGCTGCTTCAGAGACACTCGTTTTACGCTGAGTTTTGGGTTTAGATGTACATTAGCAATCCTTTCCCTGAGATGAGAGCTGACTGATGAGTCCTCGCTCAGTGAGAGTGATACCACAAAGAATGGCTCAGCTGGTCCCAGCGCTGAACCAGTGGCTTATTCTGATTGAAAAGAAACAGTCTTGGCTCTGAAAAAGTAATTGATTCCTACCATATTTCATCCTGTGGTTAAGGGTGAGCTCCAGGTAACACCATCCCTCCTGCTGGGGATGGGGATCCTGGGGTGACTTTCCCACACAGACTTTGAGCCCATGGGCCTTGCTTCCCTGGAGCATGGTGAATGGCACATGTTTTGTCAATGCAGGTGCTCTTCCTTGACATCTACTGAGTACAAGTTTCTGCTGTTGTTAACTTAAAGCTGATTCAGACATGCCACAGACTGGATGTGGTGGTTGATGAAAAGCCAGGCTGGTTTTACCACTTACCTCAGGAAGGTGCACTATTACCCCAATCCACCACAAAGTGCAGAAAGAGAGGGATTATCTGTAGGTCACTCCTAGGGCATCATTGGCTTTGTCTGGTAGTGGTTTGTTGCTGATTTTTGTTTTCTTCCTGAAATGTATTAATTCTTAAGCTTTAAAAATAATCAGTCTCATTGGAAATACCTACTAACTCCCCAGTGCATGTGTATCACCCACATCTTGCTTTCACTTATTTTTAGATTTTCAGTCAATTCCTAACCCCACGTATGAACCCTGAGAAGATCTAGCAGCCTTAAAAGCTTGGGTCTGACAAGAAATGAAAGGTCATTTAGCACCATGCCGTATATGTCAACGTAATGAACTGCAGACTTGCAGTGTTTTGCTGTGTTTTATTTCTCCCAAAATAATTTTTGAAGAGAAAAAGTGTACTGCCCTGAAAAGTTCAGGATTCACAAATAACCGCAGTTCCCACACATTTAAGCAATAATAACACTCTGTCTTTTAAAATGCCTCAGATTAGGGCTCCATTTTGTACAAAACAGGGACCCTCCACCCTTGCTCATGTGAGGACTACCAGTAGCTTAAAAGGTGTTGCTCTGGTGGGAAGAAGATGGGCCATGACCGAAAGACCACAGATTGAAGCACTGCTGGCAACTACTTAGCTAAAGCATGTTGAGATTGTTTCCCCCAACTACCCCTTTAAATCACTCATTTTCCTATTTTATTAAGATTTTCAAGAATTCAAGACCAGAAAGATCCCCATAGACACCCACTTTATTCTGCACAGTTTTCTGCTGTTCTCTCTCCATTTCCTGCTTTGTGCCTCCTCCTTTGACCTTTTATTTCTCCTCTCTAGAAGCACACTGTTTCCACCACTGCTGTAGGTATAGCTCTTCACACGCAAATCTATTCTCTTCATTACACCACATAAAAATTGCAGGTAAACTGCAGAAAACACAGAGCAGTGGGAAACTTGGTACTGTGTATGGGATCAAAGTGTTTTGAGAACAAAGATCTAAGGACAATCCCTAATAATTCACTTGTGACCATTTTCTAAATTCTTATACACTCTAGTGTGAAATGACTGTATTTTATTATGTTACACTTAACACTTCAGCTTTGGCCTTTGGTATTAATGGAATGTCCTTCACTGTAGCTGCTTTTTGCTCCTTTTCTTTGATTCATTAGTTGTTTACTGCAGGCTATTAACAACCCTAGAACTAGCTTTAATCCACAGCCAGAGTCTTTAAATATAATACATCATCAACAGGTAATTATTCACTTTGAACTCTTTCCTCCTTTTTTCTTAGCCCTGTGAGGTGATCTCTGGGCTTTAAGTGTGCTAACAGAGTACTTCCATCAAAGAACCAAAATAAGTGATGCAAATGTCAAGATGTTAATTTGGGTACTTTAAACACAAGGATGGCGAATCTTCCCTTTCTCTTTCTTTCTTTCTTTCTTTTCTTTCTTTCTTTCTTTCTTCCTTTCCTTTCTTTCTTTCTTTCTTTCTTCTTTCTTTCTTTCTTTCTTTCTTTCTTTCTTTCTTTCTTTCTTTCTTTCTTTCTTTCTTTCTTTCTTTCTTTCTTTCTTTCTTTCTTTCTTCTTCCTCTCTTTCTTTCTTTCTTTCTTTCTTTCTTTCTTCTCTTTCTTTCTTTCTTTCTTTCTTTCTTTCTTTCTTTCTTTCTTTTCTTCCTCTCTTCCTTTCTTCCTTTCTTCCTTTCTTCTTTCCTCCTTCCTTCCTTCCTTTCTTTCTTCCTTCCTTCTTTCTTTCTTTCTTTCTTTCTTTCTTTCTTTCTTTCTTTCTTTCTTTCTTTCTTTCTTTCTTTCTTTCTTTCTTTCTTTCTTTCTTTCTTTCTTTCTTTCTTTCTTTCTTTCTTTCTTTCTTTCTTTCTTTCTTTCTTTCTTTCTTTCTTTCTTTCTTTCTTCCTCTTCTTTCTTTCTTTCTTTCTTTCTTTCTTTCTTTCTTTCTTTCTTTCTTTCTTCTCTTTCTTTCTTTCTTTTCTTTCTTTCTTTCTTTCTTCCTCTCTTCCTTTCTTCCTTTCTTCCTTTCTTCCTTTCCTCCTTCCTTCCTTCCTTTCTTTCTTCCTTCCTTTCTTCTTTCTTTCTTTCTTTCCTTTCTTTTCTTTCTTTCTTTCTTTCTTTCTTTCTTTCTTCTTTCTTTTCTTTCTTTCTTTCTTTCTTTCTTTCTTTCTTTCTTTCTTTCTTCTTTCTTTCTTTCTTTCTTTTCCTCACTTTTTCTCTGTTTCACTTTTGACTCCTGCTACAGCTTTGGAAAGCTTTTGATGCTTTTGCAACAGTGGTAGCTTGACAGTTTATACTTTAGAATTGCGTAACTTTACTATGAATGCCCAGCACTTTAAATTCACTAGAAGACTTGGCCCTTTTCATTGTCCTCCATAGGATTTTATTTCAGTAGTCCCACTGGAAGTCAAGTCAGAAATCCAAAGCTGTACATTAAAATTATAGACTAGTGCCTCTAAGTGTACATTTACGTGAGCATGAGTTCGTGGTGCTGCGTTGATTCCAGAAGTCTTTGGCTCAGGTTCTCTGGCTCCATTTCAGGAAGGTCCTTTAGACTATGGTTAAGTGCTTCTGTACTAAGTTCTATCTGATACTGTATATGTTTCCTGAACTAGGATCTTTGTGTGCACATTTGCAGAAACGCCTGGGCCAATCCCAGATGCACTGAAAAAGACATGAGTAGTGTATGTATGACAATTCACCTCCACAGACTCACAGATCTGTCTCTGGTCTCTGCAGGGTAGGGTGCATTCATCTGAAGCATTTCTCAGTCTTGAAAACTCACATACAGAGTGTCACGGTGAATACCTGAGATGATAATTTTTCTTTTGGTCACAGGGTTCCTTTTTAATCTTTTCTGCAGCATTTTATAACTTTGGTCCGTAAACATCCTCAGAAATAATTTCTGAGTAACAGCTGACCCACAAATGCAAGACAGTTGCCAAAAAAGCATATAATGAGTGACATATGGATAACCAGTGGAGGCTGCACTCTCTATCTCAATAAACGTAATTGTCTTGCATTTATTGAGATAAAGAGTGCAGCCTCCACTGGTTATCCATATGTCACTCATTATGCACTTTTGGGGTGCTCTGACACATGGCTTCTAGCAAAGGTGGCACTGGGTGTGTGGATTTTTTTGAATTATGATTTCCTTGTATATTTGCATTTCTTTCAGTTCACAGACAGCTGTAATCACACACGCAACACATAACAGGCAGGCTGCTGCTCTCCCAGCTCCCCCTTACCAGCAGAATGAGTGGCATGACTAAGGCAGTCAGTGTGTGGATCTGGCTGCTCTGATCATGACAGCATCCCTAGAAAGCACTGAAAGCAAAGAGCGTCTTCTCCACTTACAGATGAAGAAGCTAAGAGTGAAGTTTCAGCCTCATTTCAATCAGGCTTCCACTGTTGAGACGGTAAGTCGATAACGGAAGAATTGAAACATCCCACAGGTCAGGCCAACGGATACCACCACTGTCTGGCTCACCACAAGAGGAATAAGCCAGCACATGAATTCGGAGTGCTGGGGCACTCTGTGAAGCCCCAACTGCAGGAAGGCGAGTGCGAGCTCGCTCCATCTTCTCCTGCTAAGCAATCCACAGCACCACAAGACAAAATGCGTGCACACTGAGGAGTTAAAATGATGAAAATTAAGCATACAATGAACAATATCCTTGCTTTTGGGGAAGATCTAAAAGCTTCTCCGAAGGGAAAACTAACAAACAGCTAAAAAAGCTTTATCTTTGCAAGCATCATAAAAAAGGTCGTAAGCTGTATACACTACAAAGGCACTGCCTTCACCCCTCCATCTCTGTAATTTCTTTAGATTGAAGAAACCTGTTGGCTTGAGTTCTAAAACCCCAGATAAAAGCTTTGATTCGTTAATGAAATTTTTACTGCTATCTGCATTTGATATCTCAGTCAAATTGTATCCGCTTGCAACAACAGAAAAAGTCACATCAAAGGAGAGCTCCACCTCCATGACCTGTAATTATAGAATTTACTGCTGGTTGACACTGGCTGTAAGATGCACCTGCCAGGCAGCCCCGACGTATGAACTACACCTAAAACAAAGCCATTTCATTCAGCTGGGGTGAGCCAGCACATGCCAAACAAAAGGGCTATGTTTTGTCAGGAGCTGGCCTAGGGTATTGTTTGTCCTGAGACAGACAGGAGCATCTGAAAACAAGGGGTTTTTTTTTCTGTTATCACACTAAATCAGGGATAAGGGTGAGCTCCCACAGAGAAAGACAGAACTAGGAGAAAAAGGAAGAGAAATGGGGATGGGAAGATAAAGGGAATTGAAAAAGGAGGACGAAAAAGGACATAAAATTCATCCTAGCAATTAAAAGAAAAAAAGAAAATAGGTACTCATAAACAGAACATTGACAAAATACTAAGAAAGATAGGGAAGGAAAAAGATAGGGTAGGAGAGAGAAAATAGAGAGTAAAACAGACTAGAAATCATGCGTGTATACTAGTGTGTCTGCTGGAATCAAAGTTTAGCAGGCAGAGTATTCTCCCCTTTGAACACCCGTAGAGGTAATGCAGAAATCCCCAATTTGTTTCAGTGCGTTCTTTGCCCTCACTTGTTTTCCACTGTATTTTGAAACAAGCAGAAATGTATCATGACAAAGACTCACAACATAGTCTTTATTAAACTTAGGAGCCTCCCTGGGTGCCCCAGAAGTTATTATTAGTGTTTATGTTTGGGAAACAAAACACAAAGAAGGAAAATCAAGTAGCACATTGAATAGGCTTGCTGGATAGGAATTTTCCCTGGAGTGATTAATGTTCGTAAAATACACATGTTACAAAACAGGTATTTTCAACAAAAGATTAATAATTTGGTTGAAAAAATCAAATTTTCTGTTCACAAAACCAATATGGCAAATCCATGCCTATCTACCCAGAAGGCTTTTGTTAATACTGCTTCAATGACACAGGGACTTCCAGCCCAGCAGTCAAAAATAACCAGTTTGGTTCTCTGACATGGATTAATGCCCAAGGCAACCCTTCCTGCAAAAATAAATGAATAACAAAAAAACTTAATTTCTTACACATATTGCTCTTTTCATCCTGATTTTTGATTGATTTACATGTTTCCAAAACTTTTGGGTTTTCTGAAACAAAAGAGGTTCTGATTTTCTAATCAGATTCTTTTTTTTCAAGAGAGAGAGGGAAACAGAGAATGTAAAATTGCTTTATGTGACTTACTTCAGCATGAGTCTAGCCTCACTCTGACCAGGGAAAGGTTTGCTTTAACTTCAGTGGGCCCAAGCTTTTGCACCTTGGGTCCCTTGGGCCTCAGTGAATACTGAAATGTTGCTGAAAAGTATGGGGTGAGGAGTAAGGTGGGATAAGGGGTCTGTAGATATCAAAGGTTTTCTCTGTTTTCGTTGGAACTTCAAAACGCTGTTGAAATATTTACAAAACCCAAGAGACGTGATGTGTCTGAAAGCTCAGCTGAAAAACACCCACTACGGCAACGAGGATTTTCAAACCTGGAGCGCCGCCAGGACATCCTTTACAATGGCCGTGCCCCAAAACTGGGCAGCACCCTTTTCTTCCATAGTCTGTCCCTGCATTGTGCTATAGGAGCCATCTTCAGCAGCATTTCCACCGACATAGTGTAGCTTTCCTTGGTTGGAAATAGGAAGGAGTGGAGTTCCAGCCAAGGACAGGATCTGCTCAGGTCCCACTGTGATCCTCAATCTTTTCAGTGCTGCCTCAGAAATGACAGTCCCTGCCACCAGAACCGTAGCCCCTCTGCATTTTGTCACTGTGCCTAGCTAAACAAGGAGTTACCTGGGAAAACTGTCAGGGATAAGAGGGGAAATAGGCACACAGGGTAGGGCAAGTCTCCCAACATCACAAAACAGGTCAGGGCTAAGCTGGAGCTAGAAACCAGCCCTATCTCCTGGTCCTTGGTCACTGGCTGGCATACTTCTGGTGTTACTCAATACCATGATTTAACCGTGGGAAGACCAGGAGTCAAGTTACAGGCAGAGGTCCAGTCTCCCCAGCCCCAGCCTGACTGCACTGAAATCCTTCCTGACTGCACGGCCTCCAGCTTCACCCAACCTGGAGAAAAGCTGCCCCAAGAGCTGTCTCCCCCTCCTGAGAGCAGGGAGGGTTTCTGAAAGTGAGAAGGACAGCAGGCAGCTTTCAGAAGCACTCAGGTTGGCTTCGCTCCCACCGGTCAGCTCTCATGGAAAAAGAGGTCAGCCTGGTCCCTGTTCCCTCCCTCCCTGCCGCTTGCCCTCCCTCCAGCCCGGTCCTTCGGGCCTGAGGACGAGGGTGGTTTTGGCTTTGGCTGAATGATGGTCAGAATTTACTATTTTCAGAGGAAGGTGAGTATGAAACTCAAAACAAACCCCAGAGAGTGCAAGAGCAAAGTTAACCTGAGATCAAAAGCAGAGGATGACCTCAGCTTGCAGCATATGCTCTTGTGTCCCAAATTGCTTGGGTTATACCAAATTCACAGACAGTAAGCTGCACAATACCCTGCTGCTGTGAATTCCTGCTGTTGGCAGCCTTCAAACCATGGGTGAGGGAGCTGTGAAGCCAGGAGGACTGATACTGCCTGGGTCCTGGAGATTTCCTTGAAGCAGAAGGATTTGCACATGGGTGAGAACTGACCTGATATTCAAGCTGCCAATTTACCATGACAATGGAGGCTCTGGGGAGAGGGGCTGCTGCCCTGGTGTGGCAGGGAGACTGGCTGGGTTTGGGGAACAAAGGCAGGTGAGGTGCTCCTCAAGGAGGAAAGGGATCGAGCCAGCCCAAGGAAGCACAGCGGCGCTCTTGGGGTGGGAATGGGCAGGTGTGAGATTAGAGACGCGGTGAAGCTGTCGGTGTGTTTTGTTTTCAGGCAAAGCTGGAAACACTCTTGGAGCATTTTGTAGAAATAAGCATGCATTTGCCTTAGCTGGATGCAGCCTGCAGTCTTGAAGTGGGAGCAAAATTATCTTTATCATTAAGCTTAAAGGCCCTGGAAAAATGTGAGAGGGCTCACAAAACTCCTGCAAAATATTAGCAAAGTACATCTGAAGTGTGTCATTTTGCAAGAGCAGTAAAACATTTTTTCATTTCCACAAAGACCAAAGGAGTAGAAACACAAACGCTGACTTTCCAAGTATCAAGAGTAACATCAAAGGGCAGTCAATAACAGAGAGCATTAAAAGGCACTTTACTTAAATTGTGTGGAGGGTCCTAGATCACACTGAACTGGACAGGTAGGAACTGGTCTTTCATTTCTAGAAGAGGCCACTGCATGGCCACCCCCACAGGTGTCTGAGGCTCTTGAGTGGATATGAAACAACACAGACCATGCCTCTGATCTCTTTATAAACCATGCCCAAGTGCAGATTTACCTTTGCTCTATGTGTGGGTCAAGCTGGTTATAACCATGTTGTCCATAAGGGGCAGAGGTTGTGTCTGTACTGGATTCCTGCCATCCATCTGGGTTTCCATGCCAGGCAAGCCAATTTCCTTGCACCTAGAGCAAGCCAACTTGTGGGCAGCATCGATGGCTGAGCACCTCAGAGTGATCCCAAGATCATAGCTAACACAGCAGAGCCAGGCACAAACACTAGAAACTGGAGTAAAATACGTTCATAGAGGGAGAAACTCCACAGCTGCTAGCTGGACATGGAAAAGAGCTATATCTATTGCCTGAATCAAAGTTACCCGAGACTACCTTCTAGGGCTGTCAATAGTCACACAACGTTTAAAAAGCCATGTCTAAATGAAATTAAAGTGAGAGCTATTACACACTTTTAAAGTCATTCCAGTTCAGTTATGAAAATGTATCCATGGTTTATTTGCCTAAGACCAGAGCGCTGGGATCCTTGTTTACCAAGTAAATCAAACACCCCATACGGCAGGGGGAAACGATCCACGAATGCAAGTCTTAACAAGCCTCCTCATTACAGTGAGATCAGAGTGTGCCATGTGTGTTGATCATTTTCTCAGGGCTTTTTCTTCTCCTCTTCCTGCTTTTTGTCAACACTCCTGACTTCCCGTCTGCTTTCTATTTACAGTTGTTAAAGGGAGCAACAAAACCACACACCATTAGTTTGGAGTGGGACAGAAACAGGGATTAAAATGTGAATAAAAATTAACCTGATGAATGGTTCTTTCCAATACACAAGTTTGCAAGGATAAGGATATACAATTATGTAGGTAAACTGATTGCATAGAGTTTTAAAGCAAAAAACTTTGTCATAGACCGTAAGCCCAGCATACGGGCACTATATTCCCTTGGTTCTCTCTGCAAAGAAGATAAAAAAGTTAATACAGGGCACAGTTTTGGAATATTTTCCTCTCACCACAGAAAACATGCTTTTTTGCAGTTGTGCCAAATCTGTCCCATCACTTTTAAGACACTTCTGCCTGTTCAAGTGAGATTCTTGGTTTGTAATTTTTCTATTCTCGGATGTGTTTATCAATAATGCTGCTCAAAACCTCCCAGCAACTTCCCCTTCGCACTGCTGGTCTCCTGCTTCCCATCAACACATCAGGCACCGTGTGGGTACCTCTCAGGTGTTGAATTATGGCACCAATGAGATTCCGGACCATTTACTCCTCTCTACCAGAGATTTGTGTACCAGAGAAGCGGCCTGAGCTTTCCTGATGTGCTCTTTCCCCAGGTGAGACTCTACTCATCATTTACTTTTGACACTTACTGACCCTTCCTGAGCCTGCAGGATCTCGCCAGCTCGCTTGACTGCACAGACACTCACTGAGCACCACAATCCATACCCCTCCAAAGAGGCATCTCCCTCAGGTTTTTTTTCACTGGTAGAGCCTTAGCCTCATTTCCAACATGTCTGCTCAAATTTAGTGCCCCTTCCAGCAGGATTACACACCCAGTGCCTATCCCCGCTAATGCAACGGCTATTTTCTGTCAGCTTCATCCTCCACAGGCTCGGAGCAGGTTCATTCCCCCCGTCCCTGTGTCAATGGTGCTGTTCCTCACCCAGAAGACTCTTGCTCTGAGACTTTGAAAGCCAGCTCAGCATCTGTGTGTGCCTTCACAGCGTCAGGCACCACAGGTCTCCCCACTGTGCCTCTTCTCCCTCCCTGAATACTCACCCGCCTTCAGCCTCCAAATGCCCCCCCACGTACTCCCTCTTATCCACCTCAAATCTCCCCTGGTCACAACAGTAGACTCCCCATTTCATCTACTCTGAAGCGTACTGTGATGAATAAAGCTCCACTCAGGGATTTGAGAGAATAGCTGTGAATAATCAGCTGAGATTTTCTGTCCAGACCCAGTTCTAACAATTTAGCTTTAAGAGAAAAGAAACAGTTGGTGCTAAAATAGTAATTTGGCATATGTGCTTCATTGCTTATCAGCTCATTTGCTCAACAACAAAGACAGGAAAATGCTGCAGGGGTCATTTTGCCAGGGGAAGGCTCAGAAAACCTGGAAGTCTGTGATGAAAATCATTTAAATGGCTGAGTCGATGGTCAGAATGAGTGTCTGTGGCGATAAATGGGAACATATTAAAATGGTATGGGAAGTTTAATCTGTGATTGATCTCCCAGCAATTACCCTGCTTTCTAAATCTCTCCATATCATTTAACGAGGTGATTTCAATATTCTAATAAAATGTGGCAGGGGAATGTTTCCAGATGTCCAGTGTGTAGGGAAGTAAATGCTTCTCTGAAACCGTAATTTGTGTATTAAACCAACCAACATCATCTTCTGTTTGAATTACACTTCTGCCTCAATTACAGAGAAAGGAGTCATTGAGAAGTCCTGAGATTTAAAAAATCCTTTCAAATCATGTCAGTTTTATACAAAACAGAAATCTTCCCTCTCTGTTGATTTCTTGGCATAAAACACCACTGTTTTGCAAGTGCTGAAATACCTGCTTTTACAACATTTCTCTAAAACTGGTTACTTATTCCTCCATTAGAAATGAAAAGCATTGCCACTAATGCCCCATGATTGAGTACTTTATATCTGTTCTCTGGAAAACTGAGACCAACAGGTATAGGCGCAGCTCAAACACTTTGAGAACCGAGGAAAAAGTTGCGATGAAAAGCTCAGGACATCAGGAATCGCAGTGGATCAGTCCACTTGTCAAACACGCCTTGCAGCCATCACTGGGAGGTCACTGGGGTTCCCAGCCCACTCTGCAGCACTACTTCAGCATGAAGCATGAGGATTGTTAGGGTTTTTTTTAGTTATTTTTTCATTTACAAAGGTGCCTGCTGCGACTGCTGGTCTGATTTCCGTACTTCAAAGAGCTCATGCCAAAGTGCTCATGACACATCACCAGACCCATGCCTGCCATTGATCATCTTTGATATATGCAGCAACCACTGCACCATGCCAGAGGATGACTGCAAGCAGCCCCGGCCTCTCCCAGACTCCCTGTTCAGTAACCGCATGGAGTGAACCACGGCTGCAGCATTTGCCCCAGGTTTGCCAGACCTGTTCCCCACAAACTGTTCATCAGCCAAACAGGGTCAACTTCATGTTTCTTAAAGTGTTTTGCTGCCAAATATCTCAGAGCAGTTTAAGTGTGTGTACATATCTGTCTTGTACAAAGCAACTTGACACCTTAAAAGTCGAGGGCGAAACTACTTCCCCTCATTACCTCTTCCTTCACTACCTGCAATTTTGGGAAGTGACATATAACTACTGCAGTGTGCAGGACCCATATCTCTATTTTCCATCGACTTGAGACTAGATGCTTTATCTTTGTCTGTATTCACCCATCAAAACCAAATAAAAACTCAACTAATCCCTGACAGCTGAGGTCACACCATGTCTTGATTTCAGTGAGTGCAAACACAGCCCTCTTAGCAGAGAGAAGAGGGAAAAAGAGTGGCACACTTAACCCCATCCGCTCTGTAAATAGTCGTGTTAACTCTTAGCTATCACAAAAGCATATCCCACATTGCATATGGCAAATATTAACCAGATATTGACTGCAGCTCTATTCGCGTGACGGTAAGTAATGCATTTGGTCCTCCAGGTTAGCTGTGTTTGAATGTGAAGGTCTATATTGACCTTTGAAAGATTACAGAAGAGGAAGGGAATACTTTGAACGGTCAATATTTTACAATGTGCAGTTAGTGAGTGCTTAGTGCCACAGCTCAAAGCAGCAGTCAAAGGCGGGTATTTTGTTCCATGCCTTTGAACATTCTATCAGTTCAACAAGCTGAAATGTGCAATCTAGTTTATTTTAGAAACGGTAAAAAAGTGATGCCGAAAGCAAACTTTGTACATGAAGTGTCTGTCACATCCAGGGAGCTTAAAATTATAGAATATGCTTATACTGATCGTTCACTTTAATGTGTTGCCAAAGGGTATGAAGGGCAAGTTGTAGGTTTCCCTTTCTCTTCCCTGCACACAATACAGTGATATGACTTAGATGATATTACACAATGAAAAACTGCCTGGCTTTGCCTACCCACAGGGTTCATCCGGTTAGCTTTCTGATTATTAATTCCAGTAATTAGTGAGTCATCAATAAATGGGGATGTTATGAAATCTGATCTTCTGAAACTGAAATCCCAGCATTCTCTTTCAATGTATAAGAGGACTGCAGTCCTGTCTGGCCTTCACAGTTCGTGCCACTTACGCTATGGTCTGTGCATTTTGTTGCCAGAAAGCACAGAACTGGATATTCCTTGTCATTGCACATGCTTTGTCGGGAGCTATGCATTCCCTAAAATAAGGAGATATGTCATTTCTCCATAGAACTTCTGTGGCATATAGCAGTCCCACTCGAACTAGCTATTGCTGCTGGGCAATATGAGAGCTGTATCTGTTTTCTGTTGATGAACTTGGGCTAAGTAATTCGTAGTGAGTATTTGTCTTGATACAGGAGGGAGGGGGAGGAAAGATTAAGGGCTAAGAAAGTTGATACCAATGCATTTTGGTTTTCACCCAAGCCAAGGTGGAGTACAACATTCTTCCTGCAACACTACCTTCGTTTCTAGAGCCAGCCTTGGTGTCCCTCACTTGGACATCCACACTGACATCCACACCTAAGGATGGGGACACTGTCTTATTCCTGTGAGAAGATAAACTTCTCTCTGAGCTTCTTCAATAACATTTAGCAGAAGAAATTCTGTAAGCACCGTATTTTCATGGGTATAACCCCAGGTTGTCTACAACCCTAACTCCCACCACTGTACCATATGCCTTCCAATAGTCTTAATTCTTACCCTCCCTTTCAAACCTGTCCTTTCAAATCTGTAAGGGCTGTCTGATGATGTCCACCATTTACAGTTTTATTCAAAAAAAAGAGGCCTTTTAAAGAGGCTGAAATTATCTCAGACTGGGCCATCCCTTTGAAAAAATGGCAGTGCAAAGCTCTCAGACCTACATCTTTGTCGGAGCTGGTGGGTAGCGCAGTGGGCCCCATGTCTCCATTCCTAGATACAGTATCTATTCACGAGTTTGTCTAGACACCAGCTTATTCCATTGCCGTTGCCGAGTTTTCTTCTGCTATAGTTCCCTGCTATAACAACAGGCAGGCAGCAAGAGGAAATAAAAGCGGGCAAAAATATATCAATTTAAAAAAAAAGAAACTGTTTATCTTAATTTGTAGGTAATTCAAAGTGACAGTACAAAATCAGTTAACTATATAGTACATGTGGAAAACATTTAATATTCAGGGAACAAAACAAGAAATGCTGAAGTCAGAAGTGAGGCAAAACAAGAGACTGGAATCAATCAATCTGAAATTCTTTGTAAGATTATAGAGCAGTGTATAGCTGATGTGTTGGACACACCATTTTCTCATCATTTCAGTCACGAGGGAGTACAAATTTCGAGCTTGCCACTTCAGAAGGAGACAATGACTACATGAAATAGCCTAGCAGAAACCTTGATGTAAGAGGAAAAGTTTTATTAACGTGAATCTGTCCAGAGTCCTGTCCTTATCGTAACAAGTACGATCAAATGTTCTTCCGCTAATGAATAAAATACTTCCTTCATTTACAAAACAACCTACCATAAGGGAAACTGCGCACTGAATAGACATTCATCCTCAAAGAGTTACTTTATTAGAAGCTTAACATGAAAAGCTCAGAAGAATTGCAACAAAAGAGTTTGGAAATCTTCAGGGATATCTTATGCAGTGCCTCAAACAAGACCTGAGGGCAAAAAAATTAGAAAACATTAAGATTGATGAGATAAGAGTGATCCTGCAATTATACAACACCACAGGAGAGGTGCACCTTTCACAGAGCACAGTTGCAAGATCTATCATCGGCATCAAAGAGAACTACATATAATAGCAAACCCAGGGAACTCCAAACAAAGCTGAGAGCCATACAGGAAAAGTGGTAGTGTGATAAAGCAGAGGAAATCCAGCTGTACGCTGATAAGCATGAAAGGGTTTTGCGAGTTAACGTGAAGAGGCCCCGGTCTGGGGACTCTGGTCTAATAATGTGCAAATTGCTTGCAACCTTCAGTCCTACGTCGGACACCTTGAAGAAAAGGCTGGAAGACCTTTGTTTGCTGCAGCCTGTGTTTGCGTTTGCCCACACACAGCGAAGTCACTAAATGATCACCTCAAAGTCTCTAACCTGTTTCAGAGGGCTGTAAGAACTTTGCTGTTGCTATTTGTTTCAACAAGACAAAAGTCACGTCCTAGGCTGCCTCTGCTAAACTGCTGGAGGCTCTGGCATTACTGCTGATGGACAATCACCATATGCAATATGGAAAGCCGAATAAACCTGATGTTTAAGGAAACCACCATCTTCAGAGGAATGGCATTTCCCCCTTTAGCTCAAACATTCACTGTGGGTACCAGGTGTGAAGATTTGACAGTCAGTTTTACTAGTATTAAGGGAGATACATAGATCATTATTCATTCTTTTTCTTTTCAGCTGTTTTATCTCTGTCAAATATTCAAATTGTGATGAGTCTTAGGACTTCAAGCTAGCAGCAAAATGCATTAACATTCAATGACTAGAAGATAAATCTAAAATTCAAGATGGAAATAAGTGGATACAATTACGTATTGGAATAAAACATTAAGGGAAGTGGGAAATTTGTCATACTTTCAAGTTTTTAAACCATTATTTAATAACTTCTGAAGAGAGGTGTTGTAATTTAGCAAAAATTTGCTGGATTCATTAGTGGAATTATGTGATAATGTTCATTGGTGTGTAAAAGCTTAAAAGAAAATAGTTCATTGCTAGTAAAATTGTTTCCAAACTGAAATTCAAATGTTTCCAGTGAGTGAAACCTGCTGCCCACCCACATCCCACGGAAGCACTCAAAGCTACATCGAAGTGAAGTTTAAATTGTGCATAGGCCTTCTGCTGGCCCTCTGTGGTAGGGAGAAATGCATCCTAGTCAATCAGGGAACTTAGAGGTCAAGCCTTCCAGCCACTAATCACAAACATACATGTATCTAGCATATCTTTAATGTGTGCACATGAAAGTTTGCTTTATTCTGTCACTCACTAGGAGCCCAGAAGGGATATTCCTTTGACTCTGAGTCACCAGAGCAAGCAAAATCTCAACTTTATAAAATGATATCTCTTCAGTATAAGAGAATGCTTTCCATATGCTGTAGGATTGAAAATACAGCATCGTATAACAGAAAGTCATTTGGACAGATACCTTCTGAGGAAAGTCTTCTTTCTATAAAGAACTATATAATAAAATGAAATCAGAGAGAGAGAGAGAAGTTTTGTGTACAGAGTTAACCACTGATACCCTGAAATAAAAGCTTAGCTTCTTTTGACAACTTCAGATTGTTCTGATCAGTGACAAAGTGCTGATTTTCTAACGAATATTCATACTTTTACAACTGAGTCCAAAAAGTATCATTATGATCATTTCGTTTAAGCATCTACTGATCAACAAAAAAACCCACATAATATCATGGAATAGTTCCTCCACAGGGGCTAAATAATTTCGGTTGAATGACAATCCATATATTAAGATGATGTATTTTCTTTGTGTAGACATAGTAAGCTGGTAAGACAGCTACATACTGTTTATACTTTGTATTCTCCTACATCATCCTTTAGCTCCTGAATGCTGTGCTGTTGTCCCATAAGTTAAAAAGCCCACTGTTATTGAATGCATTCTCTGTATGCAAATACTTAGAGATAGTAACCACATCATTTCTTAAATTCTCTACTTCATCTCGTAAATAAACTATAAAATCTGGATTCCTTAAATCTTTCATTTTAGAACTTAAATTGAAGGCTTAAAAAGAACTTTTTTAAAAATTTACCAATATGCTTTTGAAAGCAAAAAGATGAAAGTGGAACATGCTGCTTTGGTGGAGGTATTGTGAACACTAGTAATGTCCTACTCCTGATGGATAGCTCGGGATCATAACAATTCCCTTTAGCCACCACATCATACCCAGAACTTTTCAGAATCACTGTTCACTAGTATACATCTAATACAAAAATGACCTAATTTCTCTACTGCTACACATAAAAGTTTTAACTTAATCACATAAAAGCACTTCCAAGGCATCTCTCTCTGTGATATACTAGATCTGCAACAGGAATTTTAAATAGCATTGGTCAAAGAGCAGATTTCTGCAATACCTTCTTGCTTGTTAAAACCTCCTTGTGCCATAAGAATTCCTTATTTTCCATTTGATTATGTATTTATTGTTGAAAAATTCAGTGTTTGTCTCATGTCCTGCTTGCCTCACTGATTCACTGTCTTTGCTTTGGAAGAGTCCTGCCCTCCCAGACATGTCAAGACATCAGAAATAGGTAAATATCATAAACACGTTTTACTGCTCAATAAACTAAGAAACTCAGCTGCTTGCTAGAGGTTTTACATGTAAGAAGACGAAAATGAGAGTTAAGGCAGAAAGAGATCCCAGTCATAAAAATGTGAATACAATGCAGAGGAACGAACTCCTGTTTCCAGATTCCTGACCTCCAGACAAGTGAAAAATATACTGGATACAGGAACTGAGGCTAAACTGAGCTCAGTTTGTATTCAGATTCAAATATCACTGAAAACCAGACTTTTCCAGATTTATATCACAGAAGTGTTAGACTGACATAATTTCTCTACATAGATTAAAATGACCCTATGTTCAAGGACAGGGCTTCTCTGGTCCTGCCTGTTTTTCAAATGGATGTCATGTTTTGAACAATTATGCTCTTTTAAGTTGTTTTTTTTTTTTAATCAAGAAAAAAAAACAAGTATATTTAACGTCAAAAACTGACAAGAACTGAGGAGGGAGTACATGTTTGCACAGAGAGAAGCTCATCCCTCTGGACTGATTTTTGCTAATATTGATCATGGTGCTTGTAAATTTGCTAACAGCTTGAAAAACAAATATGATAAAATATTAGCAGTCTCCTAAAACTCTTCAAAGGTATTATAAGACTTAAGGATGCAGGAGGTTAAGAAGACTTTAGTAAAAATGTGGGAAGATGAACTAGAGACAGCAACAGTAAGACGATGTTTATTGCCTGCTCAGCCTCCTCTCCCTCATGGCTGGTGCACAATGGGGTGAAGGCTTTGGTTACAGAGTGAAAGAAGTAAGTATCTTATTTGATTCACAGTAGGAAAGGAAATTTGAACAAGCTTATCTCCAAGTGAAGCAGGCAACATTACAGGCAGCCCTGAGATGGCTGCAGTTCTCCAAGCGGCCCATGACATGCATGATTAATGAAAGTGGAGGAATGAAAAGCTAAAGCTGTTTATTTGGAAGGACAATAAATTAGAGGCTTCCTGACTTCTGAAGGGTCCTAATCCACTCCTGTACTGTACATTCTGGAGCAGTCATTAAGCAGCCCTGAAAGAATGGGTCCTGTCACTGCCACTAGCATGTAGCACATGGAGGGTCTGCATCTCCCCTGCAAGACGGGGCATGTGCAGCGTGCTGAGGAAATCAAAGGCATAGGAGGTACATGTGGAAAGAGGACATGGTGCATGAAATTTCAAGAACAGCTGTTTGTTCACTTTACATATTCTGAGAATACATTTCATAACTTAAAAGCAGTTTGTGCACAAATTTTCCTCATCAGCATACCCCCACGAACATGCCAGAAATGTCATCCCAGTGTCAGTGTTTCTGTTGGAAGCATGTGTTCACTAGCACAGACCTGCTTGTATGCTTGTATACCTCATGCAACTCCAAGACTAGTTTTAAACTGAAGATAATGCCCAACTAATGCACTGGCTTCAAACAGCCTTTGACTTTGGCCAAGTTTCAGTTCAGCTCTGAACACTAGTTTCATGACTGGAACCTTTTTCTATCTCAGTTGCTAAATCCCTGTTCTCGTTGGAAACTCTCAGGACTTTTATAGTTGTTTGGTGGCCCTATAATTGGCATCATTTCAGTGGTTACTGAAAAGACAATGAAGGTAATAAGAAATGATGCTGACTAAAGACCACACAACTAATACCAGGCCATACATGCAGGTGGACTGTGCAACACAACAGGATCATCTCTCAGCGCAGAGATCAGAAACTTCCTTTCAGTCTTTAGGGCTGTAAGAGGAGCTGTGATAAGTGTCTATGCAATGGCCTTTGGGCTTTCAGTGCAAAGCCCAGAGACAGGGAAAGTACCAGCCAGCAGCACCGAGCACTTCTCTCTGCAGGTCTCTGAGCTTCCCACCTGGAGTGCTTCACCCTGCCCCACTTTCCCAGTCCCCTCAGTTCAGCCCAAAAAGTAGATGCTGGAGTCTCACTGTAAAACCAGGGTGATGAAATTGTTCTGACTACAAATAACTCCCTCACTCTCAAAAAAAAAGAATAAAGAGAAAGAGATCAGGTTGACCGGGCAGCTACTTACAGAGTTGTAACAGTACAACCAAAGGGGCAGCAAACTGCGGTAAACATGGGAACAAGTTGTCAAAAATTTCTCTACCAGCACTGCTGGCAAAGCCAACACAGTCCTAAATTCAAACCCTAAATCTTCTAGGGCGTGATCTGACCGACACTTAGGAAAGCTGGTTCCTGCTTAAGTGCCTGAATGAAAGGGACCTTAATCTCTTTCTCTTTTAGTCGTGACTTGGAGTAATGAAAACATTTTAGACAGAAGCATGATTGTCATGTTGATGATGTCCCTTCAACTATTTACAGAAGTAGTGCCAAGATACCACAAGAAAGGCTGAGCATAAAGTATTTCCAGCACATCAAAAAGCAGGAAGTATGGGAAATCTTCCCCCTAGAAAAGCCTCATCTCATGAGAATTCCAGCTCAGTTGCTTAACTCTTGCTGTCCCAGCAGCTCTAGAGATTGAACTACATCAATTTACCTCAATTCTGCAATCTCAGTGATCCATAGCCAGCTAACAGAGAACTGGTGGAAATCACAGATGTGTCATTGAGTGAGAGTTTCATTGAGTCTCTTCACTGATTGGGCTTGAAGAAAGCCAAAGGTATAGCTGTTTAACGCTACTCCCAATCTGGCCTGCGCTGTCCCAGACTGGGACTTGCTGTAATTGAGTCTTTAGAGCTCAACAAGAGCGTACATTTTGTTGTGTTCTGCTGGGCTGTATGCCAGGGAAAGGGCACAGTGCAGGCCTGGATAACGAGCAAAGAAAACTGTATACAAAATGACTGTGCTTTGTCCAGCAAACAGCAGCATCTAGGAAACACTTTCACATCTGCTCTGGGAGCTTCTGGGATAACTGTCAGTGCTGTATCGCACAAGGCACAGTAGCCAGCACAGCCGCCTGGGACAAGCCCTACTGCAGGGCCCAAGGAAAGAGATGGAGGGCAGTGATTTCCCCTTTGTAGGATTTGCGTCAAGGAGCCTTAAATCTTCCTTTTAAGCAAGATATAATAATCTATAGTTAGTCTACGGATACAATAAGTTGACTGCTGTGAGGAAAGATGCCTCTTAGCAGCTTAGCTGACAGGCTGGTATGTCAGCTGCAAGCTCCTGACAGCTCTGGAGCGCCTGGGTCCCCACAGGATCTTCTCTCCTCAGACCTCCAACTACCTTGTATCTGATGGGGGAATACCAGCAGCCCCCTGCTCCCACTTGTGCCTTGCAGTAAAAAGAGACTACGTCAACCAGTTCAAGATGTCTCCAAACCCTGCAAATTCCCTCCAGAATCAGGGTGGCAGGGACAACGGCCTTTCTCCTGCAAAATACCACATATCAAAACAAAGGCATTTCAGAGAAAATGAAGCAACGGAACAACTTCTCTGGTTCACCAGCTGAGTCCTTGTCTTCTACAGAGGCTCCATGAAGGCTCTTCCACACTCGAAGCTTCAATTACAGAGTGACCAAAACCCTCATGTCATTCCTCTCCTTACTTCAGGAGGACCTGCCCTTGAAAGCTGCCTGTTATTTCTGATCTCCAAGTTCCTTGCTTGGCAAAGCAAAGAGGAATATTTGTGCTGCCTTACATGGGTAACTAAGTCATTTGTCTTGGTAAATGAGGCTCCTACTGATTCGAAGATCCGGTAAGAAAAACCTAACAGTACAATGTATACTGTTAAGCAGGTATTCTTTATTGCGGTGCCGGGCACACGGGGGATTTCTCCTCCAAACGTGCGCGCCAGACACCCTGTTTCTTCAGGTTAAATACAATCACACAGGTAATTATTCATTATATTTCTAGGAACTAATTAGCATATGTAAATATCTTTCACGCATGTCTGTTAGTATCTTTGGGTGGTCTTCGGGGGTCCCAAGATGAAGGCCCATCCTCTTCATCACGCTGTTCACTAATTGACATTTGTTTCTGCGCAAACTCAGTTCTAGCATCACGTATATCATGTCCTTCAGGTTGTTTTGCTCCAGTCTTGTTGCTCTCTTGGTGCCTCCTTGTCTCTGTAGCTTAGCGCATTTGCCCTCCCAAGGCTGAGCTGTCTGGAGTAGAGTTATTTAGGAGTCTCTTTTATCCCACAATTATCCCAATTATTTGCTGAGAATCAAGACCACTTTTGTTTCAGTTAATTATTTTGTCTAACGACTAAGTGATAGCTTGTGCCCATGTCCTTCCACTATATTCCTTAATGACAAAACAGGGATTAGTGTAACAGTTATATTGTTAGATCACTATGCATGCAGAAATACAAGTTACAGTACTAAAGACTACTAAAAACTAGAAAATATTAAGGCTTTTTGTTATAGTTTCACATTTCTTACAATCCCCTCTATCACTACACAGCAGTTGTTTAAGTTCAGCTGGTCTCTTTAGTGCTGGTTTAGAAGACTGACTTCCGCTTCTGTCACGTCCCTCTTCTCCAGCTCTTCCTCACTGCAGTGGGCTAAGCAACAGCATGGGGAGCAGAAGCAGGGGCAGAGTAGCTAGATTTTTTGAGCATCTCAAATGGAGGTATCTCCATCAGCAAAGACACCCGTGAAATCTTGGACCATGGGCACAGTTCAGGAAAGTGTTTGTAGCATAAGGTACCAAGCGGTAATAAAATATGATGAAGGTAACGAGTTAGGCCTTTCTTTTCTGAGTGACCTGGGCTAAAGTACATGGAAAGTAAAACCGTTAAGCCTGTGTATACCTCCCCTTTCTGAACTGTCTATAAGGGGGATGTCCCTTATACGCATGACGAAGGCACTGACCTGTTTTCATTTCTCTGACTTGTTCCTAAATCCTTTGCTTTCTCCTGCAGTTGGACTATCCTTGGTACAGTAACCTATCTGAAGCACTCAGATAAATAGTCAGGCTTGTATTTTTTTGTTTAGCACCTGCAGACCTCTCATTTTTTGTTACCCACAAATCTGCTCACCAGTCCTCAGGTGTCTCATGAAGCCTTAGGTTTTTCGTGAGTCCTTATCTCAGATCAGCTGCTTGCCTTTGACAAAAACTAAATGTGACAGATGTACTTGCATTGGCAAGGAGAGGAAAAACACTGTATCAATGAAACAAAAAAAGCATAAACACAGGTTTAAGCTGGCATTTCAGAGTCTATTCAGGTTATTGCTTCAGCTGTCAAACTGATCCCTGGATAAGCTAAATCCTGACACCAAGATACGGATTCATTGGACACAGTAAGAACGTAACCTTACTACCTGGGCTTGACAGCTTAGTAAAGCTGCATCTATTGAATTTAAGGGCTGAGCTAGAAAATCCACGAATGGCTTCATGGAACAATGTCCATGAGGTTTACAGCAAGGAGTTGGTAAAAGATGCAGGCTCCAGCTGCTGATAATCTGAAGTGGATTAAAAGTGTGTATGGAGGGGGAAGCCATCTCCAAATCACACAATGTTACAGAACCTGTTTAAGAGCAATGAGAGAACAAGTTACACACGCTGCAAGGTGAGATGATGGGCAGTGATGGAGCAGGCCATAGGCATGCAGGGAACAGTTATCTCTTAACCTGGACCACAGGAAAGGCATGTTGCTATGCCTTTAGACACATAGTCTTACCTCTCCCTTTCCCTTCAAGAGGCAAGCTGGTGTAACTATCAAAATACATTTGCGTGCTCCAGAGCAAAGGCAGGCCTCATCTTCTTTCAACTTGACACAACCTTACTGCAAACTCAGCCCCTGAAAAACAGTTTATTGAATGGCAGTAATGTGACCAAGGATCTCAGCCCCAAGGCTGATCAGGTCTAAAATAAATGGAAGAAAGCCACTCCTAAATCGAACTTAGTGTCCACGCCACATTAAAACTTCTTTGAAGATAAATGCATCAGAAAAGACCCATGTTTTCCGTAAATGAAAAAGCATGTAAGAATACTGAATATTTTCGTCACGCTTTGAGTAGTATGTTACTCAAGGCTTTGTTTGGGTTTATTGTACTGATGCTGATAGGCATGTACAGTACATTTTGATGTATTTGCTAATTGCCTTAATTTTTGCCTTGCTGAGAATTATTTTAATTAATATGGAGACTGGCTTAATTAAAGCACATGCACGACAAAACAGACTAAGCCAAGAAAAAGCTCCTTCACTGCCTGGCAGACAATGCCCCTTCTAGCACAGATGCTCTGGCCAAAGAGGGCGCATCCAAGCTGTTGTCCTGGAGCCAAACCACACACAGCGAAGTAATAGCATAGCATTAGAAAATACCTCTAGAATAGTACATTGAAAATTACATGATCTGAACTTTCAGAGATATATAGCTGGACTTAAACATCATACTTTCAGCAGAAATTTTCAAGCCATTCAGGACAAGTTTTTGCTGAGAAACTGAGGGCGCAACACAAACTGTTACTATGTTGTGTTGAATACTAATGCATATTTCCAAGAATAATAAGTGACCGAAAAGTCTGGCAAGCATTGGTGGTGACAACATGCAACACACAGCACAAAAATGCCTTTGAAGTGAGGGACAGAAGGCTAAATCAGTCTCGGAGCAGTTAGAGAAGGAATAACAGGTACTAAACAGATGTGGGGAAAGAAGAAATCTTAAGAAATCATCAGATCACAGGAGAGGGAATTCTTATTTGATTCCTTCAAGAATCATGGGGATCTTTTTGAGCTTCTGAAACAGCATAAAGGAAGAGGCAGATCAGAAAGCTTGCTGATGTCTGTAATTAAATGCGGACTGTGTCATATGCAGAAACAAAAGCATTTTTCATCCTTTTAAAGGTGAACTCAATGGCACCAGAGCCACCTGAATAATGACAAAATCCCGTGACAACAAAACCTGTAATACTTTATACTTTGTATATATATATAAAAAATGGACTCTGTGTGTGTGTGTGCATGCATGCACATGTGTGTATGCATGCATGTGTGTGTGCGTGCATGTGTGTGTTATGGAGTTGAAGAGGTTTGCCAGGTTTTTGCAGGTACATGCACCAAAAGAAAGGAAATGTTGAAACTGTCTCCTGAGAAAGAAACAGCTACACTCAGTGCAGACAGTAAAGGTTACTGAATGATTTCATTACTACTTTTTCCCATCCCTACCAGAAGGTTATTTTAAGTGTATGCACAATATCTAAAGACACTCTGAGTCTGAAGAACCTTTCTTGTTGTTTCAGTTCTACACAGCACCCCTTTGTGATAAAATAATGGTGGATAAATGTGTAAATACAAGCAGCACGTTTTCCCTTCCTATTTTTATTTTCATATTGCTGTCCTATTGTAGCTCTTTACTGCTTTAGCAGCAGTTCTTGTTATTTAGACATTAACAGGACAGAACCTTCTGACTCCCAATTAAGCTGTCAGAAAACTTAAACTATGAATTTTCTACATCTAGTAATACTATGCAGTCCAAAGAATTTTGCATCCCCCAGCAAAAGATAAGGAGGAAAATGTGCTTCAAATGTATGGCTGGCATGTCAGGAGCTTTAATGAAGGCATTAGAGAGAGCAAAGATGCAATTTGCCTTGCCAATATGTTATCTCACAGCCGGAGAAATGCAGGAGTTGATTTGGAGCACACAAAGAGGTTTGAGAGAAGTTCCTGAGAGGAACCAGACCTCTGGGTGCCAGGTTCACAGGCCAAAAAATGGTGCCGGCTCCTTGTTTACAGGGGGCACACAGCTGCGGAGGAGGGAGCAAATCAGTTGTCTGTGCTTTTTAGACAGGCCAGGGCTACCCAGACTTGGCCAGCATGTCAGATTCAACTGCTCTTTCACTTGAGCTCAGAAATAATAATGGTCTGTTTTCCCTTTTTTTAAGTCCTTTCAACCATGCTGCTATTTTTATGCTTCACTTGCTGGCACATGGATCAACCACTGTAGGATCTGATTTACAACCTGTATTCCAGACATTGCTTGTAGCAGGGGCGGGGAATAGGGACAAGTGTGTTTAAACACCCATTGTGCACTGTCTCGATTTGGCTCCAGGAGATATTTGGAAATACAAGGCTGAGGAATGAGGCTGGTTCCCCTATCATTTATACCAATTAACTCATGAGCAGAGAATCAGTCTGACTGTTTCCACAGAGTGAACCCAAGACTTTCAGCCCTTGTCAGTCAGTCCATCTTTAAAGGGCCGTTTTGTTTTCCCAAGACGTATAGTACAAGCCCGCAACTTATTATGGATGGCTTTTCTAGATTAAAAGGAAAAAGGTTTGTTTTATTGGAGAAAACTAAACAAATCTGACATCCAACACCATGTGTTGACCCTATCTGAGAAGCCTTTAGTTTAAAGCTGACACACAACCTTCATCTCACTTGGCCCATAAGCCACAAGCAATAATAATCGGGGACCGATTTTAAGTCTATCCACATAAAACCCACTGCCCTTAGAGCCCATTCAAGAGAAGATACAGAAGCCAGCGCCTTTTCCACGACCACCTAAAACTCCTGGATGCGGGAGCCCGGATGAAAGTGAGGTGGCTCAAAGGGTCTTTGAGGATCCCACTGAGAGCAGGTACAGATCCCTTCCTGGCCATGGGTGATGGTGCCAGGCTGCATGCCTGCATGCCTGACACAGGAGGGAGACAAGGCTCAGAAGGATTTTACTGGGGGCTATAACATCCTGGTGGGGATGGACCCCACAGTCCCAAAGGTCAGATCCACCTTTGATAATGAGATCAGCATAAACTCCACTCCCTCACAGTCTTCTGAAAGCTACTTAGTGAGGTGTCCAGAAAAACTGCCATGTGCACGACAACCTAAAACTCATTTAAACACACCAGCTTTTTTAGTTTCTCTTCAGCACATTTTAGCCTGGATTAATAAAACAATTACGGACAATGCAACCAACTGACTGCACGCAGCTGATGTAACATACACCATCCTTCTAGTCTCCAGAAATCCGGAGGACTGTCAGCCATTACACAGATACACCAATCCCAGGATATATATACATACAATGGCACTCTACTTTCCAGTCAATCTTGTTATTGTCAGGAGTTTTATCTACAAAAATGAAGACAGAGACTATAACCCTAAACAATACTAAGCAATCCTAGATGAAACCAAACCAACGCTTTCTTTAGGGTTATTTCTGATTCATCGTGTTTTGCAGTAACATTGAAAGTTAAACACAAGTCAACAACCACTGCTTTGCACCTTATTCCATATGACTTTTTTTTTTTTGCCACTGAATCATGGCAGTAGAGGTCAGATCTGTAAGACGCCTTCAGGTACCTAGTTCCTACTCAGTGGAAGTTTAGCAGGGCTTTTGTGGATGTGATAATCATCACGTTAGATTTAGGAAAACAACCTTTCACACATTACCCAAATGGGGATTTGACTGGGCAAATTCTAAACTTGAATTTATAGTGTTTACAAGAGGGGTTTGTCTCCCTATCAGAGCTAGTAATGAGGGTCCACCAGCCCGCTGAACATCAACGTCCTTATCAGCTCCCAGAGCTCATGACAAGGTCGGACCCAAGTGCCCCACTGCAACATGCCAGGGAAGCCCAGCTTTGTCCTTTAGAGAGGAGTCATGGCTTGCTGCAGGCACCAAGGACTGCTTTCCTGTCCCAAGAAGCACAAGAGGCTGACCAACAAAGTCCTGTCACGTATCCTATCCCAAAGTGTGAGAAAGGCTACCGTGCTGCACAGTGGCTAACAGTGTGAGAGAAGAACCACTCTATGTTGCACACATCTCTTCATCAGTCCTCCCTTTGAACGTGGCCTCACCTGCGACTCTGTCAGTCAAGGGAAAGGAAGATGCTCTATGTGTCTGTGCCAACACTCGTTGCACAGTTGAGAGGTTGCTCACAACCTCAGCATGAAAGAAAAATGAAACTTTACTGTAGTCTGGAACGTCTCTCTCCAGCAGCACATCTTCTTAACTAAGCATCAGAAACAAATGTAACAGAAAGCTTCTGCAGGCAACCTAACACTGCATCTTCACACAGACTAGGCACTGACTACCCACCCATGCAACCAAACAATACCCCTCTGCTTTCCCCCATGCCCACTTGCAGAAATAGCCTGAGTAAAATGGTATTACAAGATTTTATTCCGGCTTTTCTGACACAGAGGCAGATGGAGCATGCAAGATAGTGCACCAAGAGGTGGATGGTTCATTCAGTCTCTTGACTCCATCCATGTCTAGTAGAGTAAAACTCTGTGCCTTTATGCCCAGAGGCTGGTTATGGTCCCATGAGCTGTACATACCCATGCCAAGATGATGAAGCTGCTGCTGAAAAGTCCCCTCAAGACAGAATAGCAGGAGATGGCTTGGGTGAGATTTACTTTGGGTCTAGTCCTCACAAAAACAGAGAAAGCAAGCAAAGGATCTCCTATGCCACAGAGAAGCACAAATCAAATGCCTTCCTGCTGAGGAAACAGGTACTCTGCAGGAGGCATAGGAGAGATGGAGCTGCTTTACCACTTCACCACATACCGACACAAAAGTTGGTTGGATGAGGCAGCACCTCCTTAAACACTGAGCTGTGTTATAGATGTGTGAGAGACTTTTGGGGTACTGGAAGCAGAATGACTATGAAGCAGAATGACTTGACCACTTTTGTTGCTGTGATTAGCCTAATTCCAGTAACAAATCTGCCCTCACACACTGTTGTATTTGTGCTACTGTGGTCTGTGCATATTCTTATCAAAATGCTGAGGCTACTGCTGGGAACTCTAAGAGGAATTTTGCATTTTGTGTTCTTGTCTTGATGAACTTCTTGTAAACTAATGTGGTTGTGAACTGTTTTCAGTACTGACTTGTATCTAGCAAGTGGCTTCATCCCTGAGCATCTGCAGCTCTTAAGAAAAGGTTTAGAATTCTTCACAGATGCCAACATTTCTGGAACAGAAAAGTGGCTTTAGATGTATTGGCAAAAGATTGAGATGTTCTCCTGAGACACAAGTTTCATCCAGTGAGCTCAGATCTGGAGATGGATGGTTTCAGATTGGAGGGTGAAGTTAGTTTTTAATCCAGAAAGAAAGAAAGGAAGCAAGGAAACTGAAAGGGCAAAATCTGGGTGAAGGAAAAGTTATCAGTTGCTCACAAATTTCTGGGAGTTCATGTTTCTCGATCCCCAATATAAATCAGGAGGGAAAGTTTTATGTTTCTGGAAGCAAAATCTGGGTTTGTATCTGTATGATTCTCTGTATAGTGCTTCCCATTTGGTGTTCCTTCTGCAGCACCACTGCTCCTCAGAGCCATGGGAGTCCAAGCAGGGGAACCCAGCCACAACTGCCACCAGCTTGCCTCTGCCACACCTACGCACACTGACTGCTGCCCAAAATGAAGGTGAGCTTAGAGCAGGGAGAAATTTGGCCCTCAGAGGGGAGAATCCACCCAGGACCTGCCCCAGCAAGGGCCCAGGCACTCTGCTGCCTAGGGAGAGAAGTCCTCTCCCCACCACGGAGACTGTGGGGCCAGTGTCAGACCACAGAAAGCCTGGCAGCATGTTCGGAAGGGGGGAACATTTTCGCTGAAGTATGATTCTGACCAGAACTATTTCACTCTTGAGTGAGGTTATTATTATTTTTTTATTTTTGTTTTAGGAGGCTCTGTTTCATTAGGAGCGGGAAGTCTCTGTGTATACAAACACTCATATAGCAGAGAAATCAATAAACAGCCTTCTCTAGTGTAATAATAAAAACAAAGAAAAAGACCACTGAAATCTTGGGCTGTAAGAACAAGAATAAATAGCGCTGTAGCGAGTGAGTTCCTGTTTCTAATTAGACCTGGACAACGTGCCTCGTTGGGCAAGGAGGTCATTGTCTTCTCCTCAGAGGTAGGAACGTGATACTTCTCAGGCAATTGTAAGCTAAAGCAGCAGCGACAAGGTTGAAGAGGAGGCATGTGTGTCCCCAGCATTGTTGCCCTGAAGGCAGGAACTTTCTTCGTAACATGCTTGCCTAAATACAGCCCTGCAAATTTCACGTGTATTGAGTACAAAACAAAATATGCTCTTTTGGTTTATTTTTCTGCTCAAGATATTTGGTGATTGCTAGGAAGTTATGGGACTCAGGTCAATAAAGATTTTGGTCATCAAAGTGGCAACTAAAGCTGGTCATGAGATTTCTGACGATACGTCATTTCACTGGAAAACACTGACTGGTCAGAACCAGAAAGCTTCATGTTAAAACATATCTGTTTCAATGAACCGACATCAAACCACAGGTAGTTTTCCACTGGAAAACTGCCTGGCTTCCTACCAGCTAGCCTGGTGGGCTGCTTGGGACACAGGGATTGCAGGCTCGCTGCCGCCAAACTGGGAGCCTGGTAGTGCTGTGAGACCTGGCTGAAGTCAGCAGTCCCGAAGTGTAAGCTCCCAGCCCCAGCTCTGGCTCGACGTGCTGCTCCGTAAGAGGCAGCAGCGAGGCTGGAAAGAAGCACGTCCTGGGAAGCATATTTTATTTTGGAAATACCATGTGTCATTGTTTCCTATTCCTATTTTTTCCCTATAAATTTCTCTTTTTGTGGGTAGTTTTGAAATAACTGGTTTTGTTCCAAATCAGAACAAAACCAAATGTCAGAATTTCCCACGAACCAGGAATTTGATAATTTGGCCAGTCTTTCTGGTATTAATCCAGCAAATTTTCAGCTAAATTGGATGCGCTGCTTGATGGCAACAAGCAGTTTGATTTTCTATACAACTTTGAGTGCTTCTCAAAGCACTTTCCAAATAGAAATAAACTGTCATTTTGCTTTCAGCTGCCAGTAGGTGAAGGCACAAGCAGTACCTGGACTGGGAGTCTTCTCCCAGGGGAGTGTCACCACTGTTTGGTGAGGCTACCATAGCATGACCTGCCACATCCTCAGAGGAGGGTGGCAGCCCTTCTCCCAAAACACAGTGAGGGAGTAAGGGAGATGGCATGTGCCAGACTCCTGGTCTATATCTTATTAAGCAATGTTGTAAAATAACAAGCTCTCAGATAAGATGGGCCAGTGCAGAGCACAGAATAATCTGAGGAGATACATGGCGATTTGCATGAAGTGTCCTTCACTTACTGCTTTGTTTCTGACCTCATGAAGTGAGGGTTGGCTTGGGAGGGAGAATACAAATCACCAGCAGTTCAACTCACAACTGGTGATAAATCAGGATGGCAGCGACTACTTCCCTGTTGACATTTATATCAACAAAGCACATTTCAAAATCCCTCCCGAGCAGGCCCACAATCTCTAATGCTTTTTACATTCACACAGCACAGGGCCAGATGCTACAATGGGGATCCAAGCATGGTCCGAAGCTCCCATAGGAAGGGTGAGACTCCAGGTCTGAAATAATTTCTCAGAAGAGCTTGTGATTTCCTAAGCCACCAGCACCACTACCACCACCAAGGGCTCTATCCTGCCCTGTCCAGCCTGGGTGAGATCCCAGTGACAGCAATAGGGATGGTACACTAACAACATGCATGCAGATACTCCCAAAGCTGCTAACTGAGATTTCTCTGGGAAAGAGAGAGGCTCAGCCCTGGCTGAACTTGACGATTCCCAGAGATCCACCATGGCCAACACAGGGGAGGTAAGTAGCTGAAGTGAAACAACTTCATGCTCATGCCTGAAACTGTGATCCCCAGACTCTGTTAGGTGCCAGACAACCTAATTTAGATTCTTTTTGGGGTGTGAGAATTTTGTGGTCATTATTTACTCACACGTGTTTAGGTTGGAGTGTTCCTCTATTTAAGTACTTCCCAGGACTAGCCACCTAGAAATTATACCAATTAAAGACTTGAGAGAAAAAGAACAGGAGGCAAGTACCAGAAGAGAGCATCCATCAATATTTTTCCAACAAGATAACATGCCTTTAAATGAATGTAGGGCTTAGTCAAAGAAAAAATAGATTCAAAACAATTTATCCAGATTTTGCTTACAACCACTTTATTCCAGCAACTAGTGAGGGCTACACAGGATTTCTGCTACAGAGGCAATTGAATCCAGCTAAGCTGATATGTAAACTTGCTTTGGTAGACAGCCTGCAAGTACTAGAGATTATTGGTGTGTATCCAAAACTCACTGTCATCAAACGCAAAGCATTGGAGAAAGCATTACAACCTCTGTGTGACTACGCTGTAGCAATCACTAAGGCCACACTAAACATCTGTGTGATTGCTTCAAAATTGTTCGGGGCTTACCATAGATAGTCCAGCAGAAGAACACCTGCTATGCTGCTTTATTTTGTTTCCAGAGAAGCTGCTGTGAAGCAGCAAGGCCATCCCACAGAGCACTGTGCTCCTGGGGCTGATCTTCAAGATTCACTCTCTAGAACAAGGATGGCAGGGGAGAAAGTTCCTGAAGTCATGTGTTTTTGGAGGAAGTAGGTTGGAGAGGAGACCTGCTATTCCCTCTCTACCTTTGGGAGACAGGGAGATACACAGCGCTACGTTCCTTATCACATGCTCCCCAGGGATCATAAAGGAAAGCACTGTTTCGCAGCTCTTCTTTTTCTGAGATCCAACTAAAAGAAAGGTGCTCTGTTTCTGAGACAAACCTCTGAAAAGTTACCATCCCATGATCTGGAAGACAAAACTAGACCCGGTCATCCTTCCTAGCATGTTAACCTTTAAACTCTGGTTTGAATCCCAGCTGTGGCTGAGATCCTGTAAGTCACAAGCAGGCAACATGGAGAGAGGTTGGTGTTTGCGCATCCCTGCCTTTCTCTGTCTCCTGTCTCACCATGCGAGGAGCCCGCCATGCTAAGATTTATTCATGTTTGGGGAGTTTATAACACATTCAATACCACCTTTCAAAGTGAGCAAGAAGATTTTCTGCCGGCTGGTAAATGCACTGGCAAAATAGAAATCACAAGAAAGGCAGCTCCCAGATGAATTACATATATAGGAAAACATTAGCTACTAATTTCCAATTTTAAACCTGGAAATCAAAAAGCATCTTCGGTTCACTGCCAGCAAGTCCAGGCATGCAATGCAAGAGCAGATGGTTGTGAGGTACTTGGTAGCAGCCTGGCAGTGAATTCCTCTGAGGGTGGCCATCTGCATTGGTGTTGAGCAAGAGGCTTGTTTTCCACTCTCTTTTATTAATAAGGTTAGTAAGTAGAACCATGCACTGTGCTTATGTGTGACACACTAGGCACATTTAATGCACTGCAGAATCTAGCAATCCATGTTTTAGAAGAGTTTGAAGAACAAAAGATCTTTGTGAAGGTAACTTTCCTGAGACAAACAAAAAATAAGCAAAGGCCAGCAGATCAACTGAAATTCCTCTGGTTTACTGTTCACATCTTCTAGCTGGTAACATGAACTATGGAAAACAAGATGTCAGACATTCATCTTTATCACTGAGTAGCTGATCAGAGTCAGATGATGGCACTGCTTCCATCAAAGAAACAATCATGGAGCCTGTAACATGTTACTGCTGATTAGGAAGGCTGCAAAGAGGAGAGATAAAAAAGACAATGGAAGAACACAGGGAAATTAAAAAGGAGGAAAGAGCATTAAAAATATCAGCTCTCCTCCCAAGGGATAAAGTCTTCCACTCATAGTTCTGACACAATGAACAAACAAAAAAGAGGTACAATACAGTTTCATAACAGCCTTCACAATTCAGCCTTGCTATTTGTATAAATCTTTCATTCACATTTTGAGCTTCTGATATAAAAAGGTGTATAAGTGAGTCCTAAATATACATCAGAATCTACCAAGCCACAAATTAAACTACAGTTTAGTCCTCTCCACAGAGTAAGTTGGATCAGAGTTTCTTCCAGCAAGAGAGTTTCTGTATTGTGCCGGTGACTTTCTGTTGCTATGTCAGAGTAAGCTCTGAAGCAGAACATCTGCAATTTCAGATGCATTCGCAGAAATCTATTCTATGTTCCTTATTTTCAATAGTTGCTGCTGTTGATGGCAGTGATCCTTTGTGCCTCCAAAATGTATGTCCTGCTCTTTCATGATGCACGGGTTCATCTTTTCAAAGGCTTGATGATTTCACATTAAAAAGGTTTCATCAGATCAATGCAAGTGCCAGCAGTGGTATGTAATTTTTCTTACAACCACAGCTGTGGATGGTTATTTCACAGGTCATTTGGCAAAAGTCACACAATTTTATGGGCTTTCAAAAACATTTTCAAAGGAAAGAAAAAGTGGAGACCTTTTCTGGAGGTGTCTTTCCAATAATCTTTGACCTCCCAGTTTCTACCTCTGAGCTGCCATAGACATAATGACTTTCCATGGGTGAAGTTATTACTTCTAAAAAGGGGCAGCATTCCAGTGCTGCCATGTGCAACAAGTTGATTACAGCCTATTGGATCCATAAATCAAAATGCCACAGTTTAGTGCTTGATGACTGGTTGCCCTAATGCCGAGTCTAATCTCTTGGGAGCAAGAAAGTAATTCCTTATAAAGGAATTGTGTCATTTTATATGATATACCTAAACAGAGAAACGCATTAGACAGACTTCCAAGGGAAGGAAGCAAGCAATGAAAAAACAGCATTGGAAGGAGAAAATTTAACACTGGCTACTAAGACCTAAGTAACTTTTACCCAACTTGCTGTGAGCAGGGAGCATTTCAGGACAGTTTCATTGTACCTGTGAGAGTATTCAGTTACAATTTTATCTTTCTGAGCTGTGATGGTGTTGATTTGGCAAGCAGCGGGGCATTTTTATTCCAGCTGGGTGACTTTTAATGGGAATAGGAATCCATACTATTTGTCAGATCCTTGAATTGACTATTACTTCTTATTTTAAGGCATTAAGGTTTAAACAAATTTGGAAATAGGATTTTATAGAATCAAGGCATGGGAGACAAGACTAACTGCAAACATCTTGTAAATATACAGCTGGCAGAGTTTCCCATTATCTTTTTATTTTACTATTTTCATGGAAAATAGTAAAAGCAAGCACCTGAACATAATGATTCTCATCAACCTCTTCAGTACAGCCCATCCAATTGCACAAATGACAATACTTTAGAGATATGATTCTTTATTTTTTCATCCTTTTTCTTTTTCACAGACAGAACTTCTATTGCTGAGATTTCTGCCCAAAACTGTAGCCCTAACCCACACCAAGAATATTCCTGTAGTTCACAGAGCTTATGATTTTTTTCTTGTTGAAAAGTATAGTTTTTCATTTCTAATATCAAAACGGATTATGCCATTTATGTGATTGTCTATCCTGAAATGGTTATGAAGGGGTGACATTTTGGTATTATTTGGGAGTGGACTTCACAGTCTTGACAATGCTGGGTTCAGAGTGGTTCTCAGTTCAGGGTAGTCACACCACAGGGAAAAGAGTTTCTGGATGATTTACTGTAAGTTTTGGCTTAAGCAATCTGAGAAGTACCAGAACTGAAGCCTGTGCCCAAGGGTAAGCACTACGTTAATCTACAAGGGAAACCTCCACTTTATGAAGAGCCTTGGCTTTGTTGTCTTCCCAAAAGCAACACCATCAGGTGAAACATTAGACCACCACAAGCAGTGGAGAGAAGCTATTGTAAATCTTTTCTGAAAACACCCAATCAAACACACTGTGTTTCATTTATGTTTCTGGACATATATTGTTAACTTTCTGGGAGATGGTCCAATGGACAAGTTTGGAGTCAGCAATATTTTTTCGGAAAGGGATATTTGAAGGAGTAACCTCGGTTATTGATGTGAGCATTCCCACTTACAAACTCATCTGTGGGAGTTACACCTCTCCTAACAGGAAATACTGTGCAACTTGCAAGTTTAAGAAAATCTGCCCAGCATAGTTTGAAAACCAGACACCAAATGAGGAGCTGCTCATGAATAAAACTGCATGGAGGAATAATATTTCCTGAATATTTCACAAAAAAAAAAAAGAAAAGCCAAACCAACCCCCCCCCAAAAACAAATCCAAATGTGTTTGAGCTTATGGATGGGTCACATCAAGGTGGCTGAAACTTTTTTTATTAGACCCACATCAGTCTTTTCCTTTTATTCCCAGCCTGCAGATTTTACTCTCAGACTTATATTTGCAGTGCTTTAAGTTCAACCTGTTTTATCGCTCCTGTATTCAGGTGTGAGCAAGGAGGGAATGGCACAGCTACTAAAATGTCCTGAACATTAATGAGGAAAAAGATATTTCAATTAAATTAATGAAAGTTATGCACCTCTTGCCACTATAATGATTCAGACTCATAGCCCCGGTCCTTTCGTGCTGTCAAAAGCATGCAGTACCGATATGCAAGACCCTGGCAACACAAGTTTCTTCTGGTTGTCATTGCAACAAGTTAGAACTCAATTAAACAACAGCTATATAATTTTGGACATCCTACTTCCCTGGTCTTTCAAAACAGACTTCTCTAAATCTGAAAAATATTAATTCAGTCAGATGCATCAAATCCACTGCAATGTTCTTGATAAAAAACTGTAGCATAAAAATTCTAGCCTTAGAACTACATGGGCTTAGGTTTAATTCACATGAATTGAGGAAAAAATTTGTAAGGTGAGTTCACAAGCCAGAGTTAGTCCTAAAATGATGGATTCAATCTTCCAAGGGCTTTCTACATAAAGAATAAAACAAAGACACCTTGTCTTCCATCTGCAGACAGTTCACTTGGAGGAGCCCAGAGTTATGTTGACCCAGACATGGGTCTCCAAGGTAGATTTGCTAGCACTGCTCTGGCCTGATACCTTATTAAAAATTATGCCAATGCCCCATAACCATTAATGGGTGTTAACACTAAAGACACACTCAGAGGACTAAAGAGACGATGCAAGGCATTTGTAGTCTCAGGGAAAAGACTGAGAGGCATATTTTCCACCTTGGATGTGGTGTCTCACTTAATCATGACAGAGGGAATATCTGAATCTTTTTATGCTGAGTTCGCTTTGGCTCCTTGCGATGCAAGTTCGCAGGAGGTGCTAAGAAGCAGAGGTTTCTTCAGGAAGTTCAGGGTAGGCAGAATTGTTTTTCTTCTGCATCTGAATGAAAATCTGCCAGAAATTTGCAAGCACTGGAATATTCTCTTTATTTTCACAGCACAGTCATTATTTTCCTCACAATGTTGTTCCAAAACCCTTTAGGGTCTTTCAGCCCCTGCAGTCACCGGCTAATGTCTGGCAAGGCTTAGACTGATATTTGCTTATTCTCCATGTTGTCTCTCCAAAAACTTCCCATCAGATGAGGCTATTGCTATGATCTCACCTCAACCATCCTCAGCCACAGTTCAAAAATGACAGCAAAGGAGCAGTAAAAGCCTGATGTGCTGCTTCCCGTTAGACCCTCTCACTAAAACAGTGAGTGCCCTGCAGTGATGAACGGAGCTGGACACCTCGGAGGGGCTGGCTGTAGAGCACGGCGGTTGTGGGGACCTCGTGAAGTGGAAAGGCCTTATCCTCTGTATCTGTGGCCACACAGCTACTTCCCATGAGAGACAAAAGAAGTCCATGGCCTAGACTTAGAGGTCAGCAGCAATATCCCACATTAAAAAGCATAAGTTTTGCTCTCCCTGGGGCCTCAATGGCTGTCTACACACTGTAATTTCAGTGACTTTTACAGGAGCAAGTCTCATACAAAGCAGCCTTGGCTGCACTCCCAAATCACTGGATGGCACCACTGATCAGCACGGACATTCAGAGGGACAGGGTGAAGAAAACAGATACTAGCCGTACAAAGACACAGTAGTGTCAATGCCTTAAATTAACCATGGTCACAGTCCTTTCCAATAGTGACTCAGATGTTGCCCTGTAGAAAACCAGACTGAGATGTACCTGCTTTAATATTCTCATGACAAGTGAAAGGGTACTTACAGGTGTCCCTAAAAGAAAAAATAAGTGAATATGTAAATGGGTGTTGTAATTCAGGCACCATTGGCAAGTCCAGTTCCCCTGCTTGGGGGCCTGTGCTAGGGGACAAGAAAGACAGAAAGAACTGGAGAACTTAACTGCAAAGAAAAGCAGGTCCCAGCTGGAGATGTGGTCCTTAATGTTTTGGGGTTTCAGTTCTGGTGAGAAATTCTTAGCCCGAAAGGACTTCTCGTCTGTTACAAACAAATTATTATATTCCCTTACAATGCCTCCATCAAAAATCTTATGTATATTTGGGATTATTTGTTTGATACAGGGAATTCCAACTCTCCTTTTATTTGTGTATGTTGACACCTTAGAGGACTGTGGTCAAGGTGGAAAAAACCATCAGCATCCCTGCTTTGACCAGGGCTCCCACATGATGGCTGAAGGGTAACTGCTCCTCTGTGCACCCCATGCTCCCAGGGTTTCTTTATTCTTAAACAGCTCAACAGGCTGAGCAACCCAATAATGAGCAATATCACAAATTCCAGAACAAAAAAGCGGTTTTTCCCTCTGGTTTGTGATCTCCAAGTAACTTTTCTGACATTTAGAAAGGTGCAAATGAAGGTCAAAGTTTTCTCTCTGAATGAGCTGCTCTTTCAGTCTCCCTACTGAGGAGATATTCCCCTGAAATTATATACCTTCAAAGGGGGAATGAGGTTGTGTTAATGTCTCTTTCCTCAGTGAAGATCACAGCAGGATTTCCTTAGGCAGACACCCATACGTATGGAAATGAAAGTCAGTCACTTTGACCTGTTTCATAACTGGTCTGAAATTGGCCAATGGACCCAAAATTTACCAGGAGGAATAGAGAGAGGAAAGTGCCTTACACACAGACACCTACACACACACACCAAGTATGTCTTATTTCCTTGCAATACAAGGGTGAAATTTTATCTGTTATTATATATAAAGCCTAATGGTTGATTTTTAAACTCTGGCCTTTTCTCATGTACAAATTTTTCTCTCTACATACATAGCTAGAACTAACAATTGTGCACACAAGTGACTGAATTTCCATAAACAAAAAACCATTTGTTTGAATGGCAATTCTGTCTGTGAAAGATTTAGCTCCTACAGGCAGATGCAATAGGACTATTGTCTACAGAAACAGTACTGGAACTGGGTCTGTGTCACCAGGAGAAGGCATGCAGTACTTGGCTCTTGTGGTTTAACCCCAGCCAGCAACTCAGCACCACACAGCCACTCACTCACTGCCCACAGTGGGATGGGGGAGACAATCAGAAGAGTAGTTGTGAGAAAGCTTGTGGGTTGAGATAATGATAGTTTAACAGGTAAAGCAAAAGCTGTGCACACAAGCAAAGCAACACAAGGAATTCATTCGCTACTTCCCATCAGCAGGCCGGTGTTTAGCCATCTCCTGGAAAGCAGGGCTCCATCAGACGCAATGGTTACTTGGGAAGACAAACGCCGTCACTCTGAACATCCCCCACTTCCTTCACCTTCCCCCAGCTTTATATGCTGAGCATGACGTCATATGGCATGGAGCATCCCTTTGGTCAGCTGGGGTCAGCTGTCCCGGCTGTGTCCACCCCCAGCCCACTCACTGGCGGGGCGGTGTGGGAAACAGAAAAGGCCTTGGCTCTGTGCAAGCACTGCTCAGCAGTAACTAAAATATCCTGGTGTTATCAATATTGTTTCCAGCGCAAATCCAAAACATAGCCGCATATTAGCTACTATAAAGAAAATTAACTGTACCCCACACAAAACCAGCACGTTAGCAAACATATGCAGTCCCGTCTGCAAAATCACATTTCTTTCATCGAGAGAAGTCTTGCCCTGTTATGAGTAGTACCTAGATTTAAACCTGGTGCTTGTAAAAACAACGAAACTCCTATGCAACTTTTGGGTGATTTGTCTAAGACATAGCTGCAAGTTTCTAAATCCTGCCCATAATAATACATCTTCATTACTCATACCCAATTCATTGATAATGCTCTTTAAATAAAGCCATCTGCTAATGAAAATACTAATATAGCAAAATTCAAGGGGGCTACCATCAGTTTATCACTAACCACAACTCATCTTACTTGCTTATTGAGCAGCAGTGATCAAAGCTAATACCACATATGCATATTGTAATATTTGCCCAGGAGCATCTGTCTCAAATGATGCAGATTCAGATTCACATCTTGCATATTTTCTAAAAAAAATGTTAGTCTGAAAATTGCTTCTAAGAAACTACCTGAAAGACAGAAAGAAAAAAAATGTTTGTGTGTTTGTTGATTCTCTCACACTGCAGTACTTCTGAAAAGCATTACACAGGCACGAACAGAACAATACAGCTTTTAAGAAGGCAGATGAACCTATATCTAGAAATGATGAATGAGAGCAGAAAGAATAAAATAGTGAGAGAATTTGTTTTCTTTGAGGTTTTTTCTCAACTATTTCTTTACTTCACTAAGACTTTAGGCTCAGCTTCTGGAGAACAAATACTACATTGCATGATATAAATTTCTTACATGGGTAATGCAACTGAAAAATGTTGACTTAGATAACTGACAAGAGAATACTACTTTCACGCAAAAACCAAACAAAAATGTAGGTTTAAATTTATATTCAAGTAAGTTTGGGCATATGTGTGGACCACACAATGGGTGTGTTTGTTCTCTCCAGAGAGAAACTGGACCACCGAGGTATTTTAATCTTTCACAAAATGCAGAAATACACTGTGTGTAGAGGTACTTTGCAACTGAGTTCACTGAAAAGCACATTTCTTTATCCACAGAAATAGAACTACTCTTTGTAACTTTATCTCATTTGCAGGTCTGGCTTCTCGGCCGTGTTTCTGTAAGCAACCAGTCATCCATATATCATTTATAAGAACAGTGTTATTAACTCATAAATAACAAACACAGCACTTCTAATGCCCACTCACAAATGCACTCACTTGCACCTCATGATACTCTAGCACAGATTCATGTGCCAACTGAAGATACAATCAAGGCTGTGGGCACAAGGAGAGAAAGTCTTTCTAGGTCAAAACACATTTTTCACACTTGGTAAAGAGAGCACATTCAATTCCAAGTGTGAGACTGACTGGTAGCTCCAGAGGCTGAGAAACCAGAGACGTAATTCCCCTCATACCCTAAGAAACCAAGTTCCTCTCAATAAACACACAGGCACATTCCTTATGAACAGGGCTTTCTGATAGAGCCCGCAGAGCAATGGTGCAACTATGAATCGGGGAAGTGAACAAGGTAACATTGGCACCGAACCTTCGCCACGGTGATCAAGGCATGCCCCCCAGCGTATACCCCAAGTCCACATCACTGTTCCCTACAAAGCCAGGCTGAAAATTGCAAGTATCTTCAAGTACCTTTGGTAGGTCTTTTGACCAAACCAGCATTTCTCTTTCAGGGTGCATCCTGTGTACTTGTCACCCAGCCATGCCGGCCAGGAATCGGCCAGGACAAAGCAGTTCCTGCCTGTGCCCAAGTTTCCTATGAGGGAAACTAGGGCAGGACATATGGAGGAAAGCTTTATGTCCTACCTAGGGAAACTAGGGTAGGACATATGGAGGAAAGCCTTACGTCCCACCTGGCTACGTGCCGCTGCCTACATCTCTGAGGAAACACAAACTGCTCCGTAATGGTTACAGCAGTGAAGACCACTTTTTCTTTTACTGTTTTGACTGGGTCTGTGATCCCTTCAACCCTGCAGCTGGGCATGGGTCAAGTGACTGGGAAAGCAGACCCTTGTGCAACACATTCTTTCAGTTGCCTTCGTCCCTAATGGCCCCTCTGTGCAGTAGCAGACAGGAAATGCCTGTTATCCAAGCCCAAAAGTTTTGTGATAAAATGAGGATTTAATTACTATTTCTCCACTGTTGACTTATGTGTTATGTATTCCAATGAAAGCGGGTCAAACTGATTACTTGGAGGGGAGGGAGTGGTTTTCTTTACAAAGAAAAAAGTATTTTCTTAGGTTTTCAAACAGGATTAACTCTGGGGGGGTTTATGCTAGAAAAAAAAAAAGATATAATTGTGAAAAGTTGCTTTGTATATAGCAATCTTAATAGTAAGAAATGTTTTTTGTTGTCAGAACACCCTACCGTTCTGAAAGCTTTTGCTTTTATCGAGGTTTTAAGTCTAAGTAAAAAATAATTATGCTCAAGTCATCTTTTTTTCCTCAAAGAACACAGCATTTATACCAATTTCAGTTTTCCTGGAATTAGTACATATCTAAATGGTTATAATTGAATCTGACTTTCTTTCTGATAGAACAAAAATCCATTGGGAAGGTGGCAGTTTTCCAGTGTGCTTTTTTAAATCATGTGCTTGTTTACACTGCTAAATATGCTTTGATGTAGCTGTGAGATGTTCAGGAAAGCATTCTGCAATGACACTGGCTGATTGTCCTCAGCCACTGCATGCATAACAAATAAATTTGCCCTTGCTTACATAATGAAAATGTTTCAATGAAAAAATTCTAAGTAAAAGGTGAAAAAATAGTAAGTGATAAGGAAGATCAGATTTTGAAGAAGAAGCTGTACCCTAGATCTGGGAGCTCTGTCATTGTTTCTATCCATGCATTTGTATCAATTGGAGGTTTTGTTTGTTTAATCACACTTTGCCATCTACAGCTCAAGATGCCGCTAATCTATTAGAAATAATAGCAGAATAAGCAATAATAGAGAATAAGCTTTTAACTTGTTAATTTTATTACACCAAGGATCAAATTTACTTTCAGTCTCCTGTGCCAGCAGATCCTGGCTGTTTATTCTGGTTGGAGAACATGGCAATCAGTGCTACTTAAAAGGGATCATTTTTTTCACGGTCCAAAAGATAAATGTTTTAAAACATTTAAACACTTTAATTTTTCTTCTTTAGAACACATGGCTCTAAATTGGCACTGCTGAGAGTTATTGTATTTAACAGCATACTATTATCCAGCCTCCAGCTGTCTGAGAACACAAGCGAGGAAAGCACAGCTAGATATTTCTACCATGTGTGATGCATAGCCCACAACATATAAGGTTGATCGGAGAGCTGTGGATGGTATCTAGCAAAAATTTGGTTATGGGGTTGCTCTTGTTTTGTTTTCAAATGGCTGTTTCAAAACTTCAGCTGTCAGGTCCTTGCACTGTTTTCTCTTTATCACACAAAAGCAGCATGGTCTATATTATTCTTCAGATTGTAGTAAGGAAATAAAATGTAAATAAAGAATTCTTCTCAGTTTCACTGCTTTCACTGGCATGGCTTTATCTGCCCACACTAAACATGCACTGAGAAAAAAAGCTGCCCGTGTTTTAGTACCTTGGGCATTAGCAAATAATAGGAGCTTCCTGTTCAGTACTGGTGCAGTAAAATGAATGAAACCTCTCCCAGACACAGCTATGAGAGAAACACATCCAGACCTCATGGTTTGATCTGAATCTAAGGGCTTACCACTCCCAGCTGTGTTTCCTAGAATATTTTTACACTTCTGCATCCTAAGCGCAATTAACTCTCCTGTAGTAAATTCAAAATAACTCTTTTTCTCCAACTTCAGTTTTCCTGTGCCCACCAATGAGCAGCTGAGAAACCCAGTAATCTACTTGGTCAGCTGTTGCCTTCTGTTAGTTTTCTCCAGGCCACTCTAACTCCCTTCTTATTATGGGTTTTCACTGGCAAAAGGAAGCCTGTTCCTGCAGCACCACTGGCAAAATCGCACTTGCATCCAATTAGTGTGAAATTAGAATGGTTACTGAGAAAGACAAGTGCTTTCTCCTTCAAAGATCATTCTGAGATCAACACACGACATTCCCCCACTGATCACTTGTACCAAGCAGAAGTGTTCACGTAAGTAAGTTGCAGCAATTCAATACAGAGTTCACAAGATGCAAAAGGGGGAAAGAAGGGGAGGGATGACAAACAAACAAAAAGCAAAAATAAGGGGAAAGGAAATCTTCCCTGAAGCCACGTCTAGACTGTGGGATCCAAGAGTACTTTCCGCTCTCAGATCCTAGTGTGCACCCTTGCTGAGTCCTGACTCCTTATCTGGATGAGGTCTGGGCACACCATCTCAGAAAGTCACAGGAGACTGCAAGTCTCCTGGGAAGGTGAAGAAAAAATCAAGCTGAAATTATTGATCTTGATGCAATATTTTACTTACTGCTTCTTTTAGGGAGAATGCCTTGCTACATGATTAAGAAAGTTCCTCCAGCCCTTAGGTTTGAGGACTTCTTTATTTGCATCATTTCAGTCACAGTTCACCAGCAGCTTCCCTGATTAAACAATTTGCTCCTCAGCAGCAAACAATGCTGGCTGTTCGGTGCAATCCTGCTTTAAAAGCCAAATCCTGCTGAGAGAAAGAGGGCACAGATCACTAGACTGGATGTTACTCAAAGAATCTGGAGCTGTGATTTTTTTTGTTCTTCTCTTCTGTCTCGGCTTCAGTCACTTTGCTACATCAATTACCAACACCAAAGCCTGGTTCTATTAGTGAAGACAGTAATCCAGGGGGTTGTCTGTATACATAATCTGCCTCAGATCAGACTTCTCTTAAATGTTGAACAAGGATAACAACTCTCACACGCACACGTATTCAGACAAAATTTCCTGCTTAGTTTGAAAACAAAAGGAATGAATTACTATATCATTATTATTAATGAAGAAAATAGTCCAATGGTATCCAAAGAAACTGAATATATTCCCACTGCAGTTATCAGATTTAGGGTTATACCATCTGGACCAGCATGATTCCTTATTACTTTGGGACCCCATACACGGGTGCTGATAGCTTCTGCTTAGGTATTTATGCTTTCTACTGGGGGAGACAAGTCCTTCAGGAGGCCTGATTATGTTGGATTGTGAACAGGGCAAAGAGCCTTGCCAGGCTGCCCCAGAGTTGCACTGAAGTGGATCAGCTCTGAACAGCATCAGCAGCTAAGACATACTTTGGTGGGCAGGGTCGCTCAGCCTCAGGCAGTCTTTCCTTCCACTCATATTAAACTGTCCTCATCAACTGATACGTTTTTCTGTCCATTGTACCTACTTTCTGGATGGTCAGGAAATCCCTGAGGTAATGGGGTATGGAAGAGTGAGAGGAACAGCCAGCAGCAGGTGGTTGGAGAACAAACCAAGAGGGTGCACAGTCCCCAATTCCTCTCTGCAAGCAGCTCTGCAAGGGAGAGCTTGCACATTGCCAAGAGGGAGGCAGCATGCGTGACTTGTATCTGTGTGTTTGGAATATGTGTTGGAGTCAGCAGTGGAAAGGGTGGGATACGTCAGCCCCTGTGTAGGCAGTTGACTTATGAGTCATCTCACCCTAAGAGGGACATCTAAAAAATATGTAGGCTGTGCTCTACAAAGTGTCTGTTTTCAGAAGTGACTCTAAATGAGCATGGATGACTAGTTTCTGTTGTAGATGTCCAAAAGGTAAACATTTTCTTTTAGGCAGACCAGTCCCATTACCAGTGTCTCATTTGTAATCTTTGAAACTGTGATACCTCTTTATACTCTGCACCAAGATCCCTATAATTTCTTCCAAGATTCACAGGAGAATTGTCTGTTTTAGGAGAAAACCATACTTGTAAAAGGAGATTTTCATCTCCAAAGACGATAAAAAAAGATAGGGCATGGGAGATTGACGGCTACTAAGATTCATCATTGCTCAGTTTGCCTGTCAGCTGAGGAGCTTTTGCTCCTTTGTCAGCCTACAAACAGTAAAGAAATTTCTGTCTATGAAGAGTGCTCCAGCACCCAGCCCAACAGTTTCCTGATTCAGAAGGAACTGGCCCAGCCATGCCTAGTGTAATGATACTCTTTCCTTTAAAATCCATCACGTTATTTGCATGTCACATGGGCAGTTTGCTCCTCAAGGACACCAAAGAAAAAATTCAACATCTTTTTTGTAAAAGGATGCTGTTGACAGAGCTTGTAATGCTTTTGCCCTGTATCATAGGGACCAACATACACTAAAAATAACTGACAGTGACATCACTCATATCCTCTGTTCTCATCTTCAGGAACCACAAACATTAATTAGTAGATTTTAGGGTGTGAAAGCCAGTTAAGCCTTTCTCCTCAACAAATTGTATGATTTTTTTTTTCGGCTCTGTTATCATTTGGGAAGTGATCGAGCAAGTATTTGGAGTGGGATGTTGAAAAATCACCCCACATTTGCCTGACTCATGAGAGATTCACCTTTGGCTCCAGCGGCAGGGAAGTGTTGCTGGTTTTAGAAAACTCCAAACCTAAAGGCTTTTTCAGAAATTTTGTTTAAAATGATCCTTGGAACAGAAGCTTATGTTTGAGTATATCTTTTTACTCTAATGAGAAAATAAATCAAGCTTTTGCAATTTTAGTTGATTGTTCTTCTGTATGATGACACTTTGTGTTTATAAAGAACTTTTCATCAAATAAACCCAACAGTGTTAGAGTGATGTTACAAATACACTAGAAATTGCAAATCATTATTACATGTGTATTATGACCAGGGATGCAGTAAAACTTAAGGATCTACTCAAGTCAAATGGGTGCTCAATAATAAAACCCAGAACTATTTGTTCCCTTCCCTCCTCCTTCGATCTGCTACTCTATACCTCCGGCAAGCAATGTCATGCACTATTAAGCAATCTTGAAAGTGGGTGAAAAAAAGAAGATATTATTAAAATAAGGGCTGTTTTTTTCTGTACGGTTTCTTCATCAGAGAATAATTGATGCCTAGTATCTATGTATGCCTAACACTGTATATATGTCTTTCCATAGCAATGTATGGATTTTAATATCATGGGCTAGAAGTGACATGTTTAAAGCTGAAAGCGAGATAGTCCCCAGCTCATCTTAAAGGCATTCTGTGTCCTTTTTCTCAGTTACATACGTACACATGGATCTATCAGCGTGGCTGAGATTCTTCCATTAGCTCCACCTGGTGGGAAATGCACGCTCCAGATAACGCGATGGAGTTGCAATTCCTTCCATGTGCATGTGGGCGCATGCAGGCCCGCATGCAAACAATATGCACAGCTAGATTTGGGAAACAGAGAGCCCGGGGGGGGGGGGGGGGGGGGGGGGCGGGGGGGAAGACTGGCAGGCTTCATTCTGCTGTTTTGATGTCAGTGCAACAGCCGAACGAGTGCCTGCTGCAACATGTCTTTGCCTCTCTGTTGAAAAACAACAAAGTTTGGGGAAAGAAAAAAAAATAAAACGTTTCATTCAATAGTTCTGCAGTAGCAGAGAGTAGCCGGTCAACAAGGCTGTGTTTGCCTCTTCTATTTGTGAGCAGTATCTGTCTCTGAAAACAAGCTCTTGCCAACTGCATTCATCCAAATGTTTTCAAAATGTTCACTTTTGAAGTGAGGCATTTTGAAAAATGCATTGATTCCAGTCAGAACACTTTTAAAAGAGAAACATCATGACTTTTTTATTTCAGAAATTTTTCTGATTTTAAGCGTATTTTGTTTTGGGAAGGTTTTTCTATTATTCGTACATTACATCATGACATCTCAGACAAATCTTCCTTTTATTATGGAAAAAATATCCAAAGAAACTCTCAAAACACTCTGTGTTTAATCTGTTTTGAAATGCCTGCATTTCAAAACAAATGATTGCTTATTCATGCATCCTAATTTTCTAAAACAAAGTTTTGCGTGAAATCTTACAACAATGTGTTTTCCTTTTAAGTCAAACCAAAATGGATTTCCAAATATTGATGTATCTAAGAACATTAAAATGCCTGATTTCAACCAGATCTTGTTACCAACTCCAGCTCCTCCAGGAAGCATAACACAGTGAGTCTTTACCCCAACTGGCAAATAAAGGGCAACATCTGATCATACAAGTCCCAGCACAGCGCATAATTAATATTGGCCAAGGAATTCAGGCTCTGAAGCAGGAGAAACATTTTAGACTCGTATGTTACAGATGAGACTCCAACAGAGATAAAAATTGTGCTTTCACATATGGAAAAGAGAAATGCTCGGGAGTGAATTAAGTGTGTAGTCCTTACTGCTAACAACAAACTGAGGCCTTCAGAGACCCTGATAATGGGCACAGCAACAGGACAGCACAGAACAAAAGTCCCGTTTTGGGTAAACAGATTGTCTCAGCTCACAATCATCTCAAAAAGAAAAAAAAAAAAAGAAAGAGCAGATTTTTCTACACATTTCAACTACTTGTCCACCAGAAGGGAGAAAGTTTTATTCTATTTGTCTAAGACATTCATATCACTCATATTGCTCTGATCGCCATTCTGTTTTCAGGATGGTGTTTTGTGAAATAAATCCAATTCATTGAGTAAAATCAAGGAAAAAATAATAAAGTAAAATATAAACCAGCTCTTGGTCCCAAATCACCATAACTTCTTATTATCACGTATTTTTTCCTACAACTATTGCCGTCATTTGTTTATTCTATTACTTACAATGGTGTTTATTCTAAGTACAAGAGGGGGGTTTTGTTGGGGTTTTTTTGAAGTCTTTTAGATGTGACTGGAAAATTGTGAACCTGCAGGGTAAAGTACACTGGAACTGATTTCCCAGTGAGAATGGTTCATTCAAAACCCTAAATACGAGGGGTAGTGCAGGGAGAATATCTCATCACCAGCTCACATGATTGCATTTCTGGTAGGGTTATCCTGTGATTTGCAATATTGTTTCTCCAAAAACAGAGTGAAATAACAGGCTTACAGTTACCCTTTTCAAACTTGTATTATTCTGATGTTGGTGTAGAACTAGAGGAGAATCTCAAATGTACAGTGTTTATTTTTGCAGGTTTTCCTTTAAGTCTCTAGCATTTTCTAAGCACTGTTTTATTTTCTGGCTATAGAATAGGATGTACAACAAGTATACTGTATAATAAAAGAAATTATGGACCACAGTCTATTCTCCAGGTAAATGGACAACTGAAGTCGTTAGCTAGGCACAAACAACTGTGTCAAGCATGTGTATGGCATGGGCTGCCAAGATGCTCGGCTGTAAGTGACCTGTCTTGGTTCCTGCTATAACACCGCACAGAGACCTCTGGGGAAGGCCTCCCCATTTGGCCTGCCTCCCTTCAAATGGGATGAACTGGCACTTGAAGTTGTCCTACACTCTTCACTGACAATAAAGGGAGCCTTGAGAATCAGCCTCACCTGATCTGCACTTCTTAGATGGCCAGACTGCAACTAGACAAGCCATGCAACTCCTGTCTCCGAAGCAAGTAAAATAAAAAGCTGAGAGGCAGAACTGAAGCACCCTGTTTCTACCTCTACTAGTAACCTGCTAGAAAAATCCTGTAAAAGTATTTTTTTTCTTCATGTATGCTTTGGGTAACCCACTGCGGATTCAATAAGGAATATGTCACTGGCTTATTATGACACTTCTTTGACAGTTATTTGATCTGTGGATGAAGGATGAAGTCTACAAGCAAAGCACCAGTAGCCACGTGGAAAAATTTGCTTAGAGAGGTCTATCACTTGCCTGGCTTAACCCTCTTTTATCAGTCCTCGGTCAATTACAACAATCCATTACCTAAAGTTTGAAATTTAAAAAAAAAAAAAAAAAGACAACAACAATTAAAAAAAAGCTAAAGATACATTCACTATGTAGGACAGCATTTGAAACAAAGATGCACATTGTGTTTGGTATATGTGAGTCACCAGGATGCAGACAGCACAGCCTTAAGGATATTTTTATTCTTGTTTGAATCAACCCAGAGGCAGAGATAAGGAGTTTTGCTGTTCTTGGTTGAACAAGCTAACGTATGCCACATACACCAGATTGCAGCATGTGCTGGCGGAAGACCCACTCCAAGCAAGGGAAAAAAAGAAGACAGAAATAAGTATTTAGACTTTTAAAATAAAACTTCTAAAGCACCTTGAAATTCTAACATCTTGAGCAAAGAAAAGCCTGAATTATGTAAAAGTGGGCAGGGAGCCAACATCTGGCAGTAATAAGATTGTTTTGTAAGCAAGCAGTTTTCTACACAGCACGCAGCTCTTGGTCCACATTAGAGCAAATAGCAAATCTGTGAAGATGTGCATGGTCTCTGGCTGCCAGAAGGATACCCTAGGCTTTGAGTGAAGATTTTTGTGTCATTTGATCTCCTAAAACAGCCAGCTGAGATGAGTTATATTCCCCCTGCCAGGAACCTCGAAAGAATTGTTCAAACCATACACTCATTCCTGCTGAATTGGAAACAAATGCCATAGCTGCATTGTTGGACTTTGAAATCAAACTCTCCCCAGCTCTTCCCAGTGTTCCTGGGAGGAAACAAAACTCCTTCTTGTGTCTGCCGCATCTGTCTCTGCGGAAGGACCTCCTTCCCTCCACTCCCCGTACTCCTTCTCATCCTTTCTCTCCTCCTCCCGCGACTGCAATCTCTCATTCCAGAAAGCCACATCACAGGCCTGCCCCATGTGTTAGCGATCTTCTGTTTGCTGCCATTAGACTTTGCCATCGCCTGTAGAAATGGAGTTGCTTAATTAGGTCCAGAGAGCTGGAGAACAACAAGGCCATTCGGTGTGGCAACCAGCCAGCAGCTTCTTCCCCTGTCTCTTGGTTTTGTTTTGGTTTTCCTCTTTTCTTAGAAGGGAAAAATCTCAAGCCCTTCCCTGGGTCTTCCCACCTGTAACATCCACAGCACATCTGAGTGAGTTAGGGTCTTCAACCAAACCCTGCTCCACAAAGAAATAGTCTTTCAAAGCCAGCCCCACCACCATTCAAAAAAAAAAAAAAAAAAGAAAAAAAAAAAAGAAAAACACAGAAAACCCTAAATTTGCCAGGCTGCAGGACCCTAGGGTTCCATAAACCTAGACTGTGCTCCAAAAAGAGTAGGCAGCAACTGGCTGTCGCTCTCCAAGTCATGACGGGCATTGACAGTCACAGCCACTCATCAGCATGCTAGGGAAGGAGGTCTTGGAGGCCACTCCCTCAGCACTCAGAGCTGCGTCTGGCTATGGTTTAGATTTTATCCCAGCCTTCATAAGAAGCACAGTTGCTTCCTGTTAAGCCAACAGCAGTTGAACTCCATCTCAGACATTTGTATCTTTGCTGACAACAAAGCATGCATGCGTGCTTCATTTCAAACTGCCTGGCTGCCCTCTTTCTTCCCCACCTCCCCCACAGGGCATCAGAGAGTATTCACAGATGTATCATTTCAAAGATATTTCACTCCAAATCTAACACTCACCTGCTGAATAATTTAATCATTGTATTAAAGACATTTTCTCAATTCCCTCACTTGACTTCTAGTTTTCATTTCAGAAAGAGATTACACCAGAGATCCAAACTAAACTGTAAATCACCACTGCTGCATATCAGCAGCAATTCAGACCAGATAGTGTACAGCCACCAGCAATTAACTGGCATCTCTTAGGCTTTCATAGATTTGCTCAGTAATATATATCGATTTGACACACAAACATAAAAGTGATGGATTTACTCTAGAAAAAAGAAAATTAAGTCTTTCCAGGTACTATTTTAATAATCAATTTATTCTTCACTGCTCTAAAAGAAAATCTGTATAACTCAGCTAGACTTAACAAGAGTTGTTTGCAACACATATTTCAGCCAATACTGATGAAGCAATGCCATCAGGGTCTCCTTGGAAATTTAGTGGAAAAAAGGAAGGAAAGAAAAGATCCAGTTCTTAATTTGCTCATTCTTAGTATACTTGGAAACAAGTAGGTTTCTTCTGAAATGTCAAGATGTATCACAGTCCTTTGTGTTTCAAAGGTCACATACATTGGAGTATACAGACTGGAAGTGTTGCTAAAGTCGAATGAAAATTAGCAGGCTGTGGGTACAAATGGCGTACCACAATCTTTGAAAGTCTCCTATACAAAATGTGGGAAGATTTTCCTTCTAGAGAGTGAAAAGTCCAAAAGAAGTATGCGGAAGCACGAAATACCCAAGTCTGGGGATTAGTTTATCCTATTATCTTATGGTTTTATAAAAATATTCTGTGTAGGTCTGCATCCCTCTCATCAGCATTTGCCTGCAGAGTATCTCAGTTTGCATGCTGTCAGCCCTCACAGCAAGAGCTCAGTGCGTGCTCCAGAGAAGCACCTGGCTCTTGGGAAGCGTCTCCAGAGGAAGTAACAGAAGAGGCCTTCCTCTCTCCCTTCAAAACAAAGCTTCACCACAAAGAAAATTCCTGGAAGCTACATTTTTACGTCCAAGGACAGATTTCTTCAAAGGAAGTTAAAGTGAGGGGAAGATCAAAGACCGGATAGGAAGAAGCAGGTTGTAGCAGTGGAAGATTCAGTCATCAGGCATATAAACAACAGGGTGCGTGACCCTGGAGCGGACCGCAGGGGAGCCTGCCTTACAAGAAGAAAAAAGAAAGGTGGTGGATTTCACCGGAAACCTGGGCAAGGTCTGAGGAAGCCTGGGGAAAGAGCGTGCAGTGGTGATCTGCCTGGGCATCAGTGGCACCGGTGACAGATGAATACTCTGGAGGTAACATTTAGGTTCACAGAAGGGAAGCTGCAGACCAATATTTTTGTGGTCTCTTAGCTAGGGGTGACTCTGAGGGTGACGGAACACTGGAACAGTCTGCCCAGGGAGGTTGTGGAGTCTCCTTCTCTGGAGATATTCAAGACCCGCCTGGACAAGGTCCTGTGCAGCCTGCTGTAGGTGACCCTGCTTCGGCGGGAGGGTTGGAATAGATGACACACAGAGGTCCCTTCCAACCCCTAACATTCTGTGGTTCTGTGATTCTGCGATTCTGTGATTCTGTGATTCTGCGATAGGGGTGACAGAGGAAGTTAAGTGACTATTGGATAAGGAGAGTCCTTGCATGAATAAATTATTTACAAGGTAAGAAATGGAGTATGAGTAATTGGTCAGTTCTCCCAGCAGAGGGAGGTCAACAGTTCAGATTTACTGCACTGGTGCTGAGAAATGAGCTATTTAATATATGCAGAAATTGTTAGAAAAAGGGATGAGTCACGAGGTAAAGACTGCTGATGACACTAAGTTACGCAGAAGAATATGGACATGAGCAGACTGAAGAATTACAGAAGGGTCCAACGAGACTGAATGGCTGAACAGCAATTGAAATTCATTGTACATAACTGTAAAGTGATGCATGTGGGGAAAGACAATCCTAAATCTGCATAGGCAGCAGTCGTTTCTGAAAAAAACAGTACTGTGGAGTAAGACCCTGATGATAATGTAGATGGTTCCATAAAAGCAAAGTGAAAATGTCAGGAATAATCAGAAAAGGAAGCGAGAACAAAGCAAAATCATTTTGGTGCTGTTGTATCAACTCTTGGTTCACACTTACCTGTCAAACTGCATGCAGTCCTTCTGCAGAAGAGGGGAACAGCATTTAAATTGCAAAATGTTCAGAAAGCTGCAGGGAGGTTGACGAGAGGTGTGGAAGGGCTTCCATATCATGAACAAGTGAGCAGTCTGAACCTCTTGGCTCTAGAAGAGGGACAACTTAGATCACCTACAGCCAAGGTCTACAAAGTCAGAAATAGCATGGAGAGTGTGGAGGGAGATCGACAGTCCACTCTCTCCACAGCCACAAGCAACACACGCACTCTAACGAAGCTAGTAGAAAGCCAGTTCAGAATAGACAGAAAGAGATGGCTTTTAATGCAACTATGGTAAGGCTGCCCATGTTGAAGGATGTTGCAAATGCGAGAAGTTTGCACAAATTGATGGGAAGAAGGTGTCAAAAAGATCCATACAGAGCTACTGAACAGACAAACCATGACAGTATCAGTAGGTCCCTGAGCTGAAAATAGAGACTGGGATTGGATTTGGGAGACGGGAGGTAATATTAAAGATACTTGCCCAGCACCTACTCATCCTAGTGTGCCTGCTTATCATCACTGATAGAGGCATCATGGGGCAAGACAGACCTTAGGTCCAGTCTGGTACTGCCATTCTTCACAACATTACGGTAGACTCTTAGACCCAGGCAGACTGATTTGCCCTCTGAAATTCATTATTTCTCTTCTCAACCAGAAAAAGAAATCAAGAGCAGGACGTGAGTGTGACAAAAGATGCCAATATTCATCTTACCCCACACACCATCTTTCACCACTTGAAGTAACATAATGTTTTCAATAACAGATTCAAATATTAATCCAATTTGTTCTCCTCAGTGGCATTCCTAGACTTCCTGAGCTCATTTCATACACGTACTTTGAGTGAAACAGCAGGAAAAAGGAGTGCACCCAGAAAATTAAACTCAGATTTGTAATAGCAACTGTTCATGCCAGTAGTTGATTTCACGAGTGAAATGAGGATAATCACAGAAGAAAAGTTTACGTTTAATTCACAACAGAAAAAAACTGTCTTGGTTTTCGTATTTTAGATATTCTCCTAAAAATTATTCATGTACATTTTTCCAGGATTAACATATAATAGCAAACACATTTTTAAAGGAAAAAAAGAAAATGTGTTGACAATATTCAGGAAACAGAGTGGGGAATGGGAGGGGTAAAACTCATTAAAAAAATAATTCCTGCATACTTTTCCCCCACACTAACCCTCCTAAAATAAAAAAAGGGTAAATATTATTACGGAAAATTGGAAGATCTCCATTCAGTTCAGAAGGGTGACTCCCAGGGTCTGCCTGTGCTTTGTACTACTGACTCCAGGGACCTGGCTGTCCATGAACAGTGACCTGGAGAAGAAGTGTTGTTTCATAGTTTTCAGAGTTGAAGAGCTTATTTTAAAAGACAAGTTTATCATAAACAGAATTAGGGAGGGAGGAGTGTGTTAGATTGATGTCCAGCAGTAGCATATGCCATGAAAATGTAAACCTTGCTTTTTGCATGGTGCTGAAACAGAAAGTATGATCCTTTATGAAGGGAGAACAGAGGCCTATGCTCACTAAAATGATTCAAAAATTCCTTTAAAAACGTACTTTGATAAACAGAAATTTTTTTCCATAGGAAATAACTAATATTAAGGTTATAATTTTATAATTTTAAAAACATCTTTAACATCTACAATTGTTTCTGCCTGACAATAACACCACTTTTAATATCTCTGAAATGAACTCTCCATTGCTCAAAACCAATGATGTGTTTTATTTTAGAAGTACTGAAAGCATGACACACACCCAAGAAAGGCCCTGTGAGAACAAAAAGCACCTTTAAAATACATATTTATTTCAAGTTGCTGCTAACCTTCTCAGAGCTCACCTAATATCAAAGGGAAAATAGATCCATGACACTGTAAAACCAACCCATACACTTTGATTTTATTATATTAATATTTCTGATGGAAATAGCTCAAATTCCAAAATAGGAAGAAGTGTTATTCTACCCACAGTGTAACCCATTCTATGAGTTTATCGTTATCATTGGAAAAATCACGGACTTGCACAACTAGAGAAAGGTAGGAAGGAAAATTAAAGAATGAAAAAACTGTGTGCATTAAATGTACTTTTTGCAAACACCAGTTTTCTCAGTCCATTCACGCTTCCTGTCAGAGTGGCAGATTTTGGAGATAGGACACAAAATCAGGTCATGTTCAATCAGATCAGTTACAAATCACAGCTGAAGCTTGTTCTCGAGAATTCTGCCTCCTCCTAAAACTACAGAAGGTGGCAGGGATGCCTTTTTTTTTTTTTTAAACACTATATATGTAAACACACTCACATACATAGTTTCTTTTCTTTTTTCATGTATGGAACACCCACATTCACAACAGATGGAGAAAGCATCTGATTTAACTGAAGAAAGAGCAACTACATAGTGTTGCCAAATAAATACAATGTTGTAAACTGCCTAAAAGAACAAACATCAGTGTCTTCCCCAAACTTTTCCAATCATAACAACCTTGGGGGTTATTTCTAACACAGACAAATTATTGTGCAGTCACTGACTGAAGCATCTATTCAAATTGATTGTGCCTCTTCAGGACAAATGTTTTTCCATATGCAATCCCATGACACATTTACCTGACTACCAAAGAAAAGGAAAAAAGAAAATATGCACAGAGAATTAAATGAAATTTTCCATACTTGAGAGCTTTTGCTTCTTTGTGTCAGTGTTTTTCCTTTATCAGCACATTTCAGCCAAGATGCTGTCAATGGAGGAAGGATTATTACTGCATCCACTGTGAAGAACAGATTTAGCACTGACTTCTAATGACACTGTAAGCTAGTCTGGCAATTTAATGAAAACTCCCATGCCTTTAAAAGTCCATTTTATAATAATTATTCAAGCACAATTATTATGCTTTGTAATCATGGGATAACCTTGTGGGACCATGGAATAAAACATTCCCATTGCGACTGCTCTGATCCTGCAGCATGTGTAGGTACCGGGGCAAGGGGGATGCTGCTCAAGGCACATGGCGATACTTTCTCATGCAGATTAAAAGATAATAGAAAAGAAACCTCTCTGTCTCTCTTTTTTTCTTTTTAGTGATGTATAATATATTCCCCTGTGATGGGCAGATGTTTATCTCCAGTTTATCATCAGTGCAGATTAACAGTGGGAAACAAGCAGTACTAAAACAGAGCCATCAACCTTTCCCAGTTCAGGCTGTATCTATGTCCTGTCATAACGACCCACAGCAACAGCGGTGCACACATACAGAGCTGGTAGGCCTATACTCTACTGATTTCAGATGCAACACTGCTCCATACATCCTAAAAGCCTTCCAAACTGCAAAAGTGCCAGCCAGTATGTTTCACTCTTGAATCCTCAATGAACTGGCTATGAGGGGTGCTAGACCCCAGAATTTCTATTCAATGGGAAATTAAAAAATGTTCTTGGAGTTTTGGCTTCATCATGAAACAGGAAAGTAAAATGTTGAAGCCCCACAGGGAAGGGGAATCCCATGTCAGTTTTCTGAAGCCATCCCAGTTTTACTGAGCTACCAGAAGTAGATTAAGGAGCAACGCACCTTGGGAAACCCAAGATCATCACAGCAGACCAGGGAGAAGCCAGGAGGAATGTCATCATTAAAATGCTGAAGCTGCTTACCCCTGGAAACTGAAGCTCTGGCTTCTCTGAAGCTCTTTGGTTTCCTATCATCAGCCAGGTGGCTGGTTAGGAAGCCAGGAGGTCAAGCTGGCAAGAAGTAACGCAGGAACCCACCAGAACTTGACATACCCTGGTGGATCATGCTCATTTCAGTGAATAAATACTCCATAAGGTTAAAACATGCCATCAAAAAATATCTGAGAAGTTTTACTGAGACAGAAACAATTGCCCCATTTGATCCTAGAGGAAAAAACAAACAAATGAACATGTTTTTAGGAATAGGTTGTTATTAGTGGTTTTCTCAGGCTGCTGTGCCCTCTCATGGCTGCAATCCCCCACTGAGGCATTCAGATTTTCTCACTCCCTAAACACGTAGACAAACCAGTCCCTGGAGCCCCTTATCCTTTTAGGGTATGGGATGAAAACCACATCAAACCATTAAGTAAGCAATTCTTTTCAAGACAGATCATTCCCGGTCCCTTCTTCTCTTGTAATTTTTGCTCTCTGAGTCCTGGGAATTCACCTCATCCTCAATGGATGACTGGAGAAGGTGGGAGGGGAGCTGCCAAACTTCTTCCTCTTGTATTCCTTCCAAGCAGTTCTGCTCTGCTCTGCTTCCGTTCTCAAGCTAGCTGCAAATCTTCATCTGGTTAATTAGGTGTCCCTAAGGTATGCAATTCCCATAGCAATTCAGGACCTCTTCAACATCCTTCTGCCAAAGCACATCACAAGAAGGTATGGGATAAAGGCAGTGAAACCCAGGGAGGAAACCATGAAAAACAGTCTATGTATGAAATTAGACAACCAGGTGTGGTTTAAAATCACTTTCAAATCACCTCCAAATTTTGGCAGAAGGAAGAAAAATCAGTGGGATCAGAATACAAATTACTCAAATGTGACCAATACAGTCATACTGATGGAAGAATGAAATGTAGTGAATTTGGAATCAGTCTATAGGCAAATGAGAAAGCAGATGCCTGAGCCACAGGATTCCCCTGGGACATTTCAAGGCTGATTACAAAAGCTGTGAGGGTAGATGCATGGCAATAATCATGGGAGACTTCTTTTACTCCCATGAAAGCCAGAAAAATGACACAGTGGGTTGTGAAGCAAAAAGCTAATTGACTTGTTTATTTTTTACATGGTATAAATGACTGCCTCATGGAGCAACCAGTCAGAGACTTGACAGAAGGAGAAGCATTTCTTGACCTAGTTCCAAGCAATCCACAGGACTCACTTCAACATTTATTGCAAAGGGCCTCCATGATTGCTAATGATCATAACATAACCAAATTCAAGATCCTTGTAGGAATAAAGAGGGAAAAAACCTACTCAACTATCGCTTAAGAAATTACATGAAAGTGAGAGAGGTTAGTAAAAGGAAAACAAGGTAAGTTTCTAAAAGGGTAAAGCACCTGAAGTCAGCTAGGAAACTATCTAAAAATATTTTCTAGAGTTTCAGAATAAATGTGCACCACCTCTTTAAAAGTTTCAAACAGGACCAAAAAAATCTAGCATTGTTAAATGTCAGACTAAAGGAGGCTCTTACAAGTAGAAAGACATTATTCAGAAGTGGAGGTCATGTCCAAGTGAAGAAAACAAAAAGGGTACAAAAGTTTATATGTTAAATGCAAAACCATAATAAATCAGAAAACAATTTGAAGAACAACTTGCTACAGGCGTCCCAATTAATCACAAAAGACTTGCAAACACAGAAGCAGCAAAAGCTTTGTCAGAGTTCCTGTGACATAGATGACAGAGGTGTAAAAAGAGTTCAAGGCTGTGTCAGAAAAGCTAAATGAATTATCTGAGTTGCTGTTTATAAGGGAAAAGCTCAGAGAGGTTTTACATGTGAAGCAAGTTTGAAATCTCCAACTGAAGTGCCAGTGGCAGAGGATTAGAGTAGGTCAATAAAACAGTAGCAAATCTCTTAGACCAGATGCCATTGACCCAGCAGTCCTACAGGAACTAATATACAAAGTCCTAAGTATGTGATTTATCACTTCAATGGCTTTGAAGGGCTCCCAGCCCAGAAAAATGGAAGGCTGCACAGATGACAAAACTTACTAAAGAGGTCTCAGGAGCAAAGAAATACAGGATGCTATAGACCATTAGTTATGTTTCTATGTCAGGCAGATTGGTTGGAACTTTAATAGCAGATGTACCCATAAGTACCTCATAAGAGAGGAGAAACAAGGAAGTTTTATAGAGGGCTGTCATACCTCCTAGATGTGTTGCAGTTCTTTGAAGACACCAATAAATATGTGAAGAGGATGATTCATTTGATATACATTATAATTGGATTCCCAAAAAGCCTTTAACAGATTGAGAGACACATAAAGAAGCTAAGCTGTCACGGAAAAAGGAGAAAGATTTTTCTCAGGAGTTAATATATAATTAGTAACTTGCTTTTCTAAATGAAAGAAAAGCTGAAATGAACAGCCACTCTCAAAGGAGAAGGATCTGCTCTGTGATCTCTACTTCTCAACCTATCCACAACAGGTCTGTAGCAAAGCCTGAATAGTGAGTAAAGGTTCTTCATAATACAAAATTTTACTGCTTGAATTTCAGGCTATCTTGGCTTGGAAGTAAGGTCTCACAGGTCTATGCACCTCTAATTTTGCCAACCTCAAAAGGCTGCAATAAAAGTTTCTACAGTCCTAGCATGAAATCTAATTTGCATGTGTAACATCTTTCAGAGCCATTGGAAGGGCACAATCTAAATGCAAATTAATCTGATTGTACAACTTGGACTGTTCCAGAGTCCAATCTATGTGAAAAACTGGATTTTTTTATAGAGTTTTGAAGTTGCTTGTGAAGATAAAAATCTCTGAAAATGAACAGACCCCGCCACAGATAAATTTTACTACAGGAAAATTTGCAGCCGCCTTTTTGGAAACATTCCTAAGGGAGTATGTCATACACTAGGAAATCCATTCTGGATAATGCTATAAAATTGCTCACCTTAACTCACATGCCAAGTTCTTCTCTATTGAATAACAATTTACGGTATACTCCAGCATCTGCCAGAAACTGCTGAATGAAAGCCACAGCTGTGTCTGTTATTGAGCAGAAACTACAATGATGTCCATGCATTTATTCAGCATATGAATGAATTCCCTGTAAGCTTTTTCAATAACTATTTGGACACTGGGTTTTTGAAGTGGTCTGCAAGGGCTATACCTGAGGACAGGCATACGTTCCATCCAGGCAACAAACATGGTGGCAAAATGTAACGCTTGACCAGAAGGTTTTTTCTGGAACTGTGGAAGGATCGTGTGCTGGAGGACATCTAGAGAGCAAGCATGTTGCTAATAGCCTCTCTGGCAGCTCAGTACATGGCTGAACACAATGGGTGGGCTGTCCTCAGTTTTCCTGTAGAGCATTTTGTGTAAAGCAGCAGCAGATTGACCTGCAGATTATTGCGTTCTGGGCCACTCTCAAAACTGTACGGAGTGGAGTATGTTCACTGTGGATAATGTAGATATAACCCAAGAACAGTATCTCACCATTCTCACTTAAACTAAGTGGTGCCCTACCTTGTTATGGAGCAAGGTTCCTCCTCTGTAAAAATCCAATACTGACTAGCAACAAAACGTCAAGAGAAAAATCAAAGCAATGAAAAAATTTCAGATGCATATCTGCCAGAAAAACATCAGGCAAATCTCAAATGATTCAGCTCAGGCTTGCAATAAGAGGCCACAAAAATTCATATTACACCAAAAGCAGAATGTTTAAGAAATTTATCTTACTTTTCAGATTATTCATTGCTGTGTTTAAATATTAGCCTAAAAAGTCAACTGTCACCTTTGAATTTGCTCAGGTCCATAGATCACATATACCCCAAGCTGCACAAACAGAAGTAGACTGAACAGTTTGAAATAACTTCAGTTAATCTATTTTAAAGAAAAAAGTGAAAGCAAAATGTGACTTATTGAAAGAGACAAGGCATTCATGTTGGAATTGGAGTCTGAAAGCGTTAAATCTTTAGTCCTGTGTAAAGCAGGGATAGATTCAGTCATCCTGGGAATATGTCATCATGTTTTTCAAGAAAGACACTTTTATTTTTAAGCAGGAGCTGGGGCTGATGTGAGCATATGATCTGCGCTTCACAGCAATTACCAACATATGACTTCAGCTTTCATTAAAGAAGAAATCAAACATGTCACAGAGAAGATTTCAAACAGCTCATTACATGTCCCTGACTAATCACTTTTAAAATTTTTTGCATTTGGAGAAACAGTGAGGAGCTCCAAACGCTCACAGGAGCAGTACAAAGACATGTTCGGTCGACACTGAAGGGAAACCAGAAGCGCTGTGGTGAGATGCCGTAGCCCTTGGGTCATGTCGCTGTCCTCCCATGCTACCCCTGGCCCACAGCACCCCTCCTCTGCGGCAGTGGCAGCAGTGGGTGGCTCGGGCATGACAGTGCTCATCAGAACCCTGCTCGCCCCACACTTACCACAGCGTTTGAAGATGACGTTTCTGTGCTTCACTTCCTGAGCAGTTTTCTCTCAAGTGCATTGCACACAATGCAGGCCTGACCAGAGGAAAATAAAGAATAATAGGAAAATAAAGAATAATACTGATAATACTGATAATCATCATCATCCTAAAACAGCAAGGCCGCTGTGTACCACTCCACTGATTTAAAGGAGCTGTATCGCTCAAGAGGATGGCCCAGGCTGGTGGATGACCCCAAGGCTGCGACTATGGAGACCTGAAGACACAAAAGCTACAGTTGGCTTTTGCCTCCCTCCAACTCGGAACTTGGGAATCTGGACCATGTCCCGTTGTTTATGCATCACACTTGTTCCTTCACTTCAGTGCATCCAAAGGCAATGTGCCTGCTCAACAGGTAAAAATACCACCATCCAAAAATAACTGCCACAACACGCAATCCCCATCCTTGGAGGTTTTCAAGACGGTATTCCTGAACAGCTTGGATTGATGGCAGAGCTAATCTGGCTTCAGGCAGAAGGTTACAGTTGAGACCAACCTGAATTATCATATGACCTTAGGGTTAACAGCAGACAATTTATATCATTTGTTTTACTGACTTCTATAAAAAGAAAACTAAGAGAAGCCTTACAAAAACTTTCATCAGGCTACCTTCAGGTTTGTTTTGTTAATGAAGGAGATTTTTGCAGAGGCTGGCAATTCAGCATCGTTCACCTCTTTTTGAAGTTGACTATTGCAGCTTAATACATGTAATTTGAAGTAATTGTGTAGCGTTATCCTGGCTCTTCAGGGGAATGTGGCCAGGATCAGTTAAAGGCTACATTAAGTTTCCAGTTCCCTAACAAAACATGGGAAGAGATTCCCTGAAGCCAGAGAGAATTGTTTAAAGGATTGTATTGAAGCCAGGATTTCAATTGTCTTCTGAAGCATTGCATGATCATTTTGCAGGCTGTAATTCCTTATTCCTCTTCCCCACAGCGCAGCAGAGAAAAATTAGTGAAGAAGAATTTCTGTTTTACATACAGAGCTGCTCACAAACTTTCCCTTATGTTTTCAGCTCAGATCTCAGAATTCGAAACTCATTCTTTGGGGATGAATCTGGAGAGATATGAAGCCTGCAGTCACTTGGAATACTTTCAGCACAGAGCTGGTGAGAACCCCAGTTATCCCACGCCCATGTGTATGCTCCCTCTCTCAGTACTTCTGGGTCTGAATCAAAATTCACATCCAGTTTGTCCTAAAAACATTAGGAAAGGTTAAAATCAATTTTGTTATTTGTGTGATCTCTATTAATGAGCATCCAATTTTGCAGTCCTTCTTCACAGACAGATCGGAATGGCTGAGATTACTGGAACTGAAACAAAAAGGATAGAGTCACACAGAAAAAAATGTGTGGCATAGATAGCAAGACATGTGCTTGTACGAATTGCCATCAAACACAACTGCAGAGCCTTTCAATAGAATTGGAGAGGAATATAGCTACAGCTAAGAAAAATAAGTAGTTATGCCTATTTTATAGTAGATGCTGCGTGACACTGTGAACTTCGTGAAATTCACTGAACTAATTTTTTCAAAACCAAATGCAATAAATCACACTACTCAACAATTAGAAAGAATAAATTCAAAACGTACATTGAGAGGACATTTCAGCTAAACACTCAGCTTTTTGGGGTATAACCCACCACTAGTTCTTATAAACATGGAGGTTCTACTACATGAGACTGATGATTTTCTGTTGACTACACTGTTGCATATAACTTTTCTTTCAGGAAAGCAGATGCTTCAGCATCACTAGTCAACCACAGTGCAGGGCTATCAAACCAGGTGAACACAGCTGGTGAAAGACACTACCCATAGTTTCCCAGTGTTCTGAAGTCTGCGTTGGCATCAGTGAAGAAGATACCTGAAAAACAGGGTAAAGCCTCAGTACTGAAGGGCTTTGCTGTGCATGGAAGCATGCAAGAAGAGACAACACACCACTAATCATTTCCTCAACGTAGCTTTATAAAAATGGGTTTAGTTCCCATACTTGTATATGGTCAAGTTCCCTTCCAGTGGGGACTGGGTAGGAGGATGACTACTATCACCTGTGTGATACTAGTAAGGATCTAAACTTTGGCTGAAGTAAAGTAAGGACTCAGGTTGGTTGTGCACCCGCATTCCAAGGTCTCACCACTTCAGTTCAGCCAACAAAACTAGAGACAAGAAAGAAATGAAAGATCTACTGGTATTTTAATTAAGCTGATGAGTCAGGCATTTTTCTCCTGTAACTATAAGCTGAACAGAACTGTTTGTGAGAGGCTTTCCAGCTGTTTCAGGCTGCCTAACCTGTCTGTAGCATTCATAATGATTTCTATCCATTCAAAAGAAAATCAAATAACCCACACAGAAATCTGTCTTGTTGAGGTGAATCTCAAGGAACATTTCATAAAAGGAAATTCTTCGGGTTTAGTAGTTTGTGGGTTTGTTATGATTATGTTACCTTATTGCCATTATCTTCAGTATTATTTCTTGCTGTCCACCACCAAGCTGGTATATTGCATACTAAAAAAAAAAAGAAAAATTATCTAAAATGCCCTCAAATATCCCTAGGTTTTCAAAACTCAGTCTCAGATTTAAAGTAATTCTCTAAACGTCTCCAAAGCTTGAATCTTTTTGTTCTCCATAGATTTCATCTAAACTTTTAATGACTTTTTATTGCCCTTTCCCAAAAATCTCTCAGGACTCTATAAAACACCTAGGATTTCCAAAGAACTTGCATGTCACTGGACCAAACCCCAAAGTTCTAGCTACTCTTCTTTGTCCCTAACATTGTCTTAAAAAGGAGCTTTGTTCAAACAGGGACCAAAGAGGAACCTGCAAATTTAGCCCACCTAGCAGCCCCTCTGCACTGAGTGGACAGCACAGCTGTCAACTTTTCGAATCTGTGGTCTGAGGTCGGAGATATGTAGCCTGGGAGCTACATATCTCAACACCGCGGTCCATTTTTCTAGAAGAGATGAGAGAGCCTGGGAGATAACATCACTTGAAAAATGCCTAAAATTATTCCTCCACCCAGAGGATTTATTTGAACTGATAATGATATGTTTTCTCTCTACACTGTTGCAGTAATATGCTCCTGCAATGCAGTAATCTCAGCTTTAGAGTGCTCTCGGAGCAACAGTGGCCCAGCTGCAAACCTGTAACTGTTTATCCTTACTAGCATACCATTTCATCAATTCATCTCCATTATCACATCCATCTTGACTTCGCTTTCCCTGAGAAATCAAACATGTTTTATTCTCAGACAGAAGAAGGATTTCTTAATGTTTCTCTTGCTCAGAGCACAGCTTGTAACGTTACTGTGTCTCAAGCATGCCATAAACGTGGAATCTCTCTCAAAATGTGGAGCAGAGCTGAGCTGAGATCAGAGCCATGGCAGCAGCCAATTTCTTATGCTCCAATTATCAGCTACTCAACGTTTTCACTCTGGTAAATCTCTAACTCAAGAGCTTATGCAATTAAAAGTTTGTTACAGCACAGACTTTAATGAGCCCTCTTTTAAAGAATACATTTATAAGTACTGCAAGGCAACTTAATTAACAACATCCCTCTCTAGTCTCTTTTCAAATTGCCCCTCTAATTTAAATTTCATGTTAAAGAATATCTTCACTTTTATAGTTCTATTAGTGAATTAGGGAAAGATGTCTGATGCATGGTAATTAGACAGACAGTGACATTTTAATGTACCTTGTAATATGGTACTGTTGTATATCATTTGTAAAGTTCCATAAGATTTTCCACAGATAAAAAAATCTGTTTAAAAAAAGAATGTAAGCAAAGATTTTAATCAAAGCTGAGTGATACTGAAATTCTGTTGAATGACCTTCTCTGTTTATGCTCTGAGCAGATGAAAACACTCAGGAAAAGTGTAAAGTGACATCTAAGCCATATATATATATTTTTTTTTTTTTGTCTGCATATCGGTAAAGCAGATCTATAAAGTTTCTTACCA